>NC_084482.1:172371747-173764872 GCF_030035675.1 Rhineura floridana | reverse complement strand
TCCCACGTTGTTCAATTTTTACATTAACTCCCTGGTTGATAGCTTGACTCCGTCCTGCTCTCATCAGCCAAGACTGTCCCAGAGGCCTCTCTCTATCCTTTTGTATGCTGACGATGTAGTTCTTTTATCGTTAACATGCATTGGACTAAGACGCCTGCTGAGTGTGCTTGCCTCCTTTTGCAAAAACAAACTCTTGACAATTAATTATACTAAATCGAAGGTTTCAGTCTTTTCTAGAAAAAGGGTTATCCATCGCTGGCAGATAAATGGCCACTCAATAGAACAGGTAACTACTTTTAGATATCTTGGGATATTATTACACTTGACTGGAACGTGGCGTCATCAAGCAAAGAGTGTCATACTTAAAGCCCAGAAAAGCACGAAGACCCTTCTTTCCTTTTTTTACTCCAAAAGGGGCAATATGTTCCATCAGCAATTCAGATCTTCATAGCCAAAGTTATCGCTCAGATGTTTTACGGAGCACAAGTATGTGTCTACGATAACTTAGTCCCCCTAGAATCCGTCCAAACTAAATTCTTACGCTCTATTCTTGGCATCCCTGCCTGCGTGCCCAGTTCCATCCTGCGATCAGAAGCCGGGGTATCCAAGATAGAACACGTATTTGGACATGTAGGACAAAATTTTGGCTAAAAATGATTTTCGCTCCTGTAGGCTTGGCCCCACTTATACTGTCCGATCCTTTTCAATCCAAGTGGAAACGGTCACTAAATATGGAACTACTAAGATTAGGCTTCTCCACCACTTCGATCTTCACTTTAGGCTATACTAAAGCAAAAGCTTCCATATTCCAACGAATTTTAGATACAGATTTTCAAAATCAGTTAACGTTGGCTGCTCCTTACTCTGATCTCAGATTCAACTCTAGACCATTTGCCCCTGCTCATTACCTAGCCACCCTGACTATTCCAAAGTTCAGGAAAGTGTTTACGCGTGCAAAGCTCAATATTTTACCCTCGGCACTTTTACTGGGTAGGTTTAAGAAAACTTCGTATAAGGAGCGGATCTGTCCTTGTGGCGAAGGGGCAGTGGAGGCAGTAGGCCATGTCCTACTGCACTGTACATTTTTTTGTGAACTATGTTCTGTTTTAATCACTCCTATCTTGCAAAATATTCCTGGTAGGGACGAGGCTTTTTATGTGGAATTCCTTCTATCCAATCTCACTCTGCAAATATCAGCCAAGGTAGCTAGCTTTTCTGCTGCTGCCATAAGCTGCAGAAGGAATTTGACTTCTGGCCAAATAACATAGCACTGATTTTAACTTGTATATTTTTAAGCATTATATCTTCTATTAACTGTAAAATTGAGAAAACGACTGGTTGAATTTCTCTATTTTTTAATGTATTTTTTACCTTGTATTTTAAACTGGTCTTTGTACCGTAATAAACTCTCTCTCTCTCTCTCTCTCTCTCTCTCTCTCTCTCATATTTAATTTATATCCCACCCTTCCTCCCAGCAGGAGCCCAGGGCAGCAAACGAAAGAAGTAAAAACACTTTAAAACATCATAAAAGCAGACCTTAAAATACATTAAAACAACATTAAAAACATTCTTTAAAACAGCTTTAAAAACATCTTAAATAAAAAGGGTTAAAAAAGCATATTGTTGGGGGGGGGAAGGTTTTTAAAAAAACATATTAAAAGCAATTCCAACACAGACACAGACTGGGATAGGTCTTAACTTAATAGGCTTGTTGAAAGAGGAAAGTCTTCAATAGGTGCCGAAAAGATAACAGAGATGGCGCCTGCCTAATATTTAAGGGGAGGGAATTCCACAGGGCAGGTGCCACCACAGTAAAGGTCCGTTTCCTGTGTTGTGCAGAACAGACCTCCGGATCTGCAGGAGGCCCTCACCTGCAGAGTGCAGTGGTCAACTGGGTATATAAGGAGTAAGACAGTCTTTCAGGTACCCTGGTCCCAAGCTGTATAGGGCTTTGTAAACCAGAACTAGAACCTTGAACTTGGCCCGGTAGCAAATGGGCAGCCAGTGAAATGCTGAAAGGTGTAGCTTAGTAATCAATACAAGTACAGGAAATGGCCTAGAATGCACTGTGGTTTGCAAGGGACTGCTACTTGCTGCTCCCCCTCAGGAAGCAAAATGTTTTGGTCCAGGTCTGCTCACTGGGCAGTTTGGGGGTGGGGTTGCCTCCTTAAGTTATTTTTACATCTGCAAACCTCAGGGTTCCCCAGAGTATGCTGATACCTCTTCCTTGTTTCTCATTTGCCCTATTTTAGCTCCAATCCTCTTGCACTCGCCATATGTGTTTGCTATTAGAGGGAGTGATTACACTGGGTAAAATCATTAAAAGCTGACTACTTGAGCTACCTGTATAGCTACCAAAGGTGCTCTGATGAAACCTTTCTCTATACTGCATTCTTTGAAAGCATCAATCAGTTTACAAAAACAAAGAAGGTCACATGAAGCTCAAAGCTTGAGAAACTTATGTACGTCCCTAGAACAAGTGTCTCACCATTCCATGTTTCCACAAAACATTTCCAGACAGGTGGTCAGAAAATCCAGCACTGGAGACAATCTAAAATTAATCTAGAATAGGATGACTTAAGCAGTATCTGGCCTAGAGAAGACCACAGGTCCACAAAGTCCTTTGACACTGCATTTTTGTACTTATATGAGGATACCTGCCCTAGCAAAGGTCACTGTTAGTCACTGATGAACACAGGAGGCAAAGATTTATTATTATTATTATTTATTTATTAAATTTATACTAATTAATGAAGGAGCTCAGGGTGGCAAACAAAAACACTAAAAACATTCTAAAACATCTTAAAAACAAAAACCTTTAAAACATATTAAAACAAAACATCTTTAAAAACATATTAAAATAAAACATCTTTTTTAAAAAGCTTTAAAAACATCTTTAAAAGGAATTCCAACACAGAAGCAGAATGGGGGTAAGGTCTCTACTTAAAAGGCTTGTTGAAAGAGGAAAGTCTTCAGTAAGCACCAAAAAGATAACAGAGATAGTGCCTGTCTGATATTTAAGGGGAGGGAATTCCAAAAGGGTAGGTGCCACAACACTAAAAATCTGCTTCCTATGTTGTGTGGAACGGTCCTCCTGATAAGATGGTATCTGCAGGAAGGCCTCACCTGCAGAGCGCAGTGATTGACTGGGTATATAAGGGGTAAGACAATCTTTCAGATATTCTCGTCCCAAGCTGTATAGGGCTTTGTACACCAAAACCAAAACCTTGAACTTACCCCAGTAGCTAATGGGCAGCCAGTGCAATTCTTGCAGCAGCAGGGTGACATGTTGTTGATACCCTTCCCCAGTGAGCAGTCGCACTGCCACATTTTGAACCAGCTGCAGCTTCTGGACCAATCTCAAGGGCAGACATAAGCAAAGAGCATACAGAATCTACACAAAATAGTAATTTTGCCTCTGGGTATATAAGGGTAAGATGATATTTCAGGAATCCTGGTCCCAAGCTGTACAGGGCTTTGAACACCAAAACAAGAATCATGAACTTGGCCCAGTAGCTAATGAGCAGCCAGTGATCATTTCAAAGTAAAAAGAAGGGTGTGGCTTTGATGTAACACATTATGGTAGGATGTTGATCCCTAGAAAACCCAATTTCTTTTCTCCTCTCCATCATATATGTACCTGTTGGAACACTCATTCCTTTGTTCTTCGCTTTCTTTTTTCACTGCCTGAAACATTTTCTGACAAGGGTAATAGGAAAAGGGTGGTAACTGGCATGGAACAGTCCCATATGCCTACAGTTACTTTCTCCCTCTCCTTCCAGGAACAGATTTGAAAAAGCAATGAGAGAGTCAAAGAGAAAAAAATGCTGAGGCAAGGAATGATTGGGTGGGGGATGGCGATAGCAGGAGGATAGAAGGGGAACCTACTAGAAAAAAAGGAGAGCAGCAAAGGAAAAAAGAAATGGTGATCAGAAAGAGGATAAAAGGGGACCCTGCTAGAAAGCTTCTTTTGCAATGAAAAGTTGGCCCACTGTATTTCACTCCTTCCCCATGATAATCTAGTTGCCGACCATTGCACTGAGAATACGCAGTTTGACATTACAGTTAGAGGTTGGTCATGGCAGAAAAACAGCACCATCATCGGTTAAACTAATGGCTCTCAGATGTGCTCTACCAAATCAGAAATCAATTTAAACATGTTAAAAGCCACATAAGACATTTTACCCACGCAGTGCTTATACAGCAAACAAAAGCTCTAGTGGTTTTGGAAAGAACTTTTAATATTTTGAACTAATTCAGCTGAAGATTTTATTTTAACCAAGCAGATCTTTCCAGTTGGTTGCATTTATTTTTGCACTGTATTTCTTGGCTATGATGTTTCCCAGAACATTACCCAAGTTGTATGTTGTATAACCTCAGCTGAGTACGGTGTCTCCTGATACTCAAGATGCATACCCAGAAATTATTCAGAGCCATCATTTCAAGAACTCAGGCCTAAGATTTCATGGAACTGAAGTGTAACAGCCCTGAATATGTTTGAAATTTGGGCTCAAAAAATATAAACAGAACTATATTCTCAGAACAGGCACTTTTAAGGTTTTATTTTAAAAAAATCTTTAATACCATTTATTATCGTTTAAGGCACACAGATTTCAGATAAATTACTTAGCAATATCCCGGCTTTTAGGGTACCTATCATGAAAATTAGCTTCTTCCTAATTTTTAAACTACATGTATCTAACTACTGGGGAAGAAATTGTTTAGAATGACTTGGATTGCTAAGGGGGCAGTAACTTGTACTGACTTGAGTGGAGAGTTAATACTCCCACTCACAGACATTGAAAGCTGTCTATTAAATCCTCATGAATAACATACCTCATAACTAGGGCAAACATGAAACAATGGTGCATCACCTTAGTGCTTTAGAATACGAGAGGCCCATGGTCTGCTCCAAGGGCACAGAATAAGGAGAAATTGGAAACAACTTCCCATATTAATAAGCTTTCGAAACACGCTTGGGCCTTCTTACACTTTCCAACAGGTTCCATTTAATATAAGAACTTATACAAAACATATGGGTCAGCACCACATGAAACCATGCTTCCAAGTTACACTCAAAAAACTGCCACTGGGGACATTATAAAAGTTACCTGAATTGGTCATGCAGTCTGCACAACACATTATTTGAGGACTACAACTTATCGTTCTGCTGTGTAAATGAACTGCTACTTGATTAGATAAATCTTCATGGAATTTATTTGGAGAAGCAAAAAAAAAAAAGCATAATACGGTGAAACATAATGTGAAGAAAAACAATTGCTGAAACATGTGGTAAATAAAAGTTTTATAAAGCCCCAGAGGGTTCCCACCATCATAGAACAAGGTATTTCTTCCTCTGTATGTTCACAAACCCAGACTTTTCAATTGCGCGTTTTAACAACAATAATTAAAACCCATACAGTGAGTAATTCACCAATTGGGTATTTCCTTCTGGCATGTAAAAGAGAAACTACAAATAAATACAAGTTAAATCTATTCACACTCTGCCATGCATAACAAAAACATGGGTATGCATACTGTTAATAAAAAGCAAATAAAATGCTGGTTATAATACATATTACATGAAGATACAGTTTTACTGTTTTCAGGGTGGTTGGTGTTACTTTGAGGAACAAGGAAAGACAAATTAGGATGGATTCTATGCTTTAAATCAATCCATACATTTCATGTAGCAGGAGTGTGGCCCAAGCATCGCTTACAGCAGTAGAACTGAGCCAATGTAAACTACAGAATACAAATGTAACAATTTGGTATGAGGAATCTTGTTGTACTCGTTAATTTTGTACTTTTTAAGCAAATACATTCATAGCTATACTTCCTACTGCCTCTAAAACACAAAGACATATTTTCAAATGGACAAAGAACACAGACTTAAAAAAAAATAAAAAATGCAACACTTGTCATCTGTTGCAGCTGTATTTGTGGTGCCTTTCTCACTGCAAGTGAATGGAGCTATCTTTGATACAGAAAAAAATTGGGGATATCAGCTGCCCTGTGCACATTTCTTTCTAACTTGGGTCTGCATTACTGAGCTATGAAATATGTTACATCGAGTTCTTATTTTTTGAGCATCCACTAAATGGTTGTTTCCTGTGGAATTTTGTTTGCAAGTCTGCTACTTCATATTCAAAATTGTGCTCTCAAAAGATTGTTGATATTATCTTTTTTTCTAAAAGCAGCAAATACTGTACCTTAGCAGGATCTGAAATAGAAGGCCTTTAAAAAAAAAAATCTTGCTGTGCATTACTTCAATGATGTTGGCTAATAAACAATTTGCCATTCTGGGCTCCTATTGGGAAGAAGGTCAGGATATAAATCTAATAAATAAATAAGCAATAAAATAATAAATTATCCAAAATACTACTTTCCCCTCTGCACAAGCTAAGCATGTGCTAAAGCAAGAAATGTTATTATCCATCTAGCCTTATTTTTTAAGTTTTGGGCACCTCTATTTCATGTCCCTTGACACCTTTTCAAAGAATCCATCTACTTTATATTGGAAAGCCTCACATGAATAAAACTTTATGGCACTACAGGCATTTAGCCTTCCACTGACATTCCTGGCCTGTTCAGTTCTGCAATTCAATCAAAATCAAATCTCAAAATCCTCTTGTCAGCCAGCACTGCTTTCATATGCCTGAGCCTTGTGTAAGGATAACTGCATCCAATCTTTCCCCCCAAGCAGTGCTTATATTGTTTTATTACAGTTCAATGAGTGGAGTTCAAAATTACATGCAGCTGCCTACTACTGCGGTCTGTCTGTGTTACGCATGGACACAACGATTGCCCACCAGGCTTGAAATCATTCACTTACTGGTCTGGCAAGAAAGACTGTGAGCACTTCTTTGTATGGAAGAACATCCTGCCTGCTAGATCTAAAGAGGGTGATGTTAACAGATCAGTCTCTTTATAAAAGGATTGTGAAAGCCCTATGAAATGCAACTCAAATGTGCTCAATGTTAAGTATGTGGCTAGTGCACATAAAAGCTAAGATAAACCTCAACATGCACTACTCATTCTCAAAAAAGCTTGCAAGGGGAAGATAAAGGACTGGAGAATAAAGGCATCTCATGGAGTTTTTTATATGTGTTTTAAACGATGAAGCTCCATTTAAACTGTTTTTTAACAGTTTTTTATCTCCTTCCCTTGCTGTAATCTTTTCACTGAAACAAAAGGAATAAAACCAAAGCTAATTAAATACAATTTAATCAGATGAACAATGGGGCAATTCAAAACCTAGAAGCTTAAAACTCTTACCCAGCCTATAGTTTCAATGCCGGGTAGTAGTCGAGAGATAGCATCAATAACAGGGAGTGTTTCGATTTGACACTTACAGGGGGCTTGAGATAAAGAATATGTCAAGAGTCTCCCCCTCCCTAAGCTAAAATTGCAAATGTATGTGTGAACTTAGGGGAAGTAAGCAGCTTTGCTTATCTTTTTTTGTTTTTTTCAACTAGAAAAGTGGGATACAAATATTAAATATATAAAATCAAGTTGATACAAATATATTTCTCAGTCTCAATAATCAGACTGAACCGCCAAGTGTAAGAATGGACAGCTTCTTTTTTCTTAACACCAGTTTTGTACCTTTAATGGCTGCATAACAATGAGAAATTCAACATAGCAGCTTTCCTAGTATGGAGATGCAGTGCCAATGAAAATTGCACCTGTTGAGAACTAACAATCACCATAGGAATTGAATATATGCTCTGGTTCTCCACAATGCACAGTCCACCTTTCCTAATCTTGAGTAATTCAAATGTTGAATACTGCAAATGCATGCTAAATTTTATCTTCCACCCCCACCTCCAAGTTTAATTCCATTGGAGGCATGCAAATCCTGATTTCCCTAAAACAACACACAACCCACTATATCACTAGCATGTAGAGAAATCCTTAATGGCCTTTTCTATCAATGCTGTAACAATCATGAATGGCCTGAGAACTGCTGAGGGCAACAAGCAGCAGCTGTGTGTGCTGGGACTTTCATTCTGTTGACTGACTCCTAACTGAGCAGAGCAGAGGGAGCTGTCTCATTTGGTCTGCAGCACACCACGTACCAGTGGGACTAGGGTTGCCAGGTTCTTGGCCTGAGACTGATCCTGTATCTTTAGGAGAAGAGAAGGTTAGCCAAGTACAGGTGTTCTTGCAACTCTGTAATGAGAAAAACCACAAGGTGGAATTCTCTCTTCCCCCTGCACAACTTTCAAAGATACAGAAGACCTTTTGGAGGCTGGGCCTGGCAACCAAGAGGTCTTCTATATCTTTAAAAGTTGTGCAGGGGGAAGGGAGAATTCCACCTTGTGGTTTTTCCCATTACAATGTTGCAAGAACACCTGTACTTGGCTGACTTTCTCTTTTCCTAAAGATATAGGATCCGTCTCAGGCCAAGAATCTGGCAACCCTAAGTGGGACTCTCAAGTTTACCCTGAAGTAGGACAGGACAAAGCACAGGCCACTCCAAAACAAGTAGTCAGAAACAAAAGGTTGAGGAGAGTATGAAAGGAAAGGATACTCCAGTGGTTGTGACCTGCAAGGTGTGTGCCATGTTTGTTTTCTTGCCTGAGAACAACATGGCGTACATGTGCAACACGTTGAAATCAGCAGGGCCCGATAAACTGCATCCTACAGTATTGAAGGAACTGGCTGAAGAACTCTCAAAACCCCTGTCTATTATCCTTACGATAATGTTGTCCCTATCTTCAAAAAGGGCAAAAAGGAGGAACCGGGGAACATCAATCCCTGGAAAAACTCTGGAGCAGATTATAAAGCAGTCAATCTGTAAGCACATTGAAAACAATGCAGTGATTACTAGAAGCCAACATGGATTTATGAAGAACAAATCCTGCCAAACTAATCTTATCTCATTTTTTGATTGGGTAACCTCCCTTGTTGACTGTGGGAATGCTGTGGACATAATATACCTCGACTTCAGCAAAGCTTTTGACAAAATGCCCCATGATATTCTGATTAGCAAGATAGCTAAATGTGGGCTGGATGGAACAACTATCAGGTGGATCCACAGTTGGCTTAAGAATCGTACTCAAAGACTGCTTATCAATGGTTCCTTCTCAAACTGGGCGGAAGTAACAAGCGGCATTCCACAGGGCTCGGTCCTGGGCCCAGTGCTCTTCAGCATTTTTATTAATGACGTGGATGAGGAGGTACAGAGCATGCTTATCAAATTTGCAGATGATACAAAGTTGGGGGGCATAGCTAATACCATGGAAGTCAGAAACAAAATTCAAAGGGACCTTGATAGGCTGGAGCATTGGGCTGAAAACAACAGAATGAAATTCAACAGGGATAAATGCAAAGTTCTACACTTAGGAAAAAGAAACCAAATGCACAGTTATAAGATGGGGGATACTTGGCTCAGCAATACAACATGAGAAGGATCTTGGAATTGTCATTGATCACAAGCTGAATATGAGCCAACAGTGCGATGTGGCTGCAGAAAAGGCAAATGCTATATTAGGCTGCATTAACAGAAGTATAGTTTCCAAATCGCGTGAAGTATTAGTTCCCCCCTATTCAGCACTGGTTAGGCCTCATCTTGAACTCTGCGTCCAGTTCTGGTCTCCGCACTTCATGAAGTATGCAGACAAACTGGAACAGGTTCAGAGGAAGGCAACAAGGATGATCAGGGGACTGGAAACAAAGCTCTATGAGGAGAGACTGAAAGAACTGGGCATGTTTAGCCTGGAGAAGAGAAGGCTGAGGGGAGATATGATAGCACTCTTCAACTACATGAAAGGTTGTCACACAGAGGAGGACCAGGATCTCTTCTTGATCGTCCCAGAGTGCAGGACATGGAATAATGGGCTCAAGTTGCAGGAAGCCAGATTTCGACTAGACATCAGGGAAAACTTCCTAACTGTTAGAGCCATACAACAATGGAATCAATTACCTAGAGAGGTGGTGGGCTCTCCGACACTGGAGGCATTCAAGAGGCAGCTGGACAGCCATCCGTCGGGAATGCTTTGATTTGGATTCCTGCATTGAGCAGGGGGTTGGACTTGATGGCCTTATAGGCCCCAACTCTACTATTGTATGATTCTATGACGGGTACCCCCCCCAAAAAAAATATGAGATGCCAGTCATTTCAAATAGAAGTAAATAGGGGAAATGGACCTTTGCGTCAATGGAGTACATGGAAAACCCAACCACCCACTGCTGCCTCCCTACCTCCTTTCCAATAACTCCACATATACTAATTCCCCTGTTACTTGGGTCACCTTTGCAACGTAAGCTTTCTGCAGATTTCCCTCTATTTCCCAAAGCCAAGACTTCTAATTCTTACAGCCTGTCTAGTGACCACAATATAAAAATGCCAGCTGAGGCAGAAACTAAAGAAATATTTTAGAGATTCCCTATTCCACTGCCACCACAAGCCATGAGTGCAAGAATCCAAAAGGCCAGTTCCCAGTATGCATCCATACTCTAGCATGGTCAAAAGAGACAATCTGGGAGTCACACAGCTAATTCTGCCCCTCTTCCTAGACACTGGAGTAACCAGAGAGTTGGTTTAGCCCCTGTGATGGGGGTGGGGACCTCTTCACGTCAAGGGAATGCCATCTACGTTCCTGGACGCAGGAAGGGGCGGGGCAAAAGGAAGGCAGAACCACTTCCTGGGACCTATGAAAAACTGAGTTGACATTGGGTAGAAAGGACGGATCTGGTCAAAGGACCACCTTGTCCTGATGGAGAATACGCAATTGGGGTTCTGAGGAAAGGGCCCCTAATTCAGAAACTCTGTGTACAGAAGTAATGGACACCATAAAAACTGTTTTGAAGGTCAACAAGTTCAGGGGGCAGGTAGCTATCAGTTCTAATGGCAGACCTGTTAGCTCTGTCAACACTCAGTTTAGATTCCAAGTGGGGAACCTATGTACTGTCTGGGGAAAAAACAAGTGCAACTCCCTTGAGAAAATGCTTGAGGCTGAGTTGGATGCTGCTAAGGACCACCACCTGGCACCTAATGGTGGCAGCACTCAGTCCCTTATCCAGATCCAACTGGAGAAACCCCAGGAGGACCTTAAAATCCCTAGACAGTGGTTCGGCCTCATTCACAGAACACCAGGACAAGAAAACCTTTCACATGGAGGAGTATATTCTGCTCATGGATTGTCTACGGGAAGTCAGCAGAGTGTCTAACACTCTCCCAGTGAATCCCATGTCCCTCAACCAGAGCCCCTCAGCCTCCAAGCTGTTAGCTGGAACAGTTCTGGCCGAGGATGGCATGGCCCTGTAGCAGTAGATCCAGTTGTGTTGGCAACTGCCATGGGGTTCTGACTGACAGGTTCAGCAAGTCTGGAAACCAAGGGAGTCTTGGCCAATAAGGAGCCAAAAGGATCAGTTCCGCCCTGAAGGTCCACACCTGCTGAATTGTGCACAGTATCAACTCAAAAGGGGGAAAGGCATATAGGAGGCCTTTTGGCCACTGCATCTCGAGAGCATTTGTGCCCTGGGCCTGAGGACATGGTGTCCTGGTAAAGAACCTGTCCAGCTGTGCATTCTTGGGAGTGGCAAAGAGGTCCACTATCGCTTCGCCCTACCTTTGCACCACCTGAGAAAAACTGCTGGGTTCAGCTGCCACTTCACCTCCTTGATCGAGGTTCTGCTGAGCCAGTTGGCTATGAAGTTGTTCATGACCGTCAGCTGTTCAGCTTTCAGGGAGGCCAGTTGTCTCTCCACCCATTTGAACAGGCGCTCCACTTCAAGCATCAGAACCCTCGATCGAGTGCCTCCTTGTTTGTTGACATAAGCTTTCGCAGATGAGTTCTCAGTGTGTATAAGGAGATGTTTCCCTTTGATCTCTGATGCAAAAGCCCTCAGTCCTAGCCTGATGGCTCGTAACTCCAATACTTTTATGCTGAGCTCTGATTCCAACACTGACCATGTGCCCTGTGCCACATTGTGATCCAGGTCAGCCCCCCATCCGTACAGACTCGCATCTGATGTCATTATGAGTCATGGTGGGTCTTCCAGGCTGACCCCTTGGGTCAACCGCTGGGGTTTCAACCACCACCTCAGCTCTGTCCTCACTGCTGGGAGGATCCTCACCTCCTGTCTGCGCCAAAGTAGGATGGCTTCCTTGTGGGGTAGCAGGAGCTGTTGCAGTGTCCTTGAGTGGAATTGGGTCCATGGAACCAAGTCGAATGACAAGACCATGAGCCCTTGGAGTCGAGCTAGGATCCTCAGGTCCATCTCGAGAGATGAGGCTGTTTCCAAAAGTAGTTGACTGAGTTTTAGCACCCTTTCTTCGGTGAGTCTCATCTGGAAGAGGAGCATGTCCAGCTGTACTCCCAAGTGTATGCCAACATTGTTATCTTTTTGGTGCCAGGTCAACACTTTCCTCTTCTCCCAGGCATTTTAGCATATGTTTTTAAATTGCTTTTTAAAAATGTGTTTTTAAATTTGTAAATTTGTTTTTAATATTTGTAATTGTTGTAAACTGCCCAGAGAGCTTCGGCTATGGGGCGGTATACAAATGCATATAACAAATAAATAAGTGCAAAATAATTTGGGATGGGATCAGCATGCTTTTCTCTATGTTTACCACAAAACCCAGGCCTTGGAGCCAGGCTAGCACAAGGTGCGTGTCCATCCAGGACTGGCTTTCTGATGGTGCTCTCACCAGAATGTCGCCCAAGTAGGGATGTACACAGATCACCATTGTTTGTAGGTAGGCCACCAGGGCTACCAGAACCTTGGTGAATACCCTCAGAGCTGAGGAGAGTCCAAAAGGCAGTGCCCAGTACTGGAAGTGTCTGTTGTCATATAAGAACCGGGGAAACCTTCTGTGTTGCCTGCGAATTGGAATATGTAGGTATGCCTCAGAGAGGTCCACAGAGGTCAACCAATCCCCCCTACAGTCGCTGTTATGGATCGAAGGATTTCCATTTTGAAATATCTTTTGGTCACCCACCTGTTGAGCCATTTTAGATCTAAGATGGCGCTGGTATCACCATTCATTTGGGCTACAAAGAAAAAAATTGAATAGACCCCTGATTTCCTCTCCGAGGTGGGCACTGGTTCTATCGCCTGAATGCTCAGCAGGTGCTGAATGGCCTCCAGGTAACTTTGGTGCTTCTCCAGTTTTCGGGACCATGGGGTGGGTAAAAACAGATTGTGTGGATGTTGGACAAATTCTATTGCTTACCCCATGGATACTGTCTCCAATACCTAATTTTCTGAAGTGATGTCTCTCCACCTGGGGGCAAACTCCAGCAGCCTTGCTCCCTCCCCATGAGAGACCTCTGGAGGGTGCCAGTCGGGAGGAGGGGCCCTTTTGTGCACCCTTCTGGGGTCTCCCTGAGGAGAAAGACGTGCCTCCCAATTTTGTTGAGGAGGCATGGCCACCACCTCTGTCCTGCCTGCCCCAGCTGAACCTGCTGGAAGACTGGATTCTGAATCTGGGGGGCTATCTTGAGGAGCAAAAAAACTGGTTCTGTTTGTTTTTCCATTTGTCTTATTTGGCCATCTGAAGCACTTTCTTTTTCTCTCTAGTCTTTACCAGATGAGCCTCCAGGGATTCCCCAAACAGCTTAGAGCCTGTGAAGGGAAGAGCAGTGAGGTGGGTCTAAGACCCTGTATCCACTGCCCATTGCCTGAGCCAAATGTTACATCGTGCCATGGTGTATGCCACCATAGACCTTGCTGCAAATTGTAAGGCATCATGGACGCAACAGCAGACAGAGCTGAGGCGTATGCCATTTTCTTTAAGCTGTCCTTCACAAACTTAAGAACATCGTCCCTTAAGCCCAGCTCTTCCGTCCACATGAACACTGCTCTGGAGAAAACCAAGGAAGCGACCATGGCCCTGAAGCCCGCAGCATCTGCCTCAAAACTTTTGCGAAGGGCCCCTTCGACCCGCTTATCACAGAGGTCTTTACCCCCCCCAAGCAGGGATAACTCCCAAGCAAGCGAGGGTGGTGACAGGAGGGTCCACTGTGGGAAAAAGCAACCTTGCCATAATCCTTCCTGCAAAGACTTTTTTTTTTGCCCATTTAGCAGGTGGCTTAGATTTGCATGGTAATGCCCATTCCACATCCCACACATCATCAAAGGCTTGAGGAAAAGGAACAATAACTGGCTTCACATCAGTCGAAGGAAAAGCCTTCTTAGCTCCCACCGAGGCTGACTGTGTGGGTGTGTCGCCTACCCCTCCCTCTCACAACTGTAACACTCTGAGTACCTTCAAGAGGAAGGGACGAAAAACCTCTGGGGCGAAAAGTCTAGGCTGTGCCTGTGTCGTCTCCAGTTCCTCTTCTCACAACTCCCCCTCTTCCTTGTCAGGTTCAGGGGAATCATCTGAATCAGACAATGCCTCCTGATGGCCAATTGCCTGCTTGGGCAGCTGTTCTTTTACCTGCAACCGTTTCTGTTGGCTCCTAACGCTCCCTACTGGTCCACTGCATCCAGTAACATCCTTATCCCCTGTAGGGGCTATCGGAACCCCCTCAATTGCATGATATAACAGAGTATGGGGGTGTACTCCCCAAATTGGTGGCAGTAGGCGTGCCACTCCGGCTGGTAGCTAGAGTAGAGGAGAGAGGAGATCTGGAATAGCTTTGGCGCAATGGCGAACTGCTATATCTCCTCTTCCTGCTAGAGCCACTAGCGCAGGAACTGCACCTCTGCTTTCCTTTATGAGAGCACCTGCTTGAGTGTCTGCCCCTCTTACGTTTAAGGGCATGATTAAGGGAACCATTGATTTCAGAGGCTATAAAGTCCTTAACCCATGACATGAACTTGGGAAACTGGGAGGGGTGGGACTTCTATACCTTCATCATTAATACTCAGTCCCCCCTCCACTTGAGAATGGAGAGAGCGCAGGCTGAAAACTCATTGAGCCTTGCTCCTACAACTCCCTAGAGTCCATCTCGTCTCCCACGTGGCTCAAGTCTTGGCAGGAAAACAAGGGAGAAGCAGATGAAGCCACAAAAAATGGCGGCCGCAGCTGTTCTGCCCTAGGAAGAAAAGCGCGGGAAGCCGCTGCGATGGCGAGTCATCTTAGCGGGCACCACTTGACCCCGCTGCTGCCTTTAATGTTCTGCGTTCTGTAGATATTCCCAGGCAGCCCGTTGTGGTAGCTCTCAGGGGGGAACCAAAGACCACGATCCCGCTCAATGTGCTTGGCAAGAAATGCGGCTCCACGGAGTAGGAAGTCTCCCTTCTGAAGTGGCTGCCGCTGTAGCTGGGATGTTTCGGCTAGCCATACTCCGCCGATGTTTGACGCACCTCGCGGCATCAAAAAACCCAGCCGGACTCGATGAGCCTCCCAAGCCCCAACCGGCAGAGTGAAGGCGGGGGGGAGGGGGGAGACAAAAGTAACAGACGAAAGGTAGTTAGCAAAGGAGAGGAGACTAACTGAGAAAAGAGCAATAGAAAAGTGAAAAACAGACAAAGGAAAGTTCTGAATAGAGAGAAGAAAAGACCCAACCTTCATTGGCCGCAGGCAGAGCCAGTCTGGAGAGAGGGACGACTCCTCCCCCTGAAGGGGAGACTAAGTAGTTTAGAGACCCTGCTTGTCATGACAAGTAAGAGGAGTCATCCTAAACCATGAATGTCCTCCAGCCCTACCTAGCAAAATAAACAATTGTATTTGGGGGTACTGTTATGGTGGGGGCAAAATCTCTCTTCCATCCAGCGTAGCTGACCCAATTCAAGGTGCTGGTTTTGCCCTTTAAAGTACTAAATGATTTGAGTCCACATTATCTGACAGAATGCCTACATCTGTACCAACCTTCTGAAGCATTAAAAGCAGGCATCTGAGACCCTCCTATCTGGCCCACCAACAAGAGCGGTTAGGCTGATAGGTACTAGGGACTGGGCCTCCTTAGTGGTGGCCCAGCACCTCTGGAACTCCCTTCCCAAGGAGATAGGTGTAGTCTTATCACTGTCTTTAAAATAAATTCTGAAGATTCAAGTGTGTATTTGGCT
The DNA here is from genome assembly GCF_030035675.1 of Rhineura floridana. Lineage (NCBI taxonomy): Eukaryota > Metazoa > Chordata > Lepidosauria > Squamata > Rhineuridae > Rhineura > Rhineura floridana. The sequence goes on along the minus strand of NC_084482.1, from coordinate 173,748,903 downwards.
GAATTGTACAGCACTTGAAAAAAAACTTTAGCAGCTTGCTGTCCTCCCCCCCTTTTTTGTAATTATATTATCATGTAATTGAGATTGTTGTAAGCCTCCTTCTGAGGGCAGTGTGCTCTGAAATGTAAGTTAAAACATCTTTTAAATAAACTAGTACAATGGATTCAACTGAACCCGAGCTGAAATGGGGTGCCTTGGATTCCCAACTTTCCATGACCCTCTAAAGTGAGCAAGCGACAGTACCCAGAAAGGGACTTTGCAGATGGGAAAAGACTCAAGTCATAAGGACTAAGGTTTAGCCCACAACCTCATGCTATGTATTATGAAAGATTCAGGGCAGATAAAAGAATGCACTTCTTCATGCAGTGCATAGTTAAGCTATGGAACTCACTCCCAGAGGAGGCAGTGATGGCCGCCAACTTGGAGGATAATAGCTATCAGAGGCTACTAGCCACAATGGCTATGATCTGCCTCCACTGTCAGAGGCAGTATACTTCTGAGTTTCACTTGCTGGAAATTGGGGGGCAAGGGGAGAGTGCTCTTGCACTCAGGTCCTGCTTGAGGGTTTCCCACAGGCATGTCGTTAGCCACTGTGAGAACAAGATGCTGGACTAGGTGGGCCATTGGCCTCATCCAGCAGGCTTTTCTTATGTTCTTATATTTCCTAAGCGTATGTCTTTCTCCCATATAAATGAAAAACTGTCATTCAATTACATGCAAGGAAAAGTAATGGCTGGAATGGAGGACTACATTGAAACGGAGATGCAGCTCACCCACCACTCCTAACAGCGGAGTGGCCTACGGAGCCATAAAAGACTCAACGAGTCTATGCGGGTGTATGTGTGTGTGTGTGGGTAGACCCTTGCATTCTACTCCCACCCACTCAGCTCTCCTCCCTCTCTCTCTCTCTCTATACACACACACACACACACACACCTTTTGTCATTCTGTAATAAATGCTGAGGATCCTTTCAACTATTGGCTTTTCACGGAAGAAGTGTGAGTGAAACCCCACTTGTTCACTGAGTCTTTCCTACCCAGTCCTCACTGTAGTCCCCTGCACACACACACAGCTGCCTGTGAGGATTGGGAGACTTTCAACAGCAGTGGGGAATGTGATATGGGGACCTGCAGGAGGGAGTGAAAGAATGACCCCAAATTGCAGAGGCCACTGTGCGCTCATGGACGCTCCTGCCTTGCATGGAGAAGGTCCCAGGTTCAATCCTTGGCATGTCCAGGTAGGACTGGGAGAGACTCCCTAACTGAAACCCTGGAGAACTGCTGCCAGTCAGTATAAACAATACTGGGCTAGATGGACCAGTGGTCTGACTCGGTATAAGGCAGTTTCAATGTACTCATACAGAGGACCATGATGTTCTGTTCAATTATGTTAGCATCTAAGTTGTTGATTATTGATGACATTTCTCAGACTCCTTTTCATTAAAAAAATGTTCTCAAGGTGTCATCAGAGAAAAACCCTAATAAATAGACCAACACTATAAAAATTAATTAACTTATTTTTTAAAACAAAGCAAACCTTATTAATTGGCTTTTTGCTGATTATAAAATGTGTAAGATGTATAAAAATCACCATAACTAAACACATATTCATACGAAGCTACACAATCAGTTAAGCTATGTTTTTAAAAACGAATGGAATAGCTTGCCTGAAGGCAGCAGGTTTGCGGAGTAGTGCAGTAAAGAAGTTCTGCTTGTTTTACAGCACTCACTTTTTCTTTGAAAATGGTAGTTCTAGCTGTAAAACTAAGTTGTACATAACCACAAACTTTTCACATCCCTGTGCCTATTTAGGATAAAAGTGGGCCATGTTTTGTTTGCTTGCTTCTTTGTTTTTATAAGTAAAGCATACAGAACGTTATAATTAAAATGTAATTAAACTATCAGTGATCTGAGGGTGGAGGGGTTCTCAGTGACTCCGTTGTCATGGACAGATCACCACCTGACAAGGTTTAGACTTTGTGCCCCCGGTAACCTTCGTAGGGGTAAAGGGCCGGTTAAGATGGTCTGCCCACGGAGACTCATGGATCCGGATGGTTTCCTGAATGCTCTGGGGGATATTCCCAGCATGGCTGGCGATACTGTTGAAGCCCTGGTCAATCTCTGGAATACGGAGGTGACCTGGGCGGTAGACAGTATTGTTCCAAAGTGCCCTCTCCCACCAGGGAAGGCCCATAATACACCCTGGTTTACTCAAACCTTGGGCCTGACAAAACGGCAGGGACGACAGCTAGAGTGACAATGGAGAAAAACTCAATCTGCTTCTGACCGAACACAGGCTAGAGCTCATTTTCAAGCCTATCATGTGGCGGTGATGGCAGCGAAGAAAGTGCATTTCTCTGCCACCATTGCGTCTGCTCAGTGTCGTCCGGCGATGCTTTTCTGGGTGGTCCAGGGTCTTTTGGGCTCTGGCCCTACATTAGATTCTGAGCCCTCAGTCACTTGCTGTGACATGTTTGCAAGGCACTTTGCAGATAAAATTGCTCGCATTCCGACTGACTTGGACTCTTCATTAACTACAGTTGTGCCAGATGTCCTCAAAGCTTCCTCTGGTCATTTTTCTATGGATACTTTTCAGCTTGTAAAGCCTGAAGATGTGGACAGGATTCTCGGAGAATTGAGGGCCTCTACTTGTTCCCTTGACCCTTGCCCATCCTGGTTAATCAAATCTGCCAGAGGGGGAGTGGCTGACTGGTTGGCATATTTAATTAACACCTCCCTAAGGGAAGGTTCTTTGCCAACATTGTTGAAGGAGGCTGTGATAAGACCTTCGTTAAAAAAGCTTTCCTTAGATCCTGTGGATCTTAACAACTTCCGGCCAGGCTCTAATCTCCCCTTTCTGGGCAAGGTGACTGAAAGGGTAGTGGCTGCTCAGCTCCAAGTCTTCCTGGATGAATCAGACTATCTAGACCCTTTTCAATCCTGAAATCAGACTATCTAGACCCTTTTGATGACCTACATCAGGCATCAGACAGGGGGCGTGCATCCCTGTTGGTGCTCCTGGACCTCTCAGCGGCCTTCAATACAATCGACCATGGTATCCTTTTGGGTCGTCTAGCTGGGATGGGATAGGGAGGCACTGTTTTATGGTGGCTCCGGTCCTACCTGATGGACAGACCCAGAAATGGGTGATGGGAGACTACTGTTTGACCTCCTGGCCGTTGGCCTGTGGGGTACCGCAAGGTTCCATTCTGTCTCCCATGCTCTTTAACATTTATATGAAACCACTGGGAGAGGTCATCCGGAGATTTGGAGTACAATATGCTGATGACACTCAGCTCTATCTCTCCCTACCACCTGATTGCAGGGAGGGAGTGCTCATCCTAAACCGGTGCCTGGAGACTGTGAAGGGCTGGATGTGGACTAACAAACTGAAACTGAATCCAGACAAGACAGAAGTACTGCTGGTCAAGGGAAAAACTGCACCAGGGAGGGGTTGCAACCTGTTCTGGATGGAGTTGCACTCCCCTTAAAGGAGCACAGTTTGGGAGTCCACCTGGATCCTGCCCTGCTGCTTGAATATCAGGTGGCTGTGGTAGCCAGGAGTGCTTTTGGCCAACTCAAACTGGTCTACCAGCTGCGTCCATTCCTGGAGGCAGTTGATTTGGCCACAGCGACACATGCATTGGTGACATCGAGGCTTGATTACTGTAATGCACTTTATGTGGGGCTGCCTTTGAAAACGGTTCGGAAATTGCAGTTGGTTCAAAATGTAGCAGCCAGAATGTTAACTGGAGCACGGCACAGGGACCATATCACCCATGTGCTTTATCGACTCCACTGGCTCCCAATTTGTTTCTGGGCCCAATTCAAAGTGCTGGTTCTGACCTTTAAAGCCCTAAACGGCCTTGGACCAATATACCTGAGGGACCACTTACGCCCATATGTACCTGCCTCTGGTCTTCTCTGCGTGCCTGGAATAAAAGATGTTAGACTGGCAAGCACGCGGGAGAGAGATTTTTCAGCTGTGGCCCCCAAGCTTTGGAATACCTTACCCCAAGGCTCCCTCCCTGTTGGTTTTCCAGAGACTTCTGAAAACGATCTTGTTCCGGAGAACCTTTGGGAGGTACTGAAGGTAGAGCCTGACACTGATTTTATGCCTTCTACATTAAATTTGACATTTGTAGTCCCTTTAGTACCACTCCCTGTGTGTGTGTGTGAGTGTGTGTGTGTGTGTGTGTTGTATTTTATGTATTTTAATTTATTTTAATGTTTTTGTGATTTTATTGTTTACAATTTTATTATGTACGTGTTTGATTTCATTTTTGTAAGCCGCCCTGAGTGCCCTATTATAGGGTAGGAGGGCGGGATAGAAATGTTTTAAAATAAATAAATAAATAAATAAAATCTATAGAATTAAAACCATTTAAAACATAGTGATAGAAAAACCACAAAATAAAAATCAGTAAAACAGCACCCTATTAATAGCCCTTACAGCGTTCCCAAAAATCTGTCAGAATAGAAAGGAATTCACTTGCCGACACCAGGACAACAGTGAGGGAGCCAGTCTAACCTTCATAAGAAGGGAGTTCCAGAGCCTGGGGGGCAGCCACCAAGAAGGCCCTCTCCCCACAAGACGTGACTGTGAGGATGGCGAGACTGCGAGCTAGGCCTTCCCTGATAAACTCAGATAGGCTCATATGGGAAGATACAGTCCTTCAAAAAGTCTGAACCTGAGCAGTATAGTTTTACCCCCTTAGTCTTCAGCCCATCAAAATGAAGTTGAGGTATGTGTGAATGCATCTATGTATAATTGTCGAGCCTCCTCTCTCTCTCGATGAGCAGGGAGGGGGAAGGCATGAATTGCAGGCGCCTCCACGGCCAGAAGGCACGGAAGGTCCAGCTGTTGTTGTGTCTTTTCCAGCCTTGGAGGAAGGGAGTGTGTTAGATACTCCACCAATTCCCACGGGTGAACCCTCCCCCTTTCAGGATAGTGCTCAGCCTCCAAACACCCTCTCAGAGCCGTTAGGGGAGGATTCTGAAAGAGCAGTAACTCCTCCTTTGCCAAGCTGTGAAAGAGCAGTAACTCCCCCTTTGTCCACCCGTAACTTAGAGATGTCTGAGGCTTCCCCGCCTTCTACTTCCCTGTCTGTTGATAAGGACCCTGTTTTGTCAGACAAGCCCTTGGAAGTTCGCCCCCCTTCACCTTGCTCTCGACGGTGGGAAAAGCGTACTGGTCAGAGGGCAGGGGTACGAAGGAGTGAGAGATTGCGCTCCAAAACTTCCCCTATATAAGTCTGCTGAGTTGGGAGGGGGGTGTTGCGTCAACTCTCTTTTACGTTGCAGAGCATGTCTAAAGTGTTGTTAGGGAATTATAGTGAGTTATTGTAGGAACTCTATGAAGCGCACTGCTTTTGATGTATCCATTACTCTAATAAAACAAGATTTACTTGCACCATCTCAGCTTCTTGGGTCCTACTCTGGACGGGACAATAATTCATCCTCGAAAGATCATCTTATTCCTCCTGCAGATACCATCTTATCAGGAGATCTGTTCTGCACAACATAGGAAATGGACTTTTAGGGCTGTGGCACCTACCCTTTGGAATTCCCTCCCCTTAAATATTAGACAAGGACAATTTCTGTTGTCTTTTTGGCACCTACTGAAGACCTTCCTTTTTCAACAAGCCTTTTTAAGCAGAGACCTTATTCCAATCTGTGTCTGTGTTGCAACTGCTTTTTAATATGTTTTTAAAGTCTTTTTTTTAAAAAAAATATGTTTTTAAAGTTGTTTTGTTTTAACAGTTTTTAAAGTCTTGTTTTTAAGATGTTTTAAAGTGTGTTAGAGTTTTTGTTTGCCGCCCTGGGGTCTTTCTGGGAGGAAGGGATGGGATATAAATTTAATAAACAAATAAACAAAATAATTCTTGCTTATCTCCCTTCCATTGGAATTTGGTCTGTAAACTCCTTGCAGCAGGGACCTATTTTGCTAAAGTTATTCTATAAAGCTCAATGCACTGTGATGGCACTATAAGAATAAGAAACAAGAATAATGTGTATCTTGGGAGGTTTTCAGTTTAAGATTAATGTATATTTTGGGAAGCTTTCAGGGTGGTAAAAAAGCACTGAGACTTTCCAAACAGCATTTATATCTTTACTTCCCAGGCTTAAAAAAAGGAGATCAAGGAACAGGAAGATCATGTTGCTTCTTGACTATCCCATTTGCCCCAAAGGAGGGTCTGGTGGCTAGACACTGGATTGGGACTCAAGAGATTAAAGTTCTATTCCTAGCCACAGACAGATTATCTCACACTCACGTGTCTCAGCTCTCCCAAGTTTATGACGGGCACATGCTTTTCCAACCTCACAGATGTTGTGAATTGCTCAAATATTGCAGTGCCACCGAAATGCCGAAAATAAAAATGAATGCATTATTTTATTTCCCACATAATTTATGTTTGGCATATTTGCTCAGCAGGAGCTCTGGCAATATCTGTAAAAGATTTAGGTTTGGAGGAAATGCTGCCATGTAAACCATGCTTTTCCAATACACAAACAGGAAACCTTTCCATTTGCTTAGCAAATAGTGTTTAAAGTGGTTTTCCAACACGGAGGAATTGAATTAATTGGTATAAACTTGAGAGCCATAAACCCGTGTAGGCAAAATTGTGAAACTGATCTAGGTATTAATAAGGAGGGTTTTTAATAAAGATAAGTTGAGAAGCCTCTCCATCCAGTTATACACTTAAAAATTATCATCCTGTTATCCCCATCAGTGCAAGGAGGGGCAGTACGGAGTAGTGCAGTCACTTTTGCCTTGGACTGGAGAGATCAGGGTCCAAATCTCCACTCAGCCATAATGCTCACTGGGTGATCTTTGGGCAGTCTCTCTACATTTCAGCCTAACCTACCTCACAAGGACGTTGTGAGAAAAAAAATGGGATATTCTCAGTGTATACTGCTATTTGCTCATTGGTGGTCAATAAATAAATTTGATTAATAAATAACAGCAGAGGTTCTTAGCTCAAATAAGCATACATTAGCTAAACTGAAAAGTCCAAAGTGATAGAATAATAGAATCTAGTAAAGAATCAAAAGAGTAAAATGACAGATCTAAATTAATCTCCAGTTCATAGCAAAGTTTCATTATATAGAGTACTTCATCTTGGTCCTCTGCAGCACAGCCTTAATCTTAATCTCTCAAAAATAACTGAATTGCTAAATTTATTTCTTTATTAAATGCATTTCTTAGCCATCCTTCACAAAAAGTCCCAGGGTGAGTTACATCAAAATAAAACAGTAAAATACAATACTTAGAGATAGTAAACAATGAAAACAACAACCAACAAATAAAATCATTGGCAGGAAATAAACATCCATTGCACATTCCCAAAAAAACTGGGTGCAAAGATATATCTTTGCCTGTTTTCCGAAAGTCCCCAATGTTGGGACCAGGCACACATCAGATGGCAGGGAGTTCTAAAGTTTGGAAGCCATCACCAAGAAGGCCTTCAGCTGTCACTGTTGCCCAAACCTCCAAGGGATGGTGGAATCATCAAGAAGGTCTCCTGTGCCTATCTTAAATCCCAGAATGGTCTATGAAGGAGGAGCTGATCTTTCAGGTGTTTAGAACCCAAGTCATTTAGGGCATTATATGTCAAAGACAAGACCCTAAATTGGTCCTGGAAGAGAATAGGCAACCAGAGCAATTCTTGCAGAACTGGTATAATATGCGACCTACCAATTCTGTTAGTTAGCAGCACAGTTGCTGCATTTTGCACTAATTGCAGCTTCTGAGACTTCTTTGAGGGAAGTACCACATCCAGTAATTTGCAATACTCTAGTATGGAGTTTACCAAAACACAGGACACTGTAGTTAGGACACCTTGTCCCAGGAAAGGACATAACTTTTGCATCAGTCAAAGTTGAAAATAGATGTTCCAAGTCACTGAGGCATCTGGGCCTCGTGTGAAAAGGCTGGATTCATGAGCATCCCAAACTATGGACCTGCTCTTTCCAGAGGGGTCTAGGACATGCCACCTCAGCTCTTCCTAGACTTGTGAACATGGCACATATAGTCTCCATCTTGTCTGGATTCATTTCACTTTATTGGCCCTCATGGGGGTAGAAGTCATTCCACATATCTGAGTTTGCTATCTCATTCCTGACAGAGACTCTGAGTCATTAATGTATGTAGGACAGACAGAAATTAAACAAGGCTTGAATTTGGGGCTATCATGAACCCATTGAATGAACAAATCCTTTGTTAGAGAAAATGGTGCCAAACCTATGGCACAATTCATAGTACTATCAGCAGCATGAGAACCTCCACCACCACCACCACCACGATCACCTTCTTCATGCTAACTCTTAATTTGGACCTGGGCCCAATCACATGCTCCTGGTCAAGCAAAGGTAGGAAGATCCTGGATGCAAGCACAACAGGGAGATGAGAAGACATGGGACTCCCACATGACCAAAAACAAGTCTGGGGCGGGGGGCTGATAGCTAAAGGAATATTGATCCTTCTGTAAAATATAAAATCAAACAAATTCATCCCATTATATGAGAAACTTGTAGCCCTCTAGATGTTGCTGGACTCCAACTCATCAGCACAACTAAACTATCAATCAACAGTTAAACCACGAATTGCTCTTCAAACAATGAGATTAAGGAATGGAGTGGTAGATTCTAAGAGCCTATTCAAATGTTTCTGAGTGGGGAAGAAGCAAGCATTTATTTGCAGGGTGTGAACTGGCTCTAAAACAGTTACAGAAACACAACATAGTATACTATAGTCTGGAAGACTGACTTGCATATGGAACTGTAAAGTTTGGCAACTGGAAGCCTGTGAACCCAATCCAGTCCCCAAAAGGTGCCACCTGGCTATTTCAGTTATTGATTCTCTATTCTCTTTTTCCTGGTCTTTGTGAGCAAAAAAGCAAATCAAAGGTGCTTTACAAAGGAAGTTATCTTGCTGCAAGCACCACCACCGCCCTCACTCAGATCTTGCATACCTGACTAGGGACACCTCCTACATTCACTCTTCCTACTCTCAATTCAGAAATGCAAAAGGGACGGTGACGGTGGATGCCCTGCTGCTCTTCACTGTATCTCTCCTCTTGCATTTCAGAACACATTTCGTTTAACTAACCTAACTGAAATTTAACTTCACAAAAATTGAAGTATATTTGCAGCCAGGCTACAAACATTACTGTAGTGTGCCTTCTTAAGTCAAGAAGAAAATTACAACTACTGAACTATTAATGGTTACAAACAGAGAGCCTAGAAGAGTATGCGACTGCTGGAGTAACAAATTTGCTTTCCTCCTAAGGCTACATACATATGAATACTGGCAAATATTATTAGGTATTTCTGTAAGGGGATTTCAACAATATTACTCATCTGCCCTCCATTCACACACTTGCTTTCTACACAGGGATAGTGTAAACCTTTGGCTCACAAGAAGAATCAAGGGAATCTAGCCTCCCAGCTCTGTATCTCATAGAATATATTAGGAATGCACAGGTGTGAATACAGCAGTTGTTCCAGGAAGAAGGAGATGCAGCTAAACCCAGGCGCTGGCTAATGTGTGCTGTACCAACCCTTACAGTAGCCCTTCCAGGGATCACCAGATTCTGCTGACCTCCTTATGTGTCTCTTAAATGAGCAAAGAACATATAGGATATGTCTGTAGCTCCATTCCTGACTCTGTCCTAGAGCCAGAATTTTTGAAATCAAAAGTTGGCAAGCATCTGCCACTTCTGAGAGAAGAAAAATGCTAAGTTAACTAAATATCAGCATCACTTAGCAGTGATGGACAGGACCTGACTATATAAAAAAAAGGTTAAACCCAGAAGTGATAACATTCAGTAAAGTTGCAGAGATCAGACCATCCAGCACAGTTACAAACATCGTGAAAAATAAAGTTGTATGAAATCACACACACACACACACACACACACACACACACGAGTTACTATGTTAGGCATTAAGATCTGCCCAACAGCATGCCCTTTCTAAGACACTAAAAGTCCCAGGGTGGCAAATATTCAACAGAGGCCTCCTCCCTTCTCATTACACCCTGAGTCAAAACCATTTTATCTTCCACCGGAGTATACCATTTGTCAGTGTTGATAAGCTCCTCTTTGTGTGAGTGAGGCCAAGGATACAACAGTTCTCAACATTTTAAAAAAATGCTCTGTACAATATCCAAGCACCAAAGCAAATTATTTATCAGCATTATTCATTTAATTTAATTTTTTTACAACCCACATAATATCACTTTTATCAAAATATTACATGCCACAACACAGCATATGGGCAGGCATGAAGGACTCAAGAGTGATGAAAAAGAGAATATAAGCAGGTACTTCTTGAAATATATTTGCATTGACTTTCCTCAGAGTTGCTACTTTTTCCTTTCATCTTTCCCTTCCCTATTGTGTATATTTCAGCTCTGAAGGATGTGCTAATTCAACACTGGTAAGGGGAAAACAACTATTGTATTGCTTGCTTCCTTATAGCAGATCTTACATATTGTTGGCTATGAACCCAGCACTGTAAACTAGATTTTTAAAGAGTGAGAGTTCAACACATTCCTTTCTCTTCACATCCCTCCCCCAATAGCTAGACACAACTGTCCTAGAAAGAATATCCCCTGCTACTAGCTCTAAATTTACACTAAACCCTCACTAAAGGACTTTATTATAATATTATCTCATTGATACAAGATTATGTTTGAACCACAACCCATACCTCACATTAGCAGGCCAAGGACAGAAAACTCTGTCAAGAAAAGCAACATAGTGTGGATTATTTTAGTCGGGAAATTTCAAGAGCATTTTAAGATAAAATAAGATAATTAAAAGAAATATCACTTCTGCCCCTGAGGGAGGCTCAGTGTATAAATGCACTAAATATGAACATACACTCATAAGCACTTACAACTTCTGGTCACATTCTGAGAATTACTTAATTCTTAAGCCTTTCAATATACAATCATATCTAAGAATCCTTGATCGCACTAGATTTCATGCAATACCTCTGGAATTCTTTTCATAAATCTTAGGTCAGAATCTCTTAAGTGTTAAAAGAAAAAGAGAAAAAAACCCTCCACCTTTTAACTCTCTTTTGTAAAAGACTACAACACTATATAACTATATAGATGTAGATATATGGAACATAGTATTTGCCTTCTCATGTTTCTGTGAATAACATGATAGGTTAACCACATTATCTTTATTCAAATGAAATTTTGAATACTTTTTATAACACCGTTTTCTTTTCCTACAGCCTGATGGAAACCCCACCCCATAATAACACTGCCTTAAAGCAATCTGTTCCGACGGACCATTTTACTTATTCTACAATTTCTTACCCAAATTACACAGGTATAATTATTTTGACACTGTAATGAAAAGAAAATGGGATTTGGGCACTGTGGATTTATCTGATAACACTATTTCGTGCCAGACTTCACAGCGCTGACAGTCACAAAGAGCCCTGTCCATTCCAATAGGAAATATTTGATTTTACTGTAGGAACATTATTTATTTTCACCAAGTTGCTATTATCAGAAAGGATATGATAGCTGAATAATAAAAATGAAATCAAGAAATTCTGGTGTTTCAAGGCTTTATTTTTTTCCCTGCTCTCACTTTTGACATTTTCTTCCCCTGGAGAGACAAGATAAAGTGCTGTCATAAATGGGTGACTTTTCTTGTCAAATGACAGATTTGATTCTCCATGGCAACCACAAATCAAGGTGCTAGTCTGAATTAAAGCTTCTCTTAAAAGGCGTCTTTATGTTTATAAAATGAATTTAAATTAAATGGGTATTAGGTACAGGGCTTTTTTTTTTAACCTCAATTTATTTATTGACTAAGGAGCTCTCTGCAGTATGCTGCATATTTGCATTTTAAGGAAAGGCAACATATTGTCCTGGCAGATGCACAAACAAAGCAAGTTCCAAGGTCATGCTACATATACTAGTTTACAGTACTATAAATGGTATACAGATGGACAGCAAGCAGTTAAGAGGCACTTAAATATTGGAAAAAGCACAAAAATTACCTACAGGGTAACAGATGAAGGAAATCTCTTCTCATCCTGTATCACTGCTTTCTTCCAGAGAGAGTTAATAAAGAGTCGTGTAATTGTTATAAACAGAATGCCAAAAGGGAAAAAACATAATTAATCAGATGCCTCATTCTGTGCCCTTATGCAATCTTACTATAGATCACAAACCCTCAATTGCAGATGGGTTTTATTCTGATTTATAAAGTAATCCCATTAAAAAAAAAAAGAATTCCAAATCAGGTTCCAGCTTTCAACAACAACAAATAATAATTGCTCCCTTCCAGTACAACATTCAACTGACACATGTGCATTTTTAAATTTAAATAAAAGGACAATTGGTTTTAATCATTTTTCACATGGGCAATATGATAGCTCCTTACTATCTCAGTGTTTTGCTTGTTTCAAAACAAACAAAAACTCTTGTTCTTACTTACATGTTATTATACAATCTTAAAATAGACTTATTGCCCGGAATTCTTATTGAGAAAAGGTTAGCACACTTTATACCAACATAACACATAACACAGAGGCAGGGAAGGAGAAAGAGTCTGATATTGTAAAGTACCAAATTCATATAGTGAAGCCCACTATAAAGCAGCATCAGAGGAATTCTTGCCTTGTTCCTGCCTGACCTGTGCAGAATAACACAGAGCAACCCAACAGACATCTAACATAGTCAAAAACAGAGAAAAAGTTTTGGGTGTGTATTATATCTGGTGGTTACTACATACAAGTCTCCATGTACACTATCCTTGTAAGCTCTGTCAAATTTGACTGTTAAGTTTTTTTAAATTAAAAGGAAATTAATCCTATATTAACAGAAGATCTCACTTTTTAAAAAATTATTACATATCCTTTTATCCCAAAAGTGCAGTTTTAAGCAGCAGGAAAAGCTTTGCTCCACTGTGATGAAGAAAAAGGGGAATGACTCCTGCTAAGGCTGTGTTAAATTCAAAATTGACACACTGGCTGAGAGAGGAGGTCTTAAGGACTGCTTAAGGACAGATCATGGAACCAGCAAGAGAAAGGTGAAAGCCCAAGCACCTGCACTGCACTGCACTTGCACTGCACTGCACTTTTGAAAAACTGTTCTATGGCAATCATAGGGATCACTTTTACTTTCCCAATGGTCCCAGGCTATGGTCTGAAGGCTAGCACCCTGTTGAAGCTAAGCAGGGTCAGGTCTGGTCAGTGCCTGGATGGGAGACCTCCAGGGAACCATATGTAAGCTGCCTTGGGTTTCTATGATGAGAAGAAAGGCAAGGTATAAATGTAATAACTAAATTCCCACTTTTTGAGGGTTTTTTGGTATTGCTACAATTGCTGTTTTAACACTAGTATACTATAATGCTATTGCCTCCTGCCCCACTGCCAAATGCTCAGGGATGAATGTATGTTGTGAAATATCCCACTGAAAAGCAAAATCCATGGAGAATTTGGCTGTTTCTGTGAAAGAAATATATTGTGCAGGAATCGTTTGTGTATGTACCATGTTAACCACAGACTTGCCCAAGGGTTAAACAAGGTATTGTTCATTAGATTAGCACTTATCCCGACGGAGTTCAAGGAATAGGGGCCTAGCACAGGAAACTGGCACCCATGTGCCCAGTGTGGCCACCAGTACCTCCTATGTTGTCCATGAAAATTCTCAGTAAATATTTCCTCAAAAGGCCATATTGCACAAGAGACTGTTTGCTCATCCTGCCCAGTTCCTGTTTGCACTGCCTTAGCTTCTCCTGCATTGAAAATGCTTCCTCAAACATGCCCAAATTTCACTGGATGTCAGGAATGGACACCCTCCCTCCCTTCTGTTCTGAACAGAGGCCAGATGCAAAGAGCTTCTCTCTGTGAGTGAGTGTGGCAACAATTTTGTAATATGCTATGCCCCACTGTAGCTATGTTATGTGCAAGGTAATTTTGTGTTATGCCTTGTCCCCAAGGTGCACATGTTGCATTATGCCATGCCGCCATAACAGCTATTTTGTGACTGGTGCCCTAGCATTTTCTCAATACTCCAAATATGCTCACTGGGCCCAAATGGTTGGCCAAGCATTTAGTTTAAAGGGTAATGTTAATCACCCCTTTAATGACAGTGTCTATGTGTGCATGCAGTGTCATGTGGCCTAGATAGAAACCATTCTGGTGTGTGAATGCTGGGTGTGTATGGAAAGCCACAAAAATTAAGAACTTTTTAATTGAGATGTGGGGTTGTGTGGACCTATGAACAAGTATGAGCTTTTCACATGCCCAGTTCTTGTTTAAGTTCACCATTGCTGTTACCACAGTATTATGTATAATTAATTATGTGTGTTTTGGAAAATGGGGTATCCAGCACACAATTTTAATTTCATATTTGGGAAGGGAAGGGTGATTGATATATTTATCTGATACAGAGAAAACCAGTCCCCAAGAAATGCCAACACAACTACCTACAGGCAGAAGTCCCATAAAAGAGTGTAATTTTTATGTTTAGTGCTAGGGAATCTATTAACTTTTCAAAATATTTATACAACATGCAGGTAAAACAGAACAGTTGCGGAGATATAATAAAAGTACAACCCTGCCTGTTATCTATGTTCAGGTAAACCCTGTCTGGATTGCTGCAGTCTGTTGTATGTGGGAGTGCCTTTAAAAACGGACTTCAAACTTCAGTCAGTCCAGAACAGGGTTACTAGATTATTACATGTGAATGCATTTGAATGTATTACACCAATGCTTCATCTTCATTGGCTCACAATCCATTTCTGGGCACAAATCAAAGTGCTAATTTAAAGACTTTAATGGCTTGGGACAAGGTTACCTGCTGGATCACTTCCTCCTATATATACCTATGAAGACCATGAGATCACCTTAATAAGCCCTTCTCTGGGTGCTTGCAGCAGGGGGCCTGCAAGGGACAGGCTCTCTGCAGTGGTGGCAGCCTATCTGTGGAATATTCTCCTTGGAGAGGCTTCCATGGCACCTAGTTTGCAGTCATTTCTGTGCCAAGCAAACACTTCTTTAGTTTCTCAAATCTTTTAAAATGTTTTAAAATGTTTTAAGATGTCTTAAAACTTTAACCCTCCTCTTCGGATGCACACCTTAACGTGGTGAGGGGGTTTGAGTGTGTTGAAGAAGCTGAGAACAATGCCATCAGGAGTCTAGACCAAGAGGCTAGACTCCTAGCAGGGGCACCCAAGGCGGAATGGTCAAAGCTGAAACACCAGACTAAGATGCATCCATACTCAGAGGAAAGCAATGGTAAACCACCTCTGAATATCTCTTACCACGAAAACCCTATGAACAGAGTATCCAAAATGCAACACGAGATAGTGCTGGAAGATGAGACCCCCAGGTCAGAAGGCACTCATCGAGCTACTGGGGAAGAACAAAGGACAAGTATGAGTAGTGCTGTGACTAATGACACAGCTGGGTCAAAGCCGAAAGGAAGCCCAGAGGCTGATGCGCACAGATGCAAAAGGAGAGTCTGGAGTTGTACAACACACACAATAGGAACATGGAATGTGAGAAGCATGAACCAGGGAAAGTTAGAAATTGTCAAGCAAGAAATAGAACGGATCAACATTACAATACTTGGTGTGAGTGAACTAAAATGGACAGGAATGGGACATTTCCAATCAGGCAACTACAAAATATTTTATGAAGGAAATGAGAAATTAAGAAGAAATGGGGTTGCTTTAATAGTGAGAAGTGATGTAGCAAGAGCAATTATGAGCTACAACGCAAGGTCTGAGCGAGTGATATCAATGAGATTAAATGGGAAACCTATCAACATAACCATCATCCAAGTCTATGCTCCAATGGCAAATGCAGAAGAAGAGGAATTGGAGAGATTTTATGCAGAAGCACAGGAAGCAATTGATCACACACCAAAACAAGATGTGCTGATAATCATGGCAGATTGGAATGCAAAAGCAGGGAACAGAGAAGAATCAGGAATTGTGGGGAAATGGGGCCTAGGAGACAGAAATGAAGACTTATTGAATTCTGTGAAGCCAATCATTTGTTTCTTGCGAACACATTTTTTGAACAACCGAAAAGACAACTATACACATGGACATCACCAAATGGTCAATATAGGAATCAAATTGATTATATAATTGGTAGCAGAAGGTGGAGAAGTTGCATACTTTCTGCAAAAACAAGACCAGGAGCAGACTGCGGTACAGATCATGAACTGGTCATATCGAAAATCAGAGTAAAGCTAAAGAAGACCAACAAAGCAATCATAACACCAAAATACAATTTAAATAACATCCCAGAAGCATATAAAGATCAAATAAGGAACAGGTTTGAGGCTTTAAACTTAGTTGACAGAGAACCAGAAGAACTATGGAGTGAAGTCAGAGACGTTATCAGAGAAGAATGCAAAAAGACAATACCTTTAGTTAAAAAGAGAGAAAGACCCCAATGGATGACTGAAGAAACTCTTCAAATGATTAAAGAGAGAAGGAAAGCAAAAGGAGATAGAAACACAGTCAGAACCCTAAATGCAACAATATAGACTAGTACGTAGGGACAAAGAGAACTATTACAATAGTTACTGTATAGAAATAGAAGAGGACAACAAAAAGGGTAGAACAAGAGCCCTATTCCAAAAGATTAGAGAAATTAAAGGGAAATTTAAACCAAGAGTAGGGATGTTGAATAATCAGCAGGGGAACACACTGACTGACCAAGATGAAACAAAAGGAAGATGGAAGCAATACACTGAAGACCTCTATAAAAGAGATGCCAGGATGACATATTCATTCACAGAGGAACCATATGATGAAGAACCAGAAATTTTAGAATGTGAGGTGAAAGCTGCTCTTAAAATTCTTGGAAGAAACAAATCACCAGGAATAGATGGTATACCGACAGAGTTGCTACAAGCTACTGAGACTGAATCAGTCCACATTTTGACTAAAATCTGTCAAGAAATTTGGAAAACTAAACAATGGCCCATAGACTGGAAGAGTTCCATATACATCCCAATTCCAAAGAAAGGAGATCCCAGGGAATGCAGTAATTATCTTTTTTTTTTAACATTAATTTTTATTCAAATTTTCAAAAACAAAACAAAACAAAAAGAAAAGAAAAAGAAAAAGAAGAAATTAATAACTAATACAATAAAAACTATTGACTTCCGATTTATCATAGATCAGCTATAAGTCTATAATATATAACAAACCTGTCTCTTAATAGATTATAAAATCACCTTCCTCCAGTGGTTATCTTAATTGGTATCAAATCACATTAACATCATATCATTTTATTCTTTCCACAAAAAGTCAAAGAGAAGCTTCCAATCCTTGAGATATATATCCATCAATTTTTCTCCAAATAGGCATGTCAATTGATCCAACTCTTCAAGTCTACTAAGTCCAGTAATTTCAATAGTTCTTCTTCCATTATCCGTGTTGGTTCCATCTTCCATCTTTGCACACCCAATAATCTTGCTGTCATAGTCATATAATAACAGTCTGATAGGAATTTCTTTCATCACAAATATTTCCTTGCCATCAATTCCGAACGTATCACTGAAATATTGTTGCAAAGCCGCATCTCTCTTCCTCTTTTTTACAGAATGCACTAGCACATCTCTTGAAAGTTTTTCCATTGTCACAAATCTGGAATTAATTCTGTAAACTTTCTCCATTTCAAATTCCATCAAATCCTTCCAGTCCTGGAATTTTTTCGAACCGATGATATCTTTATCTCCAATCTCTTCACCAATTCCTTCAGGGACAGCGCTGAGTTCCAAACAGTAATATTTGTCTCCAGGATCCATCACAGCCATAAAATCCAAATCTTTTTCCAAGTCCATATTTGATAAATCTATTCCAATCTCCAGGGCTTGAACCTTCCCTTTAATTTTTCTTTCATCTCCTTTTATTTGTCCAGTTATATCTTTGGTCCCATCTACCTCCTTTCTCGTAGAATCCTCTATTTCTATCAGCTCCTGTCTCATTCTGCCAAATTCAATTTTCATTTCTTGTCTGCTCTGTCTCATCTCTTGTTTCATTAGCTTAATCTCATTCATTATTTTCTGAAACATATTTCCAATATAGCCACTATTCCCAAGCAAAGAACAGTTTATTTCTTTTTCCAGTCACAAAGGAGTTAATCTTCCAAACCTGATGACATCAGTCCTCTAGACAGCACAAACTGCCTTATCTCTTATGTGTCCAAAAATGCAAAACAAATTTAGTTCACAGCATCCAAATAATGAGTGGCATAAAGAATCAGCAGATTCGTTAAAAAGTAGACCAGAAAAAATAGTCCCAGAAATATAATATTCAAATATCAAATAAATCAATTTTTCTCTCTTCAAATCAGATGCCCCTCATCCGTTTGTATCTTTATAATGCTCAATTCCATATCAGCTTTTTGCAATAAAAACAAAGATAGGTTTTTTTCGATTTTCTTCCTCCTAGTTCCGTGTGTAAAAGAGAAAGTTATAACTCACCCAGGAATTCTTGTTGCTGTTTCTTTGACAAATCTCTTTTGCTGTAACGATTTAAGCTAGATGATAATAGATAGAAGGATGCTTGCCTGTTAGCACGTTTTTCTTTGAAGAAAAAAAAAACGTCTCGCTTAATCAGTTAGAGCTTGCATGTAATCCCCTGGCTCCGTCCGACGCTTGCTGGCAAGACCTTCGTTCATAGACGTTCCTAATGAATTCCAGCCCCCAACAAACACCACTGAACTTCTGTGGGTAATCTCTAAGTTTCTCCCTTGCCTGGGAGAAAATTTCCCAGTCAAAAAACTCTTCTGACTGGTTTTAAAACTGAAAAAGCTTCCTCTGAGACGAGAGCTCGTCTAGAGGCAAGCACAGGTGGAGCGATCCTCCTGGGAAGTCTCGGGAATGCAGTAATTATCGAACTATTGCCTTAATATCCCATGCAAGTCAAGTAATGCTCAAGATTCTACAACAAAGGCTCTTGCCATATATGGAGCGAGAAATGCCAGACGTCTAAGCTGGATTTAGAAAGAGAAGAGGTACCAGAGATCATATCGCAAACATACGTTGGATAATAGAACGGACCAAGGAATTTCAGAAGAAAATCACCCTGTGCTTTATAGATTACAGCAAAGCCTTTGACTGTGTAGATCATGAAAAACTATGGAATGCTTTAAAAGAAATGGGGGTGCCACAGCATCTGATTGTCCCGATGCGCAACCTATACTCTGCACAAGAGGCTACTGTAAGGACAGAATATGGAGAAACCGATTTGTTCCCCATCGGAAAGGGTGTAAGACAGGGGTATATTTTATCATCCTATTTATTTAATCTATACACAGAACATATCATACGGAAAGCAGGATTGGACCGGACCAAGAAGAAGGAGGTGTGAAAATTGGAGGGAGAAATATCAATAATTTAAGATATGCAGACGATACCATACTACTAGCAGAAACCAGTAATGATTTGAAATGAATGCTGATGAAAGTTAAAGAGGAAAGCACAAAAGCAGGACTACAGCTGAACGTGAAAAAGACTAAAGTAATGACAACAGAAGATTTATGCAACTTTAGAGTTGACAATGAGGACCTTGCACTTGTCAAGGATTATCAATATCTTGGCACAATCATTAACCAAAATGGAGACAATAGTCAAGAAATCAGAAGAAGGCTACTGGGGAGGGCAGCTGTGAGAGAACTAGAAAAGGTCCTCAAATGTAAAGATGTATCACTGAACACTAAAGTCAGAATCATTCAGACCACGGTATTTCCGATCTCTATGTATGGATGTGAAAGTTGGACAGTGAAAAAAGCTGGTAAGAAAAAAATCAACGCATTTGAAATGTGGTGTTGGAGAAGAGCTTTGCGTATACCATGGACTGCAAAAAAGACCAATAATTGGGTGTTAGAACAAATCAAACCAGAACTGTCACTAGAAGCTAAAATGATGAAACTGAGGTTATCATACTATGGACACATCATGAGAAGACATGATTCACTAGAAAAGACAATAATGCTTGGGAAAACAGAAGGAAATAGAAAAAGAAGGCCAAACAAGGGATGGATTGATTCCATAAAGGAAGCCACAGACCTGAACTTACAAGATCTGAACAGGGTGGTTCATGACAGATGCTCTTGGAGGTCACTGTTTCATAGGTAGTCGACTAAGTCGTAGTCGACTTGGAGGCACATAACAACAAAACTTTTAACGTTTTAAATTATATTTAAATCAAAGCTTTTTTTAATGCTTTATTGTAGTATTTTACGATTTTATTGATCCTGTAAGCCACCCAAAGAACATTGTTATTGGGTGGCTGATAAATATGGTAAATAAATAAATACAACCATGCTGACATAGTCTTACCATTCCGTCTCAGCAAGTTATAGCTAAAGACCCAACTTGCCTGATCAACTGAGCAATGCCATACTGCATCACAATAGGCCTGATTTATACAGTCAGAGAATAAAGTAGTAAAAGTTTTCCCTTTACTAGACCCTTCAGGATACAGGTAAGATGAATTCAATTTTTTAAAGTCCCCTATCCAAACAACAGCAAAAACTTCCCCGTAGACAGAAAATGTAGATGTCGTGGAGTCTAGTTTTCTCCCTGACATACTATATTTCTACAAGAGTTTGGTTTCACTCATTGTGGGTGATAAGGGTCAGATGATGCAAGTATGTACTAAGATGCCAGCAATACATGGGAGTACTTAGCATAATTATCATCATATTGTATTTATAAAATACCTAGAATTACTAAGCACTATACTTTTTTTAAAAAAAAGACAATTCACTGCTTCCAGGCTCACAATCTACAGTTGATCAACACAATAAGTAAGGGAAAATATGGAAAGGGTGATGGGGGAGGAATCAACAAGTATAGGAGATTCAATAGAAGAATGTGTTAGGATTGGATTCGAAGCCCAGTTGCCTGTAGAACTATAACTCACTTGCTTTACCTGAACCAGCTTGGGCATCATGGGAAACAGAACCAAAGTGGCCTTTAGATGACTTTTGATATAAAATGTCGGTTTATTTCCTGGTGACCTGACCCTTACCTACATTCCAGTGGCTCGAATAATAAAAGCCGGTTTAAGCTGGAAACTTCACTATAATGTATTTCTTGTATCACATCTATGCCTATAACCTTGCTTATTGTTACAAATGTGCCTTGCATAGAAATGTTAAAAGTTGTTCCGCTGCCCCACAAACCTTGACTTGTAAAACCCTTTGATATGCAAGCAAAGTAATTGCATGCCTGTCTCCAACTTATGGGGCGCCCGGTTGCAGCTGGGCCTCCCCTCAATAGTTGCCTTTGTCTGTTGCTGCATAGTGCTTATCTCAAGGACATGCGAAGTATGCACACATAGAGTCTGAAAGATAGTCTCAATGTTTCCACTTTGTCCTTCCCCTGTACCCCTTTACCTCCTTACATATGCCTTAAGGCTGTAATATCTAGCAATTGCTTCTTTTACATTTATGACGTGAGCCCGATATTGTAAACTTCGGGGTGAGACTACATAAACCCTAAGACACCAATAAACGAGGTTCCCATGCTGACCTGTCTTGACTTGTGAGTATTGGGTCCCCTTTGCAAAGGAATTGTCTTGTGTTATTTGATCTCTGATAGTGGGTTCATTTGCACTCAGCTCCGCACTTTTCTCGGGTGTAAGCGAGTTGGGGTTGACAGGGCGACTCACGTGTTGGGTTTTGACCTAACAAATGGATCTAGCAAGAATTAGACTAAGACTAATAAAGCTGTGTTGTTTTAAAAAGTGGCAGTCGGTTGTGTGTATGCAGAAACATGAGGTAGAAACATTTTGGCAGGAGGGCATCAAGAGAACAAGAAATAATTGGTGATGGGAAAAGGTAGGTGAAGAGTACAGCACCTATCTGTATAAAGGAAAATCATTTTGGAATGGGTTGTTGCCAAGATCTTATATATGAAAATAATGATACAGAGAAAAGTAGTAATTGCCCTGCAGTGCAATGCAATGCAACATATAAGCTAAGATATAAAATCTCTTGATATGGCATCAGAACGTCCTTCTAAATATTGCCTAAGACAAAAGCCTTATTACAACTATGGCTTTTAATCTTTCTAACTGGTTATAGCATTCAAGTAAGGGCCATTAGTCAACAATACTACACTGTGTAGCCTATTTTGCTAACTCCAATTGTGTTTGACAAAGAAAGCATCTAGTTTTACAACAGTAAAATAACTCAAGACTGATAAGGCTGGTAGGGATTCCTTATTCTCTCTCCTTGTAAGAAGTAACCCTCTTTTCCAACAATTATATTATATTACAGCTCTCTAACAGATACTTAGCAGGACTCTACCTTTTTAATGCAGCAGCATTAGTGTTTTTGGTTGATAGTTGTTGACTGAAATACTGCATTTAAGAGTTTTGGGGAAGGGGAAAAGAAAGTTCTCTCAAAACCACTATGTAAACCTTTGTTACATAAAATCAGAAGACACTTTGCTAATGTAGCATGGTAAATGAAAATGTTCATTAAAATAAGCCAAGCCCATAAAAGAAATGTGAATTTTATTAGCCAGGCAGCTGAATTTTTTAGGGTTTTATTGTGCAAAAGAGAGAAACAGAGACAAAGAAGAAAAAACATGAACTCTACCTATTTTACTCATGTTGTAATCTGATTGCAATGTTTAGATATATCTATCATAGCAACTATATAAATTTTGACTCAAGGAACTGCTTGTGAAAATAAAAAAATGGTTAACTTCAAACAACACCTTCCTGAAAATCCCTCATACTTCTCGATGCACACTTCTTCCCATGGTCCAGGGTTGACATGTCTCCAATTCTAACTCTTACACCTTTTTGTAAAAACACTGCATCTGCACAAAAGTAAAAATAATAACTCCATCCCAGGTTATAAGACTTTTAAAAGCCAGATATAAATCAGCAAACAAGGTTCATAGTGGCTGCTTAGAAAGTACACAGGATAGCTGTGTATATGAAATGTCTTTTATTTGAGAGCAGAACTAGAAGCAAGTCATAACCAAGCAAGTTAGTTTACACTATCTGTATGTATTCAGATGTAACACTAAGCCATTAACTATTGTTAAGCAAATTGGCCTGTGAATGGGCTGGGTACTGGTACATGTAGCTTGAACTCTCCCACTTCACTCCTCCCTTCCTCCAGCAGAAGGCTAGTTCTTGGGTTCCCAATTGTGGTTTATTTGGAATAAACAAACCATGAATGCTGATTCAGACATAACATTAAGCTAGCCACTCTGTGGTTTGCTTTCCCACTAGAGGGAGGACTCCTTGGGCACAACGCACACACCTTGCACACAAGCTAATTTTCTTAATCACAGTGAATGGCTTACCACTTTGTCCAAATACAGACATTGTTAGGGTATTTTCTTTAAAGTTCTAGGTTCTGAGGCTGCAGAATGCTTTGGACTTGGATGTATATGTATGCATGTATGGACTGCCTTCAAGTCGATTCCGACTTATAGCGGGTTTTCATGGTAAGCAGTATTCAGAGGGGGTTTACCATTGCCTCCCTCTGAGGCTGAGAGGCAGTGACTGGCCCAAGGTCACCCAGTGAGTTTCATGGCTGTGTGGGGATTCGAACCCTGGTCTCCCAACTTAACCACTACACCACACTGGCTTGGATGGTTAGTACTAAGTTGACAGTAGGGGAATTATGCAATTAACTGAAGGCTAGGAAAAGTTTATCAACAGTTTGAATAAATAAGGAGTGTACATTCATGTGAATTTCAAATAATTGGTAAGATTTATTTCTGAGCAAACATGCATAGGAACAGGCTGACTATAATACACATACGTCTGAGTAGCAGTTGCACATCTGCAATATGAAAGGAATTCTCATCCCTTCATATACATCCACTGCCCTTCCTACTCTGCACTATTAACCAGTGGATAAGTTTAAATGAACACATTATCAATATGCAACTAAGACGAGGCCAGCCCCCTCATGCAAGACAGGCCTTATTGCTGGCTTGTATACCCACTACCTCCATTCCCTCTCCCCAATTCTCTGTTGTTTCCCGTGTCAACATTTAGATTGCAACTCTTCCAGGGCAGACGCTGCAGGGTTGGGAGCGTCCTGTTGTACTCTATCACGTAATATCCCCAGTGATGGAGCAATATAAATACATTTTAAAAATCAAAGTTGGAGTATAATCAATGGCTTGCTGACAGGACACATCGGCTACTTGCTATCAGCATGTAATAGGCAATCAATGTTGATTCTATTCAACAGCTGGTCAGAAGTTAGTTGAAGACAAGCAGCATCACCGCATCCTAGATCCAGATATGGGACTCAGATATGTAGAGTCTGTGTGAAAAATGTCGGCTATATGAAAATTAAAACCAAAGAACATCTTGGCAAGACTGTGTTCTTCCTATTGCCATCACGGATATCATGCCACTGACATCTGTTTCTTACCATAATCAGTATTGTTTGTTAAGGCATGCCTTTTGTTAAGACATACAAATTAAAAATCAAAAATGACAGGGATGCAAAAATTCTGCAGCAGTCTAATGCTGCTAGGTAAATGCAAATTCCACTAAGGTGTTGCAACCACCAAGAGTATGGATTATTTGCACTTCACATAGCTCTTCAAGTCTTCAAAGACATTCAATCCACAGTGCCAAGTATTTTCTACAGAGATTCTCACACAGTTGGCATATGAAAGAAATTGGAGAGAGACCAGAGGCAATTCCTAAGAAAAAAACTAGATTCCTTGAACAAATTTCACTTCCAAGCATGACAATCTGTCTGTAAGTCGGTCCTATGTGTTGGAAACAACTTTCTAACTCAAAATATGGCAGTCTGTATGGTTGTTGTCAAAGATATATCACTGGACACTAAAGTCAGAATCATTCAGACCATTGATCTCTATGTATGGATGTGAAAGTTGGACAGTGAAAAAAGTGGGTAAGAGAAAAATCAACTCATTTGAAATGTTTGTTTGTTTGTTTATTTATTTATTGAATTTATTAGTCGCCCATCTGGCTGGCTGTCCAGCCACTCTGGGCGACGTGGTGTTGGAGGAGAGCTGAACAGGGTGGTTCATGACAGATGCTATTGGAGGTCACTGATTCATAGGGTCGCCATAAGTCGAAATCAACTTGAAGGCACATACCAAAAACAACATGTCTACAGGACATATAAACTAACTACGGGATAGAATCTAAGAAAAGAGGAGAGTCAGACATCAGTTCTGCCCCTTATAGACCCACTTAGGATCAGATCTAAACCCCTCTATATCCTGGATCAAACCTAACTGGGTCTGTTTTGACACATACTCACATGGTACCCTCCCCATAGCCCATTCCTTGTCCAACATTTCCTTGGCAAGGCAAGTAGCATGGAAAGCTTCAGAGTTCCATTGCAGAAGTAAGCGACAGATGTTCCTGCTGTAAGCATGCAGTTCCGCTTTCAGCAAGCCTTTTAAGTTGAGACCTATCCCAGTCTGTGTCTGTGTTGGAATTGCTTTTTAATATGTTTTTTAAAATAGTTAAAAAAGATGTTTTAAAAGCTTTTTAAAAAAATGTTTTTAAAGTTGTTTTGGTATATTTTAGAGTCTGGTTTTTATGTTGTTTTGGTGTGTTTTTAGCTCTTCTGTTTGCCGCCCTGAGCTCCTGCTGGGAGGAAGGGCGGGATATAAATCAAATAATAAATAAATAAATGCATAAGCAGTATCTGGGGCAACAGAAATATTTCCCATGGTTTCCATCATCTTTGCCACAGCATCCAGAAGCGCTGGGAATCAAGAAAATTACATTCACCAAGATACTCAGCATCCCTAGACATTGACAAGTATAATAAAATAGTAATAAAATTTTATTTTTGAGTCGCCTATCTGGCTGAATTAACGGCCACTCTAGGCGACGTACATTAACATAATAAAATAAATACAATATAAAACCAGTACAAACCACACTCAATAATCAACTAATCACCCCTCTTATATTAATCAACAGCATTAAAAATTAACCCACCCCAGAGAACCCATAGGCCAGCCTGAACAGCCAGGTCTTCAAGGCTCGGCAGAAACCTATCAAGGAGGGGGCATGGCGAAGATCGAAAGGAAGGGAATTCCAGAGGGTGGGGGCCACAATCAATGTGACAGCATCTGTGGCCCAATTAAGACTCTATCACAATGCCCATTCTGAGCCCTTCACTCTGCCACCACATCCAGGAGAAGTATTAAGTTATTTATTATGTTTATACCTAACTTTTCTACAAATGTGTGTTGCCAATATGCCTCACAACGATTGTAACTTATCACAAAGATACAACGTAAGATATTATGGATACATGAGTGTGTGCAGCTATCAGCGTGGTCCAAAATGCAGCAGTCAGATTACTGGCTAAGGTTCCATTTGGATCTCTTGTAACCTCCGTCTTAAAACAGCTTCACTGGTTGCCAGTTCATTTCTGGTCTTAATTTACAGTGCTCACACTAGTGTATAAAGGCCTATATGACTTAGGCTGCAAACATCTGAGAGATTGCCTCCTTCCCAACAGATCTTCTTGTGTGTTGAGATTGGCAGAGGGGGCCTTCTTGGCAGTTCCACCACCCAGAAACTCAAGGGGTGACAGACCAGGATAGAGCATTCTCTGTGGCAGTCCCTAAGTTGTAGAATTCCCTCCCCACAGAGGCGTGTCTGGCACATTCATTATATACTTTTTGTTTTATGCTAAAGATGTACTTCTTCATTATGGCCTTTGGCACTTCAGACAGATAGGTTAGGACCCTGTCAAGATGTGAATGTAGTTTGTTTTAAACTATTTTAATGTATTTTATATTGTTGTGACCCAGCCTGGGACCTTCTGGTGATGGGGGGGGTAATAACTCTAACAATAATAACAACAACCCCATCCACTCAATTACCGGGGAACCGGGCCCTTGAGGTTACGTAGCTTCCTTGCCCCACCCCCAACATCCATACACTGAATACGGGCATCTTCAGGGAAAGACCTATACTTAGACATCAATGCATGTAGCTTTCCCCAGGAGATGGAACTTTGAATGCACAGTGTTTCAGCTCCCATGGAAGTCTATGTGTATAGGCTTCTCTTTTGCAGTCATTCATATTCAACGTGTGAGCATCAGGAAAGCCTTTCATCTCCAGAGGTGGGGCTAGCAGCATGGCTCCAATCTCTGGTAATCGCATGAAGGGGACTTGTATGGTAGTCCTTTCTGGCATGGGCAATTGATGACATGGTCCAGGTTCTAGGCTCTACACTCTAGAGGGAGGGGTTAGAAGAGCTGCAGGTAGACTCAGGGGCTGGCTAATGGTAAAGATGCTAACCAAAGAAATCAGCCCTTCTGTTGATATGCAGACTTTTCTGTCTCCTGGCAGTAGGGGCTCAGTACACAACAGATCCAATTTGGCACTCATATTTTTTTGTCAAATGCCTATAGTCTATGTAGAAAAATACTATGTTCTCCAAAATTATTCCCTATGCAGACTGGAAGGGGGTGGGAATCCACCCATTATTAATAGAAGGGTTCCTCTAAATCTCACAGAACAATCCATTAGTTGGACATGAAACTGCACAGACCAGATGCATTATTCACATCATTGCATACATAACTATTAAAACATGAAGAGTGAATTACTGGCCTGTGTATCTTTTCTTTGCTGCTGTCAGAGATGTGTCCAAAGGCAAGTTCTATGTCCCAGCAATTTGTACCTCTCATTTTAACAGGTATATATTGACTCCTAATATCTGCATTACCCACAAAAAATTAAAAGCCAAACTGACCTTGAATAAAATGAATTTCACAGACATTACTGGGAAATGATTTTCAATCTACACTGATAAAATACACTTTAACAGTGTTTCAAATACCATGAAGTGTTCACAGTTTGTCTGTTAATTCCAAACTACAATGTTTAGTTTACTGAGACTATATCAAACAAGAAAAATGAATATATGTTTAATTTCCCGGAATATGACTGGATTCAATTAAATATTTAATTGGGAGGTTTTAGGGGGCAGTGGTGGATTACTAGATACTCCCTGGCCATGATTCTGTAAATTAATACTGACTGTATTCAAAAGTTGCAAAGGCCTGCTTCATGCATCAACTGTCCAATCACCAAACCATTATTTTGTTAACTGGAGGGACCCACAGGTTTGCACATTCCTCCACCTTCCTCCTTCCTAAGCCTATGCAAACTGTGTCCTCTTTTTTGTTGTTATCAATGAACTATGAGATGCCAGGATTATCATAAATACATGTAACGCTAACAACAGTTTGTTATATTAAAAGCGGGTTTCAATTTCTAGTTTGAAAGTGAACTACAGTTACACTGGTAAAGGCATCTCACAAAAATATTTTTATCTGTAACCACCAAAGAGAGGAAGAAATTTGCATGGTCCAGAAGAGAATGGAGGTAGATGAATATATGAATTCTTGAATCTTGGTCTGATGACTGGATAATGTGACATCTGTTGAAAAGTACGTAACTCTTGTAGCTGTTTTAGCCACATCCACTGCATAACAAAATGTATAGGACTGCATTTTAAACTTAAATAATTATTTTCCTATTGTTATTGATATTGTTAAACCTACACTTTGGACTTCCCTGCCTAATGACATCAGGCAGGCTCCACTGTATTCTTTTTAGAGCCTGTTTAAAACCACATGTAGCTGTTGATGCCTTTTAATCTCATTTTATTTTACTGCTATTTAAATTGTTTTTTACATGTTTTTATTTAATTGTTTTAACTGTTTTTACTGATAATTTTAGTGTTTTTTGTAAATAGAGGTTTTCTTACAATCAAGTGGTATATAAAAGTTGCTTAAAAATAAGAAAATAAATATTTTATTGCTACATTGATGTTTTGTGGTGGTTATAGTTAGATTTCAGTGTTGACTACACATTTGCTGGAAGCCACTGAGTGAGAGCTTGGCCATAAAAGGCAATCTTAAAAATATTTAAAATAAATAAATATTGACAAGAAATCACATTCAATGCTTTGAGTTGTTAGCAGCAAATCTGGGCCAGCTTTGCTGGATTGCTGAACTATAAAGCTAGCAATATATTTTGGAGGACCTCTAACATGGCCCATATGGCACAATGCCACAAATAAATAAAAATATGTTATAGCAGGTGGGCTGGTTTAAATTTTATCTCCCGGGTTAAATGCGGCTTGCTAAAATACTGAGAAGCATTTGTTCTTATTACAAAGCAATTAACATAAGTTCAAAGATGTGGATTTCAGCAATCCGATATCCTGCTTATTTTTAACCTCCATGCAGAATTTTTACTTTAAACTTAACAAAATGCCAAGAGCTTGGAATTAATAAATGTTCACCAAAAGTTTAAAATAGTTTCAAGCATTGCAGCTGTTCTGGGCCCCCCTCCAACAATTCCCTTTTTTTCGTTTTTATGATTGACTAATTATCCTGCTATTGGACTGTGGCCTCACAAACAGATGAAAACTCTGGATGCGAGTACAGACGTTTTATTGATTTTATTTTTTTAGTTTTATTAATTTAAGAAAAGAATTCAGCTGAAGTATTATCAATGGATTTTCTAATCTTTATA
The DNA here is from genome assembly GCF_030035675.1 of Rhineura floridana. NCBI lineage: Eukaryota > Metazoa > Chordata > Lepidosauria > Squamata > Rhineuridae > Rhineura > Rhineura floridana. The sequence continues at coordinate 173,719,348 of NC_084482.1, read as the reverse complement.
GATTTTATTTATAATGGTTAACATTATCGGTAAAAGTAAGCTCCTTCAAGTCTGAATTCGGCAGAATACAAGGTAGATAGGTAGGTAGATAAGCAGGAAAGCAAGCAGAACTTTTCTGGCATTTTCTGTGCTGAATTGGTATATAATTAAAATATTGGCTGTGTTTTTACATAATGCTGAACACTGGTTTAACACAAAGTACACAAGCAGAAAGGTGGCTAAGCAAAGGCTTGGACTTAGGCGTTCCCCTCTCTTCCTCTTTCACGGCCTGAAGGACTTCGCCAGAGTTTAGCTTCACTCTACATTAATGCTGGCTTATCATTATTTATTTATTTATTGCATTTTTATACCTCCCCCATAGTGGTAACATACAAACAAGAGATTGTACTTTAACACACACTCTGGTTAGTTTCTAAATAAGCCAACTTCATACCATGGTTGCTTTTTTAACTAATCAGAGTTTGTTTTAAAACATAACCTCTTGTTCAAACAAACCAATATAGTGCCCTTATATCAATGTTTCCTGCATGTAGAAAGGAAACACATCAGGAAGTAGGCTTTTCTCTGACACACCAGCTTTCCCCATTTCTCCGACACTTGAAAGGGCGAAGGTGTTATGGTCAGGTGAACCATATTTGCCTTATGGTATAAACCATCGTGCGTTTGGCTATAATCAAAGTTATTATACTGTTCCCGTGTGACACAAAAGTACAGCCAGAGGACATTACTGGATATTATCATCATCATTTATTAAGGCACCATACCAAAACAATACCATGTTACTAATCTGGCATTTTTCATGAGTGAAAAATTAATGAATAAATATCTTCTTATAGCTTGGTAATGGTCTCTTAATGTCCTGAGCATCAGTTGGAAAAGTGTGTATTGAGCTTGTGATGCATTTATTAAATCAAACACTAAAGTCCTATAAATACAGAATAAACAAGGGACATATATTTACAGCCCTGTGCCTCTTATTATACAATCTCAAAGTGAGAAGATTTGGGGGTTTCTGAATTCTAGTAATTTATGGTGATCTACCTGCTAATTTTATTTATACAAGGATTTATATCCCACACCTTTCTATGTATTACTTAAAGCAGCTTACAGCACTTAAAATCACAATATTATAATATCACTTTATGAATTCAGGCTAGGCCCAGATATTGATTTGAATATTAAGTCTATACTGTAGATACCAACGTGTTGCTAGAGGGTCATTAAACTAAAAAGGTTACTCTTAATTTGAAAGAAATTACTCAAGTTACAGTACAATTGCCCCTTATCACCGCAGATCAATCCAAACCTCCCTGTGCCAGGTTTGGGGAGGGACTGGATTAGATGGAGATGTTCCTCCACCTAGCTGTTGCAGGGAGGAGGCAGGACTGAGGTGACTCAGCATCCAATGGGTTGCTATTGCCTGGAGCTAGCACAGCGATCAAGTCCATATCAGGCATGATTGCCCACGCACACAATTTCCACTGCAACTGCCATGTGTCCTGCCCAGTAGTGTACTGACAAGTTCAGAAGTGCAGAGTCCCTTCATGGTAAGTCACGCCACACCCCCTCATAGCCACATCCTGTCATTCACTTGTTTGCTGTCTGTTGTCAGCTCCACACTACTTAGTCCTTCCCACATGCACCTTCTCCCAGAATGACAGATGTCCATAGGAGCCAATCAGCATGCAAGAGGAGTGTGTTAGCTACTGAGAACAGTGTTCTCAGTGTCTGGCTCACCTCCTTTCACTCTGATTGGCTCTAATCAGCAAGGACAAGGAATCATGTAAGAAGATTCTTCTCAGTGGCTAACACTCCCCTTTCATGCTGATTGGCTCATAGGATGCTGGCGACATTGGGACCCTGCTCCCCCAAAAATAAGGAGTCTAAGACTCCCTGAGACCCTGGACCACTTTACCCCTGGTCCTGCCTGAACACCCTGAAGTCAGTCAAGAATGAGGAGCTGTGTTTTTCTTTATTAAAATATTTTGGTTTAGAGTGCTTCATGAATCAACTTACAGGTCACACAGGATTCAGCATCATTACTCGGCTAGTCTAGACACGACTGCACTGCACTAAGATGTTGTCACACCAGTTAGATTCATCCCCTCACCCAGCTTAAGTAAGGCTGGGCGGGCACCCTATTTGCATGAACTGAGTGTCACTGTTGAGAGAGCACGCGCACCTGAGAGCTCCGCCTCAGGGGAGCCATTAGGGAGTGTTGTTCTTGCCAGTGCTGGCACCTCTGTGAGTGAGGCGAGGGTGACCGCTCTGCCTCAGCAGAAGCCTCCTCACCAGAGGGAGGGGTGATGCACTGGGGAGGTGGCAGAGCAGGGCATGTCAGGCAGGGTGGCAACTGCCTGACTGGGCTGAGCCGCCTTGTGGGTAACTGGAGCTTCAGGGGCAGAACTGTCATAATTCAGAACGAGAGAGTTCTCAGAGTCCTGCGAGCCTGGCAGCTCAACATGGGAAGCATCAGTCCATTCAAAGTCCTCCTCCTCCTCTGCCATCTCTCTGCTCTACCCCAGTTCTGCTGTGCCCATGACATCATGAGTGTCAGGGCTATGGATAAGGTGGTGACCCTGCCACTGCACAAAGCCCTCCTGGCAAGGGTTGGGAGTTTGGATTGTGCTCTAAAGCTGCAATCCTAAACCCAATGGGTTGCATCCAACTGTCATACTCAAGAGTTAACCAACTGAAATTAATGGACTTTAGTCAAGGTCACTGATTTCAATAGGTTTACTCAGAGTATGACTTACTTAGATGCAACTTAATTACTAGAAAGTATATCTTTACTGGATAAACACTGCATGTCTCACGTACATTAAAATAATTACTCTGCTCAAAAACAGGTTGAAAGAATTGGAAACATCCCACTTCTCTTGTACTTACAAAAGATTATGTTTGTTGAGTGGCAATTTGTTAAGAAAGGCCAAATATCACTTTGGGTTTCTTCTCAGCATTGGTGGTAGTGATGATAATCCATGTCAATACCATTATTGTTGCTTCATTTCTAAAGTGCATCAAATGCGCCAAACTTAGGATAATATCTACATAACAAAAACATGTACTGAATAATTAACATAAAAGTTGATGTGGAAAAAGCCATTTAATACTGCAAAATGTTAAATGCTAGTGATTCAATTCCTATATTCCAGAATCAAGCCATGCTAAAAAGACTTATTTTGCACTATTGTTGGATGAGTTCCAATAAAATATTAAGCATGAAGATTTTTTAATTAATTTGTATTTTTGCCAGTGACTCCTAATACAGAAGGAATTTCAGGGATATTTCAAGCGAGCTATCCTATGAGAGTGTACAAAGGGAAAGAAATTGCCTCTAAGCAAAACAAGTTCCAAACCAGAGTATGATAGCTGGCTATCAAAGCCCAATCTGACAAACTCCAGAAAGAGACACTCCAGTCTTTCATACGGGAAACAGGTTTGATGAAAAGCTCAAAGCATACATTTAAATAAGGAATGCTAGACAAAGCACTTGCCTGATTGAATACTTCTCACCTGTGCTTAGCAAGCAATTCAAATATCTTATAAAGACATTACACCACATCTCCTTTTCATAACAAAACACATAAAAACAATAACATGATATTTAACATATCAAAACACAAAAATAAAAGAATCAAGAAGATCATTATAATGGGGCCAGAGGTCACCAGTACTTAGCCCACCGCTGAGGATGGTCTTTACCACCATCCTTTCTCAAGGGACATAGTCCCTAAATCTTGCTGGTAAAATGACAGGTCTGCCTCGAGATGTTACACGTACAGGAAGCCTTTCTTTAACATGGGAGGCACTTGTCTCCTGAGGTACGATGTTGTCCTCATTAGTGTCTTTGGCGTCACTTACAGAAGGAATGGCATTGTCAAAAGGATTGTTCAGTTGAGTATTCTGTTCCATGGCAAGAAATTCATCCTGCCCTGAACACATATCATCACACTTTTCAGATGTCTGCTGTTGACACTTTAAATGGCGTCTATTGCGCCGATACCTACTACCGTCTGGTGTCATTACTTGATACGAACGAGGCTGCTCACATTTCTCTGTAACAGTAGCAGGGAGCCAACCTTCATTAGACATTGCTGTAAGATCATAAAAGTGTTTTTGTCTATCCTGTATTTTCTGAAGACCCCTGCGTACACCAGTGGGTATCTTGGGATATAATAAATTAGTTGTTATTGGAAGTTTACTCCTAAGCATCCTGCCCATCAACATTTGAGCAGGTGAATATAACATTCCAGTGACTGGTGTATTGCGATATTCCAACAATGCCAAATGTGGGTCCACCTGAGCATCCTCTGCCTTTAGACAGGATTGCTCTTTCAACCATTCCATTGGACTGCAGATACCCTGGGCTGCTAAAACATTGTTCAAACCCCCAGTCATAAGCAAACTGTTGAAACTCTTTACTAGCAAATGGCATATTATCACTCACAACTATCCTTGGAATTCCATGACGAGCAAACACACTTTTAAGCTTAACAATCACAGTTCTTGCTGTCTTGTCAGGCAAGCTCAATACTTCTGGATACTTTGAAAAATAATCAATCACAAGAAGAAAAGGAGAAGAACCATATTCAAAAATGTCCACACCCAACTTCTGCCATGGTAATTCAGGAATCTCATGTGGTTTAAGTGGCTCCTTTTGATTACGTGGAGCATACCGAACACAAACAGCACAATTTCCAACCACCTTCTCAATGTCATTAACATACCGGGCCAGTACATCAATCCTCTTGCCCAAGCTTTAGTTCTCTGAATACCATGATGGGAATCATGAAGTTGCGAGAGGACACCTTGTCTTTGAGACACAGGAATAACTACCCTGTCCCCCAAATAAACAATATCATCTTGACAATGTAAAGAGTCTTTGATAGGCCAAAAAGGCTTTGCAACAGGAGTAACATCTCTCAGATACTGTGGCCATCCATTCTTTATGAGGGCTGCCACTACTTGAAGTTGAGGGTCTTGTTTTGTGGCTTCCTGTATAGTAGCCGCCCCCCTTGGATGCATGGCCAGCGTACCCAATCCATGTATCACTCTCTCACCGACCATGGAATCCTCATCACTTACAGGAAGATCCACACTAGCTTGAGACAATGTATCAGCAAGATGCATAAGCTTACCTGGGGTGTACACTACAGTAAGTTGATACCTCTGAAGCTGTAAAAGCATACGCTGCAAACGAGCAGGAGCACTACCAATTGGCTTTTTAAAAATTGCTTCTAAGGGTTTATGATCAGTCTGAACTAAAACAACTTTACCAAATACATACTGATGGAATTTTCTCATTGTATACAAAACTGCAAGCAATTCTTTCTCTATCTGAGCATAATTTTGCTCTGATGAGCTAAGTGATCTCGAAAACATGCTCCAAGACCATCTTTTGACACATCAGCTTGTATAGTAACTGGTTTGGTAATATCAAAGTACTGGAGTACAGGTGCCTGACACAGTTGCTGTTTAATCAGTTCAAAAACTTTCTGATGTTCTGGCATCCATTGAAACAATATATTCTTTCTTAACAAGTTTCGCAAGGGTGCTGTCAATTCTGCCTCCCATGGAATATATTTTGACAGATATGGCACAGATCCCAAAAATCTGAGTGCACCTTGTCTATCTTGCAGATGTATCATATCTCGGATAGCTTTGACTTTGTCATCATCTGGTCGAACTCCCTGAGAGTCACTATTTGACCCATATATTTCACTGAGTCGACCTTAAACTGAATCTTATCCTTATTAAACTTGATATTCTTAGCACGCGCTGTCTCCATAACTTGATTAAGAATCTGATCATGCTGTTCCGATGTCTCTGCTGCAATGATCATATCATCAGCTATCATGTACACCCCTCTTATATGGCCGAAGGTTTCCTGATTTTTCTGTTGGAACACCTCACTAGAAGATTTAAGTCCAAATGGCAAACGATGGAAACAATACCTTCCCCATGGTGTATTAAATGTACATAAGCGTGATGAAGGTTCATCCAATTTCACCTGCCAATATCCATCTTTCTCATCTAAGATGGTAAAAAATTTCATTCCAGCTAAATGGCTCAAACATCCTCTGTTGTAGGAATGGTATAATGCTGTCTACGTACTGCTTTATTCAAATCACGAGGGTCAAGACATATACGCAACTTCCCATTCTTCTTTTCTGTAATAACCAAACTACTGACCCACTCTGTAGGACCCATAACTCTAAATATTATTCCAGCAGTCTCCATCTGTCCCAAAGTCTCCTTTAACCTGTCCAATATTGCAAAAGGCACCTTCCGACATCCATGAATAACAGGAGCCACAGCTGGATCAATATGGATGTGGTGAGCACCCTCAAATTCACCAAGACCTTCAAAAACATCAAAATATATGGCAAGTAACTGCTCTTGTGTTAAAAGTCAACTGTGTGCACACTATCAACCTGACGAACCAAATCCAGAGAGTCTCACAGGCAGCCCTGCCCAATAATGGAAGAGAAGAGCTATCTATTACATAAAACAGTAATCTAGCTGCAGCTACGCCAGTAGTCTCATGAGCTAATTCTCCTATAAACAAACTATTTAAATCAAGCTCATGTGTTTGATGTCCCTGTTCTTTGTTGAAACTTGATGGTTTTACTTTACATACTCTGGCATAATGATTTTTTATGCCACATTTATGACAAATTTTTCCAAATGCTGGACAATTTTGAGGCTTATGCACTGTACCACAACAAGAGCACTTATTATTTCTAGTTTGTTCATATCTGCATTTAGATTGTGCCCTCTCAGGTCCAAGGGCCTGTACTGGAATCTCCTCACAATCCTTATCAGTTACATTTACTACATGCAACTCCTTGCCATACATTCAGGAAGTTGACATAGTCTGTAGTTGAGCTCTCCTTATTTCTTCTAGAAGACATATTTCAGTTGCTTTCTCCACAGTAAGATTAGGGTCCCTCAGCAATCTTTCCTTTACTTTCTCCTCCTTCACACTAAACACAATCTTATCCCTTACCATATCATTAAATGCTGAACCAAATTCACAATTACTGGCTTTAAGTTCAGTAACAAACTGTTCAATGGTTTCTCCATGTGTCTGTGAATGATTCCAGAAAGAATATCGTTCAAATACAGTAGGGCCCCACTTACCGGCGCTTCGCTTACCAGCGTTCCGCTAATGTGGCGGCTTTCATTCCCCGTTTTAAAGCCGATTTTGCGCTTTTGCGGCATTTTGCGGCATTTTGGCATCATTTTTGTGCAACGTGCCCCGTTATACTCAATGGGGTTCCGCTTTACGGCGATTTACGCTTTATAGCGGGGGTCCAGAATGGAACCTGCCGTATAAGCGGGGCCCACCTGTACCACATTCTTACGAGGAGTACAATATATCCTAAACTGTTCAAGAACTTCCGCTACATCTTTTGGCCCCTCTTCAGAGAAAGTAAAAGTATTATAAACTTCTAGTGCTTCTTCTCCCACACAGTGCAACAATATAGCTACTTGCCATTTCTTAGAAACATTATCATCTCCAGCAGCAGTAAGATATAGCTGAAAAGCTTGCTCCCAACGTTTCCAGTTCTCAGCCAAATTGCCTTGCAAAGCAAGTGGAGGTGGAGGCCGAAATGAGCCCATGTTTACAGCTACTTAAGCTGATAATTGTGTGCAAAAATACACCAACAATCCCTCACTCAAAAAAAAAGAGAGAGGGAAAAGAAAGCCAAATCAACTTCTGACACCATGTGATAGCTGGCTATCAAAGCCCAATCTGACAAACTCCAGAAAAAGACACTCCAGTCTTGCATATGGGAAACAGGTTTAATGAAAAGCTCAAAGCATACATTTAAATAAGGAATGCTAGACAAAGCACTTGGCTGATTGAATACTTCTCACCTGTGCTTAGCAAGCAATTCAAATATCTTAAAAAGACATTACACCACACAGAGAGACTGCAACAGTTTAACCTCTGTACCTTGGACTGGACCAGCAATTCAGCAAACCAGCAATCACTGGAATCAGTAGAATGTTAAGTGTAACAAACTCCTTGTAGAAAAGAATTTTATATTTCATAATAAAATTAGTCCTATAACAATGAGAACACCCGTAGCAGCATAACAAATCTGCTCCTGCTGCAGGCATCACCAAATAATCAGCAGTGGCATATGGATGTCATACTAAAACTGGTGAAACCCAGGTTCAAATCCTCACTCAGCCATGAGGCTCATCTGGTGACACTGGGCTACTCAGACACTCTTAGCCCAATCTATCTCAGAGGGTTATTGTGAAAATAAAATGTGGACCTGAAATCCTTGCGGGAAAGGGCAGAATAGTTTTTTAAAAATATTAACAATATTTGTTTTGTAATTAGCATAAATATCAAACCTATCGAGAATTACTTTCACATAACATTAATGCTTTAATAGTATTTGAGCATTATTTGACAATATTTTACCAGTCAATTGCTTTTTGTCTGGTCAAATGAACAACCCTATCTATATGGCAGGTCCAATCAGATCAGATTCCTGTGCGGCTCCCACTGTGCCTGCTGGTTGAGTTATGGGAGATCTTTGTCTTGGTCAAGACCAGAATAATCTGAAGGTTTAAGAAAGCTTGCACGACCTTCCCTTCTCCTGGTTCCACCCCTTGGAAAAGGTATAGGCATACCCCACTTAACGTTGCATCACTTAACGTCGCCTTGCTATAACGTACATGCTCCATACGTCCCCATACCCCGTTTAACGTTTGTGCGCTTCGCAATAATGTACACTTTATTGGCATGACGCCGCTGCCATGTAGTGGTGATTGTGTGCAGTACAAGTGAAGACAATTGCTTCACTTAAAGTTTATTTTCGCTTAAAGTATACTCTCTGGTCCCATTGCGAACGTTAAAGCAGGGTATGCCTGTATATGCCAGGTGTGGGGAAACTTTGGTCCTCTTGTAGCCTCTGACTACTGGCCATGCTGGCTGAACTGGTGGGAGCTGGATTCCAACAACATCTGCAGGACCATAGGTGCCCCAATACTGAATTGAAACATTAACAGTGCAACGAATGTGTATTCATCGCTTCTCAAACTTTTGGCTAAGATCAAGTATAATGGATGTGTATTCAGAAGTCCTACTGAGTTCAGTGGGACTTACTCCCTCGTCTTGCACGTTTAGTAGAATAGTTTCCACACTGATAAATGTAATGTCTAGATTGGCTCCAAGATAATCCTCAAATGATCATTTCATTCTTTTCCTTTATCAGCATTATCATTAGGCCTAACTAAAAACCAGCAGCTGTGCATGGGGAGGGGGGGTAGAGCAGCCAGAATGGAGTGGAGCTAAGAAGCAGTGAGGTCAGGGGAGCTCCAGGCTAGCAGTAGCAGCTCTCAGGTATACGCACATGCACTACTGCTGCTGAAAGCCCCTTAACAATATGCTGGAACAATGAAGTAGGGTATTATTATTATTACAATGAAGTAGGGTGTTGTTGCTGTTGTTGCTGTTGTTACTATATATAGCTAGATATCGTCACCATAAGCTACTGCAGTTGTACCAGTCTCACTATATTCACACTTAATATAGCATACATATTGCAGCTAGGGCAGGGAGATGCTGCAGTTCCAATTCTTGCTGAACTGTTTTTAACAACCCCAAACCCTGAAAATGTTTCATTTTGTAACAGTGTTGTGAATTGTTCAATGGGATTCCTAGCCATCTCACAAAACTACAATATGAAGGTTTATTATTTATTTATTTGCCATTTGCCATTCTTAGGCAAGGCGGTTGAGCGGGTGGTGGCAAAACAGTTGCAAGCGCACTTGGAGGAAGCGGATTATCTGGATCCATTTCAATTGGGCTTCAGGCCTGGACATGGGACTGAAACAGCCTTGGTCGCCTTGGTAGATGATATGAGGAGGGCGTGGGATAGGGGTGAATGCACCTTCCTTGTCCTCCTTGATCTCTCAGCGGCTTTCGATACCGTTGACCACGTTATCCTCCTGGACCGCCTGAAGAGGTTAGGCATGGGGGGCACTGTATTGCAGTGGTTCCATTCCTTCCTCTCTGGTAGGTACCAAAGAGTGGCATTGGAGGATGAGGTCTCGGATCCTTGGCCTCTCACTTGTGGGGTGCCACAGGGTTCCATCCTCTCCCCGATGCTGTTCAACATCTATATAAAGCCGCTGGGGGCAATCATCAGGAGATTTGGGCTGCAATGTCATCAGTATGCGGATGACACGCAGCTCTATCTCTCATTTAAATCTGCACCGAGGTTGGCTGTAGAAACCCTGTCCAAGTGCCTGGAGTCGGTGAGTGGCTGGATGGGAAGGAATAAGCTGAAGCTGAACCCTGACAAAACCGAGGTACTGTTTGTGGGAGACAAGGGAAGGCTGGGGGATGTGGACCTGGTGCTCAATGGGGTACGTTTGCCCCTGAAAGACCAGGTCCGCAGCCTGGGGGTCATTCTTGACTCCCAGCTGACCATGGAAGCTCAAGTCTCGGCTGTGAGCCGGGCGGCGCTGTATCAACTCCATCTGATACGGAGGCTGCGCCCCTACCTTCCCAACCATCTGCTCCCACCGGTAGTACATGCCCTGGTCACCTCTCGCCTAGACTACTGTAATGCGATCTACATCGGGTTAACCTTGAAAACGGTCCGGAAGCTGCAACTGGTACAGAATGCGGCGGCTCGTCTGATTAAGGCAGCCGCCGGCAAGATCACATCACTCCAGTGCTGAAGGAGCTGCACTGGCTACCGGTTGTTCACCGGGCCCAATTCAAGGTGTTGGTTTTGACCTTTAAAACCCTATATGGTTTTAGCCCAGTCTATCTGAAGGAGCGCCTCCAGCATCGTCAGGGATGCCGCTCAACAAGATCAGCCTCAGAAGACCTTCTCTCGATCCCACCGGTTAAAACAGCTAGACTGGTGAGGACTAGAGAGAGGGCTTTTTCAATAGTGGCCCCCACCCTGTGGAACTCTCTCCCAAATGATCTCCGCCATGCCCCTTCTATGATAAGCTTCCGCCGGGCCTTGAAGACCTGGCTCTTCAGGCAGGCTTTTGGGGTGGGTTAGGTTTCTTACTGTTATGGTTTTAAATTTTAATGTTTTAATGTATTGTTTTATCTTGTACGTCACCCAGAGTGGCTGGACAACCAGCCAGATGGGCGACTAATAAATTAGATAAATAATAATAAATAATTAAAAAAATTATCTCTCACCCTTCCTCCCAAAAGTAACCATAATAAATGAAATAAACTTGAAACTGGTTTAAATGTGTAGCAAGAACACGTCACATAAGTTCTAAATACTTCAGTAGTCTATGTGCGGAATGAAAACAGTACATAAGATGGTATGGAAGCCCTGTCAGAAAGCCTGTATAGTCTCTGGATTTCTTACTCTACACAACACATAAGCAAATTATGTTTACACATGGTGGTTGCTAATGATCAGAGTTCTTTGCTAATTTTTTAAAAATGTGGTCTCTATTTTCTCCCAATAAAATATTTTAATATGCTGTTTCCGGTCTGACCTCCTGAAGACAGGGTGAGTTAAAACTCCAAACAAAATAAACATAACAATGAACACAATCATTAATAAAACCAGCTGCATAATTGTCAATGGATCTGTAATTGTTGATCATAGTAATCATCATTACATAATTCATAGTTTTTACACTATTTACCAAATAACTTTAGCTCTAGGGAGTGGGATTAGTTGAATGATAAAACAGAAATTAATTTTCATTTTACATTTTTCTTAAAATGCTTGATAAAATGTTCAAAAAAGGGGGGGAACCATTCACCACCTTATCTTTAAAGATAAGACCACCACCACAGAATTTGTCAGCCCCCTGAAATCCACCAAATATCTCCCCCATTTTCACAATGGATGAACAATCACATGAAAGTGGCAGAGAAAGTCACCTCATTGTTAATTTTGAAATTTTGAAGCATAAGTGTGTGGGGGGGAGACAAGATCCTTGCAGAAATGGAGTAAATGGAAGTGCAAGCTAGTGGCTAAGAGAATGATCTGTCAGCTGGGAAGTTCTCAGTTCAAATTTTGCCTCAGTTATGAATTCACTAAATGGTGTACAACAAGCTATCATATCTTTGCCTCCACCCTCTATAATGCAATATTGGAATAATACATGTTTTATAGAATTACTGAAATAATGTATGTGAAGCACTTTGAAAGCAGCATATAAATGCTAAGTACTGTTATCCCACATTTCAAAAACGGCCTTGAGATTTTTTTATTAACAGCAGTAGATAAGTATTTTAAATAAATGAAGGATGAGAACAAATGTGTCAGTGATGTAAGGTAACAAAAGGAATTGGGTGAAGATGGAAGGATCAAAGTACAGATAATCTCTGTGGTCTGATAATTTTGAGATTACTGTTGCTGTATAAAAATGTTACCAGTTTACTACAATGGCATTATAATAACACTGACAGCTCATCAATATTAATAAGCTGACCTAATGTCTTATCAATGCTAATCCAATTTTGCTTTCTTCCTGGACTCTAACCATTACTTGACAATAGAAGAACAAAAATGAGGAGCCAATCATAGCATTGGCTGAAAACTACTGAATAACACTGGTAATACTCGTATATTAATGGAAAGAGGCAATTGTGTTGGTTTTCTCATTAGTACACGTTGGCAATTTTACAGAATTTTTTTTTACTCTCCACTGACAACCCTTTTGCCGTACAATTTGTCTACCACTTCTAAAAAACAGTTTACCAACAATTTGGAAATCATATATGTGATCATATATGCATATACTGCCCTGGGCTCCTACTGGGAGAAAGGGCGGGATATAAATCAAATCAAATCAATCAATCAATCAATCAATCAATCAATAGTCATGAACAAAAACACATTAGACTAGAAGTGCAATCCTATACATCGGGGTAGAGAACCTCTGGTCCATGGGCCAATCTTGGCTCACCAGGGGGTCCAATTTAGTGATGATTTGGGCGAGGTTAAATCCTGCTCAGTTAAATCCTGCTGGAAACAGGCACACACAGCCAGCAGCTCTGTGTGTGTGTGTGTGTGTGTGTGTGTGTTCTCAGTCATCAATTGCAAGAGGGACTTCTCCTTTGCACAGCTGACACTTGCAAAATGAAGTCTTCTTTCTGGGAAGAAAGAAAGCTTTGCCAGCTCTATGCTTGGTGCTCTGGGATGCAAAGTGCTTCTTTCTACTCTCCCCACCAGCTGATGGGAGGAGGAGAGGAGAAAAAATCCTGTTTTGTCAGGCATCAGCTACAGGTGGGATTTCTCCTGTGTGCAGCCAATGCTTGGAAAATGCAGGTTTCTTTCTCTGCTCCCCAAAACCTAAAAAAAAAAAATGTATAGAAGGAATAAAGAAGTACTTTGCCAGCCCTATGCTAAACGCTTCCCAAAGCACCAAGCATAGGGCTGGTAATGCTCCTTCTGCTGTGGTTCCCATGCAGAAGGAATTTTAACTGGTGCACAGGACAACCCATCTGGCAATTATATGACATCATAACAATGTCATGTGAGTAATAGCTGCATTATCCTACCCACCTATTAAAGTTGGTCCATGGGATGGGGCCAGATAAAGATCAGTTCCCTGGAGCCAAAAACATTCCCCATCACTGCTCTACGTGTTTACTTATAAACTCACTGGGACTTACTTCTGAGTACACAGGCGTAAGGAAGCCAAGCCATAAATCACATGGTCTTTGATGTTTGTATACTAATGCGCAGAGCATGGGAAACAAGCAGGACGAACCTGAACTCTTAATACAGAAGGGCAATTACGACTTCATAGGTATAACTGAAACTTGGTGGGATGACTCCCATGACTGAAATACAGCAACTGAAGGATATAACTTGTTCAAAAACAAGAGAAGGAATAAAAAGGGAGGTAGAGTCATGCTATATGTTAAAAAATGTATATCCCTGCACAGAAATACAGGGAGATGAGCTTGGTAGCTCCACCAAGAGTATCTGGATTAAAATTAATGGGGCAAGTAATAAAAGGAATGTGGTGCTTGGAGTCTACTACCGACCACCCAATCAAGAAGAAGACGAGAATGCAGCTTTTGAAAAGCAAATTGCCAATGTTTCAAGGAGGCATGATGTAGTAGTAATGGGGGATTTCAATTATCCTGATATCTGTTGGGAGACAAATTCTGCCAAACACGGCCCTTCCACAAAATTTCTGACTTGTGTTGGAAATAACTTTCTCCTAAAGAAAGTGGAGGAAGCAACCAGAGGATCAGTTATCCTGGATTTGATTCTAACCAATAGAGATGATTTGGTGGATGAAGTGGCAGTTACGGGAACTCTGGGGGAAAGTGACCACACCATACTTGAATTCTTGATTTTAACAGAAGCAAAAGCTGAGAGTAGCTGGACTTCAGGAAAGCTGATTTTAATAAACTCAGAACAATAGTAAGTATGGTTCCATGGCAAGCGACCCTAATGAGAAAAGGAGTCCAAGATGGGTGTGAATTTCTAAAAAAGGAAATTCTAAAAGCACAGTATCATGGAATTGCTGGGATGGTGTCAGGAAGGCTAAAGCTGAGAATGAGCTGAGGTTAGCAAGGAATGCTAAAAGCAACAAAAAAGCTTTCTTCAGGTATGTCCATCGTAAAAGACAGAGAAAGGAAATGGTGGCACAGCTACTCAACAAGGATGGCAAATGATAACAGATGACAAAGAAAAAGCAGAAGTGCTCAATTCCTACTTTGGCTCAGTCTTCTCGCAAAAGAGGGCAAAAAGGAGGAACCGGGGAATTACAGACCAGTCAGCCTAACATCAATCTCTGGAAAAACTCTGGAACAGATTATAAAGCAGTCAATCTCTAAGCGCCTTGAAAACAATGCAGTGATTACTAGAAGCCAACATGGATTTATGAAGAACAAATCCTGCCAAACTAATCTTAACTTGTTTTTTGATCAGGTAACTTCCCTTGTAGACTGTGGGAATGCTGTGGACATAATATATCTCGACGTCAGGAAAGCTTTTGACAAAGTGCCCCATAATATTCTGATTAGCAAGCTAGCTAAATGTGGGCTGGATAAAACAACTATCAGCAGGATCCACAGTTGGCTCCAGAATCATACTGAAAGAGTGCTTATCAATGGTTCCTTCTCAAACTACCATTTGCTACCGGGAAAAGTTCAAGGTTCTAGTATATAGCTTGGGACCAGGATACCTGAAAGACCGTATTATCCCTTATATACCCAGTCGACCACTGCGATCTGCAGGTGAGGGCCTCCTGCAGGTACCATCTTATCAGGAGGTTCGTTCTGCACAATATAGGAAGCGGACCTTTAGTGTGGCAGCACCTACCCTGTGGAATTCCCTCCCTTTGAATATTAGGCAGGCGTCATCTCTGCTATCTTTTCGGCGCCTTTTGAAGACTTTCCTCTTTCAACAAGTCTTTTAGGTTGAGACCTATCCCAGTCTGTGTCTGTGTTAGAGTTGTTTAATATGTTTTTAATAATGTTTTTAACCCTTTTTTAAAGTTGTTTTTTTAAAAATGTTTTTAATGCTGTTTTGTTTTAATGTATTTTAAGATCTGTTCTTATGATGTTTTAAAGTGTTTTTAGCACTTTGTTTGCCGCCCTGGGCTCCTGCTGGGAGGAAGGGCGGGATACAAATTAAATAAGAAATAAATAAATAAAAACTGGGTGGAAGTAATGAGTGGGGTACCACAGGGCTCGGTCCTGGGCCCAGTGCTCTTCAACATTTTTATTAACGACTTGGATAAGGAGGTACAGAGCATGCTTATCAAATTTTAAGATGATACAAAATTGGGAGGCACAGCTAATACTGTGGAAGATAGAAACAAAATTCAAAGGGACCTTGATAGGCTGGAGCATTGGGCTGAAGACAACAGAATGAAATTCAACAGGGATAAATGCAAAGTTCTACACTTAGGAAAAGGAAACCAAATGCACAGTTATAAGATGGGGATACTTGGCTCAGCAATACGACATGTGAGAAGGATCTTGGAATCGTTGATCACAAGCTGAATATGAGCCAACGGTGCGATGTGGCTGCAAAAAAGGCAAATGCTATATTAGGCTGCAGTATAGTTTCCAAATCGTGTGAAATATTAGTTTCCCTCTATTCAGCATTGGTTAGGCTTCATCTTGAATACTGTGTCCAGTTCTGGTCTCTGCACTTCAAGAAGGATGCAGACAAATTGGAAGGGATGAAGGGAGCCCTTACCAGCCTATCCAGAGGGTGAGCGACCGGCGGTCACCAGTGGGTTTCTGGAAAGGTGCCCTCCCCACCCCACCACCTATGTTTTGCTGCAGGGTGGGGCTGTCTGCTCCATTCTCCTCTGACCAGAAGAACACTTCACGGTAAGTCCAACTTTCCATTCTCGGTCAGCGGAGGAGTGGAGCAGACAGAAATGGGATGTACCTGAGCAGTGACCCCCCCTTACATCCTTGGATGGGAGCAAACCGAGGCCACCACCCTCTGAAGAACCCTTTTGCTGAAGACAGCTTCAGCAGAAGCGAATTTATCCACTTTGTTGTGTTTGATGAAGGTGGATGGGTGAGCCCAGGTGGCGGCTTTGCAGATTTCCTCCAGCGGGCATCCTTGTGGAGTGCCGCTGTGGTGGCAGCCCCTCTAACTGAGTGTGCAGTGATCCTTGGAGGGGGAGCTCTCCCTTTTGCCTGATAGGCCTTAACTACGCAGTCCCTCACCCAGTGGCTGATGTTGGACCTGGACACATTTAATCCCTGCACCCCTTGTTTAAAAGACACAAACAGGGCCTTAGACCTCCTGAACTGTATGGTCCAGGTAGATCTGAAGTGCCCACCTGACATCAAGTTTGTGCCACTTCTTCTCCCTGCGATAGACTGGGTTGGGGCAGAAGTTGGGTAGAGAAATGTCCTGTCCCCTGTGGAACGACGAATTGACCTTGGGTAGAAAACTGGGATCAGGGCGAAGAACCACCTTGTCTGGGTAAAAAATGCACAACTCCTCCCAGATGGAGAGGGCCCCCAGTTCCCCCACCCTCCTGGATCAGGTGATTGCCACCAGAAAAACCGTCTTGAGGGTGAGGTCCTTGATTGGTATTGAATGTGCTGGTTCAAATGGATGTTGTGAGAGAGCTCTAAGGACTAACGAAAGATCTCAGGAGGGAAACCTGTGTTGCACTGGAGATGACAGCAGGGTTGCCCCTCAGAGAAAGCATTTGACTCGAGGGTGAGAGGAAATGGAATGGCTCCCCACCATCGGAAACTGTCTAGGGCCACCACCTGTCTCTTGAGCGTGTTGGGGGCTAGCCCCTGGTCCACACCGTCTTGCAGGAAGTCAAGAATGGTGTGAATGTGGCATTCCGTGACAGGTAACTGTTTGCATCTACACCACCTGTTGAACACATCCCATGTGAGGTCATAAATTCTCTAGGTGGATTGTTTGTGAGATGCCAGAATGGTGGAAACACCCTCTCAGACAGTGTCCCGTCCAGAGCCGAAAGAATGAGGCTGGAGTGTGTGTGCAAGTAAATCTCGTTTTATTAGAGTAATGGATACATTAAAGGCATTGCGCTTCATAGGAAACCCTACGCTAACTCACTAGAGTCCCTAACTATACTCTAGACACGCTCTGCAGCGTGTGAAGGAAGTTGAGTCAACGACCCCCCTCTGGGAGCGGCAGGCTTATATAGGAAATGTTTTCGAACGTAATCTCTAACTCCTTCGTAATTCCTGTCTTTGCCCTGTCCGTTTCTCGCAGCGACGGGAACAAGGAGACAGGGGACGCGCATCCAACAGCTCATCTGAAGACACCTGCTCCCGAGCAATGGGCTCGAGGTCAGGGGGCGGTGCCACACTGGAATCCTCCTGGGAACTGCTTGGTAAAGGAGGAGCTGGCACTGACTCTGAAGCTTCCCCCCAGAAGTCCTCTGCATCAACTGGGGGCGGTGCGCTCAGCTCCTCAGAAAGGGCGTTACTCGTGGGAACTGGCTGCAGAGCAGGCTGCCCCCCTCCCGCACGATCCTGCTCAGACACAACAATCCCCAACTCTGCTTCTTCTGGCTGCGGAGGTGCCTGAAACTCATGCCTCCCCCTTTCCTGTCCCTTCTGAGTTGGCTGCAGAGCAACAGACAGCCCCTCTTCACTTAGCCACTGCCGCTCAGCCTCCAAGTGTGAAGCTGGAGCCACTCTGGGTCTGGGTGAAAGATGGGTCCTTGTGAGAGGAGATCCAGTCTGGAGGGCAGATGCCATGGCGGAGTGGAGCTGAGGTCTACTAGGTCGGAAAACCACAGCCTCTGTGGCCAGTGTGGAGCCACCACTATCACCTGGGCCTGGAGAACTCTGATTCTGCACAGCAGCCTGGACAGAAAAGTTAGAGGCAGGAAGGCATAGAGGAGTCCCTGAGGACAGGGGGCTGACAGGGCATCTATGTCCTGGACACGTGGATCACAGCCTTGTGCCATGAACTGGTCCAGTTGGGCATTCACCGATGAGGCAACCAGGTCCCTGCATGGGAGCCCCCACTTCTGAGTGATCTCTAGGAACAGGTCCCAGTGAAGGGCCCACTCCCCTTGGTGACCTGTTCCCGGCTCAGCCAGTCAGTTTGTGTGCTCAGGATCCCCTGTACATGGATAGCCAAAATGGAAGCCAGGTGCCTTTCTGCCCACTGGAACAGCAGGTTGGTCTCCCTCTGAAGAGGGCCTGATTTTGTGCCCCCTTGTTTGCAGACATGAGATTCGGCTGTGACGTTGTCGGTTCATACTAGCACATGAGTCTGAAAAATAAGAGGTAGGAACTCCTGGAGTGCTAGTCAGATTGCTCTGAACTCCAAGCAGTTGATTGACTGGCACTGCTCCTGCACTGACCACTTCCCCTGTGCGATGCTGGAGCAACTGGTTGCCCCCCAACCATATAGGCTAACATCTGTGATGACTCTTGAGACTGTTGGAGCTCTGAGGGAAAGACCTTTCTCCAGATGAGGTAAACGTCCCACCACTGGAGGGACTCCCGCACATGCCTCGGGAGGGTGATGAGCCAGTTCTGGTGCGAGGTGATCTGGCCCTGATAGGGAAGCAGCAGCCACTGCAGGGCTCTTGAATGGAAGCGTGCCCAGGGCACTGAGTCTATGGCCGCTATCATGGAGCCCTGCAGCTGAGCCAGTTCCATCAGAGGAACCTGGCTGCCTTGCAGGCATGTGTGCAGCTGGCACAGGAGCTTGTCTGTGCGATCGGTGGACAGGAAGAGCTTGCTTTGAGCTGTGTCGATGACCACTCCCAGATGTTGAAGGCGCTGGGTGGGTACAGATGGTTCCTGTCCCTGTTGATGAAGAAGCCATGGTTCTCTAGACACTGGATGGTAGTCTGGAGATCCTGTTGCGTCACTGTTGCCGAAGAGGCCCTCACCAGGAAGTCATCCAGGTATATGTGGACTCCCTGAGTGCGAAGGCGTGCCACTACTGCTACCATTATTTTGGTGAACACCTGTGGGGCCGAGGCAAGGCCGAAGGGATGGCCTTGTATTGAAACTGGTGGTGGCCATTCGTAAAGTGGAGGAAGAATCTGTGCTGCTGGAGAATAGGGACATGCAGGTACGCCTCTGTGTGATCTATAGATCTCAGGAAGTCCCCAGGTGAATGGCTTCCGCAATAGACCTGTGCGTCTCCATCTTGAACTTCTTTGTCCACAGGAAGCAGTTCAGGAATTCTAAATCCAAGATGGCGCAGCAATTGCCATTGCATTAGGGAACTGTAAAGAACACAGAGAAGACTCCTGAGGACCGCTGATGCTCTAGCATGGGTTCTATGGCACCAATCTCGAGGAGGTGAGAAATGGCATCTAGGGTTCTCTGCTGCTTCTCCAGCTGACAAGATGGAGGAGCTGTCCTCCATCTGTCCTGCGGGATGGTGGCAAACTCTAGGGAGTAGCCAGACTGGATGGTGCTTAGTATCCATTTGTCTGAGATGGAGGCCACCCAGGCATGTGCAAAAAATTGAAGTCTGCCCCCCACCTGGGCCATCCTGGCGGCATGCATGGCTTTGCTTGACACTGGGCTTGGGGTTTTGATTATGTTAGTTGCCTCCCCTGCCACTGGAGGGTGTGGAACGGGTGTGCTGGCTGGAGGAATTCCAGGAAGAGTTCCAGGACCCCCCGGAACTGATGTGCAGTCCTATAGGTAGTTGGATAGTCCTTGGGACGAAAGGAATGTGATGCCTTCTTATGGGATTTGTCATCCTTCCTGGGAGTGGAAGGAAGAGCCTTCTTTTTATCCTTGGTCTCCACCAGGTGACGCTCCAGAGACTTGACAAAAAGCTCCCACCCCCCTGAGTAGGGTAGAGCTGCAAGACTGGCTTTGGAGTGATGGTCCACTTCCCACTGTTTCAGCCATATATTGCATCTTACTACCACTCCATATCCAAGAGCTCTTGCTGAGTACTGTAGGCTATCTAAGGAGGAATGTGCTAGGAATTCAGCTGTTTTAACCAATTTGTGCAGCCCCTCCCTGACATGTCTGGCATCAGGAAGCACTTCTGATAGTAGCGCTTTAGCCCACTTTACCGCTGCCTGTGCCAGGAAGGACTTGGCTGCCGAAGCTCTCGTGGCCAATGCAGATACTTCCTGTGTGCATTTTAAGATAGTCTCACTGTGCCTGTCACTTTGGTCTGAAAGTGATACTAATTTAAGTTAATTTAATTTAAAATCTGCTGTGATTGTTTTTAAATTATTTTATTGTATATGTTTTTGTTATATTATACTATGTGATTTTATTGTATTTTCTGTGTTCACCGCCCAGAGAGCTATTGCTAGTCGGGCGGTATATAAGTCTAATAAATAATAATAATAATAAAGAGTATTCGCTCCTTCTTTGGGTACAGCTGTCTTGGCCCTGAGTACAGACACAGGCTAGTCAATGGCTAGGACCTGAAGAGTTGCCATGGTCATGGCAGGAAGAGCATATAGCTTCTTGGACAGAGCATGTGGAGCTTTGGATTTGGCTGGATGATCCCATTCTCCCTTAACAATGTCCTTGAAGAACTTTGGAAAGGGAATGACCACCTTCTGATCCCCTGACCTGGGAAAGGTGGCTGAAGATCCCTGTTCCCCTTACTCTAGTTCCCCCTCCTGAGGAGTTTCCTTAGGGAAATATAACTGAAGGTAGGCCATAGCCTTAGAAATCAAAATAGGATAGGAGTCAGAAGAATACAGCCTCTTATGCACTGGAGATGGCGTAGGGGAATCCTCCCCTGAGAGATCCCCTTCTTCCTTTTCTGAGTCTGATGCAGCAGATGATGGGGGAGCGTCCTCCCCTTAGGAGCCTGGCCTAAGGGAAAGGCGGTCAGGTGGGAACCCAGAGCTGGAGCATCTTCTGCGTTTATCTTTGTGTGGTTTAGATTTCTGTAAGGAGCCCCTTCTTTTACTCTTCCCCCTTTCTCTAACTGGGCTGACCTCCCAGGAGGAGGAGGAGGAAGAGGAGGAAAATGAGAAGAAATCATGGCAGTGTGCCCTGGAGTACTTGTAGCCTTTCTTCCTATGTGCACAGGCCCAACACTTGGCTAAAGATGCCCCTGCCTCTTTCATCACGGCCTTAAGTCAGGCCAGCACAGCCGAAGAGGTAGAGGGCTTATCTAGATGGTGAGATTTCGCACACTTTTTTTCCCCTGCAGGAGCCACATGTGCATCTTCCCCTCCCCCCGGCTGAGTAGAAGGGAGCTGGGAAAATGAAACTATTTCAGGCAGGGAGTCTAGCATGCCTCCCTCCACTGAGGCAAGGGCGACTAACGGATTGCCTAATTGAGATGTAGATTCCCCCCCAGTCAGGGACTCATCTTCCTCTACAGAAGCACGAGAAGGGCTGTTTCTTCTCCCAGGCATAGTTAAAATCCCAGCTGAAGAGGGAAAAAGGCAGGGGCTGAAGCTGCCCCCTCCCCCCCATTAGAAAAAGAAAGCTTAGCGGCTTTACCTGAGAACAATGGGCAGGGAGGCCAACCACGCTTAGTGGAGGCCCGTTGCCCCAGGGGTTTTTTGAATCAACAAAAACGCCTTGGATAGCAAAAGACCAATCCCTGCTCCTCCAAGGTCTTAAAATGCTCCTGAAAGCTTCCTTCTCCTTGGGACCGTGAAAGAGAGTTCGATAAAGGACAGCAGAGGGAAGTGCGAGACAGATCCTGGCTTCCGCAGCTTCCAGGGCCTCTTCAGAAAGAACAATCCCTCTCTTTCTTCCTCTAATCTGGCTATTCAGTGAGGGTGGGAAGTGAAAGAATAGAAGCAGAAGTCTGTGCACTTCGACTGCAGATGATGATGATAAACACTCTGAGAAGAGCAGAAAAAATAGCTAAACTGTTCCTGAATCCTTTATGGGGACCCAGGAGAAATAGGTTGACTCTGTTGCTCACTGAAGGCAGAGTCAAAAACTGGAGAACGGGAGAAGGTTCCTCCCTTTTTGGCCGGCCACCAGCTAAACTTCTGTGTTATAGTGTTGACCCTGCCTCCAGGAGAGTTAACCCATTCCTGTCTGCTCCACTCCTCCGCTGACCAAGAATGAAGTTTCACTGTGAAATTGAGAAGCATCATTGAAAGGAAAATGTTAACTTTTACTTGATGGTTTTTCAGAAACTTCTGAAAATGATCTTGTTCCGGGGAGCCTTTGAGAGGGACTGAGGGTAGAGCCTGACACTGACTTTATGCCTTCTATGTTAATTTTTACCTCTATAGTCACTTCAGTACCACTCCTGCCTTGGGTTTCAATCATGAAAAGAAAGGCGAGGTAGAAATGTAATAAATAAATAAATAAATAAGTGTGTGTGTGTATAGATAGATAGATAGATAGATAGATAGATAGATAGATATAGTATTTTATGTATTTTAATTGTATTTTATGTATTTTAACTTATTTTAATGTTTTTGTGATTTTATCATTTTTATTTAAAATAACATTTTTATTCATAACATTTTTATTATGTACATGTTCGATTTTATTGTAAGTCACCCTGAGTGCCCAATTATAGGGTAGAAAGGCAAGACAGAATTTATTATTATTATTATTATTATTATTATTATTATTATTATTATTATTATTATTAACATTTGTATAACTCACCTACCCCCATAGCCAAAGCTCTCTGGGCAGTTTACAACAATTAAAAACATTAAAAACAAATATACAAATTTAAAAACAGTTTTTAAAAAAACAATTTAAAAACACATGCTAAAATGCCTGGGAGAAGAGGAAAGTCTTGACCTGGCACCGAAAAGATAACAGTGTTGGTGCCAGGCGCACCTCGTCAGAAAGATAATTCCATAATTTGGGGGCCAAATAATCAATCAATCAGTCAATCAGTACTTTTGGTTTCCAGATGACTTTGCATAACTGAATAATTTGATTGGTTTTTAATTGGTTGTTTTTATTTATGGGGTTTTAATTATTATTATTGTATTTTCTGAGTTCCTTTGGGGGCCATGTAGGGGTAAAAAGCAACGTGTAAATATTTAAATAAAATAAATGAATAAATGAATCCCTATTAAACTCTAAATTATTATTATATCCTTTGAAGGTGAAAAACTGTGACTATTTAATGTATTTTACTGTGCAATCACACACATTTTTGGCAGCTGTATAACCCAAGTGTATTTTGCTTTTTTAAAAAACAGAGCTTGAAATATGAACAAGAGAACTACGACCTGGGAGACCAGGGTTCAAATGCCCACACAGCCGTGAAGCGCACTGGGTGACTTTGGGCCAATCACTGCCTCTGAGCCTCAGAGGGAGGCAATGGTAAAGCCCCTCTGAATACCACTTACCATGAAAACCCTATTCATAGGGTCGCCATAAGTCGGAATCGACTTGAAGGCATTATAGCAGCAGCAGTAGTTACAGAGAAAGCAATTCATTGGATGGATCATATCCAAACCTGTAGCCTTCAGAAGGAAAAGTAGTAGAGGAATTCTTATGGAGAGGTCAATTTGAGATAAGCATATCAATTGCAAAGGATAAAGATAAAAATAAATTTTTAAATAAGGATAAGATTAAGTGATCTGGCTTGGTAACAGGAAATGGAAATTGAGAATTAGCCCATGCGGAAGGAAAGTATTGTAGTGATATAAATAGAGAGAAACTAGAAGACATGTTTGTTGAGACTTGGGCTGTAATCCAATACATGTCTACTCAGAAATAAGCTCCATTGGGTTCAGTGGGACTTACTCCCATGTAAGTGTGTCTTGTAGCTTTATTCTCTGTTTATGAATGAAGGATGGATCTTTAATTTAAAAGAATGGCAGAATGGTAGCCATAATAACTCCTGCTACACCTTTTAAGTAATTCCCCATTTGAATAAGCAAATTATTGTATTAAACCCTGCAGCACAGATTATTTTATCAGAGCAACCTCATCTTTCTTCTTTCCTTTTACAGTATCATCTAGAATCTTACCTTTCTTCTACCCACTCATCACAGATCCAGTCATACACAAAGTCTTCATGTCTACATTTTAACATCATCCATATTTAATATTTGTCTTCCTCTGGGCATTAGAACCTCTTGTAGGCCCATTCACCTTCCTTCTTTTCAAACATCAGTTTTCTCCTTTCCAACCTACTCAAAGCACTGCAGTTATGGCTGATTATCAAGTTAGTGCTGGGCTTAAGTATTCAGTGTTTTCTGCCATTTTCAGAGGCTGGGGCAAAACTGATCTCAAAAATTTCTTTGATCTTTGGGAGCCAAGAGAATTTTTTTTTAAAAATGTGGGGAGAGAAAACTTCACATAACAGATATGAGGTGGCAGAGGGTAGAATCAAGTCTGTTCTCTTCCCTCTCGTTGTTTAAATTGCTAAAAGCTTTGCTACTGCTTTAAAAGGTGGCAGAGATCCCCAACAGTGTCCTTTACTGATAATGGTCCAGTGGTTGAAATTTTTCTGAATGGCTAAATTCACACATTTCATAAGAGACAACAATGAGATAAGCTTATGACAAATTGGTCTGCTTTTATTAATTACTGTTAGATGAATGAAAGAGTATCCAAATACAATATGGTTTTTCAATGTTTACCTGAAGTACGAATAAATTTAAGATCTTTATTTTATACTCTAAAGGATTTCAATCTAAGTTACATTAGCATTGTTGCTTTCTTTGTTAAAATGTATAGTTGAATATCATTATTATCTGTGTGATTTTAATACCAACAAAAAGAAGAGGTACGCCTGGCGCCTACATTATTAGCTTTCCGGCGCCAGGTAAAGACCTTCTTATGCTCCCAGGCATTTTAATCATTTTATCTTTTTAATCTTGTAATACTAATCCTTTTATCATCTTATATTTTGTTTAATTGTATTTTGTTTTCATTGTGTCTTATATGTTTTGTGATTTTATTATTATTATTATCATGTATGTATTTTATCCTATTCTGTTTACCGCCCTGAGAGCTACTTGCTATGGGCGGTATATAAATGCAACAAAATAAATAAATAAATAAATAAAAGAAGGAAAGAGATTGGTCTAGTACAAATGATGTTATGTGATGAGGTAGCATAATTCCCAGGGAATATTTTTTTTAAAAAAAATGGTGTGGAAGGCCATTTTTGTCCCAAAAATGCCCCTGGGATGCTGCTGCATCATCATGTAGTGGGCCATTCCCAAAAAGAAATGTCACCAAGGAGCTGCTGTTTTTTGTATGTCTGCTGTTACTTGAAGCACTAGCAAAGTTTTTAACATTTTTCAAAAGAGCCTGACACCACCCTATGCCACCTTATATCTATCATAATATATCTGTCATGCATACTCCGCCAACCTTTATCTTTTTAAAAGAAATTTCTTAGACACCCCCCCCAAACAAAATCTCCCAAAATGCTCCCCACTTTGCAAAATGCATCCCGACTTACGGCTACCCTATGCATAGGGATTTCATGGTAAGCGGTATTCAGAGGGGGTTTACCATTGCCTCCCTCTGAGGCTAGTCCTCCTCAGCTGGCGAGGGTCTGCTCAGCTTGCCACAGATGCACAAGCCAGCCCCTTCCTTGTCCACAACTGCCAGCTGGGGGGCAACTGGGCTCCTTGGGACTATGCAGCTTGCCCACGGCTGCACAGGTGGCAGGGCACGTAACCCCTGGGCCACTCACTGTGGGGGTGATATTTAGCTGGCCCTTGACACCCAAAAGACACAAGCGGGGATTTCAACTCACAGACTCTGCACTCCCAGCCAGCCCATCCTTATTCCAAGCATTATAAGAAGCTTCAGGCATTATGATATATGCACTGAGGACAGGAATCACAAGTTAGTGGAATTTGCTGTTTGTCACACTGTTTCATAATGTCTCTAAGGCATTTCAATTTGCATTGTCTCTCTTTTCCATGTGTGTTCCCAACCATGCTTCACCCTGTATTTTTTGGTAGAAAAAAAATGCAGGAACAAGTTCAAGACATTTCCAATATCCGACTTCATGTATTTCAGATCCATGGCTTTCCATTATTCTGATGGAAATTTCTCAAATCCCATTTAAGATATGACAGCTATGCAGCAAGTGAACAGCTCCTCTTTGAAATCTGAAGTTAAACAAAGACTTGTCTCTGTAAGGTGTTTTTCATACAGGATCTGGAAATGTAATTACATTTAATTTTTTATAATAAAGTCATACAATCACTGGAGGTACATGTTAGAAGGTACTCTTTATTGTTTTTCCATCATGTAATGGTGTGCTTCATTGCTTTTGGGCTCATTTTTTTTTGTGGGAGGGTGTTACAACTTTGGATAAACCACTTGTCTGGGAATATGATTGGGATGTGCCATTATACAGTACATTGTTCTGCAAAATAAAAAAACACCTATTTTATTTCATAGTAGCTGTAATGATAAAAAGAACATGTAGTTTGCGGTAAATAAAGAGGTGGTCATTAGAGACTTAAAGCAAACCAAAGAATATGGGAAGCATTTGGAATTTGGTTATACACAAAAATGTGAGCTTGAGTTCATCACTTACAATGAACTTGTAGTATATAAACGCATTTGAATCCTAATCTCATCCATCCTTATAGCAATTACATTTCCCTCCTACAGATGTATGTAAAATGAATGATTTGAGATTAGCCTCTGCCTACAAAAAAAATTGTAGCTCTTGCAGAAGGGCAACCATGGAAGAGAAAATCTGAAGCCATTGTTCAGCATTACATAGACAGAGACCACAGAAATTCCATTCCACAGGAAGAAGGCCTGCACAGAGTTTCCAAGTAGGATACTAGAATCAAAAATGTCTATGATACGAAATGTTATGACAAAGAATTATTACAAAAGCAGCATCTCTTCTCCTGCTTTCCCTCACACTCACAAAATAAACTAATTAATTAATTTCATTTATGAATTGATTCCCATAAAACAACCTAAAGTGAATTAACAATAAAACCATCAACAATTAAAGCATATATAAAGTAAAACCATTTCTATGTATGCCTTTAAGTAACTCTCTTGATGGTTGTACTATGTGTGAAGATTATTAATATGGAAATGAATGTGGAAAAGAATAATTGGTATTGGTATTATTGATTGAATTTTCATTTTTACAACAAAGCTTCATCAAATAATTGAGCTTTGATAATTCATGCCTTAATGATATCCACATTAGGCTATTACAATACATGTGGATGTACCTTTAAAACAGCCTATACTTAAGCACTGTCCTGATAGCCATGTTGTTGTTATGTGCCTTCATGTCTATTCTGACTTATGGCGACCCTATGAATCAGCGACCTCCAAGAGCATCTGTCGTGAAACACTCTGTTCAGATCTTATAAGTACAGGTTTGTTGGCCTTCCTCTTTTTCTACTTCCTTCTGTTTTTCCCAGCATTATGGTCTTTTCTAGTGAATCATGTCTTCTCATGATGTGTCCAAAGTATGATAACCTCAGTTTCATCATTTTAGCTTCTAGTGACAGTTCTGGTTTAATTTATTCTAACACCCAATTATTTGTCTTTTTTGCAGCCCATGATATGCGCGAAGCTCTCCTCCAATACCACATGTCAAATGAGTTGATTATAGTCCTACTTTTGTGCTTTCCTCTTTAACTTTCATCAGCGTTCATTTCAAATCGTTACTGGTTTCTGCTAGTAGTATGGTATCGTCTGCATATCTTAAACTATTGATATTTCTCTATCTAAATTTAAAGAGCAATCATGAAAACTAGACCCTTGGCTGCAATTGTCTGAATGTAGCAGAAGCAAAGTAACCTATTAGCCATGGACATTGGTAGTATATCTGTTAAAAGTATGTATTGCATCTATCTGCAATTTTAAAACCTACTTTTGCAGTACAAGGTATCAACTCCTAGCAGAGGTAGATTAAAGAACCATTCAAGGGGCAGCTACCAAAAGTCCATGCTGCCAATGCAAACCAGGAGGCACAGAAAACAAATCTTCAACATGTGGTGCACAATGTTGCTGTTGCCATGGCAAATATTCATGTTTCAAGAGAAGTGTTAAATCTTGTATCAGAAGTCAAATCGGCTGCCAAGACACATTTTCACAAGTGAGGGAATTTTTGTCTTTTCAGAATGGAACCATTTTTCAGTTGACACTGACTTTTCCCTAAAATAAATTCCTCAGTAGCTAAGCCAATCACACTTGACTGAGTCCAAAAAATAAAATAAAAATGAATTACTCTATTCCACTACAGAATTGTCAACAGTTTTTGTATGTGCATGCAAATGCTTCAAGAGTTATTTAGAAAACCTGATAGTCTAATGCTAATAAATATTTAAATCGTTACCTCAAAGAAAGACCTTAATTGTAGCACTGAAAGTCATTCATTTTCTAACAAGAGAAAGAAGACAAAGAGTTGACTTTCCCTGTCCAAGTTCCTTCCACAAAGGTAAGATTGAATTTCTACCACAAATACATAGTCACAAATCTAAAACTGAGGATGAGAGACAAAAAGAAGCCAACAGTTCTGAAGATTTCTGTTTGTATCCTTAGGACATGGGCATTAAATGCACAATGTTTCAGAGAAAAATATTGATGATTACTGCAAAAGATTCAACAGAATATTTACTTGAGGAGAAGGTACTTTTGGTGGGTAGAGGGGGTGGTTTGGATTTCTACCAGTTCCCAACTCCACAGATGCACCTTTCCATCCCACATTGAACTATGGAATTTGCTCCTACAGGTGATAGTGATGGCCATCAACTGGATAGCTTTAAAAGAGGATTAGACAAAAACATGGAGGATAAGTATCAGTGGTTACTAGCCAGGATGGCTATGCTGTGCCTCCATGGTTGGAGGCAGTATGCTTCTGATTATCATTTGCTATAAACTGCAAGGGGGGGGATGCTCTTGCACTCAGGTCCTGCACGTGTGCTTCCCACGTGCATCTGGTTGGCCACTGTTAGAACAGAATGCTGGATCAGATGGCTCATTGGCCTGATTCAGCAAGGTTCTTCTTATGCTCTTATTTGTTTGAACACTGCTCCAAGAGCTCCCCTATTTTTCAGGAGTGGCTTTTTAAGGGTGAAAGGAGTTCAGTGGGAAGGAGGGAACTCTATTCTACAAACAGAACGTCTGTGGTTCTTAATCTCACTTTGGTCCTATTTAAATCAATGTAAAAAGTTACTCAAAACTGATATCCCATTGATCTCAATGAGAAAAAGTTCAACTCATTTTTTATTTACTCAATTTATAGGCTGTTTAACACAAAAAAAATCTAATCCTAAGTAAAGACCATAAGATCACATAGCTAAAATACAAATAAAATTAAATACATACTGTCAATATCATAAGCATGCCTAAAAGATAGTCATACCCAAATATATATCCAATCACTCTGTTTTGCAGGTGAGGTTAGGGTTACCAACCGTACTCTTTTAAGAGTACATGTACTCTTTTTGAGATGGTGCAACAGCATACTCTTACTTTTCACTTATTGAAGCCAAATGTACTTTTTGAAATAACAAAATGATGGTAACCCTAGGTGAGGTCCTACTGCAGATGCTATCTTTTAGGAAGTCCTTCCATACAATATAGGAACTGGGCCTCTAATGTCATACCATCTACTCTTTGGAATCCCCTCCCATTAAATATTCGGGCATGTACACTTGTAGCCTTTGAAATGCACATGGGTCATTTTGCCATACAGAGCTTTTGTACATAACACTTTGCAATTGTACACACTGTCCTGCCATAATGTTTGTTAAAGCAACAGCTACTATCCATGCCATCTGTACACACTGGTGAGCCAGTTTACCAACTAGAGTACATTGATCTTCTCTACTCCCATCCCCTCAAATAATGTTTCCACGCCCCCTACATGCTGCCGGAAATGACATAATGCCCTGCTGCAGCTGTGCATGTGCAATTCCATCAACTTATTAAATTTTATTTTGGGGTGTCTTTTGAAAGGCAAGTTATGGAAAGAGAGACTGGAAACTGGTGTATTGATATATTGATACATGGATATACAGTTTGTTCCCTGCTTTTTCATCTCTTAAGTGATATGTTCAAATATACAGTAATGATGGTGGCTGATTCCACAGTATCAAAATCAAGATTTCTTGTGTTTTCCATGAAACGCCTCTTCCCTTCCAATTCACCAACATACCATTGTCCTCCATTGCAAAAGCAGCAACCCTCAGCTTTACCAGAAAAGGAAATTCCGAGGTGAACAGACATGGAAATGAGGGGAAATGGCACAGTCCTGTGATGTAAGAAGGTCTGGCCCAATCAGAGGTCATCTGAGGAAGTGCACTCTGTGTACACATTCAGGCAGCAAGGGATTGAGAAGTGTGTTTTGGGGACAGAACAGATGATAGGCATTCTAGCAAAAAGTGCTTTAGATTAATGAGCAGGGTGGGATAGGGATGATTTGGGGATGACATGTGTATAGCACACCAAAAATGTGCCTGCACCCTGCAGTGAACGCACATTAACACATAGTGTGTACATAGTCTTAGACAAGCATCATCTTGGTTGTCTTTCTGGTGCCTACTGAAGACCTTCCTTTTTCAACAAACTTTCTGATTAGAGATGCAAACTGCATTTGCATTGGAATTGTTTTTAAGGCACTTTAGTTGTTTTATCCCTTGTGTGTTTGCCACTCTGGGCTACTTTGGGTGGAAGGCTGGGATATAAATTTAAACAACAACAACCCAGAATCAAAATACTGAAACAAAATACTGGACAGTGCAATCCAAAAATTAAGAGCCAGGAAATCCCTGAACAAACAAGCAAGTTTTTAATAGGCATCTAAAACATGTCACAACTGCACTGAGCAGGGTGTTCCACAGGATTTGTACCACTGCAGAAAAGGCCTGCTTCCACATTGTTACTAGATGGCAATCTGCCTGTTATAGCACAACAAGCAGGGTGTCTCCTAGCAACTCTCAGCATCTTTCAATACCTACACTTCCCAGGATTCTTTGGGAAAAGCCATGACTGTCTAAAGTGAAATAAAGGTCTGCTGTGGATGTGGCCAGGGACTGCTTTGGTTTAAATCTGGGTGGGAGGCTTCATGTGCCTGCTGTAGAATAACAAGGTGGGGGAAACGCTGAAAAGCAATGATACTGTTCACAATGTTTTCCTTTTGGAAAGGAAAGGGGCTTCCTCTCTGCTCAATGCCCACCCATCCAATCTCCAACCCTCTCCTACTACCCTCCCTGCCCCTCAGGGGAGCAGGAGACCTCACCTCCTCTCTGAGATATTGGACTGCCCTACAAATTTGTCAAAATGCAAACACAATTTGGGTTGGTCTTTCACAGTCCAATCTGCTTCCTGTGTAGCTTGGAAGAATTTGGTAACATGTGCCTCTGAGCATATGGTGAGTGGTGACAACATCTGCAGTCAGCCCAAATAATAGAAACAAGACATGTGCTGTGCTGATCTTGTTTTAGCAGGGAGGAAGCAACATTATTAAGACAGTTGACATAGTTCATATAGTCACTTTAAATATGTCTGATTTCCTTTGCAGTTTTAGTGACGTTTCCTATAGGAAATCATTTTCTTTTGCTTCTGTTTCTGTGAATATTTGAAGTACAGCAACACTTTGCAAAATTTACAGTAAAAAAACTCCAAAAATAATTGTGGAATAATGGCACTGACTATTCTACAGAATAGTCTCCAGTGGACATCAGGAGTGTCTCAGTTTGCACAAGATAAAACAGTGGGAGATGAAATATATTCTAGCAAAAATCTATGTGTGCTCTATGTTTTTAATTGACAATGCCCACCTTGACTTAAATGAAGTGGTTTAAACATAGCAGCCTGAAAACATGCATCTTGGGTAGGGCAAGTTTGTTTTTTCCAGCAGCTAGAGTCATATTGTAATCAGTCTGATTTTACATCAACCTGCAGTTTCAGATTCAACTGTCAATGCACCCAAAATAGAAATAGAACATAACCTCCAATTTGAAACACAAAAGGCTGTCTTCACCATCATATGACACTGACCAATAAAAAGGCTTTGAAATTAATAAAAATAAATTTGACACAGGTTTCTAGGATGAATGAGAGAAATAAAATTTTCTAGATTAGATTCTCTGTAGAAATAGTAACACTGGAATGAAGCAAAGTAAGAAGAACACCAACAAACATACAAAAATGTAATTCTCCATCTTTGGAGATGGCAGGTATTGCCCCACTCACCATATGCTCAGAGGCACATTTTACCCAATTCTTCCAAGCTACACAGGAAGTGGATTGGACTGTGAAAGACCAACCCAAATTGTGTTTGCATTTTGACAAATTTGTAGGGCAGTACAATATCTCAGAGAGGAGTTCAGGTCTCCTGCTCCCCTGGTGCATTCACTATCGCTGCCCAATTTCCCTGCTTTTTAAAGTTTGATAGAAATATCTGTTGGCTATAGGTACATTTTTAAACTGCAAGGTTTTTTTGCCTATTAGTGAATTTATATAACATTCTCTTAGAGCTCTTATAACAGCAATGCATTCAACATTTAAACGGCATCTATTAACAGAAAAAGATGCAAAGTTGGATTTCCCAAGAATTGAACATGATTTTTTTTAATACAATCATCTGCTCCTTTCCCCCCTCCAAATGCCTCTTTTCCAAGAACAAATCAAATGCTGTTCTAGAATAAAGATCCTCTGCTAATATGGAGATAAATGTTGTTGGAACAGGAATACTTGAAGACACAAATTGTGTCTACTACCAGCTGGAGAAGAATGTAGAGTGGGTACACAGAAACCAGAGCAATTTTACAAAAGTATTAAATCCCCAAACAATGCTGAGGTAATAATTCAGACTCTTGAAAATTGCTTCCCCTCCCTCTAGAGTGTATTGCTTTTGGGGGCAGGGGGGAGAGGTTGAGACAATAGGAGTTCTCAAACGGCATAGCCTTTTACAGAGATTGAAGCTCTCAGGGCCAATCCATATAGCTTTTTTTTTGTATACATGAGCTGTCCTTTGCCATGTAGGTGTCTATGCCCAGATGGAGGGCTGTAAGTGAATACAGCCAGCAGCAAATCTTGTGGTTGCAGTGCAGCATCATTTTTTCAAGTGATCATGGGAATCTTTTGAGGGAATCTTTGCCTGCCATGTTCAATTCTTTTTTAGGGAGTTAATGGGATCTGAGCACTGGTACAGCTAGGAAGTTTTTGACTCATGACTTCATGGGCCTAACTAAGTCATTGACTAGACCCATTGAAATCAATGGACAGGTTAACTGGATACAACCCAATGGCTTTGCAAGGGCAGCTTTTCAGAACTATGTTTTGTGAAACACACAGGTAATATTTCTCTTCTCTATCCTCAACTCCTGGCAAACATTCCATGTTTTACAATTGCATCAACACTCCTAATATATTAGGGCAACAAACAAACAAAAACAGTTTTCCAACCATGATTTTAAGAAAAGAAATAAATACTCTGAGCAGGTACAGTTTCATATTTAACCAATTTAAATCATAGCACCATCAACATTACAAGAATAAAACGGGGTTTGCCTCTGCTGACCTGATGCTAAAACATTAACTTGAGAATAAGCATCATTTTGTTGTAGAAATAGTATGGGACATCTGTTACCATGTTCATGTGTGGCCAGACACTCCTGACAATAAGATGTTTTAAAAAATAATTGGGGGGGGTGGATTCTGCAGCAACCAGAGTCAGTCCCAGTGGGCTTCAGCATGTCCATGTGCTGACATGAGGTCTGACTGCTATTACTGCCATCATCTGCTACTCTCTTGGTAGCCATTTGTAGGCCCTGGACAGCAACCCCAAGTGCCAGCCCTAGCTGCAGCATGGATTCTGAGGATGTTTGTGGCTATGTGAATGGAGAAGAAAAATGTAAATGTCCTGAGTAAAACTGAATAAAGCTAGCTTTATAACCAATTTAACAAGTCATTTTGATTTTCACATCGCTTGCCATTCACTGCCTGCTGCTTTCACTTTCTCTTGTTCTCTTGCCTCATCTGACTTTTGGAATGCATAAGCAGTCTTCAGCCATCCGGTACAGAAAATGGGATAGGGGAGTCCTACAGTTTAATTCTACTGACACTTGACAAAAATGAACAGAGCTATCTGTTGATGACCAAACACTGACCCTCTCCCTTCATCTTGTTCTCCATTTCCGATACAGCAGTGTAAAAATCAGCTAAGTTAGATAAAGATATGGAAAATATACAAATAAGTAGACTTGTTTTTACTTAAATCACTCCACACTATGTAGCAATTCAGAGACAAAAATATACGGTTATCTGTTGTGTATGCTTTTACCCTTATCAGCTGTAGACCTTTGGTTGTTAACACCTCTTTTTCTCTAAAGAGAAGTCACGCATTTCTAAAACTGCACAGGCTTTTGAAAACGTTTTACATTTTTCTATAAACCTTAGGGTCACTGTATCCAGCAAATAATGCACTTCAAAAATATTCTATCCACCCAGTGCCTACTGCATATAACCATATGCAGAAAGCTTAAAAGATGCTTTACAAATCATTTAAAGTAGCATTTAAAATTAGCCCTATGTTATATCTTAATGCAAAGATTGCTGTTTTGTAACAGCACACCAAGAGTCTAAAATAAAGTGATTCCTGGGAATGGTATGCATTAGTATTCCAATCCAGATGTGTACACTGAGGACTGCCACCCAAGCAGACTTCTTTACTGAATGAATAGCTGGGAACAATGTCATACATGCTCAGGGGGATGTGTGTGTAAAACCACCCTGGCACAGAAATCAACAAAAAAAGCATTGCTCATTTCACAGGTTCTGCATGCATAAGGACTCTAGCATCCTATGTGAGACAAGAGGGATGGGTCCATCCAGCTATACAATGCGGCCCAATACTATTTTAACCTTACAATTGCTTCCTAACACTTGGTGCTGATGTAGGTAGAGTGGCTAGAATGTCACTAAAAGGTGGTGCACACATTTATTTATTATTTAATTTGTATCCCGCCCTTCCTCCCAGCAGGAGCCCAGGGCGGCAAATAAAGCACCAAAAACACTTTAAAACATCATAAAAACAGATCTTAAAATGCATTAAAACAAAACAGCATTAAAAACATTAAAAAGGGGTTTAAAACATTATTAAAAACATATTAAATAATGCTAACACATTAGCATTAGCCTAAAAGGCTTGTTGAAAGAGGAAAGTCTTCAAAAGGCACCGAAAAGATAGCAGAGATGATGCCTGCCTAATATTCAAGGGGAGGGAATTCCACAGGGTAGGTGCTGCCACACTAAAGGTCCATTTCCTATATTGTGCAGAACGAACCTCCTGATAAGATGGTACCTGCAGGAGGCCCTCATCTGCAGAGCGCAGTGATCGACTGGGTATATAAGGGGTAAGACGGTCTTTCAGGTATCCTGGTCCCATGCTGTATAGGGCTTTGTACAACAAAACCAGAACCGTGAACTTGCCTGGTAGCAAATGGGCAGCCAGTGCAATTCTTTCAGCAGCGGGGTGACATGTTGGCGATACCCTGCTCCAGTGAGCAGTCTCGCCGCTGCATTTGCTCCAGCTGCAGCTTCCGGACCAACCTCAAGGGCACATGAGACATCCCCCATCACATTATGTCTCAGCTTCATGTTCCAACTTATTTATCATTATTTGTTCACAAGGGCAGTGCTAAGACATCTTTTTCTACTGGTACTTTGCAACTCACTTCATTATACTGGTACAGCAGGTGGCTGATGTATCCTATCCACAGCTCTTATTTGCTGGTGCTAGAAAGATTGGGTTGGAAGTTCTACATAAGAGCCAGCAAAATAAAGAACTTTCTTCTAGTAAGAAGGATATCAATATCTACTTATCTAGCACACAGGTACTCCCCTAACTGAACCTGGACAACTGCAAGATATACCTGGATTAATGCATTTTAATAAGGTTATTTGTTCAAAACAACAGGAGACAACACAAGATCTACAGACTGTGGCAAACCCACCGAAGTTTTTCTCTTGCAACTTGGCAAAAAAAACCCTCTGGGATAGACATGACTTGTAGTCCTTATTTTGCCTAGCCTTGGTATAGCACAATTCCATTAGGAACATTGCAGAACAAATGGAAAATAATTGGTTACTTTGGGAGATGAATGAGCAGAGAGTGAAATGGGAGAGGGGACAATTATTAATGAGAACAGTTTCCTCTGCCCCACCCCATTATTCATGAAGTCAACTGTCTTACTTCACAGATGTAGCTACTGAAAAATATTATGAACATGTTTAGTAGGAAGATATAAAATGTATTTCTACACATGATAAAGAAGTATTGAAACAATGCCAAAGACCTCTTCTGCTTTATAATGCATGGTATTTTGTCCTCAACTCCTTAAGCACATGATTTTATTTATTTATTTATTTATTGGATTTATTAGTCGCTCATCTGGCTGGTTGTCCAGTCACTCTGAGCGACGTACACAAAAAAGCATACAAATACATTAAAACAATAAATAGTAGTGGAAACAATTCTCACAATTAATGTATGTATGAAGTTACAGAGTTCACATTGCCCAATGATTCCAAATCTACCTACAGTGCACAAACATATCTATATAATCTGTCAGCTTCAGCAGAATTCATTAAAATAGCATTATATCCCTCTTGTTAAATGTAATTCTTTTAACTGAAATTTAATCTTACTGCATTATTTGGTAGTTTTTTAATTGATATTTGTGGTAATTAATTGGTAAGCATTACAGCTTTGTCTGAAGAATTTAAAACAAAATTTGACATAGAGATTGGCTAGCCACCGCTGGGATCTGCCTGCTGGGAATGTTTCATCATTCTTTCAGCCCATCCTGCTGATCATAGGTTAGGGGAAATGATGGACTCTTTCTTACAGTCGAGAATTACATTACTAATATATTCCATTACCACCACGCAAATGTCATGTTAATTTCTGATCATCATCAAGTCAGACAATGGTTTCCACACTGGCAACTAGCCAATTAGTTATGTGGAAAAAATATTCAGCCAATTATGTTACTTGAATTAGGTTAAGGACTCAAGAGAAAGCAAATAAATGCTTTGAAACTACTTCAGAGATAAAATGCAAGTTGACACTGTCTTCATGTGCTATACCGAATGTTATACAATACGATAGACACCTGCCAACATTCATAACTGTTTATGAAATCTAGCTGTTCTTTATGATGGCAGCAAAGATCGGTATTTTTCCCAATATTTGGTTCATTGTGTTAGGAGGAAAACCAAAATAGCTAGTATCGAGCACACAAGGCTTATAAAACACATTAGGCAGTATATATTAAATTGTTAAAATTGCATCCCCCCCCCGAAAAAGTTTCACAAAGAAGACAAAAAGAAAAAGAAGCAAGAAGCAAGTTTACTTGGATCACTATCACTGTGCTGTACAAAATAAAAGTAGACCACTGGCTGCCTTCCAATACTGGCAACAAAAAAGGATCAGAGTTCGCATTCTGGAATCAGATCCATAGCTAAGTATATGTATCTTGCTTTTGACACCAGCTGTGGATATCTTTTTAGGGCACATTCTATAGTTGTAGATATATTCACATATCAGTTAATCACATGGGAAATAATAATAATAATAATAATAATAATTTATTATATATCCCACCCTTCCTCCTAGTAGAAGCTCAGGGTGGCAAACAAAAACACTAAAACACTGTAAAACATCATAAAAACAGACATTAAATTATAACAAAACATCTTTAAAAACATATTAAAACAAAACATGTTTAAAGGCATCTTTTTTAGAAAGCTTTAAAAACATCTTAAAAAGCAATTCTAACACAAACACAGACTGGGATAAGGTCTCTACTTAAAAGGCTTGTTGAAAGAGGAAGGTCTTCAGTGGGTGCTGAAAAGGTAACAGATAGTGCCTGTGCAATATTTAAGGCGAGGGAATTCCAAAGGGTTGGTGCCATAAAGGTCCACTCCTATGTAGTGAGGAACGGACCTCCTGATAAGATAGTATCTGCAGGAGGTCCTCCCCAGCAGAGCGCGGTGATTGACTTGGTATATAAGGGGTAAGATGATCTTTCAGGTATCCTGGCCCCAAGCTGTATAGGGCTTTGTACACCAAAACCAGAACCTTGAACTTACCCCAGTAGCTAATGGTCAGCCAGTGCAATTATTTCAGCAGTAGTGATACTGTGCCCCAGTGAGCAGTCGCGATGCCAGATTTTGCACCAGCTGCAGCTTCTGGACCAATCTCAAGGGCAGTCCCACATAAGCAAAGAGCAGACAGTTTCTACACAAAACAGTAATTTTGTCTATTTGCCAAAGATCACTGAAATGCACTGGGAAAAGGGAAAGCCAGAGGTAAAACTTGGGGTTGTATTCAACATTGTGGTAAGGAAATCGTTTTATCAGTGCAAGCATTTCTGCTTGTCTGATGGAATGCTCTCCCCTTTCCTACCCCCACACACTGTTCTGGGGGTTCTCTGACCCTCCAGAGCACATTTGGAGAGAGCACAGGGAGAGAAGGAAGTTCCATTTTACTAGCAGGAATCCTTGCACTGGCTTCTGCTAGCAGAATGAGTTAATCGAATACAGTCCTTGATAAACTTTATCTGAAAGTCTGAAAGCTTTTTTGAGATGTTACAGGACCTTGGTGCTGAAAGAGCCTTTTTTTACTGTTTATTTCCCCCTCCTTGCTATAACATCATCGAATGTTCACAAACGTTTAACATGCTCAAATGTAAACTACAAGCCAATCAATAGAAAGGTCTGTGTCCTCTTAGTGGAAAGAGAGTAGAGAGGTAAGGATGACAGATTTGTAGAAAAACTCCTGAATAAGTCCTGTTTGGTTTAAAACCCACTGAGCATAAATAAAAGTGCACTACTCTTCAGCATCTTGAGATTGTCTTTTCGACTGGATGCTTCCCATGCGCACGTGTGTGTGTGTCCTATTATTAGCCAGCATCATTAGAACAAAACTGAACAGATTTCTGTTTGGAATACTTTCTCAGCATGCTTGCCTATCCTTTTAGTTGAAAGGGTAGTGAAGAATATATTCAGTATAATATATCTAGGCTTCCATTTTAGCTAATATTATATTAACACATTTCTATTAGCTTCATTTGATTTGTTCCTGATGTGCTCTGTTCAAAATCAGGCTTGTGTCCCAGGAAATCAAAGCAATGTCATGGCTGAAGACAAAAACATCAGTGCAGAAATGGAAAGCCAAAATACAAAAAAGTGGTAACTACTATGCACACATGTGCACACACACACACTTCTTCTTCTCTAGACAACTCTGCTTGAAATACAAAGCTCTCTTGACCTGAACAGTTTCTCCAGTCATTTGAACTGAGGGACTGATCAGTGAGTCCATCAGCTTATTCCAATAAAATGAATTCCACACACATACACCAGAACTGTGTATGCACATATCTGAACCAAAATGGATCTCTCAGGAATGTAAGATTTATCACGGGGTAGGACATTTTTTCTGCTGCAGTAAGAAACAAAAGACAATTGGCTCTCCCCATATGAACCTACACAGATCCTGCAATCGTCATCGGAGGCCCTTTTCCATGTGTTTCCTCCTCCTAAAGGGTAGCAACACAAGAATGGGCTTTTTCAAAAGTGGCTCCCAGGGAACCGTGTCTGGCGCTATCATTGCCAGTTTCCAGGCACCAGGCTAAGATATTCCTGCTTTCGCAGGCTTTTGGTTGTTAGTTCTGGATCACACCTTTGTATGATTTCAGCCTTTTTTGTGTGGTGCCTATCTTTTAGTGGGATGAAGAGACTTTGCCCTTTTTATAGTATTGTTGACTAAGCACTTTTAGAAATATTGTTCATAGGATCTTGCTTTGATTTTGTATCTTTTTATGCTGTTTGTATTTAGTAGATTTGTAAGTCACTTCGAGATATTTTCTTTGTAGAAAGTGATGAATAAATAACTACACTTACCATAGCTATTTGATTAATGTTAAACACAAACCATAACTTTTACGGGAACCTTGGGTCAAAAGCAATGAGATACATTCAACTACTTACAATATTTAGAGCTATTTGCTAGGCATGTGACTGCAAACTAAGATTTTTAGCCCCAAATTATTTTGATTTTTCAGTATTTTTAAGTCAAATGGACAAGCCTCATAACCTCCATTATGTATAAAGAACCAAACCAATCTCTTGACTTAAACATTTGTAATAATTTGTTTGCTTAAAACCTTTTACTATATCTTTCAATTTCATTTTGTTTTGGCAAGAGTGACAGCACTGCAAATGTAGGCATCGAGATTTGCATGAAAATACTCACAATCAAAATTCTATCACTAAAACAATGATTACTTATAAACCTTACAACAATCTTTGTGTGCAACTTGCTTTACAATGATTATTTCACTTAACCTATAATACCTCTTCTGTTAAGAACATGTTTCTCACTGTTAGTATATTGAAATAATCGAAGTCAGCTTTAGTCCAAACTTAAGCGGTAGGGTGGTTAACTCCTGGCTTGGGGCCTGATTTTGGCAATGGTGGCAAAAAGAACTAAACTGAAAGCAGGCACAGTGCTGGGGTGACCCACTGACCCAGCCCAGCACTCTGATGGAGGAGCAAAGTTTAACCACCTGTGTTGTAAAGGAACAGCACCCAGTGGATTGGATCTTAACAGGGTTGTTATTTATATACCGCCTCTCAATAAAGTAAGACCAAAGTGGTGTACAATAAAAACAATCCAATAAAGCCAACATATCACAACAGTAGTCAGCAGTTGTTCAAATAGTATGAGAGGCCAGGGAAAACTTCTGGAAATAGTTTTTTTGGGTGGGGGTTAACAGCCAGAGGAAGCTCACCACAGTAGGGCCTTCCACACCTCAGTGAAGTAGCTTGTTCCGCAAGCTGGGAGGGCACCATGGATGCCCTCCTTCAAGTTACCACAAGATGAACCTCTGCAGGGCACATGAAAATAATAAGGACTACAACAAAGATCTCGTGAACAGGCAGGTCTGTATGGGAGAAGACTTTTTCCTCAAGTAACCTAATCCTAAGTTGTTTAGGACTTATCACAAAACCTCAAACTTGGCTTGGTATCAGATTGGCAGCCAGTGCAATTCCACAACATATATGCTATTATGTGTGTGGCAGGATGCTCCACTTGGCAAACTAATCATTGCATTTGTACCAACTGCAACTTCCAAACCAACCTGAAAGACAGCTCCACATACAACACATTCCAAACATCCAGCCTTGAAGTTACCAATACATGGGGCACTGTGGCCAGGTTATCCTTTAGACAGACTAGGTTGTTCTGGATGGGGTTGCAGTCCCCTGGAGAAGCAAGTTCTCAGCTTGAGAGTACTCCTGGATCCAACATTGTCACTGGAGGCTCAGGTGGCCTCAGTGGCTAGGAGCACCATTTTCCAGCTCTGGCTGCTTCACCAGCTTTGGCCCCTTTTGGGTAGAGATGACTTGGTCACAGTACTCCATGCTCTGATAACTTCCAGATTGGATTATTGCAATGTGCTCTACGTAGGGCTGCCTTGAAGACAACTTGGAAACTTCAACTGGTCTAAAATGCAGCAGCAGGACTATTGACTGGAGTTCACTTTGGATCTTATAACCCCTGTTTTACAACAGCTGCATTGGTTGCCAGTTTCTTTCCAGGCCCAATTCCAGTTAAAGCCCTAAATGACTTAGGTCCCAAATATCTGAAAGACCACCTCCTTTCCTACAGACTTCTTGGGCGTTGAGATCAGCAGAGAGGCCTTTTTGGTAGTTCTGCCACCTTGGAAACTCTGGTGGTGGTGGCCTGGGAGAGGGCATCTCTGTAGTGGCCTCTAAGTTGTGGAACTCCCTCCCCATCGAGGTACGTCTGGCAACTTCGCTGTACAGTTTTAGGCAAATGCTGAAGACACAGCTCTTTACCCAGGCCTTTGACACCTAAGACATGTATTTTTAGGATCTACCCTATTTGCAGAGCTTGGAAAAGTTACTTTTTTGAACTACAACTCCCATCAGCCCCATCCAGTGGCCATGCTGGCTGGGGCTGATGGGAGTTGTAGTTCAAAAAAATAACTTTTTCCAAACGCTGCCTATTTGGGGATTTTAGGTTGTTTTAAATTGTTGTTAAT
Organism: Rhineura floridana; assembly: GCF_030035675.1. Lineage (NCBI taxonomy): Eukaryota > Metazoa > Chordata > Lepidosauria > Squamata > Rhineuridae > Rhineura > Rhineura floridana. The sequence continues at coordinate 173,676,904 of NC_084482.1, read as the reverse complement.
GTCATATTTTAACATTGTTGTAATCTGCCCTGGGACCTTTGGGTGAAGGGCAGGTAATAAAGGATAATAATAATGATAATAATAATGGCATTTCCATATGTATGCCTGCTATACACCTGCAAAGGAGGCACTGGTCATCTCCTGAGTTGGCAAAGCTCATTTAACACTGACACAAAATCGAGCCTTCAGTGTCATCAGCCCAGTTCTCTGGAATGCTCTGCCAACAGATTTTCAGCAGGCGCCTTCTGTTTTTAACTTTTAAACACCTGCTAAAAACCTTTCTGTTCTGCCAGACTTATGCAGACAATTAAGAAGATGTCTTTGTACAATAGTTGACCTTTAATGGTTTTTACTGTTGTGGTTTTCTTATTTGTTGGAAACCACTTTGATTTTTTAAAAAAATGAAATAGCAGTATACAAATATATTTATAAATAAACAAACAAATATGTATGCATGTGTAAGGCACATTTAGAGGAAATTCCTACCCTTTCATACCAAACTAAAATATGTGAAACAGGACAAGGAAGGTTGTTTTGTGAGTGTAGGATCAAAGCCAAGTACTGCTGTGTAGTCTGTTATGGAAATCTGATTATCACCACTTCTGGGCATGGCCCAATGTAGGATAAGGTCAGCAGTGCATAGAGACTGCTGGGGTTGGACATGCACTTTCATCCCCCTTCAAAAGTGCCATGCAAAAATTTTAACATGCCACCTTTGTATAATAATGATAGCCAGGCCTCTTCAGATGTTCTGCATGGTGGAACTCTGGAACTTTCCTGTTATTTTGGATTATTAAAGGAATAGATACAAACATATAGGCACACAAGGAAAGGATCTACCATTTCATATTATATAAAAAGTATGCATCTGCATTATAATAGAAAAAAATTCCTAGCACCAGCCCCAATCACTGTGCTCCCAGTACACCTACGAGGATCCACCTTCATCCTGTTCAACAAAGGAGTAATGCTTGAAACATTTGAGATCAAAGGACAAGACATATAGATTCCCTCTCACTGAATCAGAGTGTAAGTACTAGATTGTAAAGTTTTCTTGCATGCATTAGTTTGTCATGATAATATTCTAGACATACATGTATTTGAACTTAGCAAAGTGGATTTATTCAACTGTTTATTGCACCAGTCAGAAAAATGTGAAGTTATGATAATCCATGCTTTAATGGCATGGTAATTATATTACCCCTGAAAAATAAAAGCACGGTTCCTTTAAAATATGTGTTAATTTCAGAGGTTTTAATCATCTTTGAATGAAAGTGGATTTATAATAGGCAGAGGGTTATTAACTACATGCCAGCAATGCAAAATTATTATTTGAAAGAAAGAAAAAAGAATTTGCCAATATACTTTAAACAAATTTCTACTTGAAAATTCTTTCATTTTACATAATTTAGAACCAAAAACTGAGCTCATTACTGTTCTGACTAAATAATGTTTGTATTTCTTTCACTGTTAAATATTAATATATAAAAAGGTAGGCCAAAATAATTGTAATGTGAATGATAGAATTACTTTAGAACTGATATAGTTTTTCAGAGGTCTAGCAGTACCAATCACATAAGGACTAATCACCAGACAATTCACAAAATGAACTGAGGAATATATAAGCTAGCAGGCTTTTCCTGATAGTCTAACTATGGTTAGGTGATCAGGCAGTATGACATCTGTACTGGATCAATATGGCAGACATACTATCAGGGCTGGATTAAGGCCAACTGATGCCCTAAGCACAGCCCAACAATGGTGCCCCCCTCGGCCCTTCCACTGCTTAACTGACAAGACATTAAGACTCAGTAAGTGCTGAAGGTGAAATAAGAGATTGAAAATTCAGTTTTCTTCCAGGCCAGAGCCCACAACTATATTAAATAAAAACTGTTTTTTATTTTATTTTATTTAACACTAAATAGCAGTAAGCAATCTAAGCAAATTATTTTCTTATAACTAGGGCAACAGAAAAAAATCAAATTTTCAACAGTTTTATGCATTTCTTAATAAAATTGTTATAAGGGAAAAATGCAAATACAAAAATTTATTGAAAACAATTTTTAATCACCCTCCCAAAGATTATAAGGCAAAATAAGATCTGATATTATCTCTACTGAAATTACATGATCTCGAGAGCATACTTCAATTCTGAATATCCTCTTTCTACAGAAATCGATGCTGGTGGACAATTTTAAAAAAAGATATTCTAATGGAGAAATATCATTATTTGTATGAAACAAAACATCTTTTATTCCATTGCTTTCTAACCTTGAAAATACATAGCATTTCAGCATACCTGGATCAAAAGATGCAAAATAATGCTTATTGACATTGTTGCCTACTTATAACTTTATTTATACTTTAAAAGGTTTTCTCCTAGATTTTTTAATTGCAAAGTCTTTTGATCAAGTCCTCAAAACTAATCTGGCGTAACAATTCTGCTTCTATGCTTAGCAAAGACAAGGCATCCAGCCTGTCTTGTCGCATAGTTGTTCTATTGAGATTTTTAATATGCTTGAGCTGAGAAAATGAGAAAATGTAAAAAGCCACTAAAGAATATGGATCATATATATTTATAATGATTAGAAAAACACTGAAATTCATGCAGAAAAACGTTGGTAAGACAGTCAAATATACTGCGCTCTAGGTCTGACACATTCAAACTTTTAAACTTTAGTCACTCACCATACCAAAGAAAACATTTTTTTAACAATTCAGATTAAAGTCGAACACAGCAGATAAGGAGAATTACAAAAAATTCGACTAAAGTAGAGTGTGGCAGTGATAGAGTTGAGAGTTAAGGGCATGATAGGTAGGGGAAAAAACTCTGTGGTGCCCCCCTTCCCTTGGTGCCCTAAGCACATGTTTATTTTGCTTAATGGTTAATCCAGGGCTGCATACTATAGAGCAAAAGTAAGGAAAAGAAAGCAAGTCTTCTGTGTATCAGTGTCACTATTTTGTCAGTGGGACAGAAATATACTAAAACGATGAATATTCTATGTCTCTATTTTGGGATTGTTGTGAGGATAAAATGGAGAGGGGGAGAACCATATATGCCACCTCAAGCTCCTTAAAGGAAAGGTGAGATATAAATTTAAATAATACTATTAATAGTAATAACTTGTAGTAGCAGTAGTAGTAATAATAATGATATTTTTAAAAAGCTCACCAGTTTTAGTTGCGGATATTATGCATTTTCACTCATAGCTGGGGAAGTTCTGGAAGGGATTAACTCCTTTTCATTTCCAGGGTACTCAGAGGCAGGATTTGCTCAGTAAACTGGTTCACAGAATGCTGCAATAAGAAAAATCTCTTGGTCAGAAGAATGGTTGGTAGATTGCTTCCCTTCACAAGAAGATAAAAGCATCACCTAAGAAAGCAGGGGGGAAATATGGCTACAATATGTAAAAGTTTTTTGTTATAAACAGAACCAAAGCCTAAACTTATTAGGTTTGCTATAAAAACTAAAATTAGCAGCAAACAGTTTTACAACACTACATGTCTTACATAAATAACTCATGGCATCCAAGCACTACACATTTCCCACCCACTACAGCTTCTCCACAAGCCCCACTGTCATGAAATTATATAAGCAATGAAGAACCACTTGGTGAACTGTGCCAAGTTTTAATCTACTTTTGTATTGTCAAATAAATCAGTTGTGTTGAGTTAACACAATTTTTTTCTGTCTTCTGCTTAATATATACTGATAAAACCTCAAAGTGTAGAATCTCTCCAGAAATACTCTTTTCTCTGAGATAAGAAAAAATGTACATAAAAAGGTTAATCTTCCATATTGAAACACAATGGGAATGAATCACACTTTTGAATGACTTCCTGAACTAGGGACAAGTCAGAGGTTGCAATTTCCCATCGTCTGATTAAAGCCTAGTTCTCACTGAAGTGGCAAACCTGCCTTTGGCCAGTACTACTTCAGACTACTGAGGTGGACTCACATTATAGAATGCACCTTCATACAAAAAATTCTTCTATATTGAAAACCAGATTTCAGGGAGTAGGATTCTGCCCTAGCCTTCTCCTTAACATACTAGTTTTCGATGTGAAGGGATTTTTGTTTGAAGGAGCATTCAACATTTCTTCTCATATTTTTATATGGCACACATTTTACAGGCTCCGTTGATAAGAACATAAAAAGAGCCCTGTTGCATCAGACCAAAGACCTATCTAATCCAGCATCCGGTTTCTCACAGTGGCCAACCAATGTGAAGCCCACAAGCAGGACGTGAGAGCAATAGCCCTCTCCTCCTATTGTTCTCCGAAGTGAAATTTCCTCCTATAAGAGAAAAAACAATAATGTCTCCCTTAAGATTGTACTAGACTAGCCACCCACATTTTTGGCAGTAATTGACTTGAAATTAATTGTTTTTAACAATTAATTTTTTTAAAAAAAATATGTTAATTAAAAAAACCATACATTTAAACCATTATTCTACTGCAGCCTTTCCCAACCAGTGTGCCTCCAGATGTTGTTGGACCACAACTCCCATCTTTCCTGACCATTGGCAATGCTGGCTGAGGCTGTTGAGAGTTGTGGTCCAACAACATCTGGAGGCACACTGGTTGGGAAAGGCTGTTCTACTGATTTATTAAATGCTGCAGCCCCATTAATAAAGTTTAATATCTGTGAGTGGAAAGGTTGACCTGCAACTAACTTGGTCTAAATGTTAATGATGCAATCAGGAAAATACTTTGCTTGTAGAAATGAAAAGTATGGAGGAAGAAGGCCCAGGACCCATGTTCTTCCATTTTAAGGAACCTCACCCCTGCTCCAAATGTATTTGTCACATGCACACCAAAGTCTGCAGCAGTAAACAACATAAAAGACGAAGCAGATACGTGTTTGTAAACACACAACATCAAAAAGTATGCATACACAAGGAATCCTGACTGGTACATGTTCATTGTGTGTTTACAAAAATGCATCTCCAAACATTCTAACTAGGAAAAATGAATGCCAGTTCATCTTACTATTGTTAAAACCAGCACCTATCTGGCAGAAAAGAGGTTAGCCATGACTGCTAAGTACACACTGCTCTGACTATGGAGAACAGAGCATCTTGTCTGTACTAGGTGGTGGGGCACAGAGAATGCTTCTACTAATCTGTTGTTTTAGGCTTGTGGGCAAGCTGCTTTTCAATCTCCATATTTTTAAGGCAGGCAGTTAGGTTAGACAATCTACTAGTTTCTCCCAACTCTGTCACTCTAATGCCCATTTTACAGTTCCCAGGAAAGCCATGCTTGAGGAAAGAACTGAAACCACACTGAGTCCACATCTTTATACATGAACCACAGCATCAGGGGCAGCTGCTGCTTTTTACTAAAGAGGTGATCAAAGGTAAAAATATTACAAGTTCCATTGATAAAAGCCAGCAGGCCCTTCTTCAAACATTGTATATGCTCTATTGTTCTTTAATACCTATCTCTACAATAAATGTTCATTTGAACGTATTACCAACAGGGTTTTTCATGGGCATGTATAAACAACAGGTAAGGCAGCAATGCTGTTATCCACACGTGTGTAAAATGATGCATCTCCAGTTCAAAATCAGTTTGCAGTCTAAGGGGATAGTTATACACATGCTGCACATGTTGAAATAAAAACAAGTATAAGGACAATCAAACTAATCAAATTTGACAGTCTGTCCTCAAAGGGATTGGAGATACAGCATTACTAAGTTGTGTATCATTGGGGAAAAGATGGCACCATCACACTTTCTGATTTGCATTATGAAGGATGCATGCATATTTGATAGATAATATCCAGCTTGTTAATTCTGAGTCTGTTGAAAACAACAACTGTCTGCATGGAGCAGGTGGAACCCCAAATCAGTTTTTAAGTGCATGTCTGGGAATCAACCCTTAAAAACAAATGGTTTGCTCAAACAGGTTAGGAGATGATCAAGTATACTCTATTTTCTTGTTTACTTTCCTTCTTCAACAATCCCCACTTTGTCAAATTGTCTACAGGGAATCTGAATGGAGCAGCTGCATAGTCCCCAAGGCCAATGCATCAGGTTGTTTACAAAACAGCCCTACCACCAAGCAACAAAACAAAAGAAAACATTTCTTCCTTGCTAGAAACAGTACAACTTGCAGAGTAAAACCTGCACCTTGCTCAAATACTTTTAAGCAAGGTAAATATTAGTTTTATATTTTAATCTACACAAATTTAATTTCAGAGGATGCCCATGTCATTAGTGACACTGTCGTTTGATAAATAAACTCTTTGGAAAAGTTATGAATGACTGATATGGACCTTAATTTTCTCAGCATCGCTGCCGATTGCTTATTGGAAAATGACACAATGATTTCTTGAAAATAAAGAAGAGGTAAAAGTGGTTTATATCATAAACTAGGTCCTTCTGGAATAGCCTGAAACTATTTCAAACATAATAGTGTGGAACTGAAAGTAAAGTAAGGACCTCATAACAGATACTTGTTATTCCTATGTCCCATAAGGTAGTGGGACTCTGTTTTGCCGAACCGGATACGTAGCACTGTATGAAGTAGCATAATATACTTCCTTTTCCCTTATTTTCTTTTAAGAAACAGAAAGGACAAATGGTATTGGGCAAAGTCAGGGTAATAAACAATCTCACTCTCCTCACATCTAGAGAATGTTGTGTTCCATCAACAAAGCAACATCTGAGTTGGGAGGTCACCTGTGTCAACTACAGCAAACTCTATTACAGGGAAGATATTTGTTTGGGTGTGTATGTGTGTTATGGATGTGTTAGACTGAACTCCACCATTATATCAAACACATCAAAGACAGAGTTGTGTGGAATTGAAAGTAAACTAGGGATCTCATAACAGACACTTCTGTTATTTTTGTGTCCCATAAAGTAGTGGGACTCTGTTTTGCCCAACAGACTTTACATGCAGAAAGTCCTAAACTCTGTCCCTGGAACCTCCAGCCAAAGGATCCCAGATAACAGGACTGGGAAAGACCTCTACCTCAGAGTCAAACTTTACATTAGTTGGTATGGGTCTACTCAGAGTTGACTCATTGAAGTTAGTGGGCATAACTAACTTAGGTTCACTAATTTCATTGGGTCTACTCTGAGTAGTTTTTAGCCGTCTATCGTCCATTGGGTTTAATATATAGCCTGCTTTTCCTTTCTTACTCAAAAATAATTGTGGGAGTTATCTGGATTGAACCATAATAGAAGGGGGGCACAACCCTTCCCAACCTTGGCCCCCACCACAAGGCATTTATTTATCAATAGTAACCGGGGTTGCAACCTGTTCTGGATAGGGTTGCACTCCCCTTGAAGGAGAGGGTCCACAGTTTGGGAGTCCTCCTGGAACCTGCCCTGCTGCTTGAATATTAGGTGGCGGTGGTAGCCAGGAGTGCTTTTGGCCAACTCAAACCAGTCTACCAGCTCTGTCTGTTCCTGGAGGCAGTTGACTTGGCCACAGTGACACATGTATTGGTGACATTGAGGCTTGATTACTGTAACGCACTTTATGTGGGGCTGCCTTTGAAAACGGTTCAGAAATTGCTGCTGGTTCAAAATGCAGCAGCCAGAATGTTAACTGGAGCACGGCGCAGGGAGCATATCACCCATGTGCTTTATCGACTCCACTGGCTCCCAATTTGTTTCCGGGCCCAATTCAAAGTGCTGGTTTTGACCTTTAAAGCCCTAAATGGCCTTGGACCAATGTACCTGAGGGACAGCTTACACCCATATGTATCTGTCCGGGATTTAAGATCATCTGCCTCTGCGTGCCTGGAGTGAAAGATGTTAGATTGACAGGCATGCGGGAGAGAGCTTTTTCAGCTGTGGCCCCCAAGCTCGGGAATGCCCTACCCCAAGAAGTTCGCTCTGCTCCCTCCCTTGTTGGTTTTCCAGAGGCTTCTGAAAATGATCTTGTTCCGGAGAGCCCTGGGACTGAACGTAGAGCCTGACACTGATTTTATGTCTTCTATGTTAAATTTTACCTTTGTAGCCCCTTTAGTATTAATCCCTATATATATGTATATAGGTGTGTGTGTGTGTGTGTGTGTGTGTAGTATTTTATGTATTTTAATTGTATTTTATGTATTTTAATTTATTTTAATGTTTTTGTGATTTTACCGCTTACAATTTTATTATGTACATGTCTGATTTTATTTTTGTAAGCCACCCTGAGTGCCCTATTATAGGGTAGAAGGGCGGGATAGAAATATTTTAAATAAAAAAATGTCATCAGTGGGATTTTTTTACTCTTGGTGACTGCCACATGGGATGTGTGTGGGAGTTTTTTGGGGGCAATGCGTTGTGATTGGGGAAGAATGTATTAAATCCTTCCTCCAGTCCAAATCTGGATTGCACTCTCCATGGTTACTTTTGAGTGAGAAAAAAGCACATACACAGTTGTAGGCTTTGCACTAATTACCATACACTCTAGTTTTCTTAATGGTGATCCTTTCTGAGCAATTCAGGAATGCATCTAACCAATAATCTCTATGCCTGTGCAAGATAGGTCAAAGTTATTTCTCAGTTCTTGATAGTTATCAATGCTCAAAAAGTAACAATGCTGAAGGTGGAAGTCACATAGTAACAAAGCACATAGTTCTCTGAATTTTCATGATATAGTCAGATTACCAGCAACATGGTCTCCCTTGCTTCCCAAGATCCTTTTATTTGGAGATGCCAGGGTGTTGAATCTAGCACTTAGGGCTTCCTTTAGACCACAGCTTGAAAGTAATTAGGTACAAAAAATGAATTACTTGTAATTATTACTTTTTTGAGGAACAAGTGGGTAATTCCTTTACATTTTGATTGTAATAGAATGAGGAGTAATTACTTTTGGGCATTACTTGGGGGGGAGCAGGGGAAGTCTTCTGCTCCTCTGATTTGTGATGGATATCACGTGGCCCAAACTGGGTTTCTGTGCAGCATTGCCCTTCCCTCATGCTCTGTGAGTATTTAGACGGCAATGAGGGAGGAAGTGGACAGTGAGATGGGGATGGAGTGGAAAAAACAATCATTTAAAAAATGGACGGTGGTAGAGAAGAATGGAGTGGAGGGAGAAAGGAGCGAGGGGCAAGAACATAGATAAAGGAGGAGGCAGTAGCAGAATGGTGATAAAAAACTGTGGAGGTGAAAGATGGTGTGTGTGTGTGTGTGTGTGTGTGTGTGTGTGTGTGTGTGTGTGTGTGTGTGTGTGTGAGAGAGAGAGAGAGAGAGAGAGAGAGAGAGAGAGAGAGAGAGAGAGAGAGAATACTGTGTTTGCACTTAGCACGCAAAGCAGCCTCTGCCACCCTCCTTGGCTACTTTGCTGCATTTGCAGTGTTTTAACTTTTTTTCATCTCGGGAAAATGTTTGCTTGGGTGGGCGTCCCTTAGTTGGTGACAGGGCAGGGTGCAGGAGGTGGTTGAATGAGAAAGATTACACTGGCTGGCTAAGAGGGTGGGGAGGGGGGCTGCACTTGGTTTGCCATGCAAATATCTTAGTGGCCTCTGCCTCCCTCCCCGCCTCCCTTACCAGAGAAGAGACCACCACTGCTATTTTATGGATAATAATAATAATTCTACTACCTCTATGTGTGTGTATTGACTTTTAATGTTGTTTTAGGCAACTTAGTGTGCAGCAGCCAGGGCTAGCACTTTGTAGGCATTCTAGTTTTTTTTTAAAAGTAACTTAAGTGTAATTGTAGTGATTACTTTTGCATAACAGTAAAATAATCAATTCCTTTCGGAACAATTGTAATTGTAATAGTAGTTTATTCCTTTTTGGGGCCATATGACAGTAATTGTTATTTATTCCTTTTGAAAAGTAATATTCCAAGCTCTCCTTTATACAAAGAATGTGGTTTAGTTAAAAAACAAAAAGTATTTATAAACTTACAAACCTACTAATAACCAGCTTTTCTTTATATTTCCGGTTACAAAGTCAAAAGGTGCAAAATCAGTCACAAGTATAGCTGTCTGTTTACAGCTTATTAATTGAAATTCCATTTTTTCTATGCTACAAAATAAATATTGCGTTAGGGTAGAGTGGTTGTTTATGCACAGTTTTCATGGAATCCAGGTAGTTAAGAAATGAGAATTAGTTTCTCTTCCCCATCATGACTACTCCTTTTTTTAGGCTAAATACAGTGTATGTGGATTAGGCCCTCTGCCCCTCTCCCAAAGCGAAAATCTGAGTAACATTTGCATATGGTTTGTGTCACATGCAAATATAATACATCTCTTATGGGTGGGGGAAGAAGCCCCAAAATAAGCCAGACACAAGTAATAAGATGTCTAACAGACAGAATGTCAACAGGAGACACTTTTCCCATAATTATATTTCCATAAAGGTATAAGCTCTGGTAACCTCCAAGTTACATTACTACAATGCGCTTTACATGGGGCTGCCTTTGAAGACAGTTCGGAAACTGCAGCTTGTGCAAAATGTAGCGGCCAGATTGGTAACAGGGACCCGACAGTTCGAACATATAAAACCGATTCTGGCCCACTTGCATTGGCTGCCTATATGTTTCCGAGCTCGATTCAAGGTGCTGGTTTTAACCTATAAAGCCTTACACGGCTTGGGACCACAATACCTGATGGAACGCCTCTCCCAACACAAACCAACCCGTACACTACACTCAACATCCAAGGCCATCCTCTGGGTGCCTACTCTGAGGGAAGCTGGGAGTCTGGCAACAAGGGAGAGGGCCTGCTCAGTGGTGGCCCCCAAATAATGGAATGATTTCCCTGACGAGGTGCGCCTGATGCCAACACTGTTATCTTTTTGGCGCCAAGTCAAGACTTTCCTCTTCTCCCGGGCATTTTAGCATGTGTTTTTAAATTGCTTTTTAAAAATGTGTTTTCAAATTTGTATATTTGTTTTTAATGTTTTTAATTGTTGTAAACAGCCCAGACAGCTTTGGCTATGGGACGGTATACAAATGCAATAAATAAATAAATTTGTTGAATTTCTGGCTACCACACAGCTATTAAAGGCACAAGAACCCTTTTCATGACCTCAGTATCCAGCAGTTACCTGGGCACAGAGTTGGAGGCTACAGGGCCACCAGATGAAGAGCTAGGTCAGGGCTCAGAGCTGATCATTGCACCAGAGGCTGGTGAACAGGAACTCCCAAAGGAAACTCCCAGACCACCAGAGCCTATATGGCCAGAGCCTGGACCCTCATGAGTACCTTCCCCTGAAGAATCAAATGCTTCCCACTACACATCACCAGTCTGGCAGTGCAGGGAGCATATCAGGAGGGAGCCATGGAACGGATTAGGCCCTTTAAGGCTCTGTAATTCTCTCAAGGGGGCAAAGCCTAGAGGAGGTAGTCTGGTGACAGAGACATAAAAGGCCTTAGTCTGCTCCCAACCTTTGCTGGAGCAAGTTGTGTACTTGGAGTGTCTGTAGCAACCTTTGACTAACCTTGCTTCTTTTCTCATAGGATCTGTCATTGGACCTGAACATTACAGAACTTAAGTTTCATGAGCTGTGAACCAGAATGTTTTTGTAGGTCAGGAGTGGAGACCTGGATCCAACCAGCAGGCCAGATCCTTATCTCCCCCATCCTCCACAGCCCAACTTTGACAGGTCATTAAAATATCAAGTGATGATGGCATCAGGTGATTGACACCTGCAAAAGTTCAAATGAGACTGCTGAAACCATTGATCAGCTAATGAGTGGTTATAGCAACCTTCTTTGAAAATGTGTTTTCAGCTCTAGCTGATCAATGGTTACAGGGGGTACCTCTGAAGTCTCTGCAGAGGGAAAAATGGCCTAAAAATTTGACATTTTTCCACCTGCAGAGAAAGCGGTCTCCCAAAGGGGAACTCTCTAGTGTAGCCAATCTCAGCTGATTGTTGGGACTTTGGCAGTGTGGGTTTCTCTTCAAGTACCAGCAACCAGGTAGCCTCAGTGGCACGGAATGCTTTCTACCATCTCCGATTGGTAGCCCAGCTATGTCCCTATCTGGACAGTGACAACCTCGCCTCAGTCGTTCATGCTCTGGTAACTTCTAGATTGGACTACTGCAATGCGCTCTACGTTGGGCTGCCCTTGAAGATAGTTCGGAAACTACAGTTAGTCCAGAATGCAGCGGCCAGATTGTTGACGTGGACCAGAAGGTCCGCTCATATAACACCTGTTTTGGCCCGTCTGCACTGGCTTCCTATTTGTTTCCGGGCTAAATTCAAAGTGCTGGTTTTGACCTATAAAGCCTTACACGGCATGGGACCGCAATACCTGGTGGAGCGCCTCTCCCAATATGAAACTACCCGTACACTGCGATCAACATCTAAGGCCCTCCTCCGAGTACCATCCCATCAAGAAGCTCGGAGGATGGTGACTAGAAATAGGGCCTTTTCGGTTGTGGCTCCCGAACTGTGGAATGGTCTTCCCGATGAGGTGCGCCTGGCGCCGACGCTGCTATCTTTTCGGCGCCAGGTGAAAACCTTTTTATACTCCCAGGCATTTTAAAGTGTATTTTTATAGTATTTTATTACTATGTTGTATTCAGGATGTTGTTTGGTTCTTGTATTGTTTGTGTGTTTTTGTTTTTTTTGAGTTATGGTATTTATTGTATTTATATATTGTCCTTGCTTTTACCTTTTATGTATACCGCCCAGAGCGCCTTCGGGCTTCGGGCGGTATATAAATAAAATAAATAAAATAAAATAAACCAGCTGATTGTGTTTGCAGAGAGCTATGCACTGTGTTTTGAAACCCCCACAAGCAGCTGATAGTTGGGGCTTCAAAGTGCTTGGCAACAGGCATAATTTATCACCTTAGCAGCAGTGCCCACAAACCACTTTTTGGCCCAGCCGTGACTGGCAGGGGGGCATGGCTTGGCCAAAATAGCCTACATCCAACAGTGGGTGTAGCCAGAACCAGCCAACGCTGTTAAAATGAACTCCACCCTGGGCTCCTACTGGGAGGAAGAACAAGATTTAAATCTAATAAATAAATAAAAATAAAAACTCCTGTCCACAGGCATCACCTGGACCTCTAGAAGCAAGGTAGGGTCCAGAAGTACCCCCAAGCTTCAAACCTGCTCTTTCAGAAGCATAAGAGCATAGGAAGCTATCTTACATAGAATCAGATCATTTGCATCTACACTGACTGGCAGCAGACCTCCATGGTTTCAGACATGACTGTCTTTTCCACCCCTAGTTTGAGATGCCAAGGATTAAATAATATTTAATAGGCTTGAATAATATTTACAAAGCACTTTAATATCTCAAACTGACAGTATTAGTGCATCTCAGGAGCCTATTATAAAGGATCTTTTGGGAGACAGGCAGTCAAAAAAAGCAATGGACTGTGTGAATGGACTGATTTCGTAGCACAAAAATCGGTCTTCAGATACTCATCTTAGCCAGTCAAAATATCTTTCCAAACAAGTAAATGCCATTTCAGAACGAATAAACATATCACCTTTATGACCAAGAAACATTTTACTCATCCCTTCAAGATCCCTCTTTTTCATTGTTACAGTAAAACCTTTTGTCATAGTTTTTCAATTTCTTATCCGTTTAATCTACATTGTGAACCCAGCTCTGTCACGCCAGGCTCTCTTCAGAACAAATGACAACAGCAATGCAACCAAAGGCTAACCTCCCAGACGTTCAGAGTTCCCGGCACACAACTCAAACATGCCACATCCCCGTGGTTTTCTTTATCTCCCAGGAAAGTCATCTAAAGAGCACCTCTGCCTCCCGTATGATTTCCAGTGTTGCCAGTACAAACAAGTAGTATACCGAGGAAGTATTTAACGAGATACGATTTCTACATACTGGCAATGGTAGTTACATTCACAGCCACTTGGTTACACATTTCTATGTATAATGTAACAGGGGAAAGTCTTTTCCCAACTCTGTTTTCACTCTGCTTTGCTCAAGCAATACTGCTGGGGAAAAACCCCCACTCATTTATCAGCCATGTCTACTCCCTCTGATATCCAGATTTATCATTCTTCACCAGATTAAATTATTTATCCTTCACATTTAGCAAATCAAGAAAAAAATCAAGCTGATGTAGAAAGAGAAATTTCTGAATAATTATGCAACATCCCTTTCCAAAGAATTAAAAGAACAGCAGAACCCTCGGAGCTGACAGGCACACAGCCTCCCAGAACCAGTTTTAATTTAAGAAACTGGAGATGAGGGGAGCACAGTTCAGCAGATCCTCATGCCACATTGGCCAGTTATTAGGTCTCTGCTGCTTTCACAGTCTCCTTCAGACAAAACTGTAAGAGGCTGAGCAAGTAATCAGGAAGTCCTCAGTTTGAATCTTGCCTCTGCCATAAACTCATTAGGTGGCCTTAGGCAATTTCTGTCTCTGGCCCCCCAGCACACATACACTGAATTATGTAGATTATTAAAAATAGTTTTCCTCACAAGGTTGTCATTTTATTTATTTATTTACTTTATTTATTTAAAGCATTTATATACAACTTATTAGCATTTCTGAGTGGTCTACATAAAAATAAACCACACAGAGAATAAAACAATAAAAATCATTGTGACGATTACAACTAGATAATGCATGTAAAGTTATGTGAATACTTGAAAGCGCTACAGAGAAATTATTTTTAAAATTGATTTATTTTTATTATGATTACTCCACTCCTACAGTGCCATCAGAATTTATTTATTTACTATTTCATCTCTTGTAGTGCAATCCTATATATTTCTACTTGGAAATAAGTATCACTGTTTTCAGTTAACTTACTCCCAGGTAAGTGTGTACATGATTGCAGCCTTAGTATACAATGAAGCCAAAAAATCAGGCATAGCACTGTTTAATTCCTGGCCTAATGGTGTAGAGCAGGAGTTCCCAAAATGTGAACTATCAGAGATCTGCCAGCTTCCTTCATGGCATGTCCACATTAAATATTTATATTGCTTTTTAATTGTATTTGTATTGCTTTTTCTATTTCTTGTATTTTATTGCAATACAATATAATGTAATACAATAAAATACAATCTAAGAAAGGAAAAAAATACAATTAAAAATCATACAGCATCTAGTACAGTGCATTACAATTGCTACAATAGGCAGAAAAATCATTAAGTGATCCACCAAGACCATCAACAATTTTCAAGGGGTCCATGGGGGAAAATGTTTGGAACCATGGGTGTAGAACAGCCTCTTCGAACCGTTGCATCCCCAAATATTGTTGAACTACAACTCCCATCAGCTCCAGCCAGCATGGCCAATGGTCAAGGATGATGGCAATTGTAATTCAGCAACATCTAGGGACCCAAAAGTTGGGAAAGGCTGGCGTAGAGGGCAAGATTTCCTATTCCAGTCAGCAGAATAAGATGTTCAATGCATAGATCTTAGAAATCCAGGATCTGTGCAGACACAATGGTGAGATACTTATTCAGTACAGACAGGCACTTATATCTAATCCACCCATTGCACTGAAACAGTTCTTGGGGTGGGACTGATCTGATTTATTCCTTAGTTATTCTTGATCTCTCACTGAGCTGATAGAAATGACTGCATACATACATATAGGGTATAATACACCTTCCACTACAGTCAAGGCAAGATTTCAACTGATATAATCAATCTGGATTGTACCCAAAGTGTTTCCTTCTTTCCATTAAAGTGCTTCTTTGCCTTGTTCAGTATCGAATCAAATAAAATGAAATCAGTACACTAAAGTAACCCCACAAGACAGTGTGCATGATGTAACAAGAGTCTTCTTATCTGTCAAGCACTTTAGCTCAAAAGCTGAACGTTTTATGTTTCCTTGCAGCACACAGGGATCCAGCTGGTTTGGCCAGACTATGAAAATAAGCTTCAAATGACCAAATGCAACTGCAACTTTAAAAGTAGGAACCAAACCAGACACAACAAACCACAGAACAGTCAGCCTAACTTGTCATAATTCATGTGTGTGGAATTTGACTGCAACAGTCTCCTCTGAGTCCTAGAATTCTGCCACTGGCACATTCCATGTATGTCAGATTCTGAAAAGTTGCTGATAAAACTACTGCTGGTTACAAGGCTACAAGCTGGGTTGTTAATCATTATACACATATTCTATCATTCATATAAACTGAACTTGCTAGACTCTTGTGTGTGAACAATTAGGACAATTACTTAAGATTAATACACTTGGCTCAGAGCATAACTGATGCATGGGGAAGGGGGGTATGGATGTTAATACAAAAGTTGCTATGACGCACCCCAGCTTACACAAGACCAAATATTCCCAAATGAGAACAAATACCTGCCATACTCAGGTTAGGTCATTGGTCCATCTAGTTCAATGTTGTCTACACCAGGGGTTGGAAACCTGTGGCCCTCCAAATGCTGTTGGACTCAAACTTCCATCAGCCCTAGCAAGAAGTGGCTTGCCAGATGGGGAAGGCTACCTCATGGCATTTAGGTCACTGTTGCTTACTGGGAGGGAGATGGATGAGGTGATGGAGTGGTTCGTGTAATGTAAGCATACTAGCAGGAATGCCTGATTGGCTCCACCAGTGTGTTTGCACAGCACCAACCTTCCCACTGCCTTGCCCCTTTCCCTCACAGTAAGTAACAGCGACCCACTTGCCGGGAAGCCAGTGTAGTGGCTTTGCCCCACCTAGCAAGCTGCTTCTGGCCCGAGCCAACATTGCCAATGCTCAGATATGATGGGTTCTGTAGTTCAGCAACCTCTAGAGAGCCCCAGATTTCCCACCCCAGGCAGCTGCTCTTCAAGGTTTCAGGTAGGAGACTTTTCTAATCCTACCTAGAGATGCCAGGTGTTTATTTATTTTTATTTATTTGTTTCATTTTTAAACCACCCATAGCGAGTGGCTCTCTGGGCGGTGTACAAAAAGATTAAAATACAGAATATCACAATAAAATCAACCTACCAACAGTAAACATAAGCAGCAAACAAAAAACAAAAGATTTAAAGTTATAACATTAAACGCTTAAAATGCCTGGGAGCATAGCAAGGTCTTAACCTGGCGCCAAAAAGATAGAAGCGTCGGCGCCAGGCGTACTTCCTCGGGGAGGCTGTTCCACAGTTCGGGGGCCCTAGATCGAGTAACTGTCCTCCGGGCTTCCTGATGGGTTGGTACCCGGAGGAGGGCCTTAGATGCTGAGCGAAGTGACCGGGTCGGTTCATAACGGGAGAGGCGTTCCACAAGATACTACGGTCCCACGCCGTGTAAGGCTTTATAGGTCAAAACCAGCACCTTGAATCTGGCTCGGAAACAAATGGGTAGCCAGTGCAAACAGGCCAGAATAGGTGTTATATGCGCTGACCGGCTAGTCCTCGTCAGCAGTCTTGCTGCTGCTTTTTGCACTAGCTGAAGCTTCCGAACTGTCTTCAAGGGCAGCCCTACGTAGAGCGCATTACAGTAATCCAACCTAGAAGTTACCAGAGCATGAACAACTGAGGCGAGGTCATCCCTGTCCAGATAGGGGCGTAGCTGGGCAACCAACCGAAGGTGGTAGAACGCATTCCTTGCCACCGAGGCCACTTGCGCCTCAAGAGACAAGGAAGGATCAAAAAGAACCCCAAGACTACGAACCTGTTCCTTCAAGGGGAGTGTAACCCCATCTAGAACAGGGTAAACATCCACCATCTGGGCAGGGAAGGCATTCACCAACAGTGTCTCAGTCTTGTCTGGATTGAGTCTCAGTTTATTAGCTCTCATCCAGTCCATTATCGCAGTCAGGCAGTGATTCAGCACATCCACAGACTCACCTGTAGAAGATGAAAAGGAGAAATAGAGCTGCGTGTCATCAGCGTACTGGTGGCAACGCACTCCAAAACTCCTGATGACCGCACCCAGAGGCTGCATGTAGATGTTAAAAAGCATGGGGGACAAAACCGACCCCTGAGGGACTCCACAATGGAGAGTCCAAGGTGTCGAGCAATGTTCCCCAAGTACCACCTTCTGGCGACGATCCGCCAAGTAGGAGTGGAACCACTGCCAGGCAGTGCCTCCAACTCCCAACTCCGCGAGTCTCCCCAGAAGGATACCATGGTCGATGGTATCAAACACCGCTGAGAGATCAAGGAGAATCAACAGAGTCACACTCCCTCTGTCTCTCTCCCGACAAAGGTCATCATACAGGGCGACCAAGGCTGTTTCAGTGCCAAAACCAGGCCTAAAACCAGATTGAAACGGATCCAGATAATCGGTCTCATCCAAGAGCACCTGGAGCTGACCGGTGACCACCCGCTCCAGAACCTTGCCCAAAAAGGGGACATTCACCACCGGTCTATAATTGTTCAAGTTATCTGGGTCTAAGGAAGGTTTCTTTAATAGAGGTCTCACTACTGCCTCCTTGAGACTACTAGGGACTACTCCCTCACTCAAGGAGGCATTTATCACTTCCTTGGCCCAGCCGGTGGTACTAGTCCTGCTAGCCTTCACTAGCCAAGATGGACAAGGATCTAGAGCAGACGTGGTCGCCCGCACCAATCCAAGCACCTTGTCCACTTCCTCAAGCTGCACCAACTGAAACTCATCCAATAATGAAAGACAAGACCGTGTTCTGGACACTTCAATGGATTCATCTGTCATAACATCAGAGTCTAGGTCCCTACGGATGCATGCGATTTTATTTTGGAAGTGCCCTGCGATGTCGTTACAGCGAGCTTCAGATGTTTCAATGGTATCTCGAGGACCAGAATGTAAGAGTCCTCGTACAACCCTAAAAAGCTCTGCAGGGCGGCAGAGAGATGTCCTGATAGAGGCAGCGAAGTGGGACTTCTTCGCCGCCCTTACTGCTTTTATATACGACTTAGTGGAGGCACTTACCAAAGCATAATTGCATCCGTCTGGAGTTCGTCTCCATCTGCACTCCAGCCTCCTTCTCTCTTGCTTCATCACTCTCAGCTCCGGGGTATACCACGGAGCTGTATGAGCTCAGCATCGAAGAGGGCGCGCGGGAGCAATCGTGTCGATAGCCCGGGCCATCTCCGTGTTCCACAGTTCGACCAAGGCCTCGACAGGAGCGCCAGTACTATCAGCTGGAAAAACTCCCAGAGCCCTCTGAAAACCAATAGGATCCATAAGCCTCCGAGAGCGGACCAACTTAATAGGTCTCCCACCCTTGCAGAGGGAAAGAGTCATCGTAAGTCTAAAACTCAGCAGGCGGTGATCTGTCCATGACAATGGAGTTGATGAAAAACACCCCACCTCCAGATCACCATCTCCATGACCAGTGGCGAAGATCAAATCAAGAGTGTGACCCGACACATGCGTTGGGCCAGTAACAAATTGAGACAGCCCCATGGTTGTCATGGAGGCCATGAAGTCCTGAGCCGCCCCAGATAAGACAGTCTCGGCATGAATGTTGATATCCCCCAACACTACAAGTTTGGGGGACCTCAACAACACCTCTGAGACTATCTCTGTCAGCTCAGCTAGGGAAGCTGTTGGGCAGCAAGGTGGGCGGTACACCAACAGGATTCCCAGTCTGTCTCCTTGGCCCAGCACAAGGTGGAGGCACTCTAGACCAGTCGCCATCTGGACAGAATGCCTGGTGAGAGAGAAAGTACTCCTATAGACCACAGCGACCCCGCCTCCCCGACCCTCAGATCTACCATAGTGCTGCACCGTATACCCAGGTGGACAAAGCTGAGAGAGAGCAACTCCTCCCTGCTCACCCACCCAGGTCTCGGTTATACATGCCAGGTCGGCACCCTCATCCATAATTAAATCGTGGACAAGGGAGGTTTTATTATATACCGACCTGGCATTCAAAAGCAGCACCTGGAGATCTAAGGGCTGGCTGATAGAACAACCTGTTGGTCAGTGAGACATGCTGCGAGACTCACAGACAGGGTTTTTAGTGAGAGAGTGAAACCTGAAGCAAAAGGGTTAAGCTGAGAAGAACAGAGCGCCAGGTTTGCCAAGGTCAGCAGCTGGCTGGCAAGCAGATAAGAAGGGATTCTTGCAGAAGCTCTGTGTGGGGGAAAAGTCGTTTGTGGAGAGAACTGTGTCTAATGTCTTTTGCTAAGTAAAGACTCTTACAAGAAACTTGCCTGGCCTGGCTTATTTCCTGTTCTATGCGACACTTGGATTTCTTCCTTGTATGATCTCTATACGCACGCACCGACAGGGGTTATGGGCCCAGCTTATCATACAAGGTAAAGGGTTCGAGAGTCGTTGACGTGACGTTGCTGCAGAGAGAAACGAAAGTGCAAGAAAGAGGCAAGTAAGAGTGGACAACATGGCTGTAAACCTGTCATCTGGGATGCCGATGGAGAGACTGAATGCTGTAAACTACTCCAGCTGGAAATGGAGAATGAGAGCAGTTCTGATTAAAGAAGATTTGAATGATGTCGTAGAAAATCCCCCTCCGGCAGCTCCTTCAGCAGCGTAGTTGAAGAAAGATGAGAAAGCGAAGGCTTTTATTACTCTGGGGCTGTCTGATTCACAACTGTTGCTGGTGAGTAATGAGCCGACAGCTAATCAGATGTGGGAGAAGCTAAGAGCCGCTCATGTGCAGCAAACTGCAGGGAGCAGGCTGTGTTTAGCACGGAAACTTTATCAGATGCGTTTTACAGATGAAGTGACTATGACAGAGCATCTGGCTGAATTTCGAAGATTAAATGCTGCGCTGCAAGATAGAGGAGGGCATCATAGTGACATTCAGATGGTCTATATACTGTTATCTTCATTTGATCAAAAATGGGATGTCATGGTCTCGAGCTTGGAAAGTTTAGCAGACGGAAACCTGAATTTGGACGTTGTAGAACAGAAACTTCAACAAGAATGGAATAGAAGACAAGAAAGTAAGAAAACTGAGTTAAAAGAGACTGTGGCTGTACAACAACAACAATATCAAAGAAACAGGCAAGAGAATAAAATATGTTATTTTTGTGGGTCCCGAGGACATATACAGAGACATTGTTTAAGTAAGAAGAGAAATAACAGGGACTTTGGAAGTCAGAGAACGAACGTGAACTTTGTTACTAAGGAGGACAATAAACTAATTAACTCTAAGTGGCTTCTCGACAGCGGAGCGTCTAATTGCCTGATCACAGACTCTAGTTTATTTTACACTTCAAAGCCAGTGCAGGAGAAGATTTATCTGGCTGACGGATCGACTCAGGACGCAATTGCAAGAGGCACGCTCAGGTTATGTAATTTGGGAACTATATTGACAGATGTGTTATTAGTTTCTGGTTTAAAATATAACATTCTATCAGTAAGAAAATTAGCTCAAATAGGTTGTAAAATTACATTTGAAGGGGATAGATGTTTTGTGAGAAAAGATGGTGAAATATGCATGCAAGGGAAATTACAGAACCAAATGTTTATGGTTGAGAGCAAGCTTGATAAACCCACGTGTGCCTGGATAGGAGTAAATAAAAATAAACATGAAAACTGTATACATGAATGGCACAGAAAATTGGGGCACGCACATTTTGAAAAAGTGAAAAATACTCCAAAGCATAGTCAAGATTTGAAATTAACACATTGTGAGCATGTAGATGAATGTGAGGTATGTTATAAAACAAAAATGACTGTGACTCCGGTCAATAAGAGCTGTGAAAGCACGACCACTAAACCCTATCAGCTCATACATGTGGATTTGGCTGGACCTTTCCAGTGCTCAAAAGGTGGAGCAAGGTTTTATTTAGTGATTGTGGATGATTTCTCCAGATTTACACATGTATTCTTATTGAAAAAGAAAAGTGAAGCAGAAGAGAAATTAAAGGCATTTATACAGAGGACAGAGACACAATATGGGGTTGTTATCAAAAATATCAAATCAGATCAAGGTGGGGAATTTACCAGTAATTCATTTAAAACATATTTGGAAAAGAAGGGAATAATACAGAGTCTCACTGCTCCCTTCAGCCCATCCTCCAACGGAACTGCAGAGAGGAGGAACTGGTCATTGCAGGATTCAATGAGAGCCATGCTAGCAGATGCAGATATGAATAACACTTATTGGGGTGAATGTATTCTGTACACTACATACATTCAGAACCGTCTTGTGCACAGAGTGATAGGCATGTCTCCCTATGAGAAACTGACTGGAAGAAAACCCAGGGTGAAACACATAGAGCGTTTCGGGGCAAAATGCTGGGTACATGTTGCAAAACAGAAAAGGCATGGTAAATTAGGCTCAAGAGCTCAGGCAGGACGCGTTTTGGGATTTCAGAATTCATATTATAGAATTTGGTTGCCTGAGAAACAACAATTAGTGTTAAGCAGAAGCATAAAGGTGATAGATAAACCTTGGAGAGACAGTCAAACAGTTATCCTTGAAGGTGCAAGTAAGCAGGAAGCAGCAGATGTTCCTTTTGGGCATCAAATTTCATTAAGGACTGCATTGACTGATCTTATTCACAGTGGCAAACGTACTGTGAAAAGACTGAGGAGTGAAGACATGGCAATGCAAGATACAGAGGTGCCAGGTACTAGTGCAGGAACAAGTGCAGACACAGGTGCAGGACCAAGTAAAATTGAGAGTGAGGAAGAAATGGAAATAAATAATGTTAGATCAGAAAGAAAAACGAAAGGACAACCACCTCAGAGATTCACATTTAATGTTACACATAAAAATGATGAGACAGATGAATATCCGGTAGAATGGGAAAAAGAAGGACCAATAGATAAAGAAACAATGGATCTCATGTGGAAATTTTGTATTGAGGAATGAAATATAAATGTGTTATCAAATAAAAGTGAACAAAAATGACTCTGTGAAACTTGTGTGAATAAAGAAATAAAGAAACAAAAACTGAACTGAAAATGTAAATAGAAACTGTAAGGAAACAAACCATGTACTGATGTGTATTGTAATGAAAAGTTAGTAGTGTATAAATGTAATGATGAACAATGAAGTTTTGTAATCTGTGAGTCTCAGGTGGGGGCTGTTGGTCAGTGAGGCATGCTGTGAGACTCACAGACAGGGTTTTTTGTGAGAGAGTGAAACCTGAAGCAAAAGGGTTAAGCTGAGAAGAACAGAGCGCCAGGTTTGCCAAGGTCAGCAGCTGGCTGGCAAGCAGATAAGAAGGGATTCTTGCAGAAGCTCTGTGTGGGGGAAAAGTCGTTTGTGGAGAGAACTGTGTCTAATGTCATTTGCTAAGTAAAGACTCTTACAAGAAACTTGCCTGGCCTGGCTTATTTCCTGTTCTATGCAACACTTGGATTTCTTCCTTGTATGATCTCTATACGCACGCACCGACACAACCAGCAGTTCTGTGGCCTTGAGGAGAACCGGAACAAGGCACAGACACAACTTGTCTGGGGCGAGTTCCCCTTACCTGGCACGTTCTCCTCCTAGCGCCATACCTCCCATAACCCATCACTACGCTAATTGGGGGCCCCGAAAGCCCCCCCCCCGTTAAATACAAAGTATGCTCTCCCAGGCACATATTTAAAAATACTTAAACACAACAGGCACAATCACACAACAACACATAAAATGCACATAAATACATACAAACACATCCACACAGTCTCATTCACACACACAACAAACAAACAAACAATTAAAATGCACCCAAACAACAGCAATAGCAGCCGGCATTAAAAAATACTCCTCCGCATCAAGCTTCGTCCGTAGGTAATGTCATCAAATAAAGTTGTAAAATATCTGCCCGCGACCCAATAAGCAAACAAGTAAGCGAGCCAGAAGGACAGGACACGCCCAAAGCAGCGAACTTGAATGGAGTGGCGGCAAACAGGCAGAAAGCCACAATGAAACAGCGACAAAGGAGCAGGCAGAAGCAGCGGAACCCAGCAGCAGCAATCCAGCGAACTTGGGATCTTCTGCATCCATACATGCGCATCTCTGATCACATGAAAGTGTTGAACACTAGCCACATGAAGCAACCTGCAAAGTTTAAGATGAAGGAGAGGATGAAGGATTGAATCAGGACCTTCCCAAGCAGTCCCTGCTACTTTCCCCTATTAGCTACCTGAAGGTCACTGATGAAATTTTTTTTTTAAATTGTGACTGTGCTTCAGCATCTTTTTCATTGTTATTGTGTTTTAGAATGTTTTTAACTGTTTTTAGAAGTTTTTTTTCTTGTTGTTCAATTGTTTTTGTTGATATATTTGCCATCCTGGGTTCCTTCGGGAGGGCGGGATAAAAATTCAATTAATACCGCTCCTGCGGCATTATTTCTTAATGGCACATAATGGGAGAGGACCATTTCCAATATCAATTTAAACAAGAGCTTCCTGCTTTCTAAACTTCCATTACCAGGAGCTACCCTTGCCTATCAAAGGCTTCAGTAAAGAACCTTTTTCCCACCAGCATCCTAATTCACACTTTGGCTGCATTCAGATATGCACCTTATTGCGTTAGTTTAACAGATTAAAATCGTAGCACTTCTGTCCTGATTTCCAAAATTCCTTTCACAATGCAGGTCTGTTGCATTAAGGAACTGTGGCTTTTTCAGCTGATATACCAGCATTTCGCGCAATTGTCTTTCACACTCCTGCAACAAACAATGTCGTTTTCACCCATTATACACACATGCAGTGTAGTTCCCCCATAATTAACTGCACAAGTTAGTGTCTGGATATAGCAGGGTGTGTGGGAAAAGGAGGAAGGGAATGCTGCTACCAGCGCCAATGCCAGAATACTGGTACAATTTTCGTCAGGCAAAAAAATTGTCACACACCTAAAAGGCGGGAATGCATTGCATGCCAGGATGCCTGTCATGTGAAAATGGACATTTTACTCACCGTGAAATTCTATTTGAAGATAGGGCTGGAGGACATACCTCAGTAGGGATGACTCCTCCTACTGGTCGTGACAGGCAGGGTCTCGAAGCTTCTTCGTCTCCTCTCCTGGGGGAGGAGTCATCCCTCTCTCCAGGTTGTCACCTTACACCTCTTTGATTTCCCAGAGAAGGCCACGAAGAGGGCCTCTGACCTCCTGAACTCTAAGGTACGTTCCAGGTAGAAATGAAGAGCCCTCCTCACATCAAGGGAGTGCCACCTGTGTTCCTGGGCACAGGAGGGAGCAGGGCAGAAAGAAGGGAGAACCACTTCCAGTGACCTATGGAAAACGGAATTGATTTTAGGTAGGAATGCTGGGTCTGGTCAGAGGACCATCTTGTCCTGGTGGAACATGCACAGTTGAGGGTCTGAGGACAATGTCCCTAACTTGGAAACTCTGCGTGCCGAAGTAATGGATACCAGAAAAAACTGTTTTGAATGTCAAGAGGTTCAGGGGGCAGGTAGCAATTGGTTCGAATGGCAGTCCTGTAAACGCCATCAACACCCAGTTAAGGTTCCAGTTTGGAAACCTGTGAATCAATGGTGGGGAAATAAGTGTCACCCCTCTTAGAAAATGTTTAAGGAATGGGTTGGAGGGAAGCGGAGGGCCCCCTAGGCTTAATAAAATATTACTAGGCGCTGCTGCTTGTTTCTTGATGGTGGCTGTGCTCAGACCCTTATCTAGGCCCGACTGGAGAAACCTCAGGGGGCCCTTGATGTCTCAAGACAAAGGTTCCACCGTGTTTGCAGAGCACCAGAACAAGAAAACCTTCCGCGTGGATGCGTAAACCCTGTTCGTGGACTGTCTACGCGAGGCCAGTAGTGTGTCAAGCACTTTCCCCTTAAAGCCCTTGCCACTCAACCACAACCGCTCAGCCTCCAAGCTGTTAGCCGGAACAGCGCTGGTCGAGGGTGGCAGACTGGAAAAGGCATACAGGAGGTCTTGTGGCCACTGCAGAACGAGGGCGTTTGTGCCCTGAGCCTGGTGACACGGTGTTCTTGTGAAGAACCTGTCTAGCTGTGCATTTTTGGGTGTGGCAAAGAGATCCACTACCGGTTTTCCCCACCTGTGCACCACCTGTTGGAAAACTGCTGGGTTCAGCTGCCATTCCACCTCCTTGATCACTGTCTTGCTGAGCCAGTCAGCTACAAAGTTGTTTGTGCCCGCCAGGTGTTTGGCCTTCAGAGAGGCAAGATGCAGCTCCACCCATTTGAACAGACGCTCCGCCTCTAGCATTAGGCCCTTCGATCTCGTGCCCCCTTGTCTGTTGACACAAGCTTTCGCAGATGAGTTGTCAGTGTGTATGAGGAGATGCCTCCCCTTGATCTCTGGTGCAAATGCCTGCAGACCCAGCCTGATGGCCCGTAACTCCCAATACATTTATATTGAGCTCCGCCTCCATTGTTGACCATGTACCCTGGGCTACGTTGTGGTCCAGGTGAGCCCCCCCCATTCTTACAAGCTCGCATCTGAGGTCATGATTATGCGTGGAGGATCTCCCAGGCTGACCCCTTGGATCAGCCTCTGAGGCTCCAGCCACCACTGGAGCTCTGTTCTCACTGTCAGAGGAATGGAGACTGAGCATCTGTGTCGTAGAAGAATTGACTCCTGGTAGAGCAGAAGGATCTGTTGTAGTGTTCTTGAGTGAAATTGGACCCAATGAACTATGTCGTATGCTGAGACCATTGACCCCAAGAGCCGGGCTAGACTCATCAAGTCCATTTCTGGTGATGACACCGCTTCCCGAAGCAATAGCTGAAGTCTTGAAGCCCTTTCTTCGGTGAGCCTCATGCGGAAACATTGCATGTCCAGGACCATCCCTAAGTGCGGAATAGTTTGGGATGGGGTCAACATGCTCTTCTCCAAGTTCACTATGAAGCCCAGCCCCTGGAGCCATGCCACAGTGAGATGGGTGTTTGTGCGTGACTGGTCCCTGGACGGTGCTCTCACCAAGATGTCATCCAGATAGGGATGCACACATATCCCCATTGTCCTGAGATGTGCCAATGGAGCAACCAGCACCTTGGTGAAAACCCTTGATGCTGAGGAAAGGCCAAAGGGCAAAGCCCTGTACTGGAAGTGTCTGTTGTTGTATGAGAACTGGAGAAAGCATCTGTGCTGTGAATTGGAATGTGTAGATACGCCTTGGAGAGTGTCCAGTTCAGAACCGGAAGGACGAGGCTGGAGCGTAGGTGCAAGTAAATCTCGTTTTATTAGAGTAATGGATACATTAAAGGCATTGCGCTTCATAGAAAACCCTGCGCTAACTCATTAGAATTCCTAACTACACTCTAGACATGCTCTCCAGCGTGTGAAGGAAGTTGACACAACGACTCCCCACTGTAAGCGGCAAGCTTATGAAGGGAATGTTTTCTAACGTAATCTCTGACTCCTACGTAATTCCTGTCTTTGCCCTGTCCGTTTCTCGCGGTGGCGGGAGTGCGGGGACAGAGGGCATGCTTCCAACGGCTCATCGGAAGACACCTGCTCCTGAGCAACAGGCTCAAGATCAGGGGGCTGTGCCACACTGGTATCCTCCTGGGAACTGCTTGGCAAGGGAGGAGCTGGCACTGTCTCTGGAGCTTCCCCCAACAAGTCTTCTGCATCAGCTGGGAGCGGCACTCTGTTCCTCTGAGAGTGCGGGAACCGTGGGAATTGGCTGGTGTGCAGGCTGACCCCCTCCCGCAAGGTCCTGTCCAGACTCAACAATTCCCAACTCTGCTTCCTCTGGCGGCGGAGGCACCTGAAACTCATGCCTCCCCCTTCCCTGTCCATTCTGGTTTAGCTGAGGCTCAACAGAGAGGTCCACAGAGGTCAGCCAATCCCCCTTTCTTAGGGCTGCAAAAATGGACTGAAGGGTTTCCATTTTGAAGTGTTTCCTGGCCACCCACCTGTTGACCCATTTGAGATCCAAAACAGCCCTTGTATCGCCATTTTTTTTGTTCACTAAGAAAAAAATTGAATAGACTCCTGATTTCCTCTCTGAGGGAACTACAGTCTCTATTGCCTGAATGTTCAACAGATGCTGAATAGCTTCCATGTAGCACAGGTGATTCTCCGGCCTTCGAGAACTTGGGGTGGGTCGAAACCAGTCGTGTGGAATTTGAACAAACTCTATGGCATATCCCATGGACACCGTGTCCAGCACCCATTTGTCTGAGCTGATGTCTCTCCAGCGGGGGGCAAACTCTAGAAGCCTTGCTCCCACCCTGCGAGAGGCCTCTGGGAACCACCAGTCAGGAGGAGGGACTCTTTTGGGCACCCTTTGGAGTCCTCCCCGAGAATGAGGTGCCTCCCGATTTAGTGGAGGAAGCGTGCCCACCCCCTCTGTCTTGTCTGCCCCAGAGAAGCCTGTTGGAAGACTGACTGTGAAATCTAGAAGGCTGCCTTGAGGAACGAAAAAACTGGTTCTGCCTGCCCTTCCGTTCCTCTTTTTTAGCCACAGGGAGTGTTTCCTTTTTGTCCCTAGTTTCCACCAGGTGAGCCTCAAGGGGCTCACCGAATAGCTTAGAACCTGAGAAGGATAGGGCAGTGAGGAGAGTCTGTGACTCTGCATCTACTGCCCACTGCCTGAGCCAAATGTTACGTCGTGCCACTGTGGAGGCAGCCATAGACCGCGCCACAAATTGTAGGGCATCCATGGATGCATGAGCTGACAGGGCAGAGGCATACACCATTTTCTTTAAACCATCCTTAACGAATTTTGGGACATCGTCCCATGCACCCAACTCTTCAGTCCACATAAAGACTGCTCTGGAAAAAACTGAGGAAGTGGCTGCCGCTCTGAAACCGACCGCATCTGCTTCAAAACTCCTGCAAAGAGTCCCTTCATCTCACTTATCGCATTGGTCCTTGGGCCCCCCTCCCCTTCTGTTGGGATCACTGCGGAACTTGCAAAGGCAGCAATAGGCGGGTCCACTGTGGGAAAACGCAGCCTTCCCATGATCCTGTCAGCAAAGTCATAATGCTTATTTGCCCACTTGCCAGGTAGCTTTGATCTGCATGGTGATGACCATTCAGCATCCCACACATCATCAAATGCCTGGGGAAAAGGAACAGTAGCCTGCTTGGTGTCCATGGAGGAGAAAGCCTTTTTAGCTCCTGCCAAGGCTGACTGGGTGGATGCCTCACATCTCACCTCTATCTCTGGCAGCTGCAGCACTCTGCACGCCTTCAATAGGAGTGGCTGAAAAACCTCTGGAGCAAAGAGCCTAGGTTGCATCTCGGTCACCTCTATGTCCTCACCAGACAGTTCCCCCCTCTTCCCTGTCCGGCTCAAGTAGATCTTTGGAGTCTGACAGCTCCACCTGTGGGACAGGGGCCTGCATGAGTGACTGTGCCTGCGCCTGCCGTGCCTGCGCCATTGAGAGTGAGCAGCATGTGTGGGTCTGGGCGGAGGAGCGCCTCATTACCCCCCCAGCTTGCTGCGACCAAGGGGATCCTTATCACCGATAGGCACTACCTTAACTCACTCGCCGTGTTTTATAGTAGTGGGTGGGGGCAATTACCCCGACTGAAGACTTGATTGGAAAGGGAAGAGGACAAGGGAATAGCTGTGTTGCGATGGTGAACTTCCATGACCGTCCTCCCTGCTGGAGTCAGTGGAGGGGGATAAGCCCCTCCCCTTTCCACTATGGGAGTGGTTCCTCGAGTGTCTGCACTTCTTACATTTAAGGGCATGTTGGAGAGAACCACTGATTTCAGAAGCGATAAACTCTTTAACCCAAGTCATGAACTTGGGAAACTGAGAGGGGGGGGAAGACATCCCTACCTTCTTCTTGGAGATTCATCCCCCCGCTGTCTATGCTCAGGGATGGAGAGTAGACTGGTTGCCTTGACTCCTCTATGTCCCTCACCTCCCCCATGTGGCAGGGCTCTTGGCGGGAAGGAAGCGGGTGAGGAAATGATATGGCGACCTTGACTCCCTGACGCTGAGGGAAGAGCGCGTGAAGTTGCTTCAAAGGCGTGGCACCTTAGTGGGCGCCGCTCAATCCCCTGCCAAGAGACGATCTCCGGCGATGAGGCGAGCCTTGTTCTTCCAGTAGAAGCGGTGGGAGGAGGGGGGAGGCAGAAGCCGTGATCCTGCTAAACGCGAGTGTTGCAGAAACGCGGCTCCGCAGAGCGAGGGGAGTCTCCTGTCTGAGCGGCTGCTGCTACTGCTGGTACGCTGCAGCTAGCCGCGCTCCACCCATCTTCGACCTCTGTTCCAATGCCGGGGAACCCAGCTGGGTTCAGCCATACCTCCCAAGCCCCAGACCTGAGGGGTTAAGGCAGGGAAGGGAGGGAAACAGGCAGGGAGTAAGTAAGACAGACGTAAAGAGAGGAGAAAATTAGCATGTATAAAGACTCTAAGAAAGAGAAACAAAAAACAAAAGGAAGAAGCTCTGAGAGTAGAGAAGAGAGAATAAATACCCAACCTTCACTGACCGCAGGCAGGGCCGGTCTGGAGAGAGGGACGACTCCTCCCCCAGGAGAGGAGACAAAGAAGCTTCAAGACCCTGCCTGTCACGACCAGTAGGAGCCACCATGACCAACCAGGGCACCCCGAGCCGCTTCTTGGCCAGCATCTTGAGGAACGGGTTAGGCCACTACGTGTCAGCTCCAGCGCCTCACCTTGACTGTTAGCCGGGACGCACAGAGCTCGCAAGGTGTCAGAGAATACATTGAAGAAAAGGTGGTAGACTTTGCCAGGCAAAACCCTGAGATTGTGTTCTATGTGACCCCAAAGAAGTGCAGGGTTCCCACGTTGGTTGCTGAATACATGAATGGATCCATAAAGGAAGAGCGCTTAAACAGCAAGACGGCAGATGAGATTGCAACTATCGTCCACAAGCTAGACAGCCAGTCTGGCCTAGAGATCATCTACATCCGAAAGCCTTTCCATACAGTATCCAGGGCCAGTGACACCCATTCACAAATAAGCCCAGCGAGCTCAATGTGCAAGACGTGGGTCTGCAGCATCTCCAGTCTTTAGAAAAATAATCTAGACTGATGCAAAAAGCATGTGGTTTTCCTGAGTGTGGGGATTCCCTGCATCCAGGCCAAAATCATTCATCTGCAGGGAGAATATAATCTTCCCTAGAAAAAATGGGCACTGAAGGGATAGGAATAGCATCTGTTAACATGTGACAGTCTTGCTACCTGGTAGTTGTTTTTTTAGACTAGACTAATTCTGAGCAAGTTGTAGAACTGAATGGGACTGGTTTCTCCAAAAGTGAGCAGCAGAGACCTTAGAGGCAAGTATTCTCTACATAACCAGCTACTCATGCTTGTAGATTTCCTTATCCATGATTTCTGATGAGTACTGGGTTAGATTTTATCTTCATTGTTTTTAGAACATAAGAACATAAGAAGAGCCTGCTGGATCAGGCCAGTGGCCCATCTAGTCCAGCATCCTGTTCTCACAGTGGCCAACCAGGTGCCTGGGGGAAGCCCGCAAGCAGGACCCGAGTGCAAGAACACTCTCCCCTCCTGAGGCTTCCGGCAACTGGTTTTCAGAAGCATGCTGCCTCTGACTAGGGTGGCACAGCACAGCCATCATGGCTAGTAGCCATTGATAGCCCTGTCCTCCATGAATTTGTCTAATCTTCTTTTAAAGCCATCCAAGCTGGTGGCCATTACTGCATCTTGTGGGAGCAAATTCCATAGTTTAACTATGCGCTGAGTAAAGAAGTACTTCCTTTTGTCTGTCCTGAATCTTCCAACATTCAGCTTCTTTGAATGTCCACGAGTTCTAGTATTATGAGAGAGGGAGAAGAACTTTTCTCTATCCACTTTCTCAATGCCATGCATAATTTTATACACTTCTATCATGTCTCCTCTGACCCGCCTTTTCTCTAAACGAAAAAGCCCCAAATGCTGCAACCTTTCCTCGTAAGGGAGTCGCTCCATCCCCTTGATCATTCTGGTTGCCCTCTTCTGAACCTTTTCCAACTCTATAATATCCTTTCTGAGATGAGGCGACCAGAACTGTACACAGTATTCCAAATGTGGCCGCACCATAGATTTATACAACGGTATTATGATATCGGCTGTTTTATTTTCAATACCTTTCCTAATTATCGCTAGCATGGAATTTGCCTTTTTCACAGCTGCCGCACACTGGGTCGACATTTTCATCGTGCTGTCCACTACAACCCCGAGGTCTCTCTCCTGGTCAGTCACCGCCAGTTCAGACCCCATGAGCGTATATGTGAAATTAAGATTTTTTGCTCCAATATGCATAATTTTACACTTGTTTATATTGAATTGCATTTGCCATTTTTCCGCCCATTCACTCAGTTTGGAGAGATCTTTTTGGAGCTCTTCGCAATCCCTTTTTGTTTTAACAACCCTGAACAATTTAGTGTCGTCAGCAAGCTTGGCCACTTCACTGCTCACTCCTAATTCTAGGTCATTAATGAACAAGTTGAAAAGTACAGGTCCCAATACCAATCCTTGAGGGACTCCACTTTCTACAGCCCTCCATAGGGCTTTAGATTTTTAATGCCTACATATTGTATGCCTATGTTGTACGTCACCCAGAGTGGCTGGACAGCCAGCAAGATGGCCGACTAATAAATTCAATAAATAAATAAATATCTAACGAACAGCTGCAGCTAGAGCAAATCTGCCATGATCTTCTGGGTTCCCAGGCTCATAAACAGATTGTTTCTGGTATTATTTATCACAAAAAATAGTGCTAAACTTCCATCATATTCCAGTAGGTTTCTGGAGCTAGTTTTTATGTCATGTTTATGTTGTGTGAAAGGTCAAATATAATTCTCAAATTACCACGTAAGAAATCATCAGAGTAATGGAATAAAGTGCAGTGTGAAAGCAGCCTTTATCTCCATTCTAGGATTGGTTCTCATTCTCATAGTATATGTTCATGTATACTATGAACATCCAGATGAACACTAGCATCTGGCTTGAACAACAGTTAGTATTGGGCTAATGTGGCTCTGTTTTTATTTAGTACCCTGTGATTTCCCAACTCCCAGTCCCCTTGGTTCCTCTGAATGTGCTCTTGCTCTACCGGTCTTCTTCAAATTAAAACCCCAGCCACAACTTTGGACCAGCTCTGACATGGCGTTTGGGATTTTGGCTTCTGGCAACCCACCTGATTCATCCCATGAAGAGTTTTCCTAGCTGCAACTTAAATTGGTCACCTACTTAAGTGAGGATCATGACTTGTGGGAGTGACCCTACTGTTGCTTATCTGCACCCATTCAATCCACAGTTGCAGATGACAGATCTCCCCATATGAGGAGATGCAAAATGTTCTCTTAAGGCCAATATTGAGATGTACATGAAAGAGAAACTAAAAGACACTTTCACTTCCTGCTTTCCCATTTCTAAGAACATCCAAAGCTAATCTACACTAGTACAAAAAATAAATTTCAGGGTTGAGGTCAGTACCTGTACACTCAATCTATATGTCGAGTTTTATTGCACAAATGCAAACTGAATGTGCACTAATTCTGAAGTGTTTTCTGTAACTGAGTAACAGAAATATCATCCAGAGAAAGTATCTCCCTTTGGATTTGTTCATATACATTAGTCCCGTTTTATTCTTCTTGTCAATAGATCCAATTCATCTCTGATTCCTCCCTTTTATATTGTAAATCAAATGACATTATCTGAAAAAGTAGCTGCCACGCACTTCTTGGATGACTGAGAGTTATACAGCTTTACACTGTGGCTTCATGTCAAATTCTACCTGGCACGTGAATGAAAACAAGGGTAAGACAAATTAAAGTTATATGGGTGCCAGAGTAACCAAATGAAAGCACAAGCCCTGAAGAAACTTCAGGAAAATTAGTGTGTTCTCTATTAAAAACAGCAACTGAGGGTTCTCCAGTAACAACAGAAACTCAGTTACTAATTAGACAATAGTGGTATTCAATTAATATCTACTATGATGTCACAGGCATTGTAAGAAAAAAAGTGTCATGGGCTGAACTTCTCTGCCCATTTCCTCCCAATACACACAGGATACCTGAAAAGGGAACTCAGAGTGGATGGGATGATGGGAGGTCTGGTTCCCTAAAGATTTTCTAGTACTAGAACTCCAGGCTATAGGGCCATCATCTATTTCAGGTGCATACTTGCCTGAAGCCAAAGCATGGCTTCGGATAATCTTGGCTATGTTGTAGTACTATCTACATGAACTAGGACTTCCCATCATGTGGCCTTGCTTCACCCCCCCATGCCTCTTCTGCTCATTCCTTTTTTTTCTGATGTTATACACACACACACACACAATCTTATCAGGTATGTGAGAAGACTGACGATTTGTTCAGCAATACTGTAAAAGCATCAAGTCACACAGAAAGTTATTTCAGTCAGTTTCCAGTTCAGCCTGTCTTACCATTTTATGCAGATTCACATCATAACAAATAGCACAGTAACAGAGTACCTTAAATGATGGAAATGCTGCCTAGTCATCCAAGACAACAGTAAAATAAAGTAGCACTGAAAAATGTATTTGTCCACAATTGCCTGAGGGTCTCCTGGGATTAGCAACTAAACTTGTACAAGGATTATATTATGGTGCACTAGCCTATACTGTTTTATTAACTGACAGCAAAACATCTATTGCATTGATTGTTCATAGAGTACACATATGTAGGTTTCAAAACAAAGTTACATATGAAATTGCCTGACCAATCTCATCTTTATAGCTGTCCACTGAGTCCCAAAGAGCAACTAACAGATGGCTAATTAATTACTGTTATCAAAGCAAGGGTACTCCAACATACTCTCCATATTCTCTCCATCATCCTAGTATAAAATTCAAATAACTATTAGAATCAAAGAATATATGTATGGAAGGTATGTCCCTCCTGAAAGATATAATGCATTAGAATATAGATTTTGAAACAAGCCAAAAGCAAATAAGTCACTCAAGCGTTTCTGAAAATGAACAATTCTTTTTTTCTTAAAAAAAGAAAAAACTGCCAATTATATTGTCACTGAAAAACAAATATTTTGTTTGTTTACTTTCCCAAAATGTATAGTTAACCCATTAAATTAATTGCAGTGGGGAAGAGCAGAATAGTTAGCTTTGAAAAGCAATTCTGCAACTGTAACAACTGCACCACCCAGGTTGGTTCTAGTGATGCACCTCCTATGCAGGAAGTATTTTCACTGGGCAAACACAGAGGGTCAACTCTCAAAGTGACACAAGGATTATGGCCTAGACCAATTAGTCTGTTTTTTAAAAGTTCTTCTGACTGGTCAAGTTTACTAGTCTAGACAGTACTGGTCTATGAGAGGGACAGGTATCTCAGTATTGTCTTAGTGCTGGGATAGCCAATGTGGTGCCCACTGGATATTATTGAGACTAGAACTCCCATCATCCCTGACCATTAACCATTGGCGATGCTGGCTGAAACTGATGGAAGTTGGAGTCTAATACACCTGAAAGGCTCCATGTTGGCTGCCCCTGCTATAACAGAAAATAATTCAGGACTTAGAACTGGGTAAGACAGCAGAACTGGCTGGGGGAGTCTGCAGATCCTATTCTGTTTTAGTTAGTCTCGGACATGTATTCAAGTGTCCTGAAAGCACAGAATTATGTAGTGGGAGAGGTGAAGTTGCAGTGATCCACAAAGATTCCATTTCACTCACCAAGTCTTTAGCCCAGCAGACTACTTTTATGTAGCGTTTGTACTTGATGTTGAAATCTAAGGACAGACAAGGGATTCTGTCCACCCTGATGTCTAATGGACTCCCTGGTAACTCATGGAAGTGGTATCTAATACTTTCAGATACCTCCAAGCTTTAGTTCTGAGGGACTTCAACATTAGAAATGACCCCCCCCTTGTCTGGAGTAGTTCTGGTACTCATAACAATTGTGTGGCATTCCCAGTTCATTATTGTCCTAATACATTCAACAGGTTATATGCCTGATATGATTTTCTCCTCTGGGCAAGAACAGTGTGATCTTTGGGAACAGCCTTAGTGATTACTTTGTCATGAACAAACCTCATGAATATGGGGACCACAGAACTCTCTAGCTTCTACAGCAGGGGCTGTCAACATTTGTGGGCCAGGGGGCACATTTGGAAATTTGGGAAACTGCAGAGCTTGGAAAAGTTACTTTTTTGAACTACAACTCCCATCAGCCCAGTCCAGTGGCCATGCTGGCTGGGGCTGATGGAGGTTGTAGTTTTAAAAAGTAACTTTTCCAAGCTCTGGGAAAGTGCCATGGTGCCAATTACAAAATGTCTGTTGTGGGGGTATGGCTTTTCACAAAATGGATGCCGTGGGGGGAAGAATAGCACAAAATGGATGCTGTTATGGTGTGGCACAATGTCTGCCACATCTAAAATAGGAGAAACAGGACTACAAAATGGTGCTAGCATGTGCCCCCATCAATAGGGGGGAAAGCACCTATATCAGCCACTGCCACACTAGCTCACAGAAAGAAGCTCTTTGCACCTCTCCTCTGTTCAGAACAGCTGGGAGGGTGAATGTTCAATATGGGATCCAATGAAATGTGGACAGAAGGTATGCTCAATGTAGGAAAGGCTGACCCAAGAACTGAGCAGAAAGAGCAAACAGTCTCTAGTGAACTGTGGGTTTTTGAGGGGATATTTACTTTTGGAGGTGCCATGGGAGGTACTGGTGGACACACTAGTGACTCCTGTTCTACAAGGTGGGAGACTGATTAAGATTGTCCATTATCAGAGGCTGCTGGATGAATAGGTTTCCTCAGTTTGCTCTCAGTGATTTTTCAGCTGACTTTGCATACTCCCGTTGATGCTTTTGTCTGTTTATGGAATACTACGACATGATTGTTCCTAAATGGTCTCTCCAGCTGACAAGAATCAAGTCAGCTCCCTGCTTTTCTAGGTATGTGCTAAAAATTGAATCACCAAGACACATAGCACAGATGGAAAAATTCACAATTAATCCAATCAAACATGGCTTCAAACTCATTTGCAGTGCTGGAAGTGAAGAATCTTACTTATCTGTTGCTGGTCTTGCATCTGCACAATGTCCAGCAGATACTGTAAACTTGGGAGTTTCAAAAAGCCTTTGACAAAGACAGGTTTATAAATATAATTCATGCAGGCTTTTCTCCTTCCTAGGGTTAGGTTCCAGAAAGTGGTGTAGGGTAACTATTAGTTCTCTCCATAGGAACTGTCCTAGAGCATTTACAAAGTTCAATATAATTCCTCATCTTGTTAACATCTACATGAAATCACTGGAAGAAGTCATAATGGAGTGAGGTGTCATCAATACTTGGAAGTAACCTTTTATCATGGTGAACATAAGAGGACAGGTTTACTCCATTTGCCAAGTTTGGTATACTTTGCATGTAGGTCAGCACAAGCTGCTAATTGCACCACGGTGGGTATACATAGCTAGTTGGAGTTGAGTGTTAGTCACTTCAGCATCTCTTCAAGTCCCAACTGTCATCTTGAGGATAATAAAATTATCAGCAGCACAGCATCCAAGCCTTTTCCTCACACCACCTCCCTTTTTGTCTTTACTCATGTAGTTCTTTCATCTTATCATTATGATATGACTTACATGCTTCATTTACTGATCACTTATTTAAAAGCAGCCATTTCAACAACTGGGGGAATAAAAGACAGGGAATGTGAAACACCATATGCTTCTTTTTTGTTATCAGTTTCACCTTTACCCTTGAGGGAAACAAGGTATTTGGCCTGTAACCTCATCCTTTATCCACTCAGGAACCAGATTATTACCTCATAAAAGTTCACGGCAAAGCTATTAAAAATTAAAAGGACGTTTTCCTTCCTACAAAATGATTTGTTGCGAGTCAGAAGTACCAAACTGATTGGACATGGTAACTGCCCTCATCTTTGCTACAATCTCCATCCATTTAGTAATTATGTAAGAGCTTCAGATTTTTAATCCAACACTTTTTCCCACTAACAAGATGCTAATCCTCCATAGAGCTATTTGTTGAGCAAATCAGAAGCGGGAGGAATACAAGACAGAAAAAGCAAACACAAAAGTAAGGCTTGGGACAAGAGGGTGGGGAGAGAAAAAAGGTTTCCTACTATGCTTCAGGAAAAACAAAGCAAATAATCCATGTAGTTCGTATTATTCAGAGTGGGTTCTAGAAAAAGGACAAACCAGACTATAGCAACACTAAAATCTCCATCCAAAATTTGCATCCAAAGAGACTTCTACTGACATATGTTTGAAGTGTGACTTTCTGCAAATATCCTCCACAGATGCCAATTTCTCTCTTCCACCCAAGATGTGTCCAATAGCTCTAGTGGAATGAGCTCTTAAGAGTATTACTCAGAGTAGGCATCAGTCATGATACACATTCTAATCCATCTCATTAATGAGGAATCTGTCATGCGGTTGCATCGTTTGGACCCTCAGAAGAAATTAAATCCATCTATATATAGTCATCATTGCCTGGTAGCATGCCCACACAGAGGCAGCTTTTCCACTTCATTAACAAGTCCTGCATTCCCTCTGCTGGAAAGAAGCTAGACTGCATCACTGATAGAAGCAAAGTCTCTGAAATACAATATACAATATATTAATAGATATATGAAAAATGCTTTGGATGTTTAGGGGCTCTAAATATAAATGTCATATTCAAATTCATAATTCTTTTATGTTCTTGTTGTGTAACTTATGAACTGGCATGGCTTTCATTACTGTATTACCTAGAACATCAAACAGAACCCCACTGAACCTCTGTTAAGTAAAGCAGTGCCATATCATTCATTTAACACTGATGATACCTAGAAACTAGTATCACAAAGAAGAGAACCAGCATCGGTCATCTGGAATCCTAAATACGGAACCCCCTTATTTCTGTCACGCAATGTTCTAGATGTTTCTGACAGCCACTATAGGAAGCTATCTCTGCTTGAGGATACAGCATGTTCCTCAAGTCAGTAATAAAAAATACACTGCAGTCAAGATGAAGCTGCTTAAAAATCTTCCATTTCTCCCCCTGTGCTACATCTCCTACTCGTATTTTTTTTTACAATGTAACTATCAAGATGGATTATGAGACTAGCTGCCAATTCACTATTCAATAATATTGTGAGTCAAAGATCCTTAACACTAAAAACTAAATTGCCAACAAAATAGTATAATCCAAATATTCACTGAGAGCAAAACAGCCATCAATACAATGTACATTAAGACAAGTATGTGTGTCGGAGAGAAAGCCTCCCCAGTCCTCTCCAGAACCAGTCTTGAGGAACTAGACCTGCTCCTCACTCACCCCACAGCAACTTATATGACAGATAAACCACTTCCACTGCAGGTGGCAAGAACCCTAGCAAGTACAGTGTTATGCTCTCAGACATATTATCTCCTTCATCTCCACCTCTGGGAAACAGAGTTAGAAAACTATTTCTTCTCACTGGACTTCAGATCACATTGGAGACTAGTATCTGTAGGAATGATTTCTCATTCCCTCTTTTCTTCTTTTGCCACCTTCTAGCAAATATGCTATCTGTACATCAGCCCAGGAGGTATGGATGCCACAGTCAGGGTGCTTGCTCTTGAGACCAAAGAGGAAAAGATGGCAAATTTCATGTTGCTTTCCATCTTACAATCAGGCTGTTGACTAAAGTACTTGAAACAAAAAAGGTATTACTGATAAGAACACATTTGGTCAATGTCCAAACTCAATTTTTTCTGGCCACATTATTGTTGATGGTCCATCATAACAAGATTTTGTCTGCTGGAACAAGTTAAGAAGAGTTCTGTTGGATCAACCAATGACCTATCTAGTTAAGCATCCAGTTTCCCACATCAGTTTGCCAAGATATTAAATAAGTTACCACATTTTAAATGATAAAGTGAAGTTATAATTCCTTACAAATATTGCCCCTACCTACTAAACTACTATACAATGATAACAGGTCAGAGAAAAGATTAATTGATTCTGAGAACTAGAGGACGTGTAGTGGTTAAAGTGTCATATCAAGACTGGAAATATCTAGCTTTAAATTCCCAGTTAGCTATGAAACTCTCCGGATATTGGGCCAGTCACATTCACTCACTGAATTGTTGTGAGGATAAAATGTGAGGGAACCTGGAATGCCTTTGAAGAACAGGCAGTATATACATGAAAGAATATAAATAAAATGAAAACTGTGTGTGTGATTGAGAATCTAGACAATAACACTATTCTGATTCACCTATAAAATGTGGATATTTTGCATCCTTTGGCAAATGATCCAGTTTGTACCCATAAAATACACAAAACTCACCAGTTACCAAGGCTGTTGTGAATATTCGTTTTTAGTTCTAATACCAACATCGTTCCCTCTAGTATTCAAGGGCACAATGTGAGATTATCAGTAAAATGCATTCATTCTATCTAAAAATTGAAAGTTTTAAATGTGTTTTCATGTTAACATTTCAGGAGTTGGCAATTTATGACACCCTTAAGAGTGTTTTGTGTTTTTATAAAAGAAAAAGCTAACAATGGAAAGAATAACAAAATCACAGAGATGGTGTAGGCCATCTAGTCCAGATCTCCACTCAATGCAGGAAATTCAGAGCTAGTATCCCCAACAGACGGATGTCCAGTCTCTGGTTGAAGACCTCAAGGAAGGCAGAGCCCATTACCCCTCTAGGTAATTGGTTCACTGTCAAACTGATAAAATCAAGAGATTTCTCCTAATGTTCAACTGAAATGTACTGCCCTATAATTTAAGCCAAGCCCTTGAGATCTTATCCAGACTTCTAGGACAGCAGAGAACAAGGGCGTCTCCAGACCACTGCTATTTTGCAGGTGGGATTCAATACTGACAAATCCAGGTTGTGCAATTAAAAGTAGATTTGGTGCTCTTGCACAACAAACTCACTCCCCCCCCCAAAAAAAACACAATCCAGGTAAGGAAAGTACAGGAAAATGTACTGGAAGTGTATGACATGACATCATATGACCTCCCCACAAACAAATCAGAATGAATGTTTAATAAACAGATAATGTCATATAACATTCCCACAAACTTGGTGCAAACAAATGAGGATATATGCTTAATAAACAGGTCATCTGGAAGGGACCCAAGTGTTTCCCTCTTCTGCTTGGCACTTCTTTTTCTCTATGTAGGCTGCATTTATTTTGTTTTAAAGGCTGTTCTGTTCCTGTTGCTTTCTCAGTTTACTAGAGTCTGCATTTCTCAAAGTACATTTGTTTTGCTGTCTAAACAGAAAAATATATCATAGTCTAAATTATTTGTGCAACTTCCCTATCACTAATAGCTGTCTGAAGCAAAAATGTGTAAAGCATTCACATATGATGAAATACAGAGAAGACTATAAAGTTACTTCCTTTGGAGAGGGATAAGGCAAAGGAATTGGGAGTAATTAGCATAAGGCTAAGAAATGCGTAAAAATGTTTTGACTAGTACACTTAGTAAACAAAACATGAACATGGAGAAGTATACACAAAAAATATCAAGGCCTTGTTTTTGCAATCTTATTTTTGCCAGACACTGTTAAGAAAAAGGTGTCCAACTACCAACACTGAAAAAATGCCTATTTTTGAAAAGACAATATGATTATTGACGTGTGCTAAGTATGATCAACAAAATAAATACATTATGTACAGTCAACTAGTAAGTTAAAACAACTTCAAATCAGTTCTTAAATGTTTGATGGGATATAGATAAAAAGTTGGAAATTGCATACCGGAAAGCAAATACAGGCTAAACTCTGAACTTTGCTTTCCTGTAATCGGGCAACAAGTTCAGCTCTGAAAAAGAGAGGGGCAAAACCAGGCCTTAGTGAACACAACTTTACAATTTACCAGTGCAAATGAAAATCACGTTCCCCAACAAAATGGAAACATCTTAAAATTACCCAAGTCAATTAAGATACAATTGTTTATAAAGACATGAGTAGTAATTACCTATGTATTATTCACAGCTAATTTGCAAGATGAACTTGATTCGGTAAAATATTAAACTGTTTACAAGCAGTAAGGAGGAGAACATTCAAATTGTTTGCCTTGGGTATACTACAAAGAAGTGACTATTTCCATGCAACAGACTTTAGTAGCATTACAGTGTACACTGTGTAGTAATCAGAAAATGTTTTGACCTTAGATATCTACTTGACCCTACAGAAATGCAGACTTGCTTGCTATAAAATCCTAAACAATGGGGCAGACAAGGTCAGAGGGTCAAAGCAAGTATTAACAGGTCATTGTGCAACCCACTTGGGAGCAATTACTTCTGGTCATGGCTAAGTGGACACTTGATTGAATACCACTAAGACAGCGCACATCCCACAGATAACAATCCTCACAGCGATTAAGAATTAAAGCCCCCATGATTCAGCCTTTATTACTCAAATGAACCTAACTATTTCATAAAAAACTCTTGGTATATGCATGATGCAAGGTCTAAATTGAAATGCCACCTCATTAAACAATAATATCTAATTTTATCTAAATGAATTTTCATGAAAGTATGCCACACAGCTCAGGAATTTTAAAAATGAATTATCACAAGCAATACGTAATTTCCACCAAAACTGCTACAGGAAAAAAATTAGCTTTTAAGGATGAAAAGGAAACATCAATGTTGAATGAAAATTGTATTTCTCTCTGACTATAAAGAGGGTTTAAAAAAGGAAAGAATAAGAAGGAGAAGGTTTCTACCAGACAATGGAACTACAATTTTTTAATCATATCAATGTTTTTTATTTTATGTCAGGTACATTTATCCTAATCAGAAAAACAGTAAGCATGTAAATGCATGCAATATGTCACTGTGCACACAGCACATATATGCACCAAAGGTTATGTCAACATACCAATTTAAAAAATCTCATTGAGGGGGGGGAGACATTTGATGGCTATGCTGTTACAAACAGACAAAGCAAAAAGCCATAATTCTTTTACAAGCTAGGCATCCATTGTCTCCGCTAAGAACAGGTTCACCCACTCACACCTGAGGGAGGAGAAATGTATTCTGGCATTTTTTTTAAAAAAAAAACTTGTTCATTTTATGGAAAGTACAAAAGGTACAAAAAGTATAGAAAACTGGGATGTGGCAGCTGCTTCAGAATGGAAGAAAATTTTCAAAAATGGAGGCTAAAAATATGCATTATATAACTGATAACTACAACTGACCTATGCACACACTTCAGAAACCACAAATCTGCAATCTTGACCAAAAAAGAGGAGCAATCAGTTGCAAAAAATTTTAACTGAGGGCCACAGCCTGTTGGACTTTTCTATAACAGCTATAGAGATGCCAACAGATCCAGCAGCATTGACTAAAAGGGAGAACTTTTGATATACTCTCTGGACACATTGGCACCACATGGCCTGAACCTGGAGGACAGTACCAGCTTCACTTAACTTCTGCAAATGAAGCCCCTCTGAGCATTCCATCCTCAAATCTCTATAACTGCCACCTTGGTAACAAGCATTTGTATGTTGGCAGCTGATGAAGGCGGAAGCTGAAACGTTTTGTTAATATAATAAAAACCTCTGTTTTGTTAATCACAATTACATCTCTCTCTCTCTCTCTCTCTCTCTCTCTCTCTCTGTGTGTGTGTGTATTAGAAAAAGAGGAAAACCGTACAAGAGATGGATTGATTCCATAAAGGAAGCCACAGACCTGAATTTATGGGATCTGAACAGGGTAGTTTATAACAGATGCTATTAGAGGTCGCTGATTCACAGGGTCGCCATAAGTCATAATCGACTTGAAGGCACATAACAACAAAAATATATGTATGTAAGTTTTGGCATATTTGTTTATGCAGAAGAGTTCCAGAAGGTAAGCTTAAAACTCATGACAGTAACATACTTAAGACAATGCTCCATATACAGTACCTTGCAAAAGTAATCAGACCTCTGACCAATGCTCTCATATTACTGAAGTACAAATGGTACATTGTCATTTCGTTCTGTATGATATTTTATTTTGAAACAGTGATACTCAAAATCAATTACTGCAAGGTGACATTGGTTTTATGTTGGGAAATGTTTGTAAGAAACATAAAAAGCTGAAACATGTTGCTTGCATAAGTATTCATCCCTTGTGTTGTAGAAGCTCCCAGTTTACACAGAAGAAAGAAATTGCCCTATCGAGGACACTATTACCTTACCATTGGCCTCCACCTGTGAACCATTAAAGTTGCTGTCACATTGTCAGGATATAACCCCCACTACTGAAGGATCACTAAGGCTGTGGATCTGAAGGGAAATGAAGACCAAAGAACATTCTACAGAAGTGAGAGAGAATGTAATACAAATATATAGATTAGGAAAAGGATACAAAATAATATGCAAGTGTTTGGATATCCCAGTAAGCACAGTTGGATCAATAGTCAGGAAGTGGAGGCTATATCACACCACCTAGGCACTGTAAAGAAAAGGCTGTCCCTCATAACTTAGTGGTCAAACAAGGAGACTTGTGAGAGAAGCCACAGAGAAGTTTTGAACAATCCCTCTGAAGGAGCTACAGAGTTCAGTGGCTAGGACTGGAGTAATGGTGTATCAGTCAACCATATCAAAAGCTCTGCATAACACGTGCTTGTATGGAAGGGTGGCAAGAAAGAAGCCATTACTCAAAAAGTACCATCTGAAAGCATGGCTGGAGTTTGCCAGAAAGTATGACAGTGCCCCAGCTGAGATGTCGGAAAAGGGGATGCTTTTCATCAGCAGGGACTGGGCATCCTGCTAAAATTGAAGGAAGAATGGATGCAGGGAAACACTGCAAGAGAACCAGCTTCAGTCCAGGGGCGTCACTAAGCAGGTGCGGTGGGTGCAGACCGCACCTGGGTGACACTGAGAGGGGGGTGACACCCAGAGCTGCCCCTACCTTAATCTCTGGACTCTCAGCTTCAATTAAAAAAAAAAACTAAGTTTCTAGGTCATCTGGTTCCCGAGATATACACCAAAACATCAGCCCCCTCGCGACTGTTTAATCTGTTTTTTAACCGATCTGTATAGCAGCTTTTAGCCAGAGCTTGGAAAAGTTACTTTTTTAAACTACAGCTCCCATCAGCCTCAGCCAGCATGGCCACTGGATTGGGCTGATGGGAGTTATAGTTCAAAAAATAACTTTTCCAGGCTCTGGCCTCTACTCCCGCCCTTTCAGGATTGTAGCCAATAAGGGGAGCCAGGCTTGTGATTTGTTGACCCAGGCAGTGCTTAGGCTTCATTACAAATTCAAAATGGTGGTTTTGATGTCTTCAGTTTGAGTAAGTAAGAATATGGGTTAAAGTTTTTTTTCTCTTGTGTGTAACACGCAGTCAGACCCTGGGCTGTTGGAGAGGGCAGTGCTTTGAAAACTATTTATAAATCTGTTTAATTTTTACATTT
The DNA here is from genome assembly GCF_030035675.1 of Rhineura floridana. NCBI lineage: Eukaryota > Metazoa > Chordata > Lepidosauria > Squamata > Rhineuridae > Rhineura > Rhineura floridana. The sequence continues at coordinate 173,631,918 of NC_084482.1, read as the reverse complement.
CATTTTGTCACTAGAGTGGCCAGATCCAAAATAAAGGGCAGGGTTATGTCACCTTTAAAAGTTGTGTAAAAGAAGGAATTTCAGCAGGTGTAGCTTCAAGCCAGAGCAGCAGGAGGGAAAGAAGTAAGACCAGCCGCCTGAACTGAGAGACTGTGCTTGTTATTTGCTTGCTACCTCTTTGTGGCATCTTCTTCCTCTTGAGTAGACTTACTGAACTGGTCAGAGGGCTTCTGTTGGAGGGGACTACAAGTGAATCAGCAGTTTCCAGCAGCCCTCTATATTGGGCCATTGTTGGAGGCAGGGCTGTAAGAGAGACACAGGTGGGGGGACAGCTTGCTGTTGGCTATGAGGGCCTCTACATGACACTGGGGCAATGAGACAGACTGGGGATGCTGTTGGTGTACTGCCCACCCTAACTGAGCAGGCAGAAATGGTCTTCAGCTTGAGAACCCCATTACATTTGTTTTGAGGGACTTCAGTATCCACACTGAAGCTGCATTGGAATTTCATGGCCTGCAACCATGGGGCTGTCTGTCTGGGCCAAAGTGTAAGGAAAGGCATACCTTTGTTTTGGTCTTTGCCTCAGTGTGTGAACAGGGCACTCTGGACATTGAGGGGAGCTTAACTCACCACATTGTTACTGTCAGACCACTCTCTGGTAAAGCTTGGACTTATAGTACTAGTCACCTTCGGTAGAATTGGGGGACCTATTAAGATGGTCTGCCCTTGGAGACGTATGGAATCCAAAACCGAAGCTGGTGGTGATCCTGTTGAGGTCTTTGTGTCACTATGGAATGCAGATGGGGGTGGGCGCTTGACATGATTGCTCCCAATTGTCCTGTCCTGCACTGTAGAGCCCAGATTGCTTCCTGGTTTTCTGCGGTATACCAGAACAACGAAAACTAAAGTGCAAGTGGTGTAAGATTCAAAGTGAAGCCAACTGGACATGTGCTAGAGCGCATAATTGCACCTACTGCATGGCAGTGAAGGCTGCAGAGAAGCTTGTTTTGCTGCTTTCATCACAGCCTTAAGTAGCCATCCAGCATTGCTTTTCCGAGTGGTGCCGTAATTATTCTCATATACCCCAGCAAATTGAATGCTTGCAATCTTGAGTCATGCTGTGACAAATTTTAAAACACTTTGAAGATAAAACCTATGCCAACTTGAATTGATACTATTGATACAGTATCAGATGGATGTCCAATGGAGTCTTACCTAGTTTTATGGGATCTGTTTCAGTTTTTGAGGCTTGAGGGCATGGACAAGATGTTTGTTGTAATCCAGCCGTGCACATGTTATACCTGTGCTAAACGCACTGCACTGGCTGCCTATTAGCTATTGAACCATTTTAAAAGTTTTGTTGCTGATGTATGAAGCCCTAAAGAACTCGGGACTTGGATACCTAGAACAGCACCATATACAGACCTACTAGGACATAAAGGTCATCAGAAGAGGCCTTGTTAGGGTCATCCCACTTTATGATGTGTTGCTTGTTGATGACATAGAAACAAGCCTTCTCTGTAGTGGCACTCATTCTTTGGAATGCTCTTTCCCCCACTCCTATAGTGGAGGCATCCACAGTAGTGCTTCTGAAAAAGTGTGAAAAACACATTGGATTGCTCAGGCTTTCCCCAGCTGGGTCACTGGCCCATTTGAGATACTGTGCATTTGTTTGTTCTTTGCTGTTGATATTTTAATATTATATATATATTTCAGCACTTGTTTGATTTTATATGTTTTTAACATGTTAATGTTGGATTTTATTCTGTTTGCCACTCTGGGATCCTGGATGGGAAGTGGTCTACAAATGATATTAATTAAAGGTACAGGAGGTCTGTCCTCTTTTTCATCTTTATCTCCCTCATTGTTATTGCTTGTTTTTTATGCTCAATATTCAAGGCAGTTTTAAATGGACATACATTCAGACAAACATCATAAATTGTGCCGCCCTACAAGATCTGCCACTCAGGGCCTCCTCTCAGTCCCGTCAACTAAAGTGATTGGGTTGGTGAGGACTCGGGAGAGGGCCTTCTCTGTGGCGGCCCCCACGATTTGGAACTCCCTCCCAATAGATCTTCGACATGCCCCTTCCTTATATATATTTCGCCGAGGCCTGAAGACTTGGCTTTTCCATCAGGCCTTTATGAACTTGAGACTTCTAAGGTGAACTAGCTTCAGAATTGTATTACTGACAACTCTACTAAATACTGTAATTTTCCACTGTGCTGTACTGGTTATATTGTTTTTATTGTATCATATTTTACCATGTATTTTATCGTGCTTTATTGTACGCCGCCTAGAGTGGCCATTGGCCAGATAGGCGGCCTATAAATTAAAGTTTATTATTATTATTATTATTATTATAAATTAAGGTGCAATCCAACTTGTATTTATGCCAGGCTGAGGGAACTAGGATATACCTACACCAGCAGAAGCCCCTCACCCCAGCTGAGGTAGACCCTGCCAGCTTTGTATAAGCATGGTCCCTCAATGGCACCAAACAGGCACTGTCCTTTAGCCACTGCCTTGGGCTTCTGCAGCTACATATCCTGTTGCTAGGCCACACCTCTGAGAGCTGCAGGTGGAAACAATTCTGCCTGAAAACAGACTGACAAGCAGGTAGGCCGGTAAAAACAGGTACGTACTCGCAGGGTACAGCAGATGGTTGCTAGGCACTGCCTTGGGCTTCTGCAACTTAATAGTCTCTTTGCAGGGCTACACTTCTGAGAGCTGCAAGTGGGCCATTATGGGACAGCACTGCAGAAAAGAACATGAAAAAACAAATGAACTCCAAGCTTAGCTCCAGAGATCAGTACATCTTAAGAAGTTCATGATTGAGGCTGTCTGAGGTGCTCTGACCCCAGAAAAACTGATGATTGCTTCTTGCTTGCTGGTTGGACAACAAAAGAACATATGAAGAGCCCTGCTGATTAGGGCAAAGGCCCATCTAATTCAGCATCTTGTTCTCATAGCGGCCAACCAGATGCCTGTGGAAGCTAGGGTTGCCAGGTCCATGGCCTGAGACTGATCCTGTATATTTAGGAGAAGAGAAGGTTAGCCAAGTGCATGTGTTCTTGCAACTCTGTAATGGGAAAAACCACAAGGTGGAATTCTTCCTCTCCCCTCCACAACTTTTAAAGATACAGAAGACCTCTTGGAGGCCGGGCCTGGCAACCAAGAGGTCTTCTGTATCTTTAAAAGTTGTGGAGGGGGGAGGGAGACCACCTTGTGGTTTTTCCCATTACAGAGTTGCAAGAACATCTGCACTTGGCTGACCTTCTCTTCTCCTAAAGCAGCCTTTCCCAACTAGTGGGCCACCAGATGTTGTTCGACCGCAATTCCCATCTTTCCTGACCATTGGCAATGCTGCCTGAGGCTGATGGGAGTTGTGGTCCAACAACATCTGGTGGCCCACTAGTTGGGAAAGACTGTCCTAAAGATATAGGATCAGTCTCAGGCCATGGACCTGGCAACCCTAGTGGAAGCCCTGGCTGCAGTAGCCCTCTCCCCCTACTTGTGATTCCCAGCAACTGGTGTTCAGAGGCATACTGCCTCTGATACTGGAAGTAGTAAATAGTCATCAGGACTAGTAGCTGTTGACAGCCTTATCCTACATGAATTTGTCCAATCCTCTTTTAAAGCCATCAAAGTTGATGGCCATAACTACATCTATGGGCAAATTCCATAGTTTAACTGTGCACTGAAGAGGTCACCACTTTTGTCAGGATACTTCAAAAACAAGGAGTAGAAGTGAACACACAGAGACACACACCTCCAAGTTCTTCACTGTCAAGTGCTGCCCAGTTTTCAAAGTCAACTCTGACAAGCATTTTTCAGAGTCCCAACTCAGCTTAACAAGGCAATAGATCTTCCGAGGGCCACATAATAAGAATATGGGTTAAAGTTTTTTTTCTTTTGTGTGTAGCACGCAGTCAGACCCTGGCCTGTTGGAGAAGGTGGTGCTTTGAAAACCTTTCCAATATGAAAACTTTAATCCAATACTTGCTTTTCTGGGAGTAAAGGAATGCTGATCCCATGTACCTGAAGTAAACCTCATTGAATTCATTAGGACTTACTTTTGAGTAGACATGGTTAGGATTGTGCTATAAATTAATGGGACTTCTGAGTAAACATAACAAAGAATTGTGTTTGTGTTAAAATGAACATAATTTTGATGTAGTTCTTAAACGTTTTTATTTTGAATTCTATTGTTTTCTTACCGAATTTTCACTTTAAACACATGAAACTATGTATAAATGTAAATACATTTAGGCTGTGCGTATGATATTGTAATTTAAAGGTGTAATTTTAATTTTGCTAGTTGTTTATGTCACTATTATTGCCAATACATTCAGTGATATACGGGAATTACGATTTACGAGTAACATTAGTACAAAAAACATTACTAAGGATTCTGTATGGTCTGGTATGGGAGAAGGTCCATGGGGGTGACACCATGAGTTACTGCACTGGGTGACACCAACCCTAGTGACGCCACTACTTCAGTCCACTAAAAATTTAAAGCTTGGGAGGAAATTCCCTTTTCAGCAGGACAATGATCCCAGGTACAAAGCCAAAACAGCACTGGAGTGGTTCAAGAACAATAAGGTGAATGTCCTACAGTGGCCCAGTCAAAGTCCCAATATCAATCCCATTGAGAATCTGTGGCATTCTCTGAAAATTCTGGGCTCCTGCTGGGAGGAAGGGCAGGATATAAATCAAACAATAAATAAATAAATAAATATTTATTTATTATTTGATTTATATCCTGCCCTTCCTTCCAGCAGGAGCCCAGGGCGGCAAACAGAAGCACTAAAAACACATCAAAACATCATAAAAACAGACCCTAAAATACACCAAAACAAAACAACTTGAAAAATATATTTTTAAAAGCTTTTAAAACATCTTTTAAAAAGGGTTAAAAAACATTGTTGTTTTTTAAAAAAAACATTAAAAAGCAATTCCAACACAGTCCACAAGCAATGTCCAACCAACCTAATTGCCGTCCACAAGCAATGTCCAACCGACGTGAATGACCTGGAGTGAATCTGCTAAGAAGAATGGGCCAAAATCCCTCCGACACTGTGTGCAAAGGTTGTACCCTCCTACTCCAAAAGACTTAAAGCTATTATTGCAGCGCAAGGTGGCTCTACCAAATATTAATGTGTGAGGGTTGAATACTTATGCAAGCGGCATGCTTCAGTTTTTTATGTTTCTTACAAACATTTCCCAACATAAAACCAATGTCAACTTATAATAATTGAATTTTAGTTTCAGTGTTTCAAAATAAACATCATACAGAACAAAATTACAATGTATCATTCGTAATTCAGTAATATGAGAGTATTGGTCAGGGGTCTGATCACTTTTGCAAGGCTCTGTAGAATCTTCAAAATTAATAAGGGCTCATGTACCAGTGCTGAATTTTGCACCATGAATATTCTATTTACTGTTCTTTTATTAACTAGCAACTGGTTCTTTAGCAATGCTTCCTTGAGAACATGCCTTCTTGATATGGGCAATATCTGTAACTATGACCTATGAACTCTGAGACTCCTTTAGTCTTCCATGTCTATCTCTGAGGCAGTTAGACCAAAATAGTAACCATTCAATCACTGAAGTTGTTCTCAGAAATGTTCTCATGTCTTTATATCAGCCATCACGAATCTGGTGCCCTCCAGATGTTTTAGACTACAGCTCTGATTAGCCCCAGCCAACATGCCCACTAATCAGGGATAATGGAAGTTGTAGTGCAAAATATTTGGAGATTCACAGGCTGGGGAAGGCTGCTTGAAATTGCAACAGGAGAAGCAGTTCTTAGATGCCAACACTTCCTGTGTATGCAGATGATCAGCATCTCTGAATGAGCTTAATAGGGAAGGCAAGGCTGCCAACCTATGATCATAGACTAAGAAAAACAAATTTAGTAAACACATCAGATTATATGATCCTGATTGAGAGGTTTGGAGGCATGCTGAGAGGAAGTGCTATGCAGGAAGAACCACATGAATAGGAAATGAATGAATGAATGAATCTTTATTTTTACCCTGCCCTTTTTCCAAAACTGGAACTCAGGGCGGCTTACAAATAAAAACTACACATAGGTAAAAAAACATACAAAACTATACAATGAAAATAGAATTAAACTATTCGCAACATTAAAACCATGAAACATACACTTAAGATACTAAGACAATTTAAAACATCAAGAACAGGACCATAGAACAATACAACAGACCTTATGAGGCCCTATCTTAAACATCTTCTAGTCCAAAAGCCTGTTGGAATAAAAAAGTCTTTGCCTGCCGACGGAAGGATAGCAAGGAAGGGGCCATTCGTGTTTCCCTAGGAAGAGAGTTCCAGAACCTGGGGGCAGCCACCGAGAAGGCCCTATCTCGCGTCCCCACCAATCGCGCTTGCAAAGGTGTTGGGACTGAAAGAAGGGCCTCTCCTGAGGATCTCAACGCCCGGGCAGGCTCATATGGGGAGATACGGTCTGACAAATAGCTTGGACCTAGGCCGTATAGAGCTTTATAGGTCAAAACCAGCACTTTGAATTGTGACCGGAAACAAACTGGCAGCCAGTGGAACTGTTGTAACAAGGGGGTTGTATGGTCCCTGTAACCAGCTCCAGTTAGCACTCTGGCTGCAGCTCTTTGTACCAGTTTAAGTTTCCGAACAGTCTTCAAAGGCAGTCCCACGTAGAGCGCGTTACAGTAATCTAAACAGGATGTAACTAAGGCATGCATCACTGTACTCAAATCAGGCATCTCCAGGAACGGGCGCAGCTAGTGCACCAGTCTTAGCTGGGCAAAAGCACTCCTGGCCACTGCAGAGACCTGGGCTTCCAAGTTCAAAGCTGAGTCCAGGAGCACACCCAAACTGCGAACCTGTGTCTTCAGGGGGAGTGTAACCCCATCCAGCACAGGCTGAAACCCTATTCCCTGATTTGCCTTTCGACTAACCAGGAGCACCTCTGTCTTGTCTGGATTTAATTTCAATTTGTGGATCATTACTTACAATTCTTATTCAATTGTTTATAAAGAAAATTTGACTTTTCAAACTTTCATTAAACTCTTTTAGCTTTTCAAAGCACCACATGTACAATGCAATCCCCCACATTCTCTTTCTTTCTCTGATGATTTTCTGCCATCTGATGATCTTTCTTTCTTTCTTGGCAGGCCATTGGCTTACTGAGTTATACATTTGAAACTCACTGGCATGTCAGTTGATAAGTTTGTCACTCTTTTTAGTTCTGATTTGTCTTGTACTGATGTATTTTAATTGTTGTTTTAATTGGTTTCTTATATTGTAAACTGCCTTGAGCACTTTTTATTGAAAAGGGGAGTAAAAATATTTTTAAAAATGAAATAAGCAAGCAAAAGCATGTTCAGATTGCCTCTTAGATAAAAACCATCTAGACTACAAAACAGAGCTGACAAACCAAGTCCATTGTAATGTTTTCCCCAGATTCTTCATGAAAAAACATTATGTTGGAATACAAAATCTATTTGAGATTTGCAGAAACTATCTGCAAGTAGGGTATTAGATTCATGCACACTACTGCTGTGGAGTCCACATGCAGTGTCCATTCCAACATACACAAGGGTTCCACTGTAGGATTATAATGTTGGAATCAACAACAATAATACATAGTCAAATTCATAGTCCTAACAGTTAACAAATAAAAATAACCATATCTCCACCACTAGTGGACTGCAGGGTACAGCGGGCGTGCCTGCCTAAGCTCCCAGCAGGAGAGTCACTGCTGCTTTCTGAGAGGAAGAGTGGGACAAGCAAGGCAGGGGGAAGGTTGGCACAAATGCACTGCAGGAGCCAATATGGCATTCCTGGTAGTGTGTTTGCCCAGCGATGACCTCTTACTCACCCTCCCGGTAACCAACAGCGACTCCACTGACTGGAAGTCAAGTAAGTGCTGCTGTCTCTCCCCAGCATTCACTACTGTGTCCAATATTTAAAAGTATGTCAAACAAAGCCATGAAGAAGAAACTGCAATGGACCACGGCAACTGATAAAACATCATATAAAACATACAATGTTTTATTCTTAAAAACACCGATTAAGATGCAGATAATATTTCCTATAAAGCTTTCCTTTGGGTTTACTAGGATATACAGATTGAAACGTAATCAGTTCCTGAAGTTATAAGGACCATGTTGGATATATACCATAAAGCCTATGACTAATACACAGAATTTGCTTATAGGTATAACATGCTAGTCACAGGACCACAGTGAAAGCTCATTATGGGAAACCAAGGCATGTGCATTCAAGAATCATGGTATAATTGAGGAACCATGAGACTAACAAAGAAGAAGCATAATGAGCTTCAGGGTCTTTTTATCAATCATTTCGCTTCAGAACCTTTGGTAGATTTTGTCATCAAATTTATTTTCCCATTTTATCTTGGAAACTAGTACTATTCTCATAATTTTAACAAGTCTTCTGATTAAGGACAAAAGGCCTTGTAGACCACTTATAGTCAATATAGCCAGTGATGCCTCTCTCCTTGCAGTATGTAATAAGGTGATGGAGATCATTTAACAAATGAAAATACTCAAGATGAGTCCCATTAAAAGCTATGAAAAGCATGATCCTTTCTGGAAGATATTAAATAATTATATTAAACTACAAGAGACTCTGTGTGACACATAGGGAAGGAGGCATATTTCATTACAAGTAGTGTTACATTATACCAGAGGTGAGATGTCATGTAATGGAATGGACTGGTAGATTTTGTGCCAGAGTTTGTATTCTTTCAGAATAGCATTGCAAGGAAATACACACTAGCATCCTGGACCTGTCTTTCACAAGCTCTTTCCACAAGATAAAAAAATAATAGTATGTGCTGAAACAACACTTTCCCTCTGCACCCATTTCCCCTCTGCTCCCCTTTCCCTGCCCCTCAGAGAATGACGAAATTCAAAACTGGGATTACTGCTGTTATCTTGCATTCAAAAAACTGTAGGAAGCTATCACAGCAACCACCTGAATTAACCTGAGTTGACTGTGCCTTAGAATTTATTGGCTTTGGTTTGGTTCTGTCACATTCTTTATACGTGTCTAACATACAAAGGCCCATGAACCAGATATTACATGAAAAACAATTTCAACTGTTCCTTGTGGCATCTATCGTTTCTTGCAAACACATTTTTTGAGCAACCGAAAAGATGATTGTACATGTGGACATTACCAAATGGTCAGTATAGGAATCAATTTGATTATATAATTGGTAGCACAAGATGGAGAAGTTCCATACTTTCGGCAAAAACAAGACCAGGACCAGACTGTGGTACAGATGATGAACTGGTCATATCAAAAATCAGAAGAACAACAAAGCAATCATCATGCCAAAATACAATTTAAATAACATCCCAGAAGCATATAAAGATCAAATAAGGAACAGATTTGAGGCTTTAAACTTAGTTGACAGAGAACCAGAAGAACTATGGAATGAAGTCAGAGACATTATCAGGGAAGAATGCAAAAAGACAATACCTCTAGTTAAAATGAGAGAAAGACCCCAATGGATGACTGAAGAAACTCTTCAAATGGTTAAAGAGAGAAGGAAAGCAAAAGCAAAAGGAGACAGAAACACGGTGAGAACCCTAAATGCAACAATACAGCGACTAGTACGTAGGGACAAACAGAACTATTATAATAGTTACTGTATAGAAATAGAAGAGGACAGCCAAAAGGGGTAGAACAAGAGCCCTGTTCCAAAAGATTAGAGAAATGAAAGGGAAATTTTAAACCAAGAGTAGGGATGTTGAATAATCAACAGGGGAACACACTGACTGACCAAGATGAAATAAAAGGAAAATGGAAGCAATACACTGAAGAACTCTATAAAAAAGATGCAAGGATCACAGATTCATTCATGGAGGAACCACATGATGAAGAACCAGAAATGTTAGTATGTGACATGAAAGCTGCTCTTAAAATACGGCATACCAATACAGTTGCCACAAGCTACCGAGACTGAATCTGTCCAAATTTTGACTAAAATTTGTCAATAAATATGGGAAACTGAACAATGGCCCACAGACTGCAAGCGTTCAATATACATCCCAATTCCAAAGAAAGGGGATCCCAGGGAATGCAGTAATTATCCAACTATTACCTTAATATCCCATGCAAATAAAGTAATGCTCAGGATTCTACAAGACTCTTACCATATATGGAGCGAGAAATGCAAGATGTCCAAGCTGGATTCAGAAAGGGAAGAGGCACCAGAGATCATATCGCAAACATATGTTGGATAATGGAACAGACCAAGGAATTTCAGAAGAAAATCACCCTGTGCTTTATAGATTACAGCAAAGCCTTTGACTGTGTAGATCATGAAACACTATGGAATGCTTTAAAAGAAATGCGGTTGCCACAGAATCTGATTGTCCTGATGCACAACCTATACTCTGCACAAGAGGCTACTGTAAAGACAGAATATGCAGAAACCGAATGGTTCCCAATCGGAAATAGTGTGAGACAGGGGTGTATTTTATCACCCCATTTGTTTAATCTATATGCAGAACATATCATATGGAAAGCGGGATAGGACCAAGATGAAGGAGGTGTGAAAATTGGAGGGAGAAATATCAATAATTTAAGATATGCAGACAATACCATACTACTAGCAGAAACCAGTAATGATTTGAAACGAATGCTGATGAAAGTTAAAGAGGAAAGCACAAAAACAGGACTATAGCTGAACGTCAAGAAGACTAAAGTAATAACAGAAGATTTATGTAACTTTAAAGTTGACAATGAGGACATTGAACTTGTCAAGAATTATCAATACCTTGGCATAGTCATTAACCAAAAGGGAAACAATAGTCGAGAAATCAGAAGAAGGCTAGGACTGGGGAGGGCAGCTATGAGAGAACTAGAAAAGGTTCTCAAATGCAAAGATGTATCGCTGAACACTAACGTCAGGATCATTCAGACCATGGTATTTCCGATCTCTATGTATGGATCTGATAGTTGGACAGTGAAAAAAGCAGATAAGAGAAAAATCAATTCCTTTGAAATGTGGTGTTGGAGGACAGCTTTGTGCATACCATGGACTGTGAAAAAGACAAATAATTCAGTTTTAGAACAAATTAAATCAGAACTATCACTAGAAGCTAAAATGATGAAACTGAGGTTATCATACTTTGGACACATCATGAGAAGACATGATTCACTAGAAAAGACAATAATGCTTGGAAAAACAGAAGAGAGTAGAAAAAGAGGAAGGCCAAACAAGAGATGGATTGATTCCATAAAGGAAGCCACAGACCGGAACTTACAAGATCTGAACAGGATGGTTCACAACAGATGCTATTGGAGGTCGCTGATTCATAGGGTCGCCATAAGTCATGACTGCTTGATGGCACATAACAGAATGGCATCTATCTCTGTGTGGCAATTCATTGGCGTGTAAGCTTGTGTTAACTTTTAATTTCTGTTTTGGTTTTTTGCTAGAACAAACCAATACAGCAACACTGATGTAAATAGTTATAAAGACAAATCCAGAGGTATAATTTTTATGCCAATACACTAGATCTGGGGGCACCATTTGGCAATTGGAGAACCGTGCACTTCTACTTCCATGAAACCATAATTCGCAGAGGTGGACAGAAAATCCTACAGATTGGATGGAAAGGCATTGCAAATCACCATCGTTGAACTGTATGTTTCTCATGAACTGCTGCTCACATGTGGATTTTTCCTATGTAGACAGTCCATCCCAACCTATAATCACCTAGTACCAGGGCCAGCCTGATGCCAGGGGCCATTAGCACAGTCACACTCCTGGAAATGGCATGATGCTGTGGTGAGTTAGTTAGAATGACTTGCAAACCTGCTTCTGGCCATGGTTTTAAACTATGGTTTGATGGCACTACCTATATATATAGCTGCAACTAAAATTCCAAATTCCGAATTGTGGAATAGTCTCCCCGATGAGGTATGCCTGGCGCCGACGCTGCTATCTTTTCGGCGCCAGGTGAAAACCTTTTTATACTCCCAGGCATTTTAAAAATTTTAAATATTCTTTTTAAAGAAATTGTTTTGTAGTGTATTTTAAAACAGTGTTTCATTGCTGGTATGTTCTGATGTTGTTTGGTTTCTGTTCTTTGTTTGTTTTGCTTTTTGATTTTCTTATATTTGTTCAATTCATATATTTTCTTGTTATCCTCTATGTACACCGCCCAGAGAGCCTTTTTGGCTTAGGGCGGTATATACATTAAATTAAATAAATAAATAAATAAATAAAATGTTAAGCATAGTTAGCTTCACAACTGAAAAGGAGGAGGACCAGCCCAGGAAGGCACACAGGTTAATAGGGCACTTTTGATCACTACACCTTTATTTATCACATATCGAACAGATGGAAAGCTTTTTAAGTAGGCTGAAAGCAAAAAGTAAGGTAATTACAATCTCTGTCATAGAACTTCAATATGCCGATGACAATGTAGTCTCTGCACATTCAGAGGAAGATCTTCAAACTATCTTAAATGTCTTCGCAGAAGCATATGAAAAGCTTGGCCTCTCACTTAACATCAAAAAAACTCAAAGTGCTTCATCAGCAAATGCGAACCAATCCCTCTGTAGCACCATCAATCCAGCATAATGGTGCGACGCTGGAGAATGTGGATCACTTTTCTTATCTTGGCAGCCATCTCTCTGTAAAAGCTGACATTGACGCTGAAATTCAGCATCGTCTGAGCTCTGCGAGTGCCGCATTCTCCGGAATGAAGCGTAGACTGTTCGAGGATCGGGATATTCGCAGGGAGACCAAAATGCTTATTTACAAAGCCATTGTACTACTGACCTTACTGTACGCCTGTGAAACATGGACCATCTATAAACGCCACTCCCAACTTCTTGAAAGATTCCACCAATGCTGCCTCCGGAAAATTCTGCAAATTACTTGAGAAGATAGGCGGCCTAATGTTAGCGTATTGAAAGAAGCGAAGACCACCAGTGTTGAAACAATGATCCTCCAACATCAACTTCGCTGGACCGGCCATGTTGTTCGAATGCCTGATTATCGTCTTCCAAAGCAGCTACTTTACTCCCAACTTAAGGATGGAAAACAGAATATCGGTGGACAGCAGAAGAGGTTTAAAGATTCCAAGATTTATTTATTCATTGCAGGGCCATAGGCCAACACAATATACACAAATATACAATATTCGATACAAAAAAGCAGATCAGTAGATAACAAGAATCATGTTCTTATATTATCATTTATTACATTTGTAGCAATTATTTGGAAGATGATTCTGTGATAAATTTAACTCTCAATTTCTGAGCTATTAGAGCAAATAAAGCTACCTTACATGTTACTTGAAAATTTTGATCTGACATTAGAAAGACTATTTTTTCCTCATCCGTAATCAACCCATCTGGATCCAGCCATTCCTGCAAAAGATGAAGCCTGAGATTGTGATATATTGGGCAATATAGCAAACTGTGCGGAAGATCTTCCTTCACATTTAGATCACATACACATTTTCTCAAATTCTTAGGGGCATTTGCTATTAAGCCCAATCTATCGGCATTAGGAAGGGTGAAAAAACGAATTGCAGTGAATGCATGTCTTAAATTGATATGGAGCGGCTGCAGGAGATATTGGGAACAAATAGAATCCATTTTAAATCTCCAATACCATGGGGCTGAATGAGAATTAAGTATGGTAAGTCTGTCTAGATATTTACAATGGTTAAAAATCGTTTCTCGAAGCACCTTGTTTGAGCCTATAGCATAAAATTGCTGAAGAGTTAGGTGATATCTGTGCAATAATTCTTCTAGTTTGCTGCCCCAGATTTTATTTGAAAAGGGATGGCAAAAACAGGATTTTAATAATTCTTTGCCTTGTATAGAGGTAAAGGTTCTCACAAATCTCAGAAGAGCTAGGTGTATATGGGCGCTGAGCGGAGGGATACCAATCTCCGCCCGAAGCATAGCTGCAGAAGTTCTGGGAGGAAGAAATAATAGGCGCCTAAGAAAATTTGTCTGAATGGTCTCTAGGATTATAATAGGTGCAGCTTCCCATCCCCAGACCGGTGCGCCATATATAACATGTGGAATTACTTTGGCCTCAAATATCTTTAAGGCTGGCAGAATCAGGTTGCCCCCAGAGGATCGATAAAATTTTAAGATTGCCCCCACAGTTTTTATTGCTAGTTGCTTTATGGAATAAAGATGACATTTCCAGGAGAGGGTGTCTGAGAAGATCACCCCCAGATACTTAAAGTTTCGGCACTGTTCTAGGTTGTGATTTTCCAAAGACCAGCGATGAATCACGGGTCTTTTGCCGAAGACCATAATTTTTGTTTTCCTATAATTTATGTTCAACCTTTCTGTTTTACAAAGAGCATGTAGTCTTTTCAGCATCTTTCTCATGCCGATAGGGACCAAGGAAAGCAAAACCATGTCGTCAGCATAAAATAATGTAGCTACCTTCCTTTGTCCAATAGAAGGAGGGAAGTATTGATGATCTGATAAATTTAGAATTATTTTATTTACGAACAGGTTGAATAATAGGGGAGCTAATGGGCAACCCTGCTTGACACCCCTCTCTGCCACTATCGGGGGAGTCATATTTCCCTGGTGGTCTATCCTGACCTGAGCGTTAGTATCATTGTATAGGGCCCTTATAAGAAGTAATAGCCGTCGGTCAATTCCCATGTTAAGTAATTTGGACCATAAGATATTTCTGTCCATTGAATCGAATGCTGCAGCCAGGTCTACAAAAGCCACATAAAGATGTTTTACTGGGCCCATGATATTCTTTTTTGCCAAAAAATATAATGTGAGACAATGGTCTATCGCAGAAGACCCTTTCCTGAATCCAATCTATTCAGGGGATATGAGCTGGTTTTTATCCACCCACTGTTCTAACTTCTGGAGAAGAAATTTGCTGTACATCTTGGCTATCACATTTATTAAACTGATGGGACGATAATTGGACGGGTCAACGGGATCTTTTTTTTATAAATTGGAACGATGATACTAGATCTCCAACCATCAGGAATAACACCAGTATTATTAATTCTGGTGAATAACTGTGCCAATAAAGGGGCCCACCAGTCTGGAAAATATTTAAAAGTTTCAGGGGGTAAAAAATCTTCCCCTGGCGCTTTCCCAAGTTTCAACGATTGTATTAATGATGTGATATCGTCCACAGAGACTGGGGGCCACTTATGAAGGTTTCCGATATCCAAATCCAGAGTATTAATCTGGGAAGATGATATAGAGGAGTACAGATTGTGAAAGTGGGTATGCCAAGTCTTAATTGATATTTGGTGTGCTTTTTTCTGATTTGACAGACCCATCCCTTGCTTAACTATATCCCCAAATAGTCGCTCTTGGTTTAAAGAAACCGCATTGGCTAACTTCTGCCAACAAGAAACTGCAAAATCCAGTTTCTTTTGTCTCAGCAGGTTTTTATAAGCGGTCTTCACTGATCTGAATTTGAGGGTCTGGGTTTTATCAGTATCGTGTTTGAGAGTTAGCCGAAGCTGAGCTCTAAAATTTCTTTTCGCTAATCTACATTCCAAGTCAAACCATTTGGAAGAGATTTGAGTCCTATTTGTTACCTCCGCCTTCTGTGTCAGTATTGGTTTAAGTAAAGAGGCAATATTTTGGAAAGCCAGTATCGGGTCTAGAATATCTTCTAAAATTCCCTGATGAATAGATTCAATAGGAATCAAAAGAGGTTTAAAGATGTTCTCAAAGCTAATCTAAAAAAATGTAACATGAGCATCAAGAACTGGGAAGCCTTGACCCATGAGCATCCCAACTGGAGGTCAGCCATTATCAAAGGTGCTGTGGACTTTGAAGAAGCACGAGTACAGAGTGAAAGGGACAAACGAGCTAAGCGGAAGGCACGTCAAGCAAATCCTCATCTTGACCATCTTCCATCTGGAAACCTATGTCCTCACTGTGGGAGGCTGTGTGGATCCAGAATTGGCCTCCACAGTCACTTACGGACCTACTGTTAAAGACCTTATCTTGGAAGACAATCTTACTCGGCCATGAGTGATCACCAATCCGTCCGTCCGTCCATCCATCCATCCATCCATCCCGCCCTTCCTCCCAGTAGGAGCCCAGGGAGGCAAACAAAAGCACTAAAAACACTCTAAATCATCATACAAACAGACTTTAAAATATATTACAACAAAAATCCTTAAAAATATATTACAACAAAAATCCTTAAAAATATATTAAAACAAACCATCTTTCAAAGCATTTTTTTTAAGAAAGCTTTAAAAACATCTTAAAAAGCAATTCCAACACAGATGCAGACTGGGATAAGGTGTCAACTTAAAAGGCTTGTTGAAAGTGGAAGGTCGTCAATGGACACCGAAAAGATAACAGAGATGGTGCCTGTCTAATATTTAAGGGGAGGGAATTCCAAAGGGTAGATGCCACAACACTAAAGGTCCACTTCCTATGTTGTGTGGAACCAACCTCCTGATAAGATGGTATCTGCAGAAGGCTCACCTGGAGAGCATAGTGATCGACTGGGTATATAAGGCATAAGACGATCTTTCAGGTATCCTGGTCCCAAGTTGTATAGGTCTTTGTACACCAAAACCAGAGTCTTGAACGTAGCCTGGTAGCTAATAAGCAGCCACTGCCATTTTTTCAGCAGTGGGGTGACATGCTGGCAATACCCTGCCCCAGTGAGCAGTCACACTGCCACATTTTGGTTTGCACTCAGTGGTTTGCACTGAGCAGGTGTTAATCACAACTATTACATTTTCATTGTTTCTGAAAAAGAACAGAAAAAATAATTCCATATTCAGCTACTCCTATTAAATTAATTCTTCCTAATGTGTATTTTTATACACTGGCTCAATTCCACTTTAGGTATTTCTATAGTGCAACTCCCCTTCCATTTCCACACCAAAGCTCCAAGAATCCTGGAAGTTCTGTACTGTCCCTTCCATTTCCACACCAAAGCTCCAAGAATCCTGGAAGTTCTGTACTGTCCAGATGCTACTGAATGATACTACAAAATGGTAGCCCAATAAGGACCGTGTAAGAAATGGGTCTGCGCTGGTTCAAATTTCATCTAAACCAATAAAAAGGTCTATTCACCAAATCAAGAGGTGGAGTTTGATTATTAACTTCACAGGTTTGTTTATATATAGATTATTATATAGCTCATGTTTTAGAATGCTATATGAACTGATGATAGAGTGATGAAGAAGCAAAGGCACAGTTGAAAATCACAGTGAGAGCAGTAGAAGGTCCTGTTCAAGTAAAATTCTTCTCCACACCCAAATTTTACCTAGAGTGAGATCAGATGAAGGCTTTCGGCTCACACATTGCTTCCCAGTGGGAGGGGGGCAGATTGCTGAACTGGAAGACCTCAGATTTTGTTTATTTGTTGAAAGTGGAATCTTATAATCCCTAAGAAAATTAATACTGTAATCCTATGCATGTCTATTGAGTTCAATGTGACTTACACCCAGTTAAATGTGTGCAATATTCCAGTCTAGGGCTGCAATTCTATACACATTTATCTGGAAGTAAGTCCCAGTGAACTCAATGGGGCTTACTTCTGAATAGATTGTACTGTAAATGTGGGTTTCCCAGTTCTGTTGTTTATTTATTTTATTTATTTATTTTATTACATTTCTAGACCGCCCTATAGCAATAAGCTCCCAGGGCGGTGAACAGCATAATAAAACAGATTAAAATACAAGCGGATGTAAATACAATACAGTACACAATAAAACATAATTAAAATTCCAAATTTAAATTCAATTTTAAAATTTTTTAAATGCCTGGGCACAGAGGTAGGTCTTTACCTGGCGCCGAAAAGATAACAGAGAAGGCGCCAGGCGTATCTCGTCAGGGAGGGCGTTCCATAGTTCGGGGGCCACCACTGAGAAGGTCCTAGCTCTAGTTGTCGTTCTCCATGCCTCCTTATGCGTTGGGACACGGAGAAGGGCCTTCGACGTCGAGAGCAGTGACCGGGTAGGTACATAGCGGGAGAGGCGTTCCGCCAGGTATTGCGGTCCGATGCCGTTAAGGGCTTTATAGGTAAGAACCAACACTTTGAATCTGGCCTGGAAACATATTGGTAGCCAGTGCAGCTGGGCCAGAACAGGTGTTATATGATCAAATTTTTTAGTCCCAGTAAGGACTCTGGCCGCAGCATTCTGCACCAGCTGAAGTTTCCGAACCGTCTTCAGAGGTAACCCTACGTAGAGTGCATTACAGTAGTCCAATCTAGAGGTTACCAGAGCATGGATAACTGTGGCGAGGTTCTCCCTCTCCAGATAGGGTCGTAGTTGGGCTACCAGCCGAAGCTGGTAGAACGCATTCCATGCCACCGAGGCTACTTGAGCCTCCAGTGACAGGAGCGGATCTAATAAGACCCCCAAACTACGGACCTGCTCCTTTAGGGGGAGTGTAACCCCATCTAGGGCAGGTCGGACATCATCCATCTGGGCAGAGAGCCCCCCCACCAACAGCATCTCAGTCTTGTCAGGATTGAGTCTCAGTTTGTTAGCTCTCATCCAGTCCATTATCGCGGCCAGGCAGCGGTTTAGTACATTAACAGCCTCACCTGAGGAAGATAAAAAGGAGAAGTAGAGCTGCGTATCATCAGCATATTGCTGGAAACGCACTCCAAATCTCCTAATGACCTCACCCAGCGGCTTCATATAGATATTAAAGAGCATGGGGGACAGAACTGAACCCTGTGGGACCCCATACTGGAGTATCCAGGGGTTCGAGTAATGTTCCCCAAGCATCAACTTCTGGAGACGATTCTCAAGGTAGGAGCACAGCCACTGCCAAGCAGTGCCTCCAACTCCTAAGTCCGCAAGACGTCCCAGAAGGATACCATGGTCGATGGTATCAAAAGCCGCTGAGAGATCAAGGAGAACCAACAGAGTTACACTCCCTCTGTCTTTCTCCCGACAGAGGTCATCATACAGGGCGACCAAGGCTGTTTCTGTACCAAACCCCGGCCGAAAGCCCGATTGACATGGATCCAGATAATCAGTTTCATCCAAGAGAGCCTGGAGCTGGCGAGCGACCACATGCTCTAAGACCTTGCCCAAGAATGGAACATTTGCTACCGGTCTATAGTTGTCAAAATTTTCAGGGTCCAAGGAGGGTTTCTTTAGGAGCGGTCTCACCACTGCCTGTTTCAGGCAGGGTGGTACCGCTCCCTTTCGTAGGGAGGCATTGATCACCTCCTTGGCCCATCCGGCTGTTCCGTTCCTGCTAGCTTTTATTAGCCACGAGGGGCAAGGATCCAGAGCAGAAGTGGTTGCCCGCACCTGTCCAAGCACCTTGTCCACATCCTCGAGCTGTACCAACTGAAACTCATCCAATAAAACAGGACAAGACTGTGCTCCGGACACCTCATTAGGCTCAACTGCTACAATATTGGAGTCAAGGTCCCGGCGGATGTTCGTGATGTTATCTTGGAAGTGTCTCGCAAACTCATTACAGCGGGCTATTGATGGTATTATTGCGTTCTGAGGCCCAGAGTGTAAAAGTCCCCGAACAACTTTATAAAGTTCCGCTGGGCGGTTAGAAGATGACTGAATGGAGGCAGCAAAGTACTGCTTCTTCGCTGCCCTCACCGCCTTCACATAGAGCTTGGTAGAGACCTTCACAAGTGCAAGACCACAGCCGTCGGGAGTTCGTCTCCATTTGCACTCAAGCCTTCTCCTTTCTTGCTTCATCACTCTTAGCTCCTGGGTGAACCACGGAGCCACTTGAGCTCTGCAGAGGAGAGGGCGCACCGGGGCGATCGTGTCATCTGCCCGGGTCATTTCCGTATTCCACAAATTGACCAGGGTTTCGACAGTAGCGTCAGTTTTATCAGCCGGAAAACTCCCCAGAGCCTTCTGAAAGCCTTCAGGATTCATTAGTCTCCGGGGACGGACCATCTTAATTGGTCCTCCACCCTTGCAGAGGGGAGAAAACATTGTGAGCCAACACCTCAATAGGCAATGATCTGACCATGACAGAGGAATAGATGTAAAATCCCTTACTCCCAGATCACCATCCCCTGTTCCAGTAGCAAAAATTAAGTCTAGAGTGTGTCCCGAAATATGCGTAGGGCCAGTAACAAATTGAGACAGCCCCATGGCTGTCATGGAGGCCATGAAGTCCTGAGCCACCCCAGACAAAGTGGTCTCGGCATGAATGTTGAGATCACCCCTCCTCTCCCAGGTGGTTATAGGATGCACTGTGGCAAAGATGAAATGTTTCACATATAATAAAAATGATAATCATACTGCCTAGCTTGGAGATCAGAGGCAGCAGCACATCTCCTTACACAAAGTGTCCTTTTTCAAATCACAGCTTTTGTCTCTACAGCTAGGGAGTTTTGCACAGGTGCCAGTTTGCTGGGGACAGATGTTGGCAGCTCAAGGAACTTAGGAGTTAGTGAAAACAAGCCAGCTTCATAAACTGTTATCTGAAACTGACTTGTTTCCATTAACCATAGTTAAGATTAACCATAGTTTGCCCAGGTTTGGATGTCACTGGAAGTAGTGGTTAATCAAAAATGGAAGTGAAGCTTCTGAACTTCTCCTTGCAGCTGTGCCTGAAGAGGAGGGACAAGTGTACCAGCTCAAGGGGAAGATAGCTTCTTTCTTATAACACTACACTATGGTTTAGCATTATGGCCAAACACAGTCTGTCTGGTTAGGAAAGGAACCTCCTCTTCACATAGTATGCAGCTCTGAGGGGTTTCAAATATAGATGTATATTGATGGAATACAGAAATTTATTAAAATTCAAAAATAATCTATGGGTAAGACATATCTCTATAAAGCTTGTGTTTGTGGATGTAGAATATGTTCTCTAAGGTTATTTTTTCTGTTTTCTTATATTTCTAATAAAAATACAGAAAAATTATTTATATTTCAGAACAAATTTTACAAATATTGTGATAGAGTTGTCACTTTTTTCTGGAAGTATTTCTGTGCCCTCGAAAGCTACATAACAGGCAGAAATTCAACAGGCATAGCTTGAATGGCATAGAGATTATGGGGAAAACCTTCAGCAATTGAATTTCTGCTTGTTATCCAGCTGACAAAGGCAAAAGAGACGAGGTAGGAAAATTTTGCTAAAGTGACATTCAAAGCAAATGTGGGAGTTCTTCCTCAGAAGAAAAAGGAATTTCAATCAAAATTTGATTGAAATGAAAATAATTTGAAAGAGGGGTTGCATACCTCCCTATTGCTACTGAAGAGGGGGGAAATATAGACATAGAAGCCCATAATGAATAGTTTAACACAGAAGGGTAAAGTTAAAACATAGATCTTATTACAATTTGAGGACTCTACAAAGACATCTTACATTTTATGGGCGGGTAAATGGGTTAGGATTTTTATTTTTTTAATTTACAGTGTCTGTGTTGATGTGTAAATTTGGAAGAGATTCCTTCAAGGCAGGAAATCATAAGACAGGCCTATAAAAACAACTCCTCTGTTTCTGCTTACTAAATGCTTTCTCTCGTGCCAAGAGATACTCCCAGAACAAGTCCCACCTTTTCCCTTCCTCTGTATCAGATGCAACAGGAGGAGGAAAGGTGGGGCACCTCTTAACTAGGAATTGGCACGATGAATACAGCAAAGATTTTACTTTCCTCTCCATAGAAACTGCCTTCCTCTTCAGCAGTATGGAGAGTAAACATGCTGCCTGGGGCGACTTTAGAGTTTATTCTGGACACTCATAATAAAATCGATTACAGCTCTAGCTATTTTTGTATGTGGGTGCTAAGAAAGTTGCTTCTGAACTCCACAACAGGCATCCTTTTAACAGAAGTGTATATCAATGGACAAAAGGTACATTATTTCCAATAACAAAACTCTTATCAATTAACTGACAGATTTTACAGATCCCTGCATAACTACTAAAAACATTTTCTTCTAATAAAAACATGAGAATAGTAAACATGAAATTAAAAGAATCAGTAGTTTTTGCTTTGTAGTATAGATACCATATCTATCTACTTGCAGAAGCCTCAGAGTACAGGCATCTAATTCAGAGGAATGCCTATTATTGTGGCACAGCAATTTGATTGGCAAAGCACTTAATGGTTTTCTTCAATAAGAGGGTTTTGGGGGGGTAATGGGATTCAGAGTCTGTTTCAGAAGACATTAAATGCAGTGATCATTTTAGGGAACACAGCTGCCTTGTCTGGTGCACAGCTGTGAAGAACCCTCCAAAAAGAGGACGTGATCTACACAACCCCGCTTCGCACCCGGGACTTACCGGTTGTGGGGCGTGTTTGCGGCCTGGGTGAAGCCTGAGCCTCCATGCCTGGAGAGGGCAAGCGCGCCGGCTGGGGTGACGCAGTAACGGCGCGCTTCTAGAGGGGGCGGGGCATATGAGCTTATTTAGGCTTGCGCCATCCGCCCCCTCTCCCTCTTCATAATTGTGGCACCCGCCCTACCCTCCCTCTGCTGCAGTGTGATTCATTTGGTCGCCTCCGGGGCCGAGTAGGAATTTTTGGCTTGCCTGCATTTTAGCCGGCAGGTTTCTTTTGCCTACTCCATACTGTGGTTAGCAGGAAGGGCATTCAGGGTTAGTACGGGTGTTTTTTCTGTGGTTATTAGGTTGATTTGGCTGTTTGAATTTAATACTTAATGGTCGCTTTATTGAGGAAGTGCGGGAAAGGTTGAAGGTGAAGGGCAGCTAGGTGACACCTTTAGGCACCTTTGGAGGTGATAGGCGGTTCCGGAGGCCTGCAGCTCCGGGTTTTACGGCCTGAGGGCAGGATACGGGTCGCCTTTGGGGCCAACAGGTCTCATCCACCCGGAGTTTCACGGCACCGGGAGGCGGTGACGCAGGTTGGCCTCCCTACGCACAATTGGAGTGTGGTCAGGGCAAGGGGTTGACAGATTGCACCCCTTTGCCCGACAGCGGTTTGGGTCGCCCGAATAGCTGCAAGCAGGCTTTGCCTGACTCACCAGTTGAATCCCACACTTATGTTCCCCTTTGCAGGTTCATTGTCATAATATGAATTTGGTTTAATAAAGTGGCCCATTATTTAACCCATCATATTGTGTCTGCGTCTTATTTCACCCCTGGGTCGCAACTTCCAGTGGGTATCTCATGTTGACATGTTTTCACTGGATCACTAAACTCTTGATGTTGGAAGAGAATATGTAACTCAACAGTATATCACAAAGGTTATTTTCTCTCTCTCTCTCTCTCTCTCTCTCTCTCTCTCTCTCTCTCTCACACACACACACACACACACACACTCACTCACACACACACACACACAAACACACACAGAGAGAGAGAGAGAGAGAGACAGAGAGAGAGAGATTTACATCCTAAGGATCCCTTACAGGTTTAATGTAATGGCAGTTCGAAGCAAGTGGCGATGGTAATGAGGTAATATTTCACCTCTCTCTTTTTAGCTAAATCATAGAAGTTGATTTTGCATTTATTTTTAACATCTCCTATCATATCCTGCAGATTTGAAATGGGCAACAGCGGGGTTTTTTCATGTACTATGGCACATAATATGCTGAGAAATTTTCTGTGATATTCCCTAATGCTAAAATTAGCATAAAACACTTAACTGAAAACTGACATGCCAGACAACAATGCATCAGTACAATTTGCATCTTGCATGAGTGTATAAATCAGTAATTAACTGTGGGTAATACCTTTTTAAAATATTTGTTTAATTTCCATTCAAGACAACTTTCAAAATACAAAAAAAGGTGAAAGAAATACTATAAGCAGTTAGAGAAATAAGTAGACTAAGAAAAGTCCCCTGACGAAGGATGATATACAATAGAGCCGAAACGCGTTGGGCATTTTAAAGAAGACAAAATAAATCATTTTGCAATATTTGGTCATTTGGGTTTTGAACCCCCCTGTTTTTTGTAATTTCCATTCATAACAACGTTCAAGAGTATAAAACATAAATCAACATGATAGTATACTGTACAAGTTAAAGATAACTTTGGACAATACTTTTAAGCCCATGTTATATATAATAAAAGCATAAGTGAGGCTTCTTTTTATGTAATAAAAAACTTTAGCTGTAACACTGTTGGAATGATGTGGGTTACTTATGCTTTATTTTTCCACAGAAAACTATCCATTTCATAAGTTTATTAGTAACAATGAATGGATGCAATTGCAAATACATTATTAGGCAAGCTTGGCATTTCAAAGTTTTTAGCAGTGCATCAGAAAACTTTCTGAAGCAAACGCACACTATTCTAATTTCTGTAGAAAAAAATTCAATTCAAAATTTTCCAGAAAACCGACTTTACTGGTTGGCACACAACCAGCATAATTCATTCATTTCATGAGTATTTACACAATCAAGTATCAAAGATGTTATTACAATCTTAGTAACCAACATAAAACCTGTAAGGGTTTTTCAGTAACCAAACAGTGTCTCTACCTAGTGCACTATTCTTCAACCTTGGGTCCCCAGATGTTGTCGGACTACAACTCCCATCAACCCCACCCAGCTTAGCCAATGGCCAAGGATGATGGGAGTTGTAGTCCAACAACATCTGGGGTCCCAAGGTTGAAGAACAGTGACTAGTGAGTAGAAAGAGCATCAAGATATGGAAGACCCAGGTTCAAAACCCTGCTAGGCCAATTACCTCAGTCAATTATCCTTCGTAATTACAGAGTGGCCACTATACATATACATTCTACCAGTCCTGAGAATTTAGGAAAGCTGGTGCCCTCCAGATGTTTTGGACTACAACACCCATCAACCCTGGCCATCTTGGCTGGGACTGATAGGAGCTGTAGTCCAAAACATCTGGAAGGCACCAGGTGAAGGCTGTATTAAGATGAAGTTGAAAAGAAACAAATCCACAAGTGTTCTGAGGACCAAATCCTATACTTGTAGTGTACAAATATACTCAAAACAGCAACAGAGTTTGGATAATGGACTAATTTCCAGCTTCAGATAAATCATCTGTATCAGGTTGGAAATATGCCTAAAACTGTCGTGCTGAGAAAGGTTGGGAATAACAGGGGATTCATTACTTGCCATTTTCTCTGGTGTGCTGTGTTTACCTTTTGAGTTAACTTGCCGCTGATTATTTTTCAGGTAGGTTACATGCTAAAGTAGATGCACCACTGACAGAAAGCTGCAGCATCATTCATGTTAAATCTGACTGTATATAAAGGTGACCCAGTCAAGAAACAAATGTACTATAAAAGATCTAGCCATCTACATTTTATATATATGGTATTAAATTCCATCACTTCACATCCTAAGATCATTTAATGCTAAGATTAAAAGGCCACTTTCTTAGTTGGTCTTACAAAGAAGTTTACTAAGCTTTCCATCTGCCAAGAAAAAAAACCCTTTAAATTCCTTTGATCTCAACATCTCTTAACATTTTGCATCCCTGTTATGATGGGTGCCCTCCCACTCCCACAAAGTGATGAAAGCCTAAAAGGATTTTTACGTACGGTTCTTTTTTTCTGAGATATTGATATTCTGGAACCAGTACCCATAGGCATTTGATGGGATAGCTCCGCACCTCTTCACTAAGGATGATTCGCATCTGTTTTCAGTTCGTACCCAATGCAAAATATCTTAATGGAAGATTCTCTGTGATGTACTGGGATAGGAAGTCAGTTCTACAAACAGATGGACTCAACTTGGTTTTAAGACTTAAAGTAAAGGAGAATCAACTTTGGTTGAAAATGTAAAATATGGATTATAAGTGTTTTCAAACATAAGAATGGACAATCTCAACATTTTTTAAAAATGGTGGGAAAGCTGCCATTTTGAAGTTGAATTGCCTGATAAAACATTTGTACTGATTTTTTTTTTTGCTCAGAGGAGTATGTCAGAAACAAGTGAAGCTGTAGCGTATTGGTCAACCTTATTTTCAAATATTATCTCCATCATACTTCTAACACTTATCAGTGGTAGTATTGTAGTTTTGAAAGTTGGGAAAAACAACGTATCTGTGTCTAATACAGTAGGGCCCTGCTTTTCGGCAGCCCGTTTTTTGGCGTTCCGCTAATATGGTGATTTTCAATTAGAGTAAGGCCCTACTCATACAGCGCTTGTTCCGCTTTTACAGCATTTTTCGGGCATTGGGCACAATTCTATTGACGGAGTTCCGCTTTTCAGCAGGTTTCGCTTTTAGGCGGTAGTCTGGAATGTAACTCGCTGTATGAGTGGGGCCCTACTGTATCCTGAACAAATGCACTAGTTTGAAGACATTCAATTTGATTTGAATGGAACAAGTTTTTATAAAATAGCCAGGATTCAAAGAGCCACATAGCCAACAGAGGCCTCACGTTTGTATAATACCTCACTACTCTAAGTGAAAAGGGTTCTCAAGCACAAGGAAATTTGGAACAAAAAAACTGCAGGCTACAAGAAAAATTGTGTGCTTATGTCATAAGCTCAGAAGTGTTTATGTCTGAGAGAGTCCTATCTAATGTCTTTAGGATCAACGTGCATTAAAAAACACAGTAACTTGTTTCTATTGTATCTTGTATTCAATTATTCCAAAGTACACTATAAATGAGGGGATTGGTAAAAAGAAAGCTGAAAAACAAAGTCCAGAGGGTCACATCACTCGAAAATGCTTGGAAGTTGTTTAAAAACACTATATTAGAAGCTCAACTGGAGTGCATACCGCAGATCAGAAAAGGTACCGCCAGGGCCAAGAAGATGCCAGCATGGTTAACGAGCAAAGTCAAGGAAGCTCTTAGAGGCAAAAAGTCTTCCTTCAGAAAATGGAAGTCTTGTCCGAATGAAGAAAATAAAAAAGAACACAAACTCTGGCAAAAGAAATGCAAGAAGACAAAAAGGGATGCTAAAAAAGAATTTGAGGAGCACATTGCTAAGAACATAAAAACCAACAACAAAAAATTCTATAAATACATTCAAAGCAGGAGACCATCTAGAGAGACAATTGGACCCTTGGATGATAAGGGAGTCAAAGGTGTACTAAAGAACGATAAGGAGATTGCAGAGAAGCTAAATGAATTCTTTGCATCTGTCTTCACAGTGGAAGATATAGGGCAGATCCCTGAACCTGAACTAACATTTGCAGGAAGGGATTCTGAGGAACTAAGACAAATAGTGGTAACGAGAGAGGAAGTTCTAAGCTTAATGGACAATATAAAAACTGACAAATCACCGGGCCCGGATGGCATGCACCCGAGAGTTCTCAAAGAACTCAAAGGTGAAATTGCTGATCTGCTAACTAAAATATGTAACTTGTCCCTCGGGTCCTCCTCCGTGCCTGAGGACTGGAAAGTGGCAAATGTAACGCCAATCTTCAAAAAGGGATCCAGAGGGGATCCCGGAAATTACAGGCCAGTTAGCTTAACTTCTGTCCCTGGAAAACTGGTAGGAAGTATTATTAAAGCTAGATTAACTAAGCACATAGAAGAACAAGCTCTGCTGAAGCAGAGCCAGCATGGCTTCTGCAAGTGAAAGTCCTGTCTCAGTAACCTATTAGAATTCTTTGAGCGTGTCAACAAGCATATAGATAGAGGTGATCCAGTGGACATAGTGTACTTAGACTTTCAAAAAGCGTTTGACAAGGTACCTCACCAAAGGCTTCTGAGGAAGCTTAGCAGTCATGGAATAAGAGGAGAGGTCCTCTTGTGGATAAGGAATTGGTTAAGAAGCAGAAAGCAGAGAGTAGGAATAAACGGACAGTTCTCCCAATGGAGGGCTGTAGAAAGTGGAGTCCCTCAAGGATCGGTATTGGGACCTGTACTTTTCAACTTGTTCATTAATGACCTAGAATTAGGAGTGAGCAGTGAAGTGGCCAAGTTTGCTGACGACACTAAATTGTTCAGGGTTGTTAAAACAAAAAGGGATTGCGAAGAGCTCCAAAAAGACCTCTCCAAACTGAGTGAATGGGCGGAAAAATGGCAAATGCAATTCAATATAAACAAGTGTAAAATTATGCATATTGGAGCAAAAAATCTGAATTTCACATATACGCTCATGGGGTCTGAACTGGCGGTGACCGACCAGGAGAGAGACCTCGGGGTTGTGGTGGACAGCACAATGAAAATGTCGACCCAGTGTGCGGCAGCTGTGAAAAAGGCAAATTCCATGCTAGGGATAATTAGGAAAGGTACTGAAAATAAAACAGCCGATATCATAATGCCGTTGTATAAATCTATGGTGCGGCCGCATTTGGAATACTGTGTACAGTTCTGGTCGCCTCATCTCAAAAAGGATATTCTAGAGTTGGAAAAGGTTCAGAAGAGGGCAACCAGAATGATCAAGGGGATGGAGCGACTCCCTTACGAGGAAAGGTTGCAGCATTTGGGGCTTTTTCGTTTAGAGAAAAGGCGGGTCAGAGGAGACATGATAGAAGTGTATAAAATTATGCATGGCATTGAGAAAGTGGATAGAGAAAAGTTCTTCTCCCTCTCTCATAATACTAGAACTCGTGGACATTCAAAGAAGCTGAATGTTGGAAGATTCAGGACAGACAAAAGGAAGTACTTCTTTACTCAGCGCATAGTTAAACTATGGAATTTGCTCCCACAAGATGCAGTAATGGCCACCAGCTTGGATGGCTCTAAAAGAAGATTAGACAAATTCATGGAGGACAGGGCTATCAATGGCTACTAGCCGTGATGGCTGTGCTGTGCCACCCTAGTCAGAGGCAGCATGCTTCTGAAAACCAGTTGCCGGAAGCCTCAGGAGGGGAGAGTGTTCTTGCACTCGGGTCCTGCTTGCGGGCTTCCCCCAGGCACCTGGTTGGCCACTGTGAGAACAGGATGCTGGACTAGATGGGCCACTGGCCTGATCCAGCAGGCTCTTCTTATGTTCTTATGTTCTTAACATTTTATTTGTGAGGTATTTAGTAAGTTAGTTAACATATATGGAACCACTAGCTAAAGCACTGAGAATAGACACCACCATAAACGGACTCAAACAAAAAGGAAAAACCCACCTGACAGAACAATAACGGTGACCAACCCAGAACAAGCCTTACTAAATTGGTGGAGATCATCACCCAATATCGAAACCTGGCTGGACTACAACTGAACTTTAACAAATCAGAAATGATGTCCCAACTCACAATAAATAGACTGAAGAAGACCTGCCCTGGGAGTAAGTATCTGAGCATCTGGGTGCTTGCTGCTTGCTCCTTTGGGTTGCTGTCCCTCAAGTCCCTGGTAAGTGCTGCAAGGACTGGGACCCTCCCCTCTGCCTGACCCTGGCTCCAGAAAGAGGCTGGAGGTAATCTTGCAGCCTCTTGCATCAGCTGCTGGCTGGGGCAGGAGGCATAAAAGCCCAGCTGCCCTTGGGCAGCCGGTCTGCAGCTGGTGAGGGCAAGGGTGCTACCCCTTCTATTTTCTTAATTTTGTTTTATTATTTTTCTGTTAAACCAATCTGGAGGAGATTGGTGGGGGAAGGGCATGTGGTACATGTGTAGTTCCTGCACAGGGTAAGAGCCTGTGCAGTGAACTGAATAATAGGAGAAAGTCACCAGATGCCTTCAAAGTGAGAGTCTGTAACTGGCAGAAGGCTTGCCCTTCCTGGGTGTGAGACAGGAGGGGGAATAGATGAACCCTGTGTGAAAATTTTGAATGGGCATGACTGTTCCCAATCCTCGCAGAGGCCTACTGGGATAATTGGCTCAGGCAGGTTTTGTTGGTGGGCTCGTCTTGGGTCCATGTCAGGGGTTTAGGAGGAGTCTTAGTAAAGAAGAACATGGGTGATGCCACCGCAATTTCAGTGATCATGGGTAGAGGGAAATATAGCCATGGGGATGTGGTGAATTACCATAGAATATGAAGGCAAGGCTATCTGCACCTTGTTCCTTGCTGCCACTCCTCTCATGGATGGGTTCCTCATTGCTCATCTGCTGTGCCCACTGGCCTGTGTGTGTTGAGGATTAACGCGAGATTGGTACACAATAAGACCACTCTCATCCATGACTTGACTGTGGATGAAGGTGCCAATTTGGTGTGCATTACCGAGACCTGGGTGGGTGAGCTGGGAGGAGGTGATCTGACCCAGCTTTGCCCAGCTGGATACTCGGTGCTACACTAGCACAGGCTGCAGGGACGGGGAGCAGGAGTTGCTGTGGTCTACAGAACTTCACCAGGAAACAACTCTGTCTTGGAGCTGTCTGTGAGGGCCTGCACCTAGTGTTGGGCCAAGGAGACAGGAAACTAGGGTTGCTGCTGGTGTACCATCCACCCTCCTGCCTGGCAAATTATCTGACTCAGCTGGCGGCCATCTCATCTGTGGTGTTGGAGGAGCCCAGAAAAATAGTGCTGAGTGATTTCAATGTCCATGCTGAAGCTGCCTCTAGTGTTCCGGATTGGGACTTCATGGCCTCCATGACGACAATGGGCTGTCTCAAGTTGTCACCAGCCCAACATATAGGGCAGGGCACACCCTCGACTTGGTTTTTGCTCCAGATGGAGGAAGGGATGGTCTAGAGATTGGGGGTGGATGTCACCCCATTGTCATGGTCAGATCACTTCCTAGTGAAGTTTGGACTTATGGCATCGATCCTTCACTGCAGGGGTGGTGGACAGATTAAGATGGTCTGCCCCCAGAGCCTAATGGAAACCACTGGATTCCTGAATGCCCTGGGTGAGTTTCCCGTAGATAGAGCAGGTGACCCTGTTGAAGCCCTTGTCACACTGTGGAACAGCGAGGCGTGTCGGGCTCTTGACACGGTTGCCCCTGAGCGCCATTTCTGGCATTGTGGAGCCTGGGTTGCACCTTGGTACACCAGTGAGCTAAGGGCAATGAAACAGGCCGGCCGATGGCTAGAGCGCAAGTAGTGAAATATGTGCTGTGAGGCTGATTAGGCACGAGTAAACCATCACAAACCACTTCTCTGCCTCCATCGCATCCTCAAGTAGCCGCCAGTGGAGCTTTTCCGTATTATCAGGGGTCTGTTGACATCAACTCCAGGAAATGGAGTCTTAGACCCTTCGGAGGCCTACTGTAAATTGTTTGCAGGGCACTTTGAGGGTAAAGTTGCTCGCCTCCATAGCAGTCTTGATGCCCCATCCACATCCACTGTAGTCCCCAATGAGGTGTCCAGAGCAACGCCTGCCGCAACCTCTTGGGAACGGTTTCAGTTGATGCAGCCTGATGACGTGGACAAGTGCTTGCGATGATGTGGCCAACAACATGTCCTCTTGACCCTTGCCCTTCTTGGCTTACTAAAGGTTGCTGAGGGGGGTTGACTGAGTGGATCCAGGATATGGTCAATGCATCATTGTGGGAGAGAGTGGTTCCAGCCACCTTGAAAGAGG
Source organism: Rhineura floridana (assembly GCF_030035675.1). Classification (NCBI taxonomy): domain Eukaryota; kingdom Metazoa; phylum Chordata; class Lepidosauria; order Squamata; family Rhineuridae; genus Rhineura; species Rhineura floridana. Next base: position 173,600,637 of record NC_084482.1, on the reverse strand, counting down.
CGATGATCCGACCACTCCTGAAAAAGCCCACCCTGGACCCATTGTTTTGTGACAACTACTGACGGGTTGCAAATACCCCCTTTTTAGGGAAGGTGATTGAGAGGGTTGTGGCACAGCAATTGCAAGTACTCTTGGATGAAACAGATTATCTTGACCCATCCCAGTCTGGGTTCAGGCCTGGTTATGGGACTGAATCGGCCTTGGTCGCCCTGATGGATGACCTTTATTGGGAGAAGGACAGGGGGAGTGCGACCCTGTTATTTTCACTTGATCTCTCAGAGGCTTTTGAAACCATTGACCATGGTATCCTTCTGGGCCAACATGGTCAGATGGGTATTGGAGGCACTGTTTTACAGTGGTTCTGATCCTATCTCCAAGGTCATTCTCAGAGAATAGCATTGGGTGACTGTCTTTTGGCCCCCTGGCAGTTGTGCTGTGGGGTGCCGCAGGGTACCATCTTGTACCCCATGCTGTTTAACATGGAGCAGTCATCAGGAGATTTGGAGCGAGGTGTCAGCAGTATGCTGACGATACCCAGCTCTATTTCTCTGTAACATTTGAATCAGGAGAGGTTGTGCAAACCCTTGGCAGCTGCTTGGACTCAGTAGTGGGCTGGATGAGGGCCAATAAACTGAGTCTGAATCATAGCAAGACGGAGGCACTGTGGGTTGGTGGTTTCCGAGTTCGGATAATTTGTCAGTTGTCTGCTTTGGATGGGGTCATACTCCCTCTGAAAGAGCAGGTTCCTAGTCTGGGGGTGCTCCTGGATCCATCTTTGTTGCTAGAGGCCCAGGCGACCTCAGTGTCTAGGAGTGCCATTTACTAGCTTCGGATGGTAAGACAGCTGCAGCCCTTTCTGGACTGGGATAGCCTGACCACTATTGTCCATGCACTGGTAACCTCCAGGCTGGATTACTGTAATGTGCTCTATGTGGGGCTGCCCCTGAGGTTGGTCTGGAAGTTGCAGCTGGTGCAAAATGCGGCGGCGAGACTGCTTACTGGGGCAGGGTATTGCCAACTTATCACCCCGCTACTGAAAGAATTGCACTGGCTGCCCATTTGCTGCTGGGCCTAGTTCACGGTTCTAGTTTTGGTGTACAAAGCCCTATACAGCTCAGGACCAGGACACCTGAAAGACAGTCTTATCCCTTATATACCCAGTCGATCACTGCGCTCTGCAGGTGAGGGCCTCCTGCAGATCTTATCAGGAGTTCCGTTCTGCACAACCTAGGAGACGGATCTTTAGTGTGGCAGCACCTACCCTTTGGAATTTCCTCCCCTTAAGTATTAGGCAGGCGCCATCTCTGTTATTTTTTGGCGCCTATTGAAGACTTACCTCTTTCAACAAGCCTTTTAAGTTGAGACCTATCCCAGTCTGCGTCTGTGTTCAAATTGTTTTTAATATGTTTTTAAACTATTTTTTAACAATATGTTTTTTAAAATGTCTTCAAAGCTTTTTAAAAAACATTTTTAAAGTTGTTTTGTTTTAATGTATTTTAAGGTCTGTTTTTATGATGTTTTAAAGTGTTTTTAGTGCTTTTGTTTGCTGCCCTGGGCTCCTGCTTGGGAGAAGCGCAGGATATAAATCAAACAAACAAACAAATACAATAGCAAACAAAACTGAAAATCTGACCCAAAGCAGTTAAGTACCTGAGAGTCAAAATTCCCTACATAGAATGGAAGGATTAGATTACAAACTATTAATAAATGAAATTAGAAATATGTTGAGTATATGGAGAAAAACACAAATACTGAAAATACTGTTTCTCTTCCATACCATCCCACTCACACTTCCTCCGGCAATACTAAATAGATGACCGACTCTTTTAATCAAGCACATACACCGGGGGGGGGGGACCACATTTACGACTATCAGTTCTATACAAAACCACTGATCAAGGGGAGTGGGAATCCCACAGCTAAAATTATACCATGATGCAGTGCACCCAAGAAATGTAATCCCCATCAGACAAGGGGACGAGAACAAACCATGGATATCAATGGAATGCCGCAATACATGGGAAAACAACATCAGAGCCCTACCATTTATCTTACAACACAAGAAGGATATAGTCACAATAGACAACCCCTTCTTACTTGAAGTCTTGAAATAATGGAAGACGAAAGTATCCCCTTCAACATCACCCCTGGTACCCTTTATAAACCACCCTTATTCCACCATCCAGACAAACTGACCAAATTCAAGGACAGGGACACCAAGGGACTCTACACCCTGCTGGATCTCTTCTTCAACAGCACATCACTTACTGACACACAACTCAAAGGCAAACTAGGAACACTCCTCTAAAAATGTCTACTACTCCACCAGGTACAACACTTCTTGGCCACCCCACTGGTCAAATCATAGGCCACTAGATCATTGACCCCATCAAACAACACTCCTTCACAGACAAAGGCCTACTATCAAACATATACAAACTCCTACAGGCTGAGACAAGTGGTACACTAGATAGTCTTAGCTCTGCGAACAAGACAAAAATATAGAAACTGATCCAATACAATGAAACAGAATATGGGAGAAAGAACCATTCCACTAATCATCAGCCAAACTGAAAGAAAATTGACTAAAACTAGTACAGAGATAGTATATGAATCCTTACACATTAAGTAGAATAATCCAAAGCAAGGATGCAGCTTGTTAGAGAGGATGAGGAGAACAAGGCACATACTTCCACATGTGGTGGATGTGCCCTATCATCAGGGAATTCTGGAACAAAATATTAGACCACAAACTGTCTCCATAATAATAATATAATAATAATAATAACATTTAATTTATCTGTCGCCTATCTGGCCAGTGGCCACTCTAGGCGACGTACATACAATAAATTACAACAAAATAGAATACAAAAATACAGTGTAACAGTATAAATTATGCTAACAAACAATATATGATAGGCAGTATTTAAATCATAAGGACATTAAACCTCCCCAGAAGTCCCAAAAGCCTGTTGGAAAAGCCAGGTCTTTAAGGCCTTGCGGAACATATTCAGGGAAGAGACGTGCCGAAGATCTTGTGGGAGGGAGTTCCAGAGGGTGGGGGCCGCCATTGAGAAGGCCCTCTCTCTAGTTCCCGCCAATCTAGCTGCTTTGGTTGGTGGGATTGAGAGAAGGCCTTGAGTGGCCGATCTTGTCAGGCGGCATAATTGGTGGCGTTGTAGGCGCTCCTTTAGATAAACTGGGCCGAGACCATATAGGGATTTATAGGTTAGTACCAACACCTTGAATTGGGCCCGGAAAACAACTGGAAGCCAGTGTAGATCGAACAGCACTGGTGTGATGTGGTCCCGGCGACGACTGTTTGGAAGTAGCCGAGCCGCTGCATGTTGTATAAGTTGTAATTTCTGGACCGTTTTCAAGGGTAACCCCACGTAGAGCGCATTAAAGTAATCTAATCGAGAGGTGACCAGGGCATGTACCACCAGTGGGAGCTGATGAACAGGAAGGTAGGGTTGCAGCCTACGTATAAGGTGTAGTTGATACCAAGCTGCCCGGCTCACAGCCGAAATCTGAGCCTCCATGGACAGCTTGGAATCAAGTACAACCCCGAGGCTGCGGACCTGGTCCTTCAGGGGTAGACACCCCATTGAACTTCAGGTCAACAAACTTCAGGTCCAGAACCTCTCATGGCTCTCCTCTCCATCTTTAGAGAAAAATACAGACCAGTCTTCTTTAAAGGTCTTCCAACCTCCTTCTTTGTGACAACCCAAATAATAGTAGCTTGCAACTGGAAAAATATCACATGCAACCTGACAGAGTAGTAGTACAGACAAATCTGGACAGTGAACTAATGGAAAAGCTAAAAAAAAATCAAGACAGTGGAAAGACCCCACCAAGAGAGACACATTCCATGAAAAATGGTTCACCTTCATTGCAACCAAAGAGTATGATTGGAAACCTCCTTCAACACACACATCGCTAGGGAAGGATACATTAAGCTGGACACCCAAGAATCCACAATATCCCAACACTAGACTAGAAATTGATTATACCACCCTGGGCTCCTACTGGGAGGAATGGCAGGATATAAATCTAATAAATAAATAAATAACACCTTGGCCAGAAACCCACGCCAACTCATAATACACATGACAGTGTACATTAACAACCTTAACAGGCAAATGTAGACACATCCAATAGAAGCCATACACCGACAATACCACCTCAATCTAAACTCCTTGCCAGAAACCATTCCCCATCCCCTTTTATTTGTTAACGCGACGTATAAATCCTGGAACAGGAATAATACTCTGCTGTTGTTTAAGGGGGGGGAAATGTGATGTTCCTATGTTAATGTATATATGGTAAGTGTTGTTGTTTAGAAGATACATGGTAAGTGGAGTGAAAGAGGGGGAGTGAATGGGCAGTAGAATGCGAGATGATTGGCTGAGTGTTTAAAATGGCTGAATGTATAAAAGGAAGAGTGAGAGTGGAATCTGGGGGGGAGAAGAGAACTGAGTGGGTTGGTTGGTGGGGTTTAGAGAGTTGTTTGCCAGGAGGGAGGTGGAGTTCGGATTAGTATTGAGTAAAACCATATGCTTATGTGCCTTAAGAAGAAATCTTGTTAATCTTGTTAGCTTTGTTATCTGTAATAAATACTTAATTTGGTTTACCAAAGGCCTGATCCTTGGCTGGGGTTTCACAGACCATAAGGGAGGGTAAGGTAATGACCAACCTAACCTAGAATATAATTAATGTATTATGAATATGAAAATATGTATTATATGAGAAGGTACAGGAATGTAACTCCCATGATCTGTACCCCCATTCTTTTCTGTACAAAAAATCCCTCTAACAAAAAAGTTTTTAAAAACACCTTATAGACCATTTACTATATATAAGCCTACCTTAAAGCAGTTCACAATAGGAAGTCAGAGTCTAAAATTGCAAAGTCAAAGACTCTAAAACATGCAACAAAACAATATAAAGATAACAAAGACCTAGTCGATAAAGCCATCAAAAAAGAAAATCAAATATTCAGACTATAAAATTCATAAAATAATCAGCATTACAATGCAGCAATCAACAGTCAGAAAATCTATACTCCACCTTTCAATACAATTCCCTGAGTTTATAAAATCTAAAAAACACAATAAAATAATTTTAAAACATGCAAATTAAATATACATTTATGTAGGTATACATCTTCATATCCACTTTGTGCTTCACAAACACAATTAGGCATATGGAGGTCTACAGCCATTTTAAAGGACTTGCAAAAAAATATTAGTTGCACGTAGGCCACAATCCAAAAACATGTGTATGCCAGATGCGCTGAAGTTTCTTCCAACCATTTGCTTTGCAACAGTTCTTCCACTGCCAAAATCCAAAAAAACATTTTAAAGGTTTTAAAAGCAGTTTGCAGTTTGGTATGGGGAACTGCTATGGTGAAGATGGCTGGAACAAGAATACTGGCACAGACTGTTAATTAAGCACCTTCCTTGATCACAACAATACATAAGAATATAAGACAAGCCCTGCTGGATCAGGACAAAGGCCGATCCAGTCCAGCATCCAATATTCATGTTGGCTAACCAGAGGTGCCTTTAGTAAGCTCACTAGCAGGACCTGAGCTCCACAGAATTCTACCCACCTGCAATTCTTTGCAACTGACACTCAGAGGCTTCCAATAGTGGAGGTAGAGCAAAGCCAACTTGGCTGGTAGCTGCTGGTAGTCGTATCCTCCCTGAATTTGCCTAATCCTCTTTGAAAGCCAGTAAGATGTAACCCACCAAATGCTGATATTGTACAAACTACATTAATTTCACTTGCATGGCAACCCTTAAAGGCATGGCAGATTTTAAAACCCTGAGTGGCAAGTGATTTCTATCAGGGTCCACATTTTGAACTGAGAAAGGGTTCACGAGTCATCAGTCTTGAAATAAACCCATTTACAGGGTCAATACTAGGTTGGACCTGGGAGCTCTGGGTTTGGAGTTCCTGATGCCATTTCCTTTCTGGAAAAGCAGCCACAGAGGATCAAGTTTGGATACAGGCTGTGGCAGATGTGTAGTCTCTTTGCCCCTTTATAGGTTATTCAACCTCTGTCATCCCCGAAGCTACTACAAACAATGGAGGGGAAAGTTTATGGACTTAAGCTCTTAAAACTGATGTCTCCCTGTGGCTAAGTGCACTTTTTTGGGGGGTGGATTGGGGTTATGGTATAGGACAAAGGGTTACACTCTCCTCCTGTGTCACAGCTCTGATTCAACCCCACCCCCATGATAGCATGTGGGACTCCAAACATGGGGCTCCTACATCACATCTATTTTGAACTCCATTTCCCTATTAGCCAAGACACAAAAGTCTCTTTGTGAACATCGAACACTGTTCCTCACTGTAAACAGCAACAGAGAGCTTTAGCTGCTTAATCAGGGACCAAATGACATGCATTTTATTTATTTATTACATTCATATCCCACCTTTTCTCCAAAGAGCACAATGTGGCACACATGGTTCTCCTCTTCCCTCATTTCATCCTCACAACAACTCCTGGAGATAGGTCTTATTCAGTTGTCTGCCCTGTTCTCACATATAAAGCAGGTGGGATATATTTACATGAAAAGCAGAACACAAGCGAGGAGAGCTAAAGCCTGCTCCTATCCTGCACCCTTACTTTGCTTCAAGCAATTTTCTCCCTAACTCATCTCACTTTTGGTATTGCTGCTCAGCAAAAAGTGTTTCAAGGAACAACACAGCAAAGTAAGAGGGGGATGGATATTCCTCTTTCACCTGTGCAACCCATTTCATGCAGTGAAATAAACACACCCCACTTTATATGTGACTGGAGCAAGCACACGAGTACACACAGGTGCCCCATCATATCTAATTTGGTTTTCAGACACACACGCACAAATTGGCTGATGTGCCAAATAAAAGGGGGGGGACACATCCTTAGGATTGGGTCTTGCACTGAAGGCCAGATGGGAAGTCCATAGGGGCCAGATGGGAGCTTCTCAGCAAATTTTTGTAAACTACCATGGGAATATAATTGAAGAATGGTATACGAATTCTTACAAATAAATAAAATTGATTGATTGGGTTTGGGTCTTATGACTACTTTAAAACTAAAACCAGTAATAATGGGTATAACATTCTATGTGCAAAGAACAAGGCATTCAGCAGCTTTGAAGTACCTGATGCTGTTGTGGGGATTACAGAATCCTGCACTGTTGTGCAACAGAGTACTGGAGTATCTTTGCAACCATATATGAGGGGAGAGAGACTCTGTTGCCATCAAGGGAGGCTGTTTCCACCTGCCTTGCCCCACCCTCCAGCCTTCAAAAGGGAGCTGCCTCAAGAGAAGGACTATGAGGGGAGAGAGACTCTGTTGCCATCAGGGGAGGCTGCTTCCACCTGCCTTGCCCCACCCTCCAGCCTTCAAAAGGGAGCTGCCTCAAGAGAAGGACTATGAGGGGAGAGAGACTCTGTTGCCATCAGGGGAGGCTGCTTCCACCTGCCTTGCCCCACCCTCCAGCCTTCAAAAGGGAGCTGCCTCAAGAGAAGGACTATGAGGGGAGAGAGACTCTGTTGCCATCAGGGGAGGCTGCTTCCACCTGCCTTGCCCCACCCTCCAGCCTTCAAAAGGGAGCTGCCTCAAGAGAAGGACTATGAGGGGAGAGAGACTCTGTTGCCATCAGGGGAGGCTGCTTCCACCTGCCTTGCCCCACCCTCCAGCCTTCAAAAGGGAGCTGCCTCAAGAGAAGGACTATGAGGGGAGAGAGACTCTGTTGCCATCAAGGGAGGCTGTTTCCACCTGCCTTGCCCCACCCTCCAGCCTTCAAAAGGGAGCTGCCTCAAGAGAAGGACTATGAGGGGAGAGAGACTCTGTTGCCATCAGGGGAGGCTGCTTCCACCTGCCTTGCCCCACCCTCCAGCCTTCAAAAGGGAGCTGCCTCAAGAGAAGGACTATGAGGGGAGAGAGACTCTGTTGCCATCAGGGGAGGCTGCTTCCACCTGCCTTGCCCCACCCTCCAGCCTTCAAAAGGGAGCTGCCTCAAGAGAAGGACTATGAGGGGAGAGAGACTCTGTTGCCATCAGGGGAGGCTGCTTCCACCTGCCTTGCCCCACCCTCCAGCCTTCAAAAGGGAGCTTCTTTAGGAGGACTTTCTGATCTTTGGGTTGGGCTGTGTGGGTTGGGGGATAGCTTCTACTTTGTTGTTTAGTTTTATTGCTTCTTTTTTGATGTTTATATACTTTTATGTCTGATGTTTATATGCCTTTATTTTGTACGTTGCTCAGAGTGGCTGGGTTTCCAGTCAGATGAGCGACTAATAAATTGAATAAAATAAATAAAAATAAATAAATATACCAGTAGTGATACAGGCGCACTAGCTGATGTAGACACTAGGAGCTGGCTTATCCCCGTCCTGCCAGCATCTCAGAATCGCATCAGGCCCTCTCATCTTCCATGTGCAGAGGCATGCAGCAGCAGAAAGGTAGGGTCATATTGTATATCCATTATTATTGATTTAACAGTAAATTTTCTCAAGTCCTGCTTTTGGGCTTCCCAAAGGAACTTGGTATGCCACTATGAGGACAGGATGCTGGACTACATGGGCCCCTGGCCTGATCCAACAGGCTGTTCTTATCTTCCAACCCATTTTTAGAGGTTCCTATGCCAACTTCATTGGAACATATCCAGGACATACCCAGCAAGCAATTCCTCAATGTACAAAAGGGTCTCCTGACAGCTGGTGGGGTGCAGACACTTTTGTCTTACCACATCATGCTAGGTACCAGGTGCAACTGTAACAGTGTAAGGTGAGGTTCTGAAGATGCAGGGCCTCATCTGAGCCAGAATGGGGAATATATATGGCCTGACAGACAGTTCTAGGACTATGGTTGAGGACAAGGCCAATAATATTAAAATACAGAAAATTAAGGCAATATGAGTACTACTAATAAAAGGGGCTTTAAAACAACTGAGATTGAAGTGAAGAGAAATATTATATATTAGACCAACTTATTTGGAAGCATATTTGGCTTTAAGTTCCCTGGAAAATACACACACACACACACACACACACACACACACACACACACACACACACACACACACACACACACACACACACACACACACACACACACACACACACACACACACACACACACACACACACACACACACACACACACACACACACACACACACACACACACACACACACACACACACACACACACACACACACACACACACACACACACACACACACACACACACACACACACACACACACACACACACACACACACACACACACACACACACACACACACACACACACACACCCACCCACCCACCCACCCACCCACCCACCCACCCACCCACCCACCCACCCACACCATTTCAGCTAATGTAACATTCCATTTGATCAATTATTTTCTTGGTAGGGAGATCTGTAGTGCACTATTAATATACGGAACTGATGCACCATATCTAACCCGCCGCATGGTTTGATTTACCTCAATTATATTAGCAATTTGCTCCAGGTCTTTGAAAAACTGTAGCTCAAGCTACATGAGGATACCAGACAAGTTACTGCCAAAGCCTAAAGTGATAGCATGAATGATGAGATTTCTCTAAGTGGTAAACCTTTTGTGAATCTCCTAAAGTGCTTTAGGGTCACTTTATAGAATTCAGCCTTTTCTTGCTGGTCCATATTCTCAATCTTGAGTTTATTTCCACGTTGTAAATATTCAGAGAAACGTCTGGCTATATTGAATACCATATTACATTGCATAGAATAAAAGATTTTTTTTAAAAAAAGAAAAGACACTAGCGGAGATCCATCTGGTTCCAGAGAACAAAGCTATTGACTTGAAATGCTAGTAAGCATCCACACACTTCGCCTAAGCACCATGCTAGCAAATGTCATTGAAACGACTGAGACTCGAGGAGACCAATGAATAGGGGAATATTCCTATCAGCCCAAACTGTACTTTCAGAACTATTAATGTCACTTTAGCAGATCATCAGCACATTTAAAAGAAAAAAAAGATGGCAGAATCCATTGTTTAGCTGCACATTTAGATTTTCACTTAAGTTTCATATCATATTTATACAACAAAAATCATTCACGGGTGCTTTGTAGTGCAATCCTCTTATTTACTCAGAAGTAAGAACTACTGAGTTCATTGGGTCTTACTCACAGGTAAGTGTATATAGGATGGTACCCTGGAAATTAAAAAGAAAAAAGAAAATAGCAACCAATGATAAGGGTTGAACAAGCCTTCCTTCGTCCTGAAAAGTATACACAAGAGGCATACAACCTTTTTTTCCCCTCAGACGAAAGTGGTTGGGGGCCACATCCCTTACTTTCATCATCCATACATCCTCTCTACACACCGTGATCAACGGATTCCAACTGTGCCCACCAAGCCCAAGGATCTTGAGTCAGCATTGTCAGACACCTGCTCAGGTTCACAACTCCACAGGAAGTCCATCACCAACCACCAGAGCTTCCTGACCCTGCTTCTGAATGTCAGGGCTGACAGCTTACCCCCACTTCTTCAACTAGGAAAGTGTGACAGCAGAAAGTAGCAGGAGCGACAGCAGCTCACTTGCCTGCCCCATCTCACAGGGTAATGGTAGGAATGGGGGATAGAAACAGGAGGCAAATGACTAAGCAACAGTGAGGGGGAAGAGACCTACCAAAGGCCCACTGAAAGCTGAATACAACACCAATTGAGCCACACTCCTCCATCTTCTTCTTTGACAAAAGAAATATCCGGAGTACATAAATCAGAAATGTTCATGCACACACAAAATGCTTCACTCTAGAAGTTGAAAGCCCTGACACACAGGGGAGTCTAGATCTTGATAACTCAATAATAAATGATAAAACCCTCTCCTCTACTCCAGCCACCAGCGGGGGTGGCATGTCTCCTGCCACCATATCGGAGGGCACCTCCCATCACATCATGCAGTGAGGGGCTCCTGGCAGCCCCTACAGGGGATAAGAATTTTACTGGATGCAGTGGACTGGTGGGGTAGGGTGTTATGAGTCAACAGGACCACTCAGACACATGCACACCACACACACACACAATGGCCCAGGGGTTGCAGGTACAAGAACAGCCGCACAAGAAGATCACTGGCCAACAGGGGGCATTATCTGATTTGGATTATTCCCCTGAACCTGACAGGGAAGAGGGGGAGTTGTCAGGGGAGGAACTTGAGATGACCCAGGCACAGCCTAGGCTCTTCGCCTCAGAGGTTTTTCAACCCCTTCTTTTCAAGGCACGCAGAGTGCTACAGCTGTCAGAGATTGAGGGGGGGAGGCGCACCCGCCCAGTCGGCTTTGGCAGGAGCTAAAAAGGCTTTTCCTTCAGCTGACGCAAAGCCAGTTATTGTTCCTTTTCCCCAGACTTTTGATGATGTGTGGGACGCAGAATGGATGTTGCCATGCAAATCAAAGCCACCTGCCAAGTGGCCAAAGAAATATTATGTCTTTGCAGACAGGATCATAGCACGGTTGTGTTTTCCCAGTGGACGCGCCTGTCACAGTCCTCGCTTGCTTGGCAGTGATCCCTGCCAAAGGGGGGGGCCTAAGGACCACTGTGATAAGCAGGTCAAAGGGGCTCTTCGCAAGAGTTTTGAGGCAGATGCTGTGGGCTTCATGGCAATGGCCACTTCCTCAGTTTTTTTCAGGGCAGTGTTTATGTGGGCAGAAGAGCTGGGTACAAGGAACGATGTCCCAAAATTTGTGAAGGACAGCTTAAAGAAAATGGTGTATGCCTCAGCTCTGTCTGCTGATGTGTCCATGGACGCCATACAATTTGCCACACGGTCCATGGTGGCATCTACTGTGGCACGGCACAATATCTGGCTCAGGCAATGGGCAGTGGATGCAGGGTCACAGACTCACCTCACTGCCCTTCCCTTTTCAGGCTCTAAGTTGTTTGGTAAATCACTGGAGGCTCCACTGGTAGAGACTAGAGACAAGAAGAAAGTACTATCAATGGCTAAAAAAGAGGAATGGAAAAACAGACAAAACCAGTTTTTTCGTTCCTCAATGCAACCCTCCAGATTTAGAGTCCAGTCTTCTAACAAGTTTCGCTTGGGCAGACAGGATAGAGGTGGTGGATGTGTATCCTCAACAAAATCAGGATGTGTGTCTTTCTCTTCAGGGAGACCCCAGAAGGGAGCTCAAAAGGGCTCCTCCTCCTCCTCCTCCTGACTGGCATTCTCCAGAGGTCTCTCGTTGTCGGAAGGCAGAGCTGGGGTCCCAATCCCGGGGAGCTGGATCCCGGAGAGTTGGGAGAAGAGTATTCGGATGGATGGCAGAGGGAAGGGGGAGGAACTTCCCCCCTTTGGAGCGAAGACGAAACAGAGGAACTGCCAGTGATAAGGTCGCTTAGCAACGGGGAGCCTGAGCCCTCCCTGGACATTCTCACGCCTCCCCCTCTTTCAGGCTCAGAGCAAGAGGGGGAAGAGGGAGGGCTGCTCACAGCCGAAAAGCGGGGAGGCAGTTTACCATCAGCTCCTCCCCTATCCCCCATCCTGGAATCGGAAACTTCAGAAGAGGAGGGGGTGATGCTTCCCCCCTCACCGCGCACACGCAGACAGCTGAAAAGACAGGAGAGAAGGGGGGAAGGTGGGCAGTACCTGAGGGGCAGTTAAGGAGGAGCGAAAGATTGCGCGCCCGTTTGGCCCCTTCTTAAAGAACAGGCGGGAAGAAGTCCCTTGCTCTGTCAACTTTCTCCCAATGCCGCAGGACCTGTATCCCTGTATTGATTCATGAGAAAACGCAGTCTTTGTTTGGACATTACCCTAATAAAACACGAATTAACTACAGCCGTTGGTCTGGTTCCTGAGTCACATCCTGGGCCTGACACTCGTGGGGTGGCAGCAAGGCTGCTAAGTTCACCCCCAGGTGGAGAAACATCACTTCGAAAAATTGGATGCTGGAGACATTATCCATGGGATATACAATAGAGTTTGTCCAAGCTCCACATTATATTTTCTTGCCCATCCCATGATCCCAAAAACTGGAGAAGCCCGTTACCTGGAGGCCATTCACCACCTGCTGAGCATTTGGGCAATACAGCTAGTGGTTTCCTCAGAGAGGAAATCAGGGGTCTATTCAATTTTCTTCTTTGTAGCCAAAAAGAATGGTGATACCAGGGCCATCTTGAATCTAAAATGGCTCAACAGATGGGTGGCCCAAAAACATTTCAAAATGGAAACTCACTGATCCATAACAGCAGCTCTAAGAAAGGGGGATTTGTTGACCTCTGTGGACGTCTCCAAGAGGTATCTACACATTTATTATTATTATTATTATTATGCATTTCCACAAATACATATGTGCTCAAAGTGGTTCACACACACAAACAAACACAATCATTCCAATTCGCAGGCAACACAAACGGTTTCTTCGGTTCTCATACAACAACAAACACTGCCAGTACCGGGCATTGCCCTTCGGCATCTCCTCAGCACCCAGAGTTTTCCCCAAGGTACTGGTAGCCTATCTTCAAACGAAGGAGATCTGTGTACATCCCTACCTGGATGACATACTGGTGAGAGCACCATCAAATAGCCAGTCCCAGACAGACACCCACCTCACATTAGCATGGCTCCAAGTGCTGGGCTTTGTGGTAAACATAGAAAAGAGCATGCTGATTCCATCTCAAATGATTACAAACTTCGGGCTGCAGTTGGACATGCACCTCTTCCAAATGAGGCTCACCGAATAAAGGGTGTTGAAACTCAATCAACTGCTTCTGGAAACAGCTTTATCCCCCGAGATGGACCTGATGCTTCTAGCTCAACTCCAAGGGCTCATGGTCTCATCATACGACATGGTTCCATGGGCCCAATTCCACTCAATGACACTACAAATAGCTCCTTCTATCCCATCAGGACGCAATTCTACTCCAGCGCAGACGCTTGGTATTGATTCTTCTGGCCGTGAGGGTAGAGCTCAGGTGGTGGTTGAAGCCCCAACAGTTGACCCAAGGATTCATCCTGGAAGATCTGCCACATGAAACGGCCTTGGTCACCTTGGTGGATGATATGAGGAGGGTGTTGGATAGGGGCGAATGCACCTTCCTTGTCCTCCTGGATCTCTCAGCGGCTTTTGATACCATTGACCACGGTATCCTTCTGGACCGCCTGAAGAGGTTAGGCATAGGGAGCACTGTATTGCAGTGGTTCCGTTCCTTCCTCTCTGGTAGGTACCAGAGAGTGGCATTGGAGGATGAGGTTTCGGATCCTCGGCCTCTCACTTGTGGGGTGCCACAGGGTTCCATCCTCTCCCCGATGCTGTTCAACATCTATATAAAGCTACTGGGGGCAATCATCAGAAGATTTGGGCTGCAGTGTCACCAGTATGCTGATGACACACAGCTCTATCTCTCATTCAAATCTTCACCGAGGTTGGCTGTAGAAACCCTATCCAAGTGCCTGGAGTCGGTGAGTGCCTGGATGGGAAGGAATAAGCTGAAGCTGAACCCTGACAAAACCAAGGTACTGTTTGTGGGAGACAAGGGAAGGTTGGGGGATGTGGACCTGGTGCTCTATGGGGTACAATTGCCCCTGAAAAACCAGGTCTGCAGCCTAGGGGTCATTCTTGACTCCCAGCTGTCCATGGAGGCTCAGGTCTCGGCTATGAAACAAGCGGCGCTATATCAACTACATCTGATACGGAGGCTGCGCCCCTACCTTCCCAACCATCTGCTCCCATCTGTGGTACATGCACTGGTCTCCTCTCGCCTAGACTACTGTAATGCACTCTACATGGGGTTACCCTTGAAAATGGTCCGGAACCTGCAACTGGTACAGAATGCGGCAGCTCACCTGATTAAAGGCAGCCGCCGGCAAAATCACATCACTCCAGTGCTGAAGGAGTTGCACTGGTTACCGGTTGTTTTCCGGGCCCAATTCAAGGTGTTGGTTCTGACCTTTAAAACCCTATACGGTTTCAGCCCAGTCTATCTGAAGGAGCGCCTCCAACATCATCAGGGATGCCGCTCAACAAGATCGGCCTCAAAAGGCCTTCTCTCTATCCCACCAGTTAAAACAGCTAGACTGGTGAGAACTAGGGACAGGGCTTTTTCAATTGTGGCCCCCACTTTGTGGAATTCTCTCCCAAATGATTTCCGCCATGCCCCCTCTATGATGAGCTTCTGCCAGGCCTTGAAGACCTGGCTCTTCAGGCAGGCTTTTGGGGTGGGTTAGGTTTTATTATTATTGTTGAGATTTTTAATGTTTTAATGTATTTGTATGTTTTTATTTTGTACATCACCCAGAGTGGCTGAACAGCCAGCCAGATGGGCGACTAATAAATTTAATAAATAATAATAAATAATAATATTATCATTACTTCAGATGCGAATTTGTACGGATGGGGGCTCACCTGGGTCACAAAGTGGCACAGGGCACATGGTCAGCGGTGGAATTGGAGCTCAGTATAAATGTACTGGAGTTAAGGGCCATCAGGCTAGGCCTGAATTCTTTTGCGTCAGAGATCAAAGGGAAACATCTTCTTATACACACTGACAACTCAACTGCAAAAGCATATGTCAACAAACAAGGGAACACTCAATAGAGGGGTCTGATGCTCAAAGCAGAGTCTGTTCAAATGGGCAGAGTGTCAGCTTGCTTTCATGAAGGCTGAATACCTGGCGGGAACAAACAACCTTATAGCCGACTGGCTCAGCAGGACAGCGATCAAGGAGGCAGAGTGGCAGCTGAACCCAGCAGTTTTTCAACAGGTGGGGCAACAGTGGGGCAATCCAATAGTGGATCTCTTCGCCAACCCCCAAAACACACAGGTAGACAGGTTCTTCATGCGAACACCATGTCCTCAGGCCTAGGGTGCAAACAGTCTTGAGATGCAGTGGCCGTGAGTCCTTCTATAAGCTTTCCCCCCATTTGGGATGATACAGTGCACAATCCAGCGGGTTCAGACACTGAGGGCAGAACTGATTCTTGGGACGCCATATTGGCAAGACGCCCTTGGTTTCCAGACCTGTTGATAATGTCAGTCAGGACCCCATGGCAGCTACCAATTCAACCAGATCTTCTGATACAGGGTACAGTTTGTCACCTTCGACTACATCTATTCTGGCTAACAGCTTGGAGGCTGAGCAGGTCTGGTTGAGAGACATGGGACTCACAGGAAAAGTGCTAGACACTCTGCTGGCTTCCCATAGGCAATCCATGGATAGGGACTACTCCTCTGCATGGAAGGTCTTTTTGTTCTGGTGTTCTGTGAATGCAGCTGAACCATTGTCCAAGGAAATCAAGGTCCTCTTGCGTTCAGTCGGGTCTGGATAAGGGACTGAATGCAGCTACCATCAGGCGCAAAGCGGCTGCTTTCACTACCATTTTCCTCAGCCTGGGGGGTCCTTCGCTGTCATCCAACCCTTTAATCAAGCACTTTCTAAAGGGGGTTGCACTGATTTCTCCACAGAAGGTCCACAGGTTCCCAACCTGGAACCTTAGCTTGGTGTTGATGGCATTAATGGGTCCGTGATTTGAACAAATGATTACCTGTCTGCTGAACCTGCTGACCTTTAAAACAGTTTTTCTGATACCCATTACTTCAGCCCCCCTCTAGGATGCACACCTGAACGTTGTGAAAGTGTTGAAGAAGCTGAGAGCAAAGCCGTCAGGAGTCTAGACCAAGGGGAGAGACTCCTAGCAGGGGCACCCAAGGCGGAATAGTCAAAGCTGAGACATCAGACTAAGATGCATCCAAACTCAGAGGAAGGCAATGGAAACCCACCTCTGAATACCTCTTACCATGAAAACCCTATGAACAGAGTATCCAAAATGCAACATGAGATAGTGCTGGAAGATGAGACCCCCAGGTGAGAAGGCACTCCGAAGGCACCCCAGCGACTGGAGAAGAAAAAAGGACAAGTACGAGTAGCACTGTGACTAATGACACAGCTGGGTCAAAGCCAAAAGGAAGCCCAGAGGCTGATGCGCACAGATGCGAAGGGAGAGTCCAGAGTTGTATGACGTACACAATAGCAACATGGAACATGAGAAGCATGAACCAGGGAAAGTTAGAAATTGTCAAGCAAGAAATGGAACTGATCAACATTACAATACTTGGCGTGAGTGAATTAAAATGGACAGGAATGGGACATTTTCAATCAGGCAACTACAAAATATTTTATGCAGGAAATGAGAAATTAAGAAGAAATGGGGTTGCTTTAATAGTGAGGAGTGATGTAGCAAAAACAATTAAGAGCTATAACGCAAGGTCTGAGCGAGTTATATCAATGAGATTTAATGGGAAACCTATCAACATAACCATCATCCAAGTCTATGCTCCAACAGCAACCACAGAAGAAGAGGAATTGGAGAGATGTTATGCAGAAGTACAGGAAGACATTGATCACACACCAAAACAAGATGTGCTGATAATCATGGGGGACTGGAATGCAAAAGTAGGGAACAGAGAATAACTAGGAATTGTGGGGAAATGGGGCTTAGCAGACAAAAATGAAGCAGGAGAAAGAATTCTGTGAAGCCAATAATTTGTTTCTTGCAAACACAATTTTTAAGCAACCAAAAAGACAACTGTACACATGGACATCACCAAATGGTCAATATAGGAATCAAATTGATTATATAATTGGAAACAGAAGATGGAGAAGTTCCATACTTTCTGCAAAAACAAGACCAGGAGCAGACTGCGGTACAGATCATGACCTGGTCGTATTGAAATCAGAGTAAAGCTAAAGAAGAAGAACGAAGGAATCATAACAACAAAATTTAATTTAAATAACATCCCAGAAGAATATATAGATCAAATAAGGAACAGATTTGAGGCTTTAAACTCAGTTAAGAGAGAACCAGAAGAACTATGGAGTGAAGTCAGAGACATTATCAGAGAAGAATGCACAAAGACAATACCTCTAGTTAAAAAGAGACAAAGACCTCAATGGATGTCTGAAGAAACTCTTAAAATGGTAAAAGAAAGAAGGAAAGCAAAAGCAAAGAGATAAAAACAAGGTTAGAACCCTAAATGCAACAATGCAGCAACTAGTACGTATGGACAAAGAGAACTATTACAATTGTTACTGTATAGAAATAGGAGAGAACAACAAAAAGGATAGAACAAGAGCCCTATTCCAAAAGATTAGAGAAATCAAAGGGAAATTTAATCCAAAGGTAGGGATGTTGAATAATCAACAGGGGAACACACTGACTGATCGAGATGAAATAAAAGGAAAATGGAAGCAATACACTGAAGAACTCTATAAAAGAGATGCAAGGATGACAGATTCATTCACAGAGGAACCGTATCATGAAGAACCAGAAATTTTAGAATGTGAGGTGAAAGCTGCTCTTAAAATACTTGGAAGAAACAAATCACCGGGAACAGATGGCATACCAATAGAGTTGCTACAAGTTACTGAGACTGCATCTGTCCAAATTTTGACTAAAATTTGTCAAGAAATATGGAAAACTAACCAGTGGCCCACAGACTGCAAGCATTCAATATACATCCCAATTCCAAAGAAAGGGGATCCCAGGGAATGCAGTAATTATCAAACTATAGCCTTAATATCCCATGCAAGTAAAGTAATGCTCAAGATTCTACAACAAAGGCTCTTACCATATATGGAGAGAGAAATGCCAGATGTCCAAGCTGGATTCAGAAAGGGAAGAGACACCAGAGATCATATCGAAAACATACATTGGATAATGGAACAGACCAAGGAATTTCCGAAGGCAATCACCCTGTGCTTTATAGATTACAGCAAAGCCTTTGATTGTGTAGATCATGAAAAACTATGGAATGCCTTACAGGAAATGGGGGTGCCACAGCATCTGCAAATGCTATATTAGCCTGCATTAACAGAAGTATAGTTTCCAAACAGCGTGAAGTACTAGTTCCCCTCTATTCAGCACTGGTTAGGACTCATCTTGAATACTGCGTCCAGTTTAGGTCTCCGCACTTCAAGAAGGATGTAGACAAACTGAAACGGGTTCAGAGGAAGGCAACAAAGATGATCAGGGGACTGGAAACAAAGCCCTATGAGGAGAGACTGAAGAACTGGGCATGTTTAGCCTGGAGAAGAGAAGACTGAGGGGTGATATGATAGCTCTCTTCAAGTACATGAAAGGTTGTCACATAGAGGAGGGCCGGGATCTCTTCTCGATCGTCCCAGAGTCCAGGACACAGAATAATGGGCTCAAGTTGCAGGAAGCCAGATTTTGACCAGACATCAGAAAAAACTTCCTAACTGTTAGAGCCATACGACAATGGAACCAATTACCTAGAGAGGCAGTGGGCTCTCCAACACTGGAGGCATTCAAGAGGCAGCTGGACAGCCATCTGTCAGGAATGCTTTGATTTGGATTCCTGGATTGAGCAGGGGGTTGGACTCAATGGCCTTGCAGGCCCCTTCCAACTCTACTATTCTATGATTCTGTGACTGTTCTAATGTGCAGCCTATTCTCTGGACAAGAGGCTACTGTAAGGACAGAATATGGAGAAACCGATTGGTTCCCAATCGGAAAGGGTGTGAGACAGGGGTGTATTTTATCACCCTAATTATTTAATCTATACACAGAACATAGCATACGGAAAGCAGGATTGGACCAAGATGAAGGAGGTGTGAAAATTGGAGGGAGAAATATCAATAATTTAAGATATGTAGACGATACCATACTACTAGCAGAAACCAGTAATGATTTGAAACGAATGCTGATGAAAGTTAAAGAGGAAAGCACAAAAGCAGGACTACAGCTGAATGTCAAGAAGACTAAAGTAATGACAACAGAAGATTTATATAACTTTAAAGTTGACAATGAGGACATTGAACTTGTCAAGGATTATCAATACCTTGGCACAGTCATTAACCAAAAGGGAGGGCAGCTAGGAAAGAACTAGGAAAGGTCCTCAAATACAAAGATGTATCACTGAACACTAAACTCAGGATCATTCAGATCATGGTATTGCCAATCTCTAAGAATGGATGTGAAAGTTGGACAGGGGAAAAAGCAGGTAAGAGAAAAATCAACTCATTTGAAATGTGGTGTTGGAGGACAGCTTTGTGCATACCATGGAATGCGAAAAAGACAAATAATTGGTTGTTAGAACAAATTAAACCAGAACTATCACTAGAAGCTAAAATGATGAAACTGAGGTTATACTGTGGACACATAATGAGACGATCTGATTCGCTAGAAAAAACAATAATGCTGGGAAAACCAGAAGGGAGTAGAAAAAGAGTAAGGCCAAACAAGAGATGGACTGATTCCATAAAGGAAGCCATAAACCTGAACTTACAAGATCTGAACAGGGTGGTTCACTACAGATGCTATTGGAGGTTGCTGATTCATAGGGTCGCCAGAAGTCGTAATCGACTTGAAGGCACATAACAACAACAACAACCATTACTTTGGTATGCAGGTTTCTGAGTCAGGGGCCTTATCTTCAGATCCCCAACTGTGTGTGTTCCATCAGGTTAAGGTGGTCCTCCGACCAGATCCATCCTTTCTACCTAAAGTCACCTCAGTTTTCCACAGGTCTCAGGAAGTGATTCTGCCTTCTTTTTGTCCCACTCCTTCCTGCACTCCAGAACGTAGATGGCATTCCCTTGATGTGAAGAGGGCACTCTGCTTCTACCTAGACTGCACACTAGCACTTAGGAGGTCAGAGGCCCTCTTTGTATCTTTCTTTGGAAAATCGAGAGGGTGTAACAACCTTGTCTATCTGCCGCTGGCTAAGAGCGGCGATAGAACAAGCATACGAGACACTGGGTAAGGAACCTCTGTTGGTATCACAGCACACTCATTTTGGGGGGCAGTGGCCTCAGCAGCATGTAAAGGAGGGTTCCCAGTCATGGATATCTGTAGGGCAGCCACCTGGGCCTCCCCACACACTTTCATCAAGCACTACAAAACAGATTCATAGAATCATAGAATAGTAGAGTTGGAAGGGGCCTATAAGGCCATCAAGTCCAACCCCCTGCTCAATCCAGGAATCCAAATCAAAGCATTCCCAACAGATGGCTGTCCAGCTGCTTCTTGAATGCCTCCAGTGTCGGAGAGCCCACTATCTCTCTAGGTAATTGATTCCATTGACATTTGGCTCTAACAGTTAGGAAGTTTTTCCTGATGTCCAGTTGAAATCTGGCTTCCTGCAACTTGAGCCCATTATTCCGTGTCCTGCACTCTGGGATGACCGAGAAGAGATCCTGGCCCTCCTCTATGTGACAACCTTTCATGTACTTGAAGAGAGCTATCATATCACCCCTCAGTCTTCTCTTCTCCAGGCTAAACATGCCCAGTTCTTTCAGTCTCTCCTCATAGGGCTTTGTTTCCAGTCCCCTGATCATCCTTGTTGCCCTCCTCTGAACCTGTTCCAGTTTGTCTGCATCCTTCTTTAAGTGCGGAGACCAGAACTGGACACAGTATTCAAGATGAGTCCTAACCAGTGCTGAATAGAGGGGAACTATTACTTTACATGATTTGGAAACTATACCTCTGTTAATGCAACCTAATATAGTATTTGCCTTTTTTGCAGCCACATCACACTGTTGGCTCATATTCAGCTTCCGATCAATGACAATTGATCTTACAATATACAATGTGATCAGTTCATGTTGTATTAAATTCTAAGAGTAAAGTTTTTGTTAAATACCTATGTGTCTTAACAACATGCACCCGAGTGCAGTTAAACTGGAATGGTTAGATTCAAGATGATTCAGTTGGTCTCAGTGGTACTCACCGCACACCAACACAAACAGTTTGTGAAATCAGGCTTGGGAGGCCACAGCCAAAAGCAGTACCATACAAGCATAATCCTTCAAAGTCATATCACAAATTATATTAATTGAGCATCACTTAGTTAAGCATCAGCTTTAAAAATCTAATCATAGGTATTTTTCAGTTGGGTGACAAAGACCCTTAAATCGTTATGGTGCTTTTGAAAATTTATGCTAAATCTAATAAACTGAAAACCAGCTCACATTACATAAAGAGAAAGAAATCAAACCATGTCTGTTAGGCTATATAATAGTCGTTGTTGTTCCTACAAATGATTATTCAACATCAGAAAAACCCAATGGTATTACACACGTAAATAAGATTTTGCAGGGTTAGACCTTTAATGTTTTAACCAGTATTAAAGGGATGAATGTAAATTTGCAAAATAGTTAAAATTAGAATGTTCTCCTTCACAAAAAGTGAACACACTTCATGTCTTTCACCTGGCATTTAAATTTTGCAATACCTTCTGGATCTTTTAGCGTTTAAGTATGGTATTGCTCCTGCCTCTTATGGGTATTTGAAGAGAACTTTTGCTTTCCTTTTTCCTAGTAAATTTTTAAGATCTATCTATCATATACTATAACAAAAGTCAAAGATTTTTAACTATATCTGCCCCCCAAAAAAAGGAATTGTTAATGAGGAAATGGATTTGCAATCTGACTTTTATAGGCTATCTGTTGATGTAATTATTCGCAAATAATTATCTCCAAAGGCCAGAATGATAGACAAAAGTTAAAACACTTTAGAGCTTTCCCTAAATTGTTTCCATGCTGTTTCCATCGGGCTGCTGCAGCAGATGTTGGCTGTTAAACTGCACAGACGACACAGTTCATGACTTTTCTGAGACGGCTGTGCGCCACATCTGCAATTGATGAAAAGAGTGCAGAAATGTGGCAGACAGAGAAAGTGTGAGAGAAGCAGACACAGCCTGGGCCAAATGAATTGTCTTCAGTGCTGGGGAACTAAAAATAGATGCACAGTACACACTTCTACAATCTCTTTGCCCAGTCTTATAAAATCTTAAGTTTGTGTATCCTATTATGGAGTCAGCTGATCAAGGGGAACTTCCTACATGCATAACTTCAGCTGAGGAGAAAAAGAATGCGTCCGGGAAACAATGAGTTCACACTGAGGAAGCAGGCTGCAGCAGCATTCTCAAAACCTAGATTCTCATTAACTAGGCTACCATCCAAGTTCATCTGGGCCCCAGAGAAAGGCAACGCTTATGTTTAGACCGCACAAAACTGACATAACATTAACAGATTTACATATGCAAAAACTGTGAAGCAACAGGCATTCCCCCTCAATTGACCCACAGCTTGTTCTGGCTGCTGAGTTATTCCCTGCTTAGGCTCTGTAACCAAGTGGGCGTCATGCGACTACCATCTGGGTACCACTTTACTTAAAGCTGGCAGTCTTTCTGCAATAGGCAAGCTGGCAACAAGAAAGAAGGGAATAAACTGCATCATTTAGTTAACATCCCCTTGCTTTGCGGCTGTTAAAAACCCATGACTGAATAATAATTTGGTTATTCCTTTTGCCAATATTGTCAGCCAAACTGTGTAATGCATCCTGCAGGAATGCCAGCTTGCAACATTTCCATTAAAATTAAGCAAGAAATTAAAAAGAATCCACAGAATGGATTGTATGCTAAAAGAGAGGGAGGAATACCAAGACAATATAGATCTAAAAATAAATTGAGGCTATTAACAATGGCTAGAGAACCAAGAACATTTCTTTATTAGCCAACCACCCCAGTTAGCTGAACATCTCAAGCGCTGACAACCTGTAATGAGGTGAAGAACTGAGGTCTGTTTATAAGAACGCTTGTTACAGTTGAACATCGTTCAGCTTCATGCCACTCAACTGCCCTTCTCATCTGACATCTTAATCCTCAGATTCTTATTTCCTTCTGTCTTAACACTGCTACTTTCACACAAATCCATATTAAAGAAAGTGGCTGAACTCCTACTCTACCAAAATACAGTTAGAGCATATCCTTTTGTAAAAACGTAAAGCTTTAGAAGTAGCTTTCTCTTTAGATCTCTGTAGTTTGTAGTAAATTAAATTACCAATAGTAATCAATTCTTTCCCCCAAGCTTTCTCAGAACTATAAGCAGGCAGGCACACAGATATCTCAGCAATAATCTTTCTTGGAGACTGTGCAAAGGACCCATTCTGGGTATCTTTACACTCTTGTATAGCAAAGATAGCAAGTGTTTGCATTATAAAATGAGAATACAGTCAGCAGCAGCAATTTTAGCTAGATTAATAGCTAAGAGAAGCAAAAACTACAGAGCAGGGGTCAGAGTCTGCAGACTACAGCATTTGTGTCTTCTCTCTCACTGCATTTTGAAAGAATGTCAGAAATAGGATTGTGAAGTACAGAAATAATTTAAGACAAGAGATAGTAAATGGGGAAACTTGAGTTCATTAGCAACTCACTCCCAGAATTGACAAATGCATGACAACAGCCAAGATGCTTGGGGCAGAATCAAATTGCAATGCATTTAGCCCATCTCTCAGACATTCTGTGGCAGCCACCAGCTTGTGCTCTAGATGCTGGATTAGCTGAAAAGAATCAGCTAATGGGTGTAAACAAAACAATGAAGGGATGAAAAATGGCTCTTATCTCACACCTCCCCCTTTTTCTCAAGTGCACAACATTCACAATGAAAGTGTCCTGAAAGAGTCAAAATTTTTATGGACAACACCTCATTCACTGCTCTATGTCTACCTATATTATACTTTTGTAAGTGTCATGCTACCCACAGAAGCATTCACGGGTAGCATGACACTTATAGGTGAGGCAGGCAAGGACAAATTGTGACGCCCGGGCAGGCGGAGGAGATGTAGGTGGGTGGCAGAGGCCTGGAGCTCGGCCCCACCAGGTGGGTAGGAGGCCAGCCACAGGAGAGAAGGTTTGCACCCACCCCGAGGTGGGGAGGGAGAAGGGGGAGTTCTGGTGAACCCTGGGGTGGGGAAAGAGGAGGGGAGGTCTGGCGATACCTGAGGGGAATGGGGGAGAGCTACAGCGAACCATGGAGGGGAGGGAGGCTTTGGTACCCAGGGCGAAGTGGGGTTAGCAACAGTGTGCAGGATTGACAGTGGCAAGTGGGGTTGGTGAGCAAAGCGAGCAAGGGCAAAGCCCCTACCAAAAGTAATAATGCTAAGCCAAACTGTAGCTACTATGCAGGTAGCATTTTAATCAACATGGAGAAGCAGGGAGTAAAACAGGAAGAACAAGGTAAATATCTTTATTATCAGTCATTTGCTTAACATTAAAGAAAAAGTAACCAAAAATAACTTGCATTATCTTGAAAACAAAACAAAGCATGCAGAAGAAGTGAGGGTGTGATATGCAGGACAATACAAATAATAATAAAAACAAAGGGAAAATGCCAGCTTGTGAGGCCAAGTGTGAACTGCAAGCAAAGAAGCCTTCCCAAATAAAGCAGAAAGAACTTGGGAACAATTGAACAACATTTGGTATCAAAACCCAGCTATGAAGCCCATAAAGATATACCTGTTATTTGTTTCAGTAAGCAGTGTACATTCTGAACTGCTCTAAATGAGTAGAAGCCTAATATCCTCAAGAGTTTCTGTGGGGAGAAAACCCGAGACCTTCCATAACTTGACCAAATTATCCTTAAGAGAATACGGATCACCCCAGACATTTGTACTGCTTAGAAATAGTTTAACATTCAGGTCACCAAAGTATCACATCATTTTAACTGTATGCACTGTATGCAAGGCCATCACATTTAGCACGACTATCACAGAATAGCACATACTGTACATCCCATCAGTAATTACCCTCCTGTTTGTTTGTTTTTACTTCTTGAGGAAATTCAATAGATCAACAGAAGCATTGTTTATATTTTTAAAAATGCCACCCTTAACAAATGAATAATTTGACAACAAACATTTAAAAAAAATAAAGATAAATGAACTAGCATTTCTAGAAAGCAAAAGATTCAAGCAAAACTAATATATCCTGGAAGGGGAGTTACTGAGAATGAGCAGGCTACACTAGTCCATCTATCCATCCCAACTTCCATTTACTGACCATCATCCTTTCACAGGGGCCTATGTGGGCACACACAAACCATGCAACTGCAATCTCCAGTCATGGGACAGAAGTCTAGGCATGTAGGCCTATGCAAATATGAAGTACAATGGATATACGTCATGTGTGCTAAAGGGGTAGAGATAGGACTGGCTGGCATTATCACAATCCCTACTCTTCTATACAATTCACAACTGCATAGAGCTTAAATACCCAACAAGTATGTCTTTAATTCTTCCAAGAGACTTATATGCAGCCTCTACAACAGTGAAAAGAATAAAATACAATGGAGTACTTCTAATTTTTCCCTTTATATATTCGGATTAGGGTCCTCCAAACAATGCACCTGAAAGGCAGACAATCCACAAGGCAGCTTGCCTCTCAGATATATGTGGTCTATTGAAAACCACTTTCTCTCACCCTCAGTTCCAATCCTAGGAAAACTGGATATAACCTTGTTGTGGATATTACGCAATTCTATATAAGTGATCACATATTGAAAGGATAAAGATAATAGTTTTCACATAAATGGTAGTTTTCACATAACAGTAAGCCACAGCCTGAAACAGATCATGCAACTCCTTCTCCTCCCTTTGCATGAGCACAGTAGAGGGGGATCATCATCATAATCATCAGTTTATTTGAGGACCAAGTCCCAAAGCAGTAAACAGAATACAGAAGAAACTATAATAAAACTACAATACATACCAATTCAAAAGTACATCGTTATTACTATTAGCATTTATTGCCCGCCCTTCAACCAGGGCAGGGCAGGTTACAACAACCTTAAAATACAGTGTTAAAAACAATTTTACAACAACCAGAATCACAAAATAGGGTGGGCCCAAAAAATATACGTTTCAGGTGTGAAAGGACAGAGTAAGAGATGCATCTTCAGCATTCACCTAAATGGGGTTCAGTGAAGTTGGCAGATGCACCAAGATGGGGAGGGAGTTCCACAACTGATGGGTCACCACAGAGAATGCCCTCTCCTAGGCCACCACCACCCAGAACTTCTGAGGGTGATGGAACTACCAAAAGGGCCCTATCTGCTGATCTCAACACCATAGACAGGCTGTAGGGAAGGAAGGAGATGGTTTTTCAGATATTTGGGACTTTAAAGTAATTGAGGATTTTAAACACTAGCATGAACATCTTGAATTGGGCCCAGAAATGAACTAGCACCAAATGCAGCTGTTTTAAAGCAGGAGTTATATGAGATCTAAAATCAACCCCAGCCAGTAATCTGGCTGCTGCATTTTGGACCAGTTGAAGTTTCCGAGTCGCCTTCAAAGGCAGACCCACGTAGAGCACATTGCAATAATCTGATCTGGAAGTTACCAGAGCAGGGAATACTGTGGCAAAGTCATCTCTAGGACAGGGGGAGTGCAACCCTGTTGTTCTTACCTGATCTCTTGGTAGCTTTTGATACCATTGACCATGGCCAGCTTGGTGAGATGAGTATTGGAGGCACTGTTTTACAATGGTTCTGATCCTGTCTCCAGGGTCATTTTCACAGAATAGCATTGAGCGACTGTATTTCAGCGCCGTGGCAGTTGTGCTGTGGGGTGCCACAGGGTACCATCTCATCCCCCATGCTGTTTAACATCTATATGAAGCCACTGGGAGCAGTCAGCAGGAGATGTGGGGCAAGATGTCAGCAGTATGCTAATGATACCCGGCTCTATTTCTCTGTAAAATCTGAATCAAGCCCTGGACCAGTGCCTGGACTCTATGGTCGACTGGTTGAGAACCAATAAACTGACACTCAGTCCTAGCAAGACTGAGACGCTGTGGGTTGGTGGTTCCAGAGTTTGGATAATTGGTCAGTTGTCTGCTTTGGATGGGGTCATACTCCCTCTGAAAGAGCAGGTCTGTAGTTTGGGGGTGCTCCTGGATCCATCTTTGTTGCTAGAGGCCCAGGTGACCTCAGTG
Source organism: Rhineura floridana (assembly GCF_030035675.1). Taxonomy (NCBI): domain Eukaryota; kingdom Metazoa; phylum Chordata; class Lepidosauria; order Squamata; family Rhineuridae; genus Rhineura; species Rhineura floridana. The sequence continues at coordinate 173,572,855 of NC_084482.1, read as the reverse complement.
GCTAGGAGTGCCTTTTACCAGCTTTGGATGGTAAGATAGCTGCAGCCATTTCTGGACCGGGATAGCCTGAACACTGTTGTCCATGCACTGGTAACCTCCAGATTAGATTACTGTAATGTGCTCTATGTGGGGCTACCCTTGAGGTTGGTCCAGAAGCTGCAGCTGGTGCAAAATGAGGTAGCATATGATTGATTATTTATTAAATTGAAGGACCGGAGGCCAACGCAAATAGTACAGTAAAAATACAATACAAACATGATACAAATACAATAATTTATAATCAAACAGGGGGAATTAAAAGCGTGCCTAGGTGATATTTGTAGTGGCGATGTAATTTGCCCGAAGTTTTCTGGCTGCTATTATAAAAAGGGATACATTATAAGTTACTTCTCGAAAATAATCAGCCATTAAGAAAATAATTTTTTCATTGGGTGAGATAAGCCAAGGAATGTCTAGCCATTTCTTAAGGAATCTAGTTCTAGGTTGGATATATATTTGGCAATAGAGCAATACATGAGGGAGGTCCTCCAGTATAGGAGAACCACAGACACAATTCCTTTGATCCTTAGGGACACCGGCTAGACGACCTTCCCTATCGGCATTTGGAAGGGGAAAAAAGCGTAAGGCTGTAAATGCCTGTCTAAGAGCAGAGGGTATAGGTTGTGTGAGATACGTAGCGCATTGAGGAGCGGATTCAAAGCGCCAGAACCAAGGAGAAACCTTTGAGTTGGTAAGAGTTAGCATATCTAATTTCAGGGAGTAAAGAAATATACGTTCACGTAAAGATTTGTTGTTTAAGTCTGAGTTAAACTCCAATGCTGAAAGATGGTATGTAGATAACAAGTTATTTAGCTTAGAGCCCCATAGGGCAGAGACAAAAGAATGATTAAGGCATAACTGGAGTAGTACCCTAGACTGAGGCTCTTTGGGAGATCTTAGAAACTTCAAAAGAGTGAAATGTATATATGCTATAAGGGGAGGGGAGCCAGTCTCAGCTCGCATCATTGCTGCAGAGGTACCCATCGGGAGAGATAGTAAGCGCCTAAGAAAACTATTTTGTATAGTTTCTAGGGGTTTAACAGTGTGGTTATCCCAACCCCATACAGAGGCTCCATATAAGATCTGTGGGATCACCTTGGCGTTATAAATTTTTAATGCTGGGTGGATCTGATTGCCACCCATAGTGCGAAAATTTTTTAGTATTAACCCTGCTGTCTTAGACGCGAGCAGTTTAGTATATTGTCGATGGTATTGCCAAGAGAGGGTGTTCGAGAAGTAAATTCCTAAATATTTGAATTCACGAGGTTGCTCTAGCTGGTGTTCGGCTATATGCCAACGGTGGCCTTGGAATTTCTTCCCAAATACTAAAACTTTGGTTTTAGCGTAGTTTATGTTCAGATTTTCCTTTGAACAATAGGTCTGTAGAGATCTCAACAGCTTTCTTAGTCCGATAGGGATTAAGGAAAGAAGGACCATATCATCGGCGTAAAGAAGTGTTGAGACTTTCCTTTGGCCGATAGAGGGGAAAAAAATTGAGGTCCTGATAAAAAAGGGATAATATCATTTAAAAACAGGTTAAAAAGCAGGGGGGCTAACAAGCAACCTTGCTTGACACCTCCCTCTACCTCGATTGGGTCAGTGAGGGCTCCAGAAAAGGGAATTCTTACCAGAGCAAATGTATTGACATATAAAATATGGATTAAATATAAAAGACGTGGGTCAATGTTCAGTTTGTACAGCTTGTGCCACAGAGCATTCCTGTCAATCGAATCGAACGCTGCGGCCAGATCAACAAATGCTGCGTATAGATGTCGGGTGGGGCCAGCGATTAACTGTTCTGCCAAAAAATGGAGGGTTAGGCAATGATCAATCGGGGAGGAGCCTTTACAGAAGCCTACGTGCTCTGGGTGAATGATCTGTTGTGCCAGAACCCAGTCTTCTAATTTAATTAAAAGAAATTTGGCGTAGAGTTTGGAAACTACGTTCAGCAGGCTGATTGGCCGGAAGTTGGCTGGGTTAGAGGGATCACCCTTTTTATAAATAGGGATGATGATGTTACATCTCCAGCCCTCAGGGATTATACCAGTGTCATTTATTGTAGTAAATAAGCGGGCCAAAAATGGGGCCCACCAGTCGGAAAATTGTTTAATGACCTCTGGTAAGAGAAAATCTTCACCCGGGGCTTTTCCGTTTTTTAATGAGTCGATCAGTGATTTTATTTCTTGGATTGAAACTGGGGGCCATGGCGGCAAATTCTTGATTTCTGACATTGGGAGAATATTGTGTGGAGACGAGATTGAGGAATACAGGTTTTGAAAGTGAGCTTGCCAGGTTGAAATCGAGATTAAGTCGGGCTTAAGAATATTACTCAGCCCTTGTCCCGACTTTACTAGAGTCCAGAACTGACATTCTTGGTTCTCATTTATCGACTTTATTAAAAGATTCCAACGAGATTCAGCAAAGGCTAGTTTTTTTTCCTTCAAAAAGGCTCTGTAAGAGTCCTTTAATTTGAAGGCCATAAGAGATTGGGGGGACGGAAACTTGATTGACCATAGGAGAGATTTTTTTAGGATTTTTTTGGCCTCTCTACAGTCTTGATCGAACCATTGGCTCGGTTGGAATTTACTGGGAGGAGTGTTATTTTTATTGATCATATAAGGCCTAAGTAAAGATAGGACGGATTGAAATGAGGTAGCGAGACTGCTCACTGGAGCAGGGTATCACCAACATGTCACTCCGCTACTGAAAGAATTGCACTGGCCAGCTATTAGCTATTGGGCTATGTTCAAGGTTATAGTTTTGGTGTATAAAGCCCTATACAGCTTGGGACCAGGATACCCGCAAGACCATCTTATCCCTTATATACCCAGTCGATCACTGTAATCTGCAGGTGAGGGCCTCCTGCAGATACCATCTTATCAGGAGGTCCGTTCTGCACAACATAGGAAATGGACCTTTAGTGTAGTGGCGCCTACCCTTTGGAATTCCCTCCCCTTAAATATTAGACAGGCACCTTCTGTTATCTTTTTGGAGCCTACTGATGACCTTCCTCTTCAATGAGCCTTTTCAACAGAGACCTTATCCCAGTCTGCATTTATGTTGGAATTGCTTTTTAATGTATTTTTAAACCTTCCTCTCTTTTAATGTTTTTAAAGCTGCTTTTTTAAAATGTTTTTAAAGATGTTTTGCTTTAATATGTTTTGAATGATTTTTAGTGCTTTTGTTTGCCGCCCTGGGCTTCTACTGGGAGAAAGGGCGGGATATAAATCAAATAAATTATTAATATTGTTGTTGTTGTTATTGTTATTATTTAAAATATTTCTATCCCGCCCTTCTACCCTATAATAGGGCACGCGGGGCGGCTTATAAAGATAAAATCAAACACGTACATAATAAAATTGTAAACAGTAAAATCACAAAAACATTAAAATAAATTAAAATACATAAAATACAATTAAAATTGTACACACACACACACACACACACACACACACACACACAGGGATTGGTACTAAAGGGACTACAAAGGTAAAATTTAACGTAGAAGGCATAAAATCAGTGTCAGACTCTACCTTCAGTCCCTCCCAAAGGCTCTCCGGAACAAGTTAGTTTTCAGAAGTCTCCGGAAAACCAACAGGGAGGGAGCAGAGCGAACTTCTTGGGGTAGAGTATTCTCTATCCAACAGGGGCTGAAGCTGGTGAACCAAGCAGAGCTGGAAAAGGCTGAGGCCACCTGAGCCTCCACTGACAGGAGTATCCCAAGTTGAAGATCTGCTCCTTCCAGGGAAGTGCATCCCCATCCAGAACTCTCCACCACCTGGATATGAGAACTCTGGACACATGATACTTCTGTCTTTTCAGGATTCAGCCTCAATTTATTGGCTCACATCCAGCCCATCACCACCTCCAAGCACCGGTCCAGCACCTCAGTTGCCTCTTCTGATTCCAATGGAACAGAGAGACAGAGTTGGGTGTCATCTGCATACTGATGACACCTCACTCCACATCTCCTGATGACAGCTCCTAGCGGCTTCATATAGATGTTAAATAGCATGGGGACAAGATGGAATCCTGCAGAACACCACAGGACAACTCCCATGGTGCTGAACAGTAGCCTCCCATAGCTACTTTGTGGAAGCAGCCCTGGAGGTATGAGTGGAACCAATGAAGCACAGTTTCCTCCAAGCATGCTTGAAGCTGAACCACCATCACCTTCTCGACCACCTTGCCCATAAAGGGGATATTTTCCACTGGGCAATAGTTATTCAACACTTCTGGATCCAGCCAGGTCTTCTTAAGGAGGGAATGCACCACTGCCTTCTTCAAGGCAGATGGTACCTCCCCCTCCTCCTGTGGAGCATTAATCATTCCCTGGACACACCCAGTCAACTCCCTAAGCCAAGATGAGCAAGGGTCAAGGGGGCAAGTGCTTGCCCACACATCTTCAAGGAGCTTGTCCACATCCTCAGCCACAATAATTAAAACTGATCCTGTGCAGATGGAACAGACAGTGCTTTGGATGCCTCCACTGGACTTGCTGTAACTGTGGCATTCAAATCTGTCTGAATCCATACCATTTTGTCCCTAAAGTGCCCTGCAAAGTTGTTACAGCAGGCCTCTGAGGATGCCAAAGCAACACATTTTTGGCCAGATGACAAAAGCCCATTCACCATTTGGAAAGCTACTTGCGCACACAATAGAAACAGAGAAGTAAGCTTTCTTTGCCGCTGCCGCCACTGACATGTGATAGGCATAATGGTACAATCTTACCCATGTTCAGTCAGGTTTGGACTAAGATTTATGCCACTTGAGCTCCAGCTGCTCACCCTCCTGTTTCATCACACACAGATCACTAGAGTACCATGGAGACTGGCATGCTCCACAGCAATGGCAAGGGCTCTCAGCAGTGATCATGTCAATGGCTCTATACATCTCACCATTCCACAGTGAAACAAGATTCTCACCATGTCTGCAGGAAAATCCTCCAGAGCATTCATAAATCTATCATATTCAGTAAGTCTCCAAGGGTGGACCATCTCAATAGGTCCTCCAACCTTGCAGAGTGGAGTAACTACATTCAGCCCAAACCTTACCAGGAAATGGTCCGTCCATGACAATAGTCTCACAGTGAGTCCCACAATTAACCAAGTATTACCAATCTGCTCTGCGGCAAACACCAGGTTGAGGATATACCTAGCCACATGTGTGGGGCCACTTATATATTGAGACAGCCCCATGGTTTTCATGGAGGCCATGAAATCCCAAACTGGCCCATTTGAGGCAGCCTCCGTGTAGATATTGGAGTTTCCCAACACCACCGTGAAAGGGTTCTGTAACACCACATCCAAGATTACCTCTGCCAGCTCAGTTAGGGAGGTTGTTGTGCAGCGGAGTAGACAATATACTAACAACATCCCCATTCTGTTTCTCTGGCCCAACACCACAAACAATCCCTCAAACCCTGACACAGTGTGAATTAGTATCCTGGAATTTTTATGGACTGCAACTCCTCCCCCCCCCAATCCCTCTGACCTGGAATGATGCTGCACCGAGAACCCAGGCAGGCACAGCTAGGTCAGCACTGAGCCACCAAGCTCATCTGCAAAGATCTCAGTTATACAATATGCTAAATCAATAAAAATATGTAACAATAAAAACCCAGGCACACCATAAATAACACTATACATTTCTGAATTGCATTTGTGCTCTCACCACAAATAGAGCTGCCATTCACAAAATTAAAAGGGTAGCAGAGCAGCTTTTAAACTGACTGAGGGGGGAAACCCGACAGGAGCTGAGGAAGGTCCAGTTCGGAATAAACCACCCCCCGGAATAAAGACCAAAGAAATTATTAAATTTTAAAAGGGGTAGGCCTAAAAGTAGGCATTGTGAGAGCAGGGGCACAGGATATCAATTCAGAAGGGCAAAATTACCACAGGCCAAACCAAAAGTGCCAGAGACACTTGAAGAGAGACACTGCTTACAAGTGTCTGTACGCTAATCCTAGAAGCCTCCGAACCAAGATGGGAGAACTGGAGTGCTTGGTCTTAGAGGAGAGCATTGATATAGTGAGCATAACGGAGACCTGGTAGAATGGAGAAAACCAGTGGGATCCTTGTAGTGGGCCATTTGATCATTAGGAACATAGACAGTGGGGTGTGTGATAAGCGTGCAGACCGCAAGGTGATTTGCCTGCCTGGTGCGAAGGTTGCGGATAACACCCGTTGTTTAGATAGTTTGGTAGACAGTGCTGGGAAGGAGTCAGTGGTCGTGGTGCACGTTGGCACCAGTGACAAGGGGAAATGCAGCCGTGAGGTCCTGGAAGCAAAATTTAGGATGCTAGGTAGGATGCTGAAAGCCAGGACCTCCAAGGTGGCTTTCTCTGAAATGCTACCGGTTCCACGTGCAGGACCAGCCAGACAGGCACAGCTTTGTAGTCTCAATGCGTGGATGAGACGATGATATCGGGAGAAGGGGTTTGGATTTGATAGGCACTGGGGAACATTTTGGGACAAGCCGGGCCTGTACAAAAGGGACAGGCTCCACTTGAACCAGAGTGGAACCAGACTGCTGGCACTTAAAATTAAAAAGGTGGCAGAGCAGCTTTTAAACTGCCTGAGGGGGGAAACCCGACAGGAGTTTGTCCCCCAGCTCCTCCTCCGTGCCTGAGGACTGGAAAGTGGCAAATGTAACGCCAATACTCAAAAAGGGATCCAGGGGGGATCCCGGAAATTACAGGCCAGTTAGCTTAACTTCTGTCCCTGGAAAACTGGTAGAAAGTATTCTTAAAGCTAGATTAACTAGATTAAAGCACATAGAAAAACAAGCCTTGCTGAAGCAGAGCCAGCATGGCTTCTGCAAGGGAAAGTCCTGTCTCAGTAACCTATTAGAATTCCTTGAGAGTGTCAACAAACATATAGATAGAGGTGATCCAGTGGACATAGTGTACTTAAGACTTTCAAAAAGCTTTTGACAAGGTACCTCACCAAAGACTTCTGAGGAAACTTAGCAGTCATGGAATGAGAGGTCCTCTTGTGGATAAGGAATTGGTTAACAAGCAGAAAGCAGAGAGTAGGAATAAATGGACAGTTCTCCCAATGGAGGACTGTAGAAAGTGGAGTCCCTCAAGGATCGGTATTGGGACCTGTACTTTTCAACTTGTTCATTAATGACCTAGAATTAGGAGTGAGCAGTGAAGTGGCCAAGTTTGCTGACGACACTAAATTGTTCAGGGTTGTTAAAACAAAAAGGAATTGCAAAGAACTCCAAAAAGACTTCTCCAAACTGAGTGAATGGGCGGAAAAATGGCAAATGCAATTCAATGTAAACAAGTGTAAAATTATGCATATTGGAGCAAAATATCTGAATTTCACATATACGCTCATGGGGTCTGAACTGGCAGTGACCGACCAGGAGAGAGACCTCGGGGTTGTAGTGGACAGCACGATGAAAATGTCAACCCAGTGTGTGGCAACTGTGAAAAAGTCAAATTCTATGCTAGGGATAATTAGGAAAGGTATTGAAAATAAAACAGCCGATATCATAATGCCATTGTATAAATCTATGGTGCGGCCGCATTTGGAATACTGTGTACAGTTCTGGTCGCTTCATCTCAAAAAGGATATTATAGAGTTGGAAAAGGTTCAGAAGAGGGCAACCAGAATGATCAAGGGGATGGAGTGACTCCCTTATGAGAAAAGGTTGCAGCATTTGGGGCTTTTTAGTTTAGAGCAAAGGCGGGTCATACTGGGGAAAGAAGAGAATGACCTAACAAGTTTCCATGAGCTGTAACAGATTCAGAGAACCTTTGGTCCTCCAGATGTTGCTGAACTACAGCACCCATAAGCCCCAGTAAGCATAGCCAATGGCCAAGGATGATGGAGGTTGTAGTTCAGCAATGTCCAGAGGGCCAAAGATTCCCCACATCTGGGCTTTAAACTTGATGTTCAGTGCCTGAAACAGCTAGGTTGAATTTGTATCAAGTAACATTAATAAAATGTTAATACAGACAAAACATCAAAACATGCAAAGCCAACCCAGTTGGAAACTTAAACAATCTGGATTTTTGTACTATAGTTGTAATTACCTGGCGGTGGAGTGAAAGGGAATGGGGTTGGACATCCATTTAGTCTGGGTGCAATTTGAGGCTACTAGAAGGTCTGTATCTTGTTTAACTGTTTTTCTGCCTTTGTCTTGAAGCTCTTGAAATAAGCTCTCAAAATGGATTAAATAAAAGAGGGGGTGGGGAAGCTTGAACAAATGGAACAATTAAGATTCTATTCAAAAGCGCTTTTCTTCTAAAAGGAAAAACACATCAGGTTTCTTTTAAAGAAATTATGTAAATTGCATAGTATTTCTGTGCAGAATCTGGAGTTTGGTGCTGCAATACTTATTCAGGAAGGATTCTGAGATAAAGTTTCCACTAAAATCTGTTGAAAACTAATCCATTTTTACAATCCTTGTTGAGACACTTAAAGGTAACCATTGCATTTTCCTTAGGATAGCTGGAGTTCCATCTCTACCAAAGTGCTAGAGTCAATGTTTTAGGAGTTGAAGAACAGGAGGAAATCTACTCCAGAGTAACCGCAGCCTATTTCTACCATTTCATGTGCACAACAAGCACTGTGGAATTTAACTCAGAGTAAATTCTGGAAAATATCATGTACAGACAAATCAAGAGAAGGGTTGGAATAGTTTGATTCAGTATCAGACTAGATTTGTAAAATTTGTCAGACATGAAGCAAAGTTAGACTGATTTGAACTGCTTTGAAAAAGAACAGTTATCCCAATGTGGTTAGAGGGAAAGGTTAATACATCTCTTCCTAAAACTCTTGAAAGTATATAAATCTAACTATATATTCCACCATCAGAATTAACGCCACAGTCCTATACATACTTACCTGAAGTAACCCCCATTGAACTCAATGGGGTTTACTTCTGAGTAGAGATTACAGGATAGCCCAGCAAGACAGATATTTCTAACACAAAATTATTTCACAATATCACAAATTTTCAAATATTGCTTAGACTTAGGTCTGCAACAGACAAAGCAACATGAACTGTAAAATCAAATCAAATATTTTTTCATAAATACAGGTGTTGTTATAAAACCAGACATAAACAAATAAATAAAACAATCAAACTTCATTTTTTCTTCATTTCTGAAAGTAAAGGCATAAAAATATTAATACTGAGAGTTACTGTAATTCCTGGCTAAAAAAATACAGTCACTGTGTTTGCATAACTAACCATGAGCTGCACTCAATATTTGTTCTTTACTATAGCTCATGGTTAGTGAGGAGAAAGCTTAACTATGAGCCCAGGGTTCAGATGACATGCTAAACGTAGCTTAGCTCAGGACCAAAAAAGACTGAGGAGAAGCAAAGCATCTGCAAGTTCCTATCCAGGAACCTGCATATTGGCATGGTCCCTATAAGCCATAATAAGCCAGGGTGTTGTTGTTAAAGTAAGTGAGAATCCTATTTTCCGTTATTCCAGGATACTCTTGAGACTGGAAGGCTTAAGAGACAGCATCTTCACTCCACCACCTTCCACATACCACCTCCCTTTTAGTAACTATCACCTCCATCTAAGGAACCACTGCTATCCCTTTGTAACTAAGTAAATAGATGGGGCAAAGCAAGAATCAATCGGTGCCCAATCTTAGTGAAAATTGCAAATAGTTCCAAGATGTTTAGTGCCCTTTAGCTCTGTCCTTTGAAGCAATGGTTGACCTTGACCTTGGGCAGAGTCATCATATAAATAGCATAGACTGGATCAGCCAGTGGCTGTTTAACTTTTTTGGTTACTGAATGAAATTATAAACATTAGCAAACCAGATGAACAACCCAACTGCAGAAGAAAAGTTTGCTAGTGTAAATCAGGAACAATAACAAAAGTGTTTTTTTAAAAATATATATATAACTTTCAGCTAAAATATTGTCTTACTGTGATACAAAAACAAATCTGCTATCAGAATGAGAGGTAGCATGCATGCATAGACCTGCATGCAGGTAAAAAGTTGAGAATGCAGTTGCTTGCATAGGCATTTATTAGCCCTACCCATAGATCAAAGCAGGATGGGGGGGATAATCCTTTATTCCTCTGTGAACACAGGGCAAGAGTTGCTACTGCTACAGCTTTGCACAATGGCAAGAATAATGACAACTACTATTTCAGCTTTGCATTTATTTTGCACAACCAGAGTGCTAGGTGCCATACAGAAAACAGAAGCAACATAATTCCCGATCACAAATTTTCCAACCTAAGCTGAATGGGGGAGAACGAGGTCCATGACGAGGCAATTACATTTTCAGAAGTATTTGGAAGATAATCAGATAGCTTCTTGACTACAGGTAAAGAGTTTGTATAGTAGTAGCATAGCAGAAGGCACAAAGGCTTGATTTAGATGTAATGGGAAACCATGATTTTCCACTGTAAGAATGACTGAGGTGAGCCATGGGCTTATGCACTCCCCCTCTCTTCTCTCATCATTCATGGCATCATCGTGTAATGTCTGGACTCAGGGAACTTCGGTTTGTTATCACTGGGGTTTGACAACAAGCTAGGATCTGAAACCACAGTTTGTTCCTGGCTTGTTCTCACTAACCATAATGTAAACAAACCATAGTTCCCCAGGTTCAGACATCTCTGAGCTGTATATTCAGGAAAATAAAATAGTAGAGGTTTTCTGAGAACATAAGAAGAGCTCTGTTAGATCAGACCAAAGGCCTATCTAGTCCAAGATCCTCTTTCCCACAGTGGTGTTAAAACACTTCTATTGGGAAACATGGGTGGCAGGTTCATACTCTCAGGCCACCCAGATACTTATGCCCACAGACAGGACATGAAGTCACTAGTCCTCTGCTGTTGTTGTTACACAACAACTAGTAGAGTGAAGGATACTTTTGATTCTGGAGGCAGCACATAATCATAATGACTAGTAGTCACTGATAGCCTTATCCTCCAGGAATGTGAAATCATGTTTTAAAGCCATGTAAGGCTGCAATACAGTGCATACTTACCTGGGAGTAAGTCCCATTGAACCCAATGGAGCATTCTTCTGAATAAACATGTATAGGATTACAGCATAAGTTGGCGGTCACCACATTTTGTGGCAGCGAATGCCATAGTTTGCTGTGTAAAGAAGTGCTTCCTTTTGTCTATTCTGAATCACCCCCAACTCAGCTTCATTAGATGACATGTGGTTCTAGCATTATGAGAGGGGGGGAAACCTCACTTTCTCCACACCGTGCATAATCATCTATCATATCCCCTCTTACCTTTTTCTAAACCTAAAAGTCTCAAAGGCTTCCTGAACTGTACCATTTCAGAATGTCTGAATGGGTATGCATTTTTTACAGTATCTCATATATGAAAACTGCATATTGATAACTAGCACATTGGGCAGAGAGCTAGGCTAGTCTGGGAGATAAATCTCAAATTCTGTTCTGCATGTAAAGAAATATAAGCTCCAGACATTAACTACATTCCAGAGCTTGGAAGTAATTCATTAGGGAAAATGAATTATTGTAATTTATTACTTTTTTGAGGAACGAGTGGGTAATTTCTTTACATTTTGATTGTAATAGGAGTAATTTTGTTACTTTAGAGGTATAATTGTAATGTCTCCAGCATTACTTTTGGGCGTTACTTGGGGTGGAGAAGCAGGGGAAGTCAAACTGGGCTTCTATGCAGTGTCACTTTTCCCTCATGCTGTATGTGTTTAGGAGGCAAGAGAGGAGGTTGAGAGCAAAATGGAGTAGAGTGAAGACAAAAAATTGTTTTAAAAAATGGACGGTGGTGGTGAAGAATGGAATGCAGGGAGAAAGGAGCCGGAGGGCTAAGACGTGGATGAAGGAGGAAAAGGAGGCAGCAGAATGGAGATGAAGAACTGTGCAGGTGAGTTAATACTGTTTTTGCACTTGGCACGCAAAGCAGCCTCTGACACCCTCCCTGGCTACTTTGCCACATTTGCAGTGTTTAAACCTTTTTTTTAACCCCAATGAAAAATATTTGCTTGGGCATGTGAGCCTTAGTTGGTGGCAGGGCCCGGGAAATGGTTGTGTGTGTGCGTGTGCGTTCCAGAGAGAGAGAGAGAGAGAGAGAGATACCACCACGGCTATCTTATGGATAAAAAAATTATTATACTACCCTCTGTGTGTGTATGCTTATTTGTCATGTTGTTTTAGACTACTTAGGTGTGCAGCAGCCAAGGCCAGGACCTTGTAGGCACTCCAGTTGCTGTTTTTAAGTAACTTAACTGTAGTTGTAGTTATTAGTTTCGAGTAATGGTAAAGTAATCCATTCCTTTCAGAAAAAATCTAATTGTAATGGTAATTTATTCCTTTTTGAGGCCATGTAACAGTAATTGTAATTTATTCCTTTTTAAAAGTAATCTTTCAAGCTCTGCTATGTTCTCAAAAATGGTTTAAGATGGTGCCAAAGTGATACATGACATCCTCCTTTTCTAATCCCTATGATGTAAGGAAAACATCCAGGGTGCCAGATTATCACTGAGGTGATAACGCTTTTATTACTGTACCTGCCTAGCACAATCTAAATGAAGTTCCCTCGGGGCTTCTGGAGTTCACCCTCTGTTAATATGCACCTGCACCAATTTCAAATGCAGTGAATGCATAAACTGAAATTAAAACTTTGCTTTTTAAAAAAAGTGTGATTAGCAACTGTGTGTGCCATCCAAGGAACAAAATCTAGCATCAACAACCATTTCAGGACTAGAATGCACTTCATCAGATGTATAAAGTCCTCAGTTGGTAGGTACATATGTGGGTATAGAGAAAAAAATTAAACAGTGAGGCCAGATGGAAAGGAAATGGAAAAGATACACTCTGTGACAATTGCATTGCAGCGTAAAATATATACTGAATAAGCCTAGTGACCATACACAAGAGCTGTAATTGACGAAGACACAATGATCTATTTCTGTGCTTTCTATCATACATACATTTAAGCTTTAATGCAACTGATTGCACAGATTGCATCCCTCTAAACTTACTGCTCAGTTTTTTCTCTTCCCTCTCTCCACCCGTGGGTCCTGCTAACTGAGGATTACACTTTATGTATCTGATGAAGTGCACTCCAGTCCATGAAAGTGTATACCATAATAAATTTGTTACTTTTACTTCAAGCTTTTGTTGTTTTTGCTGCAACAGGCTAAAATGACAACCTCACCATAGAAGGCCATGGATAAAATCTGCAGAATATCAAGGCTACAATTGTTGAAGTTTTCTCTGTTCTCTGAGAGCCATTTTATACCTTTAGGTTTTTTATTTATGAAAAGTATTCCTATACCACCTTCCATGTAAACATCATGTAGCAGTGTACAAAAATACATTAAAATTACATTAAAACTTTACTTACAGAATAAATAGAACAACAGCCAACATTAGGCCAAAACATATATATCACATTATTATAGACAGCTACTATCAATGTGCAGAAAGGACAGAGGACAGAATAAGTAAGTTTTAGTAGATGCTGAAATGTCATCATTAATTCAGAGAAGTTATTCCAAAGGGAGCCGCTACTGAAAAGACCTTCCCCCAGTTGCCACCAGAAACAAGCCTAAAGTTTGAGGCACAAAATTCCGTCATCTGAAAAGTTTAGCAATTGCGCAGGTCAATATGGAAGAAGGCACTCTCTCGGGCAGCAGAAAGAGCTGACAAAAAAAATTTCTGGACTGTACAGGCTGAAATGGTATAGTACAAGATAAACAGACATATGGAAGTTTCAGACTAGCTTCAGAAGCAATGCAAATTCAATGTGTTTGCCTTGGCATTATGAAAATGTGTATTTTTAAGCATTCCATAACAAACTGTTGGTGAAGATACAACCATATTTTATTTCACTGTTTATTTTTTTAAAACAATAACAATTGTTATTTAAAAAAAAATTAGTCCCTTCAACACCTTTGGCTTTAACAACCCTTGTGGTACTCACAACAAAGTAGTTTAAGGCTGCAATTCAGTACATGTCTACTCAGAAGTAAGGTCATAAGAACATAAGAACATAAGAAGAGCCTGCTGGATCAGGCCAGTGGCCCATCTAGTCCATCCAGTCCAGCATCCTGTTCTCACAGTGGCCAACCAGGTGCCTGGGGGAAGCCCGCAAGCAGGACCCGAGTGCAAGAACACTCTCCCCTCCTGAGGAGGGGATTCATTGGATTCAATGGAATTTACTCCCTAGTAAGTGTGTATTGGAATTGTAGACTGGTAATTATAATGTAACATCTTCCTTTTCAGTGTTTAAGAGTGAGGCACAGATTCTATTCTGGCATGGCTTCTGGAAAACTAATGAATAATATTATAGACTTGTGAGGTGAAATATATTTTACCAAAAGGCGTTGAGGGGGAAATAATATATTTTATCTAATATTGAGCATACAATCAGAGGATCTGGTTATAAGAGAGCTGGGACTTGGGTTAATATTGTATGTATGTAAAATGACCTGTTGTAGGACAGTTTTGTTGAATGAGGCCAATACAACCCATGGGCTACACCTGGGGAAAAGTATATGTTCTTTTTAAAAAGAAAAGTAGGGAAAAGTGCCAATAATTGGCAATAAGAGGAAGGCCTACAGCACTCCAAGTTTCTTATCATGATTGATTCATATAAGCAGTGTAGTGTGACAATAGTTTCCTGGAATGGGGAGGAGATATAAACCATGGAACTCCTTCGCTTTGTGATGCTGTTATATAGATTCAGGCAACTTACTCTTCAACAAAGAGGGAAAGGAAGTTAGTATGGGCCACAAGTGATTATGGAGACAAATCAATAATAACCTCTTCATACAGCTAAGCAATTTAGTAATACTGTACTTCAGTGCTTATTATATGTACTGGCACAATTGCCACCTTGACAGCTAATGATGTTAATCACTCTTTGGTATTCTCAATTGCAAAATTCCATTGCTTTCATCAAGCATCAGTTATCTGACTCTTCATGGACTTCAGTCCCAGTTCTCAAGGTCCTGTGTGTGCCTACCACCTTTCCATGATGGCTGCAAATGGATAGCTTTAAAGAGAGATTAAACAAATTCATAGAGGATAACGGTTACTAGTTATGATGGTTATATACATTTCCTCCAGGATCCAGGATCAGAGCTGGTATGCCCCTGAAGGTGGAGAAAACAAGCAAATAACTGCTCGTTTTCCTGCTTCTTGATTTTTCATAGATATCTTTTTGGCCACAGTGAGATAAGGATGGTGGACTAGACTGATCTGATCTGGCAGGGCTCTTCTTGTTTATGTTCTTACCACCACCACCCAATCTTATAATTAAGAAAGGAAGCTATTTGTAAATATGAAAAGTAGCCAAGCCCCCAATAATAAAAGATGATACACATTTCACTCCTAATCTCAATGGTGGTGGTGAAAGGCAGGGAGTCTTCCAATTCATTAGGCAAGTGATTACCTCCTTTCCATCACTTCCTAACCCTGTGTTTAGTATATAAGAATCAATTTTGTACATAAGTATCAATTGTACTCTGGGAATCAAAAAAGGGCAGCAAATTGCAGTAAAGAAGCAAATTATAAAAAATGCAGAGTAATTAGCAATCAAATCATAAATAGTGCTGGGATACATAGTCTAGATTCAAACAGGTTATAAATTACATGGCCTTTGTGTTGTTATCTATAACCATACTTAGCTGAAAGAGCAGATTTCACACCCCTCAATGTAAGGAGATAGGCATGGATGGGTAGGAACAGGTCTCATTATATAACTTTCCCTATGCTACCTCCATCACTCCTACATTTTAAAAAAGCACACTCTAGACTAGAGCCTTCATGCGACTCTTAAAAGATCAGTATTAGTTTATTACTCATCACATCGAGTATTTAAATGTAATCTTTCAATTATTCCCCATACCAATAACCCCATGAGGTAGGTGATCATTATTAGAATTTACAGTTTAAACTGAGGAAGAGAATCCTAAACACCTCTCCAAGACTACACAGTAAACACGCAGGGATCTGAACAGATGTCTCCAATACTGCACTTACTGAGCCACACCCAACTCATATCAGGATGTCAGATTGTATTTAAACAACCTTAAGTATAACCTAGTGTACCTTTATAATTATCAGTATGCAGGAAGCAAAGACCATATATATTCCAGATATGACAGAAGCTTTCCCTCCCTACTTCTCAACGCACATACACACAATAGTCAACTGTTGTAGAAACACAGCACAGTAAGCAAAAATAAATGGCTCTGAAGAACAGGACTCTGGGATGAAATCAACACAATGGGCTCTCCTAAGCAGACCTGTACAAGATGCATTTGTTTTATTTTTAACCATATGAGCAGATCACACAGCAGGAATGAATGGATCCAAAGTTTGGTACACTGGTTAAGAGTCTTGACCTCAGAACAGGAGACCTGGGTACAAATCCCTACTTAGCCATGATGTGACCTTGGGCCAGACATCTCTCAAACCTACCCTACGGTGCTGTTATTGGGCTTAAAAGGGATGGGGTTAGGGGAAGGTAAAAGTTTTTGTCCCCCAAGCTCCTTAGAAGTGCAGGATAAAAATGTAATTAAAAAGATTTTGATGTACAGATGATTAGGTTAAAAACAAAATCTCAGGAATCTTCAACAAACATTCCCATATGTAAATATTCATTGTTAAACCTATGTAAAGGATGTAGTCATTTATTTTAACAAATTGATGGTGTAATCCTATGAATGCTTACCATTCCTAGGATGCAAAGTTGCACCATGTTCAACTGACTCCCTAATATGTGAGTTCAGAATTGCAGCCTGAGCTAGGCTTACACGTATCTGCAATACCTAGATGCCCCCTTATCAGGCTGGTCTGGCAATTCATATAATTTGATCCAGTCAATATTATATTCCATCCCAGTATATAATTATAACCCAGTCGATCACTGCTCTCTGCAGGTGAGGGCCTCCTGCAAATACCAACGTGGCACCTACCCTTTGGAATACACTCCCCTTAAATATTAGACAGGTGACATCTCTGTTATTTTTTTGGTGCCTACTGAAGACTTTCCTCTTTCAACAAGCCTTTTAAGTCGAGACCTTATTCCAGTCTGTGTAAGTGTTGAAATTGCTTTTTAATATGTTTTTAAACCTTTATTGCATCTTGAGATTGATAGACAAATGGTCAAGGAATACCTAATTGCTTTGAACGAGTTCAAATCTCCAGGACCTGATGAACTGCATCCTAGGGTAATGAAGGAAGTGGCTGAAGAATTATTGGAACCACTATTATCTTTGCAAAATTATGGAGGATGGGAAAAGTGCTGGATGACTGAAGGAAGGTAACATTGCCCTATCTTCAAAAAAGGAGGAACCCAGGCACTACAGACCAGTCAGTCTGACATCAATCCCTGGGAAATTGTGGAGCAGATTATAAAAAGGTCAGTCTGTAAGCACCTTGAAAACAATGCAGTGATTACTGGAAACCAACATGGATTTATCAAGAATAAACCCCGTCAGACTAATCTTATTTTATTTTTTGATCGAGTAACCTCCCTGGTAGACTGGTGGGAATGCTGTGTACATAATATATGTTGACTTCAGCCAAGGTTTTGGCAAAGTGCCCCATGATACTCTGATTAGCAAACTAGCTAAACGTGAGCTGGATGGAACAATTATTGGGTAGATCCACAGTTGGCTACAGAATCATACTCAAACAGTGCTTAATCAATGGGTTCTTCTCAAAGAGGGGGGAAGTAATGAGCGGGATACCACAGGGCTCCGTCCTACGCCCAGTGCTCTTCAACTTTTTAATTAATGACTTGGATGAGAAGGTGCTGGAAATGCTTATCAAATTTGCAGATGATACAAAATTGGGGGGCATAGCTAATACCTTGTAAGACAGAAACAAAATTCAACGTGATCTTCATAGGCTGGAGCATTGGGCTGAAAAAAACAGAATGAAATTCAACAGGGATAAATGCAAAGTTCTACACTTAGGAAAAAGAAACCAAATGCACAGTTATAAGATGGAGGATACTTGGCTCAGCAATATGACATGTGAGAAGGATCTTGGAATTGTCATTGATCACAAGCTAAATATGAGCCAACAATGTGATGTGGCTGCAAAAAAGACAAATGCTATTTTAGACTGCATTAACATAAGTGTAGTTTCCAAATCTCATGAAGAAGTACTAATTCCTCTATATTTAGCACCGGTTAGGCTTCATCTTCAGTACTGCATCCAGTTCTGGACACTGCAGAAGGATGCAGACAACCTGGAACAGGTTCAGAGGAGGGCAACAAGGATGAACAGGTGACTGGAAACAAAGTCCTATGATGGGAGACTGAAAGAACTGGGCATGTTTAGCCTGCAGAAGAGAAGACTGAGGGGAGATATGATGGCACTCTTCAAGTACATGAAAGGTTGCCACACAGAGAAGGGCCAGGGTCTCTTTTCAATCATCCCAAAGTGCAGGACACGGAATAATGGGATCAACTTATAGGAAGCCAGATTTCAGCTGAACGTCAGGAAAAATCTCCTGCTAGAGTGGTACAACAATGGAACCTAGGGAGATGATGGGCTCTCCAGCACTGGAGGCAGTCAAGAGGCAGCTGGATAGCCACCTGTTGGGTATGCTTTAACTTGGATTCCTGCACTGAGCAGAGAGTTAAACTTGATGGCCTTATAGGCTCCTTCCAACCCTACAATGCTATAAGTCTATGAAATCAGATTACACATAGATAACCTTAGCAGTGGAAACTAGTAAATATAAAAATTCACACTTTTGGCACAAGTGGCAATATCTGTCCAACTACTGAACACACCTGAAAATACCAACAGCAAAGCAGATCAGAACTGATGTATCAATATATATGTAAAGGAAATAGAAGCTGCTAAACTAGATTTTATTCTAACTACTGCCCTCACCTTCACACACACTGAATTCATAACAGAAATAAGTGATGGGTCTTGAATTTTGTCTTTCCATATTAGCTAATATACAAATAAACTTAATTATTTTGTGATATAGACAAGGTGTATTCTTTCTATACAGATTATTATTTATTACACATTGCTGTTTAGTTTTTAAATAACTGCCTATCAATCTTTAACAATACTTTTATGTTTGATTACTTCCTGGTAAGAATCACTTATTTTCCTATGTATGTCTTACGAATAGATTAAAACACTACAAATGGCCATAAGCACATAAGAAGAACCTGCTGGATCAGGCCAGTGGCCCATCTAGTCCAGCATCCTGTTCTCACAGTGGCCAACCAGGTGTCTGGGGGAAGCCCGCAAGCAGGACCCGAGTGCAAGAACACTCTCCCCTCCTGAGGCTTCCGGCAACTGGTTTTCAGAAGCATGCTGCCTCTGACTAGGGTGGCACAGCACAGCCATCACGGCTAGTAGCCATTGATAGCCCTGTCCTCCATGAATTGGTCTAATCTTCTTTTAAAGCCATCCAAGCTGGTGGCCATTACTGCATCTTGTGGGAGCAAATTCCATAGCTTAACTATGCGCTGAGTAAAGAAGTACTTCCTTTGTCTGTCCTGAATCTTCCAACATTCAGCTTCTTTGAATGTCCACGAGTTCTAGTATTATGAGAGAGGGAGAAGAACTTTTCTCTATCCACTTTCTCAATGCCATGCATAATTTTATACAGTTCTATCATGTCTCCTCTGACCTGCCTATTCTCTAAACGAAAAAGCCCCAAATTCTGCAACCTTTCCTCGTAAGGGAGTCGCTCCATCCCCTTGATCATTCTGGTTGCCCTCTTCTGAACCTTTTCCAACTCTATATCCTTTTTGAAAAGTACAGATCCCAATACCGATCCTTGAGGGACTCCACTTCCTACAGGCCAGGACTGGAAAGTGGCAAATGTAACTCCAATATTCAAAAAGCTATCCAGAGGTGATCCCGGAAATTACAGGCCAGTTAGCTTAACTTCTGTCCCTGGAAAACTGGTAGAAAGTATTATTAAAGCTAGATTAACTAAGCACATAGAAGAACAAGCTCTGCTGAAGCAGAGCCAGCATGGCTTCTGCAAGGGAAAGTCCTGTCTCAGTAACCTATTAGAATTCTTTGAGAGTGTCAACAAGCATATAGATAGAGGTGATCCAGTGGACATAGTGTACTTAGACTTTCAAAAAGCGTTTGACAAGGTACCTCACCAAAGACTTAGCAGTCATGGAATAAGAGGAGAGGTCCTCTTGTGGATAAGGAATTGGTTAACAAGCAGAAAGCAGAGAGTAGGAATAAACAGACAGTTCTCCCAATGGAGGGCTGTAGAAAGTGGAGTCCCTCAAGGATCGGTATTGGGACCTGTACTTTTCAACTTGTTCATTAATGACCTAGAATTAGGAGTGAGCAGTGAAGTGGCCAAGCTTGCTGACGACACTAAATTGTTCAGGGTTGTTAAAACAAAAAGGGATTGCAAAGTCCAAAAAGACCTCTCCAAACTGAGTGAATGGGCAGAAAAATGGCAAATGCAATTCAATATAAACAAGTGTAAAATTATGCATATTGGAGCAAAAAACCTGAATTTCACATATACGCTCATGGGGTCTGAACTGGCGGTGACCGACCAGGAGAGAGACCTCGGGGTTGTAGTGGACAGCACAATGAAAATGTCGACCCAGTGTGCGGCAGCTGTGAAAAAGGCAAATTCCATGCTAGGGATAATTAGGAAAGGTATGGAAAATAAAACAGCCGATATCATAATGCCGTTCTATAAATCTATAGTGCGGCCGCATTTGGAATACTGTGTACAGTTCTGGTCGCCTCATCTCAAAAAGGATATTATAGAGTTGGAAAAGGTTCAGAAGAGGGCAACCAGAATGATCAAGGGGATGGAGCGACTCCCTTACGAGGAAAGGTTGCAGCATTTGGGGCTTTTTAGTTTAGAGAAAAGGCGGGTCAGAGGAGACATGACAGAAGTGTATAAAATTATGCATGGCATTGAGAAAGTGGATAGAGAAAAGTTCTTCTCCCTCTCTCATAATACTAGAACTTGTGGACATTCAAAGAAGCTGAATGTTGGAAGATTCAGGACAGACAAAAGGAAGTACTTCTTTACTCAGCGCATAGTTAAACTATGGAATTTGCTCCCACAAGATGCAGTAATGGCCACCAGCTTGGATGGCTTTAAAAGAAGATTAGACAAATTCATGGAGGACAGGGCTATCAATGGCTACTAGCCATGATGACTGTGCTCTGCCTCCCTAGTCAGAGGCAGCATGCTTCTGAAAACCAGTTGCCGGAAGCCTCGGGAGGGGAGAGTGTTCTTGCACTCGGGTCCTGCTTGCGGGCTTCTCCCAGGCACCTGGTTGGCCACTGTGAGAACAGGATGCTGGACTAGATGGGCCACTGGCCTGATCCAGCAGGCTCTTCTTATGTTCTTATGTTCTTGGAGTGGGACACAGCTATAACGTCCCTGAAGGCCTCCTCCACACACCTCTCTGCCTCTCTCAGCTTTTCCAGGTCAGCCACCTTGGCCTCAAGGAAATGAAGTCGTTCCCGGAGAGCCAGGAGCTCATTGCACCGAGAGCACACCCACGACTTCTGTCCAACAGGCAGATAGTCGTACATGCTGCAGGCAGTGCAAAACACTGGAAAGCCCCCACACCCCTGCTGGCTTCTTACCTGCATAGTTTTGTTTAAGGTTTATTACGTCAATGGGTTGGAAACTGCGGTTTAGTTGAGGTCAGGGAACAGACGGGCAGAGGGGGGGGGGCCTGGCCTCCTTGCCCTGCTGCCAAACTCACTCTGTTGCCGAACTCGCCTTGACACTTTGTCAGCTGGGACCTTGACGCTTCATCAGCTGGGGCTCCCTCTAGCTGGTGGAGCAGGCTCCCTCGCTAGGGTGCTCTGAATTTATATGTGTGGCTGGTCCCTCCCAGCTACTGCTGCCAGCCAATGATGTGTTAACTGAGGCTGATGGCTCAACTATTAGCTGGGGCTTAACTCCTTAGGATTATCTCAGGCTTCCTTCCTTGGAAGGCAGGAAGGCAGGCTTCCTTCCTTAGCGAGGGGCGGGGCTGTTTAAAGACTTTGACTAGTGATACTAAGATAGGTTAACTAGCTTTTACTCTATTTTTATTTTATTTGCTGACAACAACCACTATGATGGATTCACGCAACAACTTTTTTTCTACTACAAAGTGACTTTTCATTGATAGCTTGGATACAGAGTGAGAACCCTAATCTCATGAAAGGTTCACGAGGTGCTCTGATTTTGAGCCAATACAAGATTAGCAGGTGTAAGGGTACAATTTTAGTTAATGATGTTCGTCCACAATCATATCACTGTTGTACTATTCAAAAGAGCAGGATGAGTCTCCATCACAAGGTGTCTACAAAAAGTCATATTGGAGTCAGGAATTGACCCTAAAACTAGTTGAGCCAGCAAGTATCTGCTTAGGATAAACCTTTACAACCCACCAGATATATTAGTGCACATATTTGGAACTGGAAAACTACATAGAGAAACCATTCAAACACATTTTCGTGCTGTCACTTAGTTTTGATTATACTGTTGTGTTGTATTCATTCAGTATATTCTTAGCAAAGAGTAGAGGAAAAAACCCAACATTTACCACACACACACACAGAATTCAGCAGCTGATCAAGACAAATATTGCTAGATGGTAAAACAGCTGTTGACGACTAATGTTGAAACAAATGCATTTTTTATCTTTTCTTTTAAGTTACCAAACATTAGTATTTTATCCACCCGTGACCCTTGTTAAATTGAAGGTCTGTGCGATCAGAATTAAATATGCTGTATCTACGCAAAATGAAGTGTGTTATTTATCACTAATATTTAATGACAAAAAGGCTGATAAGTTTCTGCGATTATACCACTGATTTCCTCCAGTCATGCATCATTGATTCTGTCGGTCATTAGCATTATCACAGTGCATAAAGTTCAGCTTATGCAGCAACTTTAATAATAGCATCTGAAACTTGCATCTACCTTTTTCTCCCCCATTTAGCTCAGATTAGCTACTCTACCTCAGACTGAGTGGGTATCAAAGTGCTTCCCTAAAACTCCTACAGCATGAACCACTGCAAAATTGTACTGCACAAATCTGAGCAAATTTCATATGCCTTTCAACAGCATTTGAACATAAATTGTTCCCTGTGGATTATGCCCACAAGTAACAAACTTTTCTGCAAAAAAATCATATACAAATATGGAGCACTTAGCAAAAGTCAACCATCCATTAAATCCGGCAACCAGGCTTTTCCATAAAGATACAGTATGCTGCAGTCAGTCTGTATACAATCAATAAGAAATAGCTACTTTATGCCAACATATGGTTTTTAACTTTAAGTATATATTTAAGGCATAATTCAAAATTAACCTAACATTGTCAAGTTTTATGAAATGCACATTTTCATGCAGTATTGAGTTTCTGCCTCCATTTCTCATAAAAAGCTTGTCTACCCAAAACCTGATATTTTTAGATTTAGAAGACTAGCTTTTGGGGAGAAAATAACTAATATTTATGCCACTGATCCTCATATGTACACACACACACCACAATAATATACATGTTCCATTTCTCATAATTTATTTTTCTCTGGGCAAAGGACTGTGGATACCAAGGTAATTTTTTTTAATGGCAACTGTTTTATTTTTCAAATGTTCAACACAAAGTTTTAAAAACGTAACTTAAATTACAACTTTAAATCCCATTATTATTTCAAAAATACACTTTGAAAAACTTCATTTTAGTCTACTGAAGCCAATAAGGAACTAGGTTTGATAGCAACAGAAATAACTGAGTTATCGCAATATGATTTTATTCTTTTCTTATACAAGTTTTGCACCTGCATTGAAACATTCTAGCTCCAAACTCCACCCTTAAGAACTTTTATAATGTGTAAGTAATAACTACATATTTTCTATTCTGTACTACCATCACGTTTCAAACAGATTACATTCTGGACAAAATTTCAATGTGATTTACTCCCAAGTAAGTGTGCATAGGATTATACTCTTAAAATCCCATGTTACAGGTTTTTTTTAGAGTGTAACTGAAAACTCCTCATTCAGCACAAGCCGATGCATTAAATACAAATGCTTTTACATGTATGAATTACAACAATCTGGTTTAACTTGAATTATCTATTGCTATAGGGGTTTTCAACCTCCCAAGTTAACCATACTCCCCATCGCCAACACACCCTCTGGCCATGCCAATGGTCTCTTTCACACAAGTAGAAATTCTAATTGACCACATCTATGCACACACAGACCTCTTCACATTAATGACATATACATAACTGCCATGGAAACATGTCCAGTGGGCATATCAGGAATGTCACTATTGGGTATCATCCCACCACTTTTCCCCACATTCTTTGATCACAGAGTGTGTGTGTATGTCTAAACACCACTTTTGGCTGTAAACACACTAGTTGCCATATCAAAATGTTTCCTTTAGCCACACCTGAAGGGGAACAGGTTGATCTGCTGATCAGTTGCAAAATCACTATAAAGCTAAATTTAAAAAAAGCAGTCCACCTGCTCCCACCAGGTTTTACAGTAAAAAGAGGTGGGGTTTGACTAGCATCATGTGTCCCTATTTTCAGAAGAGAGATGTGGAGATACACTGGAACTGGCAGAACAGTGTGTTTCTACCCTTAGTTTTGCTTAAAGTGTCACCTGATGGGAGTAAAGAATACTGTAAAGGGAATACATTACTGATCCTTAAGGACTGCTCAAATTTTCCTAAATGGATAACTAACCTGCAAGGGTGAGGTCTTAGGCCTAAATTCTGTAGGGTGGGATGAGGGAGAGAAGACAGTGATAAAACATGCAGTTTGAGTGCAATTTGAGTTTAGACAGAAAGAGATTGGGATGCAGCGAATTCTCTTTGGAGACCTAAAGACAAATCAGAGGCTAGACTGTCTGCTAAAAGAAGTGTAACTTCTATGCTGTGCTTGTATACTTGTAAATAAAGCCAATAAATAAAACAAATAAAAGAAAGACACCCTAAGTCTCCAATACTGTCTTATTCCAAGGAACCTAAGTTGTACAGGACTGCCCTGGAAGGTCTCACTGCTTCGGGAAGTGGGGTGAGCATGTAATAATATTAAAGGAGAGTTTCTGATACAGTGCCTTAATAAACTGAATGTTATCAATAAAGGAACAGGTGCGTAGTCTGGGAGTCATCTTAGACTCTTCCCTCACACTTGAGGCTCATGTAGCCTCGGTGGCCCGGAAAGCGTTCTACCAACTTCGGTTGGTAGCCCAGCTACATCCCTATCTGAGTAAGGAGGACCTCCCATCAGTGGTACATGCTATGGTAACCTCGCGTCTGGACTACTGCAATGCGCTTTACGTAGGGCTACCTTTGAAGACGATTCGGAAGCTACAGCTAGTGCAAAATGCGGCGGCCAGACTGCTAACAAGAACTAAGCAGTCTGAGCATATAACACCTGTGCTAGCCCGTTTGCACTGGCTTCCAATATGCTTCCGGGCCAGATTCAAAGTGTTGGTACTTACCTATAAAGCCTTATACGGCGCGGGACCACGATATATGTCGGAACGCCTCTCCCGATATGAACCGGCCCGTACACTACGGTCTACTACGAAGGCCCTCCTCCGGGTTCCGACTCATAGGGAAGCCCGGAGAGTGGTGACAAGATCTAGGGCCTTCTCAGTGGTGGCCCCCAAACTATGGAACGGTCTCCCCGAGGAGGTGCGCCTGGCACCGACACTATCATCTTTTCGGCGCCAGGTTAAAACCTTTCTCTTCTCTGAGGCATTTTAATTCCTGTTAATTCTAAATTATTATCTTTTGATTTTAGACTGTACAGTTTTGTGTACAGTTTTGTGTTATTTTTATTGTATTTTTAATGTTCACCGCCCAGAGAGCTGTTGCTAGTCGGGCGGTATATAAGCTTAATTAAATAAATAAAATAAATAAATCAATAGTGGTGTAATTCTTGCAATGTAAATCTTATAACTGTGTTCTGTATGGCAGAATTTGTGCCACTAAAGATGTACCTGTTTCTGACAACATTTCTAATACCATGTACAGTGATACCGAAACATTTAGCCCATTATCAGAGTAAGCAATGTCAAAACCTTACAAATCACAACACTATGAGCTAAACAAACAAAACAAAATAAATAATCCTAAACACCTCTGAAATAATTCCTTCCAGCTTCCTCATTTTACTACTAGTTCTCACATTTGAAAGCAATACTTAAAACCGACAAGATCTTCTTAACATGTTTATAAGGAGCAAGCTATTTGATTCTTTTCCTCTTCACAGGTAGGTCCTAAGATGCTCTGCCTCAGCAGCATCCAACACAATGCCCCCCATCCCCAACCAGCATGGCCAGTGGTCAGGGATAATGGGAACTGTAGTCCAGCAACATTTATTTATTCCCTTTTTAAAAAACATGGAGGGGGGAGACACTACCCTGCTTTATTTGAAAAGTCTATTCCTGAAGAAGCTTTCCAATCCCAGTTACAATGGACTGAAGCTCAGCACAACCTCTACAAGCTTCTTTTCCCTCAGTTAAATATTATATCACAAACACAATGACTTCAGTAAATTATACCCCTGGCAATCAGACTAGTAACTGGCCCCTAACATGTATGTTTTTTGCTTCCACAAGTGCTAAAGTTCTGCTATAAGCCTGGAAAGTGATAAAGCTTACAAATAATTTAAAAAAACTATCCTTGGCTTACTACAAACTATTTTACTATTATCACTCAGTAAACAAATTTAACAAGAATAACAAGAATAACAATAACAATAATAAAATCGATATCCTGTCTCTTCTCCCAAAAAGAGCCCAGGAAGTCAAACAAAACATTGAAAACACTCTAAAACATCCTAAAAACAAATTTTAAAATATATTAAAACAAAGCATTGTTAAAAATATATTAAAACAAAGTATTTTTTAAAAAAGCTTTTAAAAAATCTTAAAAAGCAATTCCAGCAGAGACGCAGACTGGGATAGCCCAGATTGGAACGGATCAAGATAACCTTGGATGAAACAGAGTACTTGCAATTGCTACACTACAACCCTCTCAATCACCTTCCCTAAAAAGGGAATATTTGCGCCTAGGCAGTAGTTGTCACAAACCAATGGGTCCAAGGTTGGCTTTTTCAGAGGCAGTTGGATCACCGTCTCTTTCAGGGCAGTTGGGACCACCCCCTCCTGCAAAGATGCATTGACCACACCCTTGGCAAGCTTTAATAAGCCAGGAAGGACAAGGGTTGAGATGACACATTGCTGGTCCCATTATCACAAGCACCTTGTCCATGTCATCAGCCCACATCAACAGAAACTGATCCCAAGAAGTTGCAGCAGATGTTGCACTGGACACCTCACTGGGGACTACAGTAGATGTAGATGGGGCATCAAGATTGCAACAGAGGCAAGCAATGTTACCCTCAAAGTGTCTTGCAAACAATTTACAGTGGGCCTCCGAAGGGTCTAAAACTACATTTCCTGCAGCTGATCTCAGCAGACCCCTGATAATACTGTCCATGGAGGCTCAGGTGTCAGCGGTGAGCCGGGCAGCTTGGTATCAATTACGTCTGATACACAGGCTGTGACCCTACCTTCCGGTCCATCTGCTCCCACGGGTGGTGCATGCCCTGGTCTCCTCTCGCTTAGACTACTGTAATGCGCTCTACGTGGGGCTACCCTTGAAAACGGTCCGGAAATTACAACTGGTACAGAATGCGGCGGCACGGTTGATTAAAAACAGCCGCCGCCGGGATCATATCACCCCAGTGCTGGAAGATCTGCACTGGCTACCAGTTGTGTACCGAGCCCAATTCAAGGTGTTGGTGTTAACCTTTAAAGCCCTATACGGTGTCGGTCCAGTTTATCTAAAGGAGCGCCTCCAGCATCACCAAATATGCCGCCTGACGAGATCTGCCTCACAAGACCTTCTCTCGGTCCCACCAGTTAAGACAGCTAGGCTGGTGCGGACCAGAGAGAGGGCATTCTCAGTTGTAGCCCCCACCCTCTGGAACTCTCTGCCATACGACCTTCGCCATGCCCCCTCCCTGGTAGGTTTCCGCCAAGGATTGAAAACTTGGTTGTTTCAGCAGGCATACAAGTCTCCTAGATAATTTTAGTTTACAGTGAATAGATGTAGGTTGGTGGATTATAATTGTTTTATATGTTAAAACTGTATTATATGTTGTATTTTTAATTATGTACGCCGCCTAGAGTGGCTGTTCATTCGGCCAGATAGGAGGCCTAAAAATAAAATTTTATTTTATTTTTATTTTATTTTATAATACAAAAAAGCTCCACTGGACAGCTACTTGAGGATACAATGGAGGCAGAAAAGTGGGCCTTTTTTGCTGCCCTCGCCGCCATACATTACGCACAGTTATGATGGTTTAGGCATGCCCGATCAGCCTCACAGCACACCTTTTGTCACTTGCGCTCTAGCCATCGTCCAGCCTTTTTCATTGCCCATAGATCACTGGTGTACTAAGGTTCAATCTGGGCTCCACAATGCTGGACAGGGCACTCAGGGGTAACTGTCTTAAGAGCCTGATGAGTCTCTTTGTTCACAGCATGACAAGGGCTTCAACAGAATCACCTGCTCTATCCACTGGGAACTCCCCCAGGGCATTTAGGAATCCAGTGGATTCTGTTAGTCTCCAGTGGCAGACTATTTTAATCTGTCCACCACCCCTGTATGGGGGGGATTGGAGCCATAACTCTAAACTTCACCAGGAAGTGGTCTGACCATGACAATGGGGTGACATCCACCCCCCATCTCCAGAACACCCCTTCCTCCATCTGGAGCAAGAACACAATCAAGTGTGTGCCCTGCCCTATGTGTCGGACTGGTGACAACTTAAGACAGCCCCATGGTTGTCATTGAGACCATGAAGTCCCAAGCCAGAACACTAGAGGCAGCCTCAGCATGGACAATGAAATAACCCAGGACTATCATTCTGGGCTCCTCCAATACCACAACCAAGATGGCCTCCTCCAGCTCAGTCAGAGAACCTGCTGGGTAGCATGGTGCACGGTACACCAGCAGAAACCCTAGTTTACTGTCTATTTGGCCCAACAACAGGTGCAGCCCTCATAGCCAGCTCCAAGACAGAGTGGTTTCCTGGTGACAGAGATGGAAATTCTATGGACTACAACAACCCCATCCCCTGTCCCTGCAGCCTGTGCTGGTGTTGCACCGAATATCCATGTGGGCAAAGCTGGGTAAGATCAACTCCTCCCAGCTCACCCACCCATGTCTCAGTGATACCAAATCGGCACAATCATCCTCATCCGTGATCAAATCATGGATGAGTGTGGTTTTCTTGCTTACTGATCTAGTATTTAACAACAGCACACAGAGGCCAGTGGGCACAGCAGATAAGCAACCAGGATCCTGTCCATGAGAGGAATGGGACCAAGGAACAAGGCGTAGATAGCCTTGCCCTCATCTTCTATGGTAGCTCATCACCTCCCCATGGCTATACCTCCCTCTATCCATGATCGCTGAAACTGGGATGGCATCACCCATGTCCATCCTCACCAAGACTCCTTCTAAACACATGATATGAACACAAGAGCCCATCAACAAAACCTACCAGAACCAGTTATCCCAGTACACTTTTGAGGGAATTGGGAACAATCAGACCCACTCAATATCTTCACACAGGGCACTTCTACTCCCCCTGTCTCACACCCTGGGAGGGCCAGCCTTCTGCCAGTTGCAAACTCTCACTGTGAAGGCATCTGGCGACTTTCTCCTATCATTCAGTTCACTGCACAGGCTCTCATATGCATGTTTCTGCAATCATACAAGACAAACAGTATATAATGCTGCCACGCTGCTGGCCCCAAGGCTGTTCAGAGGAGGACTTGCCTATTTCACAGCTATGAATGACAGGCTGTGAACTACAATGTTTACACGTTATTGGGTGTGTAGTGTATGCACTGAGAACATCTGGCTACTCTGCTGCAGAACTGCAAGCTGTGACAATGCTGCAATGGTCACAGTAAATCATCCTGGGAATTGCTTTGGTAGTGCACCAACTCACAGGATCATCTAACAATAACAAATCTGACAGAGGTCTAAAATCTCACAATATATTATTTACAAAGTTCACTGCAGTTATCACAAATAGCTCTTACTACTGATTAGACTGGAATAGAAGCGCACGCCCCCTTAAGCCAGGTTGTGTGGGGTTTGTATTGAGGCATCCCTCTGCTTGCTTCTACCAGCTAAGCCAGTCTCCTGATCTGCCTATCCTCCTACCTTCCTCTGTTGCCACCATGAGTAGCTGAGGTACAGATGCAGGGGTGACTCCACCGAGCCCCAGGGACAGCAGCAGGTACTGAGGACTGCTCTGCCAGACAATTAGCCAACAATGGAACTAAATTAGAAGTCAAACCAGCAGGGAGGGAACCTTTTTCTGCCTGACCACAGACCCAAATGGGCAACCGTCCAGGGTCACATGCCAGCAGTGGGAGGGGCCAGAGGCAAAAGCGGGTGGAACAACAGATGTGACTGCAACCTTTCTACAGTATGCTACAATCCAGCCAAACAAAAGCTAGGTTTCTACACTCACCACATTCTCTCTATCCGAGCAAACAAGAGGCATTACCACAATTCAAGGACACGTTCCAGCCAGACAAAAACCCTCAAGAAGGGGGTTGGGCAGGGAAGATGAGGGACATGGTCTGGGGAAGATTCCCAAGGAACAGACAGAGAGGCTTGGAGGGCCACATTCAGCCTGCAGGCAACAGATTTCCCAACCATATCTTAATTAGTTGTTTTAATGTATGTATTTGCTGTTTAACACACACAAAAGAGTACACCAAAATACAAAGAAAAAGAAAAAAGGCGTAACCAACTATTTTCTGTCTCCTACAAGTAAATACGATGCTGTGTATATCTTAAATGTGCTAAATATATTGAATATATCTTGATGAACTTTTACCTGCAGACTCACCCAAACAGTTCAAATCCAGTTTAACCCAATTGCACACATTTAGAGTGCAATCCTATGCATGGATTACTCAGAAGAACATCCCACTGAGTTCAATGGGACTTATTCCCAGGTAAACGAATACAGAATTAATCATTTATAGCTGATCCTAAGTATCTTTATTCAGAAGCAAGTCCAACTGCATTTAAGAGGACTCATTTGTAAGTGTGCTTAGGGCTCTAGCATTTGTGCTGTGATCCCAAACTCACCCACGTGAAAGGAAAATGTCCAGATTTATTTCCAGGTAAGTGTGCTTAGAACTGGAGTGTTCATTTTACTGTCATCTACTGAAGCAAATCAACTTAAATCTAAGCAATTGGGCTTAATAATGTTTTAGATAAGGCTGCAGTATAAATATTATATTAATTCCTAAACAAATTGCAGTTGATTGCTAAATATCCTTCAAAAACAACACAGCAGGGATGTGACCTCTACCCTATGATCTGCAGAGTTTCATGGAAGATCTAACAGCAGCAATAACCCTGTTCTTCCATACTGTTTCTATCACTGGCTTCCTCAAGCCTTTAATAAGTACCTTTAAAAAAATCTGTAGATCAACCTTAAATTGAACACCTCTTAACAGAGTGAGATAAAAAATACAGAGGTACCTGGCACTACTTCTAAATTAAAATTATATCTCGCTTTTACAAGCAAGCATCTAAAGAAATCCTAAAATTTTCCATCAGCGATTATCACATTTGTGAGATTTGTGTCTCTCTTTTAAAATTTAGAAAGTGACATTTTTGTACTAATGCTTTTACACTTGGAGGCTAGGATCTAGATATGTGGCAGGCACACATAGAAGAGCTGGCATGGAGCTGAAGATCTGCTTGCTCTTCAGCCCTTTCAGCTGAAGAGACAAACCACTTTTTAAACTGAATACTAGCTTTTCTCTTCAGCAATGTACAATCTGGCACAGAAGAAGCTATGATGGAGTTCAAACAGCCTATTGGAGGTCAGCTCACCACATGCTAAGCAACAGTGGTCAAGTTTCACACAAGCTTTTAGCCCATGGCATGGCAAGGAAAAGCAAGCTGATAATAAAATTGTTACTATGAATATCTTTTTTAAATGGTCATAACCATAAGACTGTCCTCCCATCACCAAGTAAGCAGATTTTCATGATTTGTTTTGCTGACGTACTGGACATTTAACTGGTCCCTGATACCATTTTATCTTCGTTTATCACAATTTTTTTAATAGAGACATGACATTCTACTTACAGCTGCGCTCTCTCCATTTATGTCTCTCTTAAAACGCATGAACATCATTGGCTATCTAAATCTAATAGTGTGCGTCCGGTCACATAAAACCACAGAGGCTTTCCAAAGATGCCTTGGGAAGTCTGACTACTTTCATTTACTGATGTGTTAATATGCTTAATCTACCAATTAAATGAATGGGTTCATTTAATAAAACTGGGGAGAGGGAGAACACTCAGAAGGAAACTGTGCCACAGTGGCCCAAGTAAAGATATTTGGCCCTAATTGCTGGCAACAACATAACAAGAATGACTGGTAAGCATAGCTAAAACCAAGAAAAATATGTAAGGGTATGTCTGAATGGAAAAACGGGGTGGGGGGAGAGACCAACAACACATTTATTTGTTCCAAGATACTCTGTATATCTATTAAAAATATTTGCTAAAACTTTTTTTTTTAGCAAAATTACATACACACACTTATGAGCTGTCCAGGCAGACCAATCCACTAATCAATTTAGCCAAGTAACTTCAGTTTAAGCTGATTTACTCTCACTGGACTCATTCAGATGGCCAGTGTATACACTCAGCAGAATCTTTTGCTTTTGCTGGATTGTACCACTTAAAGCTGTATGTGCCAGCTGAATATTTAATTCTGTCCCTATAAAAATATTTCCCTGAATTCAGAACACAAGTATGTCAAAAATAAGATATCATGCTATGTGCAGGGATACTATTTTTCCTTGGGGAGCGTTCAGTGAGGTATCATCTGTACCTGCAACCTAAAGTGGTACAGTCCAAAAAATGTTTCACTATTTAACCTAAGACCAAGTGACAAACACCATTTTACATGACACTGATGTCGCTGGACTGTGACACTTTAGACTGCAAGTAGGATATCACAAGACTGAATGTTGGTTCCATCACGAAACATCTCTGCACACAAAACCCAGTTGTTAGAAGGATTTTACCCTAGCCTTTTCCTTTACATGTTAATTTTTACCACAGATCACCATTCATACATGTAGCCTCCCCACCAACACATGCTATCTATAGTCTAAAGTGGTACAGTCCATGAAAAGATTTATCACATTATAATCTGTTTATCTAGATCAGGCAAAAAGGACAATTAAGTTCTGTCATTGTGGCTTACCTGGAGTATGTGTTTGATCAAAAGAAATATGAAACAATCTTTGCTCAGGAAACATTTCTGAAACTACCTTAATATAGACAATGTTCCTGAGACCCTGCATCCACAATCCTTTCAAATTTGACCCCTCTTCCAGTAGACTGCTTTTTGGACCTTGCAATGCCACATTTCTCAACAGGATGTTAAGGAATGCCACATAAAAATATGCAATGTGTACTTCCTACAAAGACTATCAGTTTCCTCAGTAACTGTTGGATGTAGCAGCATATGAGAAGGATACTCAGCAAGAAGAAGAAAGAGGTCCTAGCTCAGTGGTACAATATGTTTTACACTTGTACCGTTCTAGTTTTGATTCCTAATATCTCCAGTTTAAACAGGGATAGCATGGCTGGAAAAGACCTTGGTCTGAATTGCTGCCAGTCAGAGTAACCAATATCAAGTTAGATGGACTAATGTTCTAATTAAGTTTGGCAGCATCTTATATCCCTCAGGGGATATAAGCTACATGCACTTCTTCCCCTACTTCTATGTAACAATTGAAGCAGCCTTAACTTACTGCCAGCAGGTCTTTTGAAAGACCCTCATGGTCTTGGTTAGAATACTACTGGCCGACTATATTCCTGGCAGATGGAACGATTGGAAAAAATCTGTCAAGAGATTTGGCATCAAGAATCTCACATATATTTATCACTACATATTCACGACACTGCATGGTCACTTTAAAGAAGGTTTACAATGAACTACAGAGTACCATCATGCTCAAGTGCTGAGGAAATAAGCACTAAAATAATCATAATAATAACTACCAAAGCAAATTATTAAAAGCAAACAATACACTTGGGAATCATTTTTGCATTTGTTAGCATTTCTTTTGAAAATTATTCTGAGTTGCTGCCTTGCAGAAAACCCACAGTTAGAACATCCCTAGATATCTTTCAACATAAAAGACATAATGTACGTAAATATTTCATGATATGAATGCCATTTTAAAAGATCTGTCAAGTTATTTACAGTGCTCAATCCTACTCCCCTTCATTAAATGTAACATACATACTTTAATGCAATTTAAATAGATTATTAGTTGTCAGAATATAGTATAAATTTTGTTTATGATTCAGCTTCTTTAAGTACTTTGATTGAGGAAACTCTTTTAACCCCATGACTAAATAGTATTAAATGTTGAGACGACTTCTAAAGAGCATCTGTAGCTCTTTGCATTCTTGCAATAATCTTACATTAAAAAAAGTAAAGGTGTCCCTGCACTTATAGCGCGAGCCGTTTCCGACTCTTAGGGTGATGTCTTGCGCCATTTACTAGGCAGACCGTATATATGGGGTGGGATTGCCAGTTCCTTCCCCGGCCTTTCTTTACCCCCCAGCATATGCCGGGTACTCATTTTACCGACCACGGATGGATGGAAGGCTGAGTGGACCTCGACCCCTTTTACCGGAGATTCGACTTCCTCCTTCCGTTGGAATCGAACTCCGACCGTGAGCAGAGCTTCGGCTGTGTTACTGCCGCTTACCACTCTGCGCCACGGAGGATCTTAATCTTAATCTTACATTACTACAACTTAATTACAATTACAAGGCACTAAACTGAGATATTTTGAAAAACTACAGAAATACTAGTAATGACAACAACAAAATATAACTTACAATGTCCCAGGTATTAGGAGGGACTTTTTCTTTCTTTAACCAGGTGAAGTTAGTTCTGCTACAACTCTTCTTGTTCAACATTTCAAATGGAAAATTATTTTCACTTTTAGAAATGAATTAGATAAATGGCTGAGCAGTGACCAGACTATTCTGAGTGCCCTTAATATACAGACACCCCCACCCCACACGATACTGCATATACTGTATAGTGCTAAGAGTGAACAATTAGTTTACCTCTGAAGTCTTAAGTAGTTAGATAGTTATGGCTAATGTGCATATTTCAGTTGCACATAATTAACATCTCATTCTTGTGGAAGAATGTTAAAGTACACTTGAATATCTTTCTTATATTGTGCGTAACTCTTGAGTAATCTCTTGAAAGATCTTTCTATGTGAACTGGATAAATATGAAAACCCAATAAATGTAGGCTTCATTTTGTTTGCTTCCTTAATTCCAATCCCTCAGTATTTTTATTTTGTACAGAATACTTCTGTAATCATCTTGCCATTCTCACTGGAGTTACTAATTAAGCAATTGTTACAAGTAACAAAGTATAGTTTGTAAAAACCTTTGGACTGCTTTCCAGTATTTTCATATTGCTGTTTTCTGCAGAAGCCTTAAAGAAAACATCAAGCCTCGCTAATTTTCTCCTACACCCTGTGAAAAACATTCAATCATGTATATCATTATTTAACTTTACTACCAGTTCAATCAAGCAACAAACCTAAATTGGAGACAATCAATCATAGGCAGGTTAATAGGACTACTCACATGCTCAGAGCTGCTTATAAGTTTACATTTTTGCCTAGATCTGGATCTGTACAATTTATTGTAAATATGCTGCAACAACCATGTGTTCTAAAAATTCACCTATTGTTCTAAAAATCCACCTGTTGTTCTAAAAATCCACCTATTGAATCCTACCATTTTACTGTTATTCCTACCATATATTCCTACCACAAGGTAGCATGAACCTAAAATAAGGAATTCATAGTATAACAGAAATGCAAGCCGAGTGCCTAATCCACTGTTAAGGAAGTTCTTTACTTCTCCTGTCAGATCACAAATACAACTGTTGCTGCACTGTAGCTATGAAAATGAGAGGCTCTGGGTTCAAGGCCTCATCTCAGATGCAGGAAACCGGATGACTGGGGGCCTTGCTAGAACCGCACATATGGCTGAAAGCAGTTAGGTTTGTCAGATCAAATTAACAAAATAAGGGAACCTGGCATTCATTCTCTTTACATCAGTGAAGGTGCTGTTTTGAGACATGGACAGCCACCACACTATAGATATGAGGCTGTGATTTGTTGAAATAAAGACATATGTTCAAAATGAAGTATGCCCCTTAACATCTGGGACAGACAGCAACTCTAAAAGCATTTTTTACTCATGATAGACATCAGCAGTATTATTCCTAAAAATGGAATTAGATGCAGTGTACACTGGATATAAAATAGCATTGTCTTCTTAATGCCACAGGTTTAATGCTGAATATATATTTTTAATACTCAGGCTCTCCTTATTTCCAATATCCTCAGGATATCCAGAATGTTAATCAGAGTTCAGATAACTGAGAAGTCTTATTTACATTGCCATGAAGCTATGAAGAGTACAGTAATGTCATATGCTCATATGAGTGTGCTGTGTGTGTATCAGATCCTCTCATGTACTCCTTTAAAAGACCAAGAAGCAAATGGGGCAGAGGGGAGAGTGAAGCACAGCTTCCACTGACTTCAAGGTAAAGATGCTTCAAGTTTAATTTAAACTACAAAAACATGTAAGGAAAGTCTCATACTCCAGTGTTGTCACCGGTAGTTAAAAAAATGTGCACACACAAAATCCTAGTTACATTTTAGCTCAGTGCCTTAAGTTGTAATTAAGTTATAGTAATTTAAGATTATCACAAGAGCAAAGGCCAGTAGCAGCACTTCAGAAGACTACTCTCACCACTTAATGGCACTCAGTCTTGGGGTTAAAGGAGCTTCTTTTAGTATAAGTACCTTAAAGCAACAGAACCATAAACAAAATTTATACTATTATACTGTCAGCCTATAATCTATTTAACTCTTTATTAGAGCATCTCCAAGAACATTTTAAAAGCAGGAACACTATTGTATCCTATGAATAATCAGATACACTTGGTGAAATTACATTACATACATAATACCTGTACATATAAAGCACATTAGATGAAATGCTTTACAGAGTTATGCATGCACAAGTTTGTGTATGAATTAAACAATGCAGAATAGCAGCTGGTGCATTTCACAAAAGAAAATCCCCCCCATTGTAGTAAATGGAAATTCCCATTGACTATAATGGAGATGGACTGCATCCAATAACTTCTAGTTCAAAGAGGCAACCTTCAAGAATATCAGTACTTAACTATACTCAGTTTGGAAAAGTTTCCTGTTTACTGTCCATTGCTTTTTACAGCATGAGGCAAATCAATGTTAGATGCTTCCATATTTGTGTTATTACTCATTGTTGTTGTTTCTGCATTATGTAAACTAAATTAAAATGAGACCTGTGCTGTATTTTCCTTGCAAAAGCACTGTATAAATTAGACCACACAAGTAATTCTCCTACTAGTGCAGAAATGAAATACTTTATTGTTGTTAGTGGAAATGCTAGGGGGAGGAAAAGTAAGAAATATTTATAGCTTTTTAAAAATGCTACATAATACCACAAATGACTTCTTTTTGTTGTTATGTGCCTTCAAGTCAATAATGACTTATGGTAGCCCTATGAATCAGCATACAAGCGTATATCTAATGAATGTGTACTTAATTATACAATAAAGATACAGATAATAAAAAAGAATCTAACAATCAATACCGCAAGTTGTTTGGATGACTATGAATTTTATATTTTCAAAAGGTATAACTGCTTCTCTTATCTGAAATGTTAATTCAATACCCATCTAAGTGTCATTGGCTATTTATTTATTCGCTGATAATTATTTACCTGTTGTATATACTTCCATACAGGAACTGTTAGTAATCTTAGAAATGTCCTTTATTAAAATAGCAGCTAATAGCATTTAAACACATAAATTTTTCAAACAAAATAAATAGCCATCAAGACTAACAGCACATTCCTATACATGTCTACTCAGAAGTAAGCCCCATTATGTTCAATGGTAGTTACTCCCAGGAAATTGTGTACAGGCTGCAGTATAAGCACACTTACTAAGGAGTAAGTCCCACTGAATAAAGTGAAATTTACTTCTGCATGAATAGGTATAGTATTGTGCTGTAATTACGTCTAATGGTAATTTCTTTAAATTATACAAAAACAATAAAATACTATAATAATTGCTTACAGTGCTCTTTTAAAATTAAATACAATTTTGACATTGTTCTCTTTTTTAAGATAAAAGATCACTCAGAACATTGTGTCATAATGACTGCTATGTTCTATAATGTAGGAAAAAATATTGCTTTGATTTTCTAAAACTCCAACTACAAAATGACATAAAACTACATCACAATGAAATTGTTCCAGCCCACATCAAAATAACACCTCCAGAAACCCCAAAATGTCTTTGTTCACTGACAAGAGGACCTTTAACTGAAGGGCTGAACTTCGGCTCTGCACACACACACACACACACTATTTTTTTTACATATGCATGGCAACTCAAGCATTCCTCTCTGCACTTCCAAGGTGTTATAGATTAAAAAGGAAGTTGTACATCAATGCAGTGTGTATACACAACTCAGTCAAACCAGGGAAT
The DNA here is from genome assembly GCF_030035675.1 of Rhineura floridana. NCBI lineage: Eukaryota > Metazoa > Chordata > Lepidosauria > Squamata > Rhineuridae > Rhineura > Rhineura floridana. The sequence continues at coordinate 173,534,126 of NC_084482.1, read as the reverse complement.
GCCTTTCCTTAAATTAACTAATCTCACAAATAATAATTAGGTCAAAAACACTGACTGAAATAGTGTATATAGGCTTTCACAAGGTTTCACAACAAAGATCAGTATTTGTAATGGTCCATTTCTGCATAAGTGAACATAGAACTCTTGCTGCCTGATCGAATAGTCCAGATCTTTCAATGAAGCAGCTCCTAACAACAGCCCAGCAGCAGTTCTGTTTGATCTCTACTGCCTTCCTTAATCTGGGTTGTCAAGGTTCACTTGTTGGAGGCTGTTTACTTTACTTTAAAAAAAAGGAAAGAAAGTGATTTTTCTTGCTCCCCCCCACCTCTCATACAATGACTAATCCAAAGGCTGAGGAGGAAAGAATCCTGCCAATGCAAGATGTTAAAGCTGAAATACCTTCTTTGCAATGAGATTCTGGCTGACACATTTTGAATAGCAGTTAGTGGAGAGTCCCCCACCCCCAAATCATCCTGCATAGTACTAGGATGGTTAAGCAAAAATTAGAAGAGATGTTGATTTCTACATGTTAAGCAATCCAAATTTGTTTATTGTTCTCTTATTTTGATTTGCAATACTTCCTCAAGATTTTTTTTTATTCTTAACAAAACTAATTGGCTATATGAAAAATCTGTCCTTTTTAAAACTTGGAAAAGACTTGTCTCCTCAAGTTCATTAAAATTGTATTTTAGAATGTTTGTTTCTGCATCTTACAATTAAAGTAAGAGCAAATGATCGAAAGAAAGAGCATGAACACTTTACCTTATAGATCTGCAATGGTACAGACAACTCCTTAGGTCTCCTGACGCTTTGTAAAGTCAGAAAAACAAAGAAAATCTGAATTATAGTCAGAGAATATACTACCTAAAATAATTTTTTAAAAATGTTATCACTCAGTACACAAAAACTCAGGTATCAGAGTATACATGCTACACAAATACTGTTCATATTACTCATTCTCTTAATAGTGACCCAAAATGAAACCCTAAACTTCTAAGAGCAAAAGTCAAGCTCTTATTCACCAAGGATTTGATATTCAGTAAACAGCTGAATCTTGGACTCATCATTTTAAAGAACAGGAAATGTGTTGTTGTTAACAGAACCAACCAATTTTCCAGTGATCATTTTTGGAATACAATTGCAGCATTCTCACCCAGTTCAAAATCAGCACAAGCGGGGCCACTGCCTTCCACAGTTGTGCCTGTGCCTTGTGGTCTTTCTGCACTCTTTTGCAGCAAATGGAGGGAAATTAAACCATGGCAGATAAAGACAGTGTAAAAGCAATACACTTAATAATCAGCCCAGCAATGGTATTTGAACACAATGACTTAGAAATAATTAATAGTTATCAAGCGGGGTGGGATGAGATGGAGGGAAAGAAATGTCATCATATTTTATGACACTACTTCTATTCTTCGGTAAACTTCTGAACTCTGGTCTTCTTAGTTTAAAAACAAGTAAACTATATTTGTATGCCTCCTCTCCCTCCCCTCTTCCCTCATTTTCTCTCTAAGAAAAATTTGATCCTACTGTTCTGGCAAACTGAAGAGAGCTATGCTAGTCGGGTGGTATAAAAATCTAATAAATAAATAAATAAATAAATAAATAAATCTCTTAAGAATGATGTCCAGAACCTTTTCTATACTGGGTTTTTTGTTTGAATAGGTTGGGGATTTCTTAAAGCCTCCACTGGTTCTCCTATACTTACCGATAGAAAAAGCACTGCGACTGTGTGACCGTCACCATCAGCACCCAGATTCTAAGCCAAAGGCTGCTGTTGCTCCTGTGTTCTCCAGCAGGCAAAACTTTGGGCTCTACAGTCGAGAAGAAACCAATGGTACTTTCAACAAGTCTCCACAAAACAGGTTTCGGTTAAGAAGCGAGGGAGGCTAAGAACTGGAGAAGGGAGGGGGAAATGTAAGGTTGTGTCTAAGGGATAAATGGGGGGGAGCAAGAGAGAACTCTTGGAAAGCTTTTGCAAGAAAGGGATCAGGAAATCAGATACAGTAATAGCATCTAAGATTGTCAAAGAGGCACATGGGACTACACACACTCAACCCTCCTTCCTACTCAGTTGGGATCTGCTCTTTTTGCAGATGCATCGGGGCAAATCGTGGCAGACTGCTTGGCTGTGTGAAGTTGCACATGTGTATTCAGATTCTCCAGGTCAAAAGGCGGCAGCAAGCGAGGTGCGCAAGCCAGGGAAGCTGCCGCAGACTGGAGGTTGAGGAAGGAAGATGCGCTCCCACCTCTAAGTTTAGAAGAAAAACATCAAGCCGCGGTGGGGGACTGTCTCGCAACAAAGTCGCTACAAGACCCAACTACAGGCTTTGGGGGGAACCAGGGTGGGTTGGATTGGACTGGGGTGTGGGGAGAATACAGAAGGCAAAAGGGCCCTGGGTGCGGCGCTGGGAGGGCCAGCGCAGCCGGAGTTAACAGCGCGCGCTCCAACTTTTCCTAACTCGTTCCGGCTGCCAAGACGCTCGCCCTGCTGCAGCCACCCGAGGCGACGAAACACCCAGCGCGGCGGCGAACCAACAGCTGCACCAACCTAGCCAGATCTGGGGAGTTTAGCGCAGGCACCAGGCAAAGGATGGTGGTGTAGCACTGTGTTTGTGTGGGGGGGGGAAGCTAGATAAGTGATCCTATTGGTATGTGCGATTGTGTCTGTCAGTAGTTGTGGATGTGACTTGCCGACCGCCTAGGAAATTGCCTGTCTAGGGCTCCCTCCAGTGTGACTTTGTGGAGTGTGCGGCGATCGCTACTTGGGTGCGGGTCAAGAGGAAGGGCGCGCGGTTCTGGGTAAGGGGAAGGTCGCTCACTTTATGCTTAGCACCGGGGACCAGGTAGCGGGTGGGGCGGTAGCCACTTGCGGTCGTTGTACGTACGTTCGCGTAGGGCTTTTTCTGAGGACGACTCCTGTTTCCTTGTGTGGAAATAAGATTGTCTCCACGTGTGAGTTCCCGTCTCTGCGTGCCTCACGTCTGGCTGCGCGTGGGAAATTATCTCTCCCAGAGGCGCGCGGCTGTGTTGTCTATCTCACAGGCGACTACGGCCAGTGCCGTCTTTGTCGTTTGTATCTATGAGAACGCCTGTTCCCTTTCTGAATGTGCCTTTGTGTGTGACTGAGGAGGAAATGTGATGTTATCTTTGGCGTGGGGGCAAATGCCAGTAGGTCAGTCTGTTGTGTATCACCACCACCACACAGTCTAGTAAGATTGTGTTAAAAGTTAGCGTTGCCGTACTGTATACAAATCGGCAACGTGTCCTTTGCGGCTGATATGCACATACAACAAATCCACAGGGTGCGGGTGTGGAGGGGAAAGTCTGACGGCAACCGCATACTCAGCCAGAGAAGGGCATGAAATTGCGAAGTGTATGAAAACAACCGGCGAGTTCAAGTTCAGTGAGTGTGTAAAGGTGAGAGTCCCAAAGGCCTATTCACTGCAGTGCACTGTATGCAAGCAAAAGCGAAAAGGCAGAAGGCCACGGGGTAAAAGTTTGTTCAAGTGGACGAAAAGTTACTTCCGCCCCCTCTCTCTCGCTACAAAGTACCCCCACGTTATCAAGGGAAGCGCACACGCCCCACCAGAAAACCGTGCCCGTCTCCAGACACTCATTCACTCTCCCCCCCTTCTCTAGCCTGAGGGACTTTCTTCATACAGCCAGGCGCGCGCGCGCGTACACACACACGAACACACATACACACTGGGGGGCAAAGAGTAGAGGCTGCTTCCAACTTGCTAGGGTCGTGTGTGTATAACGTCCAGCGCGTGGAGAATGAAACCGTGGAAGCGGGGGGGTGGAAGAATGAGGTGCAAGTATGGGACATAAAGAAAGAGGAAGAGCCTCAGAGGTAAAGGAGCCGCAGCTTCTTCCCATTGCATCTGAGGAGCTCTATGCAAATAACCAGAACGGGGGGGGGGAGGAAGAAGACGACTGAGGGGGGGAGATGCCGAGGCACGTGGAAAGGTGGTGGAGGAGGGGGATTAGAACCAGGGAGGGGGTACTGAAGAGGAGACGTGAGAGGAGAGGTTAGAAACAAACAAACAGGAGACTTAAAAGTGGATGAGAAAATGCGAAATGGCAAACTCACCCGCTGGAAACGGCCTGGTGGTGCCAGCTAAGGGGCTCCCCCCACTGCGGGCGGGTGAGTGAGTCTGTCTGTCCCTCCCTTTACTCCCTCACTCACTCACTCTCTCCCTTTCAAGCCAGCCAGCCAGCCCCATGCAGCAGGCACAGCGTGCAACACAGCCACACAATAAATAACAATAGAGTCCTCCGCTCGAGTCAGGAACTAGCTTTCCGAAAGGGGGAGAGCAGAGCAGCAGCAATCAGGCAAGGCAAAGCAACCCAGTAGCAGCAGCAAGCAAGCGAAGACAGTCCTCCTCCCCCACCCGTGTCCCCCCACTCCCTCCTCTACAAACATGCACGCCGGGCTAGCTTTTCGTTGCTGTGCTCTAAGCCTCTTGTGGTTTGTAACCACTTTGGAGTTGGGCCCTGTTTCTTTTCTTTTTAAAAATAGCTTTCAAAAAGAGAGAGAGAGAGAGAGAAGGCGAGGAAAAATAACACCCCGCGGAGGGAGATTTTGTTATTTTTTGCTGTAATGAGTCCCTGACGTCACATCCACCTGCTGGGTAAACAAGGCTCAGTGCAAAAAAGAAGGGGGAGAGAGATATCGCAGTTGCACACGCACAAAAAAGAGGGAGAAAGGCAAACAGGCAGACAGACTGTGGGGAGTGCAGCATATAGGGGGAATGGGGGGATCTGCGGGAGGGGAAGGGAAGAGATTGGGAAAGAGGAGCGAAGAAGCAGCGAAGCCAAGAAAACTAGAGAGAAAGGGGGGGAGAAGAAGAGGCGGAGGCAGCCCGGAGAAGAGCAAACGGGGGGGGGGGGCAAGGTAAGGGGAGATGTGCGGCGATCTCAGTTGGGAGGATTTCGGCTTGCTTTGTAGGATTCTTTTGGGCTTCTTGGAAGGGAATCTCTACTTCCTCCAACAAAAAACAAAACGGGGAACTAAACAGCGATGAGAGTGTCAGGGAAGCAATTCAAAAGTGCAAGTGCTATGCAAGCCAACTGCCGGCTTCCTCTTTTCCCGTCTTTCTCTCTGAGGGTTCCCCCCTTCCCCTTGCCCCCTGCACTTTACCCAATGAAAGGAGGCGAGTTGGAGAGGTGAAAGTTCAGCAGAGGGACAAACCGATGTGTGCAAGGAAACAGATATGTCCACCATCCAAGGCAGTGTGTGTGTATGTTGAATGTGGTGTTGAGATGCGGGAGAAGTCTCCCCATTTCAAAAGGATCTCGGCTCCTGATGGCTCCCTTTGGAAAACTCTGAAGGAAAGAAAGAAAACTACCTTCTTTTCCTCATAGCTCGTTTCAAGAAAGCGACTTGGAAAGAAAATATTTGCGAGTGGCTGGTTGTTTATTTGCTTTCTCCGGTTCCTCTTAGGAACACACCCAAGGGCTAGCATGCCAATAGGTTGTTTAACACAAATTACCTGCTACTGCGTGCATTCTAGAATGAAGAGTGCTGGGTGGGTTAACACTCCAGGAAAGTTACTTATTTGTGCATTCAAAATCTTTGAACTGAAATTGCTTCACACTGAACTGATGAAAGAGAGAAAGGGTTGTTCTTAATCTTTATTAGTAATCCTATCTGTACTGGCACCACCATCCCTGGCTCTGTCAACATTGTTACGTAACTTGTCTCTTCAGAGATAAAAAGTGGGTGTCCCAAAAAGATCTGCAATACCGCCCCTGTTAGCATATGTGGGTACAGTGGCAATACTAGCAAACTTGACTTTTTTCCAGAGGCAGGCAAGGGAAAGGACATTTTGCCATCCCTCCAAACTGGCTAAATTTTGTTGTTTTAGAATTAATCCAAGCCAAAAGTATCTGAACAAATTCAGTCAGATAGTCCCCTTCCATTATGTTTATAGATAAATAAACCAATGTATGGAAAGGGTTATATTACCTACCTAAGATTCACACAATCTGTGATAAAGCCTGTGGATAATATTTAGAACTCTTTCTGACACTCAGACCTGTGGTCTAACCACTAAAAAATGCACTGTCCTTGTAATGCATAATCTAACCACTTATTCACTCATTTTATTCTGTTTATAAATATGGTCCCTGAAGGGATTGCTAATAAAACACTTGCATAACCTCAGCCATCTATTCTTACACGTACATTGTTATAGTTTTTTAAATAGTCATATGAATCTTAACCAGTGACAACTAGAGGAAACTATTTATTAGGGTGAAATACTAGTTCCACTATAGTCAGGGTTTTTCTTTTCAAAAAACACCTGCACTTTAACCTTATGCATATTGAAGAAAAACCATCCCCTACTCCTTTTTTAGTTATATGTGCATAATGATTATCTGAATTGTGTGCCTCCCAACTGTACAAATGGAGGGAGCATAATTTTAAGTCATTTTATAAGCCAAATTGATTTCAACGGGAAAGCTAAACACATGGTTAAATCTCTCCTACTTCAGTTAGATGTGCTTAATGTTTTACATTATGCTCTTGGAATATAAGAGACAATGTGATCCAGAAGACAGATAGGGACTTAGTAAACATGGGTTCAAGCTCAGCAGCAACTACAGATATGTGGCTCTGGCAGGCAGAGCAATCTAACTCATAGGAAGCTGACAGAAGGGGTGCTGGTGGAGGAGCCAGCAGAAAAGTCTGCGACATCCGGTTGCCATTTGGGAGCCTCTGGGCCAGCTGAAAGTGGGCTGAGCCAGGAGCTATGTGTGGGGACTGGAAAGTAAAAGCCGGTTCTCACAAATACCCCTACCAGGGAAACTATGGCCAGTGCGCCGCAATATTAAATTACTTACTTACTTACGTACCTACCAGGGAAGTAAGTACTCTCTATAGACTTCCATTATAATTATTAGACCAACCTTTTTCTCAGCATCACTTTGGCCCAGATGAGGACCTGCAGGAGCACTCTGAACAGGAGTTGGATGTTCCGTAGCCCCCCTGCCCTGGCCCTTCCTCTGACATGCCCCTGGAATGCCTCCTTTTCAGGCCTTATGCTGGCTTTCCTGGCAGACCTCCAGATGAGCCAGCAGGGTTGTGGCTCTGCTGCGGCTGAACTGGGGTGAGGGGCTTCTGCCAGTGGAGGCCAGCTGAGCCAGCTCAGCCAGGGGTCCACCATATCCAACTCCCCTCAGTCTGGCATAAATACAAGTTGGATAGCGCCCTAAGTCACTGTGCCCTAGTCGCCCACTGGCAAAACTAGAATAATAGTAGCCTACCTCAGAATTGTGAGAGCCAGTGTGATGTAGTGGTTAGAGGGTTGGACTATGACCTGGGAGACCAGGGTTCGAATCCCCACACAGCCATGAACCTAACTGGGTGACCTTGGGCTAGTCACTGCCTCTCAGTCTCAGAGGAAGGCAATGGTAAACCACCTCTGAATACTGCTTACCATGAAAACCCTATTCATAGGGTTGCCATAAATCGGAATCGACTTGAAGGCAGTCCATTTCACCTCAGAATTGCAGTGTGAGAAAAATACAATTTAAATAATTTATGGCACTTTTCAAATTAAAATTATATGTAATTGAAGGTGTCCTTTTGGTTCTTCAGCTTTGTTCAATGAAAAAAAATCCATTTTCAGAAGGTTAGAATAAATTCATGCCTGAGCAGGAGAATTCCAACCACATTCTAAGTAGTTAAATCTTTTGAAAAGTCCCTAGCATAATTTTAGATTCTACAATTACTATATTTTAGATAGGGCTCACACTAGTGGAAATCCATGTCTTGAATTTTTATTGGGGTTCAAAACTCACTTTAATTACTATGAGCTCATTCAAGAGTCTTGGAGAAGTGTCTCAAATCCTTCTAGAAACAAACAACTTTAGGAGATAATTTGGAATTGTGTGTGCGGGGAGCAGCTTCTTGTCTCTAAATTATTATTTTCCCAATATAAAGTTCCAATACATGTTTCTGAAGGCAATTTTTATTTTATTTTGTTGAAATTAAGGGTAGCAGCTGGGGGTGGAAGGATTAATCCCCTTCTGCATCTTCATTTCCACATACACCAGCCAGATAGATATTTTGTTATACACATTGGTTAGGCCCTCACTTCCTATTAAAATACTGACCCACCATACAAGGTTGTGGAGAAGATGAATGAATGAGTGGATAAGCACATGTTAGTTTTCTTGAGCACTGGATACTGTCAGAACTGTGAACAAATACTTTGCAATGATTTCCACAGGGGGTGGGGTGGGGAGTATTCATGTTAGTCTGTTGCAACAACAACAACAGAGCCTTCTGTCACCTTAAAGACAAACTAATTTGTAATGATGCAAGCTTTTGTGGACGTTATTCTGTAATATAGTACATAATAGAGTATTGCACATCCAATTTCCGCTATATCAGGGGTGGGGAACATGTGGGCCTCTAGATACTACTGGGCTCCAACTCCCATCATCCACGACCATTTGCCATGCCATGTTTGCTGGGGCTGATTGGAGTTGGGAGTTCAACAATATCTGGAAGGCCACAGTTCCTCCAGCCCTGTACTATATCATACTAGTGTTAGAAACATTGCCCACTTTTTGCCATGCTGGTTTAAATGGGCAGAAATACAATACAGAAATCACTATATTGGTGAGCACTGTTGGGGATTTTAGGCTTTTGTTGCAATCCACAAATCTTGGATCCTAGGGGTGTTCCATAACTAATTTCCAAAATAAGTAATTGGTGGGTAGCAGATAAATAAGTACAGTGTAATATAGTAATATAACCACTGTAATATAGCTACTTTATACTGAGTCAGACCATTGGTTCATCTAGCTCGGCATTGCCTACACTGACTGGCAGCAGCTCTTCCGCTTTTCCGACAGGGAAACTTTCCCAGACCTACTTGAAGATGTTGGGAGTTGAACTTGGGACCCTCTGTTTGCAAAGCAGATACTCTGCCACTGAACTAAGGCCCTTTCCCAGTAGTTATTAGTTCAGCGGCAGCATATAGTAGATTGAAATTGGGAGTGCCCCTACAGTTTATAACAATAAAATACAGTGGAACAACAAGCTGAAGTCATAGATCAAGATGATGGGTTCCACCTCTTGGGTGATGACAGGATCCTGCTAGTTAAAAGGGGAGAGATGATAGCACTGTTCAAGTACATGAAAGGTTGTCACACAGAGGAGGGCCAGGATCTCTTCTTGATCGTCCCAGAGTGCAGGACACAGAATAATGGAAGGAAGCCAGATTTCGACTGGACATCAGGAAAAACATCCTAACTGTTAGAGCCATACTACAATGGAACCAATTACCTAGAGAGGTAGTGGGCTCTCCGACTCTGGAGGCATTAAAGAGACAGCTGGACAGCCATCTGTCAGGAATGCTTTGATTTGGATTCCTGCATTGAGCAGGGGGTTGGACTTGATAGGCCCCTTCCAACTCTACTATTCTATGATTCTATGAAAATACAGGCATTTTTTCTGTCTTGATTGATTGATTGTTGTTGTTATGTGCCTTCAAGTCGATTACGACTTATGGTGACCCTATGAATCAGCATGTACAAAAACATAATTTTACTTTTACATTTTGTGTAGACTCCATAGGTAAAATAGCCACATATCTCATACAAAATTAGAAGATAAACAAAATAACCTAAAATACTCCAGGTTGAATATGACATTGAGAACTATAAAATGAAATGAGTCAAAACATTTTTCATAAATGAATTAAAGGTAAAGCAAGTGGCTGATATTCCATTTGAAAATATGTACGAATTTAGGTCTTGAGATTCAGTTTTTGGAACTGCTGAGAACAAGATACTTTCAGAAAGATATTGTCATAGCAATGTTGTCATTTGTAAGGAAAAACTACAGACACTGCAGTTCTAGAAGTTCCAAACAATGGAACTTATTTTGCATTGAACTTAAGTGAGACCTCTAGGAACCAATTCATTTCTTCATATTTATTATATTTAGTTATGCAGTTTACTGTATTTGTGGTTTGGAACAAAAAGCTCCATGAAAAGGAGAAGTAACATTTAAATGTTGCAATATGGGGTTTTGTATACCAGTGTCTATTCAACCGAAATGAAATACGCTTGCATGTCCACTTGGTATATATTAGCAGGGAACTTAACTGCACCTTAACATATTGTTCATTTTCAACACTGTCACGTTGCACTCATATAGAGCATATTTTAATTTCTTGATCAGTAATCAAATGGAAGTTTCTTTTGGCAAATTAAAACAGGAGGGATTTTCATGTCGAAGAAAGGATATGGGAATACGACGCCACCTTTTGGTGGAAAAAGTAAGCAGGTACATATTCCAAAGAAAAGACTCTTCTGATGTGCAATTACACTTTAAATTGCAGTAATGGCAAAGTACTTATGCCTAATTCATTATATTTTAAATAATTAAGAGGAAAATCATTGCAAATAAATATTTGCTAAGGAAAAGTTGGCTTAGATGTACTTCAAGAATAATATTTAATGACAGCGAGTAAGTTATTACCGAGTAGACACAGTTGTTAAAAAATCAGCAGCAAAATGATAACCTTCATGTTGTAGCTCATCTACCTGAAATAAAAAGGATTAGTTATAAATGTGCATGAGGTAGGATGGAGGCAGGTAGTTTTATCAAGTAGCTTTAATTTTCCCCTTTCTTACTTCTATCATTCATTTCCAATTCAAAGAGGGGGAGGAAAGAATAGAAAATAAAATTATTAGAACACATTCCAGAATGTACAAGTGTTGGGATTCTTCTTTTTGGAAAAAGAACCAGGCATTCTGTAAAAAGCCAAAGTCCTTGAATAAACTTTTGTTTATAGTTCAAAATATTTGCCATCTTGTTTATAAGCTATGCTGATTTAAACCAGTCTGCCAGCTCTATAAAATATGATTAATTCCTCTGACAATAATAGCAGTGGGATTTATCCCTTACCTCCTAAGCAATTGTTAATTGCTCTTGAATTGTTTACTGCTATAGTCTTTTTACAAGTGCAAAGGCAAACAGAGAGAAGCTCCTTCCCCTTCTGTCCTTAAATCCCAGGTGTGATTGAATGCTTGGCAGATTTTGGTAAGGGTGTACACAAGTTATGACTACAGCTTGTTAGTAAAAAAAAATTATGGAGGTGATGACGCCTTCATAATTACAGGTGTTACAGTTTTAAAGTCAGAATGTTTTTCAAGCCACTGCCATGCCACACCTACCTATATCCTATGAGCCATGATTCTTGGAGCCTTTCTGATTTTAGGAGATGTTTTATGAGATCCTCATAGTCTGTCAACAAGGCTGCTTTGGCCCTCATGAGAAAAAAAAACACAAGAAATTGGTTTTCTGTATCTTATCCGTAGGTGAACTATGCCTATTCTGTAAAATAATACAAAATGGGTAACAGAGAAACAAAATAGATGGGGGTGGGGAAATGGTCTGTTTTTCTTTGCAAACTGTGCTCCTCAGGGGGGGAGAAGAGCTTTATTAGGCTTGAAAACAATGAATTTTTCTACATGAACAATTAAAAAGGCAGAATATTAATTTGTTAAATGCCACCAATGATTTGATTCATTTGTTTTATATAAGGTGTTTATATGCTGCCTTTAACACCAAGCTTTCTGAAGGCAACTTCCATAAAAACATTAGTGCGATACAATGTTTGTTTTTAAAGTTTTGCTGATTTTATCTGTGTTTTATTGATAATTATGTTTACTTTCTAACAGTTGTTGATTTTAACTGTATTTTATCAATAATTTTATTGTGCACATTGCTCAGAGAGTTTTGTGATTCGGTCTTTCTAAATAAATAAAAAGGCAAGCCAACCAATATTAAAACAGCAGCCAAACCAAAATTATTACAAAATAACCAGAGCCCGCAAACAGCAAGAGCCCAGTAAATAAAATCCTTTTTTCTATACAAGATAAATAATACTTGATTCTAGCAATCTGTGTACAATTGTTTTTTTTGAAATAATGGTGTTTCTGTTAATTTGATTGAGACAAGCAATTTGTTTGTAATGAGAATACCTCAGAATACCACATGTGGATATGTACCATAATAGTTACTTTAAACCACATTTAATTGATTAAGCATTTACTGCAAGCCAGTCAATCAACTAACTGGTTAACAGCCTGGTCAGCCCAGAATATCTTGCACTGTTTTTAATCTAAATTAAATTTTGCAGTTTTAAGCTGATTGTGAATATGTACATACTATACAGATAGTCTGTTTAGGGTTGCCACGCTCAGGGCCTGAGACTGATCCTGTATCTTTAGGAGAAGAGAAAGTCAGCCAAGTGCAGGTGTTCTTGCAACACTGTAATGGGGAAAACCACAAGGTGGAATTCTCCCTTCCCCCTGCACAACTTTTAAAGATACAGAAGACCTCTTATGCAAATAGAAAACTAGTACATCAGAAAGAAAGGTTTTCTTGCTGTTATATTTCATTTACGAGAGCTTTTTTTGCAGGAGAGCATTCAAAATTCTGAACTTTCACCTGTAATCTGAAATGGTACATTGTGTTCTACTACCACATGACTCAATGTGTCATTACCATGTTATATGGGGGGGTACTGTTAAAACAAAACACACGCAATGCAGAATTAGGCTGCGTACATACTGTTATGAGCATGGGGGTTGGAATGGATGATTCCTGCGGGTCCCCTTTCCAGCCTCTGATTTGGAATCCTATGCCTGGGGGCTGGCTCTGCTAGCCAGATGAATCTCCTTTGTTAATCAAATAGAGTGGCCAGGTTTGTGATGGGATTATCGGTTGCCCAGCAACTCATGAATGGGCCAGGAAAACCCTTTTGTCATTGAAACTCTTCAGGAGAGCATCCCCCCCCCTTCCGAGATCCCAGCAGAGGCTTGTAGTTTTAGTTGTGTCTTGAGAATGTTTGGAGACTGAAGGCAGGTGGAGAGACTGGCTCTCTGCACCATGGCATTTGGGGTACCTCCTACAACCCAGATGGAAAAGCTGGATATTGGACTACTGATGCCTTGAACCCCTTCCATCCTAAGCTCAGGTTGGAATGTGTGTGAATAGATAAACCATATTTCATAAAGACACCACAGTCTCTGCTGAACTTCTTCCCAAAGGAAACCAAACACTTGATGAGTGTAGGGACCCCGGAAATCTCACCGCTCGGAGATTGGGGAGGCTCGCAACAATACTATACATTTAAAGTGCAAGAATCCTGGGAACTACAGGGATGCAAATAGAGCTCAAAGAGCTACAATTGCCAGCACCCTTAACAAGTTACAGTTCCCAGGATTCTTTGGGCTAAATAATGTTTTAAATGTATGGTATATATGCAGCCATTGCATAGTTACTTTATGTCCTAAGCACTTTCCTGAAGCAGCCATCCTCAGCCATCTGACTGCCCTTGTGTATATTTAGCTTGGGAAAGGATAGAAGATGAATACTGCAAAAACAACCCCACCTTTCTTTCATTTTCCTTTTATTTGTTTTAAGGCAGAAGAAATGGAAATGGACTGCCTTCAAGTCGATTCCAACTCATGGCAACTGTATGAATAGGGTTTTCATGGTAAGTGGTATTCAGAGGTGGTTTACCATTGCCTTCCTCTGAGCTGAAAGGCAGTGACTGGCCCAAGGTCACCCAGTGAGGTTCATGGCTGTGTGGGGATTCGAACCCTGGTCTCCCAGGTCATATTAACCATCACACCACACTGGCTTTCTTAAGGCAGAAGACAGCCATATTTCTATTAGGTAGCTTTTGTATAAGAGAAATAATGAGACTTTATGCATCTGATTTCAGGAAAGTAAAGGCTCTGCCTTGTCATGCAAATACATTTGTAAAAGTCATCAAAATACTGGCAACCTACACCAAATAGGAAAATCTTTATTTCAGTAGGTAAGCTGGCTTGGAAAGAACAATAAGAGGTTTAACCAGAATATCTCATTGGGAAGGAGCAACAAAAACCTATGTCTTCAAGGTGGTATATTTCATGGCCTTCCTTCTAGAGATGGCTCCTGATCTAAGATATTGCTCACTTGTCTGGCTAGATTTTTAAAATGTTAGTGCCTGGCAGTAGCACATTGATCCAGAAGTCCTGTTCATATATTACTGTGTGAGGCACATCTGTATTGATGGCGAAGCAGGACCACACTTAGCTACATCCACACCACTGGGTCTACTTCCTGCAGCATGTTATGCACGGTGGTCTGCAGGGAAATTCCAATATGTGATCACCTGCTTGAGTGTTGCATCTCCATGTGACTGGGACACCCAGTTGCACAGGTATCCCATTCTCACACAGCCCCTACACACAAGCAGGTGCTCTTGCATTTGAATTTCTCTGCAGACAGCTGTGTACAATGTGGTTGTGGCAGGAAGAAATGCTCAGTGGCTGGGGTGGGGGCAAAAGAACGACCCTGCTGCACCATCAGCATGGATATGGTGAGTAATGTATGAATAGGGTTTAACTGTCCTATTGTTCTAAATTTTAATTTATATTAATAGGAATAAAATAGGTCAGATTATTTCATTCTCATGATTTTGGATTTTTAACCTAATGTTTTATTATTTATTTTCACATATATATCCCAGCTTTCTTCCAAGGAACTCAATGGTTCTCCCCCTCCTCATTTTATCCTTACAACAACCTAATGAGGTAGGTTATGCTGAGAGACAGTAACTGGCCCAAGGTTACCCAGTGAGTGGGGATTTGAACCCTGGTCTTCCATGTCTAGTTCCGACATTCTAACCACTATATCACACTGTATTGTTATGCCCAAGCAAATAAATTAATAACTGGATTTCTATTTTTAGGCTAACAACTCTTGCTGGTATTTCTCATTAGTGATGTCACTGCATTGTTGTATGTATCAAATTAACCTGAATATTTAGGAGTACAGAGATTCATGATCTGAAATGGGAGAATTACAGACTGAGTCTCTGTCTTACTCAGAAGTAAGTCCCACATTGTTCAGAGGGGCTTAGTCCCTGGTAAGTATGTATAGGATTGCAACTGTAGATTTGTTTTTCTGATCTTGTGCTAATGTTAGCTCTTACCAATTAGCCGCCTAAAGGGTATAGAATTGTCTTTATAGATGGTACAATGGCTCCTAATATGGCCTTTAAACTATAGATTACTATGGCCATGTCCCAGAGAGCCCCTTGTGTACCCCATAGTTTGTACCTGTACATAAGGGATTCAGCACCCAAGTCAACATTATAAGCCACTGTTGAAATTCCTTAATATTCAAAATCAGGTTGTCATACTCCTCAAGCACATTTTTGTTCTTTTTTTAAAATACTATTAAGGTAGCTATGCAGCTTTCAGAATCATGAGGTGATATCCAATGTCACACGAGCAGACTTCTGCTAATGCAGAACATATTTCCCCTCCTGAGTAATTGGAGGGAGGGCTGCATGGGAGGGTAGTTGAAGAGGAAGGAGAAGTCTTGTTGCATGAGCAGACATGCATTCTGCTGGCAGAAGGACACAATTGGATGTCACCCACGGTTTTTATATTTTGTCACTAGACTTATTGCAACATACTTTGCCAAGTCTTTTTTGCTACTGCTGTTGTTGCAAGCATTTTATTTCCACTTATTAAACTGCTTTTGTTTTCTTAGCCTCTGATGACAACCCCATTTCTCCCACAAAGATTACTTAAAGAGTTCTGTTGGTTTAAATTCTTAGTCCTTTTCCTTCTGCAACACCTTAGAGGTTTTAGCTTAAACTAACATTGATGTGTAGATATGTAACTCTTAATAAGATGGAATATGCTTTTCCCCCCATCATGGCTGAGCAAATGAAACCTTGTATAGGCTTTCTCAAACAATTGTGGGTTTTTCCCCACACATGATACTACTACTGGCAACTTGTTTGATGAGAGCCACTGAGGCTCACTGGCAAGATCAACCTTCCCCAACCTGGTGCCCTCCAGGCTGACTGGGGCTAATGGGAGTTGTGGTCCAAAACATCTGGACTTTGGAGGACATCAGGTTGGGGGAGACTGGGCTAGAGTACAAGATGAAGGTAGGTGTGGGAGACTTCGATCCAAAGCCTAGTTCAGCAAGATAAAGTTCCCTCCTGCTTTAGTCTTTCTCCCTCCCTCTTTTCAAATAGGACAGCATGCCCTACCTAGATTTCCTGTAAACATCTTCCACCCATAAACAGGTATCTTATAAACCCAGTTTTGTGGAGTGAGATATTGTCATGCTGTTGGAATAGAAGGGAATAATGATATGGAAGGAACTACACTATCATCTATTACATCTTTGGGCATACTCCAGATCAGGGAAATCAAAGTCAAATACTTATGCAATTACAAAGTGCCCTGGTTCCTTGACAAACACAACTCTTTTGTTTGCTAAACAATCCACCAGACTCTCCACATCTTCTGGGAAGTGAGTATGATCAAATATACTCCACACACAAAAATTCCCTTGCATCATTTGGTCCACGATTATTGAAGGTCATTCTTGCTCAAGTCTTTTCAGGATAACTATGGATGCCTGTTGATTAGATCATATGTACAAATTAAAAATATATTTACAACTGTTCTGAAATCTACTGTGGTTGGTCTCACTCTATTTTTCACAATGCAGCATTTTAATATGTATTAAAGTGATTAATATGGTTCTTCTGACTGGATGGTGGATGTCCAATCTGTCCTTGATGGGGATGCACTCCCACTGAAGGAGCAGCTTTGTAACTTGGGGGTTCTCCTAGAACCATCTCTGTCACTAGAGGCTCAGGTAGCCTCAGTGGCACGGAGTGCCTTCTACCAACTTCGGTTAGTGGCCCAGCTACACCCCTATCTGGACAGGGATAACCTGGCTTCAGTTGTCCGTGCTCTGGTAACCTCCAAGTTAGATTACTGCAATGCGCTCTACATGGGTCTGCCTTTGAAGACGGTTCGGAAACTGCAGCTTGTGTAAAATGCAGCAGCCAGATTGGTAACAAGGACCAGACGGTTCAAACATATAAAACCGACTCTGGCCCGCTTGCATTGGCTGCCTGTATGTTTCCGAGCTTGATTCAAGGTGCTGGTTTTAACCTATAAAGCCTTACATGGTTTAGGACCACAATACCTGGTGGAATGCCTCTCCTGACACGAACCCACCCGTACACTACACTCAACATCAAAGGCCCTCCGGGTGCTTATTCGGAGGGAAGCTGGGAGTCTGGCAACAAGGGAGAGGGCCTTCTCAGTGGTGGCCCCCAAATTATGGAATGATCTCACGGATGAGGTGCACCTGGCACCAACACTGTTATCTTTTCAGGGCCAGGTCAAGACTTTCCTCTTCTCCCAGGCATTTTAGCATGTGTTTTTAAATTGTTTTTTTAAAAACTGTTTTTAAATTTGTATATTTGTTTTTAATGTTTTTAATTGTTGTAAACTGCCCAGAGAGCTTTGGCTATGGGGTGGTATTTAAATGCAACAAATAATAATAATAATAATAATAATAATAATAATAATAACTGAAGCATGGGTTACACTTACTGAAGTGATCCTGAAAAAAACAACCTGTACAGTAACATGACCCTTGAAGAGTTAAATATTAGAACTTTATATTAGAGTGAGATTCCATCCCTTATACTTTCCTTTGAGGTATACAAATGCAATAAATAAATAAATAAATAAATAAATAAATATTGAACTGTGTGTCTGAGAGAGAGGTGGTGGGAGAGAACCTGCCTCATGAAGAGTCAATACTCTCTATTCTGCTTGGTGGTAGCTCTGAAGCCCACTACCTGAAAACTCTTTAATCAGAGATGCTACAGAGTATTCACTAATAGGCAAAAAACCTTGCAGTTTAAGAACATACCTACAGCCCACAGATATTTCTATCAAACTTTAAAAAGCAGGGAAATTGGGCAGCTGTAGTGAATGCACCAGGGGAGCAGGAGACCTGACCTCCTCTCTGAGATATTGTACTGCCCTACAAATTTCTCAAAATGCAAACACAATTTGGGTTGGTCTTTCACAGTCCAATCCACTTGTTGTGTAGCTTGGAAGAATTTGGTAACATGTGCCTCTGAGCATATGGTGTGTGGTGGCAACACCTGCCATCTCCAAAGATGGAGAATTATATTTTTGTATGTTTGTTGGTGTTCTTCTTACTTTGCTTCTTTCCTGTGTTACTAATGTTTCTACAGAGAATCTGTACTAGAAAAAATTATTTCCCTCATTATTCATCCTAGAAATCTGTGTCAAATTTATTTTAATTCATTTCAAAGTCTTTTTATTGGTCAGTGTCATATGATGGTGAAGACAGCCTTTTGTGTTTCAAACTGGAGGTTATGTTCTATTTCTATTTGGGCTGCATTAACAGTTGAATCTGAAACTGCAGTCTGATGTAAAATCAGACTGATTACAATATGTTGCTACTTCAGCAATGACTCTAGCTGTTGGAAAAAAGAGGATGCATATTTTCAGCCTGCTATGTTTAGACCACTTTATTTAAGACAAGGTGGGCACGGTCAATTAAAAACGTAGAGCACACCTAGCATTTTGCTAGAATAAATTTCACCTCCCACTGCTTTATCTTGTGCAAATTGAGACACTCCTGAGGTCCACTGGAGACTATTCTGCAGAAGTCAGTGCCATTATTCCACAATTATGTTTGGAGTTTTTGTGGTGTAAAGTTTACAAAGTGTTGCTGTACTTAACATATTCAAAGAAATAAAAGCAAATGAAAATGATTTCCTATAGGAAATTGCAAACTAAACCAGACATTTAAAGTGACCATCTGAACTATATCAACTGCCTTAATAATGTCGCTTCCTCCCTGCTAAAACAAAATCAGCACAGCACATGTCTTCTTTCAATTATTTGGGCTGAGTGCAGGTGTTGCAACCACACACCATATGCTCAGAGGCACATGTTACCAAATTCTTCCAAGCTACATAGCAAGTGGATTGGACTGTGAAAGACCAACCCAATTTGTGCTTGCATTTTGACAAATTTGTAGGGCAGTCCAATATCTCAGGGAGGAGGTCAGGTCTCTTGCTCCCCTGGTGCATTCACTATAGCTGCCCAATTTCCCTGCTTTTTAAAGTTTGATAGAAATAGCTGTGGGCTATAGGTACGTTCTTAAACCGCAAGGTTTTTTGCCTATTAGTGAATTTCCCTGCTTTTTAATCTGGAAGATAAGAAATGGGATCCTGTGCAAGTTTGCTGAGAATGGATTGATCATTTGCATGCTTATTGAGTGCAGTGCGATTTACTCCCATGCAATCATGCTTAGGATAGGTGAAACTGACCACAGGGGATGGGGAAGGGGGGAGGAGGAGGAGGGAGGGGAGGAAAGGCAGAGGGGAGGACAGGCAGAGGGGAGGACTGGGATGGGAGGAGGCAGGAGGGGGAGAGGAGAAGGACGGATGTGATCATTTGCATGTTTATTGAGTTCAGTACGATTTACTCCCATACAGTCATGCTTAGGATAGGTAAAACTGACGGGGGGGCAGGGACAGAGGGCTGAAATGGGCAGGGGAGAAGGAAGAGGGGAAGGAGGAGGAAGGGAGAGGAAAGGGGAAGGAGGGGAAAGGCAGTATGATCATTTGCTTGATTATTGAGTTCAATCGGATTTACTCCTATGCAATCATGATTAGGATAGGTAAAACTGACCATGGGGGAGGGGGAGGGGAGGGCTGATATGATCATTTGCATGCTTATAGAGTTCATTGGTATTTACGTCCATGCAATCATGCTTAAGGTAGGTAAAACTGACCATGGGGAGGAGGAAGGGGAGGGGGAGGAGAGGGGAGGAGGGGGGAGGAGGAGGGAGGAGGGAATTGGACTGGGAGAGGGAGGGGGAGGAGGGGATTGGACTGGGAGGAGGAGGGGGAAGGAGGGGAAAAGGAAGGGGAAGGGAAGAGGCAAGAGGGAGGGGACAGGAGGGAGAAGAAGGGAGGGTGGGCTTGGTCATTTGCATACTTTTTGAGTTCAATGGGATTTATTTCTGTGCAATCATGTTTGAAAATGGAAATGGACTGCCTTCAAGTCGACCGGGCATATGGCGACCCTTTGAATAGGGTTTTCATGGTAAATGGTATTAAGAGGTGGTTTTACCATTGCCTTCCTCTGAGGCTGAGAGGCAGTGACTGGCGCAAGGTCACCCAGTGAGCTTCATGGATGTGTGGGGATTTGAACCCTGGTCTCCCAGGTCCTAGTCCAACACTGACCCGGGGGAGGGGCAGGGAGAGGATGAGATTGGGTGGGAGGGCACTGGGCAGAAGGGAAGCCACTTTCCTTTCCAAAAGGAAAACATTGTGAACAGTATCATTACTTTTCAGCTTTCCCCCCACCTTTTTATTCTACAGAAGGCACATGTAGCCTCCCATCCAAATTTAAAACAAAGCTGTCCCTGGCCACATCCACACCAGGCCTCTATTACACTTTGGACAATCATGGCTTCTCTCAAAGAATCCTGGGAAGTGTAGTTAGTGAAGGCTGCTGTGAGTTGCTAGGAGACGCCCTGTTCCCTTCACAGACCTTCAATCAGAGTGGCTGACTGTTAAACCATTCTCTCAGGGGAATAGCAGTCTCCTCTCAGCACCATTCACAAACTACATTTCCCAGGATTCTTTGAGGGAAGCCATGACTGTCTCAAGTGAAATCAAAGTCTGGTGTGGGTGTGGCCCCCTGATTAGCCAAGCCCAGCAGCTGTGAGTCTGGCTTTTAGAACACTGACAGTTGGTTCTTACTGAGCATGTCCCACGTTATCATTGGCTTCAAGCCAAAATTTCTTAAATTAATTAAAAATTAGTCAGGCATTTTTTAAACTTTTAAATTGCAGAAGATGAAGGTCAGAGTATGGGGCAGGGTCAGTATTAGGATTACAGGTACTCTGTGAAGATGGCTGATTATTAATGAATTTCAACAGATTATGGGAACTCTGAGAGAAAGAAGTCCAAAAGGGGTCTGGGTTTTTTTAATCTCTTTTTAGACTTTGATCTCTCCATTCTCTCTGACTGTTTTGTGTATCGCCATGAAAATTGAGAGGGTTGTTAAGCAAGCATTTCTGAGTTCAGGACTGTAAGTTACCAAAACTTCAAAATAAGTTTTATTTTGAAATGAGCTTATGGGAAGCATCAGAATGGCATGGGGGGTATTTTCAATTTAACATTGTGGAATGTGAAAAGACACTGGCTATAGCATACAGCCACTCTACATGTGAAGTAGACACATAGGTAAGCCATTATTATCCCCACACTGCAGATGGAGCTGCGGGGAGGCTGGAAGAAGGGTGGCTTGCCTAAGACCACCTAGTAAGTTAGTAGCAGAGGTGTAATTTGAACTGGGGGGCATCCAGGATCACAGATCATTCTTAACCACTCTATTACCATTAGCAGCTCCTGGTCCTTTTTCATATACATTCAAACATGTAGAGCCCCAAGACCATCACCTTGAATTATGCCCATAGATGTCAGCATAAGACCGTAGAGCCCCAGAGCAGGATTCTCTTGCTGTCTTTTCCCATAATGATATGAGCCAACTGTTGACAATTTTCAGGTTAACAGTTCCATTAAAATGATCAACGGTCAAACTAAAATCTAATAACAAATAATAACATGTTGCGATTGAGCAGTTCTTGCCTACATGGTGATTTAAGAACAAAATGCAATCAAAGTAAACAAACATTATGAAATCTTGAGCAATGACTGGCTTGAGGCAATTACTAGTGGAACGCCGTATCAGCAGTTCTCTTCCTATTGGATTCTATTAAATCTAAGCTTTCATTTAATATGCACTATGCAAATGTAGATATAAATATATGCTCTGTTTCCATCCCATCAGACTGGGAGGAGAGATAGGCCTAATATTACCCCACTCATGGTTACATATTATTAACTTTCAAGCAGAGAGCTAGAAGAAGCAATGAAAAGCAGGTTTCTGCATTCAGATAAAAAAAAATTATTTGCAAGCTCAATGCACAGATGTTTTGCCTGGAACATCCTCTCTTCCAGTAATGGATTTTCATTACTACTTTACAGCTGCTGTGAGAGATCTTTTCTGCTGTGGCACCTATACTATAGAATGAGGTCACACACACAAGAACACCTATGAGACAAGTTCTCTGATGGTTTTTAGCAAGCAAATGAAAGTCTTCTTCTGGCAGGCTTCTGTGGGGTAATTGCCACCCTTTATTTTACTCGTAAGGATTTTATCAATCTGAATGGATGATCTTTGTTTTAATGGTTTCATGTGGTTTTAGGCTTTATATCTGTTTAGGTTATGAACTGTTGACTGGTTTTGTTGATGTATCACCTTTTCTGCCAAAAAAGCAACAAGCAATATACTACTAATCCTTCCATTACTACTATTACTATATCATCATCATCATCAAGTAAATTACTCTGTGCGGTGTGTGTTGCCATGTACAGTAGTTAGCTGACTGTGTGGAATAAACCAGGAAGCAAATTGGGCATCCCCCCCGCCCTGCCCAATATTAACAAACAGTCATAATCAAAGGTCTGCGGTAACATGATGGGATTGGAATGATGGACAGCACATGGGTAGTTTGAACTGTGCTGATGATGACATGTAAAGTCATTTTAAAGTGGCCACAGTATGACACCTGTAACATGCAAAGTGCCCCTGCCTTTCCTATATTTTTGTGCAGGTGTGGCTCTAGTATTACCAATGGCACATTGTGTTAATACTGTTATAAATAATTACATTTATTTATTATTATTATTTATTTAATTTATTAGTCGCCCATCTGGCTGGTTGTCCAGCCACTCTGGGCGACGTACAAGATAAAACAATACATTAAAACATTAAAATTTAAAACCGTAACAGTAAGAAACCTAACCCACCCCAAAAGCCTGCCTGAAGAGCCAGGTCTTCAAGGCCCGGCGGAAGCTTATCATAGAAGGGGCATGGCGGAGATCATTTGGGAGAGAGTTCCACAGGGTGGGGGCCACTATTGAAAAAGCCCTCTCTCTAGTCCTCACCAGTCTAGCTGTTTTAACCGGTGGGATCGAGAGAAGGTCTTCTGAGGCTGATCTTGTTGAGCGGCATCCCTGACGATGCTGGAGGCGCTCCTTCAGATAGACTGGGCTAAAACCGTATAGGGTTTTAAAGGTCAAAACCAACACCTTGAATTGGGCCCGGTGAACAACCGGTAGCCAGTGCAGCTCCTTCAGCACTGGAGTGATGTGATCTTGCCGGCAGCTGCCTTTAATCAGACGAGCCGCCGCATTCTGTACCAGTTGCAGCTTCCGGACCGTTTTCAAGGTTAACCCCACGTAGATCGCACTACAGTAGTCTAGGCGAGAGGTGACCAGGGCATGTACTACCGGTGGGAGCAGATGGTTGGGAAGGTAGGGGCGCAGCCTCCGTATCAGATGGAGTTGATACAGCGCCGCCCGGCTCACAGCCGAGACTTGAGCCTCCATGGTCAGCTGGGAGTCAAGAATGACCCCCAGGCTGCGGACCTGGTCTTTCAGGGGCAAACGTACCCCATTGAGTACCAGGTCCACATCCCCCAGCCTTCCCTTGTCTCCCACAAACAGTACCTCGGTTTTGTCAGGGTTCAGCTTCAGCTTATTCCTTCCCATCCAGCCACTCACCGACTCCAGGCACTTGGACAGGGTTTCTACAGCCAACCTCGGTGCAGATTTAAATGAGAGATAGAGCTGCGTGTCATCCGCATACTGATGACATTGCAGCCCAAATCTCCTGATGATTGCCCCCAGCGGCTTTATATAGATGTTGAACAGCATCGGGGAGAGGATGGAACCCTGTGGCACCCCACAAGTGAGAGGCCAAGGATCCGAAACCTCATCCTCCAATGCCACTCTTTGGTACCTACCAGAGAGGAAGGAATGGAACCACTGCAATACAGTGCCCCCCATGCCTAACCTCTTCAGGCGGTCCAGGAGGATAACATGGTCAACGGTATCGAAAGCTGATGAGAGATCAAGGAGGACAAGGAAGGTGCATTCGCCCCTATCCCACGCCCTCCTCATATCATCTACCAAGGCGACCAAGGCTGTTTCAGTCCCATGTCCAGGCCTGAAGCCCGATTGAAATGGATCCAGATAATCCGCTTCCTCCAAGTGCGCTTGCAACTGTTTTGCCACCACCCGCTCAATCGCCTTGCCTAAGAATGGCAAATTTGAGACTGGGTGAAAGTTGTTCAGATATTGGGGATTCAAGGAGGGCTTCTTTAAGATTGGTTTTATTACTGCCTCCTTGAGCGATGATGGCATTACTCCCTCTTCGAGATATTTATTTACCACCATCTTGATCCCCTCACCCAGTCTATCTTTGCAGCTCATAATGAGCCACGATGGGCAAGGATCGAGTAAGCAAGTGGTTGGCTTTAAGGTTGAAAGCACCTTGTCCACTTCATCAGATGGAAGAAGCTGGAACTGATCCCACACCACCAGAGCACCACTGGTCACCTCTGGCTCACTCACTGTGTCCACAGTGCACGGAATAGCACTCTTAATACGATCAATTTTCTCCGCAAAGTGTTTAGCAAACTCGTCACAGGAGGCCTTAGCATGTTCCATTGGTTCCGGAGCAACTGGACCAACCAGGCTCCGGACCACTTGGAACAGTCTCCTGGGACAGCACTCTGCAGATGCAATAGGGGCAGCATAAAAATCTTTTTTTGCTGCCCTTATTGCCACATGATAAGCTGCCGCAGCCGCTCTAACATGTGTCCGATCGTCGTCAGAGCGAGATTTCCGCCACCGGCGCTCTAGCCGTCTCACCTCCCGCCTCAGAGTTCGCAACCGTGGGGTGAACCACGGTGCCGTCTGAGTTCTATTCAGGGGGAGAGGGGGTTTCGGAGCCACCCAGTCTAATGCCCTGGCATTTCCTCATTTCCTCGCCCACCGATCCACTACAGTCTCTACTCACTATTATTTAAATGCATGTGGCAGAATCTCAGGAAATCTATACATTATTTTAGCAGGGCATCACTATTCCAGCATTAATAACTTTGTTATTTCAATATAAAAACAACTTCTTGAAGAATCAACAGTGCAAGCCTTCAAACCATATTTTTATTGCACACATGGGCATTTTTTTTTGTAATTGGCTCAAGTACCCATTTTTCAAATTGTATTTCACATGAGCCTATTGGGAAACTAATACTCGTCTTCATAAAAGAAAAAAATATCATTGTTTTGCTGGATGCTGCACCTGATTTTTGTCTCAAAAGGAATGTAAAGAAATACAAGAAAACGTGCTTTAAAAGTTTCAGAGAAAAATTGAGGGAAACCTGAGGATATATTGAATGTTATCCAGAACATAAGAGCTCTGCTGGATCAGATCAAAGGTCTATCTGGATTTGCACAGAATGTAAAGGCAATAGTCCTCTCTCACTGGTGGTCCCCAGCAAGCAGCAGCTACTAGTTATACAACCATTATGACTAGCAGCCATTGACAGAGTTATTCCCCATGAACTTGTCTGGTACCTTTGTAGAGGCCATCATGTTTAATTGACTGCCCCTTTCCTTTTACTGCTGTTTCAGCATGTTACCAAAACCATTTTTGTCCCACCATGCCTTTGTTTTGACCCTCCCTCCCAATATCTTATTACCCAGTTTCTAATTTTCAGCTTGCTTTTCTGTTCAGCTTTTGCAGTCATTATGGATTGCATTTTGTTTAATAGATTCTGTGAGCTGCCTTTGGGACCACAGGAGAAGCTGAAAGGCTGGGTATAAATATTTTAATAAATAATTGGAACAAATATGCCATGAATTGTGTATCACATAGGGCAAACAATAGGATCACATTAATCTTCAATCCTTTTTTCCCCTAGAAGCCGGCAGGATGTATTCTAGATCTGGAGCCTATCTTAATATTCTGTCAATAAAATAATAAACGCTAAAGAGTTCTTGTCAAGAGATAATTTTAAGGAACTTCATGTCAGCCAGTCAGCAAGCTTGCCTTGCACTTTCCACAAGGAACTTCTGTGAGTCATTATATTGGCTTATTTATGTAAATATGAGACTTACAGATAGGAGAAGGAAGAGGAGGTCTGCAGAGAATGCTTGAAAAAGTGGCTTGAATGCTAGTGTTCAGCTGCTCTAAAAATAAAACAAAAATCATCCCAGTCTTCACCTTGAACCCTGGCTGACACAAGACAGTTCAGGACAATATCTGGAATCTCACCAAATGTGACTGCTGCATTTGGGAAGGTTAACTAATGCCCTGGTTTCCATGTAAGGGTCAGCCAAACTGGTTTACTGTGAACAAACAATTGTGCTGGTGCCTGGACAGAAAATCACAGCTGCTTCTTTTCTTTACTCCTACTGCTGTTAAGCTTTTTGGAGATAAGCCATGATTTGGCTTAGACTGTGTACACTCAATGTACATTTGAAGCACCCAAGAATCCTGGGAACTGTAGTTACCCCTCACAGTGTCATGGGCCCCATTGAGAACTCCTGGCAGAGTGATCCAGAGGTAGATGAGGACTGTGATCCAAGGGAGGGTCCCAGTGGTCTGCAGAGGGAGGGGGCTGAGACTGGGGAGGACTTCAGTAGGCTGGCCAGTGACAGTCCCATCCCTGAGGTGCCTGTTGCTGCCAAGGAACCTGAGCTGACTGTGGAAGCACGTCCTGTTTTGTCTCCTGATCTCGCCCATCTTCCAAGTCACCCCCATCACAGCCTTGGGGGGGAGGGAGGAGCTCGAGGCACATCCTGGGGAAAAGATTGGAGAGGACTTGGCAGAGCTGTCTCCACCCCCATTGCCACAGATGCACTGGTGGGTGCATAGGCACAGACTGAACCATCTCCGCAACCCCCACAAAGGAGTACCTGTTTGCTTGCCCAGTCCCAATCCAGGAGACAGTTCCTATGCAAGTAGTGTGCCTGCCTCAAGCCTACTTGTGGTCTTCGGGGGCATGTCAAGTTGCTGTGACAGCATCTTAGCTTGAATATCCATGCTTAGTGTTGTGTAGGATCACAGAGTCCTATGCATTCTGTGGTCTGTTCTATGAAACACTCTAAGCTTAGATTTCACATTAAACATAACAGAGAAAAGCATACCAGTGAGTCTGAGTCTGAATCAAACGGGGTTGGCTAGGGCACACAGAGCTACAATTCTCAGCACTCTTAACCGACCATATTTCCCAGGATTCTTTGAGGCAGGGGCGAATGTGCTTTCAATGTATGGTGTGTATGCAGCCTTAATGTTGCATGTGAAATGGGCTCATACTTTGTCTTGCTCCAAACACATCACAAGCTGTAATCAAGGTTTGTTCTTGGTTTACTGCTTGTGGTTAGTCTGGGGAAAATAAATCATGAGCCCAGGTTCATACATAATACTATGCCAAATCATGGTTTAGATCTTGGTATACACAGCAGCAGCAAGACAGGGAGAGAAGTGAAGCAGTCACAATTTTATCTCCAAGCACCAGCATACTTATTTGTTCACATCAAGCCATTGGTTGGCTAGTGCTACATGCAAAAAAGGCCAAAAACTGTTACTTTTTGTAACCTTGTTATAAATGTCTCAAAACACAGCAAAGTGGCACCATCTGGTTTAGAAATGTATAATGCCAAGGACCTCAGACATCAAGATGTGTCCCTTCTGAGAATTTGGCCCAAGATGTGGAATGTCATTGTATGTATATGAGAGCTGTGGTCCTAGATGAGGATGTCAGTGCTATATCTTGCTACTCTTGGAAAACAACAACAGCAACTATTGATCTTTAAATTACCAAGCACCAATGATGCAATTTGTGTATGATTCACAATTTGCTACAGTAATATTATTTCTTTACTTCAGTGGGGATCAAAATTTGTGATTCTCCTCACTCAGCCTTGCAAATAAGTCCTCAGTAGCTACTAGCCCACAAAACATTTCTCTAGCATACCTGTTCCTTTTCACAGAAGCTTCATTGTCTGGTTCCATAGAGGCAATTATTTTTTGTCACGGTCAACCAGGTCAGTAGCTTCTTATAAGTCTGGCCTCAGTGGTAGGCATGAACAACAATGAATAAGTTTATAATTTACGTACATTTAACACAGGCATGGGGAGCGTCTGCCTACATGCTAAATTAGGCCCAGCAGAGTCCTAATTTGGCCTACGAGGCTGTTTTCCTCAAAGGATGTAGGTGCAAAGGAACAATTGGAGCTTGTAGTGAGCTCCCGATTGTTCTTGGGCAAGAAGGGCTCACTGACAGGTGCTGACAGTGAGCCCCACTGGGACTGGCTGCACTAAGGAGTTCTCCCTCAGGAAGTCTCTAGTGCAGCTGAGGGGATTCACTGTAAGCACCATCACCCGTGGGGAAGATTGGGATCTGTCCATCTGCCCAGGAAAGGTTCTGCACCCATGAAAGTGGTCTTCTCCCTACCCTCACTGTAAATTTTTCCTGCATTAAAAAAAACTGTTCTCCATCAGTTAATAAGAACAGAAACTGCATTTGAAAACTGGTCAAAGGGGAGAGAAAATTTTGGTGAAATTCTCATGGGTTTGCCCCCCCCCCTGAAGTAAGGCGCTTAACCTTACTTAAGTGGTGTTTGTGAGTGTCCATTCTACAAAACATCTCTCTCAATTAAAGCCCAGGGAAAGATATCAAGAACCTCCTTCCATGAGGTTTGTCTGATGAGAAATGCAGGCAGCCAGTGAAGCTGCAAAATGCTGGAGAAGTGTTTACTGGAAAGAAAAACATGTAATACCACTCTTGGCCACCTTGCAACAATAAAGTAAACTCAACCCATGCAGGAATGGCTGGTGTGGTGTGGTGGTGTAGTGCTGCTGCCACTTACTAGAAGGGAACGGGTGGAGCTGAGCTAGGGCAAGGATGAGGCTAATGATGCCACCATTGGGCCACAGCCCATCTCCTGAAAGTGTTCTGAGAGTAAGGCTGAAAAATGAAGTCCTGTTCCAAGGAGGAAGAACTGGAGGGCAGATTTTGACACAGCACCAACTGTTATCACAGTTGAAGGTGGTCATTCTAGCTTTTTAGAGCCACGTCCCTTCCGACATAATCTATTTTATTCCTTTAGATACTAGCTTAAGGTTGTTTACAGTGATTCCTCTTCAGGTTATTTAAGTCTTTCTTCTTCAGAACGATGTTTATATCAGCTCTTGATTTAAATCAGTGGTTCCCAACCTGAGGGCCGTGACCCCTGGGGGGACACAAAATAATATGCCCCCCCCATGAAAGTAAAGAAATGCATTATGTATTTATTTTTTAAAAGTCTTCCCTCCCTGGATGCTGTCTGCTTCCCGCTGCCATTGAAGACGACACCTCCCCCTTGCTCCAAACAAGAGGGGAAGACTTTTGCTGAAGCGGCAGAGTGTCTTTCAGGCGCACCGAGGGCAGGCATCTGCCTATAAAACACGTGGCAGATGCCAAAGGAAACTGAGGGCGGAGCTACCAGGAAGATGAGGGGATTACTATCGCCTACTCTCATCTCCTTGCACTGCCATTGCTGACAACGTCCTTGTTCAGAACAAGAGGAGAGTGCTTTTCATGAAGCAAAAAGAAACAAGGCTGCAAGGAAAGCCTGTTTCCCCCCTGCCTGCCTTTCTTGACTCCTGCTTCACTGCCATTTCCTTTTTAAAATTATTCTTATTTGCAAGGCCACCCAGAACCCTCCTTCAGCCCAGACAGAGCCAAGAAGCAGTGAGGAAGCGCAGGACTT
The DNA here is from genome assembly GCF_030035675.1 of Rhineura floridana. NCBI lineage: Eukaryota > Metazoa > Chordata > Lepidosauria > Squamata > Rhineuridae > Rhineura > Rhineura floridana. Next base: position 173,504,541 of record NC_084482.1, on the reverse strand, counting down.
GCTTACCCTCCATTTCTGAGGCAAAATGTGTGCCAGTATCCCTCCTTTCTTCCACCTACACTTCACCACCACCCCAATCTCTCTCTCCAAGATGCTGCGGCAGTTGAGGACTTCCCCTTTCCATGTACCTGAATGCATGCATGCCTGCAGATGCTAGCAGGAGGGGCAGGTGTGTGTGTGCACGCACACGCCTGATCTGTCTTTGCTCCGCTTTCATTCCCCAAGTGCACACTAACCAAGTCATCAGTTCTGATGATCATCCCAAGGCCTAAAAGCACTAACCCTCTTCCTCAGTCTGTGCACCTTGTTGTCTGCGGTACACAATCTAGCATCCCCATCACCAACACATTGCTGCTTCCTGATTATTATTAAAAAGAAAAGAAAAAGCTCAGCAGGTTGGCTGAGGCTCGGATCCTGGTATTTGAGCTGAAATGTATTTATTTATTTAATAATTATTGCATTTACACCCCACCTTTCCTCCAAGTTGCTCAAGGTAGTGCACATAGTTCCTCCTCCCTTTCCATTTTATTCTTACACCAACCCTGTGAGATTCAGGCTGAGACATTGTGTCTGGTCCAAGGTCACCCAGTGGGCTTCATGGCTTGCTGGGGATTTGAACCTGGTTCTTAGTCCAACATTGTAACCCACTGGTGTTGGGAGACAGAACTGTACATCTTCAGATGGTGGGGGGAGGGGTATACCAATTTGATTGGACCTTTGCTTTAAGAAAAGAAAGCAACATGTCCCTGTCTGCAGGGAGCTTTCAACGGAAAGGGATATTTGGAGATATGGTTTTGCCAGCCACCATTTTTTCAATTGACAAAATTACAATTAGCATTGGGGGGTCATGAAATTTTTTGAGCTTACAAAGTGTATCCCATACTCATAAAGTTTGGGAACCACTGGTTTAAATCTTTTATTGCTAAATTGCATTTATCAGGTTTTTCTATTGATTTTCTTCATACACAAGATCTCAGGGCTGTCAAATTTATTTTGGACCAAAGAATTAAGGATATTCAATATTCCGTATTAAATGCCCATAAAGTGTGTTCCCCTATTTATTCTGGTTTGAGTTTTCAGTTTTCCAAATATGCCACCTGTTTGGAGAATCTGACTATCCCTGTCACCATGTTTTTTCTAGAGCTAGGTTTAATTGTCTTTTTCCCGCTCTTTTGGATGGACAGTTTCAAGGTGTCCCTCATGAGGATCAGTTGTGCCCCTGCAGAGATGAAGTTATCGAATCGCTGGATCATGGGGGGTTTTACATGTAATTTTTATAGGGAGGAACGTAACAGACTACTTGGCCCTTTCATAATTCCTGGTAGGACATTGGACTGGTATTTAGAATATTTTCTGGCTGACACCAATAAGCTTACAACTGAGTCAGTGGCCAAGTTCCTCTTCCTTGCCCATAAGTAGTCATAAGAGGATTCTTTTTTCTTAATTGTAATCTCTTTTATGTCTTATCTATTGTATTTTTGTATTTTAATTATTTTGATGTCATATTGATTATGTATTTTATTTACTTTAATGGGGCTGTGACTGTATAACAATAAAGAAGATCTATCTTATTCGGATTGTAAACCCTCTGGTCAGAATCCATGTCATTTCCATGCTCTGTACAGCATCTAGGACATTTGGTGCTGGAGGAACATTAAATGATAATAATAGTACTGGTAGTAGCTATACATTACTGTATTTTTGCATAAGTAGCACTCTTACTCTCCCAAAGTTATTTATTTATCTTATTTTTCAACCATTTAGGCTAGATCTAAGACCATAGCAGAAAGAAAGTCATTTTGAGAGTATACAAGAACATAGAGGCCGAAAGCAGGACTTTCTTCCTTCCCCAGGCCAAAGTCGTTGTGCTTAGCGACTACTCTAGGTAAGAGAATACTGCTGGATTGTAATTTATACTTCTGCAATCTCCTAATGGTAAACTCCAACACAATACATCCATTTGCCTGCAAATTGAGAATTGTGTTCAACCCACTGTGGTTCTGATGTAACAATATAATCTTGCTGAGAAGCTTTTCCCGACTGCTGAGATGTACAGCACTTACGCTGAACAAAAAACAAGTCCCCAGCAGTAATTTCAATCCTCACATTCCACCCCCTATATTCTTACTGAGTCCTACTATAATATAATGTTAAAATACATATCAGACAGCATATTAGCACCAGCAATGTCTGCATTTGTGCTGCATGTGTTAACACTCTCTACTGATATTATAACATGAAGTGACTCTTACAAGTTGTTGGAAGTCTTTCGTGCTTTCCTTAGAAATGTGTGTTGATTTTGCTGAGCAGCACATCTGTTCATTCCCATAAATGTGCTGTTCTCTGTGACATCCAGTCTTGCACAGTACACAGTTTGTCATATAAGAAGATTGTATGTGTAGCCATTAAACTTCCTCGCTTTTAATTTGATAATACTGAAAGCAACAGAAGTGTTAAGTCTGAGAAGAAATTCTGTGGTGGACTTCCTGATTTACACCAGCTCGGCACTGACAGAAATGCTTCAAATCCTATAGCTAAAATCCATGTATACCCACATGGAATACTTTTGAGTTATTTTGGCTGTGATTCTTATAACAATTATTATGGAGCATTTGATTGGTTTTAGTGATCTGAAGACTGGAGGCTTTAGCTTGGCAGTGCTGTTTAAACTAAGATGCCAAGCTGGTGCTTTCATGATAGCAACAATAACTTGAGCTTCAAGATAGATCCTAAACATTTGCAGCAGCATATTAGCCTGCAATGCTAGCCTAAAATCATGGTTTGTGATGTTATGTTGGTGCAGCAGCTGGAAAGTCATTCTGTATTAAGCACTTGCTTTCTAGAACACCAGTATGACTTAAGAGTGGTCTGTTTATAACAGCTTGCTTTCACCATAGTAGAAAGTGATATATACAAGGTGATACTCCTTTCTCCTAGCCTCCCATATTTCAGGCAACCCTCTTCTGTGACTACTTGGCTACCCTGACACAAACCAGAAAGGAGGGCAAGCTTACATATTTAAACACAGAAAAAGGAGAAATAAAAGATTTTTGGGTACAGTGGATATGGTGTTGGAGCTGAAGTGGGGAACTTGGTTACAAATCCCTTCTCAGCCATGGCTTCTCACTGGGTGGCCTTGAACAAGTTAATGTAACCTACTTTACAGAGCTGTTGTGAAGATTAATTATTTACTGTTGCAGTTAGAGTGTTAGACCAAGTGTTAGACCGAGACCAGGGTTCAAATCCCCACTCAGCCAAGAATCCTTGGGCCAGTCCCTGCCTCACCACCTAACGTCCCTTACAGGTTGCTGTGAGGACAAAATGGGGAGGGGATAACCATGTATACCACTCTTTGAGCTGTTTGGAGGAAAGGCTAGATATAAATATAATAATAAAATTTCAGGGCTTTTAAACCACTTTTTAGGGGAAATGGCCTCTCTCGAAGTGGTTTCCAGTCATGTACAAATATAAATCCATAAACTCCAACAGTAAAACCAGTTAACACAACTAAAATATCCATCTGAGGAACAAGCCAGTATACCATCAAAGTAAGCCATCTAGTTCAGATAGGTTGTAACTCAAGATATGCTGCACTTGAGCTACTTGGATGAAGGTGGGATAAAAAAATATAACAGATAAATCAAAATGACTCTTTGGGAATTACAGCCTCATAGGTAGAAGCCAGAGATTGAACTTGGGTCCTATTGCATGCAAAGCATGTGCTCTGTCACTGAGCTATGGCCCCATCCCCTATACATGGGTCAAGTTGTTGGTTTTTGAGGTAGCTGCATATTTTGGACCTTTCAAGAGTCTGGGTAAAATGTATGCACTCTGAAATGCATTTTAAAGGGATCAAAGTGGATTGGTCCTTCCTTGAGGTCATATAATAATTTATTTGACTATTTATATTTATAAACTCTTTCCAATTTTACAGCCTCCAGAGCAGTAACAAATAAGCATAAATTTAGTAAAATCAAACCAATAATAAAAACAATTCCAAGAAAACACAAAAGCCAATAGGAGACGGTAAAAACACATACATCCTAAAATCACTGGCATATATAAAAAGTTTTACTGCTCTTCTAAAAGAGCCAACAGAGAGGATCAGGTGTGTTTCTCTTTGATGGGACATTACATGGAATAGTAGGAACCACTGATAATTTATTTATTTATTTTACTTTATTAAATTTATGTCCTGCCCTTCCTCCCAGTAGGAGCCAAGGGCGGCAAACAAAAACAAAAATGGCACTATTCCTTAGCCACTACTGCTTCTAACAATAGGAAAGCCCATAACAGAGCCTCATTAATACACCTTAATCCTCAGGAAAAAGGGAATCACTTATTTGGGGAGATGTTTGATAAAATAGCATGGGCACAAGCTATTTTAAGCTTTTAGCACCCAGGGCTTGCCCAGTGGAACTCCCTCCCAACAGAGGTATGGCAGGAACTGTCCCTGCCTTCTTTTAGATATCTTTTAGACAGGCTTTTGCAATATGGATTTTTCTTTTAAACAATCAGTATTTTATTGATATTTTAATGATATTTTTATAGATACTTTTGCTGATTTTATTGTAGCTCTGTATTTTTTATGCTGCCTTGATATACTGTTATGAAAGTGTGGATTAGAAGTACTTAAATAAATAAACCTGAATGTTTAACTTGACCCTTGGCCAGGAAACAAACTGGAAGCCTATGGAACTCTCACAGAATAGGTGTGGTATGCTTTCTGCATGTTCCTTTAGACATGAAATGGGCCTCTGCCACCATCTAGACCAGCTACAGTGGAACTCCCTCCCCATAGAGTTGTGCCTGACCTCCACATTGTCTTCTTTCTGCTAACAGTTAAAAACATTTATTTATCCAAGGTGGTGGTGGGGAAGGGGAATGATGTCCCGTTGTTTCTTTCCGCTATATTGTGTATGGTGCATTTTTACTGTTTTAAAGATTACTTTTATATGATGGCTTTTAAAGATTTTAATTATAGTCTGTTATTTAGTTACCTGTATGCTGCTCTGAGCTTTAATAGGATGATCTCTTCTTGATCATCCCAGAGTGCAGAACACAGAAGGATGAACTCAAGTTACAGGAAGCCAGATTTCAGCTGAACATCAGGAAAAATGTCCTAACTGTTAGAGAGGTACAATGGAATCAATTACCTAGGGAGACGATGGGCTCTCCAACACTGGAGGCATTCAAGAGGCCACCTGTCGGGTGTGCTTTAAGTCGGATTCCTACATTGAACAGGGAGTTGGACTTGATGACCTTATAGGCCCAACTCTATTGTTTTATGATGCTATGAAGAGCAAGGTAGACAAATTAAAAAATAATAAATGAGTGAATAATACAGTTTCAGGGTTGTCTTCAGGGGCATCTCAACATTTAGCCATTACAGTAGTCAGGTGAAGAAGTAATGCAGTACAGTAATTAGGGATGGGTGAGAATTTTGATTCATTTCACATTTCAAGCAGAATTTATCAAATTTGCACTTTCCAAAACATAGTCATCCTTCGAAATTCGTATTGATTAGAATTTTGGGATGCAGTTTACCAACTAAACAACATTTACAAAAATGCATATATTAGGGGAAAGCATGCATAAAAATGAATACATGAGTAAAAATAACATGCACAAAGGCATGAAATGATGAGAAATGGCTTGCAAAATGTGTACCTTTGTCAAACTGCCTACAAAAATGTGCTTATTCTGAGAAATTTGCACTAAAATGGTGGAGAATTTTCATGAGGATTTTTTTTAAAAAAAATCGCAGATTGCAATAGAAATGTAGAGGACTGAATTTACATTGGAAGAATGAGAAACTGAGAGAACGAAACAGACAGATCTTTCCATCCCTAACAGTAACACAATTGTTGTCCAGACAGGAATGCAACTGATTCAAACTTTGGCCAACTTTGGGTCAAAAAGGGGTATATAAACCATAACATAACATAACTGATACATTAGCCAAAGCCCATGGGCACTTTAGGAGCATCCAGGAGCAAATCCAGTTTCAAGAGCATTTCCTGGCTATCAGCCTTGTCTTTCAGGGCATTCATCCAAGGCAGATAGAACTATTATTTCTAGGGCTTTGCAGCCTCTAGCAACAAATAACTCTTTATTACCTTGATTGAATTTCAGTTCATTCATTCTGATCTAGTCGTATTGTAGAATCATAGAATGGTAGAGTTGGAAGGGGCCTATAAGGCCATCAAGTCCAACCCCCTGCTCAATGCAGGAATCCAAATCAAACCTTTCCTGACAGATGGCTGTCCAACTGTCTCTTGAATGCCTCCAGTGTCGGAGAGCCCACTACCTCTCTAGGTAATTGGTTCCATTGTCGTATGGCTCTAACATTTAGGAAGTTTTTCCTGATGTCCAGTCGAAATCTGGCTTCCTGCAACTTGAGCCCATTATTCTGTGTCCTGCACTCTGGGACTATCGAGAAAAGATCCTGGCCCTCCTCTGTGTCACAACGTTTTATGTACGTGCTATCATATCTCCCCTCACTTTTCTCTTCTAAACATGCCCAGTTCTTTCAGTCTCTCCTCATAGGGCTTTGTTTCCAGTCCCCTGTTCATCCTTGTTGCCCTCCTCTGAACCTGTTCCAGTTTGTCTGCATCCTTCATGAAGTGCGGAGACCAGAACTGGACGCAGTACTCAAGATGAGGCCTAACAAGTGCTGAATAGAGGGGAACTAATACTTCACGTGACTTGGAAACTATACTTCTGTTAATGCAACCTAATATAGTATTTGCCTTGAGAAAAGAAAAAATAAAGGGAAGATACAAGCCCTGGAGATTGGAACAAATGTGGAATTGGAAAAAGATCTGGAGTTTATGGATATTAGAAATAAAATCTACTGTTTGGAATTTAACGTTATCTCTGAAGAAATTAATGAAGATATTAGAGATAAAGTTATCAATGGCTTGGATAATTTTCTGGACTGGAATGACGTGATGGAGCTTGATATAGAGAAAATCTATGGAATTAACTGCAGCCATGTGACAATGGAAAAACTCTCAAGAAATGAGCCAGTGCATTTTGTAAAAAAGAAGAACAGAGATATGACTTTACAACAATATTTCAGCAACTTATTCAGAATCGATGGCAAGAAAATATTTGGGATAGAGGAAATTCCCATCAGACTCTTATTATATGACTATGGCTATGACAGCAAGATTATTATGGAATACTGATAATGGAAGATTGGACACTGAAATTACTGGACTTAACAGGACTATTGAAGATGGAAGATGGAATTAATATGGATAATGGAATAATAGCTATTGAAATTATTGGACCTAACAGATTTTGATGAGATGGATTAATCGATATGTTTATTTGGACTATGGTTATGACAATAAGATTATTATTATTATTAACGAGATGGATTAATCGACATGTTTATTTGGAGAAAAATTGATAGATATATTTCTTAAAGAATTGAAACCTCTCTTTGACTTTTTGTGGAAAGAATAAAGTAATGTTTATGAGATTTGATGATTAATTAAGATAACTACTGGAGGAAAGTGATTTTATAATATAATTTAAGAGACAGGATTGTTATATATTGTAGACCTATAACTGATCTGCGACAAATGGGAAGTCAACATTTTATTTTTTTGTTTAATCATTTTTGTTTTGTTTTGTTTTTTGTCTTTGAATGTTTTATGATTTTGTTTTGTTTGTTTTATGAAAATTTGAATAAAAATTATTGTAAAAAAAAAAGAAACTATACTTCTGTTAATGCAGCCTAATATAGCATTTGCCTTTTTTGCAGCCACATCACACTGTTGGCTCATATTCAGCTTGTGATCAATGACAATTCCAAGATTCTTCTCACATGTCATATTGCTGAGCCAAGTATCCCCCATCTAATTACTGTGCATTTGGTTTCTTTTTCCTAAGTGTAGAACTTTGCATTTATCCCTGTTGAATTTCATTCTGTTGTTTTCAGCCCAACGCTCCAGCCTATCAAGGTCCCTTTGAATTTTGTTTCTGTCTTCCACTGTATTAGCTATGCCCCTCAATTTTGTATCATCTGCAAATTTGATAAGCATGCTCTGTACCTCCTCATCCAAGTCGTTAATAAAAATGTTAAAGAGCACTGGGCCCAGGACCGAGCCCTGTGGTACCTCACTTGTTACTTCTGCCCAGTTTGAGAAGGAACTACTGATAAGTACTCTTTGAGTACGATTCTTAAGCCAACTGTGGATCCACCTGATAGTTGTTCCATCCAGCCCACATTTAGCTATCTTGCTAATCAGATTATCATGGGGCATTTTGTCAAAAGGTTTGCTGAAGTAGAGATATATTATGTCCACATAATTCTAAAATAGCAATAAGGATCTAACTGCAACAGAGTATCATCTGCATATGGATGACACCTCCATGCAGTTTCACGTAGATCCGGGTTCCTAAACTGTAGTCTATGGACCACCAGTGGTCTGCGAGCTTCATCCAGGTTGTCCATAGCATGCCCACATTAATGTTTGTATAATTTCTTATATTGTATTCTGTTGTAATACAAAATTCTATGGAATTCTGTGGAATACAAATTGTAATATTACAAAATACAATATAAGAAATAAAATGATTAAAATACAACTAAAAATCATACAGCATCTAGCACAGCATGTTACAATTGCTACAGCAAGCAGAAAAATCATTAAGTGGTCTGCCAAGACCCTCAGCAATTTTCAAGAAGTCCATGGGGAAGAAAGTTTGGTAACCACTGATCTAGATATTAAACAGCACTAGAGATGAGATAGACCCTGTGGGACTCCACAGCACAGCTTCCAGAGAAGTGACAATTGAGCTGTGGAGTGCCTCTACACCAGTTTCTGGAATCTATCCATGATGTAGGCATGGAATCCCTGGAAAGTAGTATCTCTAACTCCCCATATGTGTAGGTGTGATCCAGAAGGTTGATAGTATCAAAGGCTGCTAAGAGGGTTTTCAACGAGATTACAACATCCCATCCTCTCTCCAGGCAAAGACCTCTAGGCCCTTGCTAAATCTCAGGGGAGGTCTGGATCACTTTCAGACATCCAGGAAATTGGTACAGTTTCCGCAGATGATTTACAATTGTACTATGCAGGTCCACTACTAGTTGGTACTTTTCCCTTGAGGTAGCTTTTGTCCAACTACAGCTTTCACCAACTGAAGTGCTACTAAATCATATGTGGGAGAAATTGATGTCTGGATGCCTAATCAAAGCCTGAAGCTCTACATCTGTACAGTACTTAGAACAAAAATGAAAGCTGTGCTAAGTGGCAAGCATTAATTTTGCAACATACAGTGAAATAAAACATAAACGTTACTGTAGAGAAGACTTAAAAAAAAAACAGAGGTCATTTTAATTCTAAGCCTGCCAAAGCAAATAATTGAGTATTTGGAATTAAAGAAAAAACCAAGGGGAAAAATAAATATGTTTCTGATTACTCGGCACTAAATGTTGTGTTCTGTCATTATAGTAGATTGCTTAATTGTGCTGCTGATTACTTTTCCTGAATTCTTCCTAGCGATGTCATTTCTGCAGCAAGCGGTGGAAACGCTAATTACCAGGAGGAATGTTGTCTCAGATTTTGTTACAGGCTTGTACACATTTTTAAAGGATGAGATATATGGAGTTTGCTTAATTCTCCATCATGGCTTGTTTGTGTAACCCATCTCACTGGCTCCTTGGGGATTGTCAAAAGGAGAGACCAAAAAGCTGCCAAAACAACTGGAAAGCTCTTGGAACACAAATAAACAATTTTGAAATGCCCTCCAAATGATGTTGTCTAGTACCTTGGACTTCCTTCTCACTCAGCAGCTGCATTTTTATTTACCTCATTACACAGTGTTGTACAAGGCGAGGCAATACCTGCCTGTTTCTCAATGTATGCAAAGTAAGGCTTGTCTGATACAAACATCTGCACTATGCAGTAATTGTACAGCATATCCAACACCACTTTCTTAATGACCCATCAACATAACATAATTTGATGTTATTTAAGTTGTGCACTAGTCACCTGCAGACTCCATTCCTCTTAGGTTTCCAGCAATGGAATGGTTCACAAAAAAAGAGGAAGAAAAGCCTTCAGGTTTGTTGGAATTAATTTGACAAGCTAAGTACATAAATAAAATACCTTTCCATTAGAGCCCCCTGCTGATAACCGCCCAGTTCACTCCCTGTACCACACATTAATGTGTTCTCCCTATTTATTTTTTTGTCATGCTAACTAATGAAGTTAATAGGAAGAAACACATTGCTCATAGTTTAGAAGCATGGTAATTGCAATGCCCATTTATATGGATAATAAGGAAAATGCAGGGTAATGACTGTGTTAGGAAAAAAACTAACAAGAGTTCTGACAAGATAGAAAAGCTTCCCTGCTTTGAGGAATAAATCTCCATTTGAGTGGAAAAGATCTGCAATGTATTTTTGTTGTTTTTGCATCTTGTGGGTGCTTCCAGACAACAGCAAAAAGAGTGGTGTTTCTCCTCACCCACCCCTGCTTTAAATCTATGCGACCACCAGCCCTGTTCTCTGGCTTTTTTGTTGCCACCTGGAAGTACCTGTTGCTCAAAATGTAGTAACCAAATATCCAGCCTTTGGTGGGCACAGAAAAACTGGCAAAGAGGAATCACTATTGCACTACTGTTGGAGAGGAGGACACTCTGCCCCAACAGAAATTCCTAGAGCAAGGATTACAAGGGGAGGCAGAGATACTGAGTGTAGCTGGCACTGAACCAGGTTATATCTGTCTTTATCATTTCTGCGCACATTGAGCTTGGCCATACTTGACCAGGGTATATTGGGGAAAATGCATTTTTCTCCCCAATTGTGAAGAGGTACTGGAACTGCCAAGAGGGAAAAAATATGGTGAGGTAATTATCTGTAGTCAGCACTGTCTTCCTTCAACTGTCTCCCTCTTTCACTTTCCCTACTCTCCCTGTCTCTGCGGCAGGCACAACCCCAACGCAGCCTACAAGGCTATTAATTGGGATTCACATATGGAGTCACACACTCTTTCAAGCATGTGTCCAATGAATAATCTGCAATTAAACCAAAGGTGCCAGAACCCAATTCTGTCTGCAAGTTGTACCTTATGATCTGCTGGAAATCAGGAAGTTTTATTTTCCATAAATATATTCTGAAAAACGATGCCATTCTGTGTAGTAACTCAGATAATATTTCGTGGTTTAGATGTGCTTACCACATCTAGGCCAAATTGAGGCAATGGAATTGGAGGTATTGCCATGCTGCAGGTGGCAGCAGATCAAATCACATTTGTAAAGTAGTAATAAATCAGTTTGGGCAATGGCTGTGAAAAGCACAGTGTTCCCTTGTTAGCTCATGCTCTCTGAAATAAGTGTGTGTGGTATGGTTTTGCTCATGCATTTTAGCTATTGGCAATCTATTTTCTAGTCCTGCCTTGTGACCATGGTCAGTGGCATCACTAGCAGGGTGTGGGGAGCGCGGACCGCACCCAGGTGACACCATGAGGGGGGTGACACCCAGAGCCGCCCTGTTGCGGGGCAGGGCGCCCGCGCCGTTGCCCGGCAAAGGAGCCGAGAAGCATTCCGGGTCGGCGTCGGAGCAGCCAACTGCTCCTCGAAGGCAGGCAGGCGGGCAAGACCAGGAGCAGTGTTGGCAGGGCGAGGGAGGCACGCCGGCATTCCCAGGCCTGCTTCTCCGGGTGGGTGCCCCTCCGGCGCATGCCCTCCCAGGGGCATGGGTGGCTGGCCTTGTGTGTGTGCACGTGCACTCAGCAGGACATTTGGGGGCTCACCAAGGAGTTACCACATGGGGTGACACCAACCCTAGTGACGCCACTGACCATGGCGGTTGGTGAAAACATCAATGGATAGCTGAGATACAGACAGCCCAAAGCAAACCACTGATGTGAAGGGGCTAGCAATTCCAATCTGGGCTTTTAAGCAGGCTTGAAATTCACAAGGACTAGTCTTTTGAATATGTAGGTCTGTAATCTGTGGTGCTCGGTCTTTCTTTTCATGAGTATGAAAGAATGGCAATGGCATTTATTATGCAGATATTCACATTTTAATTATTCCATTGATAGAAGATGCAAGAACAGGTCCAGTTGCTTCACAGGAGGTGCAGAAAGAACAGTATCCAGTACAGTTACCAAGGAGTTCAGCCTCACTGTAATTCTGAGTATGCCCCTTGCATCTTGTCCCCAGAAATATCCATGTTGTTCAGGAAAGTTTGCAAAACAAAAGCATGTATGTCTTGTATACCAGTTTGGGAATCACAAGTGAGTGCTCTTGAACCCGGGTCCTGCTTGTGGGCTACCCACAGGTATCTGGCTGGCTGCAGTGAGAACAGAATGCTGTACTAGATGGGACCTTGGCCTGATCCAGGAGGGCTTTTTTTATGTCCTTATTCTCAGAAGCATACAGGGAATGTTCTGGCCTTGCTTTGGATTGATCAGTGCAGTATTCTCACTGCTATGCACTCCAGCAGGGGACTTGTGAAACATTAAAATGCCTTTCTTTTTCAATTTGACCTCTAACCTAATTAAGCTGTGAGACAAACACATCCTGGTTTGATCTACTTAAGAGCCCTAAAAAAGAAAGCTACATGCCTGAAGCACTGCCACTACAGAAAGATGCACTGGCACTCTTTAGCATGCGTAAGGTTAGAACCGTCCAGCAGATATCTCTACACCATATTCTGTTTGCACATCATATAGCTTTGCATTCAACACCTCATTACCAATGGGGAGAAAGTGAGATCAAATGGCACACAAGCTTAGACTCCCCCATTTGTTCTAGATAAACTCCTCCCACAGGTAACCAAATCTTTAAGAAATCACTCCTCTGATTGTTCCTACCTGTGATGCTTCTGGAGCTGGACTACAGGGTGCAGGTCCAGGAACTCATAACCCTTGGGGGATACCAAACAATGTAACCTCAGTGGCAATCTGTGCAATTTTGTATTTGTGTTTTTAAAAAACGTTTTAGACTGGGTTTACTGCTGCCTTCTGAGCAAAGCTCCAGACACTTGCATCTACCATATTTAGTTCTCTAGGGTGTGGGCCTCATGTCCCCCCCCCAAAAAAGGGAAAAAAAGAACCTGTTTGTTCCCTTCCTGTTGCCCAATAAGCAGGGGAAAGGGGGAATGCATAACAAGGACAGTATTGGGCGAGGAGATAAAGTGGTGCAATGGTGCCCCTCCAAAGTTAAGGGACCCCCTCAAACCTAGCAGCACCACTGGATCCAACTTTAGGGTAGACACATAGTTACTGTTGTGTCGGTTCCAGTGCATCTCCAGCTCTCTTTTCTGAAAACGGGCACACAACACTAGTCAAACTCTGTCACCTTTTATTCTTAAAACCTGGTCGGACGAGCTCCAGTGCATTTGTAAATTATTATAATTATTCAGCTTCAGGCAGATTTTGCAGCTGGTTGGTAGGTCAACCCGTTTGCCTTCTAGGTGTGTCAATGCAAACACTTTGCTGCAGGCTCAGGCAGAGACACTGACTGGCCCAAAGCTTTGCTGTCGGCAGTCCTGAAAGGTCTGAAGGCAGCAGTGAGGAAGGGAGGTGTGGCCAGCAGAAGGCAGAATGGCTTCAAAATGCAGCCAGAAAAACCATTCTGGCTGCTTTTGAAGCAACTAGTATGCTCACAGCCTCAAGTCAGTTGGTTTATTTGTATGCTACTTTCCAACACACCATGCCCATCGTGGCTTGCAACATATCAAATGAATAACAATAAATACAACAATTTTTAAAAATATAAATAATAATAATGTCAAGTAAATACAAAAAATAAATAAATCTGTACAACACTGTATAAACCAATATAAACAACTAGCCCAATTTAACAGATTAAACCTAAACCAGAGGGAGTATAATGCTTAACACAGAAATAAAATGGTAGTGTACTAAACTAGGGGTTGGAGAGCAGATTCACTATTCTAAAAAGGGAGGTTCACCATAATTAACTTGCATGCATTGGATGGAAGCCACAAACAGGTGATGGTCTCAAGAGCCTCTTTCCCACTTTGAATACTGGGTTGCTTTAGAAATTATTATTATTATTTATTTGATTTATATGTATCCTGCCCTTTCTCCCAATAAGAGCTCAGGGCGGCAAACAAAAGCACTACAAACACTTTAAAACATCATAAAAACAGACTTAAAAATATATTAAAACACAACAACCATTAAAAACATATTAGAACAAAACATCTTTTAAAACATTTTTAAAAAGCTTTAAAAATATTTAAAAAGGATTAAAAATATATTAAAAAGCAATTCCAACACAGGTGCAGACTGGCATAAGGTCTCTACTTAAAAGGCTTGTTGAAAGAGGAAGGTCTTGAGTAGGCACCAAAAAGTTAACAGAGATGGTGCCTGTCTGATATATAAGGGGAGGGAATTCCAAAGGGTTGCTGCCACTACACTAAAGGTCCATTTCCTATGCAGAACAGACCTCCTGATAAGATGATATCTGCAGGGGACCCTCACCTGTAGGGTGCAGTGATTGACTGGGTATATAAGGGATAAGATGGTCTTTCAGGTATGCTGGTCCCAAGCTGTATAGGGCTTTTTATACCAAAACTAGAACCTTGAACTTAGCTCGGTAGCTAATAGATAACCAGTGAAATTCTTTCAGTAGTGGAGTGACATGTTGGTAATAACTTACTCCAGTGAGCAGTCTCACTGCCACATTTTGCACCAGCTGCAGCTTCCGGACCAACCTCAGGGGTAGCCCCTCATAGAGTGCATTACAGTAATCCAGCCTGGAGGTTACTATTGCATGGACAAGTGGTCAGGCTATCCCAGTCCAGAAACGGCCGCAGCTATCTTACCATCTGAAGCTAGTGAAAGGCACTCCTAACCATAGCAGTCACCTGGGCCTCTAGCAACAAAGATGGATCCAGGAGCATCCCCAGACTACGTACCTGCTCTTTCAGAGGGAGTACAACCCCATCCAAAGCAGGAAATTACCAATTGTCCAAACTCAGGAACCACCAACCCATAGCATCTCAGTCTTGCTAGGATTGTGAGTCAGTTTACTGGCCCTCAACCAGCTGACCACAGAGTCCAGGCACCGGTCCATGACTTGCACGGCCTCTCCCAATTCAGATGTTACAGAGACATAGAGCTGGGTATAGTCAGCGTACTGTTTACACCTTGCCCCTTCTAAACACCTGATATGGATCTTCACAATACTGCTAGTAGCTGCTAGCAGAAGAGGACATCATGCTTGAGTCATCCCTACCTCTGAGAAACAAAGTTTGTGTGTGTATGCAGTGGTGACTGGTAGCTCTATTTCAGTGTGGCATTGGAATCTGCTCTAGCCTTTAGTCCAAATTTTCAAGGAGCTTTCCCACCTTGGACACCTCCTTGAAAGTTTAACTAAAACCCGGAGCAGATTCCACTGCCTCACTGACATGGTGTCACCAGCCGCTACTGTGTGTATGTGTACATGTGCACATGTGCATGAGTGAAGGAATTCCAAATAGTCATCATGAGGGAGAATGCCATCTTAAGGAGGATAGTTTTAGCAGGAATGTACTTATTATCTGGTAAATTGTTGGACTGTTCCTGCTGAAATCAGGACAGCTGGGAATGCTAAATCCACATCACCCTTCTGGCTCATGGACACTATTTGAGTTGGTTTCATGTCAGAACACCTTCTAAGCTCCATTGGAAAGAATGGAGATTTTACACGTGCACTGAGAGGTGTTTTGTTTGTCTTCACCCCCAACTAATAGATGCATGTTACTCATATCTGCATTAGTTAATTAAGTAATGATAGACCAAAGCAGCTTGAAAATCATTTAGTTATTGTCAGTTGTGAAACTGGATCAATGAGGGACATGACAGTCAATTACCCTTTTGCTTTTTATTTTGTCCTCTATGGTTTTTTGAGATCAAAACGTTCAATCTCAGTTGATAACAGATATCAACTTTGTTGCCTTGCTGCTATAGAGAGGATGCTGTACTGTGCTAGGGTAGCCATCACAAATGTTTAACTATTGACTTTATTTCTGCTGGACTGGTAGAAATATGTCATCTAGAACTGATGGCATGTACATCATTTTTGAATGATTGCATGTCAACAAGCACTTCAACATGAATGGAGGAGGAAATTATAACAGCTACATTTCATTAAAAGATGTGACATTTGGTGAAAATGATTATTTTAATATTATGGGTTTTTAAAAATTATTATGAAAAGAGAGGACCTTAGCAACAGTTTATTGCAAAAACATGAAGTATCGCAACACGTTTTTGTTAAAAACCCTTCCTTGGAGGCAACTCAATTTATTCACTTCTGCCACCAGATACTGTTACTTTTTGTTGTCTCTTACATCAAATGACAAAGGCCAGCCCTTGAAAATATGGCCACTACACGTTAATTTCACTTGTACCAACAAACCTAAGACAGTAGTCTGACTAATACTTTCAGAACTGTTTTGGGGAGTTCCAAATTCCCCTAAGAGTAGCTGTGTTAGGATACAATCCAATTAATAGTTCTTATGTGCAACTTCTATTGAAATGATCAGGAGTAGCATAAGAATAAGGCAATTATTTGTGGGGTTCCTTTACATTTCAATGGGCTTGAGCTGGGAGAATGGAAGAACTTCTTGGTAGATTGCACCTTTAGTCTGTAGCAGTGAAAACACAAAAATCTTAGGGATACCTGGTTTATTTGATATTAATATCAAATTGGCAGCAGCAGCTTGCTTCACTAGATGTGTGAAGAGGATTGCAAATAAAATATTGTTGTGTGCACCCCAATCTCCAAGCAGTGCAAGACTTCCAAGGGGTCCAGTGTTTACCCAGGGTTTGGTTTCCCTGGAATGAAGGTCAGCGGAGATTGTGATGTTGTGACGTCCTTCCCTGGTTCTCCCTGTCAGGTTCCCACCTGCTTGTGGCTACTGCCTTTCACTAGGCACCACCAGGGATACCACCAGTCCGGACCGTCCTTTATATGGTTTCTCACTCCGCTCTAGCACAGATCTCACTAGATCCCCCTGCTAGGCAGCACCACCAGTCACGTCCTATAACCAATACTCCCAGAGACTTTGCCTGAGTCTCTCTCTAGCTGGTTACTTTTGTGACTGCGTGCTTATGCTGTTCCCAACCCCCTTGTATCTTTATAGATAACGCATACAACTCTGGGTTGCTCTGGATACTTGAATTGTTATTATTCCTCCCTTCACCGCTGCCACCATTAGATACTGTTTCTGTTCACCCTCGGTAATTACCTTGCCCTCCCTTCTGGTATGTATATTCTCCAGCCAAGGATCAGGCCTTTGGTAAACCAAATAAGTATTTATTAAATATCAGAAATAACAAGATTAGTTTTAGAATGTTTCACAAGCGTATGGTTTCATCTATTCCTGTTCTATACTTGACTTATTATTAATCAGAACTCCAACTCCCTCTTTCTCCACACTCCTGACCTCCACCCTCAAACACCTCTTTCTCCACACTCCCAACATCCGCCCAGATTCAACTGTCATTCTTCCATTTATACTCCCAGCCATTCGAACGCTCAGCCAATCATCCAGCATTCTACTGCTCATGTACTCCCCCCTCCTCTTTAACTCCACTTACCATATGTCTTCTATATAAACAGCACTTACCATATTTACACTATAAGCAGGAACATCACAAATGTCTTTATGATATATGGTTTATTTACACATCTATGCAACCTGAGCATAAGATGGAGTTCTTAGCATTAATGCCACAACAGATGTTGCTTCCCCATTAGTTATCTAGGGGAGTCTCCAGAGCCATAGCTTGGGGTTCAGCACAGAGGTGTCTGTGTGTGTGTCTTTCCCAGTTTCCAGCTTCAGCTCACCCCAGCCAGATGAGGGGGGAAGGATGCCCTCATTCCTATGGCAACACATCTTATCTTGGCCAAATCCTTCCCCATGTTAATGAGGGTACTTGACAGACTTGGCTGGACCTATGAAATTATGAAAGGAACTAGTTTCATAACCAAAACTGCATTCAGGATTTAGATTTAATCAATTTTTTCTCATTGGCATTGCTTGCTGAAAACAAATAATGAAAGAGCTCAATATTTACAAATCCTAACTTTTCCTTCTTTGAGAATTGCATTCACAGAATTACGCTTTCAGATCATGCCCTCAGCTTTTTTGGACAGAAGATATAGGCATGTCCCAAGAAACCTATGGCTCCATATTTGTGGTGGGTGAGAGGAAGAGGATATTTCACACTACCTACTATACTGTCATTTATATCAAATTTCCAGGGGAAGATTCCTGGGTCACATTTTGACATCCTACAGGGTGAGACTATCTCTGTGAAAGTATGTTGGTTACTGTCAGATTGTGATTCATATGTCACATACAAAATAGCTTTGTTTGCTAAGGCAGAAAAACATATTTGTGCAATTACTTTGAGTGCTATTGCAGTGGACTGTGCAGGGGATTTGCTAAATTGAACTGTGTCTCTATTTCGTTACTGTAATATATATTTCTCATTTGGTTTGTAATGGCTATTAGTCAAATGCAATAAAATGATGACTGACTGACTAAAACTGCATGCTTTATTCCTGCTGCCACTGAATTTTAGGCTGGGAAGGGACTTACAGATATCATCTGGACCAACCCCACAATCCTATAACATTATGACAGAAGTAAAGATAAGAGAAAAACAATATTATTCTGATTTCTGGAGTATACATACATATTTGTCAGAGCTCAAAATACATATACGATGTACAATGAAACATGAGAAAACTACTCTGCAGTGTTTGGGTAGTATTCATTAACAATTGTACTTCTCAGGGCCTAGACAAGGATTAATTAATTGATTGATTGATTGATTTATATCCCGCTCTTCCTCCCAGTAGGATTCTCTCTCTCTCTCTCTCTCTCTCTCTCTGGGGGGAGGGGGCTTGCTTTTTTTGTGCCCATGGACACATTTGTAATTTTGAGAGTATGTTGTGGGCATCAACTCCTCTAGTTGCTTTCTCTCCCTCTGCCTGGCACTAGTAGCTTCTCCCCAACCCACACTCCTGGATGAGAGAGAGAGAACCCTACAAATCATAGTTTAACCACATGCACAAACACATATATGCACATGTGATGTTCCTATATTAATGTATATATGGTAAGTGTTGGTTGTTTAGAAGATACATGGCAAGTGGAGTGAAAGAGGAGGGGGAGTGAATGGGCAGTAGAATGCTAGATGATTGGCTGAGTGTTTAAAATGGCTGAACGTATAAAAGGAAGAGTGAGAGTGGAATCTGGGGGGGAGAAGAGAAAGAGTGGGTTGCTTGGTGGGGTTTGAGAGAGTTGTTTGCCTGGAGAGAGTGGAGAAGGAGGGGGGTGGAGTTCGGATTAGTATTGAGTAAAACCATATGCTTATGTGCCTTAAGAAGAAATCTTGTTAATCTTGTTAGCTTTGTTATCTTTAATAAATACTTAATTTGGTTTACCAAAGGCCTGATCCTTGGCTGGGGTTTCACAGACCAGAAGGGAGGGTAAGGTAATGACCAAGGCTGAAGGGAAACTGTAACAAATGGTGGCAGCGGTGAAGAGAATAACAATACCAGTATTCAGAGTCTCTGGGAATACTAGTATTAGGATGTGACTGGTGGTTGCCTAGCAGGGGGATCTGTTGAGATCTGTGCTAGAGCGGGGAGAGAAAAAATAAAATAAAGGACAGTCCAGACTGGTGGAGTCCCTGGTGGTGCCTAGTGACAGGCAGTAGCCACGCACAGGTAGGAACCTGACAGGGAGAGCCAGGGAAGGACGCCTCACAGGTGGTGGCAGTAGCGGTGGGATACGAACAAAAGAGAATCCAGATACGAATACTAGAGAATCCAGAACAGTGGTGTGGCAAACAGAAATAACAAAACAAGATTTCTTGTGAGAGTGACTGGCAAAGAGTGAGTGAACTCAAACACCATGGCTGAATACATAAAAATGAAAAGAGAGGAGCTGGTGGAGAAGTGCATAACATTCAATTTACCTCACGAGGGTAAAGGGGTAGATGAATTGAGGGTAGCACTTATAGGATTTGCAACTGCCCAGCAAAAACAACCTGTCAGAGAAGAGATCCCAGAAGGATACTTAAGCAATCCTGCTTATATAGAGTATTTGAGAGAGAAGTTGAGGATGGAAACTGAGAGAATGAGGATGGAAGCTGATGGGAAAGATAAGCAGAGGGAGTTGGAGAGATTGAGGATGGAAGGTGCAGAGAAGGAAAAACAGATGGAGTTGGAATTTGTGAAAATGAGAGTGGAGGCGGAATTACAGGTAGAAAAGTTAAAATTTGAAAGAGAGAAGTTTCATTCTGATGAGACAAGGAAAGAGAGAGATGGAGCAAAAATAAAAATTACTCCAAAGGACTTTGCTGTCTATGAGCCTGGTCAAGATCCTCAAATTTACCTCAGCACCTTTGAAAAAGCAGCTCAGTTGTGGGGGCTACCTGAAGATAAATACATGCAGTATTTATCAAATCTGATCAAAGGGGAATTGGCTGAGGTATACCAATATTTCCCCTCAGACAGGCCCGTCACCTATGCTGAATTCAAAGAAGCAGTGTTTAAAAGATTCAGACTGGGGCCTGATTATTTTAGAAAGCTTTTCAGAAACTGCCAGATACAGACAGGGAGGTCTTTCGTGGAGCTGGGGGCAAAACTGATGGACGTATTTGGGAAATGGCTGACAAGTGCAAAAGCTCAGTCTGTGGAGGAGGTGAAAAACCTCATGATATTGGATCAATTATACCATCAGTTACCACCAGAAATAAGGCTCCTGGTCAAAGACCGTTCCCCTACATCGGTACAGGAGCCCGCAGAGATGGCGGATCACTTCGCCTCCAACAGAACTGGCTGGGTGGGGAAAACATCAAGAGATTTTAAACCCAGACCATATAACGCTGGCAGAAGGGATGTGGTACCACAGCGAGTGAGTCCTCCAGTAAAATCTGAAGGGCACAGGACACCCCAGAGTGGATCTGTGTACCCTAAAAGTGAGGAGAAATTATGCTACAAATGTGGTAGACCGGGGCACCTACGTTTTCAATGTGAGGTTGCCAATCCCATTAGTAATCCTGCTCAGACAAGGGCAGTGAAAACAGAGCCCAAGGCTTTAGAAACAGCGAAAAAGGTTCAGTTCTGCCAGATAAACTGGACAGAAGTAACAGACCTTGATTCAAGTCTGAGAGAGGAAGTGAGTGTACAAGGGGCAAATTATTGGGCATTGCTTGATACTAGTGCCGCTCAGACATTACTGAGGCCAGATTTAATAAAATCTGAGGTAATATTACCCCAGGAAACTGTGACTATCCAAGGAGTGAGGGGTCAACCAGAAAGTTTGCCTGTGGCCCTGGTGGAAATGACTTGGAGAGGCCGAGAGGGCCGATATAAAGTAGGCATTAATGCCCAGCAACAAGAATCAGTAATACTGGGAAGAGATGTAATGGGAGCCCAAGGAAAGATCTATGTAGTGACCAGACAGCAAATTGGCAGAGAAAAAGAAGCCATATTAAGGGGGGCTGAAACAAACAGGGTGGAATCTGTTAACCAGCCTCAGGTCACCATAGCAACCACTAGCAGGCCTGCTGAAGGAGACAAACTGTATCAAGTGGTCGCTGATAAGAAAGAAGCAGAGCAATTCAGGGAAGAGCTGCATAAAGATATAAGTTTGAAGCAGATAAAGGAACAAGCTCTGACCCAACAGATTCCTTTCACTGACAAACTGAGGAATCAAGTTGTGTGTGAGAATGGGATTTTATATAGACTGTGGATGCCCGCTGAGAGAAAGGATGAATGTGAACCAGTGAAGCAATTGATAGTACCTAGCAAATACAGAACCAGATTGCTAGAGGTAGCCCACGATGTCCCATGTGCAGGACATCTGGGAATAAAAAAGACCAAGAGGAGATTGGCGGCACACTATTATTGGCCAAACATCTCCAAAGATGTAAAACAACATTGTCTATCTTGTGGAATATGCCAAAAGGTGGGAAAAAGTGGAGTAAAGACTAAGGCACCCTTAAAGCCCCTTCCTATAATTGGACAACCCTTTTATAGAGTGGGAATAGATTTGGTGGGCCCTTTTTCCAAACCCACAAGGCATGGCAAGAAATATCTAGTGGTGGTGGTGGATTTTGCCACCAGGTACCCAGACACAGAAGCACTAAGATCTGTAGAAGCCCTTGTAGTGGCAGAGGCTTTATTAAAAATCTTTATGAGGCTGGGTTTCCCTCATGAAGTGCTGATGGATCAAGGCAGTGTATTCATGGGAGAAGTGATGCAATGTATGTGGAAATGTTGTGGTCTAAAACATCTAAAGACCACTACTTACCATCCCGCCACTAATGGGTTAACAGAGAGATTCAATGGTGTTTTCAAGGGCATGATCAGAAGCTATGTTCAAGATCACCCACAAGACTGGGATGAACGGTTGGGATGCTTCTTATTTGCATATAGAGAAGTCCCTCAAGAGTCAACAGGCTTCTCACCCTTTGAACTCATGTTCACTAGAAAAGTGAGGGGACCTTTGGAACTATTAAAAAATTCATGGGAAGGAACCCTGGGAGAGTACAAAACATCTGTAGTAGATTTTGTATTGGAATTCCACAATAAATTAACATCAATGATGGAGGTGGTGAAAAAGAATTTGAGTCAAGCACAGGAGAAGCAACGTTACTGGTATGACAGAACAGCCAGGGAACGTGTGTATGATGTGGGAGATATGGTTATGGCGTTCATACCCAGGAAACATGACAAATTACAGGCTAACTGGGAAGGACCATATAACATCAGAGAAAGGCTTGACACAGTGACGTATGTAATCACCACAGACCAATTAAACAAAAACAAAGTGGTTCATGTAAATATGTTAAAGCCTTACCAGACCAGGGATGCACAGGTGTTGCAAGTTACCTTATTCCCTGAGGGAAGTGGGCCTGAACTTCCAGATTTGGTACAGGAAAGCAAAGACAAAGGAGGGGTAGATCAAGTGGAATGGTCAGAGGAGGTGAAGGAGGAAGTAAAAGAAGAGATTCTGAGAGTTTTGAAAACCTATAGGAATCTCTTTAGCAACAAACCTGGCCGAACCAGTATAGTTATACATTCCATTGATACTGGAGATCATGCCCCAATCAGATCTGTTCCGTACCGTGCGAATGGGAAAGTTTTGAATGAGATCAAAAAGGAGGTGGAAGATATGCTGGAATTAGGAGTGATCAGGGAATCCATCAGTCCCTGGGCCTCAAGTATTGTCCTGGTTCCGAAAAAAGATGGAACGACAAGGTTTTGCATTGATTATCGGCTAATCAATAAAATTACTGTCCCAGATGCGTATCCTATGCCTAGGGTAGACGCAATGTTAGAGTTATTGGGGGCAGCAACCATTATCTCTACACTAGATCTCTGTAAAGCATTTTGGCAAATGGAACTAGATGAGCAATCCAGAGCCAAAACTGCCTTCAGTACACCAGATGGGTTATATGAGTTTGTGACCTTACCCATGGGACTAAGGAACTCACCAAGTTCATTTCAGAGGCTAATCAATACTGTGTTGCGAGGCATGTCAGATTTTGCAGTGGCCTATATCGATGACGTGGCCATTTTTAGCAAGTCGGTGCCTGAGCATGTCCAACACCTGACAACAGTATTGGAGGCCTTAAGAAAAGCAGGCCTCACAATAAAAGCTAAGAAATGCCAGTTTGGACTAAAGGAAGTAATCTATTTAGGACATAAGGTGGGGAGTGGGAAAATCACCCCCTTATGGAGCAAGGTGGAGGCAATACAAGCGTGGCCGATCCCCTTAACCAAAAAACAAGTAAGGGCATTTCTGGGTGTGGCTGGATTTTATAGGAAGTTTGTGAGAAATTTTGGGGAAATAGCAACCCCCTTGCATGAATTAACAAAGAAGAAGTGTTCTGAGCGTGTGGTATGGACGGATGAATGTCAGAAGGCTTTTGATCTACTGAAGCAAGCCTTGTGCCAAGGACCCATATTAATAGCACCAGACTATGAGAAACCATTCATCGTGGCTACAGATGCGTCGGACCTGGCGCTGGGAGTCGTCTTGCTACAGGAGAGAGAAGGCACCAGACATCCAGTGGCGTACCTGAGTCGCAAGCTGACGCCTAGGGAGAAAAACTATTCGTCGGTCCAGAAGGAGTGCCTAGCGGTCGTGTGGGGACTGAACAAGTTGCGCCCATACGTGTGGGGATGAAGATTCACAGTGACTACGGATCATCGGGCCTTGTTATGCTTGCAGACTATGAAAAACCATAACACTATGCTGCAGAGGTGGTCCTGGGCCCTACAGGACTATCAAGTGGACTTCCAGTTCATAAAAGGCAAGGACAATGTACTGGCCGATGGACTTTCCAGGCAAGTGGCTGGGACTGCAGTGACGTGACCAGACGGAGGAGCAAAGAAAGACATTTTCCCCATAGAGACTTTTATTTGTTAACGCGACGTATAAATCCTGGAACAGGAATAATACTCTGCCGTTGGTTTAAGGGGGAGGGGGAAATGTGATGTTCCTATATTAATGTATACATGGTAAGTGTTGGTTGTTTAGAAGATACATGGTAAGTGGAGTGAAAGAGGAGGGGGAGTGAATGGACAGTAGAATGCTAGATGATTGGCTGAGTGTTTAAAATGGCTGAACGTATAAAAGGAAGAGTGAGAGTGGAATCTGGGGGGGAGAAGAGAAAGAGTGGGTTGCTTGGTGGGGTTTGAGAGAGTTGTTTGCCTGGAGAGAGTGGAGAAGGAGGGGGGTGGAGTTCGGATTAGTATTGAGTAAAACCATATGCTTATGTGCCTTAAGAAGAAATCTTGTTAATCTTGTTAGCTTTGTTATCTTTAATAAATACTTAATTTGGTTTACCAAAGGCCTGATCCTTGGCTGGGGTTTCACAGACCAGAAGGGAGGGTAAGGTAATGACCAAGGCTGAAGGGAAACTGTAACAAATGGTGGCAGCGGTGAAGAGAATAACAATACCAGTATTCAGAGTCTCTGGGAATACTAGTATTAGGACGTGACTGGTGGTTGCCTAGCAGGGGGATCTGTTGAGATCTGTGCTAGAGCGGGGAGAGAAATAATAAAATAAAGGACAGTCCAGACTGGTGGAGTCCCTGGTGGTGCCTAGTGACAGGCAGTAGCCACGCGCAGGTAGGAACCTGACAGGGAGAGCCAGGGAAGGACGCCTCACAGCACACACTTTGCTACATGTGATTATGGTTCAGAGGCAGAGGCAGCATGTTTCTGAAAACCAGTTGCCGGAAGCCTCAGGAGGGGAGAGTGTTCTTGCACTCGGGTCCTGCTTGCAGGCTTCCCCCAGGCACCTGGTTGGCCACTGTGAGAACAGGATGCTGGACTAGATGGGCCACTGGCCTGATCCAGCAGGCTCTTCTTATGTTCTTATGTTAATCAAAAGAGACAGATGTGATCTGTGATTTGTTTATGGTTTGAGAGGAGAGAACCTGTGAAAAATTATGTGTTTCAAGAGAATCTGTTTTACAGGATCCATCATGTGTATGTGTGTGTGTGTGTGTGAGTGTGTGTGTGAACATGCACCTTGTTCTCTCTCTCTCTCTCTCTCTCTCTCTCTCTCTCTCTCTCTCTCTCTCTCTCTCTCCTGACTCCTGCAGCATTTTCTTCTTCCTGCCTCCCACATTGCTCCATTTCCCACCCTTCCAGTCTCCCAGATTGTTTCCCTTTACTTTTTGGGGGGGCTCCACTGTCTGTTCAGCTGCTCAGGTGCTGATCTGAACCTTGAAAAGCACTAGGGCTGTGCATAGCTCCCTGACCCAGGCCCCTAATCTGGGCCCCCAGATCAGGCTGACCCAGGGTTTATTCTAATGTACAGCTAGATGCATTTTGTGCGGTATAAAAAAATTGTGCAGTATGAAATAGGTATTATTTAAGTTGGGCAAATGGAATTTAAAAAGGAGCTAGGTAGTTTATAGAAAAATAAGTAGATGAGAAAAGACAAAAAGAAATAAAAAACAAACTTAAATATTGGTTCCTTTAAAATCGTAACCTTATATTAATAGTATAATATCAGACTAATTACTTAACTAGTTTGGTGTTAGGCAGTGTGCTCACTGCTTGTGCAGTAGGAAAAAAGGTTAGAATAAACCTTGGGCTGACCCAACCTGGACTTACCTGGGGACTGGCTGCCCCACTCCAGATCTGGTCCCATATCTATTTGTGGGCCAAATCTGGAGTACAGCCTTAAAAAAACAAAGTTAAAAAAGGAAGTGGGAAAGAGTATTCCTCTTCCAACTTCCTTCTTTAGCTCGATGTGCTTTTCGGGTGTGTGTGAAGAAAGTAATCACACCAGCCACCTTATGATGAAGAAGGGGGCAGTGAATGGAGGGGTGAGCTCAGAGGCTTTGCGGGCACCAGAGGAAGTTCTCAAGAGCACCATTGCACCCAGAGGTGCCATGTTGGTGACCCCCACAATATTTAGTGTTCTACCAATTGAGCCTGTAGGTAATAGGACTGGGCTGAAAGGTGGCAGTTTTTGTGAATTCAAGGAGTTGAAGTTCAATAGGAGTAGGTCACATAGCACTAAGAAAAACGTACTCCTCATAGCAGCTATGAAATATCCTATCCATGTAGAGACACGGTGAGCCATAACTGTGCCTCATTTGTGACTTTTCTGCCAGACTGTATACAGGCCTGACTTTCTGGAGGCCTTCAAAATAAATCCTAACCAACTTACACTTAACTCATTTTAATGTTCAGATGCTACAGGGCTGACGTTAATGGGGATTAAGCATTAGCCATCTGATTGCTACATGGAAAGTTGCCAAAACTTGTATCTTTCTGTTAATACTCAGCACATGTTAGACTGAATGTCCATGGCGGGGGATGGGGGCACAGGATTTACCTGTGCTTGGCTCTGAAAGCATAGCAAGGCTTTACTTACTGGCATATGTCTTGATGAATACGTTTCAAGTTGTACAAAACTACAGCTGTATTTGGATTCCACATGGCAGCAAAGCATTTTGGTCATGTGCCCCTTACCCCTCTGCACTTTAGCACCATCAGCCCTGAATTAATTTTAGTTATAAATGCACTGGATTTCTCATCACAAATATCTTTCAGTACAGTGTTTTTGCATTCCGCAATGTTAAATTGAAAATACCCCCATGCCATTTTGATGCGTCCCATAAGCTCATTTCAAAACAAAACCTTACAAAACTTATAGTCCTGAACTCAGAAATGCTTGCTTTCCCTCTCAATTTTCATGGTGATACACAAAACAGTCAGAGAGAATCGAGAGTTCAAAGTGTAAAAAGAGAGAGAGAAAAATCAGACCCCTTTTGGACTTCTTTCTGTCAGAGTTCTCATAATCTGTTGAAATTCATTAAAAATCAGCCGTGTTCACAAAGTACCTGTAATCCTATTACTGGCCTTGCCCCATACTCTGGCCTTCATTTTCTGCAGTTTAAAAGTTAGAAAAATGCCTGGCTGATTTTTAATTAATTTAAGAAATTTTGCATTGAACTGAATGATAGTGTCGGGCATGCTCAGTAAGAAACAGCTGTCAGTGTTCTAAAAGCCAGACTCACAGCTGCTTGGCTTGGCTAATCAGAGGGCCACACCCACACCAGACTTTGATTTCACTTGAGACAGTCATGGCTTCCCCCAAAGAATCCTGGGAAGTGTAGTTTGTGAAGGGTGCTGAGAGGAGATTCCTATTCCCCTCACAGAGCTCCATTGGCCAGAGTCATTTAACAGGCAGCCACTCTGATTAAAGCTCTGTGAGATCATCTCCTAGCAACTCTTAGAACCCTTCACTGACTACACTTCCCAGGATTCTTTGGGAGAAGCCACAACTATCTAAAAGGACATAAAGGTCTGGTGTAGATGTGGCCAGGGACAGATTTGGTTTAAATTTGGGTGGGAGGCTACATGTGCCTGCTGTAGGGGAAAAAAGGTGGGGGAAACACTGAAAAGCAATGATACCGTTCACAATGTTTTCCTTTTGGAAAGGAAAGGGGCTTCCCCTCTGCCTAGTACCCACCCATCTAATCTCTCCTCCCTCCCCCCTCCTTCCCTCCCCTTCCTTCCCTCCTCCTCTCCTCTCTACCCCTCCCCCAGGTCAGTTTCACCTATCCTAGGCATCATTGTACAGGAGTAAATCCCACTGAACTCATAAAGCATGCAAACGATCAAATCTGCCCTCTCTGCCTCCTCCCTCCTATCCCCTCCCTCTTGCCCATTCCCTCCCCCTTCCTTCACACCTCCCTTTCTCCCCCCATCCCCTTCCAATCTGCTCCTACCCCTCCCTCCTCCTTCCCCTCCCCTCCTCCCTCCACTTCCTCCCTCATGGTCAGTATTACCTATCCTAGGACTACGACCTGGGAGACCAGGGTTTGAATCCTCACATAGCCATGAAGCTCACGGGGTGATCTTGCACCAGTCACTGCCTCTCAGCCTCAGAGGAAGGCAATGGTAAATCACCTCTGAATACCACTTGGGATCGACTTGAAAGACAGTCCATTTCATTTTCAAGCATGATTGCATGGGAGTAAATCCCATTAAACTTCCCTCCTCCTTCCTCCCATCACCTCCCTTTTGCACCTTCCCTCCTCCTTCCTTCACCCCTCCCAATCCCCTCCTTCCCCCTCCCCTTCTTCTGCTCTCCTCTCTCCTCTCCCCCCTTCCTCTTTCCCTCTACTCTCCCCTCCCCCATGGTCAGTTTTACCTACCTTAGTCAGGATTGCATGGGAGTAAATGCAACTGAACCCAATAAGCATGCAAATGATCAGAGCTGCCTTTCCTTTCCCTTCCTCCTCCCTTCTTCCTCCCCTCCCCTCCCCTCTTCCTTCTTCCTCCTCCCCGGCCCACTCCAGGCTTCCCTCCCCATTGTCAGTTTTACCTATCCTAAGCATGATTGCACAGGACTAAATCCCACTGAACTCAATAAACTTGCAAATGATCAAATCTGTCCTCCCCCTCCTGCCTGCTCCCATCCCCCTCATCTCCTCCCCATCCCCTGTGGTTAGTTTCACCTATCCTAAGCATGATTGCAGGGGAGTAAATCCCTCTGAACTCAATAAGCATGCAAATGATCAATCCATTCTCAGCAAACTTGCACAGGATCCCATTTCTTACCTCCCAAATTAAAAAGCAGAGAAATTCACTAATAGGCAAAAAACTTTGTGGTTTAAGAACGTACCTATAGCCCACAGATATTTCTGTCAAACTTAGAAATAAGGAAATTGTTTAATGTATGTAGAGGTAAAGGAAAATTAAGTGTTCTTCAAAGCCTTAAAATGGAGGTGCCTCATATCTCCTTATGCTCATGCAAACATACAAAGTCATATTTTTCTATGCCAAAGAACCTTGTATCCACCAGAACATTTTGTGGTTTTGTTAAAGTTAAGGACAGAGGAATTATGTGGTGTTTTCACATATTATGTTTAAAGTGCTCCCGCCTGCTTTTAAGCAACAGCACCTATGCCAGTGGGCAGAGCAGATGAGCAACGAGGAACCCACCCATGGGAGGAATGAGAGTGAGGAACAAGACGTAGATAGCCTTGCCCTCATCTTCTATGGTAGCTTACCACCTCCCCATGCCTATACCTTCCTCTACCCATAATCACTGAGATTGGGGTGGCATCACCCATGTTCCTCCTTACTAAGACTCCTCCTAAACAGCTGATATGGACACAAGAAAAGCCCACAAACAAAATCTACTTGAACCAGTTATCTCAGTAGGCTTCTGAGAGAATTGTCAGACCCACTCAATATCTTTCACACAGGGCATATCTACCCCCCCTGTCTCACACCCTAGGAAGGCCAGTCTGCTGCCAGCTGCAGAATCTCACTCTGAAGGCATCTGGCAACTTTCTCCTATCATTCAGTTCACTGCACAGGCTCTCACCCTGTTCAGGAATTACACATATGACATACACCTTTCCCACTATGAGTCTTCTCTAGATTGGTTAAAAAAAATAGAAGGGGGTATTGCCCTTACCCTCCAACACCACATATCAAAGGAGTTGATTTTTCTCTTATCCGCTTTTTTCTCTGTCCAGCTTTCACATCCATACATAGAGATTGGGAATACCATAGTCTGAATGATCCTGACTTTAGTGTTCAGTGATACATCTTTGCATTTGAGGACCTTTTCTAGTTCTCTCATAGCTACCCTCCCCAGTCCATCTTTCTTCTGATTTCTTGACTATTGTCTCCATTTTGGTTAATGACTCTGCCAAGGTGTTGATACAAGTTCAATGCCCTCATTGTCAACTTTAAAGCTACATAAATCTTCTGTTGTCATTACTTTAGTGTTCTTGACGTTCAGCTGTAGTCCAGTTTTTGTGCTTTCCTCTTTAACTTTCATCAGCATTCATTTCAAATCATTACTGGTTTCTGCTAAGAGTATGGTATCACCTGGATATTTTAAATTATTTATATTTCTCCCTCCAGTTTTCACACCTCCTTCATCTTGGTCCAATCCCACTTTCCGTATGATATGTTCTGCGTATAGATTAAACAAGTAGGGTGATAAAATACACCCCTGTCTCACACCCTTTCTGACTGGGAACCAGTCGGTTTCTCCATATTCTGTCCTTACAGTAGCCTCTTGTCCAGAGTACAGGTTGCACATCAGGACAATCAGATGCTGTGGCACTCCCATTTCTTTTAAAGTATTCCATAGTTTTTCATGATGTACACAATCAAAGGCTTTGCTGTAATCTATAAAGCACAGGGTGATTTTCTCCTGAAATTCCTTGGTTCACTCCATTATCAAACGTGTTTTCGATATGATCTCTGGTACCTCTTCCCTTTCTAAATCCAGCTTGGACATCTGGCATTTCTCACTCTATATATGGTAAGAGTAATAAATGTCATAAAAAACATTTAATGTGCAAAGCACTTCCCCATGCAACCACCAGGGTTTTCAGTTCCTAGTTTTACATATGGAGGATCTCAGATGAGAGGCAGCTGCTTGCCTAATACAACCTGCAAGGTAAATAATATGGCTGCTTTGTTCTCTGCTGGACATATTTCTAATTACACATGATATTTGCTAAGAACCCATCAACTTCAGCTGCAGCAACATCCATGGTACTTGAGGTTCCAAATATCTGACTACATGGGAACTTCTCCATGTGAGAATGTGGAATCTCCACTGGGTTACTGAATGGGTATCCATACACTTTTTATTAGTAGTTAGGTATATAATAATAAGTGTGTGCATGGTGCTTCACAGTGTCTAGGAGGACAGGTCCCTGCCCTGGGAAGCTTACAATCTAACATTCAATACAGGGGCATCAACAGAGGAAGGGGAGGTGCTCAGAGGCAAGGGTTAACAGGGGAAGGAGATGGGTTTGTTTTAGTTACACTGAGTGAATTCAATGCTCCTCCTTCTCAGAGTAGACCCACTGAAGTTAATAGACATGACAAACTTAGGTTCATTCATTTCAACAGGTCTTCTTTGAGTGCCACTTAGTTGAATACAACTCACTTATGTGACTTAAGATACAGTAGGATGTGGGAGCAGTTGCAGGACACCAACTCCACCAACCTGGTGCTCCCCCGACCTCGACTAAGGGGTTGTACCAAAGGCTTCATAGAAGAGGTGGCTTGAGAAGGCGTCTATAGGAAGAAAGACAGATGGTACCACACAGATGCTTTGGGACACAGTTCCTGACATTAGGGCCCGCAAGGAAGAAAAGATGGCATTGTTTGAGGGAGTATACCTATATCTATTTTCAAACTGTTTAAAACAATCAAATAACCTCACAGAGAAATAATTTCAAGGTTTCCAGGAACAGTATATTTCAGCCATCAGCTCCCTGAGTAGACAGAAATGTTTTAAAATTCCAACTGAATGTTAATAATGAGAGAATAGAGGAGAGAGGGAAATAAAAGTTAGGAGTGGGAGGAAGGTGGGTGGGGGAGGTTGGTGAAAACCCAGGAACCTGGTACAAGGCATTCTTAGAACAAAAGTGGATATGGCATCTTTAGAGATAGATGAATATGTCAATTTCCATTTCTCTCCGTTTCTATTTTTTTCCAGGCTTAAGTTTAATTTGCCCCATTTCTGCATCAGTTTCTGATGTAGGGTTTTTTTAAAAGTGATGAAAAATTGTCAGCATTTTAGTGCACATTTCTCCTAATATACACATTTTTGAATGCAATTCCCCCTAATATAATGCATTTTTGTACACATTTTTGGTTGGAGAACTACATCACAGAATTTGGAAAAATGTGAATTTCAAAGAATAGTTGTTTTCATTCACACAGTAGTTTGAAAACTGTAAACTGGGTTTTGTTGTTATGTGCCTTCAAGTCGATTACGACTTATGGCGACCCTATGAATCGGTGACCTCCAAGAGCATCTGTCATGAACCACTCTGTTCAGATCTTTACTTTCAGGTCTGTGGCTTCCTTTATGGAATCAGTCCATCTCGTTTGGCCTTCCTCTTTTTCTACTCCCTTCTGTTTTCCCCAGCATTATTGTTTTTTCTAGTGAATCATGTCTTCTTATGATGTGTCCAAAGTATGATAACCTCAGTTTCATCATTTTGGCAGTTTTGTATTAAAATGCAGACCACTCCAAATTCCCCCCCATCCCTAGTGACATCACAATGTATCTCTGACATTTTTTTCTTTTGCTAGAAGAAGCTGTCAGACCCCAGTTTAGATTTGTTGTGTGTGGGAGGGGAGGGAGGGGTGCTTACCCCTTTTCTCAGATCTGCTCTTAGACACAGAGGGGGAACATATAAGCATTCATATTATTCTTGCCTCCCCACCCCCTGTAGAATTGTGTGCATGTGTGATTTGGATTGAGGCTATGACACAGAGGAAAAAGGCAACAGCTGAGAGTATTCATGTTTAGTGGACCTACCCCAAAATACTTGCTTTAGGGGAACACTTGTTAATGAAATTAAATGGATAATTAACTGTGAAATCTTCAGACCAGTAAATACCTTGTTAGAGTATACAGGTAATTCTAATCAAAACTTTAACCTTGTAATGGGTGCAAAAATTCTGGTAGCCTTTAATGGTATTTTCCAAATGCTCCTGATATTAAATAATAATTACACAAAGTGGCAAAGTGCACAGAAATTGTACAATTAAGGGAAGGGTGGGGAATCCAAACTTAACAATACAATGCTCTGCGTATCTATTCAGAAGTGCACCCTATTGAGTTAATTGTGTATAGAGCTGGTAACTGTGTATAGGATTGCAGCATTAGAGTTGTTGGTTACAATTTATTCATTTTTGTAGACAGTGAAATAATCTATATTTCACAAGTAAAAGAGATTTGCGATACCATGAACATTTAATTCTCTGTGTGTTTTTCCCCTAATCAAAGCGATACATGTCAGTTTTCCTCCCCTTGATATATTATTATTCAATATCAGCTTGGAAACACTGTTGCAGAATATGTCCATAATATGTTAGAATGATGTACAGATCAGTAGTGACATTAATAAAAAGACTGAAACAAACAAAAAAGGCTCCACCGAATATCCATACTTTTAAAAATCTGTCAATGTACTCTGCTTAATGTCCTCCATTTGTCTTCAATAGCAGACGTTGAGGAGACAATTGAGGGAAGGAGAGAGCAAAAGTTAAGACGTGTGCCAATATTCATGTTAGGAAGGCCATCTAGTTTATGTTAGTTTTCTGTTTCTGTACAGAGGTGACTTTCCCATACATTGGGTTATGGTGCCATCTTATGGTAGCTTCCTACCAGTGTTTTGTGTTTATTTAATGATTTTGTTGGTATCTTCTTGCTGACTTTAAAGATTTAAAGAAAGTTAAAAGCCAAAGCCTGATGGCCACATAATGTAGGACTTGAAAGAGGATTTTGGAACAAGACTGGAACACTCAGGTAACTTATTTCCTAAGAGGTTTTCTACTTTTGTACAGATAATAAAAATGAAGATACTATTTATTAGCTGCATTCAGTGTTAGTGTTCCCCTACTACCACCACTAAAAAGGACAGAATCTGATATTTTGAATAGCCTCAACAAGAAAATTATGACAAGTGTTTAATTCATATGACACTGTATACAATACATTTCCTACTATTGGTTCTACTGTTCCTAGATCTTTATAGTATGTAGAATCTCACTGTGGTGCTTTCTAGCCTACAGTTAAATATGCTTAGCTGACATTGATTACAATGGGAAGACTTGCTTTCAGCAGATTTGCAGCCTGAGATCTTTCCTACATGGAAAGCTCTTCTCTGTCAAAATCAGTGTGCAGGCATGTGTCCCAAAGCATGGTATGAGGCCACATGATGAATCTACCTTGTTGAAGCAAAGCAGGTCTGGGTCTTGATGGGAGAATACCTGGGAACTCCCTATATGCTGCTTAGTGTTCCATGACAGGTAAAAGTGGGATATAAATGTTCTAAAGGAATAAAAATTGCACATGCATATATCATGCTGTATGAACATGTACATTCCACAAAATATGCACATGAATGATCATCACACATGATATCTATACATCAAGTAGCATGATATTTTCTACAGAGAAGTTCCTTGGGACTGCAGGAATTTTTGTCTCAGCTGAAGTAACCCTGCCTGAATCCAGTATCTCGGATAATGGTTTATAAAAGGGACATGCAGCAGTTTACATGCAGTAAACATGCATTCTGTAAGTCCCCATGTGTTCACTATGGCTTATTCCATTGTAAATGTTTCTGATTTAATTTCAGTCCTGGCCTCTTGAATCTGTGTAAAGTAGAGCAGTGTTTGGGACACAAAGGGATAGGTAAACACTGACAAATCTTAGTGCCTGTTGTACCATGTGCATTGGCCGGGCTCTCAAAATTGTCCATCTCCCTCATGGGATTCATTAACATTAGCCCTGAATAGTTTTTAATTTTTACAAAGCAAGAGTGCATACTCAGGTTCTTTTAACAATTGAGGTATAAACACTCTAACTTGTGTGATTTTGAGCAGGCATTATTTCTTAAGAACAGAAGTGCTGGATTAGACCAAGTCCCACACAGTCCAACACGCTTTGCAAAAATCTCAGCAACCAGCAAGTAGTAGCAGATCTAACAAAATAGTACAGTGGACCATGATCTATTCAATTGTTCTTCAACTTTGGGTCCCTTTATATTGTTGGCCCAAATCCCATCATCCCCAGGCAGCTTAGTCAACAGTCAGGAATGATGGGAGTTGTAGTCCAACAACATCTGGGGATTTAAGGTTGAGGAACACTGATCTATTCTATCTTCTGCCCACCTCTGTCCTAAGATATAGGTCACAATGTTATTTAGTAGTACAGTCAAGCTATCATGCAAGTATTGCACTGAAGTACAAAATAAATCTTGATCTTTGACCCTTTGAATAACTTCAATTAGTAGCTGCAAACTGCAACTAGAAAAACATTTTATTATTTCAGTTGGAGAGTACTTCATTCCTCCAGAAAGGTGTTAATTGGTATTCTCTTACACTGGAGCTTTATAGGCAGTGCACAAATATGAACAGTGGGCCCCATATTTGATAGTCTGGTCTTTGCCTGGATAGAAGGTCATCCGGGTACCTCATTTGTGTTGCTGTTTATTCCAAGCTGGAAGAAAGATGGGTATTCAAATGTAAGAAAATTAAGAAATATATTTTTCCTCAGACATGAATTCTATACTGTTAAGTTATAACATGGCATTTCCCCTCTTAACCAAATTTAAAATACAGAGGAAATAAACAATATAATTTATTGCATAGCTTCTGCATCAAATACCAACTTCTTTGGCAAAGAAACACAGAAAGGATCCCTACTGAGAGAGTGTAGCTTCCCCCACCACCACCACAGTAAACGGACAGCAATTAATTACAGAATAGAAATGAGTGCCAATAATCCTGGTTTCCCTAGAGCAAATTGAAATGAAATCCAGTTTTACCCAGTAGCTATCAGCTATTAATATAATAATAAACAAATCAGTAATTTGTGTTTTCAGACACTTCAGACACCAAATGCCACAGAAAGGCAATTTCAATTCTGATTCTTACATCAGTTCATTTGGCTGTTGACTTGAATGCAGGAGAATTTCCCAGACCCAAAGGGCTAGTTCTGCCAGTGAGGCCTTCCTGTTTCCCTAGATGTTTGAGTCCCTGAATACTCTGGATGCCTCTCTGTCCATTTAAACAAAAGAGGTCATATACTACCTACCTAAAAGTGTCAAATATTAAAGAGAAGGGCAATTACTCACTGGCCTGAAAATTGGAAAGTTGAACTTTAATTTAAAACGTTGCTTCAAATGTATTGTAACTATATTCCTAGTATGGCAATTTCCTCTTTCAATTAACAACACAGTCATTACCAAAAGAAATGTAAAAACCTTTCCCCACCCATTTGTGTTTCTCAGTTCTCTAGCCAAGGAAATGACACAGCTCTGTAGAAAGATTTTGTAAAACAGCACTGTTTCTAAATGCTCCACATATTATGGAAACAAGCCCCCACATCTTGCAAGATTTGTAATATGGTATTGTATGGGCTGAGAAGCTGGAAGACTTGCTGAAGAGTCCAAGGAAATGATTTGGAAGGACAGAACAGAAATTGTCTGTCTATACTCTTGATGCCCACCACCGCCATTTATTGCAAGGAGACATTGGACCCATCTGCATTATGCATTTAAAGCAGTATCATACCACTTTAAACTGCCATAGCTTTTCCCAAAGAATTCTGGGAATTGTTGTTTGTTAAGGTTGCTGAGAGTTGTTTGGAGACCCCTATTCATCTCACAGAGCTATAATTCTCAGAGTTCCCTGGGAAGAGGGATTGGTTGTTAAACCACTCTGGGAACAACACTCAGCACCTTTGACAAACTGCAGTTCCCAGGATACTTTGGTGGAAGCCGTAACTCTTTAAAGTGGTGATGCTTTAAACCTATAGTGCAGATGGAGCCATTGCGGTGCAGTGACTACAGACCCACACTTCCAAATGTGTGAGGTGGACCTTCTCAAGATGTATAGGCTGTTGTTAACGGATACAGGTAGTTCTCTGTAGGTTCTCAGTCCTATTGTATGTAGCTCTGTTGTAATCGGTCACTTCATACCAGCAGTATCAAGAAGTTATTTGCATGAGTCATGGCAGCTCACATCCTGAACTATCAAGAGTTTATTTGCATATGTACAGAAGCCATGATAGCCCATAGATCAATTTTCCATATCACTAATTTATTTGTTTTTTCAATTCATTCATTAATTCATAAGACTTTTTACCTGCCCTTCACCATAATGTCCCAGGGCAGGTTACAACAATATAATTATACAAATACAAACACAAGTAAAACCATTCCAGACAAAAGCAGCACAGAATAGCTGAAACAAAATGAAAGAGGTGGGTCCCATAAAAATACCTTAATTGTCAAAGACCAGGGTAAAGAGGTGCGCATTTTCAGCATGCAGCTGAAGCTGAATAATGATGGTGATAAACGCACTCTCTGTGGAGGGAATGCCACAATTTAGTGCCTGCCACAAAGAATGCTCTCTTTTGGGCTGCCATTCCCCACACTGATGAAGGTGGCATAACTACCAAGCGAGCCTCTCTACCAATCCTATAATACAGGCAAGTTGATAGGGAAGGATGAGGAGTTTCAGATATTTTGGGCCTAAGCCATTTAGGCTTTAAGCACCAATGTGAGCACCTTGAATTGGGCCTGGAAACAAATTGGCATCCAGTACAGCTGCTTTAAAATGGGAATTATGTAAGCTCTAAATGGAATCCCAGTATGGCTGCTGCATTTTGGAGCAGCTGAAGTTTCTGAATAATCTTCAAGGGCAGCCTGGGTAGAGCGCATTGCAATAATAATCCAATGAAGAGTCTGGTTCAGATGCAGTGCTTTTGAACAGAGTCACTCCAAAAACCAAGTGATGTACATGTATGTGTTAATAAGCCCTCAGTATACCAAAAAAAAGTTCTGAGCAGAAAAAGCCAATAGGGAAAATAAGGTTATGTAAAATAATTGTGTATTCCGTCCATGAAATTATAAATGTCATGAGAAACCGAGGTTTAGGTATCACTGGGGTGGTAAACCTGCTCCTTTCTGCACAGAAAAGCAGATGTCAGGGAGAAGGGTTCTGAGCTAGCCATCTCCCTGACTTGCTGGTTTCCTATGTGCATGGATTTTTCATGACATAGCATTTGATCATTCATCCCAGAATGGCATTTATTGTCTTGCTGTTCACCTCAGTGAATTCCAGACTATGCTGTATTAATCTCGCTGAGAAATCACAAAAAACCCAACAGCCATTGTTATAGTATTCTGTTTTACTGATCCAGCTCCTTAGGTGCATGACAAATTGCCAGCAAGTCCACCTCTGAATTCAACTTGACAAAAATTGAGTGTCCACACGTGTCAAGTACATTACAGATACCTGTGCCTTGTAGCTTTCTATTAATTCTGAATTGTTGAAGCATATTAAGCTTGATGTTGCTCAGCCAGAAGCTTTTCAAACCACGCTATTTCCAAAATGTGTAGGCGAGAATAATTTCAAGAGTGCTCAAATGAGTTACTGGCATTGACTGAAAACTGTAGCACTTGCAAGTGGCTTTTGTCAGAGGTGGTTCCAAAGTAAGCAGACTACATCTCTAGCCAGCTCCATGGATATGACTATAAAGCAAGGATAGGGAATCCATGGCCCTTCAAATGTTGTAGGACTACATGGTCTGTCATCCCTGACCATTGGACATGCGGGCTGGGGCTGATGGGAGTTTTCACTTCCATCATTGTTGTACCATGGGTTGTACGGATAGAGGGCAGTCGTTGCAGGTGCTTCTGGATTTTCTTCAGGGTATGTGCATATTTATGGGGCTGGATGCTCTGCCTGAATGCATTAATTCCCGTTGTGATGCATGGATACATGCTGATCTCATATTTTAAACAGATAACTCCTGGACAAGCTAAAGTACTTAGCTTTAAGTGGCTCCAAACATCTTGACTCAGAAGGAACAAAATGGACGTATCTCCAGATTTTTCTTGGCTATGGATAAGCTCTAAGTATTATGTGTTGGTCCCTTTATATTTATATTCATAACAGATTGCCTGTAAAGAACAAAAAAACCTGGTTCATTACAAAGCAGAAGAATTGAGTCTGGGCGTTTAGTCACATCTGCTAGTACCACTAGCTGTTTCAGACCTGTTATGGTGCCTCTCTCTAAAGACTACTCCTCACGGGACTTCGTAAGCATCCCTGAAGCCCGTCTTTAGAGTTCTGTTAAAATGAGTTTTAAAAATCCAGTCCTGCAGAGATCTCTACTCCTGTGTGCTTTCCAGCACCCTGGAACCCAGCACAATCAGGATTGCAGAATCTGAGGAAACCTCCATGTGTAGCAATATATGCAAGTAGGTTTTCCTACATTAGATGCCCATCTGAATTCGTGGACAACAGGGCTCAGAGGAGCCACATGTCATCAGAGGAAGGTCAGCAGACACTTCTACACACCTCTTCACATGAATAACATGTAACACAAAACTGGGTTCTGCAGCTTGCATCTCATGGACTTTGTTTCCCAGCTGGAGAAGGAGGAGTTGGCAGCAATAGTAATGGGTCAGGCAAGTGGCAAACGGCAAGACTGACATAGCAGCATTTTATTCACAGGTATGCAAGAGAATCTAGTGCTGTGCACAAATGGCCCCTTGAAATTATCCACCCTGGTTTTTGTACAGAGAAATTTGGGGGACCATTTCATCAAACTTGTCCAGCGGTGTCAATAAATTCTTGGTTTGTTTCTCAGGCTCATAATTCCCATGACCAGTGGAAATAGCGCGTTTTCTTTTTTTCTTGAGGGTTTCCTTTTCCTTTTTTGCTATCACTGCAAGCGGTATCAAGGGCAACCCTATTGGCAACCTTCTCAATGTCCTGGGGCTAGCAAAGGACTGAATCATCATTAGGGGTGGGGGTGGTAATGGCAGACACCACCAAAAAAATTATCAGAGAAAATTCTGTAAAATGGTAAGAAAAAGAATATTCTCCCAATTTCAGCTGAGCTCCGCAAGAGACAGACATTTTTGTAAGAATAATGCTCACAGTCGTTTGATAGTCCCGTGGATGTTCTTTTTATATTCTTCTGGGTTTTCAGCCTCAAAGAACCATAACCAGAGATTATCTTCCTGGTGGCAACTTATTGTGTAACTATACGTTACCTTCAAAATGGGCTGAGTTTGGGTGATGCAGTGCTGGAGGAAAAAGAAACAAAAACCTTCACATTTTGCATTCAATCATTCTTGAGTCCGACCTTTCCCCAAAAGCCCATATTTACTTACCATGTGATATATTATACAGCTCTGTCTTCTGTGCAGAGTAATGGAAGCAAAGAAGCCATCTAAAGTTACATTTCCCAAATATAGCAAAGGATCCATGTAGGAAAAGCCGAGGCTACACAGACCCAGCAAAGGAGGGGTTTCAGAGAAGAAGCAGGTGTACAGAATAGAAGATTTTTTCACATCCACCACTTTTAATAAAGAACCTTCTCCCCCAGGTTCCTCTTTCATATCTCCAGAATAGTCTCCTTCAATAGCTTCTTCCTCAGTTCTCTTTCAACAGTTCCTTTGGCCATGCCTAAGCATTTGCTTTCCATCCCCAGGTGTTCCTTGTAGCATCACAGCACTTTCTTTAGCTTTTCCCATGCCCCTATAAAACCCCAATTTTTAGTGGTTTCCCCACTACCACCACAATCAGACTCCAGTTCACATGTTATTATTAATGTCTTATATTAGGCCATAATTGTAGATAGTGCTTTACAGAGTAACATAAGCCAATAAAGACAGGTCCCTGATTTGAGGAGTTTACCATTGTGATATTCACTTGTTACATCACAAGGGTCTGACCCTAAGTGGTCACTAAGGTCAGTCCTTCAGCTTATCCATTGGGCCCAGACTCTCCTCAAAATACCTGCTGCTGACATAGAGAGCAATAGGACTCTCACTTGATATGCTGACTAAAGTAGATTAACACCAGGGGTGGGGAACCTCCAATCCATGGGTCCCAATGTGGCCTACAAGACTGTTCCACAAAACCATGCCCATCTACCCCACATCTGACAGACAGGTAGAGACATGGCTGCCAATGAATAAATGGGGTGATCCCTATTCCCCTTGCAGAACTGCAATTCCCCGTTCCCTAAGAGGGATTGATTGTTAAAGCACCCGTAACAAACTGCAGTTCACAGGATTCTTTGTGGGAAGCCATGACTATTTAGAGTGGAATAATACTGCTTTAAATGTATAGTGCAGATGGGGCCTATGATGGTTAGACCCAGCCTTGTCATGCACATTTCGTGTGACTGTATTGTACATAGAATGGGCTCTATGTACAGAAGTCCTTGGCTTTATTAACACAGTCCATTGTCTGTTATAGTAAGTTGGAAGAACAGAACTGCAGTCAACTATAGATAAAAAGAATCTGATGGGC
Source organism: Rhineura floridana (assembly GCF_030035675.1). Classification (NCBI taxonomy): domain Eukaryota; kingdom Metazoa; phylum Chordata; class Lepidosauria; order Squamata; family Rhineuridae; genus Rhineura; species Rhineura floridana. Next base: position 173,463,152 of record NC_084482.1, on the reverse strand, counting down.
TTATTGCACAAAATCATGGTGCTATAAACCCATCACTGCCATCCTAAATTACAATCAAATTCAAGTTTCCCTCTATAAGCTTTTGTTGAAACAGGATCTATCTATGCTACTTGAGGTTGTGATGGATGGTTTGTGTACAGGTCTTTGCGTTCAGCCTGCCTTGGCTCGCTGATTTATGGAGTTTTATTGACAGCAGCTGTAGCGGAAACCATTTCTCTGAGACCTCTTAATCAAAGATAACGTGTCATAGACACTGATACTGAAAGCGGAGAGTTTGGAGGGGTTGATAGAGAAAATTAGGGATCAGTAAACCATGAAATACCACTGACTGGCTTGTCTGTGGCAGAACAGCGTAGGAGGGACGCTACTGTCATTCTACGAGAAGAATACAGCTCACTGGTCACTTGAGAGACGTAAGAGCATTTTCTGCTCTTAAACTATTCCTGGAGGATTAACTTTTTTTGTCAGTCATGAATCCTCTGCCTTGCTGTCCATGTAGCAGATGCAAGCAACTAGCAGCTGTGCACAAGGCGCACAGTCCAAATGGCAAACGGAGCTGTGAGAACATATACCAAACCCAAACCTTATCATATACTCTTTTTTTCTAGAGTTATTGCTTCCTGAGTCACTTCCAGATTTACGCTAAGGCACCCAATGGGGACAGGACATGTGTGTAAAAGGCCTTGCTGACCTGTGGATGACATCACCTGGGCAAGTACAGGAAGTGTATTTTTCCTATATTAGGGGTTCCCAAACTGTGGTCCATGGACCACCAGTGGTCTGTAAACTTCATTCATGTGGTCTGCAGTGTCTCTGTGGATTTGCGGTTGAAAACAGGAGACAGCACATCTATCGCATTCAATGTTCATATCGTATTTTTAATAAGTACTATATATATGAAATAAAATAACCAATAAAAATACAATTAAAATCATACAGCATCTAGCACAGTGCATTACAATTGGTGAAACAGGCAGGAAAATCATTAAGTGGTCCCCCAAGACCCTCAGTGTTCTGTGGGGAAAAAAGTGTGGGAACCACTGTCCTACATATTAATACTGAACTCATTTTCTGAGCATGATTCCTTTAGTAGCCAAAATGGCACCACCCATGCACAAGATGGAGATCAGTAGGCTTGAAAGAACTCTAAGGTTTGCAGAATTAATGTTTTTTAAAAAGGACCTGAGGGGGACCCCAAAACAGCCCAATGAGGACTAAGCATGCTCAGTGGCCATGGAATGCTGGATGAGTGTTGGTGGGGGCGGGGAATGCAAAAACAGGATGGGGTAAGGCCCGGGAATAGAATGGGTAATCCTAGCATGGCTGGCTGACTGGGTAGTAGCTTGGTGGGAACATTCCATACTACAACTTGTTTGATATAATGTACAATCTAGGCCAAAAGGACTATACTACAGCTCACACAGCCAGCTTAGAATATCTCCAATAAACTGTGCTTCCTAGACACCTTTTAATATATTTGTTCAATCAATAAGATTAGAAAATATTAACACTGTTGTCCCAGAGTGCAGGACATGGAATGATGGGCTCAAGTTGCAGCCAGCCAGATTTTGACAGAACATCAGGAAAATTTCCCAACTATTAGACCATGGAACTAATTACCTAAGGGAATGGTGGGCTGTCCAACACTGGAGGCATTCAAGAGGCAGCTGGACAGGTACCTGTTGGGTATGCTTTAGTTTGGATTCCTGCACTGAGCAAGGGGGTGGACTCGATGGCCTTGTAGGCCCCTTCCAACTCTACGATTCTATAATTTCATGATTCTGTGGTGGACTTCTATTGCTCTTCCACTATTTTTTCTTTGTTTACCTTTCTCTGTTTGTAGTTGTTGCTGTTACATCTAACCAAACCTTTTGTGAGCTGCCTAGAAAATCTTAATGTAAAGGTGAGACAAAAAATTGAAATAAATAAAACAAAACTGGTTTCATTACAAGTGCAAGATGATTATCTGCTGTCAAGCAGCCCAGCTTTCTCTTAGTTCTCCTAGGAATGAGCTCCATGTACTAATATAAATGGACCTTAAAAGGACAGCTTACATTCCCACTAAATGGTAATCTTATAAACTCTGAAATAGCCAAGCAGACAGGATGGATTTTTGCATAGTTTACTACAGCCTAAAAGGGGAAGTAAATGAATTGGTCACATAGCTGTACAGGAAACAGACTGTTGGTGTATCTAGTCCAGTCTGGTCTAGTCTAACCCAGTTTGTTCTGTTCTGACTGGCAGCAGGTCACCAGGGTCTCAGGTAGTGTTCTTTCCCTTTGCCTGTTTTTTGATTCTGTTTGACATGGGTGGAATCTCAAGAAACCCTGCTCTAGTAAGCCATTTGTGGGATTTAGAGGTGTGGTAAAGGGCAGAGATTTGGGGTGTGAGATGATGGTATTTTTGTCCCATACTACATCAGAATGACCATTTCATACTATTGTAGAAGAAAAAAAGTTTTAGGATTCATAGAATCATAGTGTTAGAAGAGACCTCAAAGGTCATCTAGTCCAACCCCTTATTTAATATTTTTAAGCCTGGCAGGGGTTTCAGTGGAATGCATTAATTGTTGGCTTAGGAATTTTGCTCATACATTTACACCAATCCCCATCACTTACCCACATCAGTATGCCACATAATTTAAGTCTGTTTCAAGTAGTATGAGATTTTTGACAGAATTTTATTCTTCATTAACTTGTCAAATTAGGAAATTAGGAGTTCTGTCAAAGTTAAATGTAGTAAAGATTGATGTTTTTTTCAATCAAAATTTGGGATATCCCTCCTTTAATTCTTTTGTCTCATTTCCCTCATCTCTTCTTCCCCTCCCCCAACATCCTATGAGAAATCATTACAAAAGGAAGATGAACTGTTTCGCACTCAAAACTGCTCATTATACTTTTGTTATTATTAAAGAGGAAAAGAATAAATTTGACATTTAGGTACATGTGAAAATGTTTATACAAGTAATTCACCATGTCAGTTATTGTGTCTCTTTCATACATTCAGTTATTTGCATTATAACAAGTCTGCTTCTCTTCTCTCCCCCCACCCCTGCTCCGGTTCATAGCTCTTCAAGTTGATTCCATGGCAGGAGGAATCCACACAGACCATTCCCCTCTGTACATCTTCTAGTTAGCAGAAAAATGCACTGACACAGTCCTTGGGGAGCTGTCGCTCCTTTGTACCTACCATGTAGGAGGACATTTAATTAATTGGCACTAATAGAAGTGCATGGTCTCTTTGGAGTTTTCCCTTGAAGAATATGTGAAAACATGGAATTCAGGAGATGAAGGAAGGCAAACTCAGGAGTTGTAACAGATACAGGCCCTTGATATACTTCCTCTCAAATAGCAGGTTGCTATCTTCTTATTTTCTTCCCATTTTACTTCTATCCAGCTAAATCCTTTTATCCAAGGCAGTGGTGCTTCAGATCCACATTAACAGTCCAATGGGCTTAGCGCAGTGGGACAATTCATTCTTAGCAGTTGGCTATACTTGAGCCAGAGGTTTTTAAACAGGTAATATGAAGATGTGCAAAAGAGTAAATTGTTACTAGAAGTGAGCATGAAGAATGTGGTTAGCTTTCAAAGCATAGCATTTCTGGGAATGTAGAAATTATTATGATGATTATTTTAAAAAGTAAAACAGAACTTTTTGGCAAAAATGTGACAGTTACTTGTGTGTTAGATCATGTAGGCTCAAAAATAATATATTAACTACATCAGCCATAATGCAGACAGTTCTCAAAAGGAGAAAGTTTATTCTAAGTGGAAATTTTTATAAACACTCCAATGCACTGGGCTCCTACTGGTAGGAAGGGTGGGATATAAATCTAAGAAATAAATACATAATAAAATAAATAAATGTACATGTACCTACTTGACAGGGTTGTTGCGAGGATAAGATTGGGAGGGGGAGAACCATGTTTGTACACCACCTAGAGCTCCTTGGAGGAAAGATGGGATATAAGTGTAATAAATAAATAAATAAAAATAAATGTATGATTTTCTTTTTTAAAAACTACCTCTATTTAAAATAGTTTTCATTTACAGGTATTGCAGAAGATAATGCAATCTAAAGAATGCAGACATAGAAGGCTACAAGGGGGATTAGACAAATTCATTGAGGATAAATTATCAATGGCTCCTAATCATGATGCTTATATGCCATAGGCCTCTGAATACCAGCAGCCAGACAACAAGAAGTCCCTTGCCTTCATGCTTTATTGGTGAGCTGGCCATTGCAGGAAACAGAATGCTAGATAGACCTTTGCTCTGATAATAGCAGGGCTCTTCTCTGTTCAATATGCCAATGAAAGAATAGCAGAATAACTGATGCCCTGCTCTCCATGTATGGAAGGGCATGAGATGGGAGACAGCTATGCTGTTTTAGAGATGGAAGAGATGAAGGGAGCAAGTAACCTTGTTCTCAGTATTCTTGGCATCAATTTATCAATTAAAACAGTGGTGTGTACTCACGGAAGCACTGGGAGATGGCCTATCTATATCCATCCAGCAACTCATAACACTCAAAACAGCACCAATATTGCTTATCGCCATTCACTTTAGATGCAACCAGTGTGCACACAAAGACAAATGAACATTATACCCTGGTAGTTCCACTTTCTGCTGCCATTCAGACTGGGAGAAGGTAGATTTCCTCGCATGGCTTCCTTTCCCCTCACACCCTCTTGCATAACCATTAGGGACACTTCCAGACATACAATTTGTAGTGCTGTAGCTGCTTCCCCCATCCCACTTCACACAACGCCATTCTCATTCCATCGCTATTCTGGAATATTACAGTAATCAAACTGCTTATTCTTCTATCGCAAAAAAAAATCTGGAAAGATCTGGAAACGTTTTGCAGTATTTTCATTTTGTGGAAGATGTTTTGTGTAATTTCCCGCATTTTTGTGTGGTGTTAAGGGTGTGTGGTATAAGCAACTTCCGTTTCATGTCTTTCCTACCTCATCAGCCTTTTTTGACAGGATATCCATAGGTGACCAAAACAATTAACTCAAGAAGTTCCTGTCATCTAATCTCCCTCATGAACAGAATTCCAGAATACGAAGTGCTAAATAATAATAATAAAACACCCACCAAAAAAGGGCTATCAGCGCACATGTCAATAACTCCAACATTTAGTGGCTGGTGGAACAAGGGAATGGAGGGGGTGTGACTACAAGCACAGAACTTTTCTTAGTCTGAACTCATCCTGCCATTGGTGTGGAAGGGGGAAAGTGCAATCGTTCTGCAAAAAACAGTGACACGCTACTAGTCGGGTGAACTGCTCAAAAAATTGGAATAGCTATAGTGTTATAATTGGTATATCTGGAAGGGCCCCAAGAAAATGTAATTAACACATTAATAAGGGTGTGTGGGATGGCTGGAGAGCGGGGAGGGGGAGCAGCTTTTTCTTCATGGTATTGGTTTACTTGACAACCCTCCATTAGATGGGGCCTGACATATAAGCAGATCTCAACATGGCTGAAGGGAAACCTGTACAGAAAATACTAAGCACAGGAGTAACCCTTTGGTTAAGGTGAATAGGAAAAAAAAGAAGATTCTGACATTATAAGCCTCACATTCTATATCTTTTAAAAATGACACCTGTTAAGCTAACAACTTGAAACTTGGTGCTGGTGATCCTCCAGGGGATCTACAGAAGTGCCAAAAGTCAAACCAATCCAATAACCATTTTCCTAGATACAGAAGGTTAGAGTATTACAAATTGACACGTTTTATTCCAAGTTTTGGAAAGTTCAATGGGATCTTTTGCAATGTAAATTGCTAGCAAGATGAGGCTGCTCTGGATTGGGACTACAGCAGTGGGGAAAAGGGTTAAATAAGCATACCTCCCCATAATAGTACCTGATCTGGATTGGGCCCCACCTGTTGGGAATTTGTGAAGGGAAGGCCCCCTACCTCCCACCAGATAACTCCTCCACTCAGGACACAATTTACTAACTCCTCTCTGCTAACCGCCCTGGGATCCTGCTGGAAGGAAGGGTGGGATAAAAATTAAATAATAAATAAATAAATACCAGGCCTATAGGTCTCCTGAGGAAATCCTAACAGTCTGTAAAAAAGGCACAGTTCCCTCTTCATGAGGGGCCATTGGGTGGCACCACTCTACAGAGGGAGAACTATCCCCTCAATCCTGAGGTGACATCAGCCTCAAGCACAGAACCAGGTAACATACACTCATCAGGGATACACCACATGAAGCGACTGATGTTGGTGACTGCGGGGAGAATTTCTGGAGGGATCAAGAACTACAGTAGTCATAACTAAATAAACTAGGGTGGTGAATAGGGTTAAGATTAATGTCACCAGTTGTAAAGGAATTGTGCTTGTTCTCTCTCCCTCTCCCTCACACAGCTACCCTTAAGATTGATTTGGAAGCTGCAATTGGGTGGTTGACTACCACCAACTTGTAAGTGCTTCTGTTTAAGGCGCTACACTGGATATGAGTATGCTACCAAGCTATCTCCATCTTATTATTAGTATATAGAGCCATAAACAATCTGGGGCATCTATTTAGAAGTTCACCTTTTCCCCTATAGCCTTCCTTGATCTTTGTGATCTGCCATTGGAACACATCTGACAGCGCCTGGCAGTCAGACTGGTCCTCAATGAGTAATTGTTGGTTTAGTGTGGTGGTACCAGGGCTATAGGACTCTTCCTAATGAAATCAAGATGGCACTGTCTATGGATGGATGTCTTTTTAAGACAAGGTCTTCAACTCTGAGTTTCTTTCCTGGACATTTTTTTTTCTTAATAATGTTATTTATTTAGTTTAATTTTTGTAAGTTGTATTGCTTTCATTGATGTATTTTATACTTGTGTTCATTTTTCTTTGTAAGCTGCCTTGAGGGCCTTTGTCCAAAAGGCGGAGTATAAATAAATTTAATAATAAAAATAATTAGTTTTAGCTGCCAAATTGGTTATATCAACTTAGTTATATCAGCAAAACCTTCTTATGAAAGTGATTTACCGTACAATCCGAAACAGGTCCACTCAAAACTAAGTCTTGTTGAATTCAGTGGGGCTTACTACCAGGACAGTGGGGTTAGGAATGCAGTCTTATGTTTTTATACCCTTCTTGTCAGGCGACCTATTCTAGACTTTGGTTTGTTTCATGAATTTTGCTCCAAATTTTTTTAAAGGAATTAGTTCCAGTTCACCTCCTCAAAAAAGGAACTAATTCCATTCCAGATCCATTCACAGTTCATTCATGTGGTCCTCTGCATTTTTTTTCAGCCTTCAGAATTTTAGAAGCTGTTCTGCTAAAGTATAAAATATTGTTGCGTGCCTCCCCAATCTCTGAGCGGTGATATTTCTGGGGTTCCTGCTCTCATCCAGGGTTTGGTTTCCTTTGGGAAGAAGGTCAGCGGAGACTGCAATGTCTTTATGAAATATGGTTTATTTATTTACACACATTCCAACCTGAGCTTAGGATGGAGGGGTTCGGACTTCCGGGAAGGGTGACTTAGCCTGTGCCTGCTTTTGAGACGGGCTCCTGCCTCAAAAGAAGCTTATTCAGATATATCAGTCAGTTTTTTCTTTTTTTTTTGACTGATTAAACTTCTCCCGGGTAGGGAGAAACGAAGAGATTAACCTCAAAGCCTATTTTTGTTGGGACGACCAGATCTCATTAATTTATGGGACGAGGTCCAGCCGACGAAGGTGGGACGGATTTTTAACAGCAAGCTCTATCTGATAAAGCGAACGTTCACCTTATCTTCTAAGAGAGAACGCACTAACAGGCAAGCACCCTTCTTTCTATATTTTTCTTTTACTTGACTTAAATTGTTGCTGTTTAAAAGAGATTTGCCAGATTGATCAGTTTTTGACATCTCACTGGGGAGCCATAACTTCTCTCTGCTACGCACTAATTAATAGCTTATCTCTGTTTTTGTTGCAAAAAGCTGTCCTGGATTTGCATTCTAAAGATATACACAGAAGAGGGATTTCTATTCCAGATTTTTATTTTGATGAGTAAAATGAAGCAGGAGATTAAAGATATAAGGGTCCCTGTGAGAGAGGTGACCCTGGAAGGGGTCCCTGTGAGAGAGGAGACCCCGGAAACTGGAACAGGGGTCCCTGTGAGAGAGGTGACCCTGGAGACTGGAATAGGGGTCCCTGTGAGAGAGGAGATCCCGGAGATTGGAACCAACGTGGAACAGGAACAAGATTTGGAGTCTATGGACTTTAGAAATAAAATCTATTGTTTGGAACTCAATGTTATCTCTGAAGAAATGAATGAAGATTCTAGAGATAAAGTTATCAATGGCATGGATAATCTTCTGGACTGGAATGATGTGATGGAGCCCAATATAGAGAAAATCTATGGAATTAACTGCAGCCATGTGACAATGGAAAAACTTTTAAGAGATGACCCAGTGTATTTTGAAAAAAAGAACAGAGATATGATTTTACAGCAGTATTTCAGCAACCTATTCAGAATGGATGGCAAGAAAATATTTGGGATAGAGGTAATCCCCATCAGACTCTTACTATATGACTATGGCTTTGACAGCAAGATTATTATGGAATACTGATAATGGAAGATTGGATATTGAAATTACTGGACTTAACAAGACTACTGAAGATGGAAGATGGAAAATGGAACTAATAGAGATAATAGAACAATGGCTACTGAAATTATTGAACCTAACAGATTCTGATGTGATGGATTAATTGAAATGTTTATTTTGACTATGGTTATGACAATAAGATTATCATAATTAGTAATGAGATGGATTAATCGATATGCTTATCTGGAAAAAAAAATTGATAGATATATTTCTTAAAGAATTGAAACCTCTCTTTGACTTTTTGTGGAAAGAATAAAGTAATGTTTATGAGATTTGATGATTAAGTAAGATAACTACTGGAGGAAAGTGATTTTATAATATGACTTAAGAGACAGGATTGTTATATATTATAGACTTATAACTGATTTGATCTTTGACAAATGGGAAGTCAATATTTTACTCTTTATTTTTTATTTTTGTTTTTTTTTTTTCTTTTTTTCTTTTTGTTTAACTATTTTTGATTTTGTTTTTTGTCTTTGAATGTTTTATGATTTTGTCTTGTATGTTTTATGAAAATCTGAATAAAAATTATTGAAAAAAAAAAAAAAAAAAAAAAGGATGGAGGGGTTCAAGGCATCAGCAGTCCAATATCCAGCTTTTCCATCAGTGTTACAGGAGGCATCCTATAGCCATGATGCAGAGAGCCAGCCTCTCTGCCTGCCTCCAGTTCTTAGGCATTCTTCAGACACTCTCAAAACACTCAAAGCACAAACTTCTGCTCGCCGCCAGGGGGGGAGGCTCTCTTGAAGAGTTTCAATGACAAAAGGGTCTTCCTGGCCCATTCACCAGTTGCTGGGCAACTGATAGACGCATTATCCTACCTGGCCACTCTATTAGCTTAACAAAAGAGAGACTCATCTGACCAGCAGAGTGAGTTCCTCATTCCAAGGCACAGGATTCCAAATCAGAGGCTGGAAGGGGACCCACAGGGGCCATCCATTCCAACCCCAAACTCATAACAATATACCTAAAACTAAGAAAACATCAAAACATGCACTGTGTAAAACAATTGTTTTATTTTTTCTCAACTATTATGATCTAACATGCTTATGATTTAAGCTTAAACAGCAGCATCACTTTTAAGATAGGTAAAAATGGTAAATGTAATGGCCACAATCCAACACAAAGTTAAGGGTGATGAACCCCTATGTCATGAGTCCCGTGGAACAGTCTTGGAGTGATGAGGAAGAGGAGGAGACAGAATGGGACTTGGGGGAGGGCCTCAGTGACTTGCATTCAGAGGGGGTTGAGGCCGAAGGCTTCAGTGCTGCTGACAGTGACAGCTCCACCCTCGTAGCTCCAATTACAACTGATATGGGGCTGCCTCTTTATCTTCCCTTCACCCCCCCTTTCCCCACTCACCCCACTGTCACCACCGCATACCAGGACCTCACTGAAGTGTCTCTGCTGCCCTTGTAGGCTTCTGCGCCAGCAGGCTCAAAGGGTTCCCACTGAGGAGTGCTTGTGTGCGCACGTGCTCCTGTCTGTAACACCTTTCTCATGCAAGTAGAATGAGCCTGCCCAAACATACTTAAGGGTTGTAAGGGTGTGTGTCTAATTGCTGCAACCATGTCTCAGCTCTATGTAGTCATGCCTAGTTATGTGGTGTAGAGATGCTAAATCCTATGTAATCTGTAAGCTGACTCATGAAGTGCTCTGAATTGAAATTTCCCATTAAGCCTATTAAAGAAAAGCACACCTTTGTGTAGGCATTTGACTTCAATGGGCTTGAGCTGAATTTTAAATCAGCCAAAGTTCTACTGCAAAAGGAACTTAACTCACATCCAGTTCACCTGGAAATTATTGAACTAAAACTGAATTTAAAATCACCCAAAGTTCTACCACAAAAGGAACTTAACTCACATGCAGTTCACCCGGAAATTATAAGAACTACTTTCAGGTGTAATTCTATTTTTTAATTAATTCAGTGAATTGGTTAAACTTAGTTTACTATTTGTTATTCTTGACAAATAAGAGGATCTTCTCAGTGGTGGCTCCCAAATTATGGAATGACTGTTCTGACGAGGTGCGCCTGGCACCAACACTGTTATCTTTTCGGCCCCTGGTCAAGACTTTCCTCTTCTCCCAGGCATTTTAGCATGTGTTTTAAATGTTTAGATTGTGTTTTAAATTGTTTTTAAAAGTTTTTTTTAAATTTGTATATTTCTTTTAATGTTTTTAGTTACTGTAAACTGCCCAGAGAGCTTCGGCTATGGGGTGGTATATAAGTACAATAAATAAATAAATAATATAATCAATCTTAGACATTTAATGCCAGGTCTGGAAAGGAAAATAAAGGTTATGAAAGATTAAATAATTAATAAAATATGGAGGGAAGAACTAGCTATGTGAGTTGGAGGGAGGAGACTGAGATTATGAAAACGCTGGCCTTTTCCTACCTCAGAATTCTGATGACTTCAAATGTTTCTTCGGATGAAGGGAGAGTACCAGAATGCTGTGTAATTACTGCTGTCGAAGGCTCTTTAATTAGATGACCCTGTGAACAGCCTTCCATCCTTATTAAGAGGAATTTACAATTAAAAGCCATTGTGTAAACTGTAAACTGTTGTTCTCTGGGGAACCATCCAACCCAACAGATGCCATGGCAAGAGCAGCAGCAACTACTGGCATAACAGTATTGTGATTTTAAGAGCAAAAGTACTGTGGCAGCACTGGAACAAGAGACAGAGTTATTAAGCACATTAATGCCACAATCCTAAGCATATTTAGACGTTAAGTCCCATTGATTTTAAATGGATAAATATAGGAACAGGTCATAAATCAAAAGTATTATCAGAATGTTAATGTGGCAAATGCTACCAACTTCAGACAGATATTCTAATTCTTCCCATGAACAACAAAAATAAAGCAAACATAAAAAGGAGTGAGCATTAAAGAAAGTTAGTGGCCCAACCTATCCAGCCTCTCTCTGTGTTACTGAGCATGTGTGCACATCAGAGCTTGGAAGTAACTCATTACAAATAACGAGTTACTTGTAATTTATTTCTTTTTTGAGTAACGAGTGGGTTACTTCATTATATTTCGCTTGTAACAGAATGAGTGGTAATTTCATTATTTTTCAGCTGCAACGCTAACATTTCCGGCGTTACTTTTGGATGTTACTGGGGGGGGAGCAGGGGAAGTCTTCTGCTCCTGTGATTGGTGGATGAAAGACATGTGCCTCACACTGGGCTTCTGCGCAGTGTTGCTCTTCCCTCATGCTCTGGGTTAGGAGACCATGAGGGAGGAGGTGGAGAGCCAGACATCATGGAGTAGAGAGAAAAAGAAATTTCTGCAAAAATGGATGGTGGTGGTGAAGAAAGGAGTGGAGGGAGAAAGCCTGAGGGCAAAGGATGAAGCAGGAGGAGGCAGCAGCAGAATGGTGATGAAGAGCTGTGGAGGTGAGTGACGGTGTGTGTGTGTGTGTGAATTAGGGTTACCAGACCTTTCCAGCTTTCAGGGGTGATCTCTGGACTCACTCCAGATGGTAGATCTGCACTCTCTTGCTGTCATGCCCCCCTCAGAGGACTCATCCGAGGAGGAAGAGGAATGGGAGACTGCAGACCCAGGAGAGGGGACAAGCAGGGAGACAGCTCAGGATCCTTCACCAGACCAGGGGCAAGCTCCTGAGGGAGCCTGTCTGTCAGAGTCAGGAAGTGACCAGGAGGTTGCCCCTTCCCCAGCAGAGAGAAGACGCCAACAGGTGTTGCAGCAATGAAGGCAATCAGCTCGATTAAGGAGCAGGAGAGCTCGCAAGAACACAGGCTGATTGTAAGCACCTGGTCTTGCACACCGAGCATAAAAGACTGGAAGGAAAGGGAGAATCCTTGCTAGAGTCAATGTCAAGCCTTGCTACAGACATGACTCTGGCTCTCCTGTTAACCCATGCCTTGGACCCTGCCCTGTCTGATTGGATCTCTTGGTTTCTGGACATTTGGACGACCTTAAGGACTTGACTTCTCTGCCTTCTCCTTCAGCGCCTCCCAAACTGTAAACATGCTGGCTGGCCCTCTGGTTCCTCCTGCCTGGCAGATTTATGGTCTGGCCAGCTGCTGGTATCTGTAATTAGTTGCTAGCCACTGTGAACCCACCACATTTGACACTCGCCCGCCCGCCACCCGGCCCCCTACTCACTGGCCCTACCGGCCCCACCCCCTCGCTCGCTCACCCCCTGCTCACTCACTTCCTCACTCATCCTAATGCCCCCCGCTCTCTTGCCCTCGCTCACTCGCCCCCACTTGCTCACTCGTCCTACTGCCCCACCCCTTGCTCACTCACTTGTCACGTGCTATCCCCCATCCCCCGCTCTCACCCCCGCACCCTCACTCGTCCTTCACATGGCATCACAGCTGAAGTTCACCCATATAGGAGCATTATCTTTTATTTATTACAGACAAGCCTGTTGCAGTTTTTGCTGCTGAGAGCAACAGTCAGTTGGTTCAGCCACCTGAGTCACAGCTTGTTGATGCTGAGGAGGCGAAACTAGAAAGTGAAGTTCAGAAAGGTGTGCATGAGGAGGAGGGCGGCATGAAGCAGTGCCAGTTGCCAACAGCCACATCTGCAGAACAGCAAGTGCCATGGTTTGGGTTTGAGAAAGCTTGTGAGCCAGAGTGGAAGAAATGTCATTGTATAATACAATTACTGCCTTCCAAGGATCAAAACTCTAAGATCAGCTGTTTCCTCCTCATCCAATGTGAAGAAAAATTTCAAGGTGAGCCTTTGTCATGCTGGTCCTCAAAGAGTGTCCATTGTCTATGTTTAAAGTGTGAAGTGCCTCTTCCATATTTTCTTGGATTCATGCTTTGTTCATCTTCTTTCTCGGAGGGTACACTCTGAGAAGCTGAGAGCAATTGAAGAAGCAATAAAGGCAAGTAGACGTGGCCATCCTGAACCAATGCATGAAACCCTCCTTCCAAAATGCTGAAGCAACAGCAGACAACCCTTGAGAGGTGGGGATCTGGCAGGAAAGCTGTCACCCAGAGCAATCTCGACAGGAAAACAATTTATTTCATTGTAGAGGAGACACTACCACTTCAAACTGTGGACAAACAATCATTCATTAGTCTGGTTCGCATTGGACTCCAAAAGATCTCACCATCATATGTGCCAAGACTCTGAGAGACAGAATTGAGAAGAGAGCATGTCAATGAGAGAAACTCTTGCAAACCGAATGGATGCTATGGCATATATAGCAACCACTGCAGATTGTTTGACCAATGGCAAGTTGAGTTACTTTGGGGTAACAGCCCACTGGATCAACCCAACTACCCCGAAACATGAAGTCAGGGCCTTGGCTTGCAAGTGTCTGAAGGGGTGCCATACATATGATGTCCTTGCAAAAGCACTGCATGATGGGCATGTGCAGTACAGGATTCACAACAAAGTTATGTGCACTACTACAGACAATGGCTCCAACTTTTTGAAAGCATTCAAAATTTTCATGGCCAAAGAACCAGCAGAAGCTGCAGACACCAGTGCAAATGACGATGATGGTAATAACCAGGAGGAGGAGGCTGAGGTGGTTTGTGCCCATCCGTGAGATCCTGGACACAGGACCTGAGACAGGGGAAGAAGCTGCAGACCCAGGTGGTTTTGTTTTACCACCACACCAGAGGTTTGCTAGCTACACCCTCAACCTCATAGCAACACAAGACATAGTGGCCATGCTTTCTGACTCCTCCAAAAGTAGTCTTCTTGGTTCTTTCAAGAAACACTTTCGTTCCTTGATGGGAAAGTGCAGCAAGTTGTGGTCCAAGTAGAACCAGTCAGCACAGATTGCTGAGTACATCCATGTGCAATGTGGTGTGTATTTGAAGGTACTGAATAAGACCAGGTGGAATTCCACTTTTGATGCATTGAAGCAACTACATTAGCTTCTGTCAACTGTGCCACTAAAAATGCATGCCATATTGGGCCACTGCTCCTTGTCCAGGGTCACAGTTGCTGAGACTGCAGTGGTGCAGGAATACACAGAGATTATGGGGTCACTAGTCCAGTCCCTAGACATCGTGCAACAGGAGAATGGCATGTTCATGGGGTATTTGCTACCAATGCGCTGCAATCTGGACCGCAAGTTAGAAGGGCTGGAAAACAAACCTGTGAAGTACACATACTGTTTTCAGCTGCTGAGAGGTGTGCGCGAAGCCTTAAGAAAAGCAGCGTGAAGGCCTAAGAAAATGGTTTGCAGCTTTCTGGGAGGACAAGAGGCTTCTTCTGGCGGCCTGCCTACACCCTCGCTTCAAACTAGAGTGGCTGGAATTGTGCCAGGCAACCACTGATACCAACAAGTAAGAACATTAGGGAAGCCCTTTGGGTGGATTACTCCAAGGGAAATGTTGTCTCAAGGGAGGCATCAGAAGGCTTAAGGTGGTAGGCAGGGGCTGGCCCTTTTCTTCCTGGGGCTCCCCATCACAACCTTGGGTGCTGCAGGTAATCCTTAAGAGCTTGCTGCCCCATGAGTGTGGTGACTTGGTCACCTTCCTGCCTTCCATGTCATCATCCATAGGCTCAGGGTGATAGTTGGGACCCTAAACCATGGGACATGACAAGCATCAGGAAATCAAGAGTAGATGGGGGGTTCCTAATATATATGTGTTAACATATCCTCTCTCTTTCTTAGGTACACAATGGAATGGAAACCTTGTTGAAAGCTGAAATAAAGATGGGTGCACTTAATGAGGACAGTGATCAGTCCTCAGACCAAGACCAGGAAGGAGATGATTTGGAAAATGACTTCTTTAACATTCAGCCCCAGGGCAAGCAGTCAGCAGTGGACACTGCTGATGAGGAATAGCTGAGGTACCTGAAGTCTCCCAGCAGGGAACTGTCATAACTCCATGGCTTTGCACATGTGCTGCGGTGTTTTTTGCAGCACAACACAGGCATGCCTTCAAGCACCGCAGTAGAACGCCTGTTCAGTACTGGTGGCAACATTATGACTGTGAAAAGACATTCCTTGTCTGACGTGTCTTTGAGCATCTTGTTCTTTTGCAACATAAGAGAAATGTATTGTAAAAGCAGCATTTCAAGTCTAAAATTTGATTTCAAGTGTTGGGGTATCATCATTGCTGGGGGGGATGTGAGATTCTGTTATGCCATTCTGTTAATCTTATGGATAAAAAGAATTATTCTACTACCTTCTGTGTGTGTGTGTGTATTTTTACTGTTGTTTTAGGCTACTGAGATGTGCAGCAGCCAAGTCCAGCACCTTGTAGGCATTTTTTTTAAAAAAGTAACTGAAATGTAATTGTAGTGATTACTTTTGAGAAAAAGTAAAGTAATCAGTTACTTTCAGAGCAATTGTAATTACTACTTTTTTGGGCCATTTAGCTGTAACTGTAACTTATTACTTCTTAAAAGTAATCTTCTAAGTTCTGGTGCACATGTAAGAAAAAGTTAACATTTCCCTAGGCAACTCTACACAGTTTGAAAGATCTGACTTTCAATTAACACCCTCCATATCCATAGAGTTACATGATACAATTTTATTGTATGGTGTTTGTGTCTTTGTGAAAGGGGAACTACAACAGCAGACTTTACTAGGTTGTTAAGCAAGTCAAGTAAAATAAAGTTAGAGGATGACAGTGAAATGTTTTAGACCATCCTGTGAAGTTCATTGTTGAGTTGCCTCTCCACTATTTCCTCAGTGGGACAAAAGCAATTTATGGCCCCCTTTTCCCAATTTTACTAATGGCTCCTTCAGACCCGATTCTGTAAATATTTGTGCATATGCTGTACTATTAAGTCCTTGAAAGAAATAGACAAATGTTCACTCTTATATATTAAAAACAGGATGTCAGGATTGCAGTCTTGAAGAACACTTAGGTTTTTCAAAAGACACCCCAATAATAAATGCAGTTACTGAATAGATGCATATGAATTTATAAAACGTTTAATAATGCTAGTTAAAATGCACAAATTTTAATTCATAAATACAGATGAACTAGTACAAAAATTAAAGGAAAAACTGATTTATTTATAGACACACTGAATTCCAACGGCTGCCTCCTATAAGATTAAATGGGCTGATATCAGTGCAGTCAGAACGCTTTCGAAGATACTAAATGCTAATCCAGTAACGCTGTCTAGGAGAGAACGCACATCCCTCTAGCTCACTGCTATCCTCTTGTGAGGAACTAAATAAATCTTTGGTACTGTAATAAAAAATATAACAAAACCTCCAATAATTAGTATGGGGAAGAAACCACACACAAACAAAATGTTGAAAATGTTCACATTCATGCTTCAAAGCGTAATCAACTTCTCTCTGTGTTGAAAAATGTACTTAAGGCGCCATCACAGCTTTCAACTAGATACAGTTGAACTGGTTATGTTTACAATAAAATTACTATGCATTTGATACCGACCTTAATGGGTGAAGAACACATCTGTTATAATGGCGAGAAGGAAAGATCTTTCATAAAAAGTGTGCTAAAGTGGACTTGGGAAGGTTCCTATTTTAAGTAGAGGGGTTTATGGTTGTTTTGGGGGGGAAGCTTTAAAAAGAAATCAAGCTACATTAGCCACCTCTGGAATAAAGACCTGTGGTTTCCTACTTAATGACTATTCATTTTTAAAATAGCTAAAAACAAATACCAATTAACAATTGACTGCTCCACACTTGATGGCAGCTTGGCAGCTGATGGCCATCCCACAATTAGCAGCTCAAGTGCTATTATGATCACAGAAATCACCATGGATACATCATCACAAACAATGCTTCTACCTGAGCACTGCCAGCTTCAAGCCCGCTCATGCTCTCGTCACGGATTTGGGCCACCATCAAGTGTAAGCCAGCCCAATGTTTTAATGGGCGTGTATCTACTGGATTTGGATTGGCTAGAATCCAAAATTAGTTACAACAGAAGTGTATTCTCAGTTTACAGGATCTGTTCAGTGATAATTATTGACAGTATGCTCATTATCAGTGCTTAAGCAGAAGACACTGGAAGCAATCCAGGTGCTGTGCAAGCTCCATTCATTTCAACGGAGCTTGAGCAGGATTCCCATTATTGATTTCTCCCACTGTATATTTGGACAGTGCAAATTTCAGTTTTGCTGGGGACAAATCTGTGTAGATCTTAACATGATAGGAATGTCTCAAAGCAAGTATTAAAAAAACATGGTTCACAAAGCTATTATTTCTCTAGGTACAGCAAGTCTAGAAAGAGCAGCATATCATGCCTGTGCATATTTGCATTTAAACTAGATATAGTAAACTACTTAACTGTAAAGTCTTCTATCTTAAAAGAAAAGGAATACTAAAAGGAAAAGTGACTATTTGTGTTGAGAAGTCAAGAAAAGAAACATCACAATCAGCAACTGAGGCAGCAATATTTCTTGCTTCTGAATAGCACCGGCTAAATAGGAATATAAAGATCTAAAATAACCAGAGTTTGTGGTGCTTTTGCAAGTGTTTTGTCCATCTTCCCATTGTGATGATCTCAAAAATAAAAAAATACAACTTGAGTTCAGTACTGTTAATGTCTCCCACGACCACCTTCAAAAGCATGATGTTCTTTGTGAGCTGAAAGACAAGATACCACGTACGTATTAAATATGTAATTATTAAAAACATTTTCTTGATGAAGCCATATTGGATAACATACTCTGCGCTGCAAGCAGATTCTACTTACGTTTATAAAAAACTGCTTTAAAAGATGTGTGGGGCAAAAGTTCATAGATCTTTTCTAAAACTGTAGCTTCATTTGCTAATGATGCATTTACATTCCAAACTTGAACAACATCTTCCCGATCACGAACACTGACGCTAACTCCTATCACTTCATCACCTGTCAAGAGGAATTTATTATTATTATTATTATTATTATTTCTTTGTTACTGGAATCAATATGAGACTCTTATATCCCAAATCAAAAACTTGCCAAGAAAAAAGAGCAAATCGCCATCTCAGGCCTAAAGGGCATGCCAAAAAGAAACGTTACCGAAAAGTGACATTGTATGTGCTTTTTCATGTAACTATTACATTCTATCTTAATAATTATTATCTATCAATAGATAACTTTTATATTAAATTTGTAATAGATATTTTAGAAACGCATTGTACAGTTTGTGCTTTTGGCTTTAGGCTTGTCTGTGTTGAGTCTGTCTGAATCACAGAGGTTTGGGAGAAGATACCAAGTAATCCAAAATTGCATGGCTTTCCAAACCAAGAGAATAGCATTATTTTATTTCTGTTGCCACATATTACTTATTTCAACACTGCAGAAATTCTGTTGCATAACAATTGTAGACATGTAAGTATTACATTAAAAAGGCCACAAACGTATGGCTGATACCATATTAGCTATACCGGGGGGGGGGGCAATAAGACAAATTCAGATTTTTAAAGAGGATGCACTTATCCAAAATATCTATCCTATTTCTAAAGCTATTTCTTAGCATTACTCCAAGAAATGCTGCATAAGAAAATATGACACAACAGATTAAGTGCAGACAAGTAAAAGGTCACAAAGCATGTTATGATATTGTAAAAAGGAGTGTCACATAAATGTTTAGGACTGACTTCAAAGACAGTTATATCAAACAGAACATTTTCTCAGATACAAGCCTATTATCCACTTTTTAAACATCCCAATCACTATATACAGTACACATAATACAAAATGACAATACTTATATTATGAACTGTGTTTAGACAATTAGAGATGTCACAAAAGCACCAACAGTAAATCTAAGCACTATTGATAATATTGATATTACATGAAATTCTCAACCTTAGCCTCTGCTTGTATCTGTAGATAAGGATGTGCAGAGAATAAGAACATGAAAATCTAGAGAGATGTAAAGAACACCAGCAGATTAGTTAATCCTGTGTGTAAAGATGAAGGGAATGGCATCTCTAGGGCCCTTGTTGCCAAAGTGTGGTGCAGACTTTCCAATAGTGCATAACTAGGAACTAAGGGAGGCAGCATCTTTTGGCAAACTGCTAGTGTCCTCTTATTCATGATTTGTCTTGACTTGGTCAAGAAGTAGCCCCTTTCAAATTGCTACGCAACACAGCAGCAGGACACTTCTCCATTTTATTGACCAAAAGTGCTGGCAGCCAACGGGAAAACATCCTCTTTCCTGAAGGGTTTTCTTCTTACTTATTTATAAATATATCTGTATACCATTATTTCATTTTTTTAAAAACATCAAAGGGCTTTACAACAAATAAAAAGTGTACAACAAAAGCCATTAAAATACAATAAAAAAAGGTCGGCTACTACAAAAATGCATCTTAATTGCCTGCATAAGTCTTGCAGAAGAGAAAGGTTTTCAACAGGCATTTAAAGGTGAAAACAGAAGGTGCTTGCTGAATCTCTGTTGGCAGAGCATTCTAGAGAATTGGGCAGATGACACTGAAGGCTTGATTTCATGTCGATGTTAAATGAGCCTCATCAACTTGGAGGACAACCAACACCGCTCAGTGGTCAAGCTAGAATATAAGGGTTCAGGCAACCCCTAAGGTACCCTGGACCCATGTTGTTCAGGGTTTTGTAAATTAATACAATGATCTTGACCCTGGCTTGGTAGTGGATGGGCAGCCAATGCAGATGTTCTTCCTTTGAGCCTTTTTGTATAGACCTGTGGCACTCTTGTTCCCACTCTAGAGTCTAAAGATTCTAGAAAAAGTGAGAACTGCTTATATCAAAAGTATCAAAAGTAGCAAGGTTAGTTAAGACATTTAGATTTTTTTCTTGGCAAGGATCAAACAGTTGCTTCTCTTTGATTCTGGATGTCCTTTGAACAAATTTTGAGAAAATGAATCCCTTTTCCTAGTATCTAAATGAGGGAAAGAGAATGTACTTTGATATGAAGATGTCAGTAGGATATTTTGATTTGCAAGTTGTATCAGCAATGGGCAAGCTTTTCTATTATTATGCTGCACCTATTTCATACTTAAAGTTTAACCAAGTGGAGCTCAAAAATAACAAAAGCAAGCAACAAAAACCATTTTCTTACCTCCTGCACAGCGGTCTGTAAACTGTTCCCCAATGGTCGCGAGCAATAACTCTTTCCAAACTGCAGACTAGCAAAACAATTTTTAAAAAACAACAATTTCACATTCTATTTCATTGCAGTAACATGAGCACATTCAATGGGTCAACTAAGTCATACTCGAAGCAGACCCACTGAAATCAATGGACTTGTCCATTAAGGAGGGCAACAAGGATGGTCAGGGGACTGGAAACCAAGCCCTATGAGGAGAAATTGAAAGAGCTGGGCATGTGGACTTCCGGGAAGGGTGACTTAGCCTGTGCCTGCTTTTGAGACGGGCTCCTGCCTCAAAAGAAGCTTATTCAGATATATCAGTCAGATTTTTTTTTTTTTGACTGATTAAACTTCTCCCGGGTAGGGAGAAACGAAGAGATTAACCTCAAAGCCTATTTTTGTTGGGACGACCAGATCTCATTAATTTATGGGACGAGGTCCAGCCGACGAAGGTGGGACGGATTTTCAACAACAAGCTCTATCTGATAAAGCGAACGTTCATCTTATCTTCTAAGAGAGAACGCACTAACAGGCAAGCACCCTTCTTTCTATATTTTTCTTTTACTTGACTTAAATTGTTGCTGTTTAAAAGAGATTTGCCAGATTGATCGGTTTTTGACATCTCACTGGGGAGCCATAACTTCTCTCTGCTACTCACTAATTAATAGCTTATCTCTGTTTTTGTTGCAAAAAGCTGTCCTGGATTTGCATTCTAAAGATATACACAGAAGAGGGATTTCTATTCCAGATTTTTATTTTGAAGAATATTATATTGTCTGAGACTACTCTCTTTTTGGTCTATTTTATTTTGACGAATCTGTTTCCTGACGACCGCCATTAATTGTTTCGATCCTGGGAACTGCATTTTGTTTACTTAAGCATGGAGAGATAAGGCTGTCTGCTCTGTTTATACTGTGATGTCACCAAGTTTGGAGTATTAACCCAATTGTTGCTGAAATAAGAAGTGGTTTTCCTATATTTTTCTTTTAAAATGGCAATTAAGAAAGTGGCTGAGAATCTGGAAATAACTATGTTTCAGAAAATAATGGATGAGATTGAGATAACGAAACAAAACCTGCGATAGGGCTGTAAGGAGCTGAAAATTGAATTGAGTAAAATGAAGCAGGAGATTAAAGATATAGGGGTCCCTGTGAGAGAGGTGACCCTGGAAGGGGTCCCTGTGAGAGAGGAGACCCCGGAGATTGGAACAAACGTGGAACAGGAAAAAGATTTGGAGTCTATGGACTTTAGAAATAAAATCTATTGTTTGGAGACACAGGAGATTAAAGACATAGGGGTCCTTGTGAGAGAGGAGACCCTGGAGACTGGAACAGGGGTCCCTGTGAGAGAGGAGACCCTGGAGACTGGAACAGGGGTCCCTGTGAGAGAGGAGATCCCGGAGATTGGAACAAACGTGGAACAGGAACAAGATTTGGAGTCTATGGACTTTAGAAATAAAATCTATTGTTTGGAACTCAATGTTATCTCTGAAGAAATTAATGAAGATTCTAGAGATAAAGTTATCAATGGCATGGATAATCTTCTGGACTGGAATGATGTGATGGAGCCCAATATAGAGAAAATCTATGGAATTAACTGCAGCCATGTGACAATGGAAAAACTTTCAAGAGATGACCCAGTGTATTTTGAAAAAAAGAACAGAGATATGATTTTACAGCAGTATTTCAGCAACCTATTCAGAATGGATGGCAAGAAAATATTTGGGATAGAGGTAATTCCCATCAGACTCTTACTATATGACTATGGCTTTGACAGCAAGATTATTATGGAATACTGATAATGGAAGATTGGATACTGAAATTACTGGACTTAACAAGACTACTGAAGATGGAAGATGGAAAATGGAACTAATAGGGATAATAGAACAATGGCTACTGAAATTACTGAACCTAACAGATTCTGATGTGATGGATTAATTGAAATGTTTATTTTGACTATGGTTATGACAATAAGATTATCATAATTAGTAATGAGATGGATTAATCGATATGCTTATCTGGAAAAAAAAATTGATAGATATATTTCTTAAAGAATTGAAACCTCTCTTTGACTTTTTGTGGAAAGAATAAAGTAATGTTTATGAGATTTGATGATTAAGTAAGATAACTACTGGAGGAAAGTGATTTTATAATATGACTTAAGAGACAGGATTGTTATATATTATAGACTTATAACTGATTTGATCTTTGACAAATGGGAAGTCAATATTTTACTCTTTATTTTTTATTTTTGTTTTTTTTTTTTCTTTTTTTCTTTTTGTTTAACTATTTTTGATTTTGTTTTTTGTCTTTGAATGTTTTATGATTTCGTCTTGTATGTTTTATGAAAATCTGAATAAAAATTATTGAAAAAAAAAAAAGAAAGAGCTGGGCATGTTTAGCCTTGAGAAGACTGAGGGGAGATATGATAGCACTGTTCAAGTTCTTGAAAGGTTGCCACACAGAGGAGGGCCAGGATCTCTTCTTGATCATCCCAGAGTGCAGGACACAGAATAATGGGCTCAAGTTACAGGAGGCCAGATTTCAACTGAGCATCAGGAAAACTGTTACAGCGGTACGGCAATAGAACCAATTACCTAGGGAGGTGGTGGGCTCTCCGACACTGGAGGCATTCAAGAGGCATCTAGACAGCCATTTGTCGGGTATACTTTAACTAGGTTTTCTGCATTGAGCAAGGGGTTGGACTTGATGGCCTTATAGGCCCCCTCCAACTCTACTATTGTATGACTCTACTGAACATATGACTTAGTCGGATAACATACAATGTTTGTTACAAGCATGCTCTAAGGTAGCAGAAGTATGCCTTCCGCATTTGTCAGTATTTTCTTTGAAAATTCCCCTTTCCTACAATAGATTATGGAGATCCATTCTTACTGTTCATGTAAATGAATAACTACATTTCATTTTCGGAAAGAACAAGATACTGTTCAGGAAACTAATGGATTTGTTATATGTGTCATATATGAGCCAGGCCCAGAATGCCTAAGAGATTGCTTCCACCTTTTGTTCAAACACAACTGTTGGATGAATGTGCATCCTCTGAATTTTATAATCCATGAACTAATCTTCCTGTGTGCCCTTGCAGTCCAGTCTTTGTGCTGCCCACCATCTTTGGAAACCCCTTTTCCCCCAGACACTCCAATTTGAAGCTTGGACTTTTTCCAGAAGGTGTCTTTATGCAAATTAGCATTTGGTAGTCAGGGACAGGGAGGGAACAGGGCAAGGCAGGCATTTAATCTCTGGTATCACTGAACACTAAAGTCAGGGCCATTCAGACCATGGTATTCCTGATCTCTATGTATGGATGTGAAAGTTGGACAGTGAAAAAAGTGGATAAGAGAAAAATCCACTCATTTGAAATGTGGTATTGGAGGAGAGCTTTGCAGATACCACAGACTACGAGAAAGACAAATAACTGGGTGTTAGAACAAATTAAACCAGAACTACCATTAGAAGCTAAAATGATGAAACTGAGGTTATCATACTTTGGACACATAAAGAGAAGACATGATTCACTAGAAACAACAATAATGCTGGGAAAAACAGAAGGGAGTAGAAAAAGAGGAAGGACAAACAAGAGATGGATTGATTCCATAAAGGAAGCCACAGATCTGAACTTACAAGATCAGAACAGTGTGGTTCATGACAGATGCTCTTGGAGATCGCTGATTCATAGGGTCGCCATAAGTCGTAATTGACTTGAAGGCACATAACAACAAATGAGGCTTCAAAATTAACAGACTGTCAGCCACCCAAACCTTTCTGATGAGGTAAGCTATACAGCAAATAAAAAAGTCAAGACTTCAGTGCTATTTGATGATCTTGGATCCAATTTTGTACTGGAGGAAATTTCAGGTAGTATAAACAGCAAAGAGGACAAAAAGCAATAGGGAAGATGCAGGCTGTTTTATAAATTGACACTGGTCATTAAAGGAAAAAAAGTGCCACCAGCCTCTAAGCTCAAGCACCAACACTAATGGAAAAGTGATGTTTTAAAAAAAGACACATGGCTGAATGCTAGTAGAGGCAGACATAAAATGACAAGCTATTTGTGATAAACATTTTTTTAGAAACAATTTTCACTCCTCAAAAAAGCTACCACCAACTCATTATACAACTAGTTTAGTGTGAGCTATCATTTACTGTTAAATAAATAAACTACATGCATGACCATAGCTAACTAGGCCTAAGAATACAGAGCTAAGCACATACCGTACTGTCTTTGGGGACCTTCATTTTCCACACACCTCCCTTGGCATTGCTTTCTTCTTCCCTGATTTGTGAGGAAAAACAACACTCAACTGTTGTTTACGTGAGGTAAAGGCTAGGTACAGGACAAAGACACAGAATGCAACAGCATTTTTAAAGATTAAAAAAATAAAAACAATTAGTTGTTGAAGCCTGTGACAATGCCTACAGAACTTTAAGAACCTAGGAAAGAACCAAGTACAATATCTAGTAATCAACAGGTTGGTTTTTAGTTTTTCACCCTTTCTTCACAACAGAATAAATCGGTCAAAATTTTTAAAAAAGTTGTTGAACGACTTGAGTTACTCTGATGCAGAATTTCTTCAGTGTTGATTATGCACAGCCCTGCATGAAATTCAGTAAAAAATGCAAACCTATTGTGCAATTTACAGCTAGTATAGCACAGTGGGGAGGAGAGCCTGGCTGGGAGTCCAGAGTCTGCAAGTTCAAATCCCTGCTCGTGTCTCCTGGGTGTAAAGGGCCAGCTAAAGATCACCCCCACAGTGAGTGGCTCAGGGGTTACATGCCCTGCCACCTGCGCAGCTGTGGGCAAGGAAGGGGCTGGCTTGTGCAGCTGGGGCAAGTTGAGCAGGCCCTAGCCAGCTGGGGAGGACTAGCCTCAGAGGGAGGCAATGGTAAATCCTCTCTGAATACCGCTTACCATGAAAACCCTGTTCATAGGGTCACCATAAGTTGGGATTGACTTGAAGGCAGTCCATAATAACAATAAATTGTGCAATTTAATACTTCTAAAATTCCAATGGGATATACAATTCTAGACCAAAAGGTCAATGCTAGGGAGTTTCAGCAAGAGCTTAGGGTGGGGTTTGGACAGACTTAATTTCTGAACCTGATATGACACAGAACATAGCAGGGGTCAGATAAGACATGGGTTTGCACTGGGATGTTTTTAAGAAGATGAGTTGGAAGGAGAGGGGCAGGGTGAACTGCATATGAGTCCAAGACTCGCTACCACCCCTTTATTTTGTAAATTTGCTCTCTTTTTATATCAGGTTGAGAAATACACGTGTTCAAATAGGTCTAGAAAGGGGGGTGGGGAGGAGGATCGTATCTTTCAAGTTATTAAGTGATCAGAACATGGCTCCTCCCCAAGCATTCAAATGACCAAAGAATATTAGTGAAATGGTTCCCAATTGCTATGATGTACCACAGGAGACTAAAATGTTGTACATGGGCCCTACAATTCAGAATTCTGTATGAAATCTACCTACGCATTCACTGTACAGGAAACAAAGACTTATACATGAGTAATGGAAATCTGCATGTGCACTTCTTTATTTGGTGAAGTTATTTCCCATTACTTGTGGACTTGTGCTTTCTGCCTCATAACCTTAGAGATCTACTCCCCTTTAGTCACAGTTTTTCCTAGTGTATGTCAAAAGATAATTTAAGAGTGCACTCTAAATGATGAAAATGCAGAACTTTTTCAACTGTAGGATTCGGGAAAGGAAAATTAAAGCAAGTGTCCAGCCCTCTGAAACCAGTCTTGTAAATAAGACCACAAAAGTTGCTAACCTGCAAAAATGCTTACTAGCCTCCTTCCTTTGGCAGCTCACTTGTTTTCTATGTTGGGTGCAGAGCTTGGATGGAGAACTCCATCCCTCCTCTACCACCCAGCTCACTTGTTTCAGGGCCAACGCAAGACATTTTGCTGCCTGAGGCCAAGGACAAAATGGCACCTCCTATCCATTCCATAGCAGTTGAGTATTATTTCAAAGCTGGTGACAGGACAGTATCCTCCATTACAGCTAAGGGTGACAGGCTGTGGCACATACAGCTCTGATCTCTAACAGAGGAGAATGGCCAGGGGGCTCAAGAAGAATGACTGAGGCAGTGCTGCTGTTGTCCACCTGAGGTAATTGCTTCACTCGGTCTAATGGTATGGCCAGCTCAATTCATCTGCTAGTGCTTGGTTATCATGGATTGTATCCAATTGCCATGTTACCGCAAGGCCTTCCACCTGAGCAATGGGACTTCCCTCTCCCCCCACCCCTGCTAATCTGCTCCAGAGGGCTGGGGGGAACCCCAGAACTGATTTGAGGCCGGGGGGGGAAGGAGAGGAAGTCCTTTTGAGCAGGCACAAGTCCTTGTGCTAACAGGACAACTTCACTGGATACAACCTCATCTCTGTCTCTCTCTCCCTCCCTCAAAAACACCACCACCAACTGACATTCATGCCCAATATAATGTCTGGCATAGAAACACAGCTGTACACGACTCTGTAATCAGAACTAGCCATAGTATGAGAATTGTTTTATTCTGAAGATTTCTTCTGGTCAGACTTAAAGGTCTGCAGCTCTAAGCCAAAGAAGTGGGTCTAGTGCATTTCAGTCATGCTCTCCAACTGGAAGAATCAACATTATACAAGAAATGTAACAGTTATGAGACAAGTACACATTCTATTGCCACTTACAGCATTTTCTGGATTGTGGATAGACACTTCTGTTAGTGAACATTTCCAAATAAGGGAGACCTTTGGGGAAGGTTATTTCAAAAAGTGACTGCTAAAAACTCTCTCTCTCTCTCTCTTTCTGTATAAAGCACAATTCTATGGTTTAAAATACATAATGAAATGTTAATATTACTTATAATCTAAATATTAAACCACATTGCACTGGTTAAAAAAGAAAAATAGGACTGTTATCAAAATAATTAACAAGAAATTACTTATCATTATTATATTAGTAATATGACTTTTCCTTAAAAAAAAGTGACTGTGAAACTTTCGATCAAGGGGACTTCAGCAGTAACATGCATTTTTTCAAGTATGATCTCCAAACTATGATGTCTCTTAGGTGCAGCTTTCAAATACAGGCATAAGTATTAAGAGAGTCCTAACAGCTTTAATTTCCCTTTCACATTCTTCCATCACAGAAAAAAGGGACCAAATCCCTTAAACCTACTCCAAACTAATTTCAGAAGTGGCAAAAAACCACTTGCCCAAACATACAACTCACCTTGGTCTTGAGTCCAATGACGTTTTGCATGAGGTGCTGGTAGGGCTTGTTGGCAAAGTGGGTGAGGATCGTCAAAGCAGCAATTTTATTGAGTATTGCTCACTTTTGTAATTAGTCCATGCTTAAACCTATGCAGTAGACTAATGCAGCCTTCAGCCCAAGACCTTCCTGAGACTGCAAGCTAGACAGAATTGTTTGTTGCCTTTCCCCATTAACTATCAAGTTATTTTTTCAGAACTGTAACTTAAGCAGTGAGTGCCTTTATGAGAATATGAATGCACAGAAGGGTCTTGTTTTTTAGAATGTTTTACGATATTTATCTTGTTTTCCCGAGTAGACACTTGTCATAAGGTTATCCTAGTATACCTGGTGTTAAGGGAAATATGTTGTGTATGTATGTGTGTAACAAGCTCGTGGGCATAGGATTTCAGCATTAGTTTTTCACAGAAAAGATTGTCAGCATCAACTTTTAGGTTTACAGAAGATCTATTCAAGTCAGCAAGATGCACAGGGTTGTTTTTACTGTTTTATTACTTCTATAAATACATTGAATAAGATCCAATGTGCTATTTCAGGCACATCCAAGATCTTGAACATGCCCAGCATGATTTTTGACTTTGTGAACAAGAAAGCCTTCCAGCGTCTCCATTTCAAAAATGGTCTGCCGCATGCAGAAATGGTCTGCGATTCAAGAAACACAAATTCAAAGTTTCACATTGAGAGAGAGAGTATAACTAACTGCACAGTTCACTGAAGCCTGGCCTTGTTTGTGAAGCATTTGTTACAGATACTCAGTGCTAACTTTTGATCAAATTTTACTTGATTTTACAAAAGCCTACTTTTAGTCAAATATATACAAAGGTCGTGCTGCATAACATTAACTTTTAATAAACACTGTGGGCAAATGTAGGTCACTTTAGCATAATTTATCATATTTACAGAGCATAGTAAAAAAATCTTTTTCTCTTTTTTATCCTATGCCTCTCCACTTTTGTTTCTATTACTTATTATTTCTTCTAACAAATCATGCACAAAGCACCATAATAACATGAATATACACATACCACAGCGGTCGTCTTTCTCCACGCATTAAATGATAACTACATCGCAGAGGCAGGTTTGTCACCGGAGGAATATTATTATAAACACTCCAGAAGATCTAAAGAGAATTATTACACTTTATTAATTCACACATAACAGCATGACATTTTCTTGCCTTGTTTAGTTGTGTAGCAGAGCACATGCTTTGCATGCAAGTGATCCCAGGTTCAATCCCTGGGACCTCCAGATAAGCAGAAACCCTGGACGAATGATGTGACTTGGTGTAAGACAGCTTTCTATGTCTGGGATATGGTATCAGGGAACAGGGTTGGGGTTTTTTTGGTAAAAGCTCCTTTAATTTGAAGGGTAGCTGCATCAAGAATCTTTTGTTATTTCTTTGATTTCTTAACCACCCTTCACCATAAGATCCCAGGATGGGCTACTATAGTATACAGCTATAAAAACAAGTAAGACCATTACAATTATAAAAACAAGTAAAACAATTTCAAATGGAACAGAACAGTATAACTTCAGCAAAAGAGGTGGATCTCACAAAACAAAATACAAGGCATTGGAACTATGTCCAGACACACTTTCTAACAAAGTTGGTTCGCTTCCACCATTGTAGAAACAGTGCTACAAGAGCATCTAGCCCAGCCTATAACAGATCTTCAAAAAATCAACAATTCTGTATTTGGTGTCCTCTCAGATGAGTATGCAAGTCACCACTTAAAGTTGCAGCCCATAACATATGACAAATCAACTAATATAATTTTAAAGTAAAATGTTGCTATAAATGCTATCTTTATGAAGAAAAGGCAAACCCCAGAGATCCTGAAGAACATGAGAATTGCGCCAACAGTAAGTTTCTTAAATCATCTTATGATTTTAAACATGATTTTTAAAGCATACTTTTTTTTAAAAATGGACAAACTTTCCAGTACAGTATACCTATAGATAACTAGTTCTGAGTTAAACAGACAATCCCAATCAATGGGCTGCACTCAATGGAGTCACTGTGCAATCAGAATGACTTCTGCTTGTGCAATGGAACTTTCCCTCCTGCCACATGCCTCAGCATCCCCCCAGTATGCTTTGGGTTTCCCCTCAACCTTGTGGAGCAGATCTTGGAGTGTGTGTGTGTGACATACAGGGAGAGAAGTACTGTTGTGAGAGTTGAAGTCATTCTGCTCATACAACAATTTTGTTGGATTCCCCTATGTCTCTGTAGGCTGTATACCGTACCTCCCAAATTTAACAAGTTGTACTGAAATCTGGCCTTCAGCATTCAAACTCCCCTGGCTTTTGAATCTGACAATTGTAAGGACAGGATTGGGTAGGGATTCCCCTATTTTTAATCATCACAAAAGTATCTTTTACCAAGGGACTTCTCCCTTTTCTAACACAACAGAGGGAACTAAGTGAGGGCTAGCATTAAAAAAATAAAAATAAAAGAATGCTGAACTGAAGATTTTCTGAATCAAGAGGTAGGGTATGTTATATGAGGCTTCACATCGAGCCTATCCATGTCTTATTTAACGTTAAGCAACAGGTTAAAAAGGCTTCCTCATCTGCTAATGATAAATTTCTGCTCAGAAGACGAATTTCTAAAACTCTAGAACTGAAAACATGTTTCTGATCGAACGCACATAAAAGTATCCTGCACTGAAATCTGTGTATGTCTTAAGTCTTCTGCATTAAAATACATGTCTGTAAAAACTAGAGATGTGAAGGCTCGGAAAAAAAACCTGGAAAAATTCAGGGGGGAAGAAATAGGCTTTGGCCCAAGGACTTCCATTTTCTTTTCTGGAAAAAAAAAGAACTATGATTTGTTTGTTTGTTTTAGAATGATGAACAAAATGTTTTAAGATAATCACATTTATATTTTCCTGCCTGGCCTTTCCTTCCCCCAAGCTCTGTTCCTTTTGAGTGTTTTTCCTCCTCTCTGTTTTTCTTGTCGTCCCCCCCCCTTCCTTTCTCAATAGGTTTGCAGGATGGGAGGGGCAGCCAAGGATTGCCAGAAGTGATTAGTCCATTCTCTCCATCAATGCAGTGCTGCAGACCTACTCTGAATTGCCCCAAATTGAAGGGGTTCCCCTTGCTTTGCAGAAAGGGGGGAATCAAAGAAGTTCCCTGAACTGAACTTTGGGGGGAGATCAGCTGCACAGGGTACCTCCTTATGGAGCCAAATGGGGGGAGGAAGGTCTCGCTTGCTCTTCTCCACTCCTCCCAATCCACTGATGACTTTCTGGGCCTCAAATCTAGTCCTCACCCCTCACTTTCCCTTGCACCCTCCCCTTCAGCCAGTGACACCCCATACACGCTCTCCTCAAGGACTCTATGAGGGGCTCACCAGGCTCCAGAAAAGAAGCAGGGTTGGGGGGAGAAGTGAGGCAGGAAGAGTTGGGGAGGAGTTGCATTTGCTTTGGAGCACATCCCCTCCTTTTTCTTTACAACTTCAGTTCCCTTTACTCTTGGATTTGCTGGAGGTGTAAGCCTTAGGGCCAGGACTGTCTTTCCTTGCAGGCAATCCTATGAACAACAGGTGCTTACTCTCATCTAAGTGTGCATAGGATAGCAGCCTGCAAGGCCATTTACTCAGAAGTAAAGAGTCACTGAGGTCAATGGGGCTTAGTCCTTTGAAAGTGGGTGGCTGGGATTGCAGGCTGCCACCGTGGGCTCACTTACATGGGATTAAGCCTCCACTGAACCCACTAACTCTTTACTTGTGAGTAAACATGCAGAGACTTGGTTTAGAGCTGATCAGGTCTTCTGGTATTTAATCCTCTCACTCCTCCTTTCTGGGCCTCTGGACTGACAAGCCGCTGGACTGACAAGGAACCCATCAGGAAGGGAAAAGGCAGGGCAGGGGGTGAAAAAGAGAGGTGGGAAGGACACCTCTCAAGGAGGTGTTGCTGCTGCTGCTCTGCTTTGCTTTGGACAAGCCCCACTGGGAGGCAGGAGACACCAACCACAAGCTCTGCAGTCCCGGGCAAAGGAGGAAAGAGGCTCAGGAAACGCAGGAACTCTGCCCTCCACCTGCCTGTGTGTAGCTCTCCTCAGGCCACCTTGGCTGCCTCCTGCCCTCCCTCCTCTAAACGCCTGCCTCAGCTCTTTTCTCCTTTCCCAGACCATGTTGTGCATGTGGGCAGGGAGACAGAGCATTCAATCAGTGCCGTCTGTGCACGTGCACAATAGTGCTAGCATGACAGCTTACGTTCTTATGTATATAGGATATGGACAAGGGGTTGGATCCAATGAAGTCATTGCGCGAGGGCAACAACTTCTGCTTGCACAACTGAATTTCCCTTTCCTCTCCTTTTCACCTCCCAAACCTGCTCTAGGGGTTTCACCACTTCTCCAGAGCAGATTTGGGAAGGCATGGCAGGGGGATAACCCACTTTTTAAAAATTCAACCCCATATTAGACATTACAACTCCTGGAGACTCAGGACAAGTAGGACATTATAACTCTCAAATACAAGAGGAGTTGCATTTCTGCCTCCAGAGGGCACTGGTGTTCTGACAAGAGAAGGAAGAATGATTCAATGCCTTTTTTGCTTGTGGACTTTGTTGTTGACATTTGATCTAGAGATTGGCGGATATGTTTCTGTCCTAAGTAGGCTTCAAAGGGCTGGGAGTCGAGGGCACTGGTAGCAGGAATGCAATCTGGTATTCTGCCAAATACATCCTTCCTGCAAC
The DNA here is from genome assembly GCF_030035675.1 of Rhineura floridana. Taxonomy (NCBI): domain Eukaryota; kingdom Metazoa; phylum Chordata; class Lepidosauria; order Squamata; family Rhineuridae; genus Rhineura; species Rhineura floridana. The sequence goes on along the minus strand of NC_084482.1, from coordinate 173,430,565 downwards.
ATGCTGCCATATTTACACCACACAGCCTTCAGTTCCTTTTGTTTCTCACCGGCTTCAGATTCCTCCACTTTCTGCAGTATGTGAAAGGAACCGGTCTATGTTTGGAAATACTCACACCAAACAAAAAGTAAAGTGACATGTGAATGGGTACACAAGTGTGTTTCAACTGGGGCAAACCTTCAATGTTTAGAAGTCCACAAAGATGATAAAAATGAAGGATCAGAAAATGAGATTGATTAGACAAGTTTCATGTCAAGTACCTAAAGTAGTATGCACTGAGTCATGGTTTCCCCCACTTTTATTTTCTCAACTCTTCTTCTGAAAATGAGTGCTTTTTGTGTTTGCTTGACACTACGGAGGAGACTAATTCAGAAAACACAATAACTTTCTTTACTATAGTATCAAAAGATTCTTCTGTTCTCACCTTTAACTTTTTGCCTACTTCTAATAAAATAGCAAAAACTGAGATGCAAGATTCCTTACAGTTCAGCAGCTTCTAGCTCCATTTGTAACAAAAAATAAAATTTAGAGTAAATTAATAAATTTGTATTTTTAAAAAATGAACTATACTTTTAACAGACATAAGAATTTACAATTAAACTCAACAAACATGATAATTTTTTGAGCAAACCAAGTTATATATAATACATTTTCTGTTCCTATAGTAACAGTGACTTTAAAACTGTACAGGGCACTAAAAAAGCATATTTATCTACCTCCCCCCCCCTGCAATTTTTGACTGGAAAAAAGCTTTTCCCCATGGCCTCAACATTTCCAGAAATTTTACATTGGTAAAAATGGGATTGGAAATTCTGGAAACAAAGATTTGAAATTCAGCACTGAGGGCCCTGATCATAACACAACTGCTTATTGTAGGCCAAACAACAGCACAACACTGACCAATTTTATAATGTTTCACTACATAGAAAGCTAAGCCTAAGCTGAAAATAAAAATAGTTTGGTCCCCTTTCAATAATATCTGGGAGCATTATGATTTTGTATCGCAACATGAAATTTGCATGCACAGCATCTTTTCTGTTACCTGTACAGTTTGTACCGTGTAGATCTTCTTTAAATTTGATGCACATTCAGCTGCTGTTGTACCAGGAAGAGACCTTAAATGAGAGAGAAGCAGATATTTTTATTTTTTATTATTATAATAATAATAATTATTATTATTAATTACATTTGTATACCACCCCATAGCTGAAGCTCTCTGGGTGGTTTACAACAATTAAAAACATTAAAAACAAATATACAAATATAAAAACACATTTTTAAAAAGCAATTTAAAAACACATGCTAAAATGCCTGGGAGAAGAGGAAAGTCTTGACCTAGCGCCAAAAAGATAACTGTTGGCGTCAGGTGTACCTCATCACAAAGATCATTCCATAATTTGGGGGCCACCATTGAGAAGGCCCTCTCCCTTGTTGCCAGACTCCCAGCTTCCCTCCGAGTAGGCACCCGGAGGATGGCCTTGGATGTTGAGTGTAGTGTATGGGTGGGTTTGTGTCGGGAGAGGCGTTCCATCAGGTATTGTGGTCCCAAGCCGTGTAAGGCTTTATAGGTTAAAACCAGCACTTTGAATCGAGCTTGGAAACATACAGGCAGCCAATGCAAGCGGGCCAGAGTCAGTTTTATATGTTTGAACCGTCTGGTCCCTGTTACCAATTTGGATGCTGCATTTTGCACAAGCTGCAGTTTCCGAACCGTCTTCAAAGGCAGCCCCACGTGGAGTGCATTGCAGGTTAAAGGTTAAGTATAGTAAGTATACCCATCAGACATTTGAAAAGAAAAACAATGATAACAAAGCATTCCCTATGGTTTTGTTTTTTAAAAAAAGGAGTTCCGGGGAGGTGGGTACCATGGTGTCACTTATATTATGAAAGTTAATACAGTAAAATGGTACATTTGATCAATATATTTGAGTGATCATCCAACTCTGGTGTACAAAGAAGTTGTGTAAAAAGAAGCCATATATTTGAGAATTTTCAGTCCTTATTTGGTTTGAATTTGGATGGAAGGAAAATAGAATTCATTACAAAAAAGCAACAATTCTGTTCTGAAGTCAGGTTTGGCAAGGATGGTTAAATCTATTGTCAAAAGGTTATGATACAGATTATTGTCTCTCTCTCCCTCCCCCACTTCTTTTTCAGGTTAATTCCTTTTGAATGCAAGTCTGCAGACATTTTGTCTCATTACACAGAGGTTTTAACAGGTTTTATTTGTTTTGCATCTGTACCACTAGATGGCAACATTCTATAAATCTAGTAAGACCCTATACAGGGATTGAAATCCAAGAAAAGCCCACAAAAGTTAAACGTCATGTTATTTCTGTTTCACTAGAAACTCTTTTCATACAAGTGCTGACAATTGAAATGGGTCATGAAGAGAACTTAAATATACATGCATACATTTCCTATAAATTCAGTACAATATACTTGTGGTTAAACATTCATTTAGATATTCTTGAATACAAGAGACTAATTCCAGAAAAGCCATGTTGCTTCTCTGTTACATGACTAACCTGACGAGCATCCTTTGGACTTTTGGGCCACTGGAAACCATCAAATATCATGAAAGTTTATGTACCCAATATGTTTCAGTAACCAATTACAGTGGAATTGCAACTGGCAGGCAACATAGCAAGATGGACATAAGAACATAAGAAGAGCCTGCTGGATCAGGCCAGTGGCCCATCTAGTCCAGCATCCTGTTCTCAAAGTGGCCAACCGGATGCCTGCAGGAAGCCTGCAAGCAGGACCTAAGCACAGGAGCACTCTCACCACCTGTGGTTTCCAGCAACTGGTATTCAGAAGCATACTGCCTCTGGCTGTGGAGGCAGAGCATAGCCATCATGGCTAGCAGCCTTTGATATCATTATCCTCCAAGAATTTGTCTAATCCTCTTTTATAGCCATCCAAGTTGGTGGCCATCACTGCCTCTTGTGAGCAAGCCTTGTCAAGCAAGATTTCATTAGGAACATACTAGCCTGTGTTGCAAAGGGGATAGAGTTTGGGACTTGAATTCAGTTTCTGGTCAGTTACAGAATTACTGAATGCCTACACACATATCTTTATTGCTCAATCTATAAAATGGAACACTTTGCTTGTTTTAAGAACTGAGGTTTGTTTTACAGCACACTGTATCCTTGAAGTTCTAAATGGTGATAATTTCTTGTGCAAACTACGCCCTGCGCCTTCAAAATATATTATCAGACTCAGGATGGTAAAGAGATTATATTATCTTTTTTAGCAGATGAGCCAAATGAATGTGTGTTTGGAGCTATTTATCTACTGATAACAGTTTCATAAGCATTACAACAGATGAAAAGTGAGATAATGTTTCAATATACTGAAAAAGTACAAGGATTCTGAGTCCCTTCATGCAATGTTTGCTTTACTCAGAGTTAATCAGTACTGCAATAAATAAATAAATAAAAACAGTAGCCCAAATCCACGGCAGTGGTGGTGGTGAAAAGTGGATTTGGACTCTCTCTGGCAAATGGGTAACAAATGGATTGTATCAAAGCCACTGTCCACCCGTTGGAATGGCTAGACATGCAGAGCTCACTACTATGTACACTTCTCTCTGGATCACAGCCTGTGTTTTTAGTTCTGAATACTATTGCTGTTGACTGGAAAAGCATTCAATAGATTTGCAGATGGCAGAAAAGCTGCTATTTTTATTGTTAAAGGATGGACGGAACAGTGATTTTCCAGTAATTTGCCTCAGATAGCAAAGTTGTTTGTAGATGAACATGTCATTGTACAGCAGCTTGAGAAAATTGATTTCTCTTTTAGTACACTGAAAAATTGCTGAATCATCTTACGGCAAAATAAACTAGAAAATACACATGCACACAAGTCAGCCTTTCCCAACCTGGTGCCCTCCATTTAGTTGTCTTGGACTACATCTCCCACCCAGCACAACAATCAAAAATGTCCTCAAGTACCTACTAATAATCTACTAGTTATTACTGTCAGAGAGCTTTTAGAACTTTTATTTTAAGAAATAAGATATTCAAATGAGCATTAATTGTAAGAGTCATGTGAATCCTTGCAGATTGCTTCAGACAATTCTGCCTAGAAACATCACTGTCGAATTAGTGAGAACTAAAGGACACTGCCACCCTCTCAACCTCATAGAGGCTTTAATTCAGTACTAAGAGTGGAGAGACAGAGAAATGAAATTAAGTTTTGATTAGCATTTTAAGAAGAGTGAACCACAGAAAAAGCTGAAGCCTATTTCAGAAATTGCAGAAAACACAGTAAGATAATGATGGGATCTCTCTATATTACTAGAAGCTTGAGATATTCTAGAACATAGAGAAAAGAAACAGAATATGGGTTTTTTATTACAAGATGTTTCATAAAACCACACTAGCACATCTGAACTGGAAAAAATGGCATACACATGAATCCTTGAATTGCCTTAACAGGTTAAATCAATGGTCTATTCAGCTCAATCGTTGAATTCTAAAAGATTCCCATTTGAAGCATTTTAGAGCAGAGATGAGAACCCTGAACCTCCAGTTGCTGTTCACCTCACATCAGCCCAGCTTCTGTAGCCGATAATCAGGGATGATGGGCGTTGGAGTCCAGCACCATGTGGAGTTACGGTCCGCATGGGCAAACAACAGTGCCTGAAAAGGCTCCAAGGAAAATAAAAGGGGGACTGCAGCAGGACCATGTAAGTCCATGTCATGCTTTTGGGATCCCAAGGGCAAGACATGAGAAGCAAAACATTAAAGACAGTACTGATCAGTTCAGCAAGCCCATGTAGCTGCCAGTTTCCATGAGATGGGTCAGGCCTTGAGCTCCTACCAACAAAGTCACACATAGAAACGAGTACAGAAGACAGCGGCGTCACTAGCAGGAGTGAGGGGGGGTGCGCACCAGTCACCCCGTCCATGCCCCTGGGAGGGCGCGAGCCGGAGGGGCACCCAGCTGGAGAAGGCCTGGGAACGCTGGCGCGCCTCCCTTGCCCGGCTGATGCTGCTCCCGGTCCCGCCCGCCTGCCTCCCAGGAGGAGTTGGAACAGCCTTGCCAGGCAACGGCGTGGGGCAGCTCTGGGTGTCACCCCCCTCATGGTGACACCCGGGTGCGGGCCACACCCTCCGCACCCCGGTAGTGACACCCCTGATGGAAGATGAGGGGGTGGGAAGCCAGGGAGAGGGTTGTAACACCCTTAACAGCTGTTCAGAAGGGCCTGCCCCACTGTTTGAATGGGGCAGCTTTGGATAAAAGCTTTAAAAGTAATGAGCACCAATAAATACCCCAGCTCATTAATTACTTTTAACATTTTCGGACAACGATACAGAATGATACACATATGTATATATATGTGTGTGTGTGTATTGTATTTTATGTATTTTAATTGTATTTTATGTATTTTAATTTATTTTAATGTTTTTGTGATGTTACTGTTTACAATTTTATTATGTACATGTTTGATTTTATTTTTGTAAGCTGCCCTGAGTGCCCTATTATAGGGTAGAAGGGCAGGATAGAAATATTTTAAATAAATAAATAAAATAAAAATGGCATATCCTCCATCCTGTATTCTGTTTCCATTTTGGAAGGGACAGTACTCATGCCAGCCATGTGCAAGAAGCAAACTCAGGGAATTTCTGAGGTATTGAGAAATAGGAAAGAAAAAAGCTGAAAGTTTTTTTAAAAAAAGCAGAAAAGGGGTAGAAACAGACTGTGCATGCATGCCTCATCCTGCTCTGTCTTTTCTTTCTCTGTGTGTGTGTGTGCATGCGGGGGGGGGCATACGTTCCATTTTCCTTGAAGCAGGAGTCCCCTGCCTCTTTCCTCAAAGAGGACTGCTTCTCTCCCATTACAGGACTCTCACAAGGAGGCAAGAGGATTTAGCTACACCAGATACCCCTCCTTATAGCAACTACCTTTCTTCCTCATTCTGTCCCTCAAAAAGCACAGGAAAACAAGACACCCTTCCCTTGCAGGAGAAGGGATGTCAGAGAAAGACCCTTTGCTGGTGTCCTAGGTCCAAGCACCTTGCTAGGCTGGCAGAAAGATCTCACTTGCAAAGCCTTGGGAGCCTGGGCATCCAGTCTGACAGCTTGTCTCCTACCCTCACAACTGGAAGGCAGCAAAGCCATCCTGATCATGGTGCTGCCTACCAGAGGGGAAAAGCCAGCAAGCTGCCAGCTGTGGTTACTAGTTGGCCACCTGCTGACCTCCCCACATACTCACACAATTCTCTCACCCGCTGAACCCCAATCAAGAAAGGAACTTGGAACGGGACCTCAGATTTGATCAGACCATGTGGGAGGGCATTTAGGTTTAAGTCTTTAAAGAGAAGAACCAGCATTTCAAACTGAGTTCAGAAATAAGAAGCCAATAAAGTTTGAGCGGGATTCCAGGCAATAGTCTGGTGGCAACTGGATGTTTTTCAAGGGAAGTGCCACCAAAAGCGCATTTCAGTATTCCAACCTAGAGGTTACTACAAAATGAAGTACTGTGGTCAGGTCAGTCATCTTCAGGAAACAACACAGGTGGTGTACCAGTCAAACATGTAAAAAGCACTCTTAAATGTTCAGGCAGCAGCAGTGATTGGAAGCAGTGACAGACTGTGAAGCAGCCCCTGACCATAGCTCTGAATTCTAAGAGGGAAGGCCCATGCCTCAGTGGTAAAGCATACAAAAAGTTGTCCATTCAATCCCTGGCATGTCCAAGCAGGATTGGAAGAGACCCCTGTCTAAAATCCTGGAGAGCTGTGTGATGTTCCTGTATTAATGTATATATGGTAAGTGCTGTTTGTATAGAAGATACATGGTACGTGGAATGAAAGAGGAGGGGGGAGTAAATGAGCAGTAGAATGCTGGATGACTGGCTGAGTGTTTTGAATGGCTGAGAGTATAAATGGAAGGATGACAGAGGAAAGGGGGTGGACGTTGGTGGGTTGTTTGAGAGGTGTTTGGTGGGGTTTTTGAGAGGAGATTGTGTGGAGAGTTGGTGGATGTGAGGAGAGTGTGGAGTTCAGATTAATACTAAGACAAGTATCACAGGAATAGATGAAACCATATGCTTATGTGCCTTTATAAAGTAATCTTGTTATTTCTAATATTTAATAAACACTATTTTGGTTTACCGGAGGCCTGATCCTTGGCTGGGGAATATACAGACCAGAAGGGAGGGCAAGGTGCTTACCAAGGCTGAAGGGAAAATGTAACAATTGGTGGCAGCGGTGAAGGGAAGAATATAACACCACAAGTATCCAGAGCAACCCAGAGTTGTATGCTTTTTATATAAAGATCAAAGGGATTGGGGACAGCTTAAGCACACAGTCACAGAGGTAACCTGATAGAGACACTCAGGCAGAGTCTCTGGGAATACTGGTTATAGGACGTGACTGGTGGTGCTGCCTAGCAGGGGGATCTGGTGAGGTCTGTGCTAGAGCGGAGAGAGAAACCATAAAAAAGGACAGTCCGGACTGGTGGAGTCCCTGGTGGTGCCTAGTGACAGGCAGTAGCCACGAGCAGGTAGGAACCTGACAGGGAGAGCCAGGGAAGGGCGTCACAAGCTGCCTGTAAGTGTAGACAATACAGAGCTAGATACATCAATGGTATGACTTGGCAGAAGGCAACTTCCTATGAGGGAGTGGAATCCTGTCCAACATGGGGCACATACCCAGTACTGGATTAGCCAACCCTCACTAAACAGAAACAAGCAAATAGATGCAAAAATGTAGTAAAGTGTCTGCCTGGGAGCCTTAGCCAATTGCAGACTCCCAAGTATGTGTTTACTTCTGTGAAGGCAACTCTTCTTCCATTTAGGGAGCGCCTTCCTTAATACAAACATCACTCTTGGTGTGAAGCAAACCTAAGTGCTGAATCCATGAAGCAAAATGATCTTCATTTTGTGTCTGCGCATGGTACCGATAAAATGTAGCTCTCCTGCTGTATCATATGGCCAAATATGTTTTCAGCAGACTGTCACTTTCTATATCTGGGTATGCCAATGAGAGATTTATCATTAACTTTAGAGGACTGGAATACAGGCCAGCACTGGACCTGGATAAACACTCCCACCTGAACATTAAACTATTTGTTTGGCTAACTAAAATATACTTTGGAAGGGGGAAGAGAGAACCTTGTAACAGCAAAATGAGTTTAGTAATGTTGTATTGTCAATTTAAGATTGCCAAGGGAACTATTTAACACCAAAGTAAAAATAATCTGTAAGTACTCCAACAGCGTCACTTAGCTGCTCAAGAAAAAAATAAATAAATAATATTTAAAGACATTTCGTTGCAAATTCAGTGTCCATGATCACATAGCAATTGCATGCTTGGACCAAGTTTTGTTCTGTGGTTTCTACACAACCTCTGTATGAGAGCCAATATAGTTATGTTGCCAACTAAACAAAGAAGTTATTGCTGACCAATAATTTCCCCCACAAGGCTTTCATTACTTTCACTCTTCTGAAATTAACAGGACAAATGTCAGGTGGCTCCTGACAGCCTCCGAATTCCAAGGTAGTGGTGAATCTGGAACTAACGACAGCACAGGATACCATACCACTGTTGCCTAAATAACATGCCCTTAACAGCTGCCATTTCCCAGCATTTTAGAGTTGAGCAAACATGGAAAACCCTTAACACAACATATTAAACTGAATTTTTTTTTGCTAACTGAATAGGTATTACTTTGTAGTACTTTTAACTTGTTCATACTATTTTTAACTATTCATAAATTCAAGCCATATACAGACGTTTAAGTCCACACCACCACCCCAACAACAAAAGGTAACAAAATCACCGAGAGGTATGCTGGGCTATACAAACATTTTCTATGACTTCTCTTTGTGTCATGAACATTTTTCAGGCTCTTTAAAAATGCATGTGTACATTATATCCAGAATTACAATAATAAAATATGTAATAATTATACAGTGGTATTAAACACTAACACACACACACACAGAGTAAAAGCTAACGTTTCATTATTAGCAGAATGTGGTGCAATAGTGTAGAGAGATAAAAATCAGGTTGGGAAACCCAGGTTCAAGTTACTACCACCATTTCTACCAACAACAAAGGTGCCAGGACTCAAGCTGTCCTGCAAACCACAACCTCTAAGCTGGTGATCCTGTATGTGCTAATCCCAGAAGTGTAAAATGTTTTGCAAGGCACATGACCACCCCACCCTCCCTTATTGCAGAGTGGAGTAACAGAATGAAACAACTGAGCTGAGAATGTAGTTGGTGATATGTGCAAACATGGCTCCCCCAAGTTACCTCCTTTCTTTCTTTCTCTTTCTCCTTTGTGGAACAGAGGCCATTTGTCCACAGTTGTACTATACATAACCATGCAGCTTCTCATTGGGTTCATTTTTATGATTATTCAGTATTGTTTTATGGTAGTTAAAGCTTTTTGTGCTTTTAGCTTTTGCTGTACACCGCCCTAATAATTTATATGTAGGGGAGGTCTATAAATAGTTTTAATAAATAAATAAGGTTATAAAATAAGTATGTAACACATAGCTAGCAGTATTTAACAAATATTTTAAAATAAATGTATTTGCCTTAAGTAGTATAGATCAGGTTCTGTTATAAACAATCTTTATTCAAAGAAACACATTCTCAATGTAGGTGCTGTAACTAAAGATGTTTGAGAAGGGCTGAACTTTACATAATTAAGATGTCACAATGCTAAGACAAAACAACAGTGAATGCTTTTCCTCAAGCATCTGACTGTAAGGCCATGCATCAGCATGGCTTCAGGCCCAGCTATAGGACAGAACCAGCCTTGAGCACCCTAGTACTACCCTGTTAATTCTCCTGGACCTCTAGAGGCTTTCAATATCTCTCAGCAGCTTTTAGTACCATCAACAATGGTATCCTTTTGGATCACCTATTAGAGTTAGACTTAGGGGGCATAGTTTTATAGTGGCTCTGGTCATCCCCCGATGGGCATTCCCAGATGGTCGCACTGAGTTCTTTGGCTTACAGGGTGCTGCAGAACTCTAAACTGTCCCCCATGGGCTCCTACTGGGAGAAAGGGGAGGATATAAATTTAATAAATCGTCATCATCATCTACATGAAACTGCTGTGGAAAGTCGTACAAAGGTGTGCGCTGCAGTGTTACCAGTATGCTGATGACATGCAGCTCAAACCTTTCTTTTCCATCTTCTGATTTAGGGAGACTGACTGATGAAACCTTAAACCACTGCCTGGAAGTAGTTATGGGATGGAGGAGGGCAAGCAAGCTGAGGTTAAAACCAGGCAAGGCAGCAGTGCTGTGAGTTGGAAAATCCCCGACTCTGGAATGATTCGACAGGCTAGCACTCTTCCTATAAGGCCACGTTTGGAGTGCTCCTGGATTTGTCCCTGAAATTAGTGGCCAGGAATGTGGTTTATCAGCTTCAGCTGGTATGCCAACTGCAGCTTGTTCTCGGGAGGGCAGACCTAGCCAGTGATCCATAATAATAATAATAATAATAATAATAATAATAATAATAATAATAATAATAATAATAATAATAATAATAAATTTTTATTTGTTAGCCGCCTATCTGTCCGAATTAACGGACACTCTAGGCGACTTACAGCAGCATGATAAAATACAATAACAATCCAGAACACAATTATCTATTAAAACTAACAGCAGAACATCAAGTAGTACATCAAAAACTAAGCTACCCCAAAATTCCCATAGGCCTGCCTGAATAGCCAAGTCTTGAGCTCGGCGAAAACCCATCAGGGAGGAGGCATGTCGAAGATCATAAGGGAGAGAATGCTTTGGTCACGTCCAGATTAGACTACTATAATGCACCATGCATAAATCAATACATTTAATGTTAGCCCAAAGACCACTGCAGAAATATGCACCCTACATGGGGCTGCCTTTGAAGAGAGTCTGAAAAAAGCAGGTTCAGAATGTAGCCCCTAGAGTTCTGATGACTGCACAGCTGCCAGGTTCAATAACACCTTATTATACTAGCAACACTGGCTGCCAGTGTGTTTCAATGTCCAATTTAAAGTGCTGGTGTTAGCTCGGGCCCAATCTTTTTAGGCCTTTAAAGGCTCCATCTCCATCAGAGGTCTCGTGGTATGTCCATCTCCTGCATCTATATGGTGACTGACCGCAACAGAGGGGGCATTTTCTGTGGTGGCTCCACACTTTTGGAACTTCCTCCCACTTGGACACTTGCAGCTAGAAATATTCACCTCTTAGCAATCTGGCAGGGAAACTTTTGTTAGCTGGTAGAGTTGGCTGTTCTCTTCCAGACTGTCTAAATGCCACAAATGGCTAACATGGGTAGTTATGTGACCGGGTAAATGAGCTAGTCACTTTTGCAGACGAAGTTGCCATTTTGGGTATCAAACTATTGCCCTTAAAAAGGTTAGACAAGGCTGCTGGATGAGGCCAATGATCCAGCATACTCACAGGGGCCACCCAGATGCCTATGTGAAGTCCCCTAGAAGGACCTGAGTACTCCCCATCTGCAATTCCCAGCAACTGGCATTCAGAGGCATACTGCCTCCAACAGTAGAGGTAGAACATAGCATTGTGGCTAGTAGTTATGGACAGCCTTCGCCTCCATGAATTTGTCTAATCCTCTTTTAAAGCCATCCAAGTTGGAGGCCATCACTGCCTCTTGCGGGAGTGAATTCCAGAGTTTAACTATGCGCTGTGTGAAGAATACCTTCTTTTGTCTGTCCTGGATCTTCCAACATTCAGCTTCACTGGATCTTCCCAAGTTTTAGTAGCATGAGAGAGGGAGAAAAACTCCCCATCTACTTTCTCCACAGTGTGCATAATTTTATAAACCTCTATAATATCTTCTCATACTTGCCTTTTACATACATGAAAAAGCCCCAAGTGTTGTAAACTTTCCTCATGGGGAAGTTGCGTCATCCCCTTGATAATTTTGGTTACCCTTTTCTGAACCTTTTCAAAATCTACAATATCCTTTTTAAGGTGAGGCAACCAGAAATGTACATAGTATTCCAAATGTGGCTGCACCATTGATTCATATAACATTATTATATCAGTAGCTTTATTTTCAGTTCATTTCCTAACGATCCCTATCATAGAAATTCACCCTTTTCACAGCTGAAGCACACTGGGTTAACATCTTTATCAAGTTATCCACTACAGCCGCAAGATCTTTTTCCTGGTTAGTCTCTACTGGTTCGGACCCCATGAGAGTATATGTGAAATTAAGATTTTTTTGTCCCGATGTACATCACTTTATACTTGTTCACACTGAATTGCATTTGCCATTTTTCTTCCCATTCACTTTACATTCATTTTGCTGTCCACTTCCCCCTTCAATCTACACAGCTTGCCAACAGCTGCTGTGTCAGTTGTAGATGATGCAGCTGTAATCTACTGGGCAGGAAGAAGTCAAAGGTGGTTTGTTCCAGTGGGGTTTTCATCCTGTCTCCCAGACCATAAGTCACAGCAATCTAGCCAAGCTACCTGCAGTGTGAAGGATAAGCTAAGTTGGATGTTGACTTTAAACAAACATTTCTAAGGTTTTAAGTCTCAATTGAGTAACAGAATCAAAGAGAAGTGGAAGACTATTTTTAGCACATTCAGACCAGTTACTGCTGAGCTGACACACAAGTGAGCCCTGTAAATAGAAACAGTGCAGACAAACACTTATGCAATTACTTGCATCACACCTAAAGGCGCAATCCTATGCATTTCTACTTAGAAGCAAGATTCACTGAAGATATACAAGATTGCAGCAAGGGCAGAAACAGTAACAGGACATTTAGTTTACACATCTTCCATGGGGCAAGTCTGAAAAATAACATTTTATGTGATTTAATGAATGTAAGCTGAAGAAGAGATATAAAGCAAGAGTTGTAAAGCTACACTGTTGCTTGTGGCCCCAACTTATACTGCCACCCCACATTGTTGCATGGCATTAATATATCACACAACAGGGGCTTGGCAGAGGAGGTGTAGAGAGGAAGAGACAGACAGAGAGGGCTCTGAGGCTGTGTGCTCTGAAGGGCTCCATAGTAGATTGACTGGAAGGGATGTGGCCTGATAGCTGCTGGCTAAACAGGCATGGCCTGATAGCTGCCGAGTGCAACTAGAAGCAACTGTGTGTGCTGGGAGTTTTCATTCTGTTTCCTGACTTCTAACTGAGCAGAGCAGACAGAGCTGTATCAGCTGGTCCAGAGAAGATACAAGCGAGCCAGCTCTGAGAGCAAATGAAGAGGAAGAGCTAACAGGAGTTACGGCACACTGCATACCAGTGCAATTCTCTTATTTACCCTGAAGGAGGACAGGGCAAAGCACAGGCCATTTCCATACAAGTAGAAAGAAACAAAAGACAGTAGAGACTATGGACAAGAAGGACACTCCACTGGTGGTGTGTGCAAAGTTTGTTTTCTTGTCTGGGAACAACATGGCGTAAACGTGCAACAAGTGCAAGCTGTTGGTGCTGTTGGAAGAAAAAGCAGGGCTGTGGAGTCGGAGTCATGGAGTTGGAAGCAATTTTGGGTGGAGTCGGAGTTGGTAGAAATGCACTGACTCCGACTTCAAAATAAATTTTGATTAACAAATGTTTTAAAATATAAATTCACAATGTCAGAGAAGCTTCCCATGAAGTCAGCTGTAGTTGAGCATTTCACCATAACTCAAGATGGAAAACATTTTGTGTGTCAGTGTATGACACAGGACCCAGATGAAGACAAATGCTGTGATGCCGAGATCAGCGCATATTCAGGCAGCAATAAAAATGCTCCTATGAGAACTTCCAATTTAAAAAGACATTTACAGCCCTTTCCAGGAAGCAATTTTGGGTGGAGTCGGAGTCGGACAGTAGAAAAATAGAGGAGTCGGAGTTGAAGGTTTGGTGTACCAACTCCACAGCCCTGAGAAAAAGTGAGGGGCCTTCACCGGTGGAACTACGGAACTGCTTCCAGGCACTTAAGGATCAGCCTAGAGGACAGTCTGCAGGGGAAAAATTACAGGAGACCCCATGCGACAGTGAGGGAGAGGCTGAAGCTCAGTCAAGCAGCGGCAATGAAACCACGCACCATGACAAGAAGAAGGGAAGTAAGTGGGGGACTCTCTACTGCGTGGGATTGAAACCCAAGTATGCCGAGAGGACAGATTAGAGATGTGATGGAAGGGTTGCTATTGCTAATAAAGCCCACTGACAAATACCCCTTTCTTCTAATCTGTGTGGGAACAAATGATACTGCCAAGCAGAGCTATAAAGAAATCACATCAGACCTTGAAGCTCTGAGCAGAAAACTCAAAGACTTTGGGGCCCAGATAGTTTTCTCATCCATTCTTCTGGTATTTAGGAGTGGAAAGGGAAAGAATTTGAGAGATTTAGATTCTGGGACCATGGACTATACTTCCTGGAAGATGGAATGCTGGCAAGTAATGGGTTGCACCTCACAAGGATTGGAAAGAATGTGTCTGGCCACAGCATGGAGAAATTCATCAGGAAAGCTTTAAACTGAATCCTAAGGAGGGGGATGTAAACCTGGCGGTAATGACTAACAAAGTCTTGTGCATAGTAAGAGGAACTGAGGGACCAGTAATAGTCTTCATAAAAATGCAGGAAGGAAGCCAGGATGTAAATCGCATTGTCTTTGATGTCTTTATACTAATGGCCAGAGTATGGGAAACAAACAGGATGAACTTGAACGCTTAATACAAGAGAGTAAATATGACTTGATAGGTATAACTGAAAGCTGTTGGGATGTAACTTGTTCAAAAAGAACAGAAGGAATAGAAATGGAGGTGGAGCCACACTACATGTTAAAAATATATATCCCTCCACAGAAATACAGAAGGATGAGCTCCACCGAGAATATCTGGATTAAAATTAATGGGGCAAGGAATAAAAGAAACATTAATTGGAGTCTACTATTTACCACCCAACCAAGGAGAAGCCGAGGATGAAACTTTTGAAAAGCAAACTGCCAATGTTTCGAGGAGGCATGATGTAGCAGTAATGGGGGACTTCAATTACCCCGATATTTGTAGCGAGACAAATTCTGCCAAACACAGCCTCTCCAAGAAGTTCCTGACTTGTGTTGGAGATAACTTTCTCCTACAGAAAGTGGAAGAAGCAACTAAAGGATCAATTCTCCTTGAATTGATTCTAACCAATAGAGATGACTTGATGGATGAAGTGGCAGTTATGGGAACTCTGGGGGAAAGTGACTATGCTATACTGGAGTTCTTGATTTTAAAGGAAGCAAAAGCTAAGAGTAGCCATATGTGTACCCTGGACTTCAGAAAAGCCAATTTTAATAAACTCAGAACAATGGTAAGTAAGGTTCTGTGGCAAGTGACCCCAATGAGAAAAGGAGTCCAAAATGGATGGGAGCTTTTAAAAAAGGAAATTCTAAAGGCACATTGGCAAACAATTCCATCAAGGGAAAAAAGGGGAAGATACAATGCCTTGCAAAAGTAATCAGACCTCTGACCAATGCTCTCATATTACTGAATTACAAATAGTACATTGTAATTTCATTCGGTATGATATTTTATTTTGAAACACTGAAACTCAAAATCAATTATTGTAAGGTGACTTTGGTTTGATGTTGAGAAATGTAAGAAACATAAAAACCTGAAACATGTTGCTTGCATAAGTAGTCAACCTCCACATGCTCTTTGGTCTTCATTTTCCTTCAGATCTGCAGCCCGACCAATGATGCTTCAACAGTGAGGTTTTTATGCTGACAATGTGACAGCAACTTTAATGGTTCACAGGTGGAGGCCAATGGTAAGGTAACTATGTCCTCAACAGGGCAATTTCTTTCACTGCGTAACTGGGGGCTTCCACAGCACAGGGGTTGAATACTTATGCAAGCAACATGTTTCAGTTTTTTATGTTTCTTACAAACATTTCTCAACATAAAACCAAGCTCATCTTACAATAATTGATTTTGAGTTTCAGTTTCTCAAAATAAAATATCATACAGAACAAAATTACAATGTACCATTTGTAATTCAGTAATATGAAAGTATTTGTCAGGGGTTTGATTACTTTTGCAAGGCACTATAGTAAAAGATATATAGAGGACATATAAGCAAGCCAGCTTTCAGAGAGAGAGTGAACAGAGCGAGAGAACAGGCAGATCAAACAGGAGTTTGACAAAGGAGCTGTAGCAAGGAAGGAAAAAGGCAAGACGGCTCTGAAGCCATGTGGTCTGAAGGGCTCCATAGCAGCTTGATTGGAATAGCCTGATAGTTATTGGCTTAAGGGTGTGGCATGAGAACTGCTGAGAGCAAAAAGCAGCAGCTGTGTGTGCTGGGACTCTCATTCTGCTTCCTGACTCCTAACAGAGCAGAGCAGAGGGAGCTGTCTCAGTTGATCTACAGGTGAGGACATATAAGCAAGCCAGCTTTCAGAGAGCAAGCAAACAGAGCAAGCAAACAGGCAGAGCAAACACGAGTTTGACAAAGGAGTTCAACAGGGGAGGTCCATAAAAAAACCCACCCAAACAAATTACTAATTCTCCTTGTACAGCGCACTGCATATTAATGGGACTCTCACGTTTACCCTGAAGTAGGACAGGCCAAAGCACAGGCCACTCCAAAACAAGTAGTTAGAAAGAAACAAAAGGTAGAAGAGAGTATGAACGGAAAGGATTCTCCAGTGGTTGTGACCTGCAAGGTGTGTGCCATGTTTGTTTTCTTGCCTGAGAACAACATGGTGTACACCTGCAACAAGTGCAAGCTCATGGCACTGTTGGAAGAAAAGGTGAGAGGACTGGAACGGCGGGTGGCCACACTGAGGACTATAAGAGAAGATGAAGAGTTCTTAGACAGAACGCTGGAACAACAGCAGCAAAGAGATGTGGAGGTGGAGGAGCAACAGCATGTGGTAGCACAAGAGGAGACTGCTTTGGAGAGGAATAACGAAGTGGAGGAAACTCCATGGGAAAGGGTGACAGTCAGGAGCAGAAGACCTAGAAGACACCCTTCACCAGTGGAACCGCTTTCAACCACTTGAGGAGGAGACTGGAGGACAGCCTGTGGAGGAAGAATTACAGGAGACCCCGTGCGACAACGAGGAAGAGGCTGAAGCTCAATCAAGCAGGGACAATGAAACCATGCCCCACAACAAGAAAAGAAGAGTACTAGTAGTGGGAGACTCCCTACTGCATGGGATCCAAACCCAAGTATGCAGAGAAGATCCGTGGACTCGCCAGGTATGCTGTCTACCAGGAGGACAGATTAGAGAGGTGACGGAAAGGTTGCCATCACTCAACAAGCCCACCAACAGGTATCCCTTTCTCCTCATCCATGTGGGAACAAATAACACTGCCAAAAGGAACTATGAAGAAATCACATCAGACTTTGAAGCTCTGGGAAGGAAACTCAAGGACTTTGGGGCCCAGATAGTTTTTTCATCCATCCTTCCAGTACTTAGAAGAGAAGTAGAAAGGGAAAGAAAAATACTCCATGTGAATGATGGCTATGAAGATGGTGCAGACGTGAGACATTTGGATTCTGCGACCATGGGCTATGGTTCCTGGAAGATGGACTGCTGGCAAGTGATGGGTTGCATCTCACAAGGATTGGGAAGAATGTGTTTGGCCACGGCATGGAGAAGTTCATCAGGAGGGCTTTAAACTGAATCCTAAAGGGGAGATGTAAACTTAGTGGTAATGACTGATGAAGGCTTATGCACAGTAATAGGGCCCAGTAACAGCCCTCAGAAAAATGTAGTAAGGAAGACAAGTCATAAATCACATGGTCTTTGATGTCTGTATACTAATGCACAGAGCATGGGAAACAAACAGGACGAACCTGAACTCTTAATACAGGAGGGCAATTATGACTTGATAGGTATAACTGAAACTTGGTGGGATGACTCCCATGACTGGAATATAGCAATTGAAGGATACAACTTGTTCAAGAAGAACAGAAGGAATAAAAAGGGAGGTGGAGTTGCGCTATATGTTAAAAATATATATCCCTGCACAGAGATACAGGAAGATGAGCTTGGTAGCTCCACCAAGAGTATCTGGATTAAAATTAATGGGGCAAGCAACAAAAGGAATGTGGTGCTTGGAGTCTACTACCGACCACCCAATCAAGGAAAAGATGAGAATGTAACTTTTGAAAAGCAAATTCCCAATGTTTCGAGGAGGCATGATGTAGTAGTAATGGGGGATTTCAATTATCCCGATACCTGTTGGGAGACAAATGCTGCCAAACACGGCCCCTCCAAGAAATTTCTGACTTGTGTTGCAGATAACTTCCTCCTACAGAAAGTGGAGGAAGCAACCAGAGGATCAGCTATCCTGGATTTGATTCTAACCAATAGAGATGATTTGGTGGATGAGTGGCAGTTACGGGAACTCTGAGGTAAAGTGACCACACCATACTTTAATTCTTGATTTTAACAGAAGCAAAAGCTGAGAGTAGCCATACGCGCACCCTGGACTTCAGGAAAGCTGATTTTAATAAACTCAGAACAATTGTAAGTACGGTTCCATGGCAAGCCACCCTAATGAGAAAAGGAGTCCAAGATGGGTGGGGGTTTCTAAAAAACAAAATTCTAAAAGTGCAATGGCAAGCAATTCCAAAAAGGAAAAAAGGGGGGAAACAGCAGAAGAAGCCAATGTGGCTTCACAAAAAGCTTAGAGATGACCTGAAAACAAAAAAGGACACATACAGGAAGTGGAAAGAAGGCCAGGCCACAAAGGAAGAGTATAGGCAGGTATCACAGAATTGCCGGGATGGTGTCAGGAAGGCTAAAGCTGAGAATGAGCTGAGGCTAGCGAGGGATGCTAAAAGCAACAAAAAAGCTTTCTTCAGGTATGTCCATAGTAAAAGGCAGAGAAAGGAAATGGTGGCACAGCTACTCAGTGAGGATGGCAAAATGATAACAGATGACAAAGAAAAGGCAGAAGTGCTCAATTCCTACTTTGGCTCAGTCTTCTCCCAAAAAAGGGTCTATGACCCGGATGAGACTGTGCTGGGACCATCAAAGGGCAAGCTTTTCCACCTGCTTTGCCCCCCAGCCCTGCTCTTAGTGACATTTTTCTGGGGACTGCCCTTTACCAGGAAGATGAATGCTTTCGTTCTGCTGCTCCTCTTTTTTTAGAGATGTTAAGATTTTGTTAGTTTGATTTTTTTTTGGTAAATTGTATTGTTTTTATTTGTATTTTGTATTTGTACTTTTATTTGTGTGTAAGTCGCCTTGGGGGCCTATTTGACTGAAAGGCAGCCTAGAAATAAAACATAACATAACAAGTAGAAGTGGCAGGATTGGAGCTTGAGATTGATAGACAAATGGTCAAGGAATACCTAATCACTTTGAACAAGTTCAAATTGGCAGGGCCCGATAAACTGCATCCTAGAGTATTGAAGGAACTGGCTGAAGAACTCTCAGAACCGCTGTCTATTATCTTTGCGAAATCATGGAGGACTGGTGAAGTGCCGGATGACTGGAGGAGAGCTAATGTTGTCCCTATCTTCAGAAAGCGCAAAAAGGAGGAACCGGGAAGCTACAGACCAGTCAGCCTAACATCAATCCCTGAAAAAACTCTAGAGCAGATTATAAAGCAGTCAATCTGTAAGCACCGTGAAAGCAATGCAGTGATTACTAGGAGCCAACACGGATTTATGAAGAACAAATCCTGCCAAAGTAATCTCATCTCATTTTTTGATCGCGTAACCTCCCTTGTAGACTGTGGGAATACTGTGGACATAATATATCTCGACTTCAGCAAAGCTTTTGACAAAGTGCCCCATGATATTCTGATTAGCAAGATAGCTAAATGTGGGCTGGATGGAACAACTATTAGATGGATCTACAGTTGGCTCCAGAATCATACTCAAAGAGTGCTTCTCAATGGCTCCTTCTCAAACTGGGCAGAAGTAACGAGTGGGGTACCACAGGGCTTGGTCCTGGGCCCAGTGCTCTTTAACATTTTTATTAACGACTTGGGTGAGGTGGTACAAAGCATGCTTATCAAATTTGCAGATGATACAAAATTGGAGGACATAGCTAATACCATGGAAGACAGAAACAAAATTCAAAGGGATCTTGCTGGAGCATTGGGCTGAAAACAACAGAATGAAATTCAACAGGGATAAATGCAAAGTTCTACACTTAAAAAAAAGAAACCAAATGCAGAGTTATAGGATGGGGGATACTTGGCTCAGCAGTACGACATGTGAGAAGGATCTTGGAATTGTCGTTGATCACAAGCTGAATATGAGCCAACAGTGTGATGTGGCTGCAAAAAAGGCAAATGCTATGTTAGGCTGCATTAACAGAAGTATACTTTCCAAATCGCGTGAAGTACTAGTTCCCCTCTATTCAGCACTGGTTAGGCCTCATCTTGAATACTGCATCCAGTTCTGGTCTCTGCACTTAAAGAAGGATGCAGACAAATAAATGGGTTCAGAGGAGGGCAACAAAGATTATCAGGGGACCGGAAACAAAGCCCTATGAGGACAGACTGAAAGAACTGGGCATGTTTAGCCTGGAGAAGAGAAGACTGAGGGGAGATATGATAACACTCTTCAAGTACATGAAAGTTTGTCACATAGAGGAGGGCCGGGATCTCTTCTTGATCGTCCCAGAGTGCAGGACACGGAATAATGGGCTCAAGTTGCAGGAAGCCGGGTTTCAACTGGACATCAGGAAAAACTTCCTAACCATTAGAGTGGTACGACGATGGAACCAATTACCCAGGAAGGTGGTGGGCTCTCCAACACTGGAGGCATTCAAGAGGTACTTAAACAGCCACCTGTTGGGTATGCTTTAATTTGGATTCTTGCATTGAGCAGGGGGTTGGACTCGATGGCCTTATAGACCCCTTCCAACTCTACGATTCTATGAACACGGACTGGGCATTTCAACTGAAAGAAAGTTGACTTAGCAATATTTATTTATTTATTTATTATTTGATTTATATCCCACCCTTCCTCCCAGCAGGAGCCCAGGGCGGTAAACAGAAACGCTAAAAACACTTTAAAATGTCATAAAAAGACCTTAAAATACATTAAAACAAAACGTTAAAAACATTTTTTTAAAAAGCTTTAAAAACATCTTTTTTAACGAAAATAGTGTTAAAAACATATAATTAAAGAAAACATATTAAAAGCAATTCTAATACAGACGCAGACTGGGACAGGTCTCAACTTAAAAGGCTTGTTGAAAGAGGAAAGTCTTCAAAAGGCACCAAAAAGCAGAGATGGCACCTGACTAATATTTAAGGGAAGGGTATTCCACAGGGTAGGTGCCGCCACACTAAAGGTCCGTTTCCTATATTGTGCAGAACGAATGATATTGCTGTGTTCCCTCCCATCTCACATTACCTCATTCTTCTGGAAGAACATTTTGTGGTTACAATAGGAGCAAACGTTTGAGGCCTGCTCTTTTACATTACTAAAGAATGTTTTGTGCTTACTATTGACATGTGCTTATTTGCATTTGTTTAGTTTCTATTATTATGAGAACCAATGTTACTTGAATCTGGTTGGTTGCTGTTTAAGCAGAACAGATAGATTTTTGGGCTGATCTAGCAAAAGCTCTTATATTTTTACATGCCTCAAACTGATTACTACCACTGCAAACAGTAGCCACCTCACTTTTGTCCAGTCAGTAAAAGGAGGATGGGCAACCTCTGGCCCTCTAGATATCATTGGGCTGCAATTCTTGTCTTCATCCATGACCACAGGCAATATTGACTGGGGCTGATGGCCCTCACCTGCAGAGCGCAGTGATCGACTGGGCATATAAGGGGTAAGATGGTCTTTCAGATATCCTGGTCCCGAGCTGTATAGGGTTTTGTATGCTAAAACTAGAACCTTGAACTTGGCCCGTTCAAGCAAATGGGCAGCCAGTGCAATTCTTTCAGCAGCAGGGTGACATGTTGTCAATACCCTGCTCCAGTGAGCAGTCTCGCTGCCACATTTTGCACCAGCTGCAGCTTCTGGACCAACCTCAAGGGCAGCCCCACATACAGCGCATTACAGTGCGTGGACAACAGTGGTCAGGCCATCCCGGTCCAGAAACAGCCGAAGCTGTCTCACCAGCCGAAGCTGGTAAAAGGCACTCCTAGCCACTGAGGTCACCTGAGACTCTAGCAACAAAGATGGATCCAGGAGCACCCCCAGGCTACGGACCTGATTTTTCAGAGGAAGTACAACCACCTTCCAAAGCAGGCAATTGACCAATTATCCGAACTCGGGAACCACCAACCCACAGCGCCTCCATCTTGCTAGGATTCAGACTCAGTTTATTGGCCTTTATCCAGCCCACCACGGAGTCCAGGCAGTGGTCCAGGGCTTGCATGGCCTCTCCCGATTCAGATGTTACAGAGAAATAGAGCTAGGTATCATCAGCATACTGCTGACACCTCGCCCCAAAGCTCCTGATGACTGCTCCCAAGGGCTTCATATAGATGTTAAACAGCATGGGGGACAAGATGGTACCCTGCGGCACCCCACAGCAGAGCTGCCAGGGGGCCAAAAGACAGTCACCCAATGCTATTCTCTGAGAACGACCTTGGAGATAGGATCGGAACCACTGTAAAACAGTGCCTCCAATACCCAGCTCACCAAATCGGCCCAGAAGGATACCATGGTCAATGCTATCAAAAGCCGCTGAGAGATCAAGTAAGAACAACAGGGTTGCACTCCCCCTGTCCTTCTCCTGATAAAGGTCATCCATCAAGGCGACCAAGGCCAATTCCGTCCCATAACCAGGCCTGAACCCAGAATGGGATGGGTCAAGATAATCTGTTTCATCCAAGAGTAGTTGCAGTTGCTGCACCACAACCCTCTCAATCACCTTCCCTAAGAAGGGGATATTTGCAACCGGTCGGTAGTTGTCACAAACCAATGGGTCCAGGGTGAGCTTTTTCAGCAGTGGTCGAATCACCGCCTCTTTCAAGGTGGCTGGACCCACTCCCTCTCGCAATGATGCGTTGACCACACCCTGGATCCACTTGGTCAGACCCCCTCGGCAAGCTTTAATAAGCCAAGAAGGGCAAGGGTCGAGAGGACATGTTGCTGGCCGCATCATTGAAAGCACTTTGTCCATGCCATCAGGCCGCATCAACTGAAACCATTCCCAAGAAGTTGCAGCAGACGTTGCACTGGATACCTCATTGGGGACTACAGTAGATGTGGATGGGGCATCAAGACGGCTACGGAGGTGAGCAACTTTACCCTCAAAGTGCCTTGCAAACAATTCACAGTGGGCCTCTGAAGAGTCTAAGACTCCATTTCTTGGAGTTGATGTTAACAGACCCCTGATAATATGGAAAAGCTCCACCTGACGGCTACTTGAGGATGTGATGGAGGCAGAGGTGGGCCGTCTTCGCCACCCTCACCGCCACACAGTAGGCACGGTTATGATGTTTTACTTGTGCCCAATCAGCCTCACAGCATGTCTTTCACCACTTGCGCTCTAGCCGTTATCCAGCCTGTTTCACTGCCCATAGCTCACTGGTGTACCAAGGTGCAAACCAGGCTCCACAATGCCAGAGAGGGCACTGTTCCACAGAGTGACAAGGGCTTCAACAGGGTCACCTGCTCTATCTACTGGGAACCCCCCCAGGGCATTCTGGAATCCAGTGGATTCCATTAGGCTCCGGGGGCAGACCATTGTAATCTGTCCACCACCCCTGCAAGGAAGGATTGGAGCCATAAGTCTAAACTTCACCAGGAAGTGATCTGACAATGACAATGTGGTGACTTCCACCCCTGCTATCTGCAGACCACCCCTTCCTCCATCTGGAGCAAAAACCAAGTTGAGGGTGTGCCCTGCCCTATGTGTTGGGCCAGTAACAAGTTGAGACAGCCCCATGGTCATCATGGAGGCCATGAAGTCCCAAACCGGAATACCAGAGGCAGCCTCAGCATGGACATTGAAATCATGCAGCACTATCGTTCTGGGCTCCTCCAACGCCACAGCCAAGATGACCTCCACCAGCTCAGTCAGAGAAGCTGCTGGGCAGTAGGGTGGATGGTACACCAGCAGCAACCCTAGTTTACTGTCTCCTCGGCCCAACACCAGCATGACCAGCATGTACAGAGTTTTTAACGTGTCCAAATTACTTGAGTCCCACTCACTTTGGTGGCATTTCTGCAAGCTGAGCTTAAGTTTGTTATGTTTCAATACTGTGTTATTGTTTGTTTTTAATCTTTACTTTTCAGCCATCTTGGAAGAATTCATTTTCTTAAAGGCAGGATATAAAATAACAAACTTCATGAGACTTGGACAACTGAAATGCATGGTTCTAAGAATCTAGAGGGCTCCATGACTGTAATCACACTATGAAAGAGGTGCACAATGTGGTAACAATCATAGAATCGAAAACTATGAGAGGGTTAATTTAAAAAAACACACCCAAAACAAAAGTTTTTTGCTAAAGGCTTAGCACAAGGGTAGCCAACAGGGTACCCTCCAGATGAACTATAATTCCCATCAGTCCCAGCCAGCATGGCCAACAGCCAGGAGCCAGGGATGATGAGAGTTGTAGTACAACAAACATGTGGAAGCCACTATGTTAGCTACCCTTGGCTTAGGGAGAAAATGGGAATCTGGACAGGGATGTTGTTACTGTCTCGCTGCCCCCACGTCCCCTCCTACTTTACTTCTACTCGGTTAATCTTTTTCTCCTTTACCATTCATTTCTTTCATCTATAAGGTAACTAGAACAAAACGCCAAGTTTTATACCCCACCACATTATGCAACCAAATGTTTATCATCTATATTATGTATACCTATTATGTCTGGTTACAGATTCTATGATTTCAGACACTTCACAGAACTGATGAAAACTAAACGCTTTCAATTTGTATTAGGAGTGCCATTGAAGAAACCTCTCAGAGGGGTTCAGCAAAGCTGCTTACTTCATGCTGAGGGCCCAAGTGTCACATTTAGCATCAGGGCTGTGGAGTCAGATTTGTGGAGTCGGGCAGTAGAAAAATAGAGATGGAGTCAGAGTCGAAGGTTTGGCGTACCGACTCCACAGCCCTGTTTGGCATCAGGGGAAAACTTTCTTCCAGGTCATTTTGACTAGTAGTGACCCAGGAGGGTTTTTTTGCTTTCTTTTTTTGCTCAATTTACTCAATCAAGGCCTTTTGAATGGTTTTGCTGAACTATTTCTGGCCTGCAGATACCTTCAGTTTGGGGCACCTTACTTGCTTCTACAGTCAATCTGTGGATTATACTGTTGGGGGCAGGTTTTTGGTTTTTGTTGCGGGACAGAGTAGCTGAGATTATAACCTTCAAGTCTCAAGTGCCAGTTGTATAGTCACTGATGTTATTCTCTATTCAACAGCAAGTTGCTCTGCATCTGTGAAAATATCCAATGCAAGAGAGCTACAATTCAAAGGCAGCAGAGACTATCTTGGCCTACAAACCAGGGGCAAATTAGACATGATAGTTCCTGGTAAGTTTATGTGCAGAATTAGAAGGGGGGATCTGATTTTAACAGCAAAAAAGGGGACCAGGTGAGAAGTGTAGAATACTAATCCTTTACCTCCCTACATCTTCTCTCCCAAGTCCTTTTTCGTTTACTGAGTTCCAATACCTCAAGTGACTTTGGCTGGGCAAAAAGTGCTCATGGAGAGAGACTATAAAGAGATAAAGGGCATCAGCATATCTCACCCATGCATTCCTGTTGCTGTTAAAATCAGATGCACCCCCACTTTCTTCATGATGGGAGAGTTCTAACCACACAAAACTACTATTGTCACATCTAGCTTGGCCCATAGTATTTCATGTTATCAAATCTTTTAGTAGTTAGTTGGTGCTAATAAAATGCATTTAGTCATAAGAACATTTCAGGTGACAGCTATTTTGCCAGAAGAAGCTGTTTATACTTCAGGGACATGCTTGTTTCTCAAGTTACAAAATCAGATGGGTAAAGGAAAACAAGCCAACCACCTATGACGAGCTCTGACTGGACAGGGTGTGTGTGTGTGTGTTGGGATATCATGGAGTTATAAAAAGCAAGGGTAAATAAACAGCCAATTGTAGTGTGAGGCAGTATAAGAAAGAAAGCATGTAAGTTCAGTTTTGGAATGACTGGAGGAGAGGATCTGGTGTATGAGACACTGGGAACAGGTCTACATGGCTTTGAATCTGCTGGAAAATAAGCACCATGTAGAGATTTTAAGAAATGGCCATGCTTTTGTAACAAAAAAGAGAGAACCACATTTTTTAAAAAACCATGTTTTTTGAGTGGAGGGAAGGATGGATTCTCAAGCAGCACTATTTTAAAGTAGTGAATGAAAAACAAGGTAGAAAAAGGCTGGGTTGCAAATTATGGGGCAGTTAAGAGAAGGGTATATCAGGAATATGGGGTAATAAAAACAAAAATGAAATAGTAACACAATTTTAATGATAAAGGGAAGAGATAGTATTTAATTCTTTTATAAAAATGTGCCAGGGCTTACCCTGAAGTTTCACCTGTTGAATTTTTGCCCATCATAGAGCTTTTAAAGGAAAGATGGAAGAAGCCAACATTTCTGTAAAGCATGAACTGTAAGGTTTGTGCTGAAATAACGTTTGCCACTCATGGGGCAACTAAACTTCAGTATGTGACTTTGTGTGTCTGAAACTTATGAGTGAATCTGACAAATCACACAACCCACTAGTTCCCTAACATTCATTACAATTACATTCACTTAATCTACACTGTAGATTCCTACAGACACCCACTGAAAGATGCTAAATAGGATGGTTAAAGGGTTATTAAAGAGTCACTGGTTTGCACTGTGGACTGGAGTACATACTCTTCAAGTCCGAAATGGAAAAGTGCCTTTTCTAAATTATGAGTACTGCTTATGGATTTATCACACTGTTCACCCCCTAAAATAATTTCCAATGCAACTCAGGGATCTGACACAGAAGAACCTTGCAGCACAATCCTACATGTCTGCTCAGAAGTAAGCCCCACTGACTTCAATGAGCCTTACTCCCAGGTTAAGTGTGTATAGGATTGCAGCCTTAATGTTCTTTAAATGGCCATGGATGCCAGCTTCCCACTGAAGTTACCTGTAGGGTTTGAGAGGAAGACTTGGTAAATTGCCATTCCCCCCCCCCCACACACAGAGTTTTGAAGAAACAGGAAAAGCAAGGAGCTGTTGAGCTGGAAAAAGTGACCTTGGGGGTGTAGGGCCACTCTCTGATGTTGGAGAAAGAATCTGCTGCCTTTTATGGCTCTTTGCCTCCACTTATGCCTTGCTTTTGTAAATAAAGCATAAGGTCTCCAGCATCTTCCCATGCAAAAGTAGTAGCAACGGCCCCTTTTAACTTTTCACCACCATTGAGGGAAATGGGACACACATAACAACACTTTCTCATCAAAGCCCTTTAATGGCATGTGTAAAAAAATATTGTATTTATTGTTAAATTTATATTCCACCCTTCCTCCCAAAGGAGCCCAGGGCAACATTAATGCTTTATTTTTAGCTTTGGGAATTCATGTCCTAGGCATGTGTCTCCAGACAGCAACTGGTCTTAAAGCAATCCAAAGAAAGATGGTTAAATCAATAAACCAAACCCCTTAAATGTGGATTCATGAAAAAGAGGCTCAGAAACAGGCACCAAAGGGGATGGGGACGCTGTCCAATGGCAAAAGAGGTGGGATAAAAACGGAAAAGAGATAAGACGGCCAAGTTCTTCTACAACGCCTAAGAGGCCAGCCTTTCCCTGGTACCCCTGAGTGATGTTGCCATCTTTTCTCCTGCCAAGGCTCCTATGTATCTCTAAGGGGGGAGAGAGAGAGCTACACTAGTTGAACTTCCGCCTAAGAACAAAAGCACAGCGACGGGGTGTGTATGTGAATAACCAGCGAGTCATGAGAAAAGCGTCCCTCTGAGTACCTATCACTTCACCTTACAATAAGAGTTAACACCTTGCCTCAGATTAAGCCCTAGGAATGGCAAGAGAGAGGTCTGGCTTCACATTCCACCTCAGCCGAAAGGAAGAGAATGTGAGCGTGAGGGCGAAGTGAGGTCGGGCAAATAAGGCCTGAAGCCCCGGTGGGTTAATGAAATGAGGCGACCTGTAAGGCGAGGATCGTTCCCTCTCGTTGTCCTTGCCGGAAGAGACTATTCGCAGGGCTGAGGAGGGAAGACGACAAACAAAGGCCAATCCTCGTCCTACACCACCACTCGCCAAGCTGCCCGCAAGCCCGCTTTGCTCCCCCTGGCAGGGTGGCGGGAAGACAAGATTCCGACTTGAGATCCAGGCCGGGCTCCTCACGCCGTGTATGCGACACAACGCCGGGCCGAGCCGGTGCCGCCTGCGCTCTCCCTGCTTCCTCCTCCTGCTGCTGCTGCTCGTCTTCCCCATCCGGTCTCCCCGCCTGCCCGCCCTACACTCACTTGTCCAGCCAGAACGTCCAAGGCGAATGTAGTGGGATCCCCTCGCCCGCCTCGGGCTCCAGGCCGGCTAGTTGCTGGGGGTCGAGGTCAGCCTCGGCGTCTGCATCGCCTTCCTGGTGCGGGGGTGTCGGGTGTGGGGGCTCGGGCGGGCCCGGCTGCCTCTCGGGGGGGCTGAGCGCCATTGCCTTGCGCTTCCTTCGGCCCAGGCTGAGTCCGCGCCGCCTCGCTCAACTAAAGCCCGCCTTGTTGCATACACAGCCGGCGGGCAGCAGGGGGCCCTGCCTGTCCGCTGCAAATCTGGCGCGTAGATTAGGCCTTCCTCCAAGACTGTAGAATCTCGCCTATTTATAGCGCCTTCACTGTGCAGGGCACTGACTTTATGGAGCCCCTGCGCCGATCGGCTTACGATCTTTTCTCCTTCAAATGTCTCCTTGCAATCTGGTCCCAGTTGAAGGAGAGGAGCCAAACCCGATGGCATTCGTCTCTCTAGCTGTCCTTTTTCTATTCGCTATAAGTAGGTTAACTAAGTGGTAAAATAATTTAATTCCGATCCTGCGGATAGATGTTGGATTTGTTTGAGAGGTTTGGCTTCTCATTCCACCTCATCCTAAACTCTCCTGTCTTTATTGTGTTGCCTTGTTGGGTGGGCAGAGATGCTGAAAAACATTTTGCAGACTTTGATCACTGAGCTTAGGCTGAGATGGAATTTGAAGCCTCTCAAACAAATCTAACGCTTTCTGCTGGCTGTAAATTTTGTCAATAATTTGTCTATTCAAATGTGTAAGCTCTTTTACAGATTATGATGAATGCAGGTAGGGGATGTAGTCAGGCATTTTAAGACCTGATTTGAGATGAATGTGGACGTTCTGGACAAAAGTGCCAAATTGCCATAGCTTTCCATCTTTTGATAGGAACCGCCTTCTCCAGATACATCATGGTGGACATCTTGAAAATTTGTGTAAAAACATATATCTCCCAGTTACTTGGCTTCTGAGCGACTTAGGATCACAGTCTTGGTGTCTAAATATATATTTTCTGGGTCAAGGAATACAACTATACCATTTAGAAAAGCAGCAAGATGGTTTTTTTATTAACATGAAAATAAAATACATAAAGGTTGCAAGAACAAAATAAGATGGAATAGGTATGCCTTCTCCCACAACAGACGTCCCTAGGAGCCAATAATCATGAAAGGGAAGAGTGTTAGCTACTGAGAAGAGTTACTGAAAAGACTCCCTCCTTTCACTCTG
The DNA here is from genome assembly GCF_030035675.1 of Rhineura floridana. Lineage (NCBI taxonomy): Eukaryota > Metazoa > Chordata > Lepidosauria > Squamata > Rhineuridae > Rhineura > Rhineura floridana. The sequence goes on along the minus strand of NC_084482.1, from coordinate 173,400,977 downwards.
ATTGGCTCCAATCAGCAGAAAAGAACAAGGAAGCATGTTAAAAGATACTTCTCAGTGGCTAATACACTCCCTTTTAATCCTGATTAGCTGATAAGATGCTGGAGACATAGGGAACCTGCTGGGACCCTGCTCCCCAAAAAGTAAGGGGTCTAAGACCCCCTAAGACCCCGGATGACTACATGCCTGGATGGAATACTGTTAATGTAACATAATCACTGAAAATACTGTCATAACTATATCATCTGAAAATGTGATGGCGCATTGTCATCACACACAACAGCACATGCAGTTTATTACTTCATACAGTGACCATGGCAGAGTTCTGTGTGCTTCCAACTAGCCTGTCTGCATGTGCATCAAGTGCCACATCCACTTCGACTCTTGCAGCTATATTTGACTATTTCACTGCAGGCCTTGGAGGCAACAGGAGACATGTTCCACACAGGAACCCATGGCTAGCTGTCCCCATCAAGAATCCAGCCCCAACCTTCTGGATTAGGTTTGTGTTGTTCACTCTGCTCACTGGTGCATCATATTCCAGCCTGATAATGCAATCCACTTAGAGTGCTGCAATAGTGCATCCTGGGTTTGGGAAAGTGTCTCCATTGTCTTCTACTTCTGGCAAAACAGCTCCCTTCTGGCTTCATTCACATGTTCCAGGACACTGGACTTATCACACAGGATAACGGTGAAGCTGGAAATGTTGAGCATCAACCTCTACTTTTATATAAGGATGGAGTGCCACGTCTGGAATGTCCACATCTATTTGCTAAGCTGCCTGACTAATGATGGAATTAATGGATGTGATTCCGCTTCCCTGTCTATGCATATTCAACATAACGTGAGAAGAGTTCTGGTTTATTTCAATCAGTGCAATACTCTGCTTTTTGTTCATGTGTAAATTGCATGTTCAGATTGTGAACTGGTTATATGAGTTGGTAGCAACAAGCACAAATAGTGGGCATATACACTATGAGTGTAGGGAAATTTTCAAGAGTTTCAGACACACACATCCTGTTAATTTCTATTCACAATAGCTACTTTTCTCAAACATCACCACTATTCATGTATTTAGTTGGAACTAGGTCCCGTCATGCAATAAATGGCCACACAGATTGAAAAAAACCCCTCCCCACCACACCAAAGTTATATGAATCAGTCCTAAAGATAAAGTGGTTAGGCTACACATGGTGCTTCCTGTGTTCCTTTGTATGTGATGCAATCGTGGACTTCTGGACACATAAGAACCTTGATTTTATGCTAATGTGGTCTTCTGGTTGCTTCCACAAACATCCCTGGCCATCGCTTCAGTACAAACTAACAATCAGCTTGGGAGTCAGTGTAGATCAATGGCCAGAGCTCACTTTGTAGTCTTGGGCATGTTACTTTCACTCAGCCTATCCTCTGTTGGGATACAATCAGATATGTGATGATTGCTTTTAGCATGAATCCATTGTAGTTCCATACAATAGTATTTGTGTGAGCCACCTCACAGTTTGTGTGTGTGTTACTCAGATTTTGTAGCAATTACTCTGGAGGAGATATCTCAAGATACAATTTAGTAATCTGTAGTACAAATTTATGAACAGTTGCTAATATTTATAGTTAATATGTGTCTAGAGCATTTTGTTTCACCAACAGTATTAGCCTATACATGTCTATTCAGAAGTATGCCCCACTGAGTTTGATGAGACTTATCCCCAGGAAAGTTGAATATGACTGCATCCTCTAAGTGGTTTATATTAAATATTCATAATGCAAACAAAATGTTTTGGCTATAAAGGAACACTCTGAAAGTCTTCACAGTGTTCTCTTGACATCTTGAGTCTATCTTCTGTTTTGTGTTTTTTCTGTTCTGCTTTGTTGCCAGCTAAATTTGCCACTGTTTTAGTGCTTTCAGAGAAGGTCTTGAGGACAGTTACTCACAGGGCATCTGTTCATTAAGATGGATGTTGGTCTGGTTGGAGGAAAAAGGAGACAGGTTGAAGACATCTAAGAAGGAGAAGCCTGGCTGATCTCATTCCTTCTTTCAGCAACTGAGCCCTAGCAGTTATTATGGAATTTCTGCTCCATGGTTGGGATAGTAGGCCAATTAAAGGCTCTAACATTTTTGAAGCTCTAACATATAGGAAGAAGCGCGATCTCTTTCCTTTAGCTCTAAAATTTCAGTTTTACAATTCCTGATTGAATAATTCCTTCAGCTTTATCCACAGAACTACCACACTGCACAGAGTTTGTGGATTATGGCTTTACATGTGTGCTGCCAACAGCATTCTACATGTTGTAGATTCTGTGCATCTGAGAATGCACATTTCAAATGGGCCATAATGCACCAGATAATCTCTTGTATAATGGAACAAAGAATATGTACTTTCCCAGTCTGCATCTGCATTGGAATTGTTTGTAAGATGTTTTTATTGTTTTATCACTTGCTGGTTGGTTCTCTGTACTTCTTTTTGGAGGAAGGGTGGGATATAAATTTAATAAATAATAAATCTCTGCAAGTATATTGAGTGATCTGAACAATGTTCTACATACTGCTTCTCCAAACATCATCAACAAAACTGTGTTTCCTTGTGCAATACATGGAAAGCAATAAAAAAACACAAACTACTTTTAAAAGACATTGCATGTAAGGAAAGAGGAAGCAAACAAAATAATAATTGCATCATCCAAATGGAAAATTTTAATTGCTTCCCAATTAAAATCTTGAGCACTAGTGGCATTATGTGTGTCTGCTTTTTAAAAATTAATCTACTTCAGATAGAAGGCAAAAGACTGGTCATGTGGAACAATATTTCTTCATTGTGCTGTATTGCCTGTGGGATCCTTGTTCTTTGATAATGATAGCTGTATGGCATGCAAAGGTATAATTTTTAGATGGTGCTGTCAAATTAACTGATTGGTTTCATATTCCCAGGAAGGGCAAAAGGAAAAAATGAGGACTTAAATGGCAAAAAGAAAAGGCCTTCCTCAAAGCAGCTTGTGTTCGGCACGTCATTCTCAGGGACAGGAGAGGTAGTTGGGAAATGTGGGTGAGCTTATTAGGCTTTTGCTGCCTCTATGGGGGGTTGGGTTATGGTGCCCTGGACCTGGGGCAGGCTGGTTCCCAAAGCCGCAGTCATGCCTGGTGCCAGCCCTGCTGGCTATAGAACTTCTATAAAAAGAACAATGGCACAAGCCAGCAAAAATACAATATTAGGGGGGGAAAGAGCCGTGCATTTGTTGCAACAAGTGTCAGCCCCCGCCCAGGCAAACATAATGAAGCATATAATGAGGCTTTCAGTCATATAGGCTGTCAGTTTGCCCCTCTCTTTCCAGCACCTACAAGGTGTAGTGATAGTTCTGCTGGACAGGAACATACCTAGGGCCCTGCTTTATGGAGATTTGCTAATACAGCGGACGCAATTAGACTAAAGCCCCACTCATACAGCGCTTGTTCTGCTTTTACGGTGGTTTTCGGGCATCGCGCCCCATTCTATTCAATGAGTTCCGCTTTACAGGGGTTTTTGCTTTACAGTGGGGGTCCAGAACATAACCCGTCATATGAGTGGGGCCCTACTGTACTCCCAAGTGCAATGCTAAATGCGACCTTAGTGTTGCACTTTCCACAACACTGAGGTGCTGCCTCAGATCTTTTCCCTTTTTCTACCTACAAGCAAGGTTTTAGGCAAACAGCTGAAGCAGCACACAGAACCCTTTGAAACACACTGTCTACACTGCCAGTCAGTGTAGACAGTACTAAGCTAATGGACCAATGGTCTGACTCAGTATAATGCATGTTCCAACAGCAGAGCTGGCAAAGGACATTTCCCTAAGAGAAAGTGCAGAATACAGTAACTATGGCTTCTCACTCCTCTAACAGCCCCACCCCATTTATTTTGAGCAGAGGATGTTCCCTGGCATGCTTTAATTTTACTACCAGACGTAATCATGCATGACAAAAAGTGGAATAGGAAAACCTGTTCATACAAAGGGGTGGGGAGAGAGAAAAGGCTTTAAAGAAATAAACAAAAGAGAACAACACAGGAGTATGATTGTTGTCCATTTGAAATGTATTTTTATTAATAGTTTGTTGTGGGAGGGAGCAAAATGTTGGCAACACAAGTACACAGGAGGGAGCCAGCCCACCTTCTCCATATTATATATTCACTTCCCCTCTGCCTCCCCCTCCTCCTTCCCTCCATTCGTCCCCCCTCCCCCTGCCTCCTTCAGCCACCATGTCCTTTTGTGACATCACAGGCAGTCTGTTGCCGACAGTAACAGCACAACCTCCCTTGGCCTGACAATGGTGAGGACACTTCAGCATCAATTTATTCATTTATTATTAAAATATTTATAGCTTCATGTATACTGATACCAGGGAGGGGCACTGGGATTTGATCTCCCATTATCTGTTTTTGAATAAAACAAAGGACTCCACAGGAGATGAATACAAAAAAACATTTTATTCAGAAATAAAAGCTGGCTTCTTGAAGCCTTGCAGTCCTCTTTGTTGCTTTCACAGGTGGTCTCTTCCAAAATCTCGCCAGCTTCAGAGACATCCCTGGAAGGAAAAAAACACAATGAGGGGGATGGCTACTATTCAACAGCCTCACCCACCTCCACCCAGTGTCAGCCCGGCAACTTCATCCCTAACTTCCATTCAAACATTCACGGGTTTCATCTATTCATGAATATCCACTGGTTTGTCACATTCACACACTTACACCCCCCCACCCCTCGACCGCATCCGAACCCCCCCCCCACAAACACACAGCCAGCTGACATCCATGAAGAATGCCAGCGGCAACATCCACCCCTCTCTCGCCCCCCCATTCATTCACATTTGTTCCCCGGCTTCATCCCACAAATATCTACCATCCACTAGCTCCATCGCTAGACATCACCCAGTTTCAGATGTATCGACCACCTTCAAGCCGCGATCCCTCTCAGCAAATAAACTTGCCTCATTATCGCTCCATGATGGCATCCTGCAGCCAGATGATCACCTCCTTGCATTCGCCAATTCGCCTCCTCCAAGTGAAAGAAGACCAGGCAATGCTTTTTGCTTTCCACTTGGCCCACCTTTGTATCCTCTCAGCTGCCATGTGGTTTGTGATGGCACAGGCAGTCCACAGCCCATAGCTGGGGAGGCCTCATGATCATCATCTCTTCACACACCTCACAATTGTGGGTGTAACTCACCTGGGATTTATTTGATTGCTCTTTTAATATTAAAAAGTTTTATAGCCCACCCTTCATATGTACTTATACTGGGCTGGGGAAGATTGTTCAGCTCAAGGATGGCCTTCCCTTGCGGGCAATGTTCTGGGGACTACATGCCAGAGGGGGGGGCAGGGGCAGGAAGTAGGCATGGCCAGATGCAAGTGTGGGTGGAGCAATGGCCGTGACTTGTCTTTGTACATTTGGCTCCATTCCAGCTATGCAAAAATCAAAGGTTTCTGCACTTTCCCATCTCTCCAGTCCACTTAAGCAACAGGTGTCATCACAGTTCAAGGACACAAAAGCACTTGAGGAGGGTTCAGAGCTGGGCCTGTGATGGGCATGGCCTGGGAATATTCCTGAGGGCCGGGCAGAATGTGTTGAAGGGCTGCTGAGATTCCCCACATCTCTGGGATAACAAGGCTAACTGAACACTGTGTATGCTCATATATATATAACCAGCCCATTTTATATGCATGCCTAAGCATGGCGATTGGCTTATGTTATGGAATTTATTTAATTATTTTACCTTAAGTTGTGAGTTTTTTATTGGCTGTCCTATATCATGGGGTCCACCACAAAATTCCCCTAGAACAAATGGTTGGGACCATTTGTTCTTCCAAACTTTGTAGAGCAGCATTTTGTAGGCTGCTTTGGAAATTCCACACATTTTTACAAAATAACATGGATAACTGCTTTACAAGATTAATCAGGTATGTTACAGCCTCAATGAGTATCTATATATTTTATATAGGTTGTGACTGCTTGTTTTTAAATGATACATAGGTCTGATTGATTATATATACCTACATTGCTGACTTTTAAAACAAAGGCTGTAAAGGAGGGATAGAGGTTGGGTGGCATGGGCAGGGGGGGGGGTTCACCCATGTAGACTGTCTACTGCCTGCTACCATGTAATGTTTTCTGTATAATTCCCATGCTTTTCAACAAAGCTTGAGCATGTAAGGCATCTCATTAAGACTGTATAAACCTACACTGCTGGCTTTAAACAAAATGATGTAATGGGGAGTTGTTATCATTGCAGGTTTTAAAAAGCCTGCATTGGGGAAGTGTTTTAGCTTCCCATCTCACTTATAGTATCACCCTCAATATAATATGTTAATAATAATAATAATAATAATAAACTTTATTTCTACCCCGCCCTTTTTCCAATAGGACTCAGAGCGGCTTACAACTAAAAACAACACCAATTAAAACATACAGAAGTATACTATTAAAAAAGAATTAAACTATGAGAAAAATGAAAACCATAAAATATAGGTTAAAAAGCAGACAATTTAAAATAATAAAATCATATAATGCAGTCGCCAAACCTATGAAACTTAATCCTGGTCGTTCTCTATCCCAAATGCCCGTTGAAATAAAACAGTCTTTACTTGTCGCCGGAAAGACGGCAAGGAGGGAGCTGATCACACCTCACTTAGAAGGGAGTTCCACAGCCTAGGGGCGGCCACCGAAAAGGCCCTATCTCGTGTCTGCGTCATATATGCTTGTGAAGGTGTGGGGAACATATGTTACAGTTCATTGGGAACTTATGTATTTTATTGTTTTCTATTTAAAAGTAATGAACAAAGGGAATTGGTTTCCATAGCAAAATTAAATAAATGAATAGATCCCTGGAACAAATGGTGGGGACCATTTGTCTCTCCCAAACTTTTGTAGAGCTGGCTTGGGAAATCTAACTTTCCACATGCGTGGTTTTAAACATACAGCAACGGAGAACTGTTTTAGCACCCCAACGCAGGTTTTAAAAGACTGCATGGGAAACTGTTTTAGTAACCTGTCTGGCTTATAGTATCACCCTCAATATAATATCTGATAGACCAGAGAATATTTCATCCGTAGTTTCTTGTGTTAGAACAAGACAATCCATACTGTAAGCTGATAAGAAAACAACATGGAGCACGCAATCTCAATTTTAGAGGACGAAATCTGCCCTCTAAAATTGAGAACTGAAAAAACTTCTATAGCCTCTGTTTCTGATGACACTTTCAAAATGTTTAGAAATGTTTGGTCAGTGTGCTTCAGGATCTGATCAACAATTTTAACAGAGTCCTGGGAACAGGCTACCTTTGTAACCAGATTTAATATCTCATTAACAGTTTCTTGTGTTAGAACAAGACAATTCAGGCTGTAGGCTGTTAACATAACAACATGGAGGACATTTTTAAAGCAGATTTTTCCACAGATAAACCTTAGCTTCCTAGAAATCTCAATTTCCCTCCAGAAAAGACACTCATGGGAACTCTGTCCCGGGGCATCAGTGACACATTAGGGGCATGCCTCCCTCATGTGTTGCCTTAAACAGTGCTTTAAAATGGCATACACAGTTGTTCTGACAATGGCTTTCATTGCTCCCCTATGTTTTCTTGGTAAAATATTGTCCGTTTCATCAGCTTGAATGCCGAGTATGCTTCTAAGGATGAGATGGCTGGGCTGATTTGATGTCCGATCTGCAGAATCCTAAAATAATAATAATAATTTAGAAAAATCATACACAGACCTTTTTTTGGTTTTATACTACATCATGGAAATAATGACTCCACAAACCTGCATTTGAATGCTTCCTATCGAAGCCATTTTCCAAAGAGCTGATGGTGTTGGCTGTGGACAAATTTCAACAGAGTTTTCAGTTGTTGAAGGTCCCTAGAACATTAAGGACATGCTTTAACATTTTTGCAATCTTTATTTTACAGCTCCCCAATAATTTACTTTCCAAATAAAAGCTTACCGGCATTACAGTGTTATCTGAGGCAATCGTCTCCAACATACTGATCCATCTTAGGTTGACCTCAATCGCTTCCTCTTTTAGCAATTTAGTTGGTGGAAAACAATCATCTTCATCAGAACTTGTGCTAATATAGCGCTTTCAAGGTTCAGGGTCCTCTACTGCTGGCTGCTTGGTTAATTCCCCTGGACTCTTAGGAGTGCTGGCTGCTTCCATGTTCAAAATTCAGAATGTGTTCAAGGCTCAGAACATGCCCGGGCATGCAATACTGACCGGGGCTGTGTTCAAGGCTCAGAACATGCCTGGGCATGCAAAATTGCCTGCTCTGACTGCCCCCTTTCCTGATTGGCTCAAATCCTCAGGCTGATGGTTGCCATAGCAACAGTGGGGCCATCTGGAGGGGGTGGGTTGGAAATGGACCCCAAAGGGGTCCATTTCCAAAGGGTTGTGGGTGGGGGAGTGTGGGAGGGTAGGGGGAGGTCAGGGGTCATAAATCAACACTCTTAGGTCCACAGACAGGTGGGGTCGGTGATGTCATTTGGAAGGGGGTAAGGGCTGGGGTTGGGGGAAGGGGTCAGAGGTCAGGGGGCATCATCAATCATTTTGACAGGAGGTGGTCTTTCTATACTACTATCATCATAATTATCCTTTGAAGCAGGACAAAATGAATGCCATTATGGGTAGGGTTGCCATATTCCAGTTCCAGAAATCCAGGCAAGCTAATTTGCATATTATGCTAATTATTTGCATATTAATATTTGGATTGTCCAGTTGTTTTGTTTTTGTGCCTAGGAATTACCACCAAAAACTGGGGAAAGATGTGAGAAATCTTTTTTTTAAAAAACTTAATATTTTCAGCCTTAAATGCCTAGACTCTAGTTTCTAACACTATGGAATGTTGATTGATTGATTAAGAGGATTTATATCCTGCCCTTCTGCTGTTAAAAACAGAGCTCAGCACAGCTTACAAATATAATAAAAACAATAAAAATGCACAATCAATATAAAAACATAATAAAAACACAAAATAGCAACAAACATAAAGTAAGTCAGGGCAGCAGTACAGTTAACCATTACATATACAATATATTTCAGAGATGTGGTGGGTGGAGAAAAACAAGAAGCCAAAATGTTAGGAAAAGGAGTCTTTCACACTACATGCTCAGTTGTAAATACTGTAGCAGCAAGTTTTTCAAGTTCCTCCAGTGTTCCACTGGTGCAGGCACTCAGACATTCAAACTATCTGTATGTTTCTTAGGTTTTATAAAAGCAGAGCTTTGCTTAACTCAAAATGTGTTCTCCCTTTGATCAACCACATCTACATAGGTTCCACCTCCATACTCAAAATGAAACTAGGCCTGGAAATTTGCAACAACCCCACACATACCTTGCTAATTAGATTACTAATGCCAGGATGTCTGTCTTATCAACTACTCTCCTTCCCCCCCCCCCCCGGGCATCATGAAAGACCCAGTCCTGGGCTCAGAAAGAAAATAAATATCTGGTCCTCTTCAAAGTACTGATAAGCCTCTTGTTTTAATTAAAATAATAATTATAAGTTCTTGCTCTTATCACTAATGGGAGTTAATTATCTTGCATATGCTGCTGTTGCTTCTATGGCTGTAACGGAGTGAGGTTAAAGATAAGTGAAATGCAAATAGGAAAAAAAACACAGAAGGCAGTAACACTTTCCTAAATGTAATACCATACCAACCACAACAAGATTCCTATGAGTAAGGCAGAAAACTAAGCATCTCACAACCAGTCAGGATTCCTAACCAAAAACCAAAAATATGATAAATGAAGAAATATTTATATAAGCATGACTATCAAATATATTTATTATTTACACAAACTGTAAAGATGTTTATAGTGCAATCCTAGGTTTATTTATTCAGAAGCACGTCCCAGTGTATTCAGTGGAACTTACTCAAACAGGGACAGAACTGTAACCTCAAGTGATAAGCAACTTCATTCACACAACCCAAAATTCTGAGTCATGCTACTTTACGCTGTTTTGCAACTGTTTATACTTGTTTTGATGGTTGTTGGATTTTAAATGGCTTTATTTCTTGTTGTGAGCTGCCTTGGTTTCCAACTGTATCTCACAGGGTTGTTGGAAAGACTGCGCGCGCGCACACACCCACCCACACACCCACACACCCACCCACACCACCCTGCGCTGGATCTGGGCCCATAACCCTGTTGGTGTTTGCTGATGTTTGCGTGATCAGCGCAGCTTACACTTGAGATTGAAACGGTCAAGAAACTCCAGAGGCAAGAGATAGTTTAAGAGTCCTTTACTTGGACATTAAGGCATGAACGCTTACAGGCTACAAAACAAACGGTTTCACTTTTCCCTCACGACACCTCCTTCTCCACACAGAATCAAAACCCCCAACGAGAGCTGGCAAAAGCTTCTCCAGCCTTTATATGACATAGTTGCCTTGGTAGCAGCAGGTGGTTGGCCTTGAGGCTGTGCCAGGCCTCTTGCCAAGGCTCTCCAAGGACCTTCAAGAAACTTAACTCCTGCTAATGCCCATCCTTGTTCCAGGCTTTCAGGCTTGATGAAAATAACCAGAGGTAGTATTGCCTATGGGTCAACATTACTCTGGACATATGGGATTAGCAATGCTTTTACCTCCACAAAAGCAAGTATTGGGAAGGTTTTCAAAACACTGCCCAGGATCTGACTCCTACACACAAGAGGGGAATAAACTGAAATGTATATACTTACCCAATTTATGAGATTTTCAGATAAATGGGGGGGGGAACCACCATTTTCTGGCCTTGCAATGAGGTTTACTAGACACTGCCACAGGTCAACCAAACACTTCACTGATTGGCTGCAATCCTGAATGGGCGGGGTTAAAGCTATGAAGTGCTATACAGTAGTTTAAAAAAAAAGATTCAACGGGGGGGCTGACGTTTTTATGTATATCTCGAGAACTGGACCACCTAGAAACTTAATTTTTTAAAAATTAAAGCTGAGAATCCGGGCCAGCTAAGGGGCTAAACGGGCACTGGGTGGAATGCAAAGAATCTTGGTAAAACCTGGCTAACCGGGCAATATGGCAACCCTAATTATGGGTAATGCAATACTGACTGTCTGGCCAGCATTAAGTGGCTGAAGTGGACTGCATGGCATTCATCAACAGACTGCACATGGGGGTTCATGGCTACCTTATGGCTTCTGTGTGGGAGATTCTAGCCATTGATGGAGGAAGACATTTGTTTGTTTGTTGATAAGTGGGTGCAGTTAGGCAATTTTAAGTTCTGGAGTTAATGGCCTTACAACTACTATCCCTTTAGATGATAATATGTATTACTTCACCTACTTCAAAATGTGGTAACGAAGCCCCACTGTGTTTAGGTGCTCTTCTGTTCATTCTACTGAGAAGCACCCTGGACTTCTGTCACAAAGCCTTGCCCTGACTCCACCACTGGATACAGTTCACCCAGTATAGATTTTCCGTGTTTGGGGGAGGACAAGAATGTGAAGCACTAATTACTGATAGAGAAAATGCATGGCTCATTGATTGCACCAATAAGGTGGTGGAAAGACATCAGTTCAAAATGAACTTGTGGACACTGGTGATCCGTCAAAAGCAAAGCCAAAACAAAAGGAGTGCATGAGAATGAGAGTTCTACCTGATACTATATTACCCTAATTATGATGAAGACTAAAACAGATGTGAGTGATTGTATGTACTGTGTGCACATGCATGTATGAGCATGCGTGTGCGTGCACTCCAGAGTTTTGTTGTGGCAAGAGCCTACCTATCTAGGAAAGATTTCATAAGTGAGTTTTTCAGTACAGGCTGCTATGGAAACAGAATGAGTGTTACTGATAATGGGCATATATAGGGTGCTCTCCGCACTATGTAATAGGTTCTTTGTGTATTCTAATTACATGAGTTTATTAATAATAACATCTCTTACATAACTTTAGTACAGTTAATATCCCCCACCTATTATTACAGAAGGTGAACCAAGTTATGTAACATGCTGGGTGCACTGGACTCTCAAGAGTGAGTCAATCTGAAGTGCTTGCCAGCTCTAATGCCTACGCAATAGAGTTGTGTGTACCACAAAATCATTATTTAGCATACTCTGCAATGAGGCTTCTAAAGCTATATAGTGGCTTCATCAACAGCAACCAAAAGCCTATTGCAGTGAGTTGTCTTCAATCCTCACCAGTGATGCTTAATCTTCCGGAACCCTGGTTGAGACATTATACTTACCCACTGGCACTCTAGGGACCTTGATTTAGAGATTAATTAGTAACTTCCACCCCCAATTGTAATATTCATTTACAGTTACAAGTTAATCCCAGGTTTTCTACTGGACATCAGGTATTCAGAGGGAAATCGCTTCAGAAGTTATCTGTGATGTGAGCTGAAAATACAGTCTGTCAGATTTGACCTATTAAGCTTATAGCCTCTGTGTTTCTTTTAATTTTCATATTCACTCTAGTTAAAATTCTAAAATTTGTGTCCATTTTATTATAGAGATAGCAGAAAGAAGTTTGACATGATTTGGGAATTGAACTGGCATAAAACTGAGGCACATCTATAATAACATTATGAAGAAAGGTAAAGTTTAGGAGCACAGAGAAATCATTTTTTTAACCAAGTCAGGCCATTTCTCCGTATTCTGCTCCAGGTATTCAGGGGTAAGGCTGAATTTAATTCCAAATTCCTTATTCAGCAGATCCTAGTTCTTATTTAACACAATTTCTTAATTCCTTATTTCTGATTCCTAGCTCCTAATCTAATATTTCTTGGCTTCTTATTCAATACACAGCCCAATCCATCCTATGCACATTTAGGAATGCTTATATACCCATTGAAATCAATGAATCCTACTTACTAGGGAGTAAGCCCAATTGAACACAGTGAGACTTACTACTTCTGTTTAAACATGCCTATGATTACTGTGCATAGAACTGACATAGGCATGCAGCTTACATGAAGAACTAAGATTTGAACTTCTCTGCTTAAAATAAGGTTCAGGCCACTCCAAAACATACATCCATGCCACCAGGACACTGTCTGACATGAAGTGCTCTGACATTATGCCTAACTCAAAACTTGATCTTGGAGCAAACCAATACACAAGATCTCCTTTAGTAAATCATTAAGCAAAGCAAATTCTGAACTCTATATTATCCAGCTACAAGAGTGGCTATATACTAAAGTCAGCATGCATTTTTTCCATTCTGCAATGTTAAAAATACCCCCATGACATTCTAATGCTTCCCATAAGCTCATTTCAAAACAAAACCTTACAAAACGTATAGTCCTGAACTCAGAAACGCTTGCTTAACAACACTGTAAGTTTTCATGGCAATACACAAAACACTCAGAGCATCAAGAGTTCAAAGTGTAAAAGAAGAGGAAGAAATAAATATCCAGACACCTGAGTTCTCATACTTTGTTGAAATTAATTAAAAATCAGCCATGTTCACAGAGAAGTGGTTATCCTATTACTGACCTTGCCCTATACTCTGACCGTCATCTTCTGCACTTTAAAAGTTTAAAAAATGCCTTGCTGTTTTTTAATTAATTTAAGAAATTTAACACTACAGTCAATGATAAGCCTGGGCATGCTCAGTAAGAACCAACTGTCAGTGTTCTAAAAGCCAGACATACAGCTGCTTGCCTAATCAGGGGGCCACACCCATGCCAGACTTTTATTTCACTTTAGACAGTCAGGGATTCCCCCAAAGAATCCTGGGAAGAGTAGTTTGTGAAGGGCACTGAGAGTTGTTAAGAGACTCCTATTCTCCTGACAGAGCTCCAGTGACCAGAGTGGTTTAACAGTCAGCTGCTCTTATTGAAGCTCTATGAGGGGAACAGGGCATCTCCTAGCAACTCTCAGAACTCTTCACTAACTACACTTCCCAGGATTCTTTGGGGAAAGCATTGACTGTCTAAAGTGAAATAAAAGTCTGGTGTGAATGTGGCCAGGGACAGCTTTGGTTTCATTTTGGGAGGGAGGCTACATATGCCTGCTGTAGAATAAAAAGGTGGGGGAAACACTGAAAAGCAATGATACTGTTAACAATGTTATCCTTTTGGAAAGGAAAGGGGCTTCTCCTCTGCCCAGTGTCCACACATCAAATCTGCTCCCCTCCTCCTCCCCTTCCTGCCCAGTGCCCACCCACCCAATCTCCTCCCTGCTCCTCCCCCCAGTCAGTTTCACCTATCCTAAGAATGATTGCACAGGACTAAATCCCATTGAACTCAAAAAGCATGCAAAAGATCAAACCTCCCCTCCCCTCCCCCATCCCCTTCCAATCTCCTCCTTGCCCCCTCCTCCCCATCCCCTCTCTCATGTTCAGTTTTACCTACCCTAACCATGATTGCATGGGAGTAAATCCCATTGAAGACAATAAGCATGCAAATGATCAAACCTGCCCTCTCCTCCTCCTCCCTACGATCACCTCCCTTTTGCTCCTTCCCTCCCGCTTCCTTCAGCCCTCCCCTTCCAATTCCCTCCTTCCCCATCCCTCTCCTTCCACACCCTCCTTCCCCATCCCTCCCTTCCTCCTTCCTTCTTCTCTCCCCTCCTCCTCCACCATGGCCAGTTTTACCTATCCTAACCATGATTGCACGGGAGTAAATCCCATTGAACTCAATAAGCATGCAAAAGATCAGACCTGCCTTTCCCCTCTCCTCTCCCTTCCTCCTCCCTTCTTCTTCCCATCCCCTCTTCCTTTTTCCTCCTTCCCTGCCCACTCCAGGCCTCTCTCCACATGGTCAGTTTTACCTATCCTAAGCATGATTGCACGGGAGTAAGTCGCACTGCACTCAATAAACACGCAAAAGATCAAACCTGCCCCCCTCCTCCTCCCCCTCCTGCCTGCTCCCATCCCACTCCTCCTCTCCACATTCCTGTGGTTAGTTTCACCTATCTTAAGCATGATGGCAGGGGAGTAAATCCCATTTAACTCAATCAGCATGCAAATGATCAATCCATTTTCAGCAAACTTGCACAGGATCCTATTTCTTACCTCTCGGATTAAAAAGCAGAGAAATTTACTAACAGGCAAAAAACCTTGCAGTTTAAACCTTGCAGTTTAAAAACGTGCCTATTTCCAACAGATATTTCTATCAAACTTTAAAAAGCTGGGAAATTGCATGAGGGGAGCAGAAGACCTGACCTCCTCTCTGAGATATTATACTGCCCTACAAATTTGTCAAAATGCAACCACAAATTGGGTTGGTCTTTCACAGTCCAATCTCCTTCCTGTGTAGCTTGGAAGAATTTGGTAACGTGCCTCTGAGCATATGGTGAGTGGTGGCAACACCTTGCAGTCAGTGCAAATAACAGCAACAAGACATGTGCTATGCTGATGTTGTTTTAGCAGGGTGGAAGCAACAATATTGACAGTTGATATAGTTCAGATAGTAACTTTAAATATGTTTGATTTACTTTGCAATTTTAGTGAAGTTTCCTGCATCTTGGACAGGTCAAGTTTGTTTTTTCCAACAGCTAGGGGCATTGCTTAAGTAGCAACATATTGTAATCTGTCTGATTTTACATCAAACTGCAGTTTCAGATTCGACTGTTAATGCACCCAGTATAGAAATAGAGCATAACCTCCAGTTTGAAACAGAAAAGGCTGTCTTCACCATCATTACTGACCAATAAAAAGGATTTGAAATTAATAAAAACAAATTTGACACAGATTTCTTGCACAAATAATGAGAGAAATATAATTTTCTAGTTTAGATACTCCGTAGAAACATTAGTAACATAGAAAAGAAGCAAAGTAAGAACACCAACAAACGTACAAAAATGTAATTCTCCATCTTTGGAGATGGCAGGTGTTGCCAGCGCAGGTGTTGCTCAGAGGCACATGTTACCAAATTCTTCTAAGCTACACAGGAAGTGGATTGGACTGTGAAAGACCAACCCAAATTGCGCTTGCATTTGACAAATTTGTAGGGGACTACAGTATCTCAGAGAGGAGGTCAGGCCTCCTGCTCCCCGGTGCATTCACTATAGCTGCCCAATTTCCCTGCTTTTTAAAGTTTGATAGAAATATCTGTTGGCTATAGGTACGTTCTTAAACCGCAAGGTTTTTTGCCTATTAGTGAATAAACTATTATATAAACTGGCCATTAGAGGGAGCTTCATTAGTATTATCAATGGAAACAGTTTCCCTTGTTTACTTGGGCTTCCATGAAGTCTTTACATCTACCAAAGCAATCGTATGCAGTACATTTCTAAACGTACTGTACTGCAGAATACTGAACTCATCTATCTGACATTTACTTCATGAAGCCTCATTCCCCAATAAACTAGCAGATTTAAAAGAACTAGTACTTTTTTACCATTGATGCCTATCTCAAGTCAAGTGTGCATATCATGCCCATATTCTGCCAGTAAATTCTATAGAATATGAGTGATGGAAAAATTAACCTTTGCAAAAATTCAAAGGAACTATATATGGTTAACATTCCATGTTTGTAAATCAGCCTTTCTGCACCCACCTCCTCCTCCACTGCTTCAGTGGTCCAGGTTGGTAAGCTCTGAGAGGAAGGGAGATAAATTGCCTTTGTTTGGTCTGCCTATTTTTTAAAATATAAAATTCTATTCTGTTCTTCAAGAGCTTCTGCACTGCTCATGCCTATGACCATCTTCCCACAAGAAATCCCCCAAATGCCTGGGAATGCAGGCTTCATTGCCTTTGTGATATCAGCAACAATCCACTCCCTTTTCTCATACCTATTTGTATAATTACAAGGCTTATTACTAGCTGACGAGTAGCAAGCCTACATTCTATACTGCTAGATCAAATGGCCCCCTCTAGGATGCACACCTTAACGTGGTGAGTGGGTTTGAGAGTGTTGAAGAAGCTAATGCCGTCGGCAGTCTAGACCAAGAGGTTTAGACTCCTAGCAGGGGCACCCAAGGCGGAATGGTCAAAGCTGAAACACCAGACTAAGATGCATCCATACACAGAGGAAGGCAATGGTAAACCACCTCTGAATATCTCTTACCACGAAAACCCTATGAACAGAGTATCCAAAATGCAACACGGGATAATGCTAAAGATGAAACCCCCAGGCCAGAAGGCACTCATCGAGCTACTGGGGAAGAACAAAGGACAAGTATGAGTAGTGCTGTGACTAATGACGCAGCTGGGTCAAAGCCAAAAGGAAGACCAGAGGCTGATGCGCACAGATGTGAAAGGAGAGTCTGGAGTTGTACAAAGCACACAATAGGAACGTGGAATGTGAGAAGCATGAATCAGGGAAAGTTAGAAATTGTCAAGGAAGAAATGGAACGCATCAACATTACAATACTTGATGTGAGCGAACTAAAATGGATGGGAATGGGACATTTTCAATCAGGCAACTACAAAATATTTTATGCAGGAAATGAGAAATTAAGAAGAAATGGGGTTGCTTTAATAGTGAGAAGTGATGTAGCAAAAGCAATTAGGAGCTACAATGCAAGGTCTGAGCAAGTTATATCAATGAGATTAAATGGGAAACCTATTAACATATCCATCATCCAAGTCTACGCTCCAACGTGAAATGCAGAAGAAGAATTGGAGAGATTTTATGCAGAAGTACAGGAAGAAATTGATCACACAACAAAACAAGATGTGCTGATAATCATGGGGGACTGGAATGCAAAAGTAGGGAACAGAGAAGAACTAGGAATTGTGGGGAAATGGGGCCTAGGAGACAGAAATGAAGCAGGAGAAAGACTTATTGAATTCTGTGAAGTAAATAATTTGTTTCTTGCAAACACATTTTTTAAGCAACCGAAAAGACGACTGTACACATGGACATCACCAAATGGTCAATATAGGAATCAAATTGATTATATAATTGGTAGCAGAAGATGGAGAAGCTCCATACTTTCTGCGAAAACAAGACCGGGAGCAGACTGCGGTACAGATCATGAACTGGTCATATTGAAAATCAGAGTAAAGCTAAAGAAGACCAATAAAGCAGTCATAACGCCAAAATACAATTTAAATAACATCCCAGAAGCATATAAAGATCAAATAAGGAACAGGTTTGAGGCTTTAAACTTAGTTGACGGAGAACCAGAAGAACTATGGAATGAAGTCAGAGACGTTATCAGGGAAGAATGCAAAAAGACAATACCCTCTAGTTAAAAAGGGACAAAGACCTCAATGGATGACTGAAGAAACTCTTAAAATAGTTAAAGAGAAAAGGAAAGCAAAAGCAAAAGGAGATAGAAACATGGTCAGAACCCTAAATGCAACAATACAGCGACTAGTACGTAGGGACCAAGAGAACGATTACAATAGTTATTGTATAGAAATAGAAGAGGACAACAAAAAGGGTAGAACAAGAGCCCTGTTCCAAAAGATTAGAGAAATGAAAGGGAAATTTAAACCAAGAGTAGGGATGTTGAATAATCAACAGGGGAACACACTGACTGACCGAGATGAAATAAAAGGAAGATGGAAGCAATACACTGAAGAACTCTACAAAAGAGATACCCGGATGACAGATTCATTCATGGAGGAACCATATGATGAAGAACCAGAAATTTTAGAATGTGAGGTGAAAGCTGCTCTCAAAATACTGGGAAGAAACAAATCACCAGGAATAGATGGCATACCAATAGAGCTGCTACAAGGTACTGAGACTGATCTGTCCAAATTTTGACAAACATCTGTCAAGAAATATGGAAAATTAAACAATGGCCCACAGACTGGAAGCGTTCCATATACATCCCAATTCCAAAGAAAGGGGATCCCAGAGAATGCAGTAATTATCGAACTATAGCTTTAATATCCCATGCAAGTAAAGTAATGCTCAAGATTCTACAACAAAGGCTCTTGCCATATATGGAGTGAGAAATGCCAGACGTCCGAGCTGGATTTAGAAAGGGAAGAGGTACCAGAGATCATATCGCAAACATACATTGGATAATGGAATGGACCAAGGAATTTCAGGAGAAAATCACCCTGTGCTTTATAGATTACAGCAAAGCCTTTGACTGTGTAGATTATGAAAAACTATGGAATGCTTTTAAAGAAATGGGGGTGCCACAGCATCTGATTGTCCTGATGCGCAACCTATACTCTGCACAAGAGGCTACTGTAAGGATGGAATATGGAGAACCTGACTGGTTCCCCATTGGAAAGGGTGTGAGACAGGGGTGTATTTTATCATCCCATTTATTTAATCTATACGCAGAACATATCATACGGAAAGCAGGATTGGACCAAGATGAAGGAGGTGTGAAAATTGGAGGGAGAAATATCAATAATTTAAGGTATGCAGATGATACCATACTGCTAGCAGAAACCAGTAATGATTTGAAACGAATGCTGATGAAAGTTAAAGAGGAAAGCACAAAAGCAGGACTACAGCTGAACGTCAAGAAGACTAAAGTAATGACAACAGAAGATTTATGTAACTTTACAGTTGACAATGAGGACATTGAACTTGTCAAGGATTATCAATACCTTGGCACAGTCATTAACCAAAATGGAGACAATAGTCAAGAAATCAGAAGAAGGCTAGGACTAGGGAGAGCAGCTGTGAGAGAACTAGAAAAGGTCCTCAAATGCAAAGATGTATCACTGAACACTAAAGTCAGGATCATTCAGACCATGGTATTCCTGATCTCTATGTATGGATGTGAAAGTTGGACAGTGAAAAAAGTGGACAAGAGAAAAATTAACTCATTTGAAATGTGGTATTGGAGGAGAGCTTTGCGGATACCATGGACTGCAAAAAAAAACAATGATTGGATTAAACCAGAACTATCACTAGAAGCGAAAATGATGAAACTGAGGTTATCCTACTTTGGACACTTCATGAGAAGACATGATTCACTAGAAAAGACAATAATGCTGGGAAAAACAGAAGGGAGTAGAAAAAGAGGAAGGCCAAACAAGAGATGGATTGATTCCATAAAGGAAGCCACAGACCTGAACTTACAAGATCTGAACAGGGTGGTTCATGACAGATGCTCTTGGAGTTCGCTGATTCATAGGGTCGCCATAAGTCGCAGTCGACTTGGAGGCACATAACAACAACAAAGATCAAATGCATAACAAGCGATTGGCTTTCAGTGTAAATTAACCTTCTCACATGGATGAGACCCTTGGCTATTTGTGCTGCACTGAGGAAACTGCATGTCCTGCACCTCTGACATGCAAAGGTGATGAATAACAGAATTCGGAAGACAGGAAGCTGCCTTGTGGACAACTTGCCCATTTAGCCCTGGAGTGAGGAATCTTCTTCAGCTTGAGGGCCACAGTCCCTTCTGGATAAACTTTTGGGGGTCACATACTAGTGGTGGGCATGGTCAAAGACAAAAGTGCACAGAGCAATAAAAGTGAATTGTGTCTTTGATAGTGTTCTCTATCCTCCATTCAAGCAAGCAAGATGCATTATCAGAGTTCAGGAACACATTGCAGTCAGGCAATCACACTTAAAGAGTGCAAATCTGGGCCTGTGCAGAGTGTAGCCTGAGGAGAGCTCCATGGGCCAGCTAGAGAGGCTGAGACGGACACTTTTGGATCCCGGGCCTGAGGTTCCCCACCCGATCTAGCCCAATATGGTCTATTCTGACTGGCAGTGGCTCTCCAGGATCCCAGGCAGGAGACATTCTCAACACCTGCTACTTGATCCTCTTAACTAGAGATGCTATAGATTGAACTTGGGACTTTCTGCTTGCAAAGAATGCGGCTTACCATTAACTAAAGCCCTTCCCCTATTTAAAAACATGCAAAATGAAGTTTATGCACATCTAAATCCAAGATGGTGGCCTATCATTTTACTATCTGTAACCTCTCCATGCTATACAGTGTCTCTTATTTTAGTTCTATATCTAGGGAAGCTAATCTGTGGCCCTTCAGATGCTGTTGTACTACAACTTCCATCATCCCTATATTATATGTCTAATTAACTACAAGCCCTAAAACGCTCACAAAGAAGGGGATTTCTTTTAGAGGAATAATAGCTTTAGAGCAAAAAAGTAATAGACGTTCTAAGTACTGCAAGCTACTTATAACTGGACCAAGGAGCTTATTTACTCAGTGTATCTCCATGACTCATATAGCAGCAGTCTGTTGTTATTAACTGTACAGTTCTATGGTTTACAGTAGTTAATTGTCAGCTCTTCACTGAGACAGCAGTGTCGGTGGGGGTGCAGGCAGGGCTGGAGATTCCTTGGTAATTGCCAGGCCATAAGTCCTCAGCCGGCAGCTTGGCTATAAATCTGCCAGGCTAGCAAGGAGGAAGCAAGATAAGGGCAGAGGCCGTTCAAAGCTTATGTGCCAAGCCAGAAATCCAGAAGAGACGTCAGTGAAGGTCCGGGTCTAGTTTGCCGAGAGATCAGTCCAAGTCAAGGTTCAGGGGATAGGAAGACACACAGTGGTCACGCCTGACATTGTAGTCAGCAACAAGCTGAAACCAAGGTTTGACTTTTAAGGAGCAGGTTTGTCAGCAGGTGTGAGCCATCAGCGTTTTGGCCTTAAGTGGACAGGCCTGCCCCTCTTCTGCCTGACCTTCTGTTGTCTACGTTCTGCAGGTGAGGGGGGAGTCTCCTGTTCACTGTCTGCGTCTGGCTGAAGGGCTTCAGCTGTGTCTGGGGTGCTCTGCAGCTGAGGGGGAGAAGGAGCTGAGTCCTCAGGAGTTTCCTCCGTTTCTCCTTCTGGGTCTGCTGCTGTTACTCCTGAGTCATCCTCGTCTGATGAGTCCTCTGACATTAATGCAGGTTTCCAGTAATTCCTTGTCTGCTCTTCAAAGATGTAAGGAAACAGTTGTAGGAATCAAATTGTTGTGATGAAAAAATAGAGATGTGATTAATCCATTAAGAAATCAGTCAGAAGGAGGGTAAAGTCTTATGAAACACAAGCTAAGCTGCCAGACCTTTACTCAGAACACACCTAAAGCTGATTAAGCTGATTATAAAGCTCGGTTCATAGGCAACTCATGTTGCTGCTAAAAGTCAAGCCAGGTGGGTCCTCCTGATCCATATGGAAAGCCACTTGTATGAAGTGGTATCCATGTGATTCACTGATTTTAAGCTACAGTAGGGAAATTTCCTTGGAAGGGTTTTCCTAGAATAATTAAACAATTACCCAAATCACAGAGGGCCCACAAATGGTTTGCCATATGGACTGGGAGCCACACATAAGAACATAAGAAGAGCCTGCTGGATCAGGCCAGCAGCCCATCCAGTCCAGCATCCTGTTCTCACAGTGGCCAACCAGGTGCCTGGGGGAAGCCCGCAAGCAGGACCTGAGTGCAAGAACACTCTCCCCTCCTGAGGCTTCCGGCAACTGGTTTTCAGAAGCATGCTGCCTCTCACTAGGGTGGCAGAGTACAGCCATCACGGCTAGTAGCCATTGATAGCCCTGTCCTCCATGAATTTGTCTAATCTTCTTTTAAAGCCATCCAAGCTGGTGGCCATTACTGCATCTTGTGGGAGCAAATTCCATAGTTTAACTATGCGCTGAGTAAAGAAGTACTTCCTTTTGTCTGGCCTGAATCTTCCAACATTCAGCTTCTTTGAATGTCCACCAGTTCTAGTATTATGAGAGAGGGAGAAGAACTTTTCTCTATCCACTTTCTCAATGCCATGCATAATTTTATACACTTCTATCATGTCTCCTCTGACCCGCCTTTTCTCTAAACTAAAAAGCCCCAAATGCTGCAACCTTTCCTCGTAAGGGAGTCGCTCCATCCCCTTGATCATTCTGGTTGCCCTCTTCTGAACCTTTTCCAACTCTATAATATCCTTTTTGAGATGAGGCGACCAGAACTGTACACAGTATTCCAAATGCGGCCGCACCACAGATTTATACAACGGCATTATGATATTGGCTGTTTTATTTTCCATACCTTTCCTAATTATCCCTAGCATGGAATTTGCCTTTTTCACAGCTGCCGCACACTGGGTCGACATTTTCATCATGCTGTCCACTACAACCCCGAGGTCTCCTGGTCGGTCACCGCCAGTTCAGACCCCATGAGCGTATATGTGAAATGAAGATTTTTTGCTCCAATATGCATAATTTTACACTTGTTTATATTGAATTGCATTTGCCATTTTTCCACCCATTCACTCAGTTTGGAGAGGTCTTTTTGGAGCTCTTTACAATCCCTTTTTGTTTTAACAACCCTGAACAATTTAATGTCGTCAGCAAACTTGGCCACTTCACTGCTCACTCCTAATTCTAGGTCATTAATGAACAAGTTGAAAAGTACAGGTCCCAATACCGATCCTTGAGGGACTCCACTTTCTACAGCCCTCCATTGGGAGAACTGTCCGTTTATTCCTACTCTCTGCTTTCTGCTTCTTAACCAATTCCTTATCCACAAGAGGACCTCTCCTCTTATTCTGTAACTGCTAAGCTTCCTCAGAAGTCTTTGGTGAGGTACCTTGTCAAACGCTTTTTGAAAGTCTAAGTACACTATGTCCACTGGATCACCTCTGTCTATATGCTTGTTGACACTCTCAAAGAATTCTAATAGGTTACTGAGACAGGACTTTCCCTTGCAGAAGCCATGCTGGCTCTGCTTCAGCAAGGCTTGTTCTTCTATGTGCTTAGTTAATCTAGCTTTAATAATACTTTCTACCAGTTTTCCAGGGACAGAAGTTAAGCTAACTGGCCTGTAATTTCCGGGATCCTCTCTGGATCCCTTTTTGAAGATTGGCGTTACATTTGCCACTTTCCAGTCCTCAGGCACAGAGGAGGACCCGAGGGACAAGTTACATATTTTAGTTAGCAGATCAGCAATTTCACATTTGAATTCTTTGAGAACTCTCGGGTGGATGCCATCCGGGCCTGGTGATTTGTCAGTTTTTATATTGTCCATTAAGCCTAGAACTTCCTCTCTCATTACTACTATTTGTCTCAGTTCCTCGGAATCCCTACCTGCAAATGTTAGTTCAGGTTCAGGGATCTGCCCTATATCTTCCACTGTGAAGACAGATGCAAAGAATTCATTTAGCTTCTCTGCAATCTCCTTATCGTTCTTTAGTACACCTTTGACTCCCTTATCATCCAAGGGTCCAATCGCCTCCCTAGATGGTCTCCTGCTTTGAATGTATTTATAGAATTTTTTGTTGTTGGTTTTTATGTTATTAGCAATGTGCTCTTCAAATTCTTTTTTAGCATCCCTTATTGTCTTCTTGCATTTCTTTTGCCAGAGTTTGTGTTCTTTTTTGTTTTCTTCATTCGGACAAGACTTCCATTTTCTGAAGGAACTTTTTGCCTCTAAGAGCTTCCTTGACACAATTTGTCTTCATGCTAGCAAGCACACCACCCAAATAATGTTTGAATCAGGACTAAGACTCCAAGCTTGGAAAAGTTCACTTTATTTATTGTTTACTGTCCATTTTGTTTAATGACTAGCAGCTATTCATATCAATATTCTACAAGAATTTGTTTAATCCCATTTTAAAGCCTCAAGGAAAAAAGCCAAGTAATACCAGCAAATGAACATGCTGTGGCACAAATCCACAAATATCCACTGAGCTTCTATCAGCTGGTTTCCAGAGGACAACATCCACTGGCTTACATCTGCAACCTTTAGCTGTAGTCAGCCTTGCAACATCTATGGGCTTCTGAATGTGAACTCCACTGGCTTCCACCTGCCAACATCTGCCAGCTTCTACCTCGTCTGTCACCAGACATCAGCAGGCTTCTGGCCATGGATATCAGCCACCTTCAGGCCACAAACTTGCCACAACTCTGCAAATCTGCTTTTGCTAGCGAACTTGCCTTCACAACTGCTTCACTGCATCCCGCTTCTGGATGATCATCTTCTTCCATCCATCAATCTGCCTCGACCATGTGATGGTATCCCTGTAGCCTGCTTGGGAGAGAAAGGTGGAACAGGTATTTCAGTGTAGTTCAAGATGGGTTATTGAAGAAGTCAGATGTAGCCCTGTCTCTCTCCACTAGATGGTGGGTGGCATAACCAAGGAAAAGAGGTTTCTGCCACTTACAAATTCTTAGAAATCCTGTTTCATACTGAGTGTCACTGCCATTGACCGCTGTGTTCTGTTAGGCAAGAGTAGAAGAGGAACAGGAAGGGGATGGAGGGAGGAAAAGAAGGTTGGGAGCAACTACTGCCTAATCACAAATGCCCCTTTTTGGGGTACGTTGCTTGTTAGGGTAATCACAGCAGTCCAACTGCGGACCTTCTAGAAGGAAACTGAATATGGTGACCCATTTCATTCTGAGTTCAAGCCCAGTTTTCAGTACACTGGGTGCTGATGATGACACCCAATTCTATTTCTATGTTACATCTGAATCAGACGTTGTGTCTGTTTTGAACTGGTACCTGTATGCAGTGGTGGTCTGAATGAGGGCCAACAAACAGACTGACTCCTGGTCAAATAGATCCTTCTGTAAGAAGTATCTTGTTTTGGGAGGTGGGAATTTAACACTTCTGGAAGGGGTTGCAGTTTTGGAAGGCTTGGCCACCGTGGTTCACCATAACCTCAGGACTACTGTAATGCACTCTATAAGGGGCTTCCTTTGGGACAGTTCTGAAAGCTGCAGCTTGTGGAGAACACTGTGGCTAGGTTGTTGAGCGGAGCACCTGAACATACATATATTGCATCTGTATTGAAAGAACTGCACTGGCTGTTGATCAACTACTGGGCAATGTTCAAGATCTTGTTAGTAACATATAAAGCCCTGTACAACTGGGTACAAGATTTTCTGAAAAACGACCTGCCACTGTATAGACCTGTAAGATAACTTAGATCATCTGGGGAAACGTTACTTGTGGTACCACAGCCTACAGAATATTACATGGTGGTGACCAAAAAATTGGCATTTTCTGCCCTTGCTCCTGCACCGTGGAATGTCCTTTCTTCTGCCACACATCATCCATCAGTTGCTTCAGAATTTTGTAAAGATATATCATTTGGCCCAGGATTTCCCTGACCCATAAAATTGGACCTTGTTATTACTGAATTCCTGACTTTCTTTCTTGACGTATAAGATATAACATATTAAGAACAGTGGTAATAACAACATATTAACAAGAGTGGTAATAAGAACAAAAGGGATGTTCACATTTGAGCTGCATAATTTTTTTAAAAAATGTTTGAAGAGTTCCACAGGTTATTGATTAAAAATCAATTCAAATGATTATTCCATGAATTATCTACTAATTCATTAGTCCATTATCTTCATATATTTCATACTTCCAATATTTTAAATCATATAGTCATATAATCTCTTATGTCATATTAGCTAACAAAATATTTTAACTATCTTTCCCCTAAATATTGTGTATAGATTGTTTCTTGTACCTTATTATTCCAATACATACGAAATAAACTCTCAACAAATAAACTTTCAACAAATTTATCTCCAATTGCCTTCCTTCTCTAACCCTAACATTTGTTAGCGTGACCATATAAGCTATATCCCAAATTCTTATTAACCATTATTCTATTTTAGGGGAATCCGTTTTTTTCCATTCTTCATAAACTGGTTTTAGCAAATGGATTGTTATTTCTAAATCTTCTTGAGGTATTAATCATTTGAAGTATCCAAATAATACAGTCAGAAGATCTTTGGAAACCCTATCCAATATTTTTTTTTATTTCTGCCAAGACCTTTTTTCAGTATTAAAAAATCATTGGACATGTCCATAATATATGTAATGAAAATATGAAGATAATGGAGTAACACCAACATGTACTACTTACATGAGGATAGATTTTATTCAATCTTGCAGGTATAAGATACCATCTGGTTATTCATTTATAAAAAGTTTTTAAGATTCATGTGTGTGTGTTTGTGTGTGTGTGTGTGTTGTGTGCCTTCCAGTCGATTACGACATATGGGGACCCTATGAATCAGTGACTTCCAGTATCATCTGTCATAAACCACCCTGTTCAGATCTTGTAAGTTCAGGTCTGTGGCTTCCTTTATGGAATCAATCCATCTCCTGTTTGGCCTTCCTCTTTTTCTACTCCCTTCTGTTTTTCCCAGCATTATTATATTTTCTAGTGAATCATGTCTCCTCATTATGTGTCCAAATGATAACTTCAGTTTCATCATTTTAGCTTCTACTGATAGTTCTGGTTTAGTTTGTTCTAACACCCAGTTATTTGTCTTTTTCGCAGTCCATGGTATCCACAAAGCTTTCCTTCAACACATTTCAAATGAGTTGATTTTTCTCCAAATCCGCTTTTTTTCACTGTCCAACTTTCACATCCATATATAGAGATCAGGAATACCATGGTCTGAATGATCCTGACTGTGGTGTTCAGTGATACATCTTTGCATTTCTAGTTCTCTCATAGCTACCCTCCCCAGTCCTAGCATTCTTCTGATTTCTTGGCTATTGTCTCCATTTTGGTTAATAACTGTGCCATGGTAATTTTCACCTGTTTTTATGATACTGCTTTTTATGCTATATCTTTTTCATGATACTACTTTATGGTGGGTTTTTGTGTTGTAGTTTTGTATAGCAGAGGTTTTAAAATATTAAGTAGTTTAGAAATACTTTTAAATAAAATACATAAATAAATAAATCTGTCCTCACCTTGCTTAAGTCCAGTGATTCTCTTCATTGCTTTTGTTACAGTCCAATCAAGGAAAGTATGACCAAATTAATTTTGTTTTCTTACAGAGCTATTCCTGCAGTTTAACAGAGGCTTAAAGCAGGACTCAACAGTCCTAAAACTCCTTTTCAACTGCCCCTCAGAAGTCAATACTGCTCTCTCTTTCCTTATAGCTGTTCTTGGTTTTTACTTAAAGGGATGGTAGCATATTAACTAACAATAAAACACAGCTCAGCCTTTGGCCTCTGTGTTGTCTAACAGTTTTCTCCTTGGACCACCTTTATATCCAGCGCACTGTGGGACAGTGTAAAAGCCAGAATGGAATTGGGTGGGCTGGAATGGACCTTTGATCAAATAAATTGATGCCAAAAACACTGGGATGTATTAGAGGCACTTGAGAACAATATTTAAGAACCAAAACCCTTTCAATATTATATTTATTAACTCTTTAACAACCAAAATGCCATATGGAACGGAACAGCCCAGAAAGGCTGCTTCGGAACAAGTGAGTCCTACCAAATTCACCAGTCACATATGACTGGATGGGAATGATGCAATCAGCCACAAAACTTCCAGGGAAACCACATTCTGATACCTGTTCCTCCTATAATACTTTCCCCACCAGAAAACGGCTTGGAACGGCTACTTCTGAGCAAGCCAGGGCTACCAAATTTACCAGTCACAAACTACCACTAAAACCACATTGCAGTCGAGGGGCGAAATAAGACACAGAGACATCAGCTTGGGTTGAACAAGGGCCACTTTATTAAATTACAGCAAACCAAACCCAATTTAAATTGACCTGCAGAGGGAAACCTAGGTGCGGGAACTGTCTATAAGCGAGTAGCTTGCCACACAGCTCTGGGCGACCAGCCCCTGCTGGGGCAAGGGCAAGCCCATCTGCTTACCCTTTACCCCGGCCACACCTTGTAGGTGAGTAGGGGGGCCTTCCCACGTCATCCCCACCCGGGGCCGTATAACCCCTGGGTAGATGAGGATAAGTTGGCCCCAGAAGCAGCCCATATCCTGCCCTCGAGCCGTAAAGCCCTGACAGACAGGCCTCCGGAACCGCCAATCACCTCCAAAGGTGCCTAAGGGGGCCACCTAGCTGTCCTTACCTATTTCCCTTCCCGCACCTTCCCGCACCAGTGCAAGATGCATAGCCCGGTAGGGCATTAACCTGTCTAATACATTCAAGTTAGCCAAATAAGCCAAAACCACCTATTAAACACAACGCCCCCTAACCCAATTCCGTCCCACTCCCATGGTGTGGAGAAAGCAAAAAACCTGCCTGCCAACGAGGGTGGGCAGGATAAAAATTCCTACTCGCCCCGAAGCAACCCCTAGGCACACCATAAAAGAGGGAGGGCGGGGTGGGCGTCACGCTGGCAAAGAGGAAGGTAGGAGGGGCGGCTGGACTTAAATAAGCCCCAAAGCCCCTCCCCTCCACACTGCATGTCGCATGCACACAATAGGTGCGACGCGCGACGTTGCCCAAAACAAAGATGGAGGCGGCAGCTTCGCCCCCATCTGCAACCTTGCCCCACTCGTCAGCTGCGCGGCGAGCGGGGCATCATTTGCAGTCAGGGGCGAAATAAGACACAGAGACATCAGCTTGGGTTGAACAAGGGCCACTTTATTAAATTACAGCAAACCAAACCCAATTTAAAGTGAAGTAGCTTGCCACACAGCTCTGGGCGACCAGCCCCTGCTGGGGCAAGGGCAAGCCCATCTGCTTACCCTTTACCCCGGCCACACCTTGTAGGTGAGTAGGGGGGCCTTCCCACGTCATCCCCACCCGGGGCCGTATAACCCCTGGGTAGATGAGGATAAGTTGGCCCCAGAAGCAGCCCATATCCTGCCCTCGAGCCGTAAAGCCCTGACAGACAGGCCTCTGGAACCGCCAATCACCTCCAAAGGTGCCTAAGGGGGCCACCTAGCTGTCCTTACCTATTTCCCTTCCCGCACCTTGCCGCCACAAAAGGGGGACAAATCTCTATTTAGTCCCCCTTTACCCCACTGCCGAGAAGCACCTCTCGCAGACACCTCTGCAGGTCTCCCAAATATGTCGTTACCTGCATCTGACAGGTGAATGCCATCGACCCTGTATCGTTCACCCTTCTAATGCTGAATGGGGATGCGGAATGGCTAACCCCCCTTGCCCCAAGAAGAGCCAACCGAATCTGCTGGTTAGCCTTCGTTCGCCAAACCCTGCGTAGGAGCATGCCCATAAGTAAATGAAGCCGTCGTAGCCTCTCCGCTGCATGTCACACATGCTCTCCAACTGAGGGCCTTGCCCTGAGTAACTGAGGCCGCCGTAGCCTCTCCGCTGCATGTCACACATGCTCTCCAACTGAGGGCCTTGCCCTGAGTAACTGAGGCCGTCGTAGCCTCTCCGCTGCATGTCACACATGCTCTCCAACTGAGGGCCTTGCCCTGAGTAACTGAGGCCGCCGTAGCCTCTCCGCTGCATGTCACACATGCTCTCCAACTGAGGGCCTTGCCCTGAGTAACTGAGGCCGCCGTAGCCTCTCCGCTGCATGTCACACATGCTCTCCAACTGAGGGCCTTGCCCTGAGTAACTGAGGCCGCCGTAGCCTCTCCGCTGCATGTCACACATGCTCTCCAACTGAGGGCCTTGCCCTGAGTAACTGAGGCCGTTGTAGCCTCTCCGCTGCATGTCACACATGCTTGCCAACTGAGGGCCTTGCCCAGCGCAACCGAGGCCGTCGTAGCCTCTCCGCTGCATGTCACACATGCTTGCCAACTGAGGGACTTGGCTTTAAGTAACTGAGGCCGTCGTAGCCTCTCCGTTGCATGTCACACATGCTTGCCAACTGAGGGCCTTGCCCAGCGCAACCGAGGCCGTCGTAGCCTCTCCGCTGCATGTCACACATGCTTGCCAACTGAGGGTCTTGCCCTGAGTAACTGAGGCCGGCGCAGCCTCTCCGCTGCATGTCACACATGCTTGCCAACTGAGGGACTTGGCTTTAAGTAACTGAGGCCGTCGTAGCCTCTCCGTTGCATGTCACACATGCTTGCCCACTGAGGGACTTGGCTTTAAGTAACTGAGGCCGTTGTAGCCTCTCCGCTGCATGTCACACAAGCTTGCCCACTGAGGGACTGGGCTTTAAGTAACTGAGGCCGTCGTAGCCTCTCCGTTGCATGTCACACATGCTTGCCGACTGAGGGACTTGGCTTTAAGTAACTGAGGCCGTTGTAGCCTCTCCGTTGCATGTCACACATGCTTGCCAACTGAGGGACTTGGCTTTAAGTAACTGAGGCCGTTGTAGCCTCTCCGCTGCATGTCACACATGCTTGCTCACTGAGGGACTTGGCTTTAAGTAAGTGAGGCAGTCGTAGCCTCTCCATTGCATGTCACACATGCCAGCCAACTGAGGGACTTGGCTTTAAGTAACTGAGGCCATTGTAGCCTCTCCGCTGCCTGTCACACATGCTTGCCGACTGAGGGACTTGGCTTTAAGTAACTGAAGCCGTCGTAGCCTCTCCATTGCATGTCACACATGCTTGCCAACTGAGGGATTTGGCTTTAAGTAACTGAGGCCGTCGCAGCCTCTCCGCTGCATGTCACACATGCCAGCCAACTGAGGGCCTTGCCCTTAAATAACAGAGGCTGTCGTAGCCTCTCAAACTGCATGTCGTCACCTGCCAGCGATCTGTGGGTCTTGCCTCAAGCAACTGAGGTCATTGCCACCCGGGGGAAGGACCACCACTTGTGAAACCGTCTGTACTGAATTATGCTGGAACAAAGTGGGTAAGAGCCTATCCAAACGCATTCCTTTCTGGCCAGGCCCCTGTATTGCCGCCCATCGACTGAGGCCCAACTATGAGCCCATGCTTGATTTCAAGGCCCTTCTGGCTGCCCAGAAGACTATGCTGAGGCCGCCTATTAGGATAAGCATCTGCTCCGTCCCCGTCCAGCAGCCTGTCAAGATAATTATAACTTGTTAGGCTTCCGAATTCCCAGGCCCTCTAAAAGGGGGGAATATAGCCCTTATAAACCTGAGGACGAGCGTCCAACAGCCTGGAAAGTCTGGCTTCATAGCCGGAGGAGCATACTGTATTCCCACTGGCTCACCATACCCAATAAAATGTCCAGTGAGAAAGGGCGACGGGGATAGGGAAAAAACCACCAGCCTAGCTATGAGGGAAAGTCCCGCCAGCTTACCTTGAAGTGCTTGGACT
Organism: Rhineura floridana; assembly: GCF_030035675.1. Classification (NCBI taxonomy): domain Eukaryota; kingdom Metazoa; phylum Chordata; class Lepidosauria; order Squamata; family Rhineuridae; genus Rhineura; species Rhineura floridana. The sequence goes on along the minus strand of NC_084482.1, from coordinate 173,369,257 downwards.
AACAGGCCCCTACTCCTGCCATAGCCTGTGCCGGCCCAGAATTCCTGAATTGCCCTACCTGCTCTGTGGTAGCTGGCGAGCGTACTGGGGGCAATGGAATCTACGGGAAGTCCAGCGGCGCATTTCACAAGAATAGGCCATGTTTGCACAGCCCCTACAGCCCTTTCAGCATTCCGAGAGCTGGTGATCACAGTAGAACAATGGATAGGCTTATGGCCATCTCAGACTGGGGGAGATCATCCCTACTCCCAGCTGTCAAGGGAATCCCCAGGTACATAGCCATACTATGAGCTGTGTGACCTCAGGTGCTAACATGCATCCCAAAATCTGCCATACCCCTGAACAGCGAATCACACAGATAGTGCCCCACTACTTCTGGGCCCACATGTCTCCTGATTGTTCCCTCCCAGAAGAATCTGCAGCACGCCATGTAAGAAATATAGCAGTCCATAGGCAATGTTCGGCCGCATAAATGCATAAGGCACCTCTGCCACATGCGTGCACCATGTTAAATGAAGTGTAGCGCATGGTACCTAGACTATCAGGTATGAACCACTTACCGCCGAACCCCTTCAATAAGACTGGTGGTGAATCAGGTGTAATTTGCATCTTTACCCTCTGTCCCTGGCAAATTACTGCCATAACGAAAACAGATCAAAGATTGTAGGCCATGAAGGCCAGCCTGGAGTTGGAGTATGGGACTAGGAAATCAAAAGGAAAACACCATAACAGACAAACCTTCCCTTAAACCGGGTAGCCAGCAAGCAAAGTTCGTAGTACCTAGAGTCTAACCGGGGAGGGACCCATGTCCTTGAGCAGCTTATGCTGGGGGCTTCTACTTACCCCTTTGAAGGGCTCTTGCCTCCTATCTCACTGTTGCATATATCCTTCTGCAAAAGGGAAGGAAATCATTTATGAGTAAGTACACTTTACCAACTACTAGTTCCTTGCAGCTAACCCAGTTCCCTTAAAGCAGAGACTTCAGGTAATTGTTATCAAAAAATCCCAACAAAGAAAGGTTTTGTTATTGTTGTAAAGTCATCAGGAAAGAGTGAAGAGTCTGCCTGGATCTTAAAATGCAGCCTCTGTGTCAAAAACAGAGTCTAAACTTGCATCAAGGCAGCCCTTGTTTCAGTAAAGTCCAAGATCTTGGAAATGAGGATAAGATCCTGATAAGTGATCTGTCTTTCCTCTTTATTGCTATCCACCCATTCAACCACACTATCATCTGCAAGACCTGCAATTCCCTGCAGAAGTTTGCATGTCCTTCTGTAAATATAACAAATGCCATATGCCTTGTTTTTGATATGAGACCAAATTCAAATAAATGCAACTTCTCAGAGTTAACAAGGAATGTGTAACTGACACTTGGAAAAGGATCACTGTCACCTAAGTAGCGGTTGTGATTTATACATTTTCCATCAAACCCTGTCATCTGTGCACACCATTAGTATCCAAATATGAAAGGCCTAAAGGCTCACCTGGCCCCTCAAAGGCCACTTGTAATATAATAATAGAATTAACTACTTCAACCTACTATATTCCTGGGCCTAGCAGGAAGTCAGAAGCCTAACCAAAGAGCTCCACCCACCCCCCAAGCAACCACGATGTAATAAAATTAATAGAATAAAGTACCTTGAACCTAATATAGGCCCGAGTCAAGGAAAGGCCGCAAGCCTAACCAAAGAACCCTTCACAACAGCCAAGAGAGGCTGCCAAGGCCTCACCCACCTCCTTCACTGTTTTGCGCCCCCTACCTAGGCTGAACTCACACCCAGCCTTGGCAACCAAAAGGGGGGTAAATAGGGCCTGTTGAGACTCGAAAGGCTTGTGCAGCCTCCTCTCCCGTAATTAGTTCTGAGCCTGCAGCCCATGGCTGTTGGGGAGATTTCAACCCCAATCTCCCGGATCGCAGTCCAAACACCTCAACCACTATCAAAACCTCTCCCATGCGTATGGGGTGGTGGTGGTTTAAAATTGCCCAAATACCTGCATTTTATGAGGGGACCTTTTACACACACCTCTTTTCCTTGCTTGGTTGGCATGACTACTTAAATCCTCCCTGGCCTATAATAAGAATTATGAGACCAATTATAATAATAATAATTATTATTGTAAGCCACCAACTGCAGAAACACCAGCACGAATACCAGTATTGTAAGCTGCTAACTGTAGTAAGTCACTGTCTGCAAGGTCTGATCCTTTTATTCAAAACCCTGCAGCTCTTTTGCTCTAATTTATTTTAATTACTGATTTATTCCAATTACTTTATATTATATCACTGCTCTTGTACAATATTAAATGTGTGTGTGATCTTGTTTAACTGGCTAGCAATAGCCCAAAGGCGGCGTTGCTGGAGGACACTGAGTGCCCACCCCCCCAACCAAGGGGGAGGGGTTTCCACACCATTCGGCCCAGCAAGCCCTTAATAAAAGACCCGCTCCAGCCGCCGCCACTCCTCCAGGCTCATGACCGCCTGCCTCCTCAAACTACCTCCACCAAGGAAAATAACTGAGGCCTAATCAGCCCACTAACGTGGCCTAACTGGCCTGTAAATGCGGCCTGTGCCGCTGCAAACAAGCGCCTCCGAAATGGCACCAACCACACGGCCGAGCCAGAATGGCCGCTGCCGCTCTTCTCCTTGCTCTGCTTCAGCCCTCGTCGTCCTTCAACGTCACGCTGGCAAAGAGGAAGGTAGGAGGGGCGGCTGGACTTAAATAAGCCCCAAAGTCCCTCCCCTCCACACTGCACGTTGCACGCACACAATAGGTGCGACGCGTGACGTTGCCCAAAACAAAGATGGAGGCGGCAGCTTCGCCCCCATCTGCAACCTTGCCCCACTCGTCAGCTGCGCGGCGAGCGGGGCATCATTTCTGTGCAATAATACACATTTCCTGAACACGGTTGAGAACACATACATCTGAACTAGCCAAGCCAATCAAATGCACTAGTCTTGCCTAATTGTATAGGGTCAATGCACTAAGCCCAAACTTTCACAGTAACCTCATTCCAGGACCCATTTTGTTTGGGAAAAATGGCTCAGAATGGCAAATGGCTACCTAGCCAGACCAACTAGATTCACACGAGACTGGATGAGATCAATGCAACAATTGGCAAAATCTCCACAGAAACTATGGCCTGGTACTTCTTCCATGTAATAAACCATATTCTTAGGAAGTTGCCTTGAACATCCACCTGTGAATGTGCCAAAGCAACCACATTCTGCTGTTATAATATGGCACAAAAGTCTGCAGAAACCATGCTCCAATATCTGTTTCAGGCAAGAAACTGTAAGAAAAATGGACCAGTATGCCAACTTTTCAGATACAAAACCAATTAAATCCACACATTGGTCTAGACCGAAAAGAATATTTTTTAAAAAAAAATAAAGTTGCAGTGGGCAATAGGCATTTTTGCAGGTCAGAATTCCTGTTTCCTATGGAACCCTGTCATGAAAATTGACATCCCATATTAGATCTGAATTATTATTGTAATTAAAAATGTATATGCTGTTCACTATCAAGTTGATCTTGAAGTGGATTACAAATAGATAAAAACAGAACTTACACAAAAGTACCATAAAAAAGTATATTAAAATAAAATGATTACAGTAAAATTACCAAAGATACAACTGGAGGTATCCAGTTTAAAGCACCCAGTTCCAAAGCATCCCTTGAAATATCCATTTGAAAAACATCCCAAAAAACTTACCAGTCGACTGCTAGCTCCCTTGCATAAACACAAGCAAAGATTTGTGGTTTGTGCTCCAATTGTTTTCAATGGATGATGGCCAAATATAGCTTCAGTTAACAGAGACAAATGTGATTTGATGATGGTTGTGGCTTATTGCATGAATCCCATCTAGTCATGTGGCTGGTGAATTTGGTAGATCTGGCTTGCTGGGAAGCTGCTGTTTTGGGCCATTTCCCAGAAAAATGTATTATAGTCTGGAATGGGTATTGGAACATGGTTTCTGTGAAAGTTCTGTGACTTATTGCATCAATCCCATCTAGTCATGTGTGAGTGGTGAATTTGGTAGGTCTGACTCAGTGGGAAGTTCCTGTTCTGGACTGTTTTCTAGAAAACTGTATTAGAGCCCGGAATGGGTATCAGAACGTGGTTTCTGTGGAAGTTCTGTGACTTATTGCATCAATCCCATCTAGTCATGTGTAACTAGTGAAATTAGTAGGCCTGGCTTGCTTGGAAGTAGCTGCTCCATACTGTTCCATTCCATTCTGGATGGCATTTTGGTTGTTAAAATGTTAATAAAATATATTGGAAGGGTTTTGGTCCTTAAATATTGTTCTCAAGTGTCTCTAACTCTTTCCAGTGTTTTGGGCATCAGTTTATTTTACAAAGGACCTGTTCCGGCCCATTTGATTCTGTTCCAGCTTTTACACCATTCCCTCAACTGCTATTTCTTTATGACATCACAGGCATCACCACTACTTCCTCAGGCCTTTTTTGTTATATATAAATAAAAGGTAATAAAAGGGGAGGTAGACAGGTTAGGAGGGAATGCCTATTTTTAAGGAGGTTAGGAGGGAATGCCTATTTGCTTTTGCCTGTGTTTGTTATGGGTACACGTGTGTCACTATTTTGCATGTTTTTTGTGGGGTGGTGGTGGTGGAAGGTTGTGACCATCACCAGTGAAATGCATATTTTATGGGTGCCCTCAACAGTTTATTTGATTTTGAAATGTGCCCCCAGGCCGAAAAAGGTTTGGGACCTCAGAGTTAGAGTATTGCGCTAGGACTGGGGAGACCAGGTTCAAATCCCCCCTCAGTCATGAAGTTTGCTGGGTGACTTTGGGTTCCTCTTTCTTTCAGACCAACCTACCTCACAGGGTTGTTGTGAGGATTAAAGGAGGGGGGAGGCATTAAATATTATTTATTTATTTATTTAAACATTTTTAAACTGCCCTTTCATATAAAATAAAGCAAGGTGGCATACAACCTAAAAACACAATACTGCAGTAAACTATAAGAACATCAAACACGTCAGTTACAGCCAATTGGAAAAAGAATCTCAGGTTTGAAAGGCCTGTCTGAATACCATAATACTGTTTTCAGAAAATGCCTGAAAGCGAGCTGGGATGACTCCTGCTGAACCTCTATTGGAAAGGAGTTCTACAGGGCTGGGTCTGCCACATAAAGGTTTGGTCACTGCTAAAAGGCAGACAAACCTCAAGAGCATGTGGGACGGGACCACCATATCTCCATTGGTTATCTGGGACATAAATACTGTCCTGGGAACATTATAAGAGTTCTGATGGCGTTGATGAGCTCTCTATGTGGCCTGGTGGCCCATTTCCCATAGTGACCAGCTAGATGCCTGCAGGAAGCCCAGAGGAACAGCCCTCTCCTCTTGTTCCTCCCCCCCAGCAGCTGGTATTTCAAAGGTGCTCTGCCTCTGTATCATTACTTTTACCCATCTATCGTTTGTGAATTTGTCTCATCCGCCTTTATAGCTAAATAATGCTGGAAAAAGCTATTTAGAGCTGGAAAGGACTCAGAAAAGGGAGACCAAAATGATCAAGGGGCTTGAGCAACTCCCCTATGAGAAAAGGTTACAACATTTGAGATTTTTTTTTACCTTAAATGAGTAAAATAAGACATGATAGAGGTGTAAAAATTATGCATGGTCTGGAAAAAATGAATGTTTTTCTCCCTCATAACACTAGAACTTGTGGACATCCAATGAAGATGAATGTTGGAGGATTCAAGATAGACAAAAGAAAGAAAGTACAGGAGGCAGTGATGGCTGCCAACTTCTGTGGCTTTAAAAGAGGACTAGACAGATTCATGGAGGATAGAGCTATCGATGGCTACTAGCATGATGGCTATATTCTGTGCCCACTATTGGAGGCAATACTGTATGCTGTTGAATACTGGTTGTGGAAAACCTCAGGAGGGGACAGAGCTGTTGCACCCAGGTCCTTCTTGCAGGCTTTCCACAGGCATCTGGTTGGCCACCGTGAGAACAGGATGGTGGATTATTGGCCTGATCCAGCAGCCCCTTCATATATTCAGGGCTTTGTCATTGACATTTAAAGCCTTAAACCTAGCAAAATCTGCTAATTCAATTAAAGTTGAATTTAATATTTTCCAAGGAGATCCTGCTGGTTGTTCCACAATTAGCAGATTGTCATTTAGTGACAATGCGGAGGTGTATCTTCTCTGTTCTATAGCACCCATCCTCTGGAATTCCCTCCCTCAGATAATTAGTGAGGAGGAGACAGTAATGTCCTTTAAATGCCTCTAAAAATGTATATGTTTACCCATGCTTTCCTGAGCTGATGCTTAATCCTTATTTTTTTGTTTTGTGTACTGCTCAGTTTTATTTCCAATACATAGTGGTGTTTTGTTTTTATCTCATTTTTTAAAGGAAATATTATTGAATGGTGTTGCATTTTTATTGCTTTTATGTAAATTACTTAGAGATTTTCATTATATTAAGTATTATATTTATATTTGTTTATAAATAAACAAATGACCTGTGTGGCTATGGGCACCAGATTTGTATGCTATTAGTTTGTAGTGATCTGGGAAGCATAAAAGTTTGCCCTGTTTGTATGCCTGAATTGTTTTACCCTACTCTGGTTTCTAATGGATTTTAGTAGTTTTAATGTATTTTTTTTACAGTTGATGTGTTTTTAAATGCATTTTTATGTTATAAGCCATTTTGAGTTTTTTTCATAAGGAAAATTGACATATACTTAAAAAAAATAAAATTAGTAGCTAAAAGCATCGGGTTGTATCCAGTAATGTCCCTCAGGCTGACTGGAAGGCTCTGTGATCCAGCAGAGACTTCTGTCAGCAGAACAGGTAGGGTGATTTTTGCCAATTTCCCACCTCTCTTGTAGTCGCCACCACCACTTTGCATGCTGCTCCAATGGGGCCCCCAACCCTCTGTAGCAAATGTTGGGTGTGCATAGGAAGCTGGAGGGAGGAGAGACAGGGAATCTTCAGAAACTGCTTTCCCTCCCTGTTCTGACAGAAACCCCTGTTGGATCAATGAGCCTTGTGGCTGCAAGAAGGACACTGCTGGATACCACTTTCTATACCAAATGTCTGGAAATCAAACATACTTTGGCCTGTGCAGCACTGACAGCAGCAGCAGTCAAAGGCTCACTCTGAACAATGTGAGTGCTTGCTGGATTATATATCCTCCTCCCTCACTACTTGGGCTGTGTCCTGTTGTCACAGGGGAGCTGTTCCACAAAAGCTGAATCTCTAAAGAGCGGCATACTGCCTGTGGTGCAAAAGCATCCATCTTACAAAAGACTGATGAAACTGAATATCCACTCATTCTCCCCATCCTCCTTTTCTTCTGCCACTCTGTTGAGCAAGCCTTTTTAGGAATCTTCTTTGTGGTACATGGGAATATAAAAACTTACAGCAAGTGGAATCGATGGAGGTATTCACAGTCATGATACTCACGTCTGGTTGTTTCCAGTCAAAATAATCTCCCACTCAATTATGGAGAAAAATAGAGATGCCAGCACTGACTCACAATCAGATGGAGAAAAGAAGAGGAGATGTTCTTGTTGCAGAGAAGGTTTACAGGCAGAATGAAACACTCAGCAACTATTTTAAGATCATAACTGGGAACAAATACACCCATTAGAAAAAAGCAGGTTGCAAGACAGAATGTAATCCTTCAGCAGCAGGAGTACTCACTAGATTTGTCAGCTCTGGGCCATATAGATATGCCAAGTTACCAGTTCGTAAAACAGCTATCCATGGATATGCCATAGACATAAATACAGAGGTAGCTGGTGCCCTTTGGGACTAGTAGGGTAGAAGGCAGGGAGGCAGACAGTAGGTGGAGTCACAGCCAATGGTAAGCAGACCAACTAATTCTACTTTTGTCCTCCTCCTCTCCTCTACAAGGGCAAAATGGAGACTTAACCAGGAGGAACCTTCAGGACCATCCCCTGGGCTGGTTTTACGTAAGAAGACAGGCAGGTAGCCTTGGAGGAATCAAGATTCAGGTTGGTGGGGCAGTGCCCCATTTGCCCTAATGGATCAGCCTCCACTGGGTAAATAGCTCACAAGAAGTTCTTGCAAAATTGTATCTGCACAACGGAGAAATTGGCTTGGTTTCCCTGGCTTTGAAATGGTGCTAGCTAGTGGAATGAGAGTAACCGATAAGGTCCATCTATTTTGACCTTAAAATGGTTCTCATTTGTGATTAGCTTTCTTTGCTGCAGCATAATAAACTGAATTCTTCTAACCTAAGTACTGGCAGTTGTCACTATCTTGTCATGGGTTTCTGCTTGGATTTCAGGTTATTCATGACCTGGTCATATTGCCTACCAATGCTTGACTTTCTCAGACCTAAACTCTTACCTGTGCCTCTTTTCAAACTTAGAATTACCCTCCAAAACAGTTGCCTGTTTGTTCATGGATCTTGGCTTTGACTAGCCGTGCATTAACCCATGGGTATTGCTGAACTTGTGACATGTTTTGCCTTTGTGTCCACACTTCAGTCTGCAGCTAATCCCGAGTGCAGTCCTTTAACAATTCCCAAGTGACTTCTGAGCAAGTTTCCTACAAAGCCACTGCAGTGGACAAAAGTGTGCTTCATGATAGGGCCACTGCAGTTTCCTGGAGATATGCCTCCATCATTAGGCTGAACAAGATCCAGCTTCTTCGCCTTCCTTGCCTCAGAGGATCTCTGTGGGAGCTGTTGCCTGGCAACAACTAGCAAGGAAACACTTGTCTCCATCATTGGCTGAATGAATTCCAGCTGCTCAGCCCCACTCCTTTGGGTTCTGCTGCCAGAAGGTGTAAGCCAAAGGAAAACCCCAAGGAAGACCAAGGATGTAGGCAGCAAATGCCACCTGAATAATCTTGTCACCATAGGGACCAGATTTCCCAGTACTAAACTTCAATGTAATAGTTTTATTTGTGAGAGAGCTTAGCTTGCTTTGAAACTTCTCGGGGCTATAAAATGGGATATAAGTAAAGTATTCCAGATTTTTAAAAAGTGTCCCAGTGTATAGCATAGCCCCTGCTCCCACTTTTCTTAGTCCCATCCATCACACACAGGGATCCCAGCAACATAGCCCAGCACCTAAGGGCTCCTCTGTGGAGTTACGGCTCAGAATACAAGAGTCTCAAGTTGAGTTCCACGAGAGTGGCTGTATACTTTAGCCAGCATGGATTTTTCACATTCCGCAATGTTAAATTGAAAATACTCCCCCATGCCATTCTGCTTTTCCCATAATCTCATTTCAAAACAAAACCTCACAAAGCTTATAGTACTGAACTCAGAAACACTTGCTTAGCAACTTCCTGAGTTTTCCTGGAGATACACAAAACAGTCAGAGAGAATCGAGAGTTCAAAGTGTAAAACATGAGAAAAAAATCCAGACCCCTCTTGGACTTATTTCTGTCAGTGGTCTCATAATTTGTTGAAATTAATTAAAAATCAGCCATGTTCACGGAGTACCTGTAATCCTATTACTGACCTTGTCCCATACTCTGACCTCCATCTTCTGCAGTTTAAAAGTTAAAAAAATGCCTGGCTGATTTTTAATAAATTTAAGAAATTTGACATTGAAGTCTCTTATAGAATTGGGGATGCTCAGTAATAATAATAATAATAATAATAATTTTAATTTATAAGTCGCCTATCTGGCCAATGGCCACTCTAGGCGACGTACAACTCAGTTAAAATACATCATAATAAATACAGTACAACAATAAAACAGTAAAACAGTGACAGTTCAGAGTAGCAGGCAATTAGTCAAAAAGATTAACCCTCCCCGGAAGTCCCAAAGGCCTGTCTGAAAAGCCAGGTCTTCAAGACCTGGCGGAATACATTCAGGGAAGGGGCATGCCGAAGATCATATGGGAGGGAGTTCCAGAGAGTGGGGGCCGCCACTGAGAAGGCCCTCTCTCTAGTCCCCACCAGCCTAGCTGTTTTAGTTGGTGGGACTGAGAGAAGGCCCTGTGTGGCTGATCTTGTCGGGCGGCATAATTGGTGGCGTTGGAGGTAAGAACTGTCAGTGTTCTAAAAGCCAGCCAAGCTGTTTGGCTTGGCTAATCACGTGGCCACACTCATGCCAGATATTTGTTTCACTTTGGACAGTCATGGCTTCCCCCAAAGAATCCTGGGAAGTGTAGTTTGTGAAGAGTGCCGAGAGGAGACTCCTATTCCCCTGACAGAGCTCCAGTGGCCAGAGTGGTTTAACAGTCAGTCCCTCTTTTGGGGATCGTAGGTCTATGGGGGAATAGGGTCTCTCCTAGCAACTCTCATGACCCTTCACAAACTACACTTCCCAGGATTCTTGGGGGAAGCCAAAATAGTGTAAAGTGAAATAAAAGTCTGGTGTGGATGTGGCCAGGGACAGCTTGGTTTAAATTTAGGTGGGAGGCTACTGTGTCTGCTGTAAAATAGAAAGGTGGGGAAAACCTGAAAAACAATATTGTTATGAGTATAGGGGTTAGAATTGATGATCCCTGTGGGTCCCCTTCCAGCCTCTGATTTGGAATCCTGTGCCTTGGAATGAGGAACTCGCTCTGGTGGTCAGATGAGTCTCCTTTGTTAAGCTAATAGAGTGGCCAGGTAGTTACTGGGCCTATTAGGTGCCCAGCAACTGATGAATGAGCCAGGAAGATCCTTTTGTCATTGAAACTCTTCAGGAGAGCCTTCCCCACCCTCTCCTGGAGCCTAGGAGAGGTTTGTGTTTTTAGTTGTGTCTAGACAAAGGCTGTTAACTGGAAGCAGGCAGAGAGACTGGCTCTCTGCGCCATGGCATTTGGGGTGCCTCCTGTAATGCAGATGGAAAAGCTGTATATCGGACTGCTGATGCCTTGAGCCCCCTCCATCTTAAGCTCAGGTTGGAATGTGTGTAAATAAACTATATTTCATAAAGACACCGCAGTCTCCGCTGACCTTCTTCCCAAAGGAAACCAAATCTTGGATGACTTTTATCTTTCTTTTAGCTTTTAATGTATATCAGGTCATTTAATTGTTTAATATGTATGCTTTTACTGTTTTTGTGATTCTATTGTATTCTATCCTATGTTGTGTACCGCCCTGAGAGCCTTCGGGCTGTGGGCGGTATAGAAATCGAATAAAATAAATAAAAATAAATGACTGCAGGGAACCCTGAGATCTCACCACTCGGAGATTGGGGAGGAGCACAACAATATTGTTCACAATGTTTTCCTTTTGGAAAGAAAAGGGGCTTCCCACTGCCCAGTGCCCACCCACCCAAGCTCCTCCCCTCCCTCTCCTCTCCCCCTTCCTCCCTACCCACCTCTACCCTGCCTCCCCTTCTGTACCACTTCCTTCTCCTCCCCCCTCCCTGTCCCTTCCCCAGGTCAGTTTCGCCTATCCTAAGCATGATTGTACAGGAGTAAATCCCATTGAACTCAATAAGCACACAAATGATCAAACCTGCCCTTCCCTCTCCCCTATTTCGCCTCTCCCTTCCTCCTCCCTTCTTCTTCCCCTCAGGGGCATCACTATGGGGGTGCGGGGGGTGCGGGCTGCACCCGGGTGACACCATGAGAGGGATGACACCCAGAGTTGCCCCACCCCTAGGCACCGGGAAGCGGGTCAGCCAAGCGGCCGATTCCTCCCCAACCCAGCCGCTTAGCTCATCGGCGCTTCAGCTCTGGGGGCCTGGGGGGAGTCCGGGGCTAAGGAGGAGCCGGCCCGGCCTGGCCTGGCCTGTGCACCACCACTGCCTCTTCGCGGCTCCTGCTGAGGCTCCCAGTCCATTTAGACGCTGTCTCGGGAGCAGGCGGGGCCAGGCGTGGTTGCTAGGAGACGGCGCCCGAGCTGCCTGGCCAGGACCAGCATAATACAGTAAGCAAAGTAAGCGTGGCAGGAGGGCGCAATGCTTGAGGGGTGCCAGAGGCGCCCCTAAGCCTGGAAATGGGTCGGAGCCGGAGTGAGTGCTCAGGAGAAGTGGGCCATGGCAGCGAGCCTGAAAGTGGCCCTCAGCTTCAGCACTGCCGAGGACAGCGAGGCTGCCAGGGAACTGCAGGTGCTCCTGGAGTGGGTGCTGAGCTCTTCGGTGGGCAGCGCTAGTGAGGCGGTGTGTGAGGCGCTGACTTGGTGCTGTTGCCTGCTGGCGGGCGGCAAGCCCTGGGACAACTTCGTGCAGGCGGTGAGGGCCTACAACCCGGCCACGCTCTGCGGCCTGGTGTGGACAGCCAACTTCGTGGCCTACCGCTGCCAAACCTGCGGCATCTCACCATGCATGAGCCTCTGCGCCGAGTGCTTTCACCAAGGTGAGCATGCCAGGCATGATTACAACATGTTCCACAGCCAGGCAGGGGATGCCTGTGACTGTGGCGACGGCAACGTCATGCGGGAGGCCGGGTGAGTGTGAAGGAGCGTCTGTATGTTTGGTGTGTGTGTACATAGGTGGACACTGTCAGCAATGGGTAGGAAAAGGGAAGGCCCCGGGAGCATGTAAATGAGTGTGTGTATTTGGAAAAGGGAGCGAATCTCTCTCTCTCTCTCTCTCTCCATCTCTCTCTCTCTCTCTCTCTCACACACACACACACACACACACTGCTTTTGTAAAAAAGGCGTACATGCTGTTAATGCTAAAAATAATAGTGTATGGGTGTGACTGATCTGGGACTGGGAGAATGGGTAACTGCTGTGGTGTATAAAATCTGCTTCCTATGTTGTGAAGAATGGACCTCCTGATAAGATGGTATCTGCAGGAGACCCTCACCTGCAGAGTGCAGTGGTCAACTGGGTATATAAGGGATAAGACAGTCTTTCAGGTATCCTGGTCCCAAGCTGTATAGGGCTTTGTAGCTCAAAACTGGAACCTTGAACTTGGCCCAGTAGCAAGTGGGCAGCCAGTGCAATTCTTTCAGCAGAAAGGGAGGAAGGGCGGGATATAAATCTAATAAATTTAATAATAAAATAATAAAAATAGTAATAATAGCTGATTCCCATGGAAATCCACAGTGCAAGAACAATGCAGTAGGGGGAAAAAGGCACCATAAAAGTAGTCTCAGAAATAATGGAATAAAGGGATATTTCTACAGGTTAGGGCATGTTTCATATGTTTCACGAGCAAGCAAGAGACAGCAGTAGCATAAAACAAATTCACACTAATGTTGATTAGTAGGTTAATTTTAATAGTTTCCTTTTGTCTGCTGTTCAGACAAAACCTCGTAACAAGGGAAGATGTCCTATATCCTACTTGTTCTGTCTGATTAGACATGGCTAGAGCATTGTAGCAAATAAGGAAGCTTCAACCTGCTTTAAAAGGGGAACCTTCTATGACAACCGTAACTCCAGTTAAAAGTATATATGTATGTATGTATTTATATCCCGTCCTTCTTCCCAGCAGGAGCCTAGTGAGGACCCCAAGTAATGTTCAGTGAGAATTTTCCATTAAACAGAGATGGATGATCCTTGGGCTGACTAGGGCAAACAGGAGCTAGGGAATCTGTGGCCCTCCAAATGTTATAGGACTGAAACTACAATAATCTCTGAGCATTGGCCATGCTGGCTGGGGCTGATGGGAATTGGAGTCCAACATCACCTGGAGGGCCACAGGTTTTCCATCCCTGTTTTAGACCTTGAACTCTTTTCTCTGAAGACTCCAGATTTATGAGGAACCTGATTTACACTGTATTCACACCACACATTTATTCTGTTATTATTCCACTTTAAACAGCCATGGCTTCCCCCAAAGAATCCTGGGAAGGGTAATTTGTGAAGGGTGTTCAGAGTTGTTGTTGTTATGTGTCTTCAAATTGATTACAACATATGGCGACCCTATGAATCAGCAACCTCCAATAGCATCTGCCATGAACCACCCTGTTCAGATCTTGTAAGTTCAGGTCTTGGCTTCCTTTATGGAATCAATTAATCTCTTGTTTGGCCTTCCTCTTTTTCTACTCCCTTCTGTTTTTCCCAGCATTATTGTCTTTTCTAGTGAATCCTGTTTTCTCATGATGTGTCCAAAGTAGGAAAACCTCAGTTTCATCATTTTAGCTTCTAGTGATAGTTCTGGTTTAGTTTGTTCTAACACCCAACTATTTGTCTTTTTTGCGCGCCATGGTATCCGCAAAGCTCTCCTCCAACACCACATTTCAGACGAGTTGCTTTTCTCTTATCCGTCCAACTTTATTTATTTATTGTATGATTTATATCCTGCTCTTCCTCCCAGCAGGAGCCCACATCCATACATAGAGATTGGGGAATACCATGGTCTGGATGATTCTGACTTTAGTGTTCAGTAATACATCTTTGCATTTGAGGACCTTTTCTAGTTCTCTCATAGCTGCCCTCCCTAGTCCTAGCCTTCTACAGATTTCTTGACTACTGTCTCCATTTTGGTTAATGACTCTGCCAAGGTATTGATAATCCTTGGCAAGTTCAATGTCCTCATTGTCAACTGTAAAGTTACATAAATCTTCTGTTGTCATTACTTTAGTCTTTTTGATGTTCAGCTGTAGTCCTGCTTTTGTGCTTTCCTCTTTAACTTTCATCAGCATTAGTTTCAAATCATTACTGGTTTCTGCTAGTAGTATGGTATTGTCTGCATATCTTAAATTATTGATATTTCTCCCTCCAATTTTCACACCTCCTTCATCTTGCTCCTATCCCGCTTTCTATATGATAGGTTTTGCATATAGATTAAACAAATAGGGTGATAAAATGCACCCCTGTCACACGCTTTCTGATGGGGAACCAATAGGTTTCTCCATATTCTATCCTTACAGTATCCTCTTGTCCAGACTATAGGTTGCGCATCAGGACAATCAGATGCTGTGGCACCCCCATTTCTTTTAAAGCATTCCACAGTTTTTCATGATCTATGCAATCAAAGGCTTTGCTGTAATCTATAAAGCACTTGGTGATTTTTTTCTGAAATTCCTCAGTGCATTCCATTATCAAATTTATGTTTGCGATATGATCTCTGGTGCCTCTTCCCAGGGCTGGCTCCAGGCATGTGGGGGCCCTTAGGCGTCAGCTTGCCCTGGCCCCCCGGTGGGTGGGTGGGTGTGCGTGTATATGCACGCATGCACCCCCCACAGCCCCTCTACCTGTCTAGTCTTTACCATTGCCCTTAATGAAGATGGCGGCCATGGTTTCCCTAAGGGGAATGAAGCCTCCGCCGCCATCTTTGTTGATGGCACACGTGTGTGCTATGCGCACTTCTCTGCCATCAACTAAGATGGCGGCAGCGGCTTCAGTACCTTAGGGAAGCTGTGACCGCCATCTTCATTAAGGGCAATGCTAAAAAGCTGGCTGACAGGTAAGTGGGGGGCGTGGGGGGAGCGGATTGTGGAAGGGGAGCGGAGGGCCCCTCAGGGGCTCCTGTAGCTCCGGGGCCCTCGGGCCAGTGCCCAACCTGGCCACCCTTTAGAACCGGCCCTGCCTCTCCCCTTCTAAATCCAGCGTGGACATCTGGCATTTCTCGCTCAATATACAGTAAGACCCTTTGTTGTAGAATCTTGAGCATTACTTTACTTGCATGAGATATTAAGGCAATAGTTTGATAATTACTGCATTCCCTGGGATCCCCTTTCTTTGGAATTGGGATGTATATTGAACACTTCCAGTCTGTGGGCCATTGTTTTCTTTTCCATATTTGCTGACAAATTTTAGTGAAATTTGGACAGATTAAGTCCCAGTAGCTTGTAGCAACTCTATTGGTATGCCATCTATTCCTGGTGATTTGTTACTTCCAAATATTTTAAGAGCAGTTTCCACCTCACATTCTAAAATTTCTGGTTCTTCATCATACGGTTCCTCCGTGAATGAATCTGTCATCCTGTCATCTCTTTTATAGAGTTCTTCAGTGTATTGCTTCTGTCTTCCTTTTATTTTATCTCAGTCAGTCAGTGTGTTCCCCTGTTGATTATTCAACATCCCTACTGTTGGTTTAAATTTCCCTTTCATTTCTCTAATCTTTTGGAATAGGTCTCTTGTTTTATCCTTTTTGTTGTCCTCTTCTATTTCTATGCAATAACTATTGTAATAGTTCTCTTTGTCCCTACGTACTAGTCACTTTACTGTTGCATTTAGAGTTCTAACCATGTTTCTATCTCCTTTTGCTTTTGCTTTCCTTCTCTCTTAAACCATTTTAAGAGTTTCTTCAGTCATCCATTGAGGTCTTTCTCTCTTTTTAAGGAAACTTATTGTCTTTTTGCATTCTTCTCTGATAATGTCTCTGACTTCATTCCATAGTTCTTCTGGTTCTCTGTCAACTGAATTTAAAGCCTCAAATCTGTTCCTTATTTGATCTTTATATGCTTCTGGGATGTTATTTAAATTGTATTTTGGCATTATGATTGCTTTGTCGGTCTTCTTTAGCTTTACTCTGAGTTTTGATACAACCAGTTCATGATCTGTACCGCAGTCTGCTCCTGGTCTTGTTTTTGCAGAAAGTATGGAGCTTCTCCATCTTCTGCTACCAATTATATAATCAATTTGATTCCTATATTGACCATTTGGTGATGTCCACATGTACAGTCATGTTTTTGGTTGCTCAAAAAATGTGTTCGCAAGAAAGAAATTACTGGCTTCACAGAATTCAATAAATCTTTCTCCTGCTTCACTTCTGTCTCCTAAGTCCCATTTCCCCACAATTCCTAGTTCTTCTCTGTTCCCTACTTTTGCATTCCAGTCCCCCATGATTATCAGCACATCTTGTTTTGGTGTGTGATCAATTTCGTCCTGTACTTCTGTGTAAAATCTTGCCAATTCTTCTTCTTCTGTGTTTGCCGTTGGAGCATAGACTTGGATGATGGTTATGTTAATAGGCTTCCTGTTAAATCTCATTGATATCACTCGCTCATATCTTGTGTTATAGCTCCTGATTGCTTTTGCTACATCGTTTCTCACTATTCAAGCAGCCCCGTTTCTTCTTAATTTCCCATTTCCTGTATAAAATATTTTGTAGTTGCCTGATTGAAAATGTCCCATTCCTGTCCATTTTAATTTACTCACGCCAAGTATTGTAATGTTGATATGTTCCATTTCTTGCTTGACGATTTTTAACTTTCCCTGGCTCGTGCTTCTCACATTCCATGTTCCTATTCTGTACGTCATGCAACTCCGGACTCTCCTTTCGCATCTGTGTGCATTGGCCTCTGGGATTCCTTTCAGCTTTGACCCAGTTGCATCATTAGCTGTACTAGGGAGATTGTGTGCTCTCCAACACTGGAGGCATTCAAGAGGCAGCAGGACAGCCACCTGTCGGGTATGCTTTAACTTGGATTCCTGCATTGAGCAGGGCGTTGGACTCAATGGCCTTATAGGCCCTTTCCAACTCTACGATTCTATGATTCAAAAGTCCTCTGGAAGCAAAGAAAGAGCAATCTGCCCCTCCCTGGAAGCCTTCTGAGCAGGGAGGAAGAGGAGGGGCAGCACAAGAATAGAGACAGGGTCATAGACAGAGAGTGAGAGACTCTTTGCTCTGGCCCCACCCACAGCTGGCTTCCCCCGGCTCACATTTGACATGTGGCCCCTGGCAGATTGTCCATAAAGGGGATATATCTCTAAACATAAAAAAAATGTCCATCCTTGGTCTACACGGACTGGGAACAATTCTCCATGGACTCAGATAGGAGTCTTTTCTAGCCCTACCTGGAGATATCAAGGACTGAACCTTGGATTATCAGCATCCAAAGCACACGTCTTACCATTGAGCTATAGCATTTCCTTTGCACAGTACACCAGACACTGACTACTCAAGCAATACAAGACTGTGATTGCTGAACTTTATGCTAAGATGGTCCATCAGTAAAATCGTTGTTTGAAAAAGAAAACATGGTGACACACGGTGCAACTCCATGAGTCAGATGTCATCTTTGGAGAGGTGGAATTGTTGTGGCTTACCCTGAAGTTAGTTTTGTAAATTTTTCCCTTTCCTTTTACAGAAGTTCAAATGGGACAAAACAAGGGAGGAGCAGCAAGTCAAAACCATCAGAGTATCCTGAAACCATCACATAGATATCTCTGCAGAGAAGATGTGCAGTGACCTGGGGAATTCTGGCTCATGAATTTCTCCCTCCTTCCTGAAACACAACCACAAGCTCTGTTTCCCTAGGTTAAAGAAAGGTCAGGCTGTTCTAGGTGGGAAAACAACAAACACAAAAGACTTGCCTGGAAGGTGCAGCCCCTTGCTGAGATTAAAAGCAGCCAAAAGCTTAAACAGCCCCGCCCCTCGCTCAGGAAGGAAGCCTGAGAGAATACTAAAGAGTTAAGCCCTAGCTGATAGCCATCAGCCTCAAGTAACACATCATTGGCTGGCTGCAGTAGCTGGGAGGAACCAGCCACACATATAAAGTCAGAGCACCCTAGCAAGGGAGCCTGCTCCACAAGCTAGAGGGAGCCCCAGCTGATGAAGCGTCAAGGCCCCAGCTGACAAAGCATCAAGGCGAGTTAAGCAGCAGAGCGAAAAGAGGGTAAGTAGCTCCCATTTATTCCATTATTTAAATTGAAGTAAAACAGCTCAGAGAAATAACTAATAAGGGCAGCCCAAGGTCACCCTGAGCTAGGAGCCAAATCCTGAAAGAACCTATATCTTAGGAGACAGATCCTAGGAGAAGGAAGCGTATAGAAAGCTAGTTTTCAACACCACCCTAGCAGGAAAGCTTCAGGGGACACTGTAAACAAGGCTAAATTCCAGTCGGAGAGAAGGCGGAAAAGGAAACTCCACCGATACATACAGGGAGAGAGTCAGCTCAGTCCTTGCTAAAAAGGGCAGCTTCAGCCTTCCTGAAACACAACCACAAGCTCTGTTTCCCTAGGTTAAAGAAAGGTCAGGCTGTTCTAGGTGGGAAAACAAACAAACACAAAAGACTTGCCTGGAAGGCGCAGCCCCTTGCTGAGATTAAAAGCAGCCAAAAGCTTAAACAGCCCCGCCCCTCGCTCAGGAAGGAAGCCTGAGAGAATACTAAAGAGTTAAGCCCCAGCTGATAGCCATCAGCCTCAAGTAACACATCATTGGCTGGCAGCAGTAGCTGGGAGGAACCAGCCACACATATAAAGTCAGAGCACCCTAGCGAGGGAGCCTGTTCCACGAGCTAGAGGGAGCCCCAGCTGACAAAGCGTCAAGGTGAGTTAAGCAGCAGAGCAAGTTCGGCAGCAGGGCGAGGCGGCCAGGGCCCCCCACTCTGCCCATCTGTTCCCTGACCTCAACTAAACCGCAGTCTCCAACCCATTGACGTAATAAACCTTAAACAAAACTATGCAGGTAAGAAGCCAGCAGGGGTGTGGGGGCTCTCCAGTGTTTTGCACCGCCTGCAGCATGTATGACTATCTGCCTGTTGGACAGAAGTTGTGGGTATGCTCTCGGTGCAATGAGCTCCTGGCTCTCCGGGAACGACTTCATTTCCTTGAGGCCAAGGTGGCGGACCTGGAAAAGCTGAGAGAGGCAGAGAGGTGTGTGGAGGAGGCCTTCAGGGACGTTATAGCTGTGTCCCACTCCAACGATGATAGCTCTCTGCTATCATGGAGAACGATGGTCTCGGGGAAGGAGAGCATCCAGCTGAGGAAGAGGGAAATGATCCCTTAGAAGGGACCCATTCCTTGGGGGATGAGCAGCTGTCCTCTCGTGCCGAGGATATATCTCCAGGGGGTGGAGGGATCCTTGTAGTGGGTGATTCGATCATTAGGAACATAGACAGTGGGGTGTGTGATGGGCGTGTAGACCGCAAGGTGTTTTGCCTGCCTGGTGCGAAGGTTGCGGATATCGCCCATCGTTTAGATAGTTTGGTAGACAGTGCTGGGAAGGAGTCAGTGGTCGTGGTGCACGTTGGCACCAACAACATGGGGAAATGCAGCCGTGAGGTCCTGGAAGCAAAATTTAGGTTGCTAGGTAGGATGCTGAAAGCCAGGACCTCCAAGGTGGCTTTCTCTGAAATGCTACCGGTTCCACGCGCAGGACCAGCCAGACAGGCCCAGCTTCGCAGTCTCAATGCGTGGATGAGACAATGGTGTCAGGTGGAAGGGTTTGGATTTGTTAGGCACTGGGGAACATTTTGGGACAAGCCGGGCCTGTACAAAAGGGACGGGCTCCACTTGAACCAGAATGGAACCAGACTGCTGGCACTTAAAATTAAAAAGGTGGCAGAGCAGCTTTTAAACTGACTGAGGGGGGAAACCCGACAGGAGCTGAGAAAGGTCCGGTTCGGAATAAACCTCCCCCCTGGGATAAAAACCAAAGAAATGATGAAATTTTAAAAGGGGTAGGCCTAGAAGTAGGCATTGTGAGAGCAGGGGCACAGGATATAAATTCAGAAGAGCAAAATTACCACAGGTCTAACCACAAGTGCCAAAGACACTTGAAGAGAGACACTGCTTACAAGTGCCTGTACGCTAATGCTAGGAGCCTCCGAACCAAGATGGGAGAACTGGAGTGCTTGGTCTTAGAGGAGAGCATTGATATAGTGAGCATAACGGAGACCTGGTGGAATGGAGAAAACCAGTGAGATACGGTTATCCCTGGATATAAACTATATCGGAAGGACAGGGAAGGACGTATTGGTGGCGGAGTCGCTCTATATGTGAAAGAAGGCATTGAATCCAGCAAGCTCAAAACCCCAAAAGAGGCAGACTCCTCCACAGAATTGTTGTGGGTGGTGATACCATGCCCAAGGAGGGACTTAATACTGGGAACGATCTATCGTCCCCCTGATCAAAATGCTCAGGGAGACCTTGAGATGAGATATGAAATTGAGGAAGCATCCAAACTAGGAAATGTGGTAGTAATGGGTGACTTCAACTACCCGGACATAGACTGGCTGCAAATGTGTTCCAGTCATGACAAAGAAGCAAAGTTTCTAGATATTCTAAATGACTATTCCCTAGACCAGTTGGTCATGGAACCGACCAGAGGGACGGCAACCCTGGACTTAATCCTCAGTGGGGACCGGGACCTGGTGCGAGATGTAAGTGTTGTTGAACCGATTGGGAGCAGTGACCACAGTGCTATTAAATTAAACATACATGTAACTGGCCAATTGCCAAGAAAATCCAACACAGTCACATTTGACTTCAAAAGAGGAAACTTCACAAAAATGAGGGGATTGGTAAAAAGAAAGCTGAAAAACAAAGTCCAGAGGGTCACATCACTCGAAAATGCTTGGAAGTTGTTTAAAAACACTATATTAGAAGCTCAACTGGAGTGCATACCGCAGATCAGAAAAGGTACCGCCAGGGCCAAGAAGATGCCAGCATGGTTAACGAGCAAAGTCAAGGAAGCTCTTAGAGGCAAAAAGTCTTCCTTCAAAAAATGGAAGTCTTGTCCAAATGAAGAAAATAAAAAAGAACACAAACTCTGGCAAAAGAAATGCAAGAAGACAAAAAGGGATGCTAAAAAAGAATTTGAGGAGCACATTGCTAAGAACATAAAAACCAACAACAAAAAATTCTATAAATACATTCAAAGCAGGAGACCATCTAGGGAGACAATTGGATCCTTGGATGATAAGGGAGTCAAAGGTGTACTAAAGAACGATAAGGAGATTGCAGAGAAGCTAAATGAATTCTTTGCATCTGTCTTCACAGTGGAAGATATAGGGCAGATCCCTGAACCTGAACTAACATTTGCAGGAAGGGATTCTGAGGAACTGAGACAAATAGTGGTAACGAGAGAGGAAGTTCTAAGCTTAATGGACAATATAAAAACTGACAAATCACCGGGCCCGGATGGCATCTACCCGAGAGTTCTCAAAGAACTCAAAGGTGAAATTGCTGATTTGCTAACTAAAATATGTAACTTGTCCCTTGGGTCCTCCTCCGTGCCTGAGGACTGGAAAGTGGCAAATGTAACGCCAATCTTCAAAAAGGGATCCAGAGGGGATCCCGGAAATTACAGGCCAGTTAGCTTAACTTCTGTCCCTGGAAAACTGGTAGAAAGTATTATTAAAGCTAGATTAACTAAGCACATAGAAGAACAAGCCTTGCTGAAGCAGAGCCAGCATGGCTTCTGCAAGGGAAAGTCCTGTCTCAGTAACCTATTAGAATTCTTTGAGAGTGTCAACAAGCATATAGATAGAGGTGATACAGTGGACATAGTGTACTTAGACTTTCAAAAAGCGTTTGCAAGGTACCTCACCAAAGGCTTCTGAGGAAGCTTAGCAGTCATGGAATAAGAGGAGAGGTCCTCTTGTGGATAAGAAATTGGTTAAGAAGCAGAAAGCAGAGAGTAGGAATAAACGGACAGTTCTCCCAATGGAGGGCTGTAGAAAGTGGAGTCCCTCAAGGATCGGTATTGGGACCTGTACTTTTCAACTTGTTCATTAATGACCTAGAATTAGGAGTGAGCAGTGAAGTGGCCAAGTTTGCTGATGACACTAAATTGTTCAGGGTTGTTAAAACAAAAAGGGATTGCGAAGAGCTCCAAAAAGACCTCTCCAAACTGAGTGAATGGGTGGAAAAATGGCAAATGCAATTCAATATAAACAAGTGTAAAATTATGCATATTGGAGCAAAAAATCTGAATTTCACATATACGCTCATGGGGTCTGAACTGGCGGTGACCGACCAGGAGAGAGACCTCGGGGTTGTAGTGGACAGCACGATGAAAATGTCGACCCAGTGTGCGGCAGCTGTGAAAAAGGCAAATTCCATGCTAGGGATAATTAGGAAAGGTATTGAAAATAAAACAGCCGATATCATAATGCCGTTGTATAAATCTATGGTGCGGCCGCATTTGGAATACTGTGTACAGTTCTGGTCACCTCATCTCAAAAAGGATATTATAGAGTTGGAAAAGGTTCAGAAGAGGGCAACCAGAATGATCAAGGGGAAGAACCACTCCCTTACGAGGAAAGGTTGCAGCATTTGGGGCTTTTTAGTTTAGAGAAAAGGCGGGTCAGAGGAGACATGATAGAAGTGTATAAAATTATGCATGGCATTGAGAAAGTGGATAGAGAAAAGTTCTTCTCCCTCTCTCATAATACTAGAACTCGTGGACATTCAAAGAAGCTGAATGTTGGAAGATTCAGGACAGACAAAAGGAAGTACTTCTTTACTCAGCGCATAGTTAAACTATGGAATTTGCTCCCACAAGATGCAGTAATGGCCACCAGCTTGGACGGCTTTAAAAGAAGATTAGACAAATTCATGGAGGACAGGGCTATCAATGGCTACTAGCCATGATGGCTGTGCTGTGCCACCCTAGTCAGAGGCAGCATGCTTCTGAAAACCAGTTGCCGGAAGCCTCAGGAGGGGAGAGTGTTCTTGCACTCAGGTCCTGCTTGCGGCCGTCCCCCAGGCACCTGGTTGGCCACTGTGAGAACAGGATGCTGGACTAGATGGGCCACTGGCCTGATCCAGCAGGCTCTTCTTATGTTCTTATGTTCTTATGCCCTGGCTTTTGGTGGTTGCTGTTGCAAACAGCCTCGGATGTTGAGCGGAGCTCAGGCTCCAGTGCTTCTGCACATTCTTCGTGGTCCTCCGAGGGAAATCCACAGAGAGAAAGGGAAGCAGCACCTGCCCTGGCCTGCAGATTCCCTCTGCCTACTTCCCCGCCCCTCAATCTCTCTCGCTCTTTTCGCGCAGGCTCAGCCCGTGTCCCTCCCCCCATCTAGGGGAGAAGCACCCCCGCCGGAAGCGCAGCCATAGCCAATAATAACCGGTATTTGCCCTTAATCCTGAACCGCTGCTCCCTGCCGGAGTCATCGCGGCGCGCTCTCGCTTCCCCGGGTGCCGTTGTAAAAACGGCGGTGATGGGGAGGAGGAAGAGGACGTGGAGGACCGAAGCCTGACATTCCCTGCGGAGATCGTGCTGTAGGAGACAGTAGAGAGCTACCAGAAGGGAACAGACAATAGGAGGAGAGCGGCGGGCAGCAAAAGGCGCAATGTTGGAAGAGCGGCGACAGCAGCGCGCCCCTCACCGGGACAAGGGGATGCTCGCGAGTTTCTCCTCTTGCTGCATCCTCCCAGGGGCGCCTGCTGCATTCCCCCCGGGAGCCGTTTAAAGTTTGAGGATGGCCGCACCCTGACGAACCAGGCGCCTTGTGCCGATCGGGGGGAAAGCTGACGGAGGTTGCGGCTGGGCGCAGCTGAGCGCAACATGCTGGAATGGGGGCGCCTTGCGCGCGCACAGCCTGAGCCCGCCGCGGCTTTGCTGGAGGAGGGAGCCGCTGCTCGGGAAGGAGACGGAGGGGAAAGAGCGGAGAGGATGCCGCCCTCCCAGGCGTGGAGATGAGAGCGGGCTCTGCGGGGTGGCATGGGTGCCGGCGAAGTAAGCTCCTGCGGCACAAGCGGCGGCGGCCCAGCTTGTCTTCTAGACGAGAGAGCCATGTGGAAGAAGCAGGCAGGGCGAAGAGGCGGCCGTAGCTGCTGAAGGAGAAGCCGCCTCTCCTCCCCCCTCCTCCTCCACTTCTTTCCCTCCCCAGCGTTTGGGTCTGAGTGTTGGGGAAGAGGCGGGCAATCATCAGCCTCGCTAGATGGCGAACGCCAGCGAGCTGGGAAGCAGCAGCAGCAGCAGCCCCCACATGCCCAGCCCTGACGGCCTTCTCAGCGCCTCTGGCCTCAAGCTAGCCACGCTGGGGTTGATCCTGTGCGTCAGCCTGGCGGGCAACGTGCTCTTCGCTTGGCTCATCCTCAAGGAGCGTCACCTGCACCGCGCCCCTTACTATCTGCTCCTGGACCTGTGCCTGGCCGATGGGCTGCGCTCCTTGGCCTGCTTCCCCTTTGTCATGCTCTCGGTGCACAATGGGGCAGGCTCCTGGCCTCATGGTCTGCTCAGCTGCAAGGTCCTGGCTTTCTTGGCCGTCCTCTTCTGCTTTCATGCCGCCTTCCTACTCTTCTGCGTGGGCGTGACACGGTACATGGCGATTGCCCATCACCGCTTCTATGCCAAGCGCATGACGGGCTGGACCTGCCTGGCCGTGGTGTGCATGGTGTGGACCCTCTCCATGGCTATGGCCTTCCCACCTGTCTTTGACGTGGGCACCTACAAGTTCATTCGGGAGGAGCAGCAGTGCATTTTTGAGCACCGTTATGTCAAGGCCAACGACACGCTGGGTTTCATGCTCATGCTTGCCACTGTCATTGCTGCCACCCATTTGGTTTACATCAAGCTTCTCTTCTTTATCCATAGCCACCGCAAGATGAAACCGGCTCAGTTGGTGCCAGCCATTAGCCAGAACTGGACTTTCCACGGGCCTGGGGCCACTGGCCAGGCAGCTGCCAACTGGACAGCTGGCTTTGGCCGGGGTCCCACTCCTCCTACCTTGGTGGGCATCAGACAGAACGCCACCCATAGCCAGATCAAGCGGCTACTGGTCCTGGAGGAATTCAAAATGGAGAAGAGGATCTGCAAGATGTTCTACATGATCACCCTCCTTTTCCTACTTCTCTGGTCCCCCTATATTGTGGCCTGTTACTTGCGTGTCTTCATCAAGGCCAGCACCATCCCCCAAGTCTACCTGACCACATCTGTCTGGATGACCTTTGCCCAGGCAGGGGTCAACCCCATTCTGTGCTTCATTTTCAACAAGGAGCTCAGAGTCTGTTTCAGAGCTAATTTCCTCTGCTGCCAAAGCATACAAAATACCCAAGGCACAATTCTGTGTGATTTGAAGAATTTTGGGGTGTAGTTTATCTTTCCAGTTATAAAGTAACACTCCTTCTTCTTCTTCTTTGCATATGCACTTGAGAGATGGTTACCTAAGGAGACACCTGGCCTCCCCCACCTGCCCTTATGTTTTAAGAGGTTATTTATTTATTTATGTTTTATTGGAGGGGGGAGATTGGGGGGAATAACACAGGGCTCTAACTTTCTTGGCTGTTTCTAACATTTCTACAGATTATTCTGACATGGATAAAAAGGCCATAATTTTGTGTTGGTTTTTGTTAAAATGCCCTACAGGTTTTGATAAAGGCTAAGCACTTTTATTCATGTAAGATTTTATATAAGGCCAAGATGAAATTTTATACTAAAGTGTTATTTTTTATGAGCTCAGAATATTGTATTACAGTGTTTGTTTTTAAAAGGTAACCAAGAAGGAGAAACTGTACTGTGTTTAGAAGTTGGTTCATGCTGGGGAGCTTTTGGGTTAATTTTTTATTTCAGTATTTAAAGCAGTGACTTTATAACATTGCCTGAAACAGAAACATGGGATGCAACCCTAACCTACATCTTAATAGTACTCAAGTTATTAGGTCGTTTCCTATTGACCTGAAGAGAATTAGGTTCACTTGCTCTGATGTACAACTAACTTGTTGCACTGTTCCTTTGATAGTATCTCAGAACCCTTTTGGGAAAAAATGATAATTTTAAAAAGCAAAATAATTGCATATCAACTGTCAATAGCAGGTTTTTAAATCACACTGACTTTCATACTTTATTGGCTTTTAAAGATATCTACAAATACTGAATAATACTTGTACATCTTGACTGTTTTAATAAAACACTGTTCAATTTTTGTACATGGAATGACTGGGTTATGCTTTGCTCTCTACTCTATGCATGGCTTGTCTTCAGCCTACACTTTGCGGAGGAAAAAAAATAATTCAATGGGTGCAGTCCTGTGGTCCCTGGGAAGGTGCCCTAGGGCCATAGGACAGATTGGAGCAACCGCTCTTATTTCAGAGACAAAGCATCAGAGAAGGAGATGGGATGGGGAGCCTCCTTGTCTGATGTTCACAGTTCCTCTGAAGCTCTGGCCCAACTGACAGTGGAGCTCTGACAGCAGTATGACCAAGAAAGGAGAATGTCAGGGGCATTCTGGACAGCTGTTTGGATTCAAAGCCCTTCCAGTTCCACAATATACCCCCAAACTGGGGGGCAATTTGGGCGTAGTTCTGTGTGTGAAGATTCCTCCCTCCATTGTTTCCACTGGGAGAGAAAATGTGAAAGAAATCAGTGCGAAATGGAGAGAGGAATGCAAGAGTGTTCCTCTACCCTCACTTCTGGCCTGCCACCTGGAGCCAGACAGGGCTTTGTATACGCAGTAGAACCAGCTTCAGATTCCTTACCCCTTACCTTAGGATTGCACTGTCATTTGCTCTTATACTCTGGCATAAATCCAGAGGAAGTGCACTTACTTGGGAACACGGTAGGACTTACTTTGGAGTAAACATATATTACAGCCCAATTCTATGCATCGTAAAAGGGACTACGCATTTCTAAAAAAGAGAGAGCTAAGTTCATGCTAATTTATAGGCCTAAATAGAACAACTCTCTCCCCCTCCACATCTGTTAAAACTAATTTCTATTTTTAAATGGCTCTTCATCTGTTAATGTCAGAAGAGTCTCTAGATAATTGTGGATCACTAATTTTAGTAGACAAAGCAGTTCCTGCACATAATTGCTTATCTGTCTTGCACTGTTATACCAGAGATATTTTTTAAATTATGAATGTTCTTGGATTTTGAAAACTGTGGTTTATGTAGTAAAAAGCTTCTAAAATATAACTAAGCTCTTATTACTTTAACTACTTTTAGTGCTTATTTTTGGAAATACATGAACAGTATGGGTTTTTTAAAAAGCTAATGAGCTTAGTTCTACAATAGAAATTAACATTTTAATATAGCGCACAAGAAGGTGACCCAAACAATCTACCATAGAGAATTACAGATCTCTCTAGAATAGAGTTATAATGTTTTGGGAAACTCTGAAGTCATGGTACTTTTTTAATGGAAATGTTTTGGGGAAAATGGAAATGTATGCAATATTTACTTATCAAAATTAATTTCAGTGCTTTTAGAACATTAAAATATTTGCTTGAATCCTGAGTTGCCCTTTCCATGCTGTTATGGAGAATCCCCCAACCTCTGGAGCAGATCCTTAGAAGACTCAGGGGTGCAGGGAGAAAGGGGAATCTGCAAAAATTGCATTTCTGCCCTTTTGCTAGCAGGAGTATCCCATGCGCAAAGTTCCATCACAAGAAGTTAGGATCCAAGCCACTGTGTGTAGGTAAGCATATGACATTTTACTTTTTAGTATCTTTATGAAACAGACAAGTACACATGCTTTTGGGTTGTTGTTTTTTTAAAAAAACATAGCTGTTTCAAATATACCCAGTGTCAGAGATGGAGCCACAAGCTGCTGTATCCAGGTTAGCTACTAGGCAGCCTGATCTTAAAGATGTTTCACATGCTCACTGGGACTTGTGCTCCAGCTAAGTGTTCATAGGATTGCAGCGACATCTATCATAGTTTGTAAGTTAGGAAAACTGGAAAAAAGGTGAAAGTAGAAACCATCAACATTGCAAGGAAGCTTAGAAATAGTACATTATGCAGAAATAGTATATTATGCAGAAATGGAAGAATGTCCATATTCTTCAAGAAAAATGCTTAGAAAATATTTATTTATTTGTTTGTTTATTTGTTTATTACATTTATATACCGCCCCATAGCCAAAGCTCTCTAGCGGTTTACAGCAATAATAAATAAACAAAATAAACATCTCTATATTGATATTAAAAAGTAGCAATACATTTGGATATTTAGGCTGAATTCTTATGCAAACGTACCTGGGAAGAAGTTCAAATGAACTCAAATGGACATATACAGGTTTGTACATTACACTTTATAATACTATTGAAGAGTTCAGTGTTATCATACACAGCAGGTGTCGATAGTAATTGTAGACAGACAAAATTGGGGATTCTTATTTATTAGATATATATCATACTCGATCCCAGTAAATAGTATGTCCTAGGAAAAAAAAGAATAACTCAACCTATCTAATGAGACAGGGTCCAGAAACACTGGCTGATTTTTGGAGCCAGCCAAAATTTGTTTCATGCAATGCTCCCTCCCCCAGAGGAAAGAACCAGGGTCATTCTGACATCACATTGAGTTTGAGGCCCAGGACACCTGTGGGAGGATAGGCTCTTTGCTGGAAAGAGGGATGGGGGCTCATCTACAAAGCAGCAGGAAGTCTCACTGCTTTCTGAGTATCTCCTAATTCAGTGCTGGTGCACAAGTGGAAGAGTGAGAGTTCCAATGCAGCTCCCTACATGGGACGTGGGAGTACTGTCATTATGATCACATCATCTTCCCCAACAAGTGAACCCTGAAATGTAGACCTCTGGGAGATATGCTGGGGTGGGGTGTGCAGAATGGAAGAACAACCAGGTGATAGCCTCTTTATTCATGGAGCCACCCCTCACAGGTACTCTGTTTCAGCTGCTTCTCTTGCTCATCACAGTCACCTTGTCTTTCTTGACTGGTCACCTCTCAATTGGATTACTGTAATGCGCTCTATGTGGGGTTACCCTTGAAAACGGTCCGGAAACTACAACTTATACAAAACACGGCGGCTCGACTAGTTACGAATAGTCGCTGCCGGGATCACATCACACCAGTGTTGTTCGATCTACACTGGCTTCCAGTTGTCTTCCGGGCCCAATTCAAGGTGTTGGTATTAACCTTTAAATCCCTATACGGTCTCGGCCCAGTTTATCTAAAGGAGCGCCTTCAACACCACCAATTATGCCACCCGACAAGATCAACCACACAGGGCCTTCTCTCAATCCCGCCGACAAAAACAGCTAGATTGGCGGGAACTAGAGAGAGGGCATTCTCAGTGGCGGCCCCCACCCTTTGGAACTCCCTCCCACAAGATCTACGGCACGCCTCTTCCCTAAATGTATTTCGTAAAGCCTTAAAGACCTGGCTCTTTCAACAGGCCTTTGGGATTTCCGGGGAGGGTTAACTTTTATGACTGAAATGCCTCTTACCCTGCACTAATATTGTTGTTGCTGCTGTATTGTTTATATATTGTATTAATGTATTTTATCACATTGTGTTTTAACTGTTTACATGTACGTCGCCTAGAGTGGCCATCGGCCAGATAGGCGACACATAAATTTTATTATTATTATTATTATTATTGACTATTTACAGGCAGCCCTGCAACACTCCAAGAGATCATGTTCCTCCTCACCATGTCACGCAGATCACCAATAAAGCCAATAGCAACAGTGGTGAGGAGGAAGCCACTTCCCCACCCCTTCCTGTACCTTTCTGTGCATGGAAGGGCCGGCTTAGGCTCAGTTCCTGGCATCTCCAGTATGCCTGGGAAGCATCCCATTCCACCCCACTTCCATCTGAAACCCTGGAGAGCTACTGTCAGTCAGTGCAGATGGCCCAATGGTCTGACTCGGTATAAGGAAGCTTCCTATGCTCCTGGCATGCACGATTCACAGGAATATCACTGCTGCAGTACTTCCTCTTCACAGGATTCCCATGGTGGGTTCCCTGCAGTTCTCACAGGCACAGTAGCCCTGTAAACGCAGAAAGGATGGCAGCCCCATTCCTACTTGTTACTGCTATGACTCAGCAAGTGCTGTGACCATTGCAGCTGTGTCTCTTTTCATCTAACTGCTAGCAGTTGGGGACCCCTTGTTACTCATCTCAGCTGACTTTTCAGTCGTGCATCACACTGGGAACAGATGGACTTCCCAGGAGGATCCCTCCGCCTGTGCAGCTCTGAGACGGGCTCCCGTCTTGGATGAAACTTTTTCAGTTTTAAATTCAGTCAGAAGGGTCTTTTCTGACTGGGGATAATTTCTTCCGGATAAGGAAGAAACGTGAGATTTCCCACACAGCTTTGTTGTGATTGTTGGAGTCTGGAATTCCAGCAGCTCAGACGGAGCGAGGATTTCTATGCTAGCTCAGCTGAACAAGTGACCCTTTTTTTTTCTTTAAAGAATAACGGATTAACAGGCAAGCATCCTCCTGTCTACGCTTATAACTTTCTTATCTATACAGCTAAAGAGATTTGTCAAAGTAACAGCAATTAAGATAACCTAGGTGAGTTAAGACTTTCCTTTTTTACTCACGGAACTAAGAGGGAAGAAAATAAAAATAGCCTATCTTTCTTTTATTGCAAAAAGCTGACATGGAAAATAGCATTTTAAAGATTACACGGATGAGGGATTTCTGATTGGAAGAGAAAAGAAAAATCTTTTTGATTTATAAGACTTTTGTGTAATATATGTCTGGGACTATTTTTCCTGATCTACTATTTTTTTGACGAATCTGCTCATTCTCTCTGCTACTAGTTATTTGGACGCTGTGAACTAAAGCTGTTTTTGCACTTCTGGGCATATAAGAGATAAGGGCTGTCTAGCGTGTGACGCCAGTTGGTTGGAAAGATTAACTCCTTTGTAACTGGATAAAGAAATAAACTGCTCTTTGCTTGGGACATTGAAAATTGAAGGAGTTTTGTTCCTTTGGCTTTAAGAATGACAATTAAGAAGATCATGGATGTACAAGAAGGGACTTTATCTTTTGACATGTTTCAGAAAATAATGAATGGGATTAACTCAATAAAACAAGAACTGAGAAATAATAGTCAAGCGTGGAGAATTGAATTTCACGAAATGAGACAGGAGCTGAAAGAAATTCAGGATTCTATGAGAAAGGAGAATAAAGATAGATCTGGAAAACCAAAAAAGGATGAAAGAGAAATTAAAGGCAAGGTTCAAATTATGGAGATTGGATTAAATATGGATATGAAAAAAGATTTGGATTTCCTGGCTGTGACGGATCCTGGAGACAAATATTACAGTTTGGAACTCAGCGCTGTCCCTGAAGGAATTGAAGAGATTGGAGATAAAGATATCATCGGTTCAAAAAAATTCCTGGAAGGATTTGATGGAACTTGAAATGGAGAAAGTTAACAGAATTAATCCCTGTTTTGTGTCAATGGAAAAATCTTCAAGAGATGTACTAGTGTATCATGTGGAAAAGAGGAACAGAGATGCGGCTTTGCAACAATACTTCAGTGATACGTTCGGAATTGATGGCAAGAAAATATCTGTGATGGAGGAAATTCCTATCAGATTTTTATTATATGACTATGACAGCAAGATTTTTGGGTGCGTAAAGATGGAAGATGGAAGATGGACCCAATAAGGATAATGACAGAAGAGCGATTTGAAATTACTGGACTTAGTAGACTTGATGAGTTGGATTATTTGACATGTTTATTTAGAAAAAAATTGATTGATATATATCTTAAGGATTGGAAACTTCTCTTTGACTTTTTGTGGAAGATTAAAATGATATGATGTTAATGAGATTTGAAACCAACTAAGATAACCGCTGGAGGAAGGTGATTTTATAATCTATTAAGAGATAGGTTTGTTATATATTATAGATTTATAGCTGAATTATGACAAATCGGAAGTCAATATTTTTATATATATTTTTTCTTTTTTTATTGTATTAGTTATTGATTTGTGTTTTTTTCTTTTTGTATTGTTTTGGTTTCGAAAATTTGAATAAAAATTAATTGAAAAAAAAAAACACTGGGAACAGATGGTAGTGGGCACCATAGTACCCTATCAGTGGTGAGGGTGTGAATCATAATTTTGAAACAAAATGTAGTTTGTAAGAGGGTGTTCCCGCCAGTTCTTCTCCTGCCCACAATTTTATTATTTCAGGCTTCGGAGAAAAAAAATATATAGAAAAGTTCATGTCTCTCTAGGGCTCTCGCTGTCCACTCCAGAGTAGGAGTAATACTAATATAGCCACTAAGAGTTCCACTGAATAAATACAATAAACCCATTAATGTCATTCAAAAGTGGGAAACATCCAGCTGCTGTGCAATGCTTGCTCTATATATTTCAGTACACTTAATGTGCAACTAAAGAGAGAACAGACTATTTGAAAATGTGACAAAAAAGTAAAGTGGACTGCATGGTAGATTTGGTTGACATAGTACAGATCTGCAAAGCCACAACTAATATTCTATTTACTTGGAAGAAACCTGCATAGTAACAAATGGAACTTACTGCTTTTTTGTGGTAGTACTCACCAGTATGGAGTACTAGCACCTTTTTTTGTTGCTGCCCATGGTAGCTATTTTATGCTTGCATACACAGCACTTTTATCAAGATATGGGTACTAGCAACTCCTTTTTATATAATCTTGGATATATAATCCAAGCTTCTCAGGCACCAAGATTCATGGAAAGAGTCTTCACATTAAGGTTATTTAAATGTTTCCTTTGCTACATTGGAGCAATGTTTCTGCTAGCAGTTCCAGAGCATTTGGGGTAACATTTAAATGATCCAACCATGTGGATGAGGGTCAATAGTGGAGCTCCCGACCACAGAATTTGTATCCTATCTGAATGTGTGGGAGAGTACAATTTCCAAGGAAAACACTCATGTGAACAGTCCTCACTGTTGGATCATTTAAAAATTATCCCCACTGTACAGGAAAAAGTGGCTCCTGTGTAGGTCAGGTATTGTGTAAAAAAAAATTTAAGTCTCAGTGAGCTTTTCATGATTCAGCAAAATGGGCTGTTTAATGAAAGATAACACCAATTTATTTTAAAATAATGCCTACCATAATGCGATTATAATGCAACATGATATAAATCATAACTATTTGTTGTTGTTATGTGCCTCCAAGTCGACTGCAACTCACGACGACCCTATGAGTCAGTGACCTCCAAGAGCATCTGTCATGAACCACCCTGTTCAGATCTTGTAAGTTCAGCTCTGTGGCTTCCTTTATGGAATCAATCCATCTCTTGTTCGGCCTTCCTCTTTTTCTACTCTCTTCTGTTTTCCACAGCATTATTGTCTTTTCTAGTGAATCATGTCTTCTCATGATGTGTCCAAAGTATGATAACCTCAGTTTCATCATTTTAGCTTCTAGTGACAGTTCTGGTTTAATTTGTTCTAACACCCAATTATTTGTCTTTTTCACAGTCCATGGTATGTACAAAGCTCTCCTCCAGCACCACATTTCAAATGAGTTGACTTTTCTCTTATCCGTTTTTCACTGTCCAACTTTCACATCCATACATAGAGAATCAGGAAAAACACCCCTGCATGCCAGTATATAAAACAGGCCTAGACAGAGAAAAAACTTCACCTGGTACAAGGCAGCTTCCTGTCTTCTTAGGGAAGAGAGCATGACACTAGAAACAGGGCTTGCTGGGTCACCTTAAAATGAGACATCTGCATGTAGCAATGCATTGCTTCTCTCAACTTTGTAAAATTCAAAAATAGTAGTATCTGGGGCGAAGTCAGGAGGTAGAGCCTGTGCATGTGGACATCACCAAATGGTCAATATAGGAATCAAACTGATTATATAATTGGTAGCAGAAGATGGAGAAGTTCCATACTTTCTGCAAAAACAAGACCAGGATCAGACTGCGGTACAGATCATGAACTGGTCATATTGAAAATCAGAGTAAAGCTAAAGAACAACAAAGCAATCATAATGCCAAAGTACAATTTAAATACAGTACGCCTTGCTTTACGGCACTTCACTTTACAGCGATTCGCTAATACAGCGGTCTCAATTAGATGCAATTAGACTAAAGCCCCACTCATACGGTGCTTGTTCCGCTTTTACGGCGATTTTGGGCATCTCGCGCTAATCTATTCAATGAGTTCCGCTTTACAGCGGTTCTTGTTTTACAGTGGGGGTCCGGAATGTAACCCGCCATATGAGTGGGGCCTTACTGTAACATCCCAGAAGCATATAAAGATCAAATAAGGAACAGGTTTGAGGCTTTAAACTTAGTTGACAGAGAACCAGAAGAACTATGGAGTGAAGTCAGAGACATTATCAGAGAAGAATGCAAAAAGACAATACCTCTCGTTAAAAACAGAGAAAGACCTCAATGGATGACTGAAGAAACTCTTAAAATGGTTATAGAGAGAAGGAAATGAAAATTAAAAGGAGATAGAAACACAGTCAGAACCCTAAATGCAACAATACAGCAACTAGTACGTAAGGACAAAGAACTATTACAATAGTTACTGTATAGAAATAGTAGAGGACAACAAAAAGGGTAGAACAAGAACCCTGTTTCAAAAGATTAGAGAAATGCAAAGATGTATCACTGTAAGTCAGAATCATTCGGACCATGGTATTCTGATCTCTATGTATGGATGTGAAAGTTGGAGAGTGAAAAAAGCAGATAAGAGAAAAATCAATTCATTTGAAATGTGATGTTGCAGGAGAGCTTTGTGCATACCATGGACTGCGAAAAAGACAAATGATTGGGTGTTAGAACAAATTAAACCAGAACTATCACTAGAAGCCAAAATGATGAAACTAAGGTTATGATATTTTGGACACATAATGAGAAGATATGATTCATTAGAAAAGACAATAATGCTGGGAAAGACAGAAGGGAGTAGAAAAAGAGGAAGGCCAAACAAGAGATCGATTGATTCCATAAAGGAAGCCACAGACCTGAACTTACAAGATCTGAACAGGGTGGTTAGTGGCAGATGTTATTGGAGGTCGCTGATTCATAGGGTCGCCATTAGTCATGGTCGACTTGGAGGCACATACCAACAACAACTAATTGTGGAAAACTCCATGACTCACCCGGATGGATGGTACTTATTTTTGAGGGGCTCAATTGGTCAAACTCTCATGACACTACATACCTAACATGGAACAGGTACCCTTTTTGCAGTCAACATTCTTGAAATTGTGGGAATTTCAAAAAGAGGAAGTTGTATAAAGAGTTGTATAAAGCCTTTCAGACTGTACTGACACCCTGGATTGTGGTCCTCTTTGATGAAATATTGGACAGAGGATCCATCCCAGATGTGCGGCATTGTTCAAACATGGTGATTTTGCTTAAACTGGGCAAAAACCCTGAACTGGTTGGGTCCTATCACCCAATTGCATTTATCAACCATGAATGCTAATCTGCTGTCTGCTATTATGGTACGCAATCTAATCATGTTTATTGACTCTTATATTTCCTCGGACCAAACTGGGTTTATTCCAAACAGAAACATAGCAGACTCCAAAAGAAGGGTTTCAAATGTTGTGCAGGAAGTGAGCAGAATGAACTTGGCTGCAGCTGTGTTCTCTCTTGATTTGTTTAAAACTATGGCAAGCTATATAACACTGTTCTGCGGGAGCTCCAAGGATGGCAGTACTTAAACCTGTTCTGGTTGGGATGAATTGCTGCCACAAAAATGACTATACTCCTTAATTCTTTGTTCCTATTTCAAGTACTATCAGTCCTGATTTCAGATGATTGGTTCAAGAAGTGGCACAAATTACTTAATGGTTTTATCACAAGAGGGAAATGTAGCAGAGTAAATAACAATGTCTTGTACAGACCACAGCTCAGAGGGGGGCTTAGTATGCCAAATCATAAATGATACTACAAGGCATTTCAGTTAAAACAACTGAGAGTTATTAGAAATGGTACACAGACAAATACCAGCAGTTCCCAGACTAGACGTCCAGAGACTTGTGGATTGCCTTCAAGTCGATTCCGACTTATGGCGACCCTATGAATAGGGTTTTCATGGTAAGCGGTATTCAGAGGGGGTTTATAATTGCCTCCCTCTGAGGCTAGTCCTCTCCAGCAGGCTAGAGCCGGCTCAGCTTGCCACAGCTGCACAAGCCAACCCCTTCCTTGTCCGCAACTGCCAGCTGGTGGGCAACTGGGCTCCTTGGGACTATGCAGCTTGCCCACAGCTGCACAGGTGGCAGGGGAAGTAACCCCTGAGCCACTGTGGGGGTGATCTTTAGCTGGCTCTTGACACCCAGGAGACACAAGCGGGGATTTGAACTCGCAGACTGGACTCCCAGCCAGGCTCTCCTCCCCACTGTGCTATACCAGCTTGTATTGCCTTTGGGACTTGGTGGACCGTGGATGCCCTACTTTGGAGTCCGCACTTTGTGGCAAACTCAAAGACATTACATTTAATTGGTTTCAGCTTGCACAAATTAGGTCATTCATAGTTTGATTGCTGAAATGTGATGGGGTCTCCGTTCACAAACTTCCTTTGAGCACTTGTGTATAACTTAGGGAAATAGCTTGGAAAGATCAGGTTCTGCTATTTATAAGATGCTAATTGAAAACACTATGGGTTCACTAGAGGGACTAAAATTGGCATGGGAAGGTGACCTTGGGGCCAAATTGATGACAAAGATTGGAATAAGGTATGGAGCAAACCACTGCCCCACGCTACCTCCTCCAGGATCCAGGAGTTGTCCCTACAGACCATACTGAGATGGCATTGGACTCTGGTTTGTTTATCCCGTATCAATAAATCCATATCCCCTGAATGCTGGAGAGAGTGTGGAGATGTCAGCACATTGATTCAACTCTGGTGGGAATGTAATAAAATAGCCCCATTTTGGTCCGCTGTCTTTCAAGAGTATGATAGGTAGGTCTTTGAAGCTAGATCCAGTTTTAGCTCTTTTGTCTAGTGACAGCTTGCAAGATGACAGTTTAATATATAAAGAATTGATTTCCATGCTTCTGACAGTGGCTCGGGACGAAGTGGCCTGTCACTGGAAGGATACAGGGGTTCCTTTAATTAGCACTGGCTTGACAGGGTCTGGGACACTGCACTTGCAAAACACCTGACCCAGCATAGAAGGGCGGTGAAAGGGCTGGTGAAACTCGACAAATTTTATATAGTGTGGTACCCATTTATAAGCTATGTTAGAAAAAGTGATTTCCCACAGCCACCGCAAACACATGGGACTTTATGGAGAGGATATTTCAATGTTAACTGAGTTAAGCTAAATAATTGGGAAGAACAAAATAATGCAAAATAATTTGCTTTTGTATGCTTTATTTAGGTTGCTTTACATGACAAACTATCTTTGCTGCGAGATGGTAAATTCCACACAGTTGTAGCTTACCTGTTTTTGTCGATATACATTAATGTATTTTGAAAACTTATAAAAACATTTTAAAAAATCATCAATAAAACGATATCAGCAAACAGTTTATGTTACTGTGAAATTTCATGAGTACAGTAGTTCTGTGATAAAATCCTCAGCAGCTTACTTTGTTGTTAATAAGAATTTGTTTTCCATAGTACCTCATAGACTAGGGCTAAATGCAGCCCTCTGGACATCTCTGTCTGGCCCTCAGGAATCTCGCCAGGTGACACATCCTCTCAGGCCACACCCTTCACCAGCCTTACTTTGCACCCTCCTTGACTGGTTTTGCCTGGCTGGAATGTGTCTTTGAACTCTGATCATGCTTCTTGCTTGCCTGGATGGAGGGTAGAGAAAGATATATGAGTGGGAAGAAACTAGCCTACTGTTCAAAAGCAAAATGCACATTTAATGCTCTGCCCACTTTTCCTTCTGGCCCTGCC
Source organism: Rhineura floridana (assembly GCF_030035675.1). Lineage (NCBI taxonomy): Eukaryota > Metazoa > Chordata > Lepidosauria > Squamata > Rhineuridae > Rhineura > Rhineura floridana. The sequence goes on along the minus strand of NC_084482.1, from coordinate 173,331,212 downwards.
CACCACTGGCATGAGGTCCCCAGAAGGCTATCGAGAAGAGAATGTGGTCTTCAGGCTGAAAAAGGGTCCCTACCTTTTATACCTCAGATATTATTTTGCTGAGGGACTGGCAATTTAAGCATCTTTTGTTTCCTCTATTCTGTGGATATTACAAATAAATTTTGTCCTTTAATTTTTTTTAACCATTGTTGCCTGCTATTTAAAAGGTTTTGGGCTTTACAGTCCTAATATGAGTATATTTGCTGTGTGTTATGTAGCAGTGAGAACTGGCTTCTTTCTATTTTGCATCCTGCATTGCTTGAATGCCTGTGTGCAATTTAGCTACAGCTTGGTCATAAAACTTGCCTTTTCTGTGCAGAATTCTTTGCAGAATTTCCAGTGTATTCTCACAGAATTCAGAATGGGCTGGTCATTACTAGAAAACTGAGTAAGAATCTAGGTTCTTATGGCAATACACCTAGAGACTGTAAAATCTTCAGCTATCAGTCAGTGAATTGTATAGCTCCTTTTTGTTAAAAGGTTGTGTGTACGGTTGCCAGGTGTCCGGTTTTTGCCCAGAGACTCCAGATTTTTGGGGTCCTCTCTGGGTGAGTCAATTTAATCACTGGACTCTCCACTTTCATTTTAAAAAAAATTAAGTTTCTAGGTGGTCTGGTTCTTGAGATATACACCAAAATGTCAGCTTCCCCTCCCCCACGCAACTTCTGTGAAATGATCTCTTAGCTGGCTGCTCTAACCCCGCCCTTTCAGGTTTGTAGCCAATAAGTGAAGTCAGGGTTCTGACTGACAAGGGATTTCTGGGCCTCCAGGCAGTACCTAGATCCCATTGCAAAGGTAGAAAACTGTTGTTTTTTCTTGTTTATCTGAAAATATCATAAATTGAGTAAGTATATAGCTTTCAGCAGTACCAAAAGTCTTTTTTTCTCTTGTGTGCAGGAGTCAAACAAGTTTAAATTTGCCTGGGCTGTTGAAGAGGGCAATGTTTTGAAAACCATCCCAATATGAAGCATTAATCCAATACTTGATTTTCTGGGAGTAAAGCTGCAACGCTAATACCACATACCTGGAGTAAATCCCATTGAATTCAATAGGACTTAATGGGACATTTTGTGAACATAGCAAAGATTGAGCTTGTGTTGCAGGGTTTACATAGTTATCACTGCTTTTATTATGTAGGAAACTAATACTGATTTTATTTTTTAAACAAAAATGTTCTGCAATGACCAACTGGTTTTGACAATAAACTATTATATGGGGTCTATGTATTTTTATATCTCCAGTTTGTGTGTGCGTCTGGAGTCTTCCCAACAACCCTGTTAGGCAGGATTGCTGATTAAAAACCAAGGCAGCTCACAACTAGAAATAAATCCATTTAAAATCCAATAACCATAAATAGTATAAACAGTTGCAAAACAGCTTAAAGTGGCATGAGTCTGAATTTTGGGTTGGGTTCCTTATCACTTGAGGCTGCAGTTCTGTGCACGCTTCCCTGTTTGAATACATTGAGACTTGTTTCTGAGTAAACAATCATAGGATTGCACTACAAATATATTTACAGGTTGTGTAAATAATAAACATCTTTGACAGTCATGCTTATATAAATATTTCTTCATACTATGTCCCAATAAGTATTTGATTTCATACTATGGTTGTACATTATTACTTCCTCTGCATTTTAAGTGTGCCCTTCTTCTTTTGGTGGTCATGGTTCCCCTCTGTTGTTTTCATCCTGAGGGGCAGATTAGGCTGAGAGATGGTGAGTAGCCCATGGTCACCCAGTAAACTTTATAGCTTATTTCCATTAAAAAAATCAATTAAAATGATTTACATGCAGGCAAAGTTTTTTATGTAGATCCACACAATACCTTTTAAGCACATCCAACTCACATTTAAAGCACATGACTTCCCCTAAAGAATCCTGGGAAGTATAGTTTCCCCCTCACAGTTATTGTTCTCACTATCCTTAACAAGCTGCAGTTCCCATAATTCTGTGGTGGGATTCATGTGCTTCAAGTGGGTGTTAAATGTGCTTTAAATGAATGATGTGGATCTGCCCTAGGTATGCTGTGCATTCATTAGTGAACTGAAAAGAACAATTTTAAAAGATACTTTTTTAAACAGGGAAAGGGCTGTAGCTCAGTGGCAGGGCATGTGCTTTGCATGCAAAGGTCCAAAATTCAATTTCTGGAAAAGACTATCGCCTGGAATCCTGGAGAGCCAATGCTAGACCAATACTGAGCTAGATGGTATCAAATGGCCTGAGTCAGTACAAGGTTGATTCCTTTACTCCTAAATGTGGAAAGAGACCCAGGGTCACAGTGACTCAAATTGTTATTTATATATATTTATAAACCACTTTATTGTAAAAAAAATCTCAAAGCGGTTTACAGAAGGAATTAAAACAGAATTATTGGCAAAAACAGTTAAAGACAGGTATTTAAAAACATTCAAAATAATAAAACCAACAATGAGTTAAAAACAGATAAAAAACACAATAGCTTCTACCTGCCTGGGTAGGCATGCCTAAACAAAACTGTTTTTAGCAGGTGCTGAAAAGGTGTCTGCCTGATGTCAATAGGCAGGGAGTTCCAAAGTGTAGGTGTTGCCACACTAAGGGAGTGATTTCTTACAAGAGCAGAACAAGTACTATGTGGCATCTGTAACATGCAGGCAAAGTTTTTTACGTAGATCCACACGGAAAGCACACCTTGAACTTGGCCTGCATTCGTGCCACAGTATTCTGCACTAACTGCAGCTCCCAGGTCATGGGAATTTCTGTGACTTTGGCTGACAAACTGCTAGGATTTTTTTAGTTTTGGTTTTTGGTTAGGAATCCTGACTGGTTGTGGGATGCTGAGTTTTCTGCCTTACTCACAGGAATCTTGTTGTGGTTGGTTGCAGGACCGGCCTCAGGCATGCTGGGGCCCTTGGGCACCAGCCTGCCCTGGGCCCTGGTGCATGCACACATGCGCACATGCATGCATGCCCCACCTACCTACCTACCTACCTGGTAGGCGGAGGAGTGAGCAGTCGGGACTGTGAGCAAGTGAGCGAGCAAGTGGGGGGTGAGACAGCAGGCAAGTGAGCAAGTGGGGGAAGAGGGAAAGCAAGCAAGCAGGCAGGGAGCAGGGGAGCGGGCATGGGAGGGCTAGTGAGGGAGCCGGCGGGGGTGGAGGGCAAGCGAGGAAGCGAGCGGGCCGGCGTGGGCCGGCGTGCGTGTGTGCAGCTCCCTCTCTGAGATCTGCAGCAGGGAGTCTGCCGTGGAAAGGGAGCACTACTCCCCTGCCATAACAAGGGGCCCTTCAGGGGCCCCTGTGGGCCACAGGACCCTCAGCCAGGGCCCCACCTGGCTGCCCTTTGGAGCTGGCGTGTTGGTATGGTATTGCAGTTAGGAAATCATCACTGTCCTTTCTTTTTCTTTTTCTGTTTGCATTTCATTTACCTTTAACCTCACTCCCTTACATTCCTAGAAGCAACAACAGTGGTTCCATGTGCTCAGATGAACCCCATTAAACCCACTGATGATGCACCTTGTTGGTTGCATGATGGTTTGTGTCTTGCCCAATAGTGGTAAAAGAGAATTCACATACTGGGAAGTGCGGCTGCAATTGTTGTTCCCAAGCTGCTGTCTGCAAAGATAGATAAAACAATTTATATTTTGTCTCTTTCAATTATTATTCCTTGGAATTGGGTTGGCTGTCAAAGTGAGTTTATAGCAGCCCACAAGGTAGACAGAAAAGGGTAGAGAATCTTCTTACTTTTACTCAGTTCTCAGACCTCTTTCTGAAGTCAAGGGTCAAATCTGTAAAGACATATGGATGTTAAAAGGTAGGGGGAGGGCATTCCAGGCAGGGAGTTGCCAACCCTACTTAGATATGGATATCTTTGCAGAGGATCCCTAGTCAAGCTTTACCAACAGCACAATCCAACCTATATCTGCTGAGAAGTAAGTCCTGTTGAGTTCTATGGGGCTTAGCCCCTTAGCAAGTGTGTTTAGAATTGCAGCTCTTTGGGAGCATCCATCTTTACTCCTGAGTGCTCCCATCTAACATCTCCACAGCACTAGGCTCCTTTCTTCCTACAATGGCCTTCTGGTGACTGGCCTGGCCTGGCCTGAGGGCACTTAAACCCTTTTTTGCCAGAAGCAAGTTGACTAGATTAAATGTTCCCTACCCAGGCTCTATCTTTTACCTAAGATTTCTATCTTAATTTCCAATCAGAAAAATGTTTTTGTTTAAATTGTATGCTCCAAGCAACTGTGGTTGATGCTTAATGTATCATGCTTAATGACATCACTAGGGCCCGCCCCTGTGAAATCACTTGGGCCTGCCCCTGTGATATCACTTGAGGCCTCCCCATTACACGCTCCGCGTGTGTAGGTGAGACGTGGTATGAGTCCAAGAACCGTTTAGAACAGGAATAAGACAGGCCAGGCAAGTTTCATGTAAGAGTCTTTACTTGGCAAAGACGTTAGAGACATCTTCCTCCATTGAGAATTCTTCCCCCACACCCGAGATCCTGCCAGTTCCCAGCTTATCACACTTTCAGCTAGCCAGACTGACCTTGATTGTCTGGAACTCTGTTCTCACAGTTTAACCCTTCTGCTTCAGGTTTCTCTCTCTCTGCTAAAAACCTTGTCTGTGAGTCTCACAACCTGCGTCACTGACCAACATCTGCTGAGAAGTAAGTCCTGTTGAGTTCTATGGGGCTTAGCCCCTTAGCAAGTGTGTTTAGAATTGCAGCTCTTTGGGAGCATCCATCTTTACTCCTGAGTGCTCCCATCTAACATCTCCACAGCACTAGGCTCCTTTCTTCCTACAATGGCCTTCTGGTGACTGGCCTGGCCTGGCCTGAGGGCACTTAAACCCTTTTTTGCCAGAAGCAAGTTGACTAGATTAAATGTTCCCTACCCAGGCTCTATCTTTTACCTAAGATTTCTATCTTAATTTCCAATCAGAAAAATGTTTTTGTTTAAATTGTATGCTCCAAGCAACTGTGGTTGATGCTTAATGTATCATGCTTAATGACATCACTAGGGCCCGCCCCTGTGAAATCACTTGGGCCTGCCCCTGTGATATCACTTGAGGCCTCCCCATTACATCACCAGGCCCCGCCCTGTGTCCATATGCACATGCTTATTATTATTATTATTATTATTATTATTTCTCTTTATTTTTACCCTGCCCTTTTTCCAAAACTGGAACTCAGGGCAGCTTACAAATAAAAACTACACATAGGTAAAAAACACAAAAATATACAATTAAAATAGAATTAAACTATTCGTAACATTAAAACCATGAAACATACACTTAAGATACTAAAACAATTTAAAACATTAAGAATAGGACCATAGAACAATACAACAGACCTTATGAGGTCCTATCTTAAACATCTTCTAGTCCAAAAGCCTGTCGGAATAAAAAAGTCTTTGCCTGCTGACGGAAGGATAGTAAGGAAGGGGCCATTCGTGCTTCCCTAGGAAGAGAGTTCCAGAACCTGGGGGCAGCCACCGAGAAGGCCCTATCTCGCGTCCCCACCAATCGCGCTTGCGAAGGTGTTGGGACTGAGAGAAGGGCCTCTCCTGAGGATCTCAACACCCGGGCAGGCTCATATGGGGAGATACGGTCTGACAAACAGCCTGGACCTGGGCCGTATAGAGCTTTATAGGTCTAAACCAGCACTTTGAATTGTGACCGGAAACAAACTGGCAGCCAGTGGAGCTGTCGCAACAAGGGGGTTGTATGGTCCCTGTAACCAGCCCCAGTTAGCACTCTGGCTGCAGCTCTTTGTACCAGTTTAAGTTATGTGTTTGTTTTGTAGAAGACCCATGGATCATACAGGGTAAGTATCATTACTTGTTTCTCTCAGCCATGCTTTCCTCTTTGCTAGAACAGACACAGGAGAAACCTGACACAAACATGGAGAAAATAACTCTTTTGAGGGCAACCAATCAGAGAGGAGAGAGATGAATGCTTTGGCCATGTTTTGACAGTTGTGGAAAAGAGAGTCTTTGCAAGGTTTCAGTTTCCTAGGCATCTTGTCTGGGCCTAATCAGCTGATGCTGTGAGGAGGCCCAGAGGAAAGAAAAAGAGGAAAGAGGAGAGTATTTATCCACAAGATAACTGGAAGACAACAGAAGAGGAGAGAAAGAGAACAAGAGAGAGAAGACACTATTCCACTGCATTCCCACTATGGGAAGAGGGAAAGAAGCAACCACTGCCCAGGTTTCTCTTGCTTTCTTACCTCACTTAGCACTCTGATTCAATGTGGACCTCAACAATCAGCTGAGTGGCAGAAGGAAAATAAATTCTTGGGAGTGTATGGAACAGAGACCCTACATGGGGAAAACCTGGGATTTATTGTCATAGCAACCCATCTTGATATTGTACTGTTATCTGTTTTTACATATGTTCATATCTACTATGGTATAGTTGTTATTGAACTGCCTTACAGTCTGTGAAAAATTTGCTGCCTTGGGAGGGATTGTCCAGAAAATGGGATATAAATAAAACTGTGTTTGTTTATTTATTACCTGCTTCAATATTTGGGAATTGGTTATGCTCTGTCTGTGGGCTGTGCAATTTTGTTTCCCTCCCCCTTGCAACTGTGTGCAATACATTTACTGTCAAACTTATTTTGGGAAAATATACCGGTCAGAGCTTGGAAAAGTTACTTTTTTTGAACTACAACTCCCATCAGCCCAATCCAGTAGTCATGCTGGCTGGGGCTAATGGGAGTTGTAGTTTTAAAAAGTAGCTTTTCCAAGCTCTGATACCAGTACTTAGACACTACTAACCTGGGCCCCAAAGAAGAAAGGGTTTGTCATTTCAACAAAACTGGCATTTGAACAGAATATCATTTGTGAAAGAAAGAAAAAATCACTATCTTTCCCTGCTAGAAAAAAGAAAGATTTGAGGTTTGAAGGCACACTGTTTTGTGACAGCCAGAGAAAGTGGAGTGATTTAGTGGAGTATTATTTCACTCCATCAAAATGTTCAGTTTGTTCCTGTCCATCATCCAAGCTCTAGAAGAAGGATGATAGAAAGAAGCTGAGCAGGTCTACTGATACAAGAAAATCAAAGAAGCAGATTGTTGCTATTAGGTTTTGTAGTCTTATTACAGTGATTTGCGGCAGAGGGTTGAAGTAATACACCGACACAGTAAACTGGGTTGAACAAAGGGCCACTTTATTAAACTATAAACCAAAACTTTAACTAACCTGCAGAGGAAATCATAGGTGCAGAACTCTCTGTAAAGCAAGTATTTGGGTACAGCTCTCAGGCAACCAGCCCCTACTGGGGCAAGTGTAAGCCCTTTTTCTTACCCCTTACCCCAGCCACACCTGTAGGTGAGCAGGGGGGCCTTCCCACATCACCACCCCCGGGGCCCTACAACTCTGAGTAGAGGTAAGTAGGCCCCAGAAGCAGCCTATATCCTGCTCTTGGGCCACAAAGCCCTTCCTGGCAGGCCTCCAGAAACACCAATCACTTCCGAAGGTGTCTAAGGGGGCCACCTAGATGTCCTTACCTACTTCCCTTCCTACACCTATCTGCCAGCAAAGAGGGACAAATCTCTATTTCGTCCCCCTTTACCCCACTGCCGAGCATAATGTCTCACAGACACCTCTGCAGGTCATCTAAAAGGATGTCGTTCCCTGCATCCGTCAGGTGAACCCCATCTGCCTTATAAAGTTCAGCCTGCGTGTGCCATATCTCGGGGTGATGCAAAGCCAAACCCCCATGAGCAAGAAGAGCCAGCCAAAGCTGCCAGTTGACCTTCTTGTGAGCCCTATCAATCCCCTTTGGGTCCCCAAAACAGCGCCAAACCCTGTGAGGGAGTACGTCTGACCATATTATTTGGACCCGAGGCCAGCGGTGCCTCACCAACCGCATGTCCTCACATGCTTCCAAACTGAGGGCCTTGCCCTTGAGTAAACCAAGATCATTCCTGCCCAGGTGAATGACCACCATGTGCGGAACCATCCGCACCAAACCATGCTGGAACAACATGGGTAGGAGCCTGTCCCAGAGCATCCCCTGTCGGCCCAGCCATTGCACCATGGCCCATTGACCAAGGCCCAGCTGCACACCAAAACATGACTTGGCAGCCCTACATCCTGCCCAGAAGACCATGCTATGGCTGCAGATTAGGATGCACATCAGCTCCGTCCCCCTCCAGCAACCTGCCAAAACAAAATCATTACAAGAGGTTAGGCCAGAGGCCTGCCTGTCCCCTCCAAGGGGTGAATGTAACCTCTGAATGCCCTCGATTTCCATCTCCCGATGCCCTGTACACGCGTAGATGAAAATCCGATACTCGTAGTAGAAGCTGCCCCTATCCTGAATGAGTGGGTCCCAAACCTTGCAAGTTCGACCCCTAAACCCCCGAGTGCTAGTATGGCAAGTGCCCAGAACTGAAACTTAGTGAGGGGGTACCCCCCTCATGAATAAACAAATAACCCGGCTTTGTGCTCCTCACCTCTAGAAAACAGTGCAATGCCCTCACTGGACAGATGTCCACTGCAGAGGATGCTTCTAGCACTACACTACGATCCTTATTACCCTGGTCTGTCTTAGACCACCGCAATGTAACCATGGCACAACCCCCCTCTAAACTAACCTCCGACCAGAGAAGTGCATGCAAAGATGAGTCTGACTTGGACCCTGCCACCACTTCACCAATCCGAAAATCCCCCCAAAGATAATGTAAGGGCTGCTGCATGAAGAGCTGAACCTCATAGCGGGAAGAACATATGCCCTCCCAACACCCTAAAAGTCCCACTAGTAAATTGGGTGACAAAGGGCAATGGGAATCAGGGGCAGCAGGGCTCTCCTGAACCCAGCCTGCCAGCATGTGACGGACCTGAATCATTCGCATGGTCCATAAAACCCCCTGCCTTGGCTATAAATGAAAGCCCCACCAGCTTACCTCTCAGAGTTCTGACAGAAAGGCCCCTCTTCCGGCCTTCCACCAGGAATTCCAGCAGGTGATCCACAGGGATACGCCACCTTTGTGCATAGCCCCTGGTGACCCTAAACTCCTGGAGCTCCCTACCTGCTCTCTGATAGCTGACCAGCGTGCTCGGTGCAACGGATAGACCTATGGCCCTCTCCGACTCCGCTCTCCAATCTCCCAAATCTCGGGCGGGACAGCCTCCGGGTGAGTCCTGGCCAGCCATGCCAGGTGTCGAAACCTCTCCATCTGGTTCCGTGACAGAGCATTAGCAATACCAATACCAGGCACATGTCTCGCCCAAAATAAGACATTAAAATACAGGCACTGGAGAATGAAAGATCGGACCAGACCCATAACCCTTGGATTCCTAGATGTAAGGGAGTTGACAACCTGGACCGTAGCCATGTTATCACACCAAAAATGGACAGTACCAAAAATGAACAGTAGAGTTCTGCAGCTTCTCTGCCCACAGTAGGCCACGACCATGATGGGAAAGAATTCGAGAAAAGTCAAATCCTTGGTTATCCCATCCCTAATCCAGGTCTCCAGCCAATCAGCCCTACACCATGAATTTCCCAAAAGTATCCCAAAACCAAACGCCCCGGAGGCGTCTGACTGGACTTGTAGCTCTGCTTCTAGAAGCAGGTCGTCCCTCCAAAATGAAACCCCATTGAAAACCCGCAGAAAGGACAACCATACATCAAGGTTGGCATGCAAAGCTGCCATGACTTGGTATCTGTGGTGAAGTCGGGAAAGTCGTACCATTGCATCATACACCGAAGGAATGCCCAGCTCTGTGCGATGGCCCTAGAAGCAAAGTTCAATCGCCCAGCCAGCTTCTGCAAGACTACCAGGGAAACCTTCCTGGCCCTGGAGACCTCCTGGATGTTGGCCTGAAACAGGTTGAGCTTATCCCTGGGCAGCCGGCAGCACTGCGCCTCAGTGTTGATCTTGATACCTAGAAAGGTCAACACCATGGACGGGTCTTCTGTCTTTTTCCATGGCTAAGGGAACCCCTAGTTCCCCCATCAAGTTGCAAAAATGGGACGTCAGGTGCTGGCATGCACCTGAACCTGTAGCATCTGCAAACAAGAAATCATCCAGATAGTGGACAACTGCATCCGAGCCCACCTGCCTCTTGACCGCCCATTCCAGGAAGGAGCTAAAGCATTCAAAGACCGTGCAGGAAATAGAGCAGCCCATAGGTAATGCCCTATCCACATAGAATTGGCCAGAGAAGGTGAATCCTAGGAGCTCAAAATCCCCCAGGTGGACAGGCAAGGGACAAAAAGCAAACTTGATGTCACATTTGCCCTTAAGGGCACCTCTACTGCATGCATGCACCATGCACACTGTGGCATCAAAAGAGGTATGGCGCACTGTGCATAGGCTATCTGAAATGAAATAATTAACAGAGTGCCCCCGAGGGTAAGACAAGTGATGAATTAATCTAAATTCCCCAGGAGCTATGTTGGGCTCTATTCCCAGAGGGGGCACTCTCAGAGTTGAGGTAGGAGGTGTTGGGAAAGGTCCCAGCACCCTACCTGCCTGTACCTCTTTTTCAATCTTACCCCTTACAATTGCTTCCATGTCCTGGACAGACTTAAGGTTCCAAGACATGAAAGCAATCTGCTGGCCGGTATATGGTATCCTAAAACCTAACGAAAAACCTTGCAACAAGAACTGACCACCTCCTTCAACTGGGTAGCCTACCAACAACACCCTCAACACCTCCATTTTAACTGGGGAGGGACCCTTTACTTTGAGCAATGCCAGGAGGGGGCTGCTTCCTGCCTCCCTACATGTCCCTGCTCCCCTCCAAATGATCTGCCTCGAGGGCAATTGGTGCATGAGTGCAAACCACCACAGATGGAGCACTTGTGCAAGAAATGACAGGGATTGCAAGCGCAACCCTCCCTGGAGCTGAATTCCCAGCAAAGCAGCCTGTGTTAAAGCGTGGAAGGGTAGCTGCTGGCTGCCTACTGAATAGATGTCTGCTATCACTCCTATCTCCCCCTAGAGCCTGAGCTGCCACCATGAATTGCAGCCATAACTCGGGCTCCTTTCTATCCCAAGGCAAAGCCGTATCAAAGGCCGCCCGCATCCTGAAAGCCTCATCGTAAGAGAGCCACGTAAGGTTTGAGAACTCCAAATAACCCCTATAAATAATATCCAGGTATTTAAGCAGCTGCGGACCCCTCTGCGGCTGCTTCTGTAATATATCCCTGTGTAAATCAGCCAGTTGGCCCATGTCCTATCCACCTTTCTGCGCCTGGGTCTATCCTGATCCCTATCCTCCCCTTTGCTCTTGTCCTTCTTAAGAAGCTCCATGTAAAGCAGGGAGAACAAGTCCACATGCTCCTCCCGCAAAAAATTTTCTCTTGTGGCAGGGAGCAGATGAAAGCCGAGAGGTGCTGACTTTCCCCAAAGGGAATAGCGTCTGCCACAATAGCCCCCAATGGGTCCTCAGCCAACTCCTTGGCTGGTTGTTCAGTTACCTTCAGGGGAACCGTAGTCTCTGCGGGCTGGCTTGCAGTCTCCACAGAGGCAGCCTCAGTTTCCATACCTGGCCCAGCCAGCTGCCACACTTGGTTACAAGCTGCCATGATAGGTGCTTGATGAGTCTGATCTGAAACTTCAACTTTGCCACCAGCCCCAGCTGCCTGACCTGCCTCCACTTCACCAGGCTGGGCAGCAGGCCATCCCTGGCCCTGAGGCCAGAACCCCCATGGCGGCATACCCCAACCAGGCCACCTCTTCCATGGAACCTGTGTGGCTGACTCACCTCCCGCATTTGTTACCGATGGCACCACAGTCAACTGGTGCTCCGGGACTGGCCTCACCATCGCTTCCCCTCCAGATGTTGCCACAGGGGCCGTGCGAGGACCAGCCTCCAGTGCATCCAGCCATGCTAAAATCAAATTGACAGCACTCACATTAGCACCCTTACTGCTTGTCCCCATTAGCCTCTTAGCCCACTTAGGCCTCTCCCTAGACGGCCCAGGAAGCTCAGGACCCTGCTGTTCCTGACTCCCCACTTGCCCTTTCTGCCGCTCCAGTGCCACCAACTGGGACAGGATAGCAACCCATGGGGGCACCTCATCCTTATCTGACGACACTACCATTGTGGGTGGCTGTTTGGGCGGTGCCCTGGAGGCCTTGCCCTTACCTTTTGCACCCCTCTACCTTTTTTAGGAGGCATAATCATCTACCTTGATCAATCAGTACCTTAACGGATTAATTCGATCAAATTAATCAACCAATAGAATACACCAATCAAACAGTTTCTTAATCAATTAATCAATCAAATCAATCAATGAATCACTAGAATTAATCTATAGCCTAACCATGGAAAAGAAATTACAGGAAATATATACCCCCTTATAAACTGGAAAATATACACCCCTTAGAAACCACCCTGTGTGTTTATGAGGGGGGAAGGCTTGAAAACCAAAAGGGGAGTACAATCCCTTCCCTTATATCCCCACCCCTTTAAACAAGCACCCTGTGTGTGGGGGAGTGAATGATGTAACTTAAACGATGAATGGGGGGGTGCGAGGCCCAAAGCCTAAGAGGCCTCTGCGCCACCTCACTTTAATCAGCCACTCGCTGAGGGGGTAGGCTAGAAAAGGCCTGAACCCCATCGACATGAGCCCTGACACACACACGGCACCGTGCCAAAACAGTGCTACTTGCTCTGTCACAGCCAAGGGGGGTGGCCACTCAAGTCCACCTCAACCCCTTTAGGGAGCACTGGAGCCCCAGTTTGCCCCGCAACCAAAAACTATCCTGCCAATGCAGGCTGCAGTGAAACAAAATGTTGCCGACCACATGTGGCTCAAACAAAATGGCTGCCTCAGCCAGCTCCCACGCTGTGCCGCTCCTGTCTCCTGTTCAGCCATCACGCATGAAGAGGAAGGGAGGGAGGGAGGCACAGACTTAAATAGCCCAATGCCGCCACACCCCATCATGCAGCCAGCCGCACGACGCACGACTGCTGCCCACTCTTCCTATGGCAACTGGGGCTTCAACCCCAGCCACAAATACGCACTGCCCATCCAGGCTTCACTCGGGCGGGCGGAGTGGGACTTCCAAGTGGAGTTATGGGGATTGCAGCTGCTGATTCTTGCTGGTTGATAATGTAGTCCCCTTGCCAGCAACTAGGTTTTCCAGGGGATCACTTTAAAACAGGAGTGAAGAATGATGTGCCAGCACTTCTTCCCTGAAAAAGTAGCCTACATCTTATATTATGCTCTCCCTCCAGTGCCACCTTTCTACACCTCTGTTTCTAGGTTGTAATTGGAAGACCTATGATTTATATGGACCATTGGTCAGTCTAGTCCAGTATTGTCTATATAGGCAGCAGCTCTCTAGGGTCTTTGGCTCAGGTCTTTCCCATCACTTGCTATCTGACAGCATCTCAAAGGGGGGGGCAGGTTGGCCAAGAGGCCTCAAGTTGATGACTCCTATGTAAATCAGGTTGTTTCCCGTTCTCCGTACTTCCTTTGAGTGTATGAGTGGGTGTTGTTAAAATCGAAAAAGGAATGAAGAATAATGTAATACTTGGTTCATTTCAAACAATGTTTCTGCCAAGATATCAATGTGGTGTAAATTGTTCCACAAAGAATGTTCTGTCACATCTCCTAAATAGATCATCTACATACACCAGTACAGTCCCAGACCTCCACATGTGCTTTCATAGCCTGAAGTAAAACCCATATTTCTGTCTATTTCTATTAGTGTTAGTCACTAATAGGCAAAAAACCTTGTGGTTTAAGAATGTACCTATAGCAAACAGATATTTCTATCAAACTTTTAAAAGCAGGTAAATTGGGCAGCTATAGTGAATGCACCAGGGGAGCAGGAGACCTGACCTCCTCTCTGAGATATTGTAAAATGTAAATGTACTGCCTTCCGACTTACGTACTGCGATTCCGACTTACGGCGACCCTATTAATAGGTTTTTCATGGTAAGCGGTATTCAGAGGTGGCAACACCTGCCATCTCCAAAGATGGAGAATTACATTTTTGTATGTTTGTTGGTGTTCTTCTTACTTTGCTTCTTTTCTGTGTTACTACTGTTTCTACAGAGAATGTAACCTAGAAAATTATATTTCTCTCATTATTCATCCTAGAAATCTGTGTCAAATTTATTTTTATTAATTTCAAAGTCTTTTTATCAGTCAGTGTCATATGATGGTGAAGATAGCCTTTTGTGTTTCAAACTGGAGGTTATGCTCTATTTCTATTTGGGGCACATTAACAGTTGAATCTGAAACGGCAGTTGGATGTAAAATCGGATGGATTACAATATGTTGCTATTTAAGCAATGACTCTAGCTGTTGGAAAAAAACAAGCTTGGCCTGCCCAAGATGCATGTGTTTAGCCTGCTATGCTTAAACTACTCCACTTAAGGAAAGGTGGGCATGGTCAATTAAAAACATACAGCACACCTAGAATTTTGCTAGAATATATTTCACCTCTCACTGTTTTATCTTGTGTAAACTGAGACCTCCCTCTTGTCCATTGGAAACTATTCTGCAGAACAGTCAGTGCCATTGTTCCACAATTGTTTTTGGAGGTTTTTTTTAGTGTTGCAAAGTGTTGCTGTACTTCACATATTCACAGAACCAGAAGCAAAAGAAAATGATATACTATAAGAAAAGTCACTAAAATTGGAAAGTAAATCAAACATATTTAAAGTGACTATATCAACTGTTTTAATATCGTTGCTTCCTGCCTGCTAAAACAAGATCAGCATAGCACGTGTCTTTTTTCTGTTATTTGTGCTGATTGCAGGTGTTGCCACCACTCACATATGCTCAGAGGTACATGTTACCAAATTCTTCCAAGCTACACAGAAAGTGGATTGGACTGTGAAAGACCAACCCAAATTGTGTTTGCATTTTGACAAATTTGTAGGGCAGTACAATATCTCAGAGAGGAGGTCAGGTCTCCTGTTCCCCCTGGTGATTTCACTATAGCTACCCAATTTCCCTGCTTTTTAAAGTTTGATGGAAATATCTGTGGGCTATAGGTACATTCTTAAACCGCAAGGTTTTTTGCTTATTAGTGAATTTATCTGCTTTTTAATCCGGGAGGTAAGAAATGGGATCCTGTGCAAGTTTGCTGAGAATGGATTGATCATTTGCATGCTTATTGAGTTCAGTGAAATTTACTCACCTGCAATCATGCTTAGGATAGGTGAAAATGACCATAGGGGATGGGGATGGGAGGAGTGGGATGGGAGCAGACAGGAGGGGGAGGAGGAGGGCAGGTTTGATCATTTGCATGTTTATTGAGTTCAGTGGGATTTACACCTATGCAATCATGCTTAGGATAAGTAAAACTGACCATGGGGAGGGAAGCCTGGAGTCAGCACGGGAGGAGGAAAAAGGAAGACTGGAGGGGAAAGAAGGGAAGAAGAACGGAGAGGAGAGGAGAGGGGAAGGGAGATCTGATCATCTGCATGCTTCTTGAGTTCAATGGAATTTACTCCCATGCAATCATGCTTAGCATATGTAAAACTGATGGGGGGAGAGAAGAGCAGAAGAGGGAGGGAGGAAGGGAGGGAGGGAGATCTGGAGTGGGCAGGGGAGGAGGAAGAAGGAAGAGGGGAGGGGAGGAAGAAGGGAGGAGGAAGGGAGAGGACAGGGGAAGGAGGGGAAACGCAGGTCTGATCATTTGCATGCTTTTTGAGTTCAGTGGGATTTACTCCCATGCAAGCATGGCTAGGATAGGTAAAACTGACCATGGGGGAGGAGGAGGGGGGGAGTAGAGTAGAGGGAAAGAGGAAGGGTGGAGAGGGGATCAGAAGGAGCTGGAGGGGGAAGGAGGGCATTGGAAGGGGAGGGGGATGGATGAAGGAAGTGGGAGAGAAGGGGCAAAAGGGAGGTGATGGGAGGGAGGAGGAGGGGAGGGCAGGTTTGATCATCTGCATGCTTATTGAGTTCAGTGGGATTTACTCCCATGGAACCATGCTTGAAAATGAAATGGACTGCCTTCAAGTTGATTCCGACTTATGGCGACCCTATGAATAGGGTTTTCATGGTAAGCAGTATTCAGAGGTGGTTTACCATTGCCTTCCTCTGAGGCTGAGAGGCAGTGACTGCCCAAGGTCACCCAGTGAGCTTCATCGCTATGTGGGGATTTGAACCTTGGTTTCCCAGGTCGTAGTCCTAGGATAGGTAAAACTGACCATGGGGGAGGATGAGGGGAAGGAGGAAGAGGGGGAAGGAGGGCATTGGAAGGGATGGGGAAGGGAAGGGAGGGGTAAAGGAAGGGGGAGGGAAGGGGCAAGAGGGAGAAGATAGGAGGGAGGAGGAGGGGAGGGCAGGTTTGACCATTTGCATGCTTTTTGAGTTCAGTGGGATTTACTCCTGTACAATGATGATTAGAATAGGTGAAACTGACCTGTGGGTGGGGAGGAGGAGGGCAGGAAGGGGAGGAAGTGGGAAGGGGAGGGGATTGGATGGGTGGGCACAGGGCAGAGGGGAAGCCCCTTTCCTTCCCAAAAGGAAAACATTGTGAACAGTATCATTCTTTTTCAGGGTTTTCCCTACCTTTTTATTCTACACCAGGCACATGTAGCCCACCCAAATTTAAACCAAAGCTGTCCCTGGCCACATCCACTCCAGACTTTTATTTCACTTTAGACAGTCATGGCTTCTCCTAAAGAATCCTGGGAAGTGTAGTTAGTGAAGGGTGCTGAGAGTTGCTAGGAGAGGCCCTGTTCCCTCCACTCTGTATTAGGAGTTTAGGAGCACTGGAGCTCTGTCAGGGGAATAGGAGTCTCCTCTTAGCACCCTTCACAAATGTTCAAAAACAGACACCACTAGTTCTTCTGGCTTCTATGTGATTCATAATATTATGAACATAAAATCTTGTGGCCTTTTCAGTGTCCTGCCAGTTCCTGCAACACTAACAACTCCTGCTGGAAAACATGTTGCATTTTGTCAAGATCACATAGTGGAGTCATCTTGTTTAATTGAAGAGATTTTTAGCTGCTGCTTCTGTTTTTTTTCAAAGCACCTGCCTGAGTAGCATGTACACATTTCAAAAGTGTGCACAAGTGTGTATGTGCAAGAGGCAGGATTTTCAATGTGACCATATTTGGAACAATATGTACATCACTATGTGCCATTATTCTGACAAAGCAATAAGTCAAATATCCCTTTTTGAGGCACACTGTGGACATATCCAATAACCAAGAATTCTGTATTTCTAGCCAAGCTGAGAGGGTGATTGAAGAGCTAAACATAATATACCTGCTGCTTCAGTAAGGACACCCTCAAATAAAAACATTGCTAAGATAGATAGGTATGTGCCCATTCACATGGACCCTGAACTTTGCAATACAGATGCAGCTTTTGCCATCGCAATAGATTTGCAAGGTTCACACTTCCTACCTTCAAATCCACTGTTTTCCTTTAGCACAAGTAGGCATTCCTCTGGAATGGTTTAGTATCGCTGTTTCCTTGTGGCCCTGCCCCTAATTTTACGTGCTTACTCCCTCCGGAGTACCCATATTGCTAATGGAGAAGGGGAGGTGTTTTTTTTACAGTTTCATTGTTTTTGTCAATTGCACACCTCTCCAGGCTGAACCTGGGGGTGCAATTGACACCAAACTGTGTGAAACTGAATAGAGGAGGGAGGGAGTGAAAGGCAGCCTTTGCGGGCGGCAGAGAGCGAGCGAGCTGATGATGGGGCATAAGAGAGCCCACTCACTAGAAAAACATAGAGGCAAAGTGTTTACATGGAGGAGCGCAGTGAACCTGAGACATTTTTTCCTTTCTTTTTCGCTTTAAAATTGGATTGGTTTGACACAGGAAAAACTGTGTGATAGCAGCTGATTGCCTGCAATGTTATGTGAACCATGCAAATTAAATGGGGGTACAAGTAGCATCAATCTCACAGTAAGTCCTCGTGTGAACCAGCCATATGTCAGCTGGGTAGTTGTCAGGTACAAGAATTAAAGGAATTAATGGGGCAGCTCCCAGTGTGCAACTTAACCCTGTTGAAGGCCCATTTTAGATAATATATCTGATAGAAAATACACAAGGAAAGTTGGCAAGGCAAATACGTTCTTCATCTACCAAAATTGCAAGGTGAAATGAACACCAACAGATTTCATATCTTTTAACTCTGGGGTTCCCAACATGGAGCCAATGTGGGGGGATTGCCTGCTTTTTTTTTGGTGTGTGTGTGTTTTGCCTGTTGTTGTTTGGGGGGAGGGGTTTCTGCTGTGAAATGGGATTTTGTGGTGCCCACAACAGTTTCTTGGAGTTCCAACTGTGCCAACAGGCATGAAAAGGTTGGGGACCCCTGAGATAATTAGTTAGCGACAAGGAAAAAAGAAAAATGTTTCAAAATAGAATTGTAGTATGGACTGAAACATTAGGGATTATAACTGGGAAAACATTAGGGATTATAACTTCCTCTATAATGGACATATGTGCACATAATGCATTGTGGTTGGTATATTAGTAAATCTCACTGCACCCTGTAGTTTGCATGATATACCTTGTACGAAAAAAATATCCATTCTTTATCTTCTGCTAATATTGGTTGTCATTGATATGTTTTGCTGAACAGGGCAAAGGTTAAATACTCTCTTGTGAAGGTATAAGGATGCTAAGGAAAAATAATTGTAATTAGTGGTAACCAGATGTGTCAGTTTCTGCACTGGTGCACCTTTGTGGATAAGCTAGAAGCTCATGTTGACTCAGGTTTCCTAAAGTTATGTTTAAGGAGAGTGAAGATGAGAAGAGGATTGCAACTTTGATACTTTGGTTGGCCCCAGCTATAGAATTTAAGAAAGATTAGGAATTCTCCTTTCTTCTTGATCTGCTTGATGGCCCACCATAAATATATACTGCTCTAAGGGCTGTTTCATGTTATTTTTTTAAGCTGTCTGATTTTTATGTGTTGTGTGAACAGAAAAAAAGCAACTCACTTGAAATGTGGTGTTGGAGGAGAGCTTTGCGCATACCATAGACTGCGAAAAGGACAAATAATTGGGTGTTACAACAAATTAAACCAGAACTATCACTACAAGCTAAAATGATGAAACTGAGGTTATCATACTTTGGACACATAATGAGAAGACATGATTCACTAGAAAAGACAATAATGCTGGGAAAAACAGAATGGAGTAGAAAAAGAGGAAGACTAAACAAGGGATGGATTGATTCCATAAAGGAAGCCACAGACCTGAACTTACAAGATCTGAATACAGGGTGGTTAATAATAAATGCTATTGGAGGTCACTGATTCATACTGTCGCCATAAGTAATCGACTTGAAGGCATATGACAACAACATGCAGAAAACATGTTTCTAATTGTGTGCATCTGCAAATGTGTTTTCCGTTATTGAGGAGCCACACACGAGTGGTCTCATTTTGTGATCTGTTGTTTTCCTATTTGTTCTTAATTGGCAGGGAGTTCTGGCAGCAAAGTCAGTACTTTATTTTTGATACCTTAGTTGATGAGTTCTATGGGTCAATGGGGGCTTGATAGTCAAGTAGCAACAGCTGTGTGAAAAATAGCTTGCTAGTTAATGAAATGTAGCTTTAGTCCTGCCAAAATATTATCTGTTTGAAATAATGCACATGGCTAAACTCTCTTTCATAGCTCCATGAATCCAAAACAAATGCATTGTTGTTCCATTTTATAAGGTTTATTGTAGCCTGGTGCTTAGGGGTCTCTTCACAGAATATTGAAAACAACATACATCTCAGAAGCAGAAGAAAGATTGCATTGGGGTGCATTACATTATTTCATAAATCTACAAATTTTGGGGGGGAAAGTTAATCAAAGAACTACTAAATAAGTAACTATTAAATGGGTTTATTGGGGGAAGCAGAGTGCTAATTACAAGGAAAGAAAAACTATTAAGCCTGAGGTGCTATAGTGAAATTATTTAGGTAGGAACTGCTTTCAAACTGAAGAAAAACTACCAGCAATATTGTGGTTGGTTATCCAGCACAGATTCTACATTTCCAGCCTTCCTACTATACTCAGTCGAAATTTAACTTCTAATACCTAAGGCAGGGCCGGTTCTAAAGGGGGGCTAGGTTGGGCACTGGCGAGGGCCCTGGAGCTACAGGAGCCCCTGAGGGGCCCTCTGCTCCCTTTCTGTGATCCGTGCCTCCCAAGCCCCCCACTTACCTGTCAGCCGGCTTTTTAGCATTGCCCTTAATGAAGATGGCGGCCGCAGCTTCCCTAAGGTACTGAAGCTGCTGCCACCATCTTAGTTGATGGGAGAGATGTGCACATGTAGCACGCACGTGTGCCATCAACAAAGATGGCGGCGGAGGCTTCATTCCCCTTAAGGAAACCACGGCCGCCATCTTCATTAAGGGCAATGGTAAACACTAGACAGGTAGGGGGGCTGTGGGGGGCACACAGGGGGGCCACACATGCACACGTACGCACACGCATGCACGCACACCCACTGGGGGGCCAGGGCAAGCTGATGCCCAAGGGCTGCCGCATGCCTAGAGCCGGCCCTGACCCAAGGATTTCCAACAGAGAGTATTTTATAGTCTGAACTTTCTCTTAGTATAAATACAGATAGATGGATGACATGACATGCTTTCTTTGCCTTCAAATATACTGAGATGAGAAAATGGAGCCAAGTTATAGTTGATCTTCCACTGATCTTGGTCGGTTTATAAAGTCAGCAGAATCTAATAATAAAGTAGTAGTAGAGATTTATTACAGTCATAAACCAGAAAAACGTAGCATACACATACAAATTGTATACAATTAAAAACACGATACAAAATTACTAAAATCTTAAATGGGTAATGTTAAAATTTTGTACAAGTGTTCACACAATAATTTACTATAACTTCAGTTTTATGCATCGGTTAAAACATATTGGTTAAGATTTTAAGTAGATGATGTGAAAGTTTTCCTAATAGTAATTATTGTAGCACAGTATTTTGCTACAAATTCAGTTATCTGTGCTGATTGATCAGCAAGAAGATACTGGACATAAAAAGCTTCACTTCTTCCTGGAAGGTGCGTAATTAAAGGACTAATCAATTTGTACCTAACTGCGTGGTAATATGGACAGTGGAGTAGGACGTGAGTTAATGATTCGATTGCATCTTTACCGCACGGACATTTTCTGTCATTGTATGGTATTTTTTTATATCTACCCTCTAAAACCGCAGATGGCAAGCAATTTAGTCTTGCCAGTGTAAACGCCTTACGGAGTTTGGGTAGAGATAAATTAGATAAATATGGCATAGCAAATTGCAGTTTAATGTTATATATATGATTTTTCACCAGGATCAAATGTTGTTGAAGATCAATGTCTTTTACTTGTTGGGTAATATGCTCTTTGGCTTTGACTAAACCCATTGATAAAATTACAGGGATTGAGAACCCTAATTTTAAGATTTTGTTGATAATCATCATTTCCCATGTTGAGTGGAAATTGTCCTGTAAGATATGGGGCGCCAAGCCTATAGGACTAAATAGTAACTTAAGCCAGGTGTTAATTCTGAGGCACCAAATCCGGGCTTCTAAAGAAGATAGTCCGGTTTCCATTCTTAGGATAAAACTGGGAACACATGTGGGAACAGCTAGTATGGCCCTGAGGAAGGTATTTTGGACTGCTTCTAAATGGGCAAATTTCTCATATGTTGTTACTTTGGAGCCATATAATAACTGAGGGATTATTTTAGCTTTAAAAATTTTAATGGCTGCGCTAGGAAGTTGTCCCCCTTTATTATAATAAAAGGATAATAGAGCCTTCTTTTTCCTTTAATAATCGCCAGTTTCGTATGTAATGACCATGATCCAGATGCTTGGAAAGTCAACCCCAGATATTTATACGCCTTGACTTGCTCGATTGGATGGTCATTAATCCTCCAAACATGTTTAATTCTTTTATGAGAGAAGATCATTACTTTGGTCTTTTTATAATTTATCATTAGAGATTCTTCCAAACAGAACGTGGCTAACACAGACAGGAGTCGTCTTAGACCTACTGTAGTTGTTGAGATTAGGACAATATCGTCTGCATATAACAGAATGGGTCTCGTCATTTCGCCTAATTTAGGGAATGTGATGTAATTAATGACACTGAATAAACAACTGAATTTATATAAATGTTAAATAGTAATGGGGCCAAGATACAGCCCTGTTTAACCCCTTTATAGGTAGGAACAGGGTTTGTTAGTTGGCCCATATTGTTACATCTAACACGTAAGTATGTATTATCATATAGCCCTCGAATTAGGGTCAGCAGATGAATATCAATGTTAGTATGGCCAAGTTTATTCCAAAGCTTTTCCCTCGCAATAGAGTCAAAGGCTGTTTTTAAGTCAATAAACGCCGTAAACAGCGCACTACTAGGTCCTCCCTTATATTTATTGACAAGGTGTTGAAGCACCAGAGCATGATCCGTGGTTGAGCGGCCGAGGCGAAAGCCTGCTTGCTCTGGAGCCAGTATATTATTTTGGTCTATCCATAGGCTTAGTTTACTATAAAGGTGGGCCGAATATAGTTTACTAACGATGGTTAATAGACTTATGGGTCTAAAGTTAGCCGGGTCATATAGCAAACCTTTTTTATAAATTGGGACAATTATGGCGGTCCCCCAGTCACTAGGTATTTGCATATTGCGATCTATAAGGGTAAAAAAGGTCGCAAGAAGTGGGGCCCACCATTCTACATTGGATTTAAATACTTCCGCTGGTATGTTGTCAGAACCCGGAGCTTTATTTGCTTTTAATTTGGATATAAGTTCTATAATTTCATTAACACTGACCAGAGCCCACTCAGGGATATCGGATGGTAAGTCTATAAGTTTAACAAAACCTACATCCTTTTCATAAATTTTGGTAAAATAACTTTTCCATGCTCTTGGCGATACACAACAGCCCATATTGGGACTAGTTTTTGGCCAGTTATTTGTAACAATTCTCCAAAACATATTGGAGTTCTTTAACCGGGAGGCATATGCAACCCATTGCCAAATTTCATAACGGGCTGCTTTCTTTTTCTTGTTTATCAGGTGTTTAAACAATTTTTTTTGCTTGCAATATGCCTGCAACGCAATTGGATTACGAGTTGCTTTGTAGGCCTTGAACTTAGTTATTAATAACTTTTTCCCTTTCACACAATCGCCATCAAACCACTGTTTGGAATTGAATATCATATTATTGGGTTTATTTTTTGAGTAGGATAGTATTGTTGTTCGCAGTAAGTCCATTAATTGATTAAAACTTTGATAGGAGATTGAAGTCTGGGAAGATACCAGTATTGTTTCCCTTAGCTCAAAAATATCTGGGGAGAAAGCCTTTCATTCATCTCTTTCTCAAGTTTAGGGATCCAATGGACCCTACCAGGGCGAATTTCATAAGCTGCCTTAGAAAAAGTCTGAGGCACAATTTGAAGGGGAGAGTCCAAGATCATAGCCATCATGATGGGAGAATGGTCACTTTCTGGTCTCTCAATACATGTGAAGCAACTAACCAAGTAATATAAGTCTTGGGATACAATTCCTAGATCAATTACCGAAGCTCCTCTGCTTGAGAAAAACGTGAAATCGCCTTCTCTATTACCGTTAGTTCGGCCATTAAGAAGGATTAAATTCAACTTTAAGATCATTTGGGCAAGGCATAAACTTGAATAAGTTATGCCTTGATCTTTAGATTGTTTGGTGGGAATCTTATAAGAATCATCTATAAAAGGAACCACCTGATGATATTTGGCAAATAGAGCTTGGTCAGATGGACCCATTCTAGCATTGAAATCCCCCAAAAGAATTAGCAATGCCTCTGGATGCAGTGTAGCTAATTTTAATATATACTTCTCTAGTTTTATGATTTTATTAGCACCGCTTTTATTATCTTTACTAGGAGGTAGATATACATTAATCAAAAGTAGAGAGCGGTGAGCTGATCTTAAAATTACAGCTAGTGCTAAATCAGACAAAGATTCTAGCACAATAATAGAGGTATATAGCGCAGTGGAGATAAACGTACAAATACCTCCCTTCGGGCGTCCACCTTTATTACTGGGAGTCGCCTTTATCTGATGTGCCGTGAAGCCATCCAACCCAAGCTGATTCGTCGACCATGTTTCTTGGAGGAATATAATATAATGTTGTTTTAAAAATAGGAGGCACGAAGGATCGATGATTTTGTTTCCCCATCCCGCGATATTCCAAGAAAGGATCTTTAGGAGGGGAACTGAAGGCTTCGATCTTTGTCAGTTATTATTTTGAGGACATTGCACAAATTTTATGTTGGAAGAAAAGACTTGGGGAGAAATCGCAGTTCTCCTGACTAGAGTTTGTTGATCAAGTTCATGATCGGTGCTTTTGGCACATGGAGTTCTTTGATGCATATCATAATTTGACTCAGTCTTCTGAGGCATATTCTCAACCCAACCTTCTTCATTACTCGAATTGTGAAACAAATTAACAATCCTGGAGGGGGTGGACTCATTCTCAATGATAGCATCAATCGGGGTCCTTTGAGAGTGCCCTTGAAAGTTCTCACTTTTAGATCTTAGTTCCTTTAGGGCAGTGCCTAACTTTTCAAGTTTAGCCACAATTTCATCTTGACCCTCCACAGAGAGTTTCATAAATGTGTCGAGTAGCATATGTTCTTCAGGTAGGAATTGATTTAGTTCGGAGGATTTCTTATTCCTATTAGGATCTTGCATGTTTGGAGACACTTGTTGAATTTTAGGAATTTGATTCATGTCTATTGGAGGAGCAGATTTTACTTGTTGATCATTTACTTTGAAGTCCTTAATATTTCTCCTTCTAAGGGAGATGGAAAGGTTAGGATCATTGTTTGGGTATGTTTCAAGCTTCCACGGGTCTGCTGCGTTTTCGAAAACCCTCTTGAGAATAAGGTTTTGAGCTTGAAGAGAATCTTGCAATTCAAGGAATAATTTTTCTTTTTCTTTTTTGTGGAACGTTATTATCGCCATGGCATTGTTATAATTGTGAAACAGATATTCAGTATTGGCAATATCCTCTTTATATAAGCATCCAGATATCATATTTGGCAAGATCTTCAGTAAGTGGAAGCTCCTTTCACTTTGCGAGAGCAGTCCTTTTGGCTTAGGATAATTTAAGATAGCCAGTTTTTTAATATTTAAAACCAGCTCCCATGCATTAAGATTTCTGTCTGGATACATATATTTACTGTTGTTCGTTGCCTTTTGTAATAGTTTATTTTGACTAGTATCCGGAACGTGGAGGGTATTGGCTGAATCGTCTAATTCATATTCCGTGTTTTGATGGACTTGAACGGAGTCATTTGATGTTATCGCAGTTAAATTTAGATTAACATGGGTGGTGGGTTTGGACTTAGAACTTTTCCGTTTTCTTATCCTTTTCCTTTTCCTTTTTCTCACCTTTTTTGTTGTAACAGTTTTTGAGGCGTCTAATATCTTGAAGAGTTTGCCGAAATTCATACTACGTTTATGCTGTTTATGATGTATTCTTGAAGATTTAATATTTTTACTTTTTTTATGTTTTGACATTGGTTTGTTAACTTTCTTCATTTCCCCCACTGGGGGGTGGACTGTCGTAGAACTGTTCAGACTACCCTGTAAAACTGTTCGGATGGTTGTTTGTTCTTTATTGTTTAAACCAGAGTTGAATTGGCCAACCATATTAACAATAAGAGATGTCAACATTGTTAATAGGAAATTAGATTCTGCCACAAATTTGGATATTTGGTTTATGGATTGATTCATTGCTTGGAACCAATTTTCGCTTACCATAGTAAGACTTGGACTTGAAATTCTCAGTTCCTTTATTCCTTCATTAGGAGTTGTTTTTATCTATTCATCACCATTGTCATAAGAAGATGAGGACTCTAAGGGTGGCATTGAGTTGTGGTCGCTTATGGTAGGCAGTTCTAGTTCGTTCTCTGGGTAGAGTAGTTTTATCAAGGCTTCTTCTCCTATAGTGTCCGCCATTTCTTGGGCCAGGTTGGGTTCCATTCCCTTTAGAATATAAGGCCTCCCAGAGGGCTGTTTGTTTATGGACTAGTCATTAATGTTCATACTAGTCTCTCCTTCATCAGGTATATCAGCCATTAATAAATTCTCTTCTGCTTTGTTATTTGTCTCCTCCGGATAGTAGTAATTAGTTATTGTTGTCTGTTTCACTCTGCTACGGGGCTGCATAGAATTTAAGCTCGGCTTGAGTCCTAGATCCTTATAATTTTTCCTGGTAAGAACCATGGTTACTTCCGTAAATATCTATTTGACTTCAGTCAACATTAATTCCTGTAAATCTTTAAATTAGTACAATGTCTCTTTAACTTCGGTTGGACGCAGCAAGTTTAGCGTTTCCAGCTCACTCGGCGTCTTTGCTTCAGGAGTTTAAAGAGTCAGTCAATTGATATCATGCCAAGTAAAATATAGTAGATCAACATTTAGTTAGTTATCTATTTCGGAAAGTGCAAGGACTTTTAAAACTTGTAAACAGCAATTAGGTCATTGAGATCTTAGAAAGACTCCCTGGTGTCTCCAGGGAAGTAAAGAGTCTACTAAACAACAAGGTAGGAAGGCTTTGCTGTATAATTGGTGAGGTTTGTAGAAATGTTTAAACTAAAAATGTTTAGGATAAACTTACTCCGCACTCAATCTAGTTTTAACAGGTCCTTAGATAAATTCTACGGAGCTTCGTAGAACACCACCTCACTGCTCTGCGGCCATCTTCCCTCCTCTTCTAATAATAAAGCTTTTCATAACTTCCTCACAACAAAACACAGCCCCGCACAAAGAAAGGTAGCATGGAAATGCCCAGCCTACTCTTTTCCCTCACAAACTGCTTTTCTACATAGGGTTTTTTTTTTTAAGGAAAACACTTCAATATGCAGCCCTCCATCAGTAGCCTAAATGATATAGCCCAAGGAATGCTTTCTCACTTAATTATGCTAACTGGCCCTTAGTGATCTCAGCTAAAGAGATGTGTTAAGATTGCTTACTGTGATTGGCCGTAGCTTCTTAACACTGTGTAGCCAGGCAAATAAATGCAAGTAATTGTCTACCTGCAGTTTGAACAAATTTTCCACACATGAAATTTCTATTGATACAGGAAATGTATAATCCTATAATGCAATACTATGCACATTAAAGTAAGCCCCATTGCACTAAATGGGGCTTATCTTATAATAATGCATAGGATTGGTCTGTTAATTTCGTTTGTGTCTGACTATATGTAAAAAGGGAAACTATTTTTTTTACTGTTTTTCATAGAGCTTTGATTCTCACAGGCATACGCATAGAAAATTTCTTCATGTCAACTTTAATAAACTTCTTTTGAACTATATGGGAGATTCTTATGTCAAATTTATTTGTAAGTTTCCTAAAAATCTTATTAATGCATATTTTTGTACACAATTATTATTTTAATTGTTCTCAGTTTGGTATTGATAGATAACTCATGGGGGAAAATCAAAGAGCGCAGTGCAAAAATAATAATACAATTTAAAATAAATAAATATACCGCCATTATTCTGATACAGAATTTTTACATAGCAATATCAGTATATTTACATAACAAGAAGTCATGTATTTAATTCACTAGACTTTCAGATTTTAAAAAAATATAAAGCACACTTCAAATATAGTTTCAGACAAGCTGCTAGTTTATGCCAGATAAAACTCACAATTCTTTCTCTTCTCATACTCATAGTATAGTAACTTTAAACAGTCTTTTTAGAACTTAAATGTTCCAGTGTAGATTGTCATCTTTAAATAATGTAAAAAAAATTGTTGAAGTCTTTAAAGTAATGCTATGTCTAATCTAAAAATAATATAACAACAAATATGTATCAGCAATATAATCTAAGAAATTGACTTGTTTTTAGCTCTATATTGCAGGACAAAATACGTTTAATCAGTCTTCATAGATTCAGAAAAATCTTGACCACATTTATGCAAACTGACTTGGTATTTATGGGTATCCATATTTTAGATGACTGACCTGAACATCCTTAAGCAGGACAGATTTTGGGAGAGAGGAATTAACTATACTATTCCTTTAACATAACCCTGCACAACTTCTGATCCTGCAAGCCAAATGCAGCCCACCTGCCATGCACTGGGACCTGTCAGGTTCTTGATACTGTCTGTTTTTGTAGGCTACAAAAATAGATTTATTGAGTCTCTTGTAGTCTGCCGCACAAGACTAATGGGCTATGTTTGGACTGTCAGGTTGTACAGGCCTGCTTCAGCACTTAGTTTGTTCTGGTAAAAATATGAAGAACTCCTTATAATTGTCCAGCTGAAAACATATTGGTTGCATGAACAATAGTATCTTAATAATATTAATGCTTAATAAGGCAAGAAAATATGTTGGAAACTCCCTCTGACAAATGATTTCACAATAATAAGTAAGGGTCTTAATACATGAAATAAAGTAATGGCACAGAATTCTTCACCATGCTTTCACTAAAAAAAGACATCTTCTTTCTTGAACTCTGGTAAGCATTTGTATTTGCTAGAGAAAATCCGGACACAAGCCAAATTAGGTAGGCATGGACAGCTGTGATGCATTCTTTTCCCCCAAAATGGAATCTGGAAACAAAAAGTTAAAAGAAATGGCGACAAGACAACTCAACAATAGATATCACCACTGCTTGCTGTTAATACTCAACTTTCCACTTTCACATACTGAACTAGGTCAAAGAGATTCCAAACAACATGGTCTTTACTGTGTTACTGTATGGATATTTATTGTTAACTACATAATGTTGTAGTCCATGGGGCATTCATGTAATCATTGCCTTTGCATATGTATGGCTATTTTTATTATGTAGACTTGCCTTTAAGAGGTTAAGATTTGCAATTGAAAGCTTGTAATATTGTTTTTCTCAACTTTAAGCACCTGCAAGAAGTTCAGTTTATCAGAGATTAGGTCAAGGAATGGTAAATAAGTACCCAATCTACACCCAGCTGTGTCTTATCTAGGAGGCTGATGGGGAGGGAAAGTACCATTTGATGTACAGTGGCCTTGAAGCTGGTCTAGATAGCTCTAATGAGCTGCACGTGTCAAGGAACAGTAGTGCATGTGCCAAGGAGAGGGTGGCATAGACAGGTCAAGAGGACCTGTTTACACCAGAACAGGGTCCTCCCACTTAGATAGGATAATCCATCAAATGCCTTGACATCCTAGATCAAGAGACTGTGATACTTCAAAGATAGTAAGATAGTAGCATAGAACCTATTAATCCTAGAATGGCTTTGATGCTCAGGTCGATATAGCATAATTAATCATGTATTCTGTCAAGATGCGATCATCTGATGTAAGATAGTGGCTAATGATGTATTGCGTCACGATTGTGCCTTGCCAAGATTTTCCCTATAAAAGGCACCCATGTAGCCCAGTTCGGTGTTCAGACTGCAAGTGTCTATGCCAGGACCTTGCCACCCATTCCATGTTTCTTGAGTATGCCTGTGTGCTCGCTAAATTACTCAATAAATGTCTCCTTTGTGAGTAAACCTTGAATGTGACTCATTGATTCCTTGGTACCAAACTTAAAATTGAAGCAGCCCACGGCTGGGGCAATACAAATGTGAGCTACAACCTGGGAGACCAGGGTTTGAATCCCCACATAGCCATGAAGCTCACTGGGTGACCTTGGGCCAGTCACTGCCTCTCAGCCTCATGAAAACCCTATTCATAGGGTCGCCATAAGTCGGAATTGACTTGAAGGCAGTACATTTACATTTACATAATGTGAATCTGATTCTCTCTGTGTGTAATCATCATATCAAAAGGGCAATATATCTGGTATTGATTATTATGCAAGTATCATGTTTGGTAAACCTAAACCAAAGCCTCATGACTTTGGTGTTTGCTATCCCACATATACTACCTTGTTTCAAACTGGGCCTACCAATAGGATCATCCAACACATACCTATATCATATATGTGGGAGAGCAAATATTTCTAGTGCTTTCCTGGAAACAGCACTCAGATTTTTTCCCTGTTAATAGGAAGTGGGTTCAACAGGAACAGCATGGGATTTAGAACAGGGCATAAGGCTCATAAGGTTGCATAGGGCTTCAAAAATATTCTAACCTAATAGCTGCAGAAGTCGGATTCACCATCTCACTTTTTTTTTTGTTAAGCCCTTCAGAATTGTTTCTTCTTGGAGCATGTAAATCTCTGTTTATATTTGTGTGTGTTATGTGCCTTCAAGTCAATTACGGTATCCATACCATCATAATTTGGTTATTGTTAACTTTGTTTATTTCATTATGTCTTAAAAAATAGTTGGTCTATCATGGCCTTCAGCCCCTTTATAAATGTAAGGACTCCTTCCATTCACAGAAAAGTTGCACTGGCTCTAACCCACAACCTTCCAGACAGTGATGTATCTCTACTATAGCCATGCATTAGGTTAACTTGAATAAGGGCATCAATAATTTTAGCTTTCTCTATTATATAGTAAAATTATTTTATAATGCATTCCTTCACAAGACAATTAGATTTTAGCGTTTTAACGGATGTCCTGATAGATGACTTTATAAGGTTAATAAAATTCTAATTTAGTGCATATCCATTTTTATGCTAAAATTATTTTATATTGCTACATAACGTAATATAAGTACAACAAAATTGTTTACTTTGGTACATTGTATTTAGATTTTTTTAAAAGGCAATCTTTTAATATGAGCTATTTTAATAAGCATTTAATATGCATGCTATAGCAATGATAATACATATTATCATTTATGTTCACCGCCCAGAGAGCTATTGCTAGTCGGGCGGTATATAAATTTAATAAATAAAATAAATAAATAAATAAATAAATAAATAAATAAATAATAAATAAATTATGGCTGCCCTAGGAATCAGCGATTTCCAATAGTGTTTGTTATAAACCACCCTGTTCAGAACTTGTAAGTTCAGGCCTGTGGCTTCCTTTATGGAATCAATCCATCCCTTGTTTTGTCTCCCTCTTTTTCTACTTCCTTCTGTTTTTCGCAGCATTATTGCTTTTTCTAGTAAATCATGTCTTCTCATTATGTGTGCAAAGTATGATAACCTCAGTTTCATCATTTTAGCTTCTAGAGATGTTATTGTTGTTATGTGCCTTCAAGTCGATTACGACTTATGGCAACCCTATGAATCAGTGACCTCCAAGAGCATCTGTCATGAACCGCCCTGTTCAGATCTTGTAAGTTCAGGTCTGTGGCTTCCTTTATGGAATCAATCCATCTCTTGTTTGGCCTTCCTCTTTTTCTACTCCCTTCTGTTTTTCCCAGCATTATTGTCTTTTCTAGTGAATCCTGTTTTCTCATGATGTGTCCAAAGTATGATAACCCTAGTTTCATCATTTTAGCTTCTAGAGATAGTTCTGGTTTAATTTGTTCTAACAACCAATTATTTCTCTTTTTTGCAGTCCATGGTATCCGCAAAGCTCTTCTCCAACACCACGTTTCAAATGAGTTGATTTTTCTCTTATCCACTTTTTTCACTGCCCAACTTTCACATCCATACATAGAGATCAGAAATACCATGGTCTGAATGATCCTGACCTTAGTGTTCAGTGATACATCTTTACACTTGAGTATCTTTTCTAGTTCTCTCACAGCTGCCGTCCCCAGTCCTAGCCTTCTTCTCATTTCTTGACGATTGTCTCCATTTTGGTTAATGACTGTGCCAAGGTATTGATAATCCTTGACAAGTTCAATGCCCTCGTCAGCTTTAATAATCTGTTGTCATTACTTTAGTCTTCTTGACATTCAACTGTAGTCCTGCTTTTGTCCTTTCCTCTTTAACTTTCATCAGCATTCGTTTCACATCATTACTGGTTTCTGCTAGTAGTATGGTATCATCTGCTTATCTTAAATTACTGATATTTCTGCTTCCAATTTTCACACCTTCATCTTGGTCCAATCTCGCTTTCCATTTCATATATTCTGCATATAGATTAAACAAACAGGTGATTAAATACACCCCTGTCTCACACCCTTTCTGAGTGGGAACCAATCGGTTTCTTCATGTTCTGTCCTTACAATAGCCTCTTGTACAGAGTATAGATTGTGCATCAGAACAATCAGGTGCTGTGGCACCCCCATTTCTTTTAAAGTATTCCATAGTTTTTCGTGATCAACACAATCAAAGGCTTTGCTGTAATCTATAAAGCACAGGGTGATTTTCTTCTGAAATTCCTTGGTCTGTACCATTATCCAACGTTTGTTTGCAATATGATCTCTGGTACCTCTTCCCTTTCTCAATCCAGTTTGGACATCTGGCATTACTTGCTCCATATATGGTAAGAGCCTTTGTTGTAGAATCTTGAGCATTACTTTACTTGCATGAGAGATTAAGGCAATAGTTCGATAATTACGGCGTTCCTTAGGATCCCCTTTCTTAGGAATTGAGATATATATTGAAAGCTTCCAGTCTGTGGGCCATTGTTTTATTTTCCATATCTACTGACAGATTTTTGTCAAAATTTGGACAGATTCAGTCTCAGTAACTTATAGCAACTCTATTGGTATGCCATCTGTTCCTGGTGATTTATTTCTTCCAAGTATTTTGAGAGTAGCAACCAACTCATTCTAAAATTTCTGGTTCTTCATCATATAGTTCCTCTGTGAATGAATCTGTCATCCTTGCACCTTTTTTATATAGTTCTTCAGAGTATTGCTTCCATCTTCCTTTTATTTTATTTTGGTCAGTCTCTGTGTTCCCCTGTTGATTATTCAAGATCCCTACTCTTGGTTTAAATTTCCCTTTAATTGCTCTAATCTTTTGGAATAGGGCTCTTGTTCTACCTTTTTATTGTTGTTGTTATGTGCCTTCAAATCGACTACAATTCATGGCGACCCTATGAATCAGTGACCTCCAGTAACATCTGTCATGAACCACCCTGTTCAGATCTTGTAAGTTCAGGTCTGTGGCTTTCTTTATGGTTCTCTTTGTCCCTACGTACTAGTTGCTGTATTCTTGCATTTAGGGTTCTAAACATGTTTCTATCTCCTTTTGCTTTTGCTTTCCTTTAATCGTTTCAAGAGTATCTTCAGTCATCCATTGAGGTCTCTCTCTCTTTTTAACTAGAGGTATTGTCTTTTTGCATTCTTCCCTTCTGGGCCTCTAGCTGCTCCCGCATCCTTCTGTTCGCCATTTTTGGGATCCCCTGGAAAGCTTGTGAGACTTTGGGGGCAATTTGTGTGTGTTGGACCCTGGGTGAGAGCCAGGGTGAATGGTTGGAATCCAGGGTGAGAGCCAGGAGGTTTGAGAGATGTTGAGTGGAGAAGTGCAAGGCAGTTGTTTTAATATTAAATAATTTGTATTAAGTGTGCATTTGTATTGTGGTTTTATTGTATATTTTCATAATATTTGCTGTTGTTTGGTACACCGCTTAGAGATTTTTTATATATATTAAGTGATATAGACATGACTTAAATAAAGAAATAAATAAATAAAATCAGTCTCTGAGTTCAATCCATAGTTCTTCTGGTTCTCTATCAACTAAGTTTAAAGCCTCAAATCTGTTCCTTATGTGATCTTTATATTCTTCTGGGATGTTATTTAAATTGTATTTTGGCATTATGAATGGTTTGTTGCTCTTCTCCAGCTTTACTCTGATTTTTGATGTTACCAGTTCATGATCTGTACCGCAGTCTGCTCCTGGTCTTGTTTTTGCAGAAAGTATGGAACTTCTCCATCTTCTGTTACCAATTATATAATCATTTTGATTCCTGTATTGGCCATTTGGTGATGTCCATGTGTACACTCATCTTATTGGTTGCTCGAAAAATGTGTTTGCAAAAACTAATTATTGGCTTCACGGAATTCAATAAGTCTTTCTCCTGCTTCATTTCTATCTCCTAAGCCCCATTTCCCCATAATTTCTAGTTCTTCTCTGTTCCCTACTTTTGTATTCCTGTTCCCCTTGATTATCAGCACATCTTGTTTTGGTGTGGGATTAAATTTTTTTTTATATTTAGAATATCCTGTAAAGTTTATATTTAGAATATCCTAAATATAAATCGAATTAAGTAGATTCATTTTAGTCAGAAGTTAAGGGGTTTATCGTGTACATTTCAGTGCAATGTCATACTTTCAGACAACTGAGAAACTCCTCTAAGAATCAAATGTTGTTATGCTTAAGGTAGACAAATACATATAAAGACAGTTAACTCTTTAAAAAATATTTTTCAGTATGACTCAGAATTGGCTCCATAATGATGAGTGTGAAGGGAGGGGAAATAGACAGTTGGCATGTGACAATTCAAACCCAAAGAATGAGAAAGTGCCATTTGCACTGCAGCATACGTCTTCCCCATGCCTTATTACAATTTTTTCTCTAGTCTGCTGAGCTGAGCAGCAGTACAATTTTAGAGAAACAGATAAATGCCTGAATCTATGCCTAGTCAAGTCTGTGAACCCTCCTACCTACCTGTTCCTGTTTTGTTGTGCTGCAGACTTACAGACAGGCATGTTCCGTATCTGTGACAAGGGTAAGAGTAGCCAATGAGATGCCCTCCATATATTGTGGACTACAACTCTCAAAATCCCTAATCGCTGGCCATGCTAGCTGGGGCTGATGGGAATTGTAGTCCAACAACATCCGCAGGGCACTATGTTGGCTACCTCTGCTCTACATACTTATTGCTAAAAAGAATAGGTTTGGTAATATTACGCATTTCTCCAAACCATGTTACCACTGCAAACATTTCCTCTAATAACAAGACAGCTCTCAATACTGCTGTTTCATAGTGTTTATTTGTGTCAGTTTTTCATCTCAAAAACCAATGCATTTTGGTTTTATATGATTATTGCCAAAGTGTCATGTTGTGAATCTTTATAGGTGGACAAAAAATATTTTATTCAATTTAATGGAAAGAAAAAAATCTCTAGAGATGGTAGCAGGGCTAAACAAATAAATCAGTCTTCATCTAAAAGACTAAAATTTAAACTGTGTTCTGATTTAAGCAATATGCCTTTAGTGATCTCTGATTGGCTTATATCAGCTGGTGGTCCACTTTACAAGCTCTCCATGTGTAATTTAACAAATGGTGCTCAAGCCTAATCTAGTATGAAGACAAAATTGCCTTTCAATTTAGGCTTGTCCTTGCGGATCATGTTTAAATTCAGTGGTGTAGCAGTAAGGGAAAATAGAAACTGAAGATGTCTGGTTTGCACCTGACCTGCAGACAAATGGAGAATTTCAGCATTTGACACTTTGAATGGTAACCTTTATAGATAATATTTAAAAGAAAATGAAATCCTGGATATATTAGCCACTTTAACTTCAAGGCTGTTGAATTGCTAGGACTAATTTTAGAAAACAGTAAATGGCTTGAGAATTAGCGCTAGGAATAGCACAAAACAATGCCAAGATTTTCAAGAAAATGCAATCAGTGACATTCCTTTCTGCTTCTGCTTTAACAGCAGATCAAGAAGGAACTGGGCAGAATCATAACAGCCCCACTCCACATCTCATGGAATGGGACTGAATGTGTTTAGGTGAGGATAAGGATGGCTTATTTTTGCAGTTTTGCATTTGCAGTTAAACATTTTTGCAGTTAAACATTTATAGATGACCCTGTCTGTTGTCTGTACAGGCACAATCCTATGAGGAACAGTTATAGATTTGTATATGGGGTAGTAGTGAGCAACAAACAGTGACAAATTGCCATTTTAGTCTTGTCAAAGTGATCAGTATTAGGAAAAATCCTACTTAAAAGATGAAGAGGGCTCCACTATTAGATCAGAAGCTCAAAATGAGCTATATCATTAACAAAAGAAGGTGGAATCATTACAGTAAATATAAACACAAGGTGCAGTAGTGAACTGTGGATATGGTCAGCAACAGAGTGTTGCTATAAAGTGTAGCAATAGAAAGAGTACAACCGTAAGCCATGAATCTTAACAGTTTCAAAACATTTTGAACTATGTTCTCAGATTCTTATCAAGAAAGGTGGTGACCCTGCTTAATTTCCAAAAGAAGAGGTGTCGAGGCTCAGATCGGTGTGTGAGTCCTATGCTCTGGAAAGAAGATCCTATTCCACCATTCTAACTGTGGGCAGGAACAAGCTGTTGCTTAATGGTGAGAGAAGTGCACTTGCTCAAAGATTAATTTCTTACTTGTATATCCTTTCACATCTGTTTCTTTAAAGAAGAAGCATGAGCCTAACAAGAAGCTGCCTTATACTGAGCCAGGCTATCAGTCCATCTAGCTCAGTACTGTCTTTACTGACTGCCAGTGGCTCTCCAGAATCTCAGGCACGGAGTCTCTCCAAGCAATACCTGGAGATGCCGGAGATTGAACCTGGAATCTGCTACCTGAAAAGTAGATATTCTGTCATTGAGTTATGGCCCCCGAAAGTATGTAGTACTAAGTGGGAATGGTTAAAGGAAGACGAGTAGGGCAACATATTATTTCTACTTACATTACTGACAATAGGATTATAGAATCATAGAATAGTAGAGTTGGAAGGGGCCTACAAGGCCATCGAGTCCAACCCCCTGCTCAACGCAGGAATCCAAATCAAACCATTCCCGACAGATGGCTGTCCAGCTGCCTCTTGAATGCCTCCAGTGTCGGAGAGCCCACTACCTCTCTAGGTAATTGGTTCCATTGTCATATGGCTCCAACAGGAAGGTTTTCCTGATGTCCAGTCGAAATCTGGCTTCCTGCAACTTGAGCCAATTATTCCGTGTCCTGCACTCTGGGATGATCGAGAAGAGATTCCGGCCCTCTATGTGACAACCTTTCATGTACTTGAAGAGTGCTATCATATCTCCCCTCAGTCTTCTCTTCTCCAGGCTAAACATGCCCAGTTCTTTCAGTCTCTCCTCATAGGGCTTGGTTTCCAGTCCCCTGATCATCTTTGTTGCCTTCCTCTGAACCCGTTCCAGTTTGTCTGCATCCTTCTTGAAGTGCGGAGACCAGAACTGGATGCAGTATTCAAGATGAGGCCTAACCAGTGCTGAATAGAGGGGAACAAGTACTTCATGCGATTTGGAAAGTATACTTCTGTTAATGCAGCCTAACATAGCATTTGCCTTTTTTTGCAGCCACGTCACACTGTTGGCTCATATTCAGCTTGTGATCAACGACAATTCCAAGATCCTTCTCACATGTCATACTGCTGAGCCCAGTATCCCCCATCTTATAACTGTGCATTTGGTTTCTTTTTCCTAAGTGTAGGACTTTGCATTTATCCCTGTTGAATTGCATTCTGTTGTTTTCAGTCCAATGCTCCAGCCTATCAAGGTCCCTTTGAATTTTGTTTCTGTCTTCCACGGTATTAGCTATGCCCCCCAATTTTGTATCATCTGCAAATTTGATAAGCATGCTTTGTAACTCCTCATCCAATTCGTTAATAAAAATGTTAAAGAGCACTGGGCCCAGGACCGAGCCCTGTGGTACCCCACTCGTTAGTTCTGCCCAGTTTGAGAAGGAACCATTGATAAGCACCCTTTGAGTACGATTCTGGAGCCAACTGTGGATCCACCTGATAGTTGTTCCATCCAGCCCACATTTAGCTATCTTGCTAATCAGAATATCATGGGGCACTTTGTCAAAAGCTTTGCTGAAGTCGAGATATATTATGTCCACAGCATTCCCACAGTCTACAATTACGCGATCAAAAAATGAGATGAGATTACTTTGGCAGGATTTGTTTTTCATAAATCCATGTTGGCTCCTAGTAATCACTGCATTGCTTTCATGGTGCTTACAGATTGACTGCTTTATAATCTGCTCCAGAGTTTTTCCAGGGATTGATGTTAGGCTGACTAGTCTGTAGCTCCCTGGTTCCTCCTTCTTGCCCTTTTTGAAGATAGGGACAACATTAGCTCTCCTCCAGTCATCCGGCACTTCACCAGTCCTCCATGATTTCGCAAAGATAATAGAGAGAGGTTTTGAGAGTTCTTCAGCCAGTTCCTTCAATACTCTAGGATGCAGTTTATAGGGCCCTGCCAATTTGAACTCATTCAAAGTGATTAGGTATTCCTTGACCATTTGTCTATCCATCTCAAGGTCCAATCCTGACCCTTCTACTTCACGTTTCCCTTTTTTGGGAGAAGGCTGAGCCAAAGTAGGAATTGAGCACTACTGCCTTTTGTTTGTCATCTGTTATCGTTTTGCTATCCTGATTGAGTAGCTGTGCCACCATTTCTTTTCTCTGTCTTTTACTATGGACATACCTGAAGAAAGCTTTTTTGTTGCTTTTAGCATCCCTCGTTAGCCTCAGCTCATTCTCAGCTTTAGCCTTCCTGACACCATCCAGGCAATTCTGTGATACCTGCCTGTACTATTCCTTTGTGGCCTGGCCTTCTTTCCACTTCCTGTATGTGTCCTTTTTGTTTTCAGGTCATCTCTAAGCTTTTTGTGAAGCCACATTGGCTTCTTCTGCTGTTTCCCCCCTTTTTTCCTTGTAGAATTGCTTGCCATTGCGCTTTTAGAATTTCCTTTTTTAGAAACTCCCACCATCTTCGACTCCTTTTCTCATTAGGGTGGCTTGCCATGGAACCATACTTACAATTGTTCTGAGTTTATTAAAATCAGCTTTCCTGAAGTCCAGGGTGTGCGTATGGCTACTTCTGTTAAAATTCTGTTAAATTCTGTTAAAATTCTGTTAAAATCAAGAATTCAAGTATTGTGTGGTCATTTTCCCCCAGAGTTCCCGTAACTGCCACTTCATCCACCAAATCGTCTCTATTGGTTAGAATCAAGTCCAGGACAGCTGATCCTCTGGTTGCTTCCTCCACTTTCTGTAGGAGGAAGTTATCTGC
Source organism: Rhineura floridana (assembly GCF_030035675.1). NCBI lineage: Eukaryota > Metazoa > Chordata > Lepidosauria > Squamata > Rhineuridae > Rhineura > Rhineura floridana. The sequence goes on along the minus strand of NC_084482.1, from coordinate 173,292,494 downwards.
AACACAAGTCAGAAATTTCTTGGAGGGGCCGTGTTTGGCAGCATTTGTCTCCCAACAGATATCGGGATAATTGAAATCCCCCATTACTACTACATCATGCTTCCTCGAAACATTGGGAATTTGCTTTTCAAAAGTTACATTCTCATCTTTTCCTTGATTGGGTGGCCGGTAGTAGACTCCAAGCACCACATTCCTTTTGTTGCTTGCCCCATTAATTTTAATCCAGATACTCTTGGTGGAGCTACCAAGCTCATCTCCCTGTATTTCTGTGCAGGGATATATATTTTTAACATGTAGCGCAACTCCACCTCCCTTTTTATTCCTTCTGTTCTTCTTGAACAAGTTGTATCCTTCAATTGCTATATTCCAGTCATGGGAGTCATCCCACCAAGTTTCAGTTATACCTATCAAGTCATAATTGCCCTCCTGTATTAAGAGTTCAAGTTCGTCCTGCTTGTTTCCCATGCTCTGCGCATTAGTATACAGACATCAAAGACCATGTGATTTATGGCTACATTTTTCTGAGGGCTGTTACTGGGCCCTATTACTGTGCATAAGCCTTCATCAGTCGTTACCACCAAGTTTACGTCTCCTCTTTAGGATTCAGTTTAGAGCCCTTCTGATGAACTTCTCCATGCTGTGGCCAAACACATTCTTCCCAATCCTTGTGAGATACAACCCATCACTTGCCAGAGTCCATCTTCCAGGAACCATAGCCCATGGTCCCAGAATTCAAATCTCTCGCGTCTGCACCACCTTGGTAGCCATTCATTCACACGGAGTATTTTTCTTTCCTTTTCTACTCCTCTTCTAAGTACTGGAAGGATGGATGAAAAAACTATCTGGGCCCCAAAGTCCTTGAGTTTCCTTCCCAGAGCTTCAAAGTCTGATGTGATTTCTTCATAGCTCCATTTGGCAGTTTTATTTGTTCCCACATGGATGAAGAGAAAGGGATACCTGTCGGTGGGCTTGATGAGTGATGGCAACCTTTCTGTCACCTCTCTAATCTGTCCTCCTGGTAGACAGCATACCTGGCGAGTCCACGGATCTTCTCTGCATACTTGGGTTTGGATCCCATGCAGTAGAGAGTCTCCCACTACTAGTACTCTTCTCTTGTTGTTGTGGGGCGTGGTTTCATTGTCCCTGCTTGATTGAGCTTCAGCCTCTTCCTTGTTGCATGGGGTCTCCTATAATTCTTCCTCCACAGGCTGTCCTCCAGTCTCCTCCTTGAGTGGTTGAAAGCTGTTCCATAGCTCCACTGGTGAAGGGTGTCTTCTAGCTCTTCTGCTCCTAACTGTCACCCTTTCCCATGGAGTTTCCTCCACTTCGTTATTCCTCTCCAAAGCAGTCTCCTCTTCTGCTATCACATGCTGTTGCTCCTCCACCTCCACATCTCTTTACTGCTGTTGTTTCAGCGTTCTGCCTAAGAACTCTTCATCTTCTCTTATAGTCCTCAGTGTGGCCACCCGCCATTCCAGTCCTCTCACCTTTTCTTCCAACAGTGCCATGAGCTTGCACTTGTTGCAAGTGTACACCATGTTGTTCTCAGGCAAGAAAACAAACATGGCACACACCTTGCAGGTCACAACCACTGGAGAATCCTTTCCATTCATACTCTCTTCTACCTTTTGTTTCTTTCTAACTACTTGTTTTGGAGTGGCCTGTGCTTTGTCCTGTCCTACTTCAGGGTAAACGTGAGAGTCCCACTAGTGTGCAGTGCACTGTACAAGGAGAATTAGTAATTTGTGGTTTTGGTTTTTTTAGGGGCCTCCCCCTTGACCTCCCCTGTTGGACTCCTTTGTCAAACTCCTGTTTGCTCGCTCTGTTTGCTTGCTCTCTGAAAGCTGGCTTGCTTATATGTCCTCACCTGTAAATCAACTGAGACAGCTCCCTCTGCTCTGCTCTGCTAGGAGTCAGGAAGCAGAATCAGGATAATGAATAGTTAGATTGTTGTTATGTGCCTTCAAGTTGATCACGACCTATGGCGACCCTATGAATCAGCGACCTCCAATAGCATCTGCCATGAACCACCCTGTTCAGATCTTGTAATTTCAGGTCTGTGGCTTCCTTTATGGAATCAATCCATCTCTTGTTTGGCCTTCCTCTTTTTCTACTCCCTGCTGTTTTCCCCAGCATTATTGTCTTTTCTAGTGAATCACATCTTCTCATTGTGTGTCCAAAGTATGATAACCTCAGTTTCATCATTTCAGCTTCTAGTGATAGTTCTAGTTTAATTTGTTCTAACACCCAGTTATTTGTTTTTCTCACAGTCCATGGTATGCACAAAGCTCTCCTCCAACACCACATTTCAAATGAGCTGATTTTTCTCTTATCCACTTTTTCATTGTCCAACTTTCATATCCATACATAGAGATCATGAATACCATGGTCTGAATGATCCTGACTTTAGTGTTCAGTGATACATCTCTGCATTTGAGGGCCTTTTCTAGTTCTCTCATAGCTGCCTTCCCTAGTCCTAGCCTTCTACTGATTTCTTGACTTCTGTCTCCATTTTGGTTAATGACTGTGCCAAGGTAATCCTTGACAAGTTCAATGTCCTGTCAACTTTAAAGTTACATAAATGTTCTGTTGGCATTCCTTTAGTCTTCTTGATGTTCAGCTGTAGTTCTGCTCTTGTGCTTTCCTCTTTAACTTTCATCTGCATTCGTTTCAAATCATTACTGGTTTCTGCTGGTAGTATGGTATCATCTGCATATCTTAAATTATTGATATTTTTCCCTCCAATTTTCATACCTCCTTCATCTTGGTCCAATCCCGATTTTTGTATGATATGTTCTGCATATAGAAGCTGGCAGATGTTGGCAGGTGGAAGCCAGTGGAGTTCACATTCAGAAGCCCATAGATGTTGCAAGGCTGACTACAGCTAAAGGTTGCAGATGTAAGCCAGTGGATGTTGTCCTCTGGAAACCAGCTGATAGAAGCTCAGTGGATATTTGTGGATTTGTGCCACAGCATGTTCATTTGCTGGTATTACTTGGCTTTTTTCCTTGAGGCTTTAAAATGGGATTAAACAAATTCTTGTAGAATATTGATATGAATAGCTGCTAGTCATTAAACAAAATGGACAGTAAACAATAAATAAAGTGAACTTTTCCAAGCTTGGAGTCTTAGTCCTGATTCAAACATTATTTGGGTGGTGTGCTTGCTAGCATGAAGACAAATTGTGTCAAGGAAGCTCTTAGAGGCAAAAAGTTCCTTCAGAAAATGGAAGTCTTGTCCAAATGAAGAAAATAAAAAGGAACACAAACTCTGGCAAAAGAAATGCAAGAAGACAATAAGGGATGCTAAAAAAGAATTTGAGGAGCACATTGCTAAGAACATAAAAACCAACAACAAAAAATTCTATAAATACATTCAAAGCAGGAGACCATCTAGGGAGGCGATTGGACCCTTGGATGATAAGGGAGTCAAAGGTGTACTAAAGAACGATAAGGAGATTGCAGAGAAGCTAAATGAATTTTTTGCATCTGTCTTCACAGTGGAAGATATAGGGCAGATCCCTGAACCTGAACTAACATTTGCAGGAAGAGATTCTGAGGAACTGAGACAAATAGTGGTAACGAGAGAGGAAGTTCTAGGCATAATGGACAATATAAAAACTGACAAATCAGCGGGCCCGGATGGCATCCACCCGAGAGTTCTCAAAGAACTCAGATGTGAAATTGCTGATCTGCTAACTAAAATATGTAACTTGTCCCTCGGGTCCTCCTCCGTGCCTGAGGACTGGAAAGTGGCAAATGTAACGCCAATCTTCAAAAAGGGATCCAGAGGGGATCCCGGAAATTACAGGCCAGTTAGCTTAACCTCTGTCCCTGGAAAACTGGTAGAAAGTATTATTAAAGCTAGATTAACTAAGCACATAGAAGAACAAGCCTTGCTGAAGCAGAGCCAGCATGGCTTCTGCAAGGGAAAGTCCTGTCTCAGTAACCTATTAGAATTCTTTGAGAGTGTCAACAAGCATATAGATAGAGGTGATCCAGTGGACATAGTGTACTTAGACTTTCAAAAAGTGTTTGACAAGGTACCTCACCAAAGACTTCTGAGGAAGCTTAGCAGTCATGGAATGAGAGGAGAGGTCCTCTTGTGGATAAGGAATTGGTTAAGAAGCAGAAAGCAGAGAGTAGGAATAAATGGACAGTTCTCCCAATGGAGGGCTGTAGAAAGTGGAGTCCCTCAAGGATCGGTATTGGGACCTGTACTTTTCAACTTGTTCATTAATGACCTAGAATTAGGAGTGAGCAGTGAAGTGGCCAAGTTTGCTGACGACACTAAATTGTTCAGGGTTGTTAAAACAAAAAGGGATTATAAAGAGCTCCAAAAAGACCTCTCCAAACTGAGTGAATGGGCGGAAAAATGGCAAATGCAATTCAATATAAACAAGTGTAAAATTATGCATATTGGAGCAAAAAGTCTGAATTTCACATATACGCTCATGGGGTCTGAACTGGCGGTGACCGACCAGGAGAGAGACCTCGGGGTTGTAGTGGACAGCACGATGAAAATGTCAACCCAGTGTGCGGCAGCTGTGAAAAAGGCAAATTCCATGCTAGCGATAATTAGGAAAGGTATTGAAAATAAAACAGCCGATATCATAATGCCGTTGTATAAATCTATGGTGCGGCCGCATTTGGAATACTGTGTACAGTTCTGGTCGCCTCATCTCAAAAAGTATATTATAGAGTTGGAAAAGGTTCAGAAGAGGGCAACCAGAATGATCAAGGGGATGGAGCGACTCCTTTACGAGGAAAGGTTGCAGCATTTGGGGCTTTTTAGTTTAGTGCTCTGCCACCCTAGTCAGAGGCAGCATGCTTCTGAAAACCAGTTGCCGGAAGCCTCAGGAGGGGAGAGTGTTCTTGCACTCGGGTCCTGCTTGCGGGCTTCCCCCAGTCACCTGGTTGGCCACTGTGAGAACAGGATGCTGGACTAGATGGGCCACTGGCCTGATCCAGCAGGTTCTTCTTATGTTCTATGTTCTTAACTGGCCCTGGTTGTAGTTAACATTAGGCAACTGCCAGGACCAAAATCCAGAGCTTGGAAGATTACTTTTAAAAAGTAATAAATTACAGTTACAATTACTTGGCCAAAAAAAAGTAGTAATTACCGTTACAATTGCTCTGAAAGTAACTGATTACTTTACTTTTTCTCAAAAGTAATCACTACAATTACATTTCAGTTACTTTTTTAAAAAAACTCCTACAAGGTGCTGGCCTTGGCTGCTGCACATCTAAGAAGCCTAAAACAATATTAAAAATAAACACACACACACAGGGGGTAGTAGAATAAAAAAAATTATCCATAAGGTTAACATAATGGCATAACCAGAGCTTGGAAATGTTACTTTTTTGAACTACAACTCCCATCAGCCCCAGCCAGCATGGCCACTGGATTGGGCTGATGGGAGTTGTAGTTCAAAAAATAACTTTCCCAAGCTCTGGGCATAACAGAATCTCACATCCCCCCAAGCAATGAAGATACACCAACTCTTGAAATCAAATTTTACACTTGAAATGCTTTTATAATATGTTTCTGTTATGTCTCAAAAGAACAAGATGCTCAAAGAGCATGTCAGACAAGGAATGTCTTTTTACAGTCGTTACGTTGCCACCAGTACTGAACAGGCGTTCTACTGCAGCGCTTGAAGGCATGCCTGTGTTGTGCTGCAAAAAACACCGCAGCACACGTGGAAAGCCATGGAGTGATGACACCTCCCTGCTGGGAGACCTCAGGTACCTCACCAGTTCCTCCTCAGCAGTGTCCACTGCTGACTTCTTGCCCTGGGGCAGAAAGTTAAAGAAGTCATCTTCTAAGTCATCTCCTTCCTGGTCTTTATCTGAAGACTGATCACTGTCCTCATTAAGTACACCCATCTTTATTTCAGCTTTCAACAAGGCTTCCATTGTGTATCTAAGAAAGAGAGAGGATATATTAACACATATATGTTAGGAAACCATCATCTGCTCTTCATTTCCTGATGCTTGTCATGTCCCCTGGTTCAGGGTCAAGCCTGAGCCTGTGGATGATGACATGGAAGGTAGGAAGGTGACCAAGTCACCACACTCATGGGGCAGCACAGCAGACCCTTAAGGATTACCTGCAGCAACCCAAGGTTGTGATGAGGAGCCCCAGGAAGAAAAGGACCAGCCCCTGCCTACCACCTTAAGCCCTCTGATGCCTCCCTTGAGACAACATTTCCCTTGGAGTAATCCACCCAAAGGGCTTCCCTAATGTTCTTACTTGTTGGTATGGGTGGTGGCCTGACACGATTCCAGCCAATCTAGTTTGAAGCGAGGGTGTAGGCAGGCTGCCAGAAGAAGCCTCTTGTCCTCCCAGATAGCTGCAAACCGCTTTCTTAGGGCTTCGCGCACACCTCTCAGCAGCTGAAAACAGTATGTGTACCTCTCAGGTTTGTTTTCCAGTCCTTCTAACTTGCGGTCCAGATTGCAGAGCGTTGGTAGCAAATACCACATGAACATGCCGTTCTCCCGTTGCAGGATATCTAGGGACTGGGCTAGTGGCTCCATAATCTCTGTGTATTCCTGTACCACTTCAATCTCAGCAGCTGTGATCCTGGACAAGGAGCAGCGGTCCATTATGGCATGCATTTTTAGTGGCACAGTTGACAGGAGCTCATGTAGCTGCTTCAACGCATCAAAGGTGGAATTCCACCTGGTCTTATTCGGTACCTTCAGATACACACCACATTGCGCACGGATATACTCAGCAATCTGGGCTGACTGGTTCTGCTTGGACCACAACTTGCTGCACTTTCCCATCAAGGAACGAAACTGTTTCTTGAAAGGACCAAGAAGACTACTTTTGGAGGAGTCAGAAAGCATGGCCTCTACGTCTTGTGTTGCCACAAGGTTGAGGGTGTGGCTAGCACATCTCTGGTGTGGTGGTAAAACAAAATCCTCTCCTGAGTGCAGCTTCTTCCTCTGCCTCAGGTCCTGTGTCCAGGATCTCACAGATAGGCACAAACTCCACCTCAGCCTCCTCCTCCTCCTGGTTATCACCATCATCGTCACTGGTGCCTGCAGCTTCCACTGGTTCTTTGGCCATGAAAACTCTGAATGCTTTCACAAAGTTGGAGCCATTGTCTGTAGTAGTGCACATAACTTTGTTGTGGATCCTGTACTGCACATGTACATCATGCAGTGCTTTTGAAAGGACATATGTATGGCGTATGTATGGCGCCCCTTCAGACGCTTACAAGCCAAGGCCCCGACCTCACGTTTCAGGATAGTTGGGTTGATCCAGTGGGCTGTTACCCCAACGTAACTCTTCTTGCCATTGGTCCAACAATCTGCAGTGGTTGCTATATATGCCACAGCACCCATTCGGTTTGCAAGAGTTTCTCTCATGTGGCATGCTCTCTTCTCAATTCTGTCTCTCAGAGTCTTGGCACATATGATGGTGAGATCTTTGGGCAGTCCAATGCGAACCAGACTAATGAATGATGGTTTGTCCACAGTCTGAAGTGGTAATGTCTCCTCTACAATGAAATCAATGATTCTCCTGTCGAGATTGCTCTGGGTGACAGGCTCCGTGCCAGATCCCCACCTCTCAAGGGTTGTCTGCTGCTGCTTCAGCATTTTGGGAGGAGGGGTGTCATGCATTGGTTCAGGAAGGCCACGTCTCCTTGCCTTTATTGCTTCTTCAATTGCTCTCAGCTTCTCAGGGTGTGCCCTCTGAGGAAGAAGAACAAAGCATGAATCCAAGAAAAAATGGAAGAGGAACTTCACAATTTAAACATAAATAGGCAATGGACACTCTTTGAGGACCAGCATGACAAAGACTTACCTCAAAATGTTTCTTCACATTGGATGAGGAGGAAACAGCTGATCTCAGATTTTTGATCCTTGGAAGGCAGTAATTGCATCGTACAACAACATTTTTCCCACTCTGGCTCACAAATGTACAAGCTTTCTCAAAGCCAAACCATGGTACTTGCTGTTCTGCAGATGCGGCTGTGGGCAACTGGCACTGCTTCATGCCCTCCTCCTCCTCATGCACAGGGCCTCCTTTCTGAACCTCACTTTCTAGTTTTGCCTCCTCAGGATCAAATGAGAGGGCTGGTAGTTCAGACTTTTGCAGACAATTGTACTAAAGTCATTTCTGAAATGAATGAAATGGACTGCCTTCAAGTTGATCCTGACTTATGGCGACCCTATGAATAGGGATTTCATGGTAAGCGGTATTCAGAGGGGGTTTACCATTGCCTCCCTCTGAAGCTAGTCCTCCCCAGCTGGCTTGGGCCTGCTCAGCTTGCCATAGCTGCACAAGCCAGCCCCTTCTTTGCTTGCAACTGCTAGCTGGGGGGCAACTGGGCTCCTTAGGACTATGCAACTTGCCCATGGCTGCACAGATGGCAGGGCACATAACCCCTGAGCCACTCACTGTGGGGGTGATCTTTAGCTGGCCCTTTACACCCAGGAGACATGAGCGGGAATTTGAACTCACAGACTCTGGACTCCCAGCCAGGCTCTCCTTCTCACTGTGCTCTACTGGCATTCAAAATACCATTATAGGATGGCTAGGGGCTGAAATTCAACCTATTAAAGACGCAGCTATGCGTTTTATGACAAAACCCAAGCTGAAAATGCCAAAGTAAAACAAACCAAATTAAAATTCATGGCCCTGCAAATTCAGGACTTGCCAAAGCCCAGGCAAGGCCCTCAGGACAGACCTCCTAAAAGTCCTCCTATGCCTTCCAGACAACAGAGATAGTGGCTGAATGTTCCTAAAGACTCCTATGCCTGTTGTTGTCAAAGAGGCTATTGGAAGGATTCTTGCCCAAACCCAGAGCACATTGAATGCCATGGCTCCTCCATTCCCACACCAGGCCCTCCCAAATTCTGTTTCTAGACCATAGGATTACCATGAGATCCAAGCTAAAGCCATCTCTGCTTTTTCCTTGCCTATTGACCAATCTGGCCCCTATGTTGAAATGAGTGTAAATGGTTCTGTTTGGCCTTTTCTTGTTGATACTGGAGCTACTTTATCTACCCTACTTCTGACTCTATGTCTCTCCTTGAACCTTCTACTTCTGTTGGCAGTGGTATGGGAGTGTGGAGGGGTTTCTTTCCTCATGCAGTTTCTCAGCCAGCCACTGTTCAGTTGGGACCCCTGACTGCTGACCACGCTTTCCTCCTCAGCCCATGTGCACCATTGAATCTGATGGGGCAAGTCCTCCTGTGCAAATTAAACACCACTATCTGTTGTTCCCCTGATAGTTTATCTGGACATCCCCGGTGATTGGACCACTGCCCTGTTGGCTGCTATTGGTGCCAGATCTTGAGACAGACTCTTCCTCATTGCAACAGGAACTGCTGGATCAGGTACTTATCAGTATTCCATATAGAAGCTGTTTTCATTCATTTTACAGAGAGTGAAGCAACTCATGACTGCAGAGGAAGTGCATGCGACATACTTGCAGGGTAGTGAGATGGACATAGACAGTGCCTCTGAGAGCAATGACAGAGGTAGCGATGAGGACATCATGCCACGCATGGAAAGCTGCTCAGAAAGTGAAAACTATGTTCCATAATCAGAACATTCTTCCAGTACATCCAGTGATGAGGAGCAGCCTTTCAAAATGCAGCAGGCAATGCAAATTCCTCCTGAGAGAGAAGGAAGAGGGAGGTTTCAAGTGTGTGATCACCAAGGGAGGGAAAGAGAAAGAGATAGAGGTGGGACAGTAGCAAGTCCTGTGGAAGTAAATAATCAGGATGTAGAGGATTCTGGATATCTGAAAGAATTGGTTCTGCCTGTAAACGTTTGGAGAAGGTAAAAACTGCAGTGTGTGGGAAAAGCAACTGATAGAATGATTGGCTAAGCAAGCATGTCTGTGAGGTATTTTGCATGTCCTTGAAGTGTCTTATTTACAATAGTATAGCCAGCTTCAAAGTGTTACACAGCTAGTTAGCAAGTACTGCCTAGCAAATGTCCGAGCAATTTATAGATAATCAGGATGTAGACAGACTAAATTTCCTATGTATTATGCATGCTCCAAATGTGACAGTTTCATCTCCTGACGTTTTTGTTCCTTGAAGACTATAAAGGCCTGTGCAATTTTCTAGAAAGACAGTCAGTTGCAGTTTTCTGCTTGGCTCTCCAGCACTGTACACTTTGAATAAACTTGCAATCTGTTTCAGTTCAAATTGCCTGTGAGTGAATTCCTCCACAGTCCCCATTCAGCAGAGTCTGTGCGAAAAGAACAGTCAGAAACCATGGTCAGTGATGTCATGAGAGGAAGAAATGGCTTGGAGGAGAACTCTACAGTCAATCCGCCACAGAACCAACAGGGACATCACCAGAGAACACCCAAGGCCAAAGTGAGATGTCTCTCCTTGACCTTGATAACTTTGGTGGAGACCTTGGTGGAGAAACTTTGGTGGAGACTTTTGAACTCATTGTGGAGAACATTGTCCTGTTGATTGGCTGTAAAAGTAACAGGGAGGCTGAGCATGCCTTCAAGGAATGGAACAAGGCCAACCCTATCAGTAGATGGTGCAACAGCTGTGGGAAGTTCTGTTGCAAGGGCAACAGCACGGTGGAAATTATGCATGTGTGAGGTGTCAATAGGCTGGCGCAAACTATATAATATTGTCTGAGGACATTTCTCTAACCAAGGGCAGTTTTCTTGCAGTTTCTTAACGAGGTTAGAAAAACATCCCACAAATCCAATAACATTAGTTCTCAGTTGTAACAAAGTTTTTTCTAGACAGTTTACAATATTTTAATAATATTTTCACTTTATAAGATTTTTTGTTGTTTGTAATTGAAAATAAAAAGAATAGCTCAGTGTTTCCCAAACTTTTTTATTTTTTTTGTTTCTGGACTACAACTCCCATCAGCCCCAGCCAGCATGGCCAATGGTCAGGAATTATGGGAACTGTAGTCCAGCAACAAAAATTTTTTAAAAAGTTTGGGAAACACTGTAAAGGAACAGAAATTGTGTTGTTTATTCAATATGCAGGGGGAGGGGCAAACATTTACTTCACAGAAAAATTCTGCCTCCTTTGAACAAGTGTTTTCTGGCTCTGGGTGCTTGGGTATTGTCAAGCACACCTGACACCACAGACACAAATGTTACCTGTGGTCAAAATATCACCCAGCATACAATGGAAATCTCATTGAGGTAGAAAATACATCCCCAAAACCGTTAGTGTGATTTTCTTTTTACAAGAATCCTTAAATTTAGTTGTTTAGGTGATGGGCAACCTTTTAATCTTAACAAGTGGAGCCCACATATCAAATGTCATATGCTGTCCATGCTTTCTCCTGTTTAGGTAAAGATAACCAGTGGCATGGATCCAGCTGAAGTCAGTCACAGCAGTCCCTATGAAATCAGTGGGGATTATTTAGTTGGATCCAAGCCACTGAGGCTGCAATCCAAAATATGTCTACTCAGAGGTAAGCTCCATTAGGTTCAATGGGACTTACTCCCAGGTATGTGTGTATTGGATTGCAGCCTAAGCCATATTGCCAATAACAATGAGAGACAGAATGAGATGATGGGTTAATGATTATTTTGTTGTCCAAAGAAGTACAGCAGTGGCATTTTCATGAGATGAATCTGGTGTTAAGTATACATGCTGACCTAAATATATTATTTAGATTTCTTTGTTTGTGTTTTTTTTTTTAGTATTATGACATGTGGTAGACATTTGTGATTTTGACCTATAAGTCGTCTCATTGTTCAGGGCAGGGGTAAGAGGTGTCTCATCGCCACCAGAATGTCTCTTGTCACTTTTAAGGGGGGGGGGCTTAACCTGGCCCACCAACAGCAGAAGACCTTTTTTCTTTCTAATAGATTGAACACCTTTAATGTTTTGATTTATTTATAGCAAGTGTAACCTCGTAGCTAAAAATAGAACAAATTATTAGAGTTTGTTTCTCTGCATACCAAGTAAAGCTTCAGAAATCTTAACTCTTTGTAAACCAAGTTATTTAGTTTCTCGTTCATGCATTTCTCAGTATTTAGCCTGTCTCCTATGGTGGCCTACAAAAATCTAAGAACATTAAGTACAAAATTGCATACCACAAGGAAGTCATGGAAATAAATTACAACATCCATGAAAACAACTTCTGCGACATGATCCCAGTCTTGCCTGTTGCAAATTAAATGCCACTGAGTTTAATGAGGTATACTTTCATGTAAGTGGCTATAGGATTGCAGCCTAAATCCTTTATCTTATTAACTGTCTATGTTACATCTTCTGGTAAATTTGATTTAAAAGACAAATATCTAGAGTATTTATTCATTTGGGACACAACTAGGCCAAAATCTATTAAGGAGAAACAGAACATGTTGTAAGTTAGAGTCTGCAATATGTCCATCTGCCTTGTGCTCCTAGTGGGAGGAAGGGCGAAATATAAATCTAATAAATAAATAAAATTTATTCTGACAATAGATATATTAAATACCATTGCATGTCAACTATCAAAGATGGTCAGATATCAAATGTTAAAATAAAATATTGAAATCCTATCTCAAAGTATTTTGTGAATCTTTTATATAAACATTCACCCAGAAGACCCTTGAGAAGAACTGGGGATTTATTCAAGTTCTAAAGTCTCCTGTGTCTGTTTCTCCCACTCCTGCCTCCTCCATACTGCTATCAGAACAGGCTCCATCTCTTCGTGTCCATGAGGCCAGTTTCCTTTTCATCTTAAAATAAAATCTCTTCCACAAAGACTTTCTCCAATCAACTTAAGTTCAACTTTTCTGCTCTCAGTAGAACCAGTTAAATCTCCAATATTCCTGTTATTTATTTATTTATTATTTGATTTATATCCCACGCTTCCTCCCAGTAGGAGCCCAATATTTCTATTTCTTTATTAAGCAGTGCATTTTTCTGTCATATTTGTTGTGTACAAGCCCTTGGGCAGGGGATGCATTGCTTCTATGTTCTGTATAGAGTTGGTGCTAAATACATTTGAGCTAGTGCTTGACCCAGGGAACTCTAGAAGCTGGGCCCAGGTGCCTTATTCCTTGCATTGCACTGTTTTATTAGGTTAAAACCAGTAGGAATCCTAGACTGGCACAATGCAATTTCATGTCCTTAAGGCAAATCTGTGTCAATGTGTGGATAAGCAGTAGATTACTGCTCCTGAGCTATTTGATTACTGATACTATATTCTTTCTAAAGGTCACTTTGCCAGTGCCAGCTATCTGCTGAATGCAGAGATCCTCATTCACAGCTATATGTGTGCATCCAGCCACTGCATACAACAATCTGTGAAACTGGGGGATGGCAGTTGAAATGAAGAGGAGAGCAGGACATCTCTGACCCCCTCATGATACCATGCACCACCTAAAAACTTGAGAACAAATTAGCAGTTCTACCTAGGCTCCCTTTTTCTAAAACCAGGTTTTTGAAGGAGATTTTTCTGAGGGCTTCAAAATCCTCAGGCACAGTAGTCTCCTGATCTTTAGTGGCCAGCTCAAAGCCCTGAACTTGATCCAACTCCTTGGTTGGTGCCTCTGCAGCCTCCATCTGTCTGGATTGTTACTGGATTCAGGGGTCATGACAATAATAGTACAGCACAGACAAGGCACATGCTTCTGTATCTGCACAAATCTACGGTGAAATTCAGTATGAGCACAGGCAGCCTATATGTATGGACTGTACATATTCAGCATATATTCCTGAGCATGATTCAGCTGAATCACTCCATAAGAAAATAGTAAGAGTACTACAGAATCAGGCCAAAGGCCCATCTAGATCTCATATGGGCTCCTTCAGGAAGATGGGAAGGATATAAATAAATAAAATATAATTGTATATTTAAAGAAATTGTGGTTTTTAAAAAATGTGTAAAGTTGGTCTTATTTTTAGAGTGTTGAAATAATGTTATTGTTTTTAGAATTTGTGTTTTCGGGTTTTATTCTGTTTTTATCTTGTACACCCCTTTGATGGTTTTATGCAGTAGTCTATCAATTTGTTAAAATAACAACACCAGCAACACCAACACAGCATCCTGTTCTCACATTCGCCACCCAGATGCGTATGGGAAGTCTGCAAGCAGGACATGAGCACAACAGCACTTTCCCCACTCACATTCCCCAGTAACTGGTGTTCATAGGCATACGTCCTCCAATACTGGAGTTAGTACGCAGTGAAACAAACCCTACATAATCTAGATCTGGTCTGCTGAGGATACTTTGCTTAGTCTTGGAAAAGTATTTTAAAATAAAAGTATTAAGAGTCAGCAACAAAGGACAACTTTTTTCTTTTAGCCTACATGCTATTTATGTGTACCTATGAATTGCTGTCTTTTGAAAGTTTTTTTTAAATAACAGTTCTATTTCAGCTTCCATCTACTTATTGTGTTGCCTGTGAACAGATGCACTCTAGTTGAGTTCCATCCACCCTTAGTATCATAGTTTCAAATGAATGTGTCCCCTCCCTGTTTTTCCCACCCTACCCTTTAAAGTAGGGGTGGTGACCTCAGACCTCTTATTTTGCAGTTGGGATTCTCCCCAGGCCACATCTCCTCCTGGCCACACCCCTCACTGGCCCTGCTTCACACCCTCATTGAGTGCTTTTGTCATGCTTTGGTACCTCATCAAAGACTCCTGAGTATGCTTAGCAGTCATGGAATAAGAGGAGAGGTCCTCATGAGGAAGCAGAGAGTAGGAATAAATGGACAGTTTTCTCAATGGAGGGATGCAGAAAGTGAAGTCCCTTAAGGATCAGTACTGGGACCTGCACTTTTTAACTTGTTCATAAACAATCTAGCAATTACAGATGGGCAATGAGGTGGCCAAGTTTGCTGATGATATTAGATTGTTCAGGGTCATTCAAAGAAAGATGAATTATGAAGAGCTCCAAAAGGACCTTTCCATTCTGAGTGAATGGGTGGTAAAATGGCAAACACAATTCTATATAAACAAGTGTAAAGTGATCCATGTTGAGGAAAAAACCTATTCTCATGGGGTCTGAACTGACCAGGAATGAGACCTTGGGGTCGTAGTGGATAGCTTGATGAAGATGTCGACCCAGTGTGCAGCAGGGGTGATAAAAGCAAGCACCATGCTAGGAATCATTAGAAATCATTGATATCATAATGTCATTATACAAATGTATGGTGAGGCTGGTTTGGAATACTGTGTACAATTCTGGTCGCCTCACCTCAAAAAAGATATTGTAGAGTTGAAAAAGGTTCAGAAAAGGGCAACCAAAATGATCAAGGGAATGGAGCAACTTCCCTATGAAGAAAAGTTGCATCATTTGGGACTTTTTATAGTTTAGAGAAAATGTGAGAAAGAGGTGACACGATACAATTGTATAAAATTATGCATGGCATGGAGAAAGTGGATAAAGAAAAGCTTTTCTCCCTCTTACATTTAACATTAGAACTTGTGGACATCCAATGAAGTTGAATGTTGAAAGATTCTGGACAAACAAAAGAAGGTACTTCACACAGTGCATAGTTAAACTATGGAATTTGCTTCCACAAGAGGCAGTGATGGCCACCTAACTGGATAGATTTTTAAAAAGATTAGAGAAATTCATGGAGAATAAGGCTTTCAACAGCTACTAGCCATGATGGCTATGTTCCTCCTCCGTGGTGAGAGGCAGTGTACCTCTGAATACCAATTGCTGGAAACCACAAGAGGGAAGAGGGCTCTTGTGCTCAGGTTCTGCTTGCAGGCTTCCCATAGGCATCTGGTTGGCCACTGTGAGAACAGGATGCTGGACTAGATGGGTCACTGGCCTGATCCAGCAGGCTCTTCTAATATTATTAATGTGTCCTTGAATGCCTACTGACTGTCTGGGTGCAAGATGGAGAGTTGTGTGTGTGGTGTGTATACATACCTCTAACTATTGCATACTGTACAAAGGTAAGAGTCACCTCCATTGCTTCTCAAATATTTGCCTCTTGCCCCATCCATCAATGGCATTCAGGCCTACAAAGGTTGCAGTCAAGGGAATTTGACTCTCAGACTGAAAAAGGCTCCCTACCCCAGCTTTACAGAAATGCCTGTCTTCATTGAATGGAGTATGGGTTAACATAGAAGGGGGACTACTTAAGAAGAAGAGTGTGCTTCCCTATACTTACAGGAATAGGATATGTCAAACTTACAATGAAGAAATCCAGAATGTTGTGCAGCTGTGCAGTTGTAACTTTCTCTTATAATAATATCATTTTCAAATAAAAGCAGCTTTACAGTGGGAGAAATTTCATTTGAAAACAGAAGTAATGAGAGTCAGCTGAGTCGTGGTGGTATCAGAAATTTGACTCAAATCAACTGAATGCCAAAGTGGCTTTTGACTACAGTTTGTGACAATTTCTGAAGTGGAGGTGTGGGGAATCTTTGTCTCTCCAGATGTTGATGAACTATAATTCCAATCTGTCCCAGCAAACATGGCCAATGGCTATGGATGATGGGAGCTGTAGTTCAGCAACATCTGGTTCCCCATACCTGCCTCAGTGAAATCAGTGTATACATTCAGGCTGCAATCCTAACCATACTTACCCAGGAGGAAAGCCGCACTGAATTCAGTAAGACTTGCTTCTTAGACATGGTTAGGATTGTGATTGCACTGTTTAAGTTTACCCCCTTTCTTCAAATATTAGGACTGCTAAGCTCTAATATTCTGCTGAGTAATGGCATCATAAATAGGCAGATTCATAAGAGTTTATGAGCAGATAATGGTTCTGAGGGAAACATTACTGTCCACTGAAACAAATGTTCACTTTAGAATTCATTATGAATTCAATTATACTCTACTGCATAAATATCTACTGCATAAATATTATGTAATTTAAATAAGGAATTGATATCAAAGTGCACATTTATAAAATAGATGGTAGCTTGAGAAGAAGAAAACCTGGGTTGTACAGTAACATTCAAAGTCATTAATACAATTTTATTTTAAATTCAGAGATGAGGTACAAGGTTATGTTAGTTTACAAGTCAAAGGGGAAGGAAATGCAAAACCAATTCCTAAAATTCATATGGTGTGCTCACCATGTACTCAGCTGTTCTGAGTTACTCTGTGGTTAGCTGAGTAGGTGGAAAGGCTGAAGGGCTCCAGAGACGCTTGAGTGGAAGGGGTGTGTCCTGATAGCTGTTGATTGAAGGGGAGTGACCTGATAACTGCTGAGTGCAACTGTCAGCAGCTGTTTGTGCTGGGAGTTTCATTCTGTTTCCTGACTCCTAACCAACCAGAGGAGAGGAAGTCCAGAGGATATACAAGTGAGCCAACTCTCAGAGAGCGACCAAACAAGAGTTTGGCAGCAAAGCTCGGTGTGGGAGGTCAAGAGGGAGATCCCCAACAAAATGTTGTCTTCTAGCATGCATCATAGACCAGTAGGACTCTCCTATTAATCTTCAAGGAGGATATGACAAAGCACAGGTTGTTCTAATGCAAGTAGGAAGACAGAAACAAAAGGTAATAGCTACTATGGACAGAAAGGACACTCCAGTAGTGCTGCTCCAAGGTGTGTGCAATGTTTCTTCTATTGCTTGAGAACAACATGGTGTACACATGCAACAAATGCAAGTTGGTTGTACTGTTGGAACAAAAAATGAAATGCCTGGAGCAATAAGTGGTACCAACAAGAAGTGGCTAGAACAAAAGTGGGGGGGCAAAAACCAAGATGCTAGAAAAGTAGGAATTTATTGTATGTATAAACCCAACACGTTTCAGCCTGTTGATTTTCAGGCCTTCATCAGGGGCTATAAATGATGAGGGGAGAGTGACTGTGTTGCCATCAGGGGAGGCTGCTTCCACCTGCCTTGCCCCACCCTCCTGCCTTCAAACACAGCTTCTTTAGGAGGACTTTCTGATCTTTGGGTTGGGCTGTGTGGGTTGAGGGATAGCTTCTACTTTGTTGTTTAGTTTTATTGCTTGTTTTTTGATGTTTATATACTTTTATGTTTGATGTTTCTATGCCTTTATTTTGTACGTCACTCAGAGTGGCTGGGTTTCCAGCCAGATGGGCGACTAATAAATCGAATAAAATAAAATAAAATTAAAAAAACAGCAAGAACAAATTTACTTACATAAACATGTAAAATCATACATCTAAAATCTATAAGTCAATCTATGACTTACAATGCAGGCTAACGAGAAGTTCAAATGAGCAGACTGCTTACAACAGTATAAACGCCTCAAAGAACAGAACATTAGGCATGTGTATAAGCAACCAGAAATAAGATACTGGTGGGATCACTTAAGTATTTTACTTATTACTGAATGACAACCATCTGGGAGTGGAAAACAAGGGAGAGACCATGGATATTTTCTGGATTTCATAATAGAGGAAGAAACTCGAGCTCCTCATTTAGACCATTAGGGGTCATTGTCTTCAAATTCAGTATCCATGTCATTCTCCTAAGTAAAGCGTCATTGCTCTCCTCACATACTTTTTCTAAAATCCAAAATTTAAGTTTGGCAATAGAGTGATCCACTAAGGGGGCACCAGACCTCTTGTTTCTAATATTGCTGAGGTGTTCCCCTATGCGTTTTTTAACAATTCTAGAGGTCTGTCCAATATATAATTTCAATATAATCTTGATTAATAACATTGTGCCTACTGCAGGTTTACATGTAAAATGACAGAGTTTGTAAACCCTATTAATCAAAAAAAGTACACTTTGAACCATTTTTCAACGTGCAATACTGCCAGAGTTATTTATGCAATTCAGTGTGGATGTTTGAAATTAGAGGCGTTTATACTGTTGTAAGCGGTCTGCTCATTTGAATTTCTCGCTAGCCTGCATTCCCCTGATGAAGGCCTGAAAAATAACAGGCTGAAACGCATTGGGCTTATAATACAATAAATTTCTATCTTTCCAGCATCTTGGCTTTGGCCCCTCCTTCTTTTTCCGGATACTTGGTTCAGCAATAATATATGCAGGAATGATCTTATTATTTATTTAATTATTTAATTTATATCCTGCCCTTCCTTACAGTAGGAGCCCAGGGCAGCAATCAAAAACACTAAAAACACTCAAAAATATCATAAAAACAGACTTTAAAACATTAAAACAAAACATCTTTAAAAACATATTAAAACAAAATATCTTTAAAAACATCTTTTTTAGTCTTAACAAGCAATCCCAACACAGACTTAGACTGGGATATAGTCTTTAATTAAAAGGCTTATTGAAAGAGGAAGGTCTTCAGTAGACTCCGAAAAGATAACAGAGATGGTGCCTGTCTAATATTTTTGTTATGTCCCTTCAAGTCGATTACGACTTATGGCGACCCTATGAATCAGTGACCTCCAACAGCATCTGTCATGAACCACCCTGTTCAGATCTTGTAAGTTCAGGTCTGTGGCTTCCTTTATGGAATCAATCCATCTCTTGTTTGGCCTTCCTCTTTTTCTACTCCCTTCTGTTTTTCCCAGTATTATTGTCTTTTCTAGTGAATCATGTCTTCTCGTGATGTGTCCAAAGTATGATAACTTCAGTTTCATCATTTTAGCTTTTAGTGACAGTTCTAGTTTAATTTGTTCTAACAGCCTTTAGGATGCACACCTTAACGTGGTGAGGGGGTTTGAGAGTGTTGAAGAAGCTGAGAGCAATGCCGTCAGGAATCTAGACCACGAGGCTAGAGTCAAGGCGGAATGGTCAAAACTGAGACACCAGACTAAGGGCTTATCCAAACGGAGCGGAATAATCCACGGTTTCCATATTTGGTTTGTCATCTGATAGTCCTCACTTTGCCTTTTAGTTTGCTCTTTCCCAATTAAAAAAACACTTTTTTGCATCCGCACACGCAGCGGTAAGACCCCTACATTCTTTTTGCTTTTTCCAAGCTCTGCCTCTAAAACCTCCCCCTATCAACCAATTGGTCAGCAAAAAAATTACGTATGCTCCTCTCCCCCTTTGCAACAAAGCACAATATGGCTGTAAAGGAGTTCTCACCTCAGAAGGGAAGGCTGCTGGTCGGTTTCACGCCTGCCTTGTTTGTATTTGTGATATTATGCTTAAATGAATGTATGCTTTTCTGCCTTTATTGATATTTAAGGAGATACACATGCTGGCAATTGCACTTATTTCTCCAAAAAAGCGAGAAACATGTCACCCCCCCCTTTCCTTCCCAGGAGAATGAAATTGACAAAGCTTTCTGGAGCAGGCTTGAAACCGACCAGCAAACCTTTTCTTGTTTGTATTTGTGATATTACACTTAAAGGAATGTATGCTTTTCTGATTTGAAGCAAAAACCCCAGCTAGTAGAATGAAATTGACAAAGCTTTCCAGAGGCAGACTGAAACCGACCACCCCCCCTTTCTCGCTTGCTGTGCATTGCAGATCTCACCCAGAGTGGCCGCCCAGTTTGCAGGCTGGCAAAAAATAGAATGCATCTGTGCAGTAGTTGCAGGGCCCCCCCCAACACCCCACCATTGCGATGATTGGTTCAATTTTCCCGGGCTTATTCTCGCACATGCGCAAAAGTGCAGATATGTGATTGGCTGGAATGAGGAGAAGGGGCAAGGGGAAATGCCCAAGAACCATCCATCAGCTGTAAAGTCCGTGGTATTGCATCCTAACTCCTGAAGGCACAGCAGATGATTCCCGATTTTAAACAGCAAATAGCATTTTTGCCGGTATTGCAAGGAGCGGATTTAACCTGCAAAAATGCGTAACAGCGCAAGATGCCATTTGGACGACCGAAAAATAATGAACACACATAGTGGGCGTGTCACACATTTTACAGTTGTCTGGATGAGCCCTAAGATGCATCCAAACTCAGTGGAAGGCAGTGGTAAACCACCTCTGAATACCTCTTACCACGAAAACCCTATGAACCTCTAATATTTACAGTGAGGGAATTCCAAAGGGTAGGTGCCACTACACTAAAGGTCTGCTTACTATGTTGTGTGAAATCGATCTCCTGATAAGATGGTATCTGCAGGAGGCCCTTACTTGCAGATCATAGTGATCAACTGGGTATATAAAGGGTAAGACAATCTTTCAGGTATCCTGGTCCCAAGCTGTATAGGGCTTTGTACACCAAAACCAGAACCTTGAACTTAGCCCAGTAGCTAATAGGCAGCCAGTGCAATTCTTTCAGCAGCAGGGTGACATGTTGGCGATACCCTGCCCCAGTGAGCAGTCTCACCGCCACATTTTGCACCAGCTGCAGCTTCCAGACTAACCTCAAGGGCAGCCCCACATAGAGTGCATTACAGTAATCCAACCTGGAGGTGACCAATGCATGGACAACAGTGGTCAGGCTATCCCAGTCAGTTTTCTTACCAGCCAAAGCTGGTAAAAGGCATTCCTAGCCACTGAGGTCACCTGGAACTCTAGTGAAAAAGATGGATCCAAGAGCATCCCCAGACTACAAATCTGCTCTTTCAGAGGGAGGGCAACCCCATCCAAAGCAGGCAACTGACCAATTATCCAAACTTGGGAACCACCAACCCACAGAGCCTCCATCTTGGTAGGATTCAGAGTCAGTTTATTGGCCCTCATCCAGCCCACCACCGAGTCCAGGCACTGGTCCAGGGCTTGCAGGGCCTCTCCCAATTCAGATGTTACAGAGAAATAGAGCAGGGTATCATCAGCGTACTGTTGACACCTCACCCCGTATTTCCTGAAGACCATTCCCAAGGGCTTCATATAGATGTTAAACAGCACTGGGGACAAGATGGCACCCCACAGCACAACTGCCAGGAGGCCAAAAGACAATCTCCCAATCCTATTCTCTGAAAATGACTCTGGAGGTAGGATTGGAACCGCTGTAAAACGGTGCCTCCAATGCCCATCTCAACAAGTTGGCTCAGAAGGATACCATGGTCAATAGTATCAAAAGCCACCGAGAGATCAAGTAAGAATAAAAGGGTCACACTCTCCCTGTCCTCCTCCTGATGAAGGTCATCCATCAGGGTGACCAAGGCTGATTCAGACCCATAACCAGGCCTGAACCCAGACTGGGATGGTTCAAGATAAGCTGTGTCATCTAAGAGTACTTGCAACTGCTGTGCCACAATCACCTTCCCTAAAAAGGAGGTATTTGCAACCGGGCGGTAGTTGTCACAAACCAATGGGTCCAGGCTTTTTTAGGACCGGTCGGATCATCACCTTTTCAGGGTGGCTGGAACCACTCTCTCCTGCAATGATGCATTGACCACACCCTTGATCCACTCGGTCAAATGCCCTCAGCAAGCTTTAATAAGCCATGAAGGGCAAGAGTCAAGAGGACATGTTGCTGGCCACATCATCGCAAGCACCTTGTCCCCATCACCAGGCCACATCAACTGAAACTGTTCCCAAGAAGTTGCAGAAGTTGTTGCAGACCTCACTGGGGACTACAGTAGATGTGGATGGGGCATCAAGATTGCTACGGAGGCAAGCAAAGTTACCCTCAAAATGCTTTGCAGACAATTCACAGTGGGCCTCTGAAAGGTCTAAAACTTCCTTTCCCAGAATTGATGTCAACAGACTCCTGACAATACAGAAAAGATCCACTGGCAGCTACTTGAGGATGTGATGGTGGCAGAGAAGTGGGCCTTCTTCACCGCCCTCACCGCCACACAGTAGACACGGTTATGATGGTTTACTCATGTATCTGCCAGCTTGGTCACAGAAGCTGCCGGGCAGCAGGGTGAATGGTACACCAGCAGCAACCCTAGTTTTCTATCTCTTTGGCCTGACAGCAGGTGCAGGCCCTCACAGCCAGCTCCAAGACAGAGTGGTTTCCTGGTGGCAGAGATAGAAGTTCTCTAGACCACAGTAACTCCTGCCCCCTGTCCCTGCAGCCTGTGCTGGTGTTGCATCAAGAATCCAAGTGGGCAAAGCTGGGTCATATAAACTCCGCCCCACTCACCCACCCAGGTCTTGGTTACGCACATCAAATCGGCACCTTCATCCATGATCAAATCAGGGATGAGTGTGGTCTTAGTGTGTACTGATCTGGCGTTAGACAACAGCACACTCAGGCCAGTGGGCACAGCAGATGAGCAACGAGGAGCCCATCCATGAGAGGAGTGGGAACGAGGAACAAACCATAGATAATATTGTCATGGTCTTCTATGGTAGCTCACCACCTCCCCATGGCTATACATTCCTCTACCCATAATTACTGAAACTGGGGTGGCATCACCCATGTCCCTTCTAAAACTCTTCTTAAACACCTGATATGGACACAACAGCCCACATATGAAAAAACTACCAAAAACACCCTCGACATGCAGTGGATCGCCAATGAAATTCCCTGCTGTCAGATAGTGGCCAGCCTTCTCTTGACCTTGTCTTTTTTCCATCTTACCCTTGTCTCTTTTTCTAGGATGCCTTGGGTAATTTGTTCTTCCTCTTCCCTAAGTTTTCTCAAGGTCATAGAGGAGGCACCTCACACATATTACGATGCTCTTAAGAGGCCTGGTCTCTACACTACTCCTCTTAGGACAAGTCTTCAGTGTCATCTCACAGGGACACTGATTGAAGGGCTTATCTTACCTGGCTTGGTCATTGCTATTCTCAAAGCGCTTCTTCTGTCTGAACATTGAGTTGGGGAAAACGAAGGTGAACTTCAAATAATTTCTTTATGAAAAATAACAGCTGTAAGGGGTGTGTGTGTTTTTGTTTTGAAAAATGGGGAATGGTCTGGAGGCACCTAAGGCCACCACTTGCTGAACCTAAGCGGGTCTGGGTCTGGTAAGTGCCTGGATGAGAGACCACCTGGGAACCACATGTATGCCACCTTGGGTTTCTTGATGAAAGAAAGGTGCAGTATAAATGAAATAAATAATGATATTTATATACTGCTTAATTACCAAAGTCTCTAAGCAGTGTTACTGAAGTCTCTAAGCATGCTGTAGTTTGACTGAATAAACATTAAGAATATAATACATTCAGAAATCAGCATATATATTCTGTCTGACCTTAAGTATTAAGCAGATGGCACTGCTGAATAAATTTATATTTAACAGGGTTAACAATTCTGTCATACAAAAGAACCTAGCAAAGAAAGGATGATTTGTCCCAATCACAAGTATTAATCAAAATCACTGTTTACTTCTTTTATTCTTTCATTAATACAACTGGGGGAGGGGGAAACCTAAAGATATGATTCAGTTTCCTGCCAAATTCTTCCTTTTCCGTATAGTTGCTGCCATATCCAAAATTCCTCCCTTGCAACTCTACTTTACCATGACCATAAGTGACAGCCAAGTGCGAAACAGCAGAGGAGGAAATCAGTATGAAAGGGGAGTGTGTTAGCCAAGTGAGATTCTTTTCAGTGGCTAACACCATGCTTCCTTTGTCCTTTTGTTCCAATTGAAGCCAAACAGAATGAAAAGAGGCGAGTTAGTCAATGAGAGGACTCTCCTCAGCAGCTAACATATGCCTTCCCTTTCATGCTGATTGGCTCCTTGAGTAAGTGAGAAGTGAGCTTCATGGCAAAGTACTGTGGTGTCCCAAATCCTAGCTTCACACTTGCCTTCATTTCAGAATTCTTAAAATCAAAATGTTGCTGGAACATTTAGGCCCCAGAGAGAGAGATTGAGAAGTGGGTGGGTGAGCCTATACACACAGCATTTTTATTCTGGTTCTATAATTGCCAAAGAGACAGTGAATCCAGGGGGCATGGCTGTGAGTGGGAGTGGTGTGACTATCATGATGGAACCCTGCATTTCTGAATTTGCCACTACACTACTGACAATGAAACTGTACAAAGCTCAAGATTACATGATCAAAGGCACAACTGATCCAAAATAAATCATGCAGAAAAGGAGCAAGGGCGGGATACAAATTAAATAAATAAATAAATAAATAAATAATTGTTAAAGAAAGCAGATTTATGTTTGGAGAACTTTTACATTGTCCCTATAAAATTATTCACTAATAGGCAAAAAACCTTGCGGTTTAAGAATGTGCTTATAGCCAATAGATATTTCTATCAAACTTGAAAAAGCAGGACAATTGGGCTGCTATAGTGAATGCACCAGTGGAGCAGGAGACCTGACCTCCTCTCTGAGATATTGTACTGCCCTACAAATTTGTCAAAATGCAAACACCATTTGGGTTGGTCTGTCACAGTCCAATCCACTTCCTGTGTAGCTTGGAAGAATTGGGTAACATGTGCCTCTGAGCATATGGTAAGTGGTGGCAACACCTGCCATCTCCAAAGATGGAGAATTACATTTTTGCATGTTAGTTGGTGTTCTTCTTACTTTGCTTCTTTTCTGTGTTACTACTGTTTCTATAGAGAATGTAACCTAGAAAATTATATTTCTCTCATTATTCATCCTAGAAATTTATGTCAAATTTATTTTTATTAATTTCAAAGCCTTTTTATTGGTCAATGCAATATGATGGTGAAGACAGCCTTTTGTGTTTCAAACTGGAGGTTATGCTCTTTTTATTTGGGTGCATTAACAGTTGAATCTGAAACTGCAGTTGGATCTAAAATCAGATGGATTACAGAATGTTGCTACTTAAGCAATGATTCTAGCTGTTGGAAAAAACAAACTTGCACTGCCCAAGATGCATTTTCATCCTGCTATGCTTAAACTACACCACTTAAGGAAAGGTGGGCATGGTCAATTAAAAACATACAGCACACCTAGAATTTTGCTAGAATATATTTCACCTCTCACTGTTCTATCTTGTGCAAGCTGAGACACTCCTCTTGCCCACTGGAAACTATTCTGCAGAACAGTCAGTGCCATTGCTCCAAAATTGTTTTTGGAGTGTTTTTTTAGTGTTGCAAAATATTGCTGTACTTCACATATTCACAGAAACAGAAGCAAAAGAGAATTATTTACTATAGGAAACTTCACTAATATTGCAAAGTAAATCAAACATATTTAAAGTGACTATCTGAACTATATCAAATGTTTTAATATTGTTGCTTCCTCCCTGCTAAAACAAGATCAGCACAGCACATGTCTTGTTTCTGTTATTTGGGCTGATTGCAGGTGTTGCCACCACTCACCATATGCTCAGAGACGCATGTTACCAAATTCTTCCAAGCTACACAGCAAGTAGATTGGACTGTGAAAGAGCAACCCAAATTGTGTTTGCATTTTGACAAATTTGTAGGGCAGTACAATATCTCAGAGAGGAGGTCAGGTCTCCTGCCCCCTTGGTCCATTCACTATAGCTGCCTAATTTCGGTGCTTTCTAAAGTTTGATAGAAATGTCTATTGGCTATAGGTACATTTTTAAACTGAAAGGTTTTTTGCCTATTAGTAAATTTATCTGTTTTTTATCCGGGAGATAAGAAATGGGATCCTGTGCAAGTTTGCTTAGAATGTATTGATTATTTGCATGTTTATTGAGTTCAGTGGGATTTACTCCCCTGCAATCATGCTTAGGATAGGTGAAACTAACCACAGGGCATGTGGAGGGGAGGAGTGGGATGGGAGCAGGCAGGAGGGGAAGCAGGAGGGCAGGTTTGATCATTTGCATGTTTATTGAGTTCAGTGGGATTTACTCCTGTGCAATCATGCTTAGGATATGTAAAACTGACCATGGGGAGGGAAGCCTGGAGTCTGCAGGGGAGGAGGAATAAGGGAGGAGGAAGGGAGAGGAGAGGGGAAGGAGGGGAAAGGCAGGTCTGATCATTTGCATGTTTATTGAGTTCAGTGGGATTTATTCCTGTGCAATCATGGCTGGGATAGATAAAACTGACTATGGGGGAGGAGGAGGGGGAGAGTAGAGGAAAGGAGGGGGAGGGGGAAGGTGGGGATTGGAAGGAGAGAGGGAAGGAAGTGATTGGAATTGGAGGGCTGAAGGAAGGGGGAGGGAACGGGCAAAAGCGAGGTTATGGGAGGGAGGAGGGGAGGGCAGGTTTGATCATTTGCGTGCTTATTCAGTTCAGTGGGCTTTACTCCTGTGCAATCATGCTTAGGATAGGTGAAACTGACCTGGGGGAGGGGCAGGGAGGGGAGGAGGAGGGGAGAAGATTTGATGGGTGGGTACTGGGCAGAGGGGAAGCCCCTTTCCTTTCCAAAAGGAAAACATTGTGAACAGTATCATTCTTTTTCAGGGTTTCTCTCACCTTCTTATTCTGCAGCAGGCACATGTAGTCTCCCACCAAAATTTAAACCAAAGCTGTCCCTGGTTCACAACACAACACTGAGCCATTCCTCTCAAAATATTGTGGTCCCAGAAAGGCAGCCACTGACTTCCACACAGGTCATGTCTAGGCAGTGTCTGAATATATGGAAAAAAATATGAAAAAAACTGCCATGCAATCCATAGTCTAGGCACTGTGCATGGCTACTCACCATGGATAGCCAAGCAACCATTTCCCCTTTCTCCTTTTTTTATTTTGGCACCATAGACTGAATGTTTTTAAGCCAAAACAATAATCGCAGTACCTACTTCTTCAATGACCATGAGGTATGCATGCACCGATGTACAAAATTAATTAAAAGCTAATATTCCTCAAGAATTCTGTCTACTTCCTTTGTTTGGCTTCCAAATCAGTTGGCTGTTCCCCGCCATGGACCCTGTAAAAAAGGGAAAGTCTTTCAGAAGACTCTTCACAGTGGCTAAGACACATTGGTGTCATGGGTCCATTCTGTCTATGGCTATAGTGGGGTGGGTCTCTTAGCTATCACCAGAACAGCCATCCTTGGGAGACCTTTGTCATGACCGGAGGAACAGTCCAGGAAGTCTGTCAGAAGACTCTTCACAGTGGCTAAGACACATTGGTGTCATGGGTCCATTCTGTCTATGGCTATAGTGGGGTGGGTCTCTTAGCTATCACCAGAACAGCCATCCTTGGGAGACCTTTGTCATGACTGGAAGAACGGTCCAGGAAGTCTGTCAGAAGACTCTTCACAGTGGCTAAGACACATTGGTGTCATGGGTCCATTCTGTCTATGGCTATAGTGGGGTGGGTCTCTTAGCTATCACCAGAACAGCCATCCTTGGGAGACCTTTGTCATGACCGGAGGAACAGTCCAGGAAGTCTGTCAGAAGACTCTTCACAGTGGCTAAGACACATTGGTGTCATGGGTCCATTCTGTCTATGGCTATAGTGGAGTGGGTCTCTTAGCTATCACCAGAATGGCCATTCCTGGGAGACCTTTGTCATGGTCCAGGAAGTCTGTCAGAAGACTCTTCACAGTGACATGGACGGGTGGGGGTTTTCAGCGAGCATGGGGCGGGGAATGTTTGCCTGTAATGCAGGAACGTGAGTTTTGCCTGGATGAAACTAACAGCAGAAAATAGAAGAATAGCACCCCCCAGTGTCTGCAGACTTTACCTGCAGGAGACAAGGAAACACCACCACTTCAGTTAACATTTCAATATGGGGGCGCAGCAAGAAAAAACCCGAATGCAGTTAATGCGGGAGCATGTGAACACCAAAAACTAAAATCTGGAGCGAGGACGGACGTATATGAACCGTCCAAATCAATCCCACTGCAAAAAGAAGCATTTATAATGTGGATCCTGGGCCCCTTGTAAACAGGCCCATAGGGTTGCCAAAATTGAAATCGACTTGAAGGCACATAACAGTGTGATTTCATGTCTTTCCCTATGCTGAAATACCTGGTTGGAGCTTTTAAAAGAAAACAAACCTTTCATCATGAAGTTCAGACTCTTGTTTCCGTCCTTCACTTTTGCATAAAAAGTTTTTCTGCAAGACAACAGGGAATTTTGAATAGTTTAAAATGCCTTCTTGAAAAGTGGGGCAGGCGGGAGGGGGAGACAGAACCTCCCGCTGACCTTCCTTGTCTGAGAAATTAAATGGGGCAGCAGAACGCAGATTTAAGGACCTGAGCAGTATCAAATCCAGGACAGACTTCTCAGAAATGAATTTCCTCACACAGGCTCATCAGTTCCCCATACTTCCAGACTGGACACAATTAGGCGAGGTCTGGCAGGCGGAGATACTTTTGAGTTACTGGTTAGGACAATGCAAGGACAGACAGCTCCAAACTCCCTCCCAGGCACCAATAAGAGCTTTAAATCAGTTAGAGTAGCTCTGCTGCCGCCAGGCTACGGAAAGCAGCCGTCCTCTCCACCACACAACGTGAAAACAGCCGCTGCGGGAAGAGATTCTTGAATGACCTCAGTATCTTAGGCGTCTGTCTTTATAGTGCTCCTGCTCCCACCCTCTTTTCTTAGTGGCACCTGATCAGACAACTCTCAGAATAACAACAGCTCAGGACAAATCCTAAAACAGTTGATATCAGGCACGCACAAAAAGTTCATCATCCCAGCCTCAGGGTCAAACATCTCCCTCACCTCATAAACTTCAGCAAGTAGAATCAGGCAAACGCCTCCCAGCGCCCACATAAAACACCCAAAGCACTCGAGTCGTCGCCTCCCAGTAGACGCATCACCATGACTTGGACTCTTCACAATAAAAGAACCGAGCAGCACCTCATCAGTTCCTTTCTCCATAGATACAGTACTCTCAATAATTATGCATTCCCACTCTGTCTCTCTCACACGCTCAAACCGCTGTCCTGACACTGCCCCTGCTGGTTTTAGACAATCCCAAGTTTTCCGCCAAAATATTCTGCAGGCTCATGACACCAGGGACACACACATAGCATTCTCTCGCCAGCTTGACCCGTCGGAAAAATAACTAGTGCCTCGTCACTGCTTGTGCATGTGCAAGTATATTTGGTGGTGAGCTTCCCTGCCCTGAGGAGGCTGCCTCTCTCACCCCAGTGATGATGACAGAGTCTACCACTGAGAGCAGCAGAAAGAGGAGGGGAACACAGCTCAGGCTCCTCATGGCTTCCTCTTTTCTCTCCCTGGGGTTGCGTCTGTAGCTTTCTGCGCGTTAAACCTCTCTCAGGGTTTCCTTCAGGGCAGCAGCGACGGTGAGGAAGAGCAGAGCTGGATCTGGGGCCGCTCCCGCCGTTATAAAGCTTAGGGCTGCCTTTCAAAAGCAAGATGAGTCACCCACCCACCTACCCAGTAACGCTGCCGTCGGGGAGAGGGACAAAAGCACACGCAGAAACAGCCATAGGCACATAAACACAAAAACAAACGCACACCTCTTCTCACGCTCTCAAATCGGTTCACTCAGGCAGAAAGGTATACAAACAAGACTAAGAGGCTGCTTCCAGACTGGGTTGCAAATGGTGTTTGGTGGCAATAGTATATTTTTAAAAATATATATTTTCTGTAGAAAGGGTAAATTCGAATTAAATGAGGGGAGGGAATGAGCTGGCACTTTGATGCTATTACCATCATGGAGAGAAAACTTTTATGCATGAAGAGCACTGATCCCACAATAAAAAAAAGTCTGGAAGCATGAGTCCATGCAATCAAAACAAGGAACAACAATAGCCATCCAAAGAGTAATGTACAGTAATATATGTTCCAACATGGAAGGATATGCATACAAATGCGTGCAAAATCAAAGCAGATTATATCCCCAAAGAGATGTATTTGCCAAAACACAGACAGACAGGCTGGTTGAAAGAGCAATACAAAGAGCAAATAGATGGCAGAGTAAAGTATTCACATACAGGTGTACACAGAATCATGTGTGAGAGATACATACTGGAACATAGTAGGGTAATGATACTGGGTTTGGGTGTAGGAGAGGCAGATTCAAATGCCCTCCCAGCTTTGAGAGTTTCTGAGAGGTCTTGGTAAAGTCACTGTCTCTCAGTGTACCAGTTGTGTGCTTGAATGAGACTGACTTTGGGCACAGTTTACTATCGGAAACAGACATAAACTACTAAACTAAACTACTTTGTACAGGGAAAAGTACTATAGAAAAAAGTTGCAATTTTGAAACACACATCCACGGGTTTTCACACAGAGGACATGCTTCCTGGGTGATACCCACACAGCTATGTTTTGTGGCACATATTTCATCCCCATCCACTACTAATTTGTCAATCCCTGACCTTTTCAGACTGGACTAATGTGCATTATAAACTTTGTAGGCAGACAACTCACTTAACCTTTTTACTTTCTACTCCATCTCTGTCATACAGTTGTCTCTTTTTCTTTTCTTTAAGAAGTTTCAATTCTGCTTTTGCAAAGTTGAAGGTAGAATCCTTTCTCTCCATATGTATGCCTGGTTTTCAAAGTAAACTCATAGTTTATCAGAAATAATTTTAAATATATCTGAGTGAGAACAAATAAAACTTTTAATTATCTTGAAAATAAATCCTGTTTAGTCCATTTCTGGTCAGTAACTATCAAACCTATTCATTGGACTATGGTGTTTAATGGGATTATTCTGGAATGATTTTCTTTACAAAATGGGTATATGATATTTATAATTTGGTTATAAACTTGCAGGAAACAAAAATCCACTCATCATGGAGGTCAAAGAGGGGAAATAATGGTTCCTGGATCCATGATTAATGCAAACATACATAGATTTACTGAAAAAATGTTTTTTAAAAAAAAACCATTGAAAACCTTTAACTTTTTGCAGAATATTAATAATGGGCACAATCTAGACAAAGCTAAGCCCTTTTAAGCACCATTGATAAGCAGAAGTTAAGTACATCCTTATGTCTCTCCCACTTAAATCAACTGGATTGTGTCTGATATATCTAAAAGAAGTAATTATTCATTTTTCAGTATTCAGAATAGCATATTTGAAGCCAAAACATGTTGTCCTTTGTGGACTTTTAACAAAACAACCAGATGAAACTAAATGTAAAGATACAATTGTTCCATACATTATCAAACCTTTTAAAATATTATCTTTAACAATTACATTGCACTTTTTAAACACAAACTGTTCAAGATTGTCAAGCCTAAAGCAGAATATCATCTAGTGAAACAAATATGGAATGTTCATGCATTTCTGCACTTTGCTACAAATTTCTTTGGCCAAGATCTAGAAGTAGTAGAGCAATTTATGTTAATCCTATATTTAGCCTTCAAGCTGAGAATGTCCACAAGTGGTAAAATATGACATCTCTGAAATGTAGAAAAATCTCTGGGGAAAACTGGAGCAAAAGGACAGTTATGTGCTCTGGCATTCAATCCCTGCCAAGTTGAGATAGCTCTAAACTGCAAAGCCTCTCCAGTCCCCTGCCTTTGTCATCGGAAAAAGTGAGTCTATTCCCTTCTTTGGGATTCTAGACTAGAATGAGGAGGATTCAGATGCACACATTCCCCACTTAGGTTAATAATAATGTGTGAAGCAGTCCTAATAATATCAAGTATATACAAAAAAGATAAAATCAGGGAGTGATGACAGAGCTCTTTGAAACTGCATCTGACAAACTGGCCTTGAGTTCACAAAAGCATATGTACAATAAATGTGTTAGTCTTTAAGATGCCAGAAGACTCTTTGATTGTTTTTGCTTCAAGACAAACTGTGAACTGGAAACTTTGAAATTGTGTTAATGGTATAGAATATTTTTCCTGTAAATTGATTTTTGTTGTCTCTTGCTTATTGTGCACATTTCCATCCATTAAAATAATTGAAAACTCCCAGTCTTTCAGGTTTCTTAAAGTAATCAGCACATATACAGATACATACAACGATGCATATAACTGCATAAGAATACTGAAGTATAGTAGTGACTCTTCTATGCATATTATATATGGGTATGTGGGGTTTTGGGGCATATTATTAGTCTGGCTTTTTAAAAAAAATGCATGAGTGGCTTGAACATAAGTAGGTGCTTAATGTAAAAGGTGGTCCAATGGGGACAAAGCTTGATCAGGTCTGAACCATTACATTCTGTGTATAATCCATTAAAAATGGATATCCCTATTTTATTATTTATTTATTAGATTTATATCCCACCCTTCCTCCTAGTAGGAGCCCAGGGCGAGTATATCTTGAATCTTGTGCTATGAATGTTTAATCTTCAATTAGTACAATTTCTGCTGTAGTGTAGCTCAGTGAAGATTATCACAATTATACCAGACCAGATCAACTGGCTGTGGGGCTTAGAAGTGAATGGGCAGCTCCTGCATGAGCAAAGATTCCAAATTCATTTCAATGTTGACAGCTTCATTTGTGGATTGTGAGATTTCATTGCATATATAGCTATTTGCTACATGAAAGTAAATTACCATTCTTGCTCCTGTGGTAATTGTTATACAGTGTATAGATAGTTTTGAGTTTTGGATTGGGCTGAGTTCATAATTTCCATATTGATAAATCCCTTATGTGCTGGATTATATTTGGGCTATACCTTTTAAGACCATAGTCTGTTTGGATTTTTGTACAGACCTGGATGTACTGACTCGGCACATCCAGTCTTCACAGGTCACAGAGCAGCTCTGTTGTTGCCTATACACTAAACCCCTCTTATACCACAGAACAAATTAAGAACCTGACAGGGTCAGAACAGATGACACAGTCAGTGTTTAATTTGTAGAAAAAGAGATACTTAGGTTCAAGCCTGGAAACATCTGATGGGTTGTCTGGAAACTCTTCCCATTAATCCCTGATGTGTGAGGATTCTCTACAGTTACTCAGTATACTCAGTATTCAGCACCAACACAGAAGCCGTGGCTCAAATTAAATCCTAGACACAATGTACAAAAATAAATTGTACACCAAAAAAAAAGCACCTGTACAGAAAGGTTCTTTCCAAGCCTACATGTGTCTCTCATCACGAGTTGCACATTAACTTATGTGTAAACACGTCATCACAAAAGCATGATATTTTATGATGTTCAGCCCACAGTCATCACAGCCCGTTAAGTTGTTGCATTCTACTTTAAATTACAGGGGGAATGATCAAAAGAGCACTGAATCTAAGTTTAAGTAAAAAAGAAAGTTATTTATTGTTACAAACTACCAATATAGCTATGGAGAGTAAAATGGCTGTGTGTGGGTGAAACTGCCAGAAATGATTACAAAAGATAAAATTGTTTATTCAGAGCAAGTCTTCTGCATAGATATCACCAAAACCACACTGTTTGGATCAATAGCTTACATTTGTTTGTTCCTAAGATAAAGATAGATGGAGGTGGGGGAACATTGAAAAATGGAAATGGAGTGCCTTCAAGTCAATCCCGACTTATGGCTACCCTATGAATAGGGATTTCATGGTAAGCGGTATTCAGAGGGGGTTACCATTGCCTCCCTCTGAGGCTAGTCCTCCCCAGCTGGCTAGGGCCTGCTCAGCTTGCCACAGCTGCACAAGCCAGCCCCTTCCTTGTCCGCAACTGCCAGCTGGGGGGCAACTGGGCTCCTTGGGACTATGCAGCTTGCCCACGGCTGCACAGGTGGCAGGGCACATAACCCCTGAGCCACTCATTGTGGGGGTGATCTTTAGCTGGCCCTTTACACCCAGGTGACACAAGCAGGGATTTGAACTCGCAGACTCTGGACTCCCAGCCAGGGTCTCCTCCCCACTGTGCTATACCAGCTGTACGGGGGAACATTACTGTTTCTGTAAAAATGCAAATAACATGGTTTTGGGCCACATGAGGACCAAAATGATAATATGTTCTGTGAAATGGAGGAGACAGAGACAAATGCAATGGTTAAAACACTGATTGATACCTGATCTAAGTAGAAGAGAAGAAGTAGGAATAGGTTCCTGAGGTTCAAGGTTCAGGATCACTGCTATAAATTGTTGTTATATGCCTTCAAGTTGATTACGACTTATGCTGACCCTATGAACTGTTTTTGAATATATTCATACGGTTTTTATGGTAAGAGGTATTCAGAGGTGGTTTACCATTGCCTTCCTCTAAGCCCATGGCACCTGGTATTCACAGGCAGTCTCCCATCCAAGTACTAACCAGGCCTGACCCTGTCATGACCACCAGACCCTCAAGGTACTGGGTGCACGCATCAGACTCAGACCCCCACCCTTAGGGAAATGAGACTGGAACCAAAAAGCTATTACTTCACCCTTGCCAAGGCTGTGTATGCTCACAACAACCCTGCAAGGTAGAAGGTAGGCTGCCACCACCCCTGTATACTGGTCCACTCAGAGCCAGGGGATCTCTGAGCCCAGAAGATATATAAAACCAAGGTCCTAAAAGGCAAGAGTCACAGATACACTCCTTGCCAGGCACCTCTGGTTTAACACTTAAAATCCAAGCCTTTAACTTCTTAACCCTCTTTGGTAGTTAGTGACTGAGATTGGTCAAGGTACTGAATCCAGAACCACCCCTTCTCTCAATTGAACACACCAGGTTAAATAGAAGTAGCTTTATTAAGATATATAAGTGCACATAACACATATAGCAGCAAGTAATCCTTTAAGACCATTCACCCAACAGGGGTTAGGTTCTTACAAGAGAATTCATACACACAACAAGAAAATAACAGACTAACTCACCTAACTACTTACACACGAGGTAGTTGGTTGCGTGGCACCTCTCCTAAGAGAGATGGATGTTCAACATAAAGCAATGGAACCAGACATAGGTTGCCTTCCCATAAGCAACCCCTGGAACCATAAGGCAGAAAGGTTTGGAACTCTGGTGCCAGTCAGCATAGGCAGAGAACAGAGAACAAAGGCTATGGGTCTCTAGCCCTATACTTAAGGGAAAAGGATCCTAACGGTCCAAAATTAATTGACCAATCAGGAATTGGCTGATGTAACTTTCTTCTCGATGTTTCTCACATTTTCGCGCCTTCAGGCCCCCCTCCCAACTGTGTTTTTCAACTGTACAGGCCAAGGATGACCTTGGGTACCAGGCACTTGCTAATCAGCAAAGATAAACAGGTGCAGCTTGTTAAGGCTTCTCTAACCATCTTCAGCTGGGAAGTGAAACTCAAATTTGCAAATTGGCACAGGCTTGTCTTTTCTAACTGTAACCGTCTCCCAGAGTCCCTTACTGGAGGCAAAGTATTGTTATTAGATTTTTAATAACTCATGACCATTACAGGTTCATGACAGACCGTGCTTAGCTTCCGAGATCAGATGAGATCTGGCATGTTCAGAGTAGAGATGGGGGAGAATATATATAAAAAAATCAAACCTGGTGGCAGATCCCAACTGAATTTGCTCTTTTGTTATCCCTTTGAAGTGGCACCAATCTCTTGCGGCGGGCCCCGGCTGTAATCAGCATGGTTTTTTGCGGCCGTGACTGCTATCAGCAAGAATTTTTTTTTCAAAATCCTCCCCCTATTTTATGTAATTTTTTTCATAATTAAGATGTTGTGTCAACTACAGCATTTCCATTTGTCCATTATATATTACAATTTTTTTGGTTATTATTGCAATATAATGCAAAATAAATTTGGCTATATATGTCTTCAAAGTTAATTGTCAAATCATACTGCAATGTCATGTTTTTCAAACAAGATATCTCAGAGCATTCTGAATCTCTAGCATGGGAAACATTACAATGATGACACTGACCCACGCTACCTGCCTCGCCCCTGCCCCTCTTTCATTGCTGCTGTCCTGAGCTAACCAAGAGCTATCTCTCTCTCACTCTCACTCTCTCTGTGCTAAATGTGTGTGTGTGTCTCTGTGTGATGAAAAAAACCAAAAAACCACGTGGAACACTGTGATCATTCATTCACATCAGCGACCTAAAAGTTACACAATGTTTTTCCTGCTGCCAAAAAAACATATAGAACACTGTGATCTGATCATCCATTCATGGTAGCTACCCTAAAATTATGGAATGTTTTTCTCCATTGCCAAAAAACTATGTGAAATGCTGTCATTTACATAAATATCTACAAAAACAATTAAATAATTTTTGCAACCCAAAAAAAACCCTGTGGATTGAATCACTTGAAAACGCGTTCAGCAGATCGAATCAGCAAGTGCCAGAGAAAGAAAGAAAGAAAAAAAGGACAGACTGGTAAAGAAACAAGGGACTATCAAAATGCATGTGGATTGGCACCATGCAGTGAACCCCAGCCCTAGTTCAGGGTAGTATGGCCATAGGCCTGCTATATATCACCAAGCACAAATTCTTGCTGGCTAACTAAATAGCCCCCCTCTAGGATGCACACCTTAACATGGTGAGGGGGTTTGAGAATGTTAAAGAAGCTGAGAACAATGCCATCAGGAGTCTAGACCAAGAGGCTAGACTCCTAGCAGGGGCACCCAAGGCAGAATGGTCAAAGCTGAGACACCAGACTAAGATGCATCCAAACTCAGAGGAAGGCAATGGTAAACCACCTCTAAATACCTCTTACGCCGAAAACCCTATGAGCAGAGTATCCAAAATACAACACGAGATAGTGATGGAAGATGAGACCCCCCAGGTCACAAGGCACTCAATGAGCTACTGGGGAAGAACAAAGGACAAGTATGAGTAGCGTTGTGAGTAATGACGCAGCTGGGTCAAAGCCGAAAAGAAGCCCAGAGGCTGATGTGCACAGATACAAAAAGAGATTCCAGAGTTGTACAATGCACGCAATAGGCACATAGAATGTGAGAAGCATGAACTAGGGAAAGTTAGCAATTGTCAAGCAAGAAATGGAACGTATCAACAATACAACACTTGGCATGAGTGAATTAAAATGGATGGGAATGGGACACTTTCAGTAGTTGTTGTTGTTATGTGCCTTCAAGTCGATTACGACTTATGGCGACCCTATGAATCAGTGACCTCCAAGAGCATCTGTCATGAACCACCCTGTTCAGATCTTGTACGTTCAGGTCTGTGGCTTCCTTTATGGAATCAATTCATCTCTTGTTTGGTCTTCCTCTTTTTCTACTTCCTTCTGTTTTTCCAAGCATTATTGTCTTTTCTAGTGAATCATGTCTTCTCATGATGTGTCCAAAGTATACACTTTCAGTCAGGCAACTACAAAATATTTTATGCAGGAAATGAGAAATTAAGAAGAAACGGGGTTGCTTTAATAGTGAGAAGTGATGTAGCAAAAACAATTAAGAGCTATAATGCAAGGTCTGAACGAGTTATATCAATGAGATTTAACGGGAAACCTATTAACATAACCATCATCCAAGTCTACGCTCCAACGGCAAATGCAGAGGAAGAGGAATTCGGGAGATTTTATGAAGTTGATCATAAAAGAGGAATTGGGGAGATTTTA
The DNA here is from genome assembly GCF_030035675.1 of Rhineura floridana. NCBI lineage: Eukaryota > Metazoa > Chordata > Lepidosauria > Squamata > Rhineuridae > Rhineura > Rhineura floridana. The sequence goes on along the minus strand of NC_084482.1, from coordinate 173,254,605 downwards.
TGAAGAAATTTGTCACACACCAAAACAAGATGTGCTGATAATCATGAGGGACTGGAATGGAAAAGTAGGGAACAGAGAAGACCTAGGAACTGTGGGAAAATGGGGTTAGGAGATAGAAATGAAGCAGGAGAAAGACTTACTGAATTCTGTGAAGCCAATAATTTGTTTCTCTCAAGCACATTTTTAAGCAACCAAAAACATGACTGTACATGTGGACATCACCAAATGGTCAATAATGATTATTGATTTGACCAAATGGTCAAATTGATTATATAATTGGTAGCAGAAGATGGAGAAGTTCCATACTTTCTGCAAAAAGCAGAATGTGGTACAGATTATGCACTGGTCATATAGAAAATTAGTGTAAAGCTAGAGAAGAACAATAAGCAATCATAACGCCAAAATAGAATTTAAATAACATCCCAGAAGCATATAAAGATCAAATAAGGAACAGATTTGAGGCTTTAGACTTAGTTGACAGAGAATCAGAAGAACTATGGAATGAAGTCAGAGACATTATCAGGGAAGAATACAAAAAGACAATACCTCTAGTTAAAAAGGGAGAAAGACCTCAATGGATGACTGATGAAACTCTTAAAATGGTTAAAGAGAAAAGGAAAGCAAAAGCAAAAGGAGACAGAAACACGGTTAGAACCCTAAATGCAACAATACAGCGACTAGTACGTAGGGACAAAGAGAACTATTACAATAGGTATTGTATAGAAATAGAAGAGGATAACAAAAAGGGTAGAACAAGCTGTATTCAAAAAGATTAGAGAAATTAAAGGGAAATTTAAACCAAGGGTAGGGATGTTGAATAATCAACAGGGGAACACACTGAATGACCGAGATGAAATAAAAGGAAGATGGAAGCAATACACTGAAGAACTCTATAAAAGAGATGCCAGGATGTACAGATTCATTCACGGAGGAACCGTATGATGAAGAACCACAAAATTTAGAATGTGAGGTGAAAGCTGCTCTTAAAATACTTGGAAGAAACAAATCACCAAGAACAGGTGGCATACCAACAAGCAACTGAGACTGAATCTGTCCAAACTTTGACAAAGAATTGTCAACAAATATGGAAAACTAAACAATGGCTGACAGAATGGAAGTGTTCCATATACATCCCAATTCCAAAGAAAGGGGATCCCAGGGAATGCAGTAATTATCGAACTATTGCCTTAAGAACATAAGAACATAAGAAGAGCCTGCTGGATCAGGCCAGTGGCCCATCTAGTCCAGCATCCTGTTCTCACAGTGGCCAACCAGGTGCCTGGGGGAAGCCCGCAAGCAGGACCTGAGTTCAAGAACACTCTCCCCTCCTGAGGCTTCCGGCAACTGGTTTTCAGAAGCATGCTGCCTCTGACTAGGGTGGCACAGCACAGCCATCACGGCTAGTAGCCATTGATAGCCCTGTCCTCCATGAATTGGTCTAATCTTCTTTTAAAGCTGTCCAAGCTGGTGGCCATTACTGCATCTTGTGGGAGCAAATTCCATAGTTTAACTATGCGCTGAGTAAAGAAGTACTTCCTTTTGTCTGTCCTGAATCTTCCAACATTCAGCTTCTTTGAATGTCCACGAGTTCTAGTATTATGAGAGAGGGAGAAGAACTTTTCTCTATCCACTTTCTCAATGCCATGCATAATTTTATACACTTCTATCATGTCTCCTCTGACCCGCCTTTTTTCTAAACTAAAAAGCCCCAAATGCTGCAACCTTTCCTCGTAAGGGAGTCGCTCCATCCCCTTGATCATTCTGGTTGCCCTCTTCTGAACCTTTTCCAACTCTATAATATCCTTTTTGAGATGAGGCGACCAGAACTGTACACAGTATTCCAAATGCGGCCGCACCATAGATTTATACAACGGCATTATGATATCGGCTGTTTTATTTTCAATACCTTTCCTAATTATTGCTAGCATGGAATTTGCCTTTTTCACAGCTGCCGCACACTGGGTCGACATTTTCATTGTGCTGTCCACTACAACCCCGAGGTCTCTCTCCTGGTCGGTCACCGCCAGTTCAGACCCCATGAGCATAGATGTGAAATTAAGATTTTTTGCTCCAATATGCATAATTTTACACTTGTTTATATTGAATTGCATTTTCCATTTTTCCGCCCATTCACTCAGTTTGGAGAGGTCTTTTTGGAGCTCTTCACAATCCCTTTTTGTTTTAACAAACCTGAACAATTTAGTGTCGTCAGCAAACTTGGCCACTTCACTGCTCACTCCTAATTCTAGGTCATTAATGAACAAGTTGAAAAGTACAGGTCCCAATACCGATCCTTGAGGGACTCCACTTTCTACAGCCCTCCATTGGGAGAACTGTCCGTTTATTCCTACTCTCTGCTTTCTGCTTCTTAACCAATTCCTTATCCACAAGAGGACCTCTCCTCTTATTCCATGACTGCTAAGCTTCCTCAGAAGTCTTTGGTGAGGTACCTTGTCAAACGCTTTTTAAAAGTCTAAGTACACTATGTCCACTGGATCACCTCTATCTATATGCTTGTTGACACTCTCAAAGAATTCTAATAGGTTACTGAGACAGGACTTTCCCTTGCAGAAGCCATGCTGGCTCTGCTTCAGCAAGGCTTGTTCTTCTATGTGCTTAGTTAATCTAGCTTTAATAATACTTTCTACCAGTTTTCCAGGGACAGAAGTTAAGCTAACTGGCCTGTAATTTCCGGGATCCCCTCTGGATCCCTTTTTGAAGATTGGCATTACATTGGCCACTTTCCAGTCCTCAGGCACGGAGGAGGACCCCAGGGACAAGTTACATATTTTAGTTAGCAGATCAGCAATTTCACATTTGAGTTCTTTGAGAACTCTCGGGTGGATGCCATCCGGGCCCGGTGATTTGTCAGTTTTTATATTGTCCATTAAGCCTAGAACTTCCTCTCTCATTACCACTATTTGTCTCAGTTCCTCAGAATCCCTTCCTGCAGATGTTAGTTCAGGTTCAGGGATCTGCCCTATATCTTCCACTGTGAAGACAGATGCAAAGAATTCATTTAGCTTCTCTGCAATCTCCTTATCGTTCTTTAGTACACCTTTGTCTCCCTTATCATCCAAGGGTCCAATCGCCTCCCTAGATGGTCTCCTGCTTTGAATGTATTTATAGAATTTTTTGTTGTTGGTTTTTATGTTCTTAGCAATGTGCTCCTCAAATTCTTTTTTAGCATCCCTTATTGTCTTCTTGCATTTCTTTTGCCAGAGTTTGTGTTCTTTTTTATTTTCTTCATTTGGACAAGACTTCCATTTTCTGAAGGAAGACTTTTTGCCTCTAAGAGCTTCCTTGACTTTGCTCGTTAACCATGCTGGCATCTTCTTGGCCCTGGCGGTACCTTTTCTGATCTGCGGTATGCACTCCAGTTGAGCTTCTAATATCCCATGCAAGTACAGTAATGCTCAAGATTCTACAAAAAAGGCTCTTACCATATATGGAGCGAGAAATGCCAGACGTCCAAGCTGGATTTAGAAAGGGAAGAGGCACCGGAGATCATATCGCAAACATACGTTGGATAATGGAACGGACCAAGGAATTTCAGAAGGAAATCACCCTATGCTTTATAGATTACAGCAAAGCCTTTGATTGTTTAGATCAGGAAACACTATGGAATGCTTTAAAAGAAATGGGGATGCCACAGCATCTGATTGGTCTGATATGCAACCTATACTCTGGACAAGAGGCTACTGTAAGGACAGAATAGAGAGAAACCGATTGGTTCCCCATCGGAAAGGGTGTGAGACAGGGGTGCATTTTATCACCCTATTTGTTTAATCTGCACGCAGAACATATCATACGGAAAGTGGGATTGGACCAAGACGAAGGAGGTATGAAAATTGGAGGGAGAAATATCAATAATTTAAGATATGCAGACGGCACCATACTATTAGCAGAAACCAGTAATGATCTGAAAAGAATGATGATGAAAGTTACAGAGGCAAGCACAAAAGCAGGACTACAGCTGAACGTCAAGAAGACTAAAGTAATGACAACAGAAGATTTATGTAACTTTAAAGTTGACAATGAGGACACTGAACTTGTCAAGGATTATCAATACCTCGGCACAGTCATTAACCAAAATGGAGACAATAGTCAAGAAATCAGAAGAAGGCTAGGACTGGGGAGGGCAGCTATGAGAGAACCAGAAAAGGTCCTCAAATGCAAAGATGTATCTCTGAACACCAAAGTCAGGATCATTCAGACCATGGTATTCCCAATTTCTATGTATGGATGTGAAAGTTGGACAGTGAAAAAAGCAGATAAGAGAAAAATCAACTCCTTTGAAATGGGGTGTTGGAGGAGAGCTATGCACATATCATGGACTTCGAAAAAGAGAAATAATGGGTTGTTAGAAAAAATTAAACCAGAACTATCTCTAGAAGCTAAAATGATGAAACTGAGGTTATCATACTTTGGACACATAATGAGAAGACATGATTCACTAGAAAAAACAATAATGCTAGGAAAAACAGAAGGGAGTAGAAAAAGAGATGGATTGATTCCATAAAGGAAGCCACAGACCTGAACTTACAAGATCTGAACAGGGTGGTTCATGGCAGATGCTATTGGAGGTCACTGGTTCAAAGGGTTGCCATAACTGTAGATGCCAAAGGTTGATCCTGGAAACTTCTGCATGAAACATTTCACATTTATATGTAATCTCTTTCTGGTTTTTTATATTATTGAAAAGACAGATAAGCTTTCAAGAAATTACCACAGCCTATGTTTCCTTCTTTAAATAAAGTGTTTATTAAAATGCCTAGCTGTAATATAGGTGTGTTTAGCTTTTGTTAATATGTTGATTACAGAAAATATGAGAAACAAGATAGGTGATACTAGCAGTACTAATGTATCTTCAGTATTCACCGAGACCTTCTTCATACTGTTATATTGATGGCATGGCTGCCATTGACAAGATTACATAGGTGCTTTTCTGTGTAGGAAGCCATTTATATGTAGTGACTCCCATGGGGTTTGGTTGATTTGAATTACAGAATTAAAGCTTTTTCTTGGCATTGTTAAAATCAGCTTGAACCACAGGGAAACCATTTCACACAGAGATGGCTTCCTATTAGAAGCCCTAATGGAGTGGAGATTGCTGAGTGAATCACTACTTGGCTCTTACAAACTACCTTTTGTAGTTTGAAAATGTATCCATCCTAGTATTAGAACTCTCTCTATACATATTGTTATGAGTATGGAGGTTAGAATGGATGATCCCTGTGGGCCCACGGTGCCTTGGAATGAGGAACTCGCTCTGCTGGTCAGATGAGTCTCTTTTGTTAAGATAATAGAGTGGCCAGGTAGGATAATGGGTCTATCAGTTGCCCAGCAACTGCTGAAGGGGCCAAGATCCTTTTGTCATTGAAACTCTTCAGGAGAGCCTCCCCCCCTCCTGGCAGCTAGCAGAAGTTTTTGCTTGGAGTGTGTGTGAAGTGTCTAGAGAATGGCTCCTGCAACCCAGATGGAAAAGCTGGATATTGGACTGCTGATGCCTTGAACCCCTTCCATCCTAAGCTCAGGTTGGAATGTGTGTAAATAAATAAACCATATTTCATAAAGACACCACAGTCTCCGCTGACCTTCTTCCCAAAGGAAACCAAACCCTGGAGGAGTGCAGGAACCCCAGAAATCTCACTGCTTGGAGATTGGGGAGGCATGCAACAATATCTTAATAGAAAAGTAAACAAATTATTATGAAGAAATGTCCCAGCTATGTGCTGCAGCAGTATTACTGATTATATACCTTTCCAGTTACAGGAAAGTGATGTTTTCTGAGACTTCTTCATTTCTCCATCTAAATACACAGAAATAACAGAACTACAAAGGGCTGCATGAAAGAATAACGGTAGATGTCACCAAAGTATAGTGCACATCCTCTTCCTTGGATGGAAAGCAGTGATTCTCAAATTGTGAGGCAGGCTTCCTTGGGTATACAAGACTCCTGGAGGGTGAAGGGCACAAATTTTTAAATTGTGTTTTAAATTGTTTTTAAAATATGTGTTTTAAATTGTATATTTGTTTTAATGTTTTTGGTTGCTGTAAACTGCCCAGAGAGCTTCGGCTATGGGGCGGTATACAAGAGCAATAAATAAATAAATAAAATAAGTTACCAGCTACTACCTGCTGGGAATCACAGGTGAAGACAGTGCAGTTGTGCTCAGGTTCTGCTTGCAGGCTTCCCCTGGACATCTAGTTGGCCACTCTGAGAACGGGATGCTGTACTAGATGAACCTTTAGTTTGATCCAGCATGGCTCTTTTTATGTTGTTAAAGGACCCTGAAGCAGACAAGCCAGAGGCACATTTCCCCCACAGCACAAAAGCTTAACATTAAATCCACCAAAATTGCTATGCTATCCAAAGAAGTTGCAGAGAAATGGGACATCTTATCACAACAGCATCTTCCCCTCCTATCTATTGCCCTGACTAACTGGCTTTAGGAAGAGGCAGCGTGCGATATTCTGTTCTACTCCTCTTCTAATACCATTCGTGAATGCCCAACTCATTGGTTCTTATGTACACAGCATAAAGATCCATAAGGATCCACAGTATCCACACGTTGAAGAGATGGCTGCTAGTGGGTTCAGGATCTCAAGTTTAGAAGGGTAGCCAAGTTCAAAGTGTTTGAGAAACATTAGCTTAAAGACATGCAGTTTTACAGTCCCATTTCTTATTCCTGTTCCTAAAACACAGCAGCCGTTGTGTTGTTACTTAGGTAAAACCATACCTGTAGTTTGGGGGTCACCAATCTTTTAGAGCTCAAGGGCATATTTCCAAATCTGAGAAACTGTTGTGGGCATCACACACCACAACCAAGCGTACTGCAACCTATTAATGCTTCCTTCAAGTCTAATTTTACCCATGGATACCATGTAGTCAATCCCTGATGCAGTTTAAGGTATTTTGTGTCTTAAGGCCTGGAATAATAATTAATGAATGCAATCTTGCAAGTCTTTCCCTAATTCAGAAGTAAGAATATTAATTAGGTCTGTGGATATTATAGAAGAATAAAAACTTCAAAGCTTCTTGTCATCAAAATGAGGGGAAAAGTAAGTAATGTTTCAAGCCACAGGTGATGCAGGAGGACTATGATTAGAATTTGTCTTTTATTCAATTTAAATTTAAAGTAGCCATGGAGAGGGGGTTCTAATATTAATTTGAATAATAGTGCTGGGGTGAATGTGTTCACCACCACAATTTTCCAGATCTAAATTGTCCATCCACAGCTGCTATTAGCCCCCTACCTTCCCCTGGTGCCATCCATGAAACTCTAAAAAAGAGAAAAATATTGTGCAATCTACTCATGAATCCCCAATGTTATGTGTAGTTTGGCTCTAAGTGGTTACATGTTATTGTAGTTTTCCTTTGCATTGTAAATGACCATGAGCTTGTGGTCATTTTTAAACAAAGCCTTTTTTCTTTCCACTGAAAATCAATGTGAATGTATTGTCTTCACCTTTTCTTTTGTGTGTTCCAGTTGATCAAGGCTAGAGTAGGGAAATAACCATTCCAGTAAGAAATATAGTAGAGAGATTTTTAAAGTTAAATTGTGAAGTAATACTCGAGAGGGTAACAGCTGTACACATTGTATAATAATATGAAGACTATTTACATTTACTCACAATGCACAGCACTCTTTACACAGTATAAGTCTTTATAGGAGTGTCCTTGAGTCCATCTGAAGAACATCTATCAATAATAAAAAGTTATTGTCCATAAAACAGATGGGGATCAAAAGTATATAATCTTTACAATGGTGGACAAAACCAAGAATTTTAATTTAGCTTAATGTTTACCTGCTTTTGTACTTAAGTGTGTGAAAGAAACTTAATACACCCTTTAGAAATATTTCTTTTTAAGATTCAAAGATATAATCTTATGTGTTCATGCATTGTTTGCTGATATCCTCATGTTAAATTGTCATCAAATAAAAATCACTTACGTTTCTGAGCTCTATTCAAGGTGCTGGTTTTGACCTATAAAGCCTTACACGACTTGGGACCACAATACTTGATGGAACACCTCTCCCAATACAAACTCACCCATACACTACATTCAAGATGGGACTTGCTTCTGAGTAAACATGCATAGGATTATACTATAAGTATGTTTGCAGATTGTGTAAATAATAAACATCTTTGACATTCATCCTTATATAAATATTTCTTCATAGTCTATCTTGATATGTATCTGATTTCACACTATGGTTGTAAATTATTATTTACAAATAATTTCCTCTACATTTTAAGTGTGCTCTTCTTCCTTGGGGCAGTTATGGCCCCCCTCTGTTGTTTTCACCCTGAAGGGCAGATTAGGCTGAGTGATGGTGCATAGCCCATGGTCACTCCAACAACATTGTCACTTATTTCCATTTTAAAATTTAATTAAAATGATTTATATGCAGTCAAGATTTACATGATGATGCACCTTGTTATTTACATGATGGTTTGTTTCTTGCCCAATAGTGGTAAAAGAGAATTCACATACTGGAAAGTGTGACTTCAATTGCTATTGTTCCCAATCTGCTGCCTGTGAAGGTGGACCAAAGCACGTATGTTTTCTCTCTGTCAATTATTACTCACTGGAATTGGGTTGGCTGTCAAAGTGGTTTATAGCAGCCCACAGAGTAGGCAGGAAGGGGCAGAGAATCTTCTTAACTCTTACTCATTTCTCAAACCTCTCTCTGCAGTGAAGGGTGAAGTCTGTAAAGAAGTTTGGAGCAGCCACGTTAAAAGGCAGGCAGGGCATTCCAGGCAGGGGGTTGCCAGCCCTGTTTTGATAATGGATATAGTTGCAGAGGATCCCTAGTCAAGCCTTACCAACAGCACATTCCTAACAATATCTGCTCAGAAGTAAATCCTGTTGACTTCTATAGGGCTTAGTCCCTTAGAAAGTGTGTTTAGAATTGCAGCCTTCAGGGGCATCCGTCTTTACTCCTGAGTGCTTCCATCTAACATCTCCTCAACACTCGGTTTTCCTCCTACAATGGCCTTCTAGTGACTGGCCTGGCCTGAGGGCAGTTAAACCCTTCTTGCCAGAAGCAAGTAGGCTAGATTGAATGTTCCTTATCCAGGCTGTCTAAGCAGGTGAGAAGGAATGATCCCGTCACGTCAGCTGGACCTGGAAATACCCTCATTTATATAAGATTTCCGTCTTAATTTCCAATCAAAGAATTTTTTTTGTTTGAGTGGTATGCTCCAAACAACTGTGGCTGATTCTTAATGTATCATGCTTAATGATATCACTAGGGTCCGCCCCATGACATCACCAGGGTCTGGAATGCTTCTGACCTGGCAACCCTATCAGTGTCCCATCAGTACTGAAAAAGTCTATTAAGCAATATACATTTTGAGTATAATTAGATTATACACTGACCCCTTATTTCTGAGCCCTGGGTGATATTCAAGTGGTATAAATGGAGATGTTCCTGGTGCTAGTTGAGCCTTTCTTTTTAGTGTTCCTGTTCTGACTTTTATAATGGACCAACATGGCTGCCTGCTAGGGTTGCCAGGTTCATGGCCTGAGACTGATCCTGTATGTTTAGGAGAAAAGAAAGTCAGCCAAGTGCAGGTGTTCTTGCAACACTGTAATGGAAAAAACCACAAGGTGGAATTCTCCCTTCTCAATGCACAACTTTTAAAGATACAGAAAACCTCTTGGTTGCCAGGCCTGGCCTTCAAGAGGTCTTCTGTAGCTTTAAAAGTTGTGCAGGAGGAAGGGAGAATTCCACCTTGTGGTTTTTCCCATTAAAGTGTTGCAAGAACACCTGCACTTGGCTGACTTTCTTTTCTCCTAAAGCGACAGGATCAGCCTCAGGTCCTGAACCTGGCAACCCTGAATCAAACTGACATCCTTTCTGATCTGCAGTATACAATTTGTATTAGCCTGTAGTTGTTTAAAGTTACATTTAAGCTTTCTGCAGATATCTGATCCTCTTAATAGCACTTTTCTGCTTACTTTACACTAGAGTGGAGCTGAAATTTCTCAGAAGACATTTTTCAGAGAACATTTATGAAATTTCCCTTTTTTTCAACACTCCCCCTTTAAAAATAATACTCTTCAGAATTTTCTCTGAATATTCTCCACTATTTATTTTGTTGTGGGCACCATTCCCCTCTCTCCACAATGGCCTGGAATGATGCTAAGTCTGGAATATTATGGAGGATACAAAACTTTGGTCAGGCTGCCAACTCTCTCTCTCTCTCTCTCTCTCTCTCTCTCTCTCTCTCTCTCTCTCTCTCTCTCTCTCTCTCTCTCTCACACACACACACACACACACACACACACACACACACACACACACACACACACACACACACACACACACACACACACACACACACACACACACACACACACACACACACACACACACACACACACACACACACACACACACTACTCCACAACACACTAGTCTTAGGGGAAAAAAGAATGGATCTGTGTAATTGCCACTGCTAATGGCAAGCCCTACTCAAAGAAGGTGTTGGATAATTTTTCCTCCACCAGGAAAAAAAACCCAGTGAAATGGTTCCCTCCCTCCATGCCTCGCCATTTTTTCTGCTCAAAAATAAGGTGGAGAATTTCAAGCCATTTGCACACAGCCCTCCTTTAAACTACTTATCTCACTTTGTGGGAACTTGAAATTAAATATAACTTTGTGGCATTTTCTGGCCAATTTTCCAATCATGTATATGTTGTTGATTTTTTTTTGTTACTTACATTTTATTTTGGAAATATTATTTCAGTAAATTGTTCACTAGAAGTCAAGCAATCTCTTTGTGCTCTTTCAAAATCTCTGCATGTGTAGGATAAAGGGAAGTGAAATTTTCCATTGTTGGGGACACACCATTCAAAAACCTTGAGTGTAATTTAACAGATTCTACTGATGTGAAATCTCATTGAAAGTTGGTTCAGAAATTGAGAGGCATACCTGAATGCCAATAAATGTGTTCATCAAATTCTTTTTTGCTAGTATCTGAACATATCAGTTAGTTACTGCATACGTTATTCTCCATCACTAGCTCAATAGTTAAAATTCTAACCTTTTAAAATTTGACCCACTTGCTGGTGATAATATGTGCTTGGAGTTTTGTTAACTAATGTCAAGTGACTGTTACCTCTGATAGCTAATGGAGCTTAGCATGTCCATCTAATCAGCATTCTGATAAAGAGCTTGTCTGTATAATTAAGATAATTACCGAGACATGGATATAGGGATAAGCTTTGCCGGCTAAACTGTATGCCTGGGGTTGTGCTTCTTCCAGCACCTCAGAGACATGAATGAATGTTGATTAGCTGAAACTGTCCCTTTATTCTTTTCTGGCTGATTAATATTCAATATGACATGTACAAGAGAACTAACAAATAATTTTATACATCTGAAAAATGATAGCTGGATGCATGCATTCACATTTTGCATTTTTGTGGAATAGTATGTTTATTCACTGCCACACAGAACGTACATAATTTCTGCAAAAGAAGCTGTTTAGATGTGTAGCTAATTATTTAAAAATATGGAAGCAGTGACATTGTATCAGTGGGATTTAATAATGCTTAGCTTATTAGTATGAGAAAAGGATAAAAGAATAAGGTATATGGAAAAGAGAGTTTAAAGAGGACCACACATTGACCATTTTTAACAAAATGTTTAAAAATCACTCTGTTGTTTACACTGCAAATACAGAATTTCTACGAAACCAAGTTGGGTGTAATGCTCATTCATGATTTTTTTCATGGATGTTCTTCCCCACTGAAGTGATCCTCTGGGTGGAAATTGTAACATTGACTCAGTTCCCCTTAGTTATTATTTCCCCTCTATTCAGCACTAGTTAGGTCTCATCTTGAGTACTGTGTCCAGTTCTGGTCTCTGCACTTCAAGAAGGATGCAGACAGATTGGAACAGGTTCAGAGGAGGGCAACAAGGATGATCAGGGGACTGGACCACAGCTCCCATCAGCCTCAGCCAGCAGTGCCAATGGTCAGGAAAGATGGGAATTGTGGTCCAACAACATCTGGTGGCCCACTAGTTGGGAAAGGCTGCCCTAGGGTCTGTCAACAGGGCTAGCCAACACGGTGCCTTTCATTGTTTGGGACTAAAACTCCCATGAGCCCCAACCAGCATGGCCAATTGTCACGGATTATGGGAGATGTAGTCTACACCACCTGGAGGGCACCATATTGGCTACCCCTTCCCTAGAAACAGTACAAGAAAAATAATTCCAGTACTAATATTTATTTATTTATTTATTCAATTTATATACTGCCCCATAGCCGAAGCTCTCTGGGCGGTTTACTGCTTCATTATTGGACTTTATGATTGATGGAAAACGTGCATGTAGCATGCATTTGTATTTATGTTCACCTCCCAGAGAGCTATTGCTAGTCGGGTGGTATATAAGTTTTAAAAAATAAATAAATAAATAATAAATGTGCATGTCCTCTTATTGGACTGAATTGCTAGAGAAAGAGAAATGGAGAACTACAAGAAGTAATGTCAATATCCCATGCTAGTGGCAAAAATATTATTCCTTTTTAAAAAAAATCAAGTCTCCAGGTCATATATGTCAAGCATACCTTAATTAATTTTTGAGACTAACAAATTTCTCTTTGTGTTCTGTTATTTTATATCTGTGTAATTAAACCCTGATAGTTATTGAAAATTTCCATCCTGATGAATATGTTTATTTATTAATTAAAATACTGCTGGATTGTAAGAAACCTCTAAGAGTTTTACAAAACACATTAAAAGTCCCTGGCCGAGGTGCTAGAGGTGGTCTCAGGTGTACGTATGATGACCCCAGAACTATTAGTGATGGGGGACTTCAACGTGCACGCCGAGACCACTCTCAAGGGAGCCCCTCGGGATTTCTTGGAAACCATGACTTCCTGGGAACTGCACCTTAGTAATACTGAGCCCACCCATGTAGCTGGTCATGCTCTCGACCTTGTATTTGTCCTGGGGGAGGAGGAAAGTGCTCTGAAGTTAGGGACTATGACTTCTACCCCTGTGTCATGGTCAGACCACCATCTGGTAAATGTAGACTTCTTGTTGCCACACACCCTCTGCAAAGGCACAGGACCTATTAGAATGGTCCACCCCAGGCGTCTGATGGATCCAGAAGGATTCCTAAATGCGCTTGGGGAATTAGATCCTGCTGTAGGTCACTCAGTTGAAACCCTGGTGACGGAATGGAATACAAAGATCACCAGGACATTAGACCTAGTGGCTCCGAAACGTCCTCTCCCCCTGGAAAGATCTCAAACGGCACCTTGGTACACACCATGGTTGCATGTTCTGAGACAGGAGGTGAGACGACTAGAGCGCCGGTGGCGTAAGTCCCACTCCGAAGATGCCCAGACACAAGTTACAGCAGCAGTAACTCCCTATCATGTGGCAATAAAGGCAACAAAGAAGGACTACTTTGCTGCCTCTATTGCATCAGCAGAGTGTTGTCCCAGGAGGCTATTCCAAGTGGTCCGAAGCCTGGTCGGTCCAGTTGCTCAAGAACCCTTGGAATGTTCAAAAGCCTCCTGTGACAATTTAGCAAAACACTTTGCTGATAAAATCGAGCATCTAAGAAGCTCGATTCCGCATACCGTGAATGCAGATAGTGGACTGGAGTTGACCAGTCATAATGTGATCCAATGGGATCGGTTTCGGCCTCTTCCTTCTGAGGATGTGGACAAGGTACTGTCAACTGTGAAACCTACCACCTGTCTCTTTGATCCTTGCCCGTCATGGCTCTTGATGAGCTGTAAAGAGAAATTGGGCGATGGGATCAAGGCGGTGGTAAATGCATCCTTGAATGAGGGTGTATTGCCATTAGCCCTCAAGGAGGCAGTTATAAGACCAATTCTGAAAAAGTCCTCCTTGGATCCCCAAGATTTAAACAACTTTCGCCCAATTTCAAATTTACCATTTCTGGGCAAGGTCATTGAGCGAGTGGTGGCTAATCAGTTGTCAGCGCATTTGGATGAAACGGATTATCTAGATCCATACCAATCAGGCTTCAGGACTGGACATGGAACAGAAACAGCCTTGGTCGCTCTGGTGGATGATATGAGGAGGGCATTAGATAGGGGAGAACTCACATTTCTTGTCCTCCTGGATCTCTCAGCGGCTTTCGATACCATCGACCACGATATCTTGCTGGATCGTCTGGAGGGATTAGGAATAGGAGGCACAGTATTACACTGGTTCCGTTCCTTTCTCTCCCGTAGACAACAGCAAGTAGCATTGGGAGATGAGGTTTCAGACCCTTGGCCCTTCAACTGTGGTGTGCCACAGGGTTCTGTCCTTTCTCCCATGCTATTTAACATTTATGTAAAACCGCTGGGAACCATCATCAGGAGGTTTGGGCTGCAGTGTCACCAATATGCGGATGACACTCAGCTCTACCTCTCATTTAAGTCCTCACCAGAGTCGGCTGTGGAAACCATGTCCAAGTGCCTGGAATCTGTGAGTGGATGGATGGGAAGAAACAGGCTAAAGGTGAATCCTGATAAAACTGAAGTACTGCTCGTGGGAGACAAGGGAAGATTGGGAGACATCGACCTGATATTTAATGGGGTACAAACGCTCTGGTCACCTCTCGTTTAGACTACTGCAATGCGCTCTACGTGGGGCTACCCTTGAAAACAGTCCGGAAACTACAGCTGGTACAAAATACGGCGGCTCGTTTACTCACGAATAGCCACCGATACGATCATATTACTCCAATGCTTTACAATCTCCACTGGCTTCCAGTTATTTTCTGGGCTCAATTCAAGGTGTTGGTATTAACCTTTAAAGCCCTATACGGTTTAGGCCCAGTATATCTGACGGAGCGCCTCCACCGTCATAAATTGTGCCGCCCTACGAGATCTGCCACACAGGACCTGCTCTCAGTCCCGCCAACTAAAGTGGCTAGGTTGGTGAAGACTCGAGAGAGAGCTTTCTCTATGGCGGCCCCCTCGATCTGGAACTCCCTCCCAATAGATCTTCGACATGCCCCTTCCCTAGAAATATTTCACCGGGGCCTGAAGATTTGGCTCTTTAACCAGGCCTTTACAACCTCTGAGACTTCTAGGATAAATTAGCCTTGTATTGAAATGCTGATAATTTTTATACTGAACTTGTATGTAATGTATTGACTATATCTTATTTATTGTATTTTATCATATTTTACTGTAAGCCGCCTAGAGTGGCCATTGGCCAGATAGGCGGCCTATAAATTAAAGTTTATTATTATTATTATTATAAAAGTTAAAAACACTTAAAAACATTTTTAAATGAATTAAAAACAGCAACAGACAAAAACCCCCACAAACATCAGCATCTATGCATCTGGATAGGCTTGCCTAAACAAAAAAATTTTAAGCAGGCGCTGAAAAGAATATAACGAAGGCACTTGCCTAATGTCAATGATTAAAAAGAAAGGGCATATTTAATTTGTGTTATCTTGCAATCATTTATTTCTTTTCTTTTTTGCTCTGTCTTTTAGTTTTGAGTGATTCACATCATGGTCAATTATCTAATGTAATGCTCTAATTTTAGGCTCCTCGTATGGCTAAAACACATTGAGGAAGACTGCAGAGTGGTTCTAAGGCAACCACCGTTTGGTATGAGAGTTCAGAAATCTGTTGTTATACGCCTTCAAGTTGATTACGACTTATGGCGACCCTATGAATCAGCAACCTCCAATAGCATCTGTTATAAACCACCCTGTTCAGATCTTGTAAGTTCAGGTCTGTGGCTTCCTTTATGGAATCAACCCATTTCTTGTTTGGTCTTCCTCTTTTTCTACTCCCTTCTGTTTCCCCCAGCATTATTGTCTTTTCTAGTGAATCATGTCTTCTCCTTATGCATCCAAAGTATGACAACCTCAGTTTCATCATTTTAGCTTCTAGTGACAGTTCTGGTTTAATTTGTTCTAACACCCAATTATTTGTCTTTTTCGCAGTCCATGGTATGCACAAAGCACTCCTCCAACACCACATTTCCAATGAGTTTTTTTCTCTTATCTTCTTTTTTCACTGTCCAACTTTCACATCCACACATAGAGATCGGGAATAGCATGGTCTGAATGATCCTGACTTTAGTGTTCAGTGATACATCTTTGTATTTGAGGACCTTTTCTAGTTCTCTCATGACTGCCCTCCCCAGTCCTAGCCTTCTTCTGATTTCTTGACTATTGTCTCCATTTTGGTTAATAACTGTGCCAAGTTATTGATAATCCTTGACAAGTTCAATGTCCTCATTATCACCTTTGAAATTACATAAATCTTCTGTTATCATTACTTTAGTCTCATTGACATTCAGCTGTAGTGCTTTCCTCTTTAACTTTCATCAGCATTTGTTTCAGATCATTACTGGTTTCTGCTAAGAGTATGGTATCATCTTCATATCTTAAATTACTGATATTTCTCCCTCAATTTTCACACCTCCTTCATCTTGGGCCAATCCCACTTTCCATATGATGTGTTCTGCATATACATTAAACAAATAGGGTGATAAAATACACCCCTGTCTCACACCCTTTCCAATGGGGAACCAATTGGTTTCTCCATATTCTGTCCTTAGCCTCTTGTCCAGAGTATAGGTTGTGCATCAGGACAATCAGGTACTATGGTATCCCCATTTATTTTAAAACTGTTCCGTAGTTTTTTGTGACCTATACAATCAAAGACTGCTGTAATCTATAAAGCACAGGGTGATTTTCTTCTGAAATACCTTGGTCCATTCCATTATCCAGCTTATGCTTGCAATATGATCTCTGGTGCCTCTTCCCTTTCTAAATCCAGCTTGTATTTTTTTTTTCCAGAGACCCGGTTGTTAAACATTTACCAGCACACCACTGTGTAGGGGGTTTGTGCCTCTGGAGGAAAGGAATCTATCTGTTGAGTGTGCCATGTTCTTTCTGAGTGACAGCTGTAATCAAACGTAGAGGAAGACATTGATGGTCCATGAATTCTAAGATAGTCATATTGCAATACTATGGCAGGTAACTTCAGTTTCAGGTATTGTGCACCATGAATGCTTTAAAGACATTACCCAAGCTGATTGAAGTTGTTTTGGCCAATAAAATAGGTTATTTTCAGTCTGCTTTTGTTCCCACCACTTCTGATTTTATTCTGAAGAAAATTTAAAAAATGGTTTTGATTACTGCTGCAATGGTTTTTTGGTATCTCTTCTGATTTTAGAAGAGGTACCAAAAACTATTGCAGCATTAAGCAAAACCCAATTTTTAAATTATCTTTCAACTCAAGCTGCTACACCTTCTAAGATTTTATATCAGATTTTATGTCTTGAACTGAACTCAAGCTAAATTTAAACAGGTCATGTAGCAGGATTCCCAGTCCCATAGAAATGAATGATTTGTTACAGCATTATCAAGTCAATCAGTTGGATCTCACCAGTAACTTGAAATGAATGTGTGCACATCAAAAGGTAAGCAAACGTAGATAGCATATAAATATGAACCAGTAAAAGCTCCTAAAACAAAGAAACAGCATATTCCAATCATATTAACATAGATAATTACAGAATGTGAGGCAGAATCTAAAACCATCAGTAGCTTCCAGAGTTCTAAAATTCAAAGGGACTGAAACAGAAATATGTTTATAGCTCTTTTAAATGGCTTGTGAATAGACAACATACAACCTTTGGGAGCGAATTCAGAAATAAGAGACCACCTCTGAAAATATAGCTAGCTTTGCCTCAGATGGTAGTGTCACCTGAAGATTAGTATTATGATATTCTGATTTTAATAAGCTCCATCATTCTCTATTGCTTTAAAATATACTAAAAACTTAACTAGACTTATTTGTACATGGAAGTCTTTAAAATAATATTTATGTGTATTGATAGTTAGGTGCATCCCAATCTTTGAATGATGAGAGACTTTACTGGTGCCAGCACATACCTTAGATTTTGTTTCATTGGAATAAAGGTCACTGGAGACAGTGATGCCTTTGTGATATAGAGTTTTATTTACACACATATATAGACTTAGCATAAGATGAAAGGGTTCACAGCATTTACACTCCAATAGATCTTGCTGTTCCTTTAGGTTTTTAGGTGAGGTTTCACAAACCCATAGCTTTTGTTTCAGTACAGAGAACAAGTCAAGCCTTTCTGTCCTTCTCCAGCTCACAAGACTGACCCCTGGCTTATTCTGTCATCATCTTCAGCCTAGGAAGGGAGGGCCTGCCTCTTTCTAGAAGCATCATTACCTACTAACTTCCATGGTGCCAACACACCCTTGAGCAACTGAGGGTTGAGCAGGCCTGAGGGTACCCATACATGACATCTAAACCAATCCCTCAATCCTATAAAAATATTTCTAATTACAAATATTGCTAATGCAAACATTTATGTATTGTTTATGTATTATTTATTGCCTTTATATAGTATATCGCCCTATACCAAAGCTCTCTGGGCAGTTTACAACAATTAAGAACATTAAAAACAAGTATACAAATTTAAACGATTAAAACCCATAAAAATCGATAAGCAAGTTAAAAACACATTATTCAATTGCTGTTAAAATGCCTGGGAGAAGAGGAAAGTCTTGAACTAGTGCTGAAAAGATAACAGGGTTGGCACCGGACGCACCTCATCAGGGGGATCATTCCATAGCTTGGGGGCCACCACTGAGAAGGCCCTCTCCCTTGTTGCCAGCCTCCGAGGTTCCCTCCGAGTAGACACCCGAAGGAGTACCTTTGATGTTGAGTGTAGTGTATGGGTAGGTTTGTGTTGGGAGAAGCTTTCCATCAGGTATTGTGGGCCCAAGCTGTGTAAGGCTTTATAGGTCAAAACTAGCACCTTGAATCGAGCTCAGAAACATACAGGCAGCCAATGCAAGTGGGCCACAATCAGTTTTATATGTTTGAACCCTCTGGTCCCTGTTACCAATCTGGCTGCTGCATTTTGCACAAGCTGCAGTTTCTGAACTGTCTTCAAAGGCAGCCCCACATAGAGTGCATTGCAGTAGCTTGGAGGTTACCAGAGCATGGACAACTGAAGCCAGGTTATCCCTGTCCAGATAGGGGCGTAGCTGGGCCACCAACCGAAGTTGGTAGAAGGCACTCCGAGGCTACCTGAGCCTCAAGTGACAGAGATGGTTCTAGGAGAACCCCTAAGCTATGAACCTGCTCCTTCAGGGGGAGTGCAACCCCACCCAGGACAGGTTGGACATCTACCATCTGGTCAGAAGCACCACCCACTACCAGCATCTCAGTTTTGTCTGGATTGAGCCTCAGTTTATTAGCCCTCATCCAGTCCATTGTCGCAGCCAGCACATTGACAGCCTCACCTGAAGAGGATGAAAAGGAGAAACAGAGCTGCATGTCATCCACTTACTGATGGCAATGCACCCCAAAACTCCAGATGACCGCACCCAACAGTTTTATGTAGATGTTGAACAGCATGGGGGACAGAACTGACCCCTGTGGAACCCCATACTGGAGAATCCTCCACGGGGCCGAGCAATGTTCCCCAGGCACCATCTCCTGGAGGCGACCTGCCAAGTAGGAGCGGAACCACTGCCATGCAGTCCATTCCACTCCCAACTCAGCCAGTTGTCCCAGAAGGATACCATGGTAGATGGTATCGAAAGGTGCTGAGAGATCAAGGAGAATCAACAGAGTCACACTCACCCTGTCTCTCTCCCGACAAAGGTCATTATACAGGGTGACCAAGGCTGTTTCCATGCCAAAACCAGGCCTGAAACCCGACTGAAATGGATCCACATAATTGGTCTCATCCAAGAGTGTCTGGAACTGGCTTGCTCACTTTGGCTATTAAAGTGACTTGCTTCACAGTAAATATGGCTAGAATTGCAATATCAGTCATTGCTACAAATCCAGCCACCACAATAGGCATACACAGAGACCTTTGATTACTTTGCATATAGCGGAACCCTGTGGCTAAGCATGTGCCTGGGCTGGGGAAGAGAAAGGAAAGAAAACAATTTGGGTTCACATCTCTGCAGTTTTGCAGGGGTAGGGAATATGCAAAAAATTGGTTAACTGTCACTATGCCATCACCATTCAAAGCTCACTGCTTAATATCAGTCTCCTTGCATTTTGTTTGTGGACTGTATGTTTAATATGACAAAGGTGGGGACTTTGGATGATATCCAACATCATATGAGTAGAAGTCTGCTCGCACAATAGGACTTCTTTACTTCCTCTTCCCTGAGGCCAGCTGTGCCCCCAATTTGCTCCAGAGGGTCTCCCAAACCTCTGGAGAAGATTTGGGGTGTTTGCAGGATGCTGTAAGGGGCAGGAAAAGAAGGGGAAGTCCCTTCACAGTAGTCCATTCTGCTTGCAGGCAGATACAGTTGGATATTACCCAACG
This sequence comes from Rhineura floridana, assembly GCF_030035675.1. Lineage (NCBI taxonomy): Eukaryota > Metazoa > Chordata > Lepidosauria > Squamata > Rhineuridae > Rhineura > Rhineura floridana. Next base: position 173,234,245 of record NC_084482.1, on the reverse strand, counting down.
TTGGAAGTGACAGGGTAGCTAGAAGGTGGGCTGGGAATGTGTTAGACCAGGAGATCCCAAACTGTGGCCCATGGACCCTCAGTGGTTCATGAGCTTCATTCAGGTAGTCCATGGTGGGTCTGTGGATTTGTGGCTGAAGATGGCAGATGACACATCCATTGCAGTGAATGTTTATATGAATTTTTATATGGATTTTTATTGCATCTTTTATTTCTTATTTTGTATTTTATTGCATTACAGTTTGAATTCTATGGAATTCCAGTTGCTAAAACAGGCAGAAAAATCATTAAGTGTTCAGCCAGGACCCTCAGCAATTTTCAACTGGTCCGTGGGAAAAAAAGTTTGGGAACCACTGTGTTAGCCAGAAACAAGGTGCAATACAATCTCCAAATTTGTTTTTTAAAAGGTTAAAAAAACTGAATATGACTGAACAAATCAACTAGAACTGGGCCTGTTATTAACAAGCTACTCAACCCTCAACTATCTTTGCTCATCAGCCAAAGCAAAATTTCTGCTGAATACAGTGTTATCGATCGGATAAAGCCCCAGCTTACCAGTTGCATCAGGGGTATGGCTGCTGCAAAAGAAGACAAACTGTGTAGGACTCTGTTTATCTGAAGCTCTCACATGGTTTGGGCCCAGATCTGAGCAACTTCACACAAATGGCTTCTCATCTTAAAAGGCATCCCCGTGGCAGATAGATGAAAAGGTCTGCTCTCATGCTAGTACTGAAGGGGAGATAGCACTCTCTCTTTTTCAACAGAGGAGACTTTAGTGATATTTTAATCACGGAAGAACTATAGCTCAGGGCTGTAAAAGGTCCCAGGTTTAATCCGCAGCATCTCCAATGCAGGTCTGGAAAAGATTCCTTTTTGAAAAACTGGAGAACTGCTGCCAGTAAGTGTAGACAGTATTAAACTAGATGGACCAATGATCTGATGAAGTACAAAGGAACTTCATATGTTTCAACTTATGTTTATTAAATATTTTAGTCCCAGGACATTCTACAACTATTGGATTAAATCCAAAGGTTCCCTTCTGTGAATTGAAGGAAGTTAACTTGGAAGGAAGGGGTCCTTCCATTGGAGAAAGACCCATTATGGAAGGGAACCTGTATTTATTTTATTTGAAAGATTTATATCATCATCTTCAAAAAAAATGCTCAGGTTGGTTTTTGATCCGGCTCAGTTAATTAAAGGTGAAGCTCATGTTTTCAAAGAAGTTGTTCTGTTCAACACAATGTGTTCTAGTTGGTAGAGCTTGTTGTGATCTTTTTGAGTGGGCAGGCAATTCCAAGGGCAGGAACTCCCAGTCCTATCACTGATTTGATGTGGTTTGTCCTTGACTACTTCTGTTAACATCTCCCTGTGTCATTCCCTGCAGTATTCCAGCAAGCTTTCAAGCAGGTTTCCAGCTAGCTTATTTAACAACAAGCAATGACCTTAGAAGAATATATAACAGAGACACTTCACTGAGAAAATCTGTCCCCTTTTGTACCTTCCCTTTTCTTTGGTATGTGAAAGAAGGATTATGTGCAGGGATCTAAAGCAGGAAACCATTAAACTAGGTGTAAATATGTGGTATGCTAAATGTATCTACGGCTCTGTTCAAGGGATTAAGATACATAGGTGACACATTCTGATGAAAACATTACATAGGTTTGCATTCATTTATTTATATTTATTTAAAAATGTATATTCTGCCAAAGTTTCAAAAGAAACTTCAAGTGGCTAACAAATCATCACAACAATATTCAAATATATTGCAATCCCTATTCCAACCCTCCATCTGAGCTCAGAAACACCTTGAACAGAGTTCCTTTTCCAGGAAACACAATCCCATTTTTAGTATTACATGCAGTTTTTCAACAGTGTGTCATTTTTACTGAAAATGATAAAAATAATCATAACCTTTGCATTTACTCAGAACTATTATGCGGTAGGAATTATTGAAATATTAGATTCAGAAGAAATTTATCATATCATACTTCTGATATGCAGTTAGAGATATACAAAACTCAGAATTTGGCAAAATGTGTGCAATGACTTAATGTGTCCTCCCTTTATCAGACTGCATGCAGTGGCATCACTAGGGTTGGTGTCACCCGGTGCGGTAACTCATGGTGTCACCCCCCATGGACCTCCTCCCATACCAGACCTAGGGTGCCTAGGGGCGGGGCGGCTCTGGGTTAGGGTTGCCATATTCCAGTTCCACAAATCTGGGCAGGCTAATTTGCATATTATGCAAACCATTTGCATATTATTTGCATATTATGCAACTATTTGCATATTAATATTTGGATTGTCCAGTTGTTTTGTTTTTGTGCCTAGGAATTACCACCAAAAACTGGGGAAAGATGTGAGAAATCTTTTTTTAAAAAAACTTAACATTTTCAGCCTTAAGTGTCTAGACTCTAGTTTCCAACACTATGGAATGTTGATTGATTAAGAGGATTTATATCCTGCCCTTCTGCTGTTAAAAACAGAGCTCAGGACAGCTTACAAATATAATAAAAACAATAAAAATGCACAATCAATATAAAAACATAATAAAAACACAAAATAGCAACAAACATAAAGTAAGTCAGGGCAGCAGTACAGTTAACCATTACATATACAATATATTTCAGAGATGTGGTGGGTGGAGAAAAACAAGAAGCCAAAATGTTAGGAAAAGGAGTCTTTCACGCCACATGCTCAGTTCTAAATACTGTTGCAGCAAGTTTTACAAGTTCCTCCAGTATTCCACTGGTGCAGGCACTCAGACATTCAAAGTATCTGTATGTTTCTTAGGTTTTATAAAAGCAGAGCTTTGCTTAACTCAAAATGTCTTCTCCCTTTGATCAACCACATCTACACAGGTTCCACCTCCATACTCAAAATAAAACTGGGCCTGGAAGTGTACAACAACCCCACACATACCTTGCTAATTAGATTACCAATGCCAGGATGTCTGTCTTATCAACTACTCTCCTGCTCCCCCCCCCTTACTGGGCATCATGAAAGACCCAGTCCTGGACTCAGAAAGAAAATAAATATTTGGTCCTCTTCAAAGTACTGATAAGCCTCTTGCTTTAATTAAAATAATAATTATAAGTTCTTGCTCTTATCACTAATGGGAGTTAATTATCTTGCATATGCTGCTGTTGCGTCTATGGCTGTAACGGAGTGAGGTTAAAGATAAGTGAAATGCAAATAGGAAAAAAAAACACAGAAGGCAGTAACACTTTCCTAAATGTAATATCATACCAACCACAACAAGATTCCTATGAGTAAGGCAGAAAACTAAGCATCTCACAACCAGTCAGGATTCCTAACCAAAAACCAAAAATATGATAAATGAAGAAATATTTATATAAGCATGACTATCAAATATATTTATTATTTACACAAACTGTAAAGATATTTATAGTGCAATCCTAGGTTTATTTATTCAGAAGCAAGTCCCAGTGTATTCAGTGGAACTTACTTAAACAGGGACAGAACTGCAACCTCAAGTGATAAGCAACTTCATTCACACAACCCAAAATTCTGAATCATGCCACTTTATGCTGTTTTGCAACTGTTTATACTTGTTTTTATGGTTATTGGATTTTAAATGGCTTTATTTCTTGTTGTGAGCTGCCTGGCTCTCCGGGAACGACTTCATTTCCTTGAGGCCAAGGTGGCGGACCTGGAAAAGCTGAGAGAGGCAGAGAGGTGTGTGGAGGAGTCCTTCAGGGACGTTATAGCTGTGTCCCACTCCAACGATGATAGCTCTCCTGCTATCATGGAGAACGATGGTCTTGGAGAAGGAGAGCATCCAGCTGAGGAAGAGGGAAACGATCCCTTAGAAGGGACCCATTCCTTGGGGGATGAGCAGCTATCCTCTCGTGCCGAGGATATATCTCCAGGGGGTGGAGGGATCCTTGTAGTGGGTGATTCGATCATTAGGAACATAGACAGTGGGGTGTGTGATGGGCGTGTAGACCGCAAGGTGTTTTGCCTGCCTGGTGCAAAGGTTGCGGATATCGCCCGTCGTTTAGATAGTTTGGTAGACAGTGCTGGGAAGGAGTCAGTGGTCGTGGTGCACGTTGGCACCAACGACATGGGGAAATGCAGCCGTGAGGTCCTGGAAGCAAAATTTAGGTTGCTAGGTAGGATGCTGAAAGCCAGGACCTCCAAGGTGGCTTTCTCTGAAATGCTACCAGTTCCACGCGCAGGACCAGCCAGACAGGCCCAGCTTCGCAGTCTCAATGCGTGGATGAGACGATGGTGTCGGGTGGAAGGGTTCGGATTTGTTAGGCACTGGGGAACATTTTGGGACAAGCCGGGCCTGCACAAAAGGGATGGGCTCCACTTGAACCAGAATGGAACCAGACTGCTGGCACTTAAAATTAAAAAGGTAGCAGAGCAGCTTTTAAACTGACTGAGAGGGGAAACCCGACAGGAGCTGAGAAAGGTCCGGTTCGGAATAAACCTCCCCCCTGGGATAAAAACCAAAGAAATGATGAAATTTTAAAAGGGGTAGGCCTAGAAGTAGGCATTGTGAGAGCAGGGCACAGGATATAAATTCAGAAGAGCAAAATTACCACAGGCCAACCACAAGTGCCAAAGACACTTGAAGAGAGACACTGCTTACAAGTGCCTGTACGCTAATGCTAGGAGCCTCCGAACCAAGATGGGAGAACTGGAGTGCTTGGTCTTAGAGAAGAGCATTGATAGAGTGAGCATAACGGAGACCTGGTGGAATGGAGGAAACCAGTGGGATACGGTTATCCCTGGATATAAACTATATCGGAAGGACAGGGAAGGACGTATTGGTGGCGGAGTCACTCTATACGTGAAAGAAGGCATTGAATCCAGCAAGCTCGAAACCCCAAAAGAGGCAGACTCCTCCACAGAATCGTTGTGGGTGGTGATACCGTGCCCCAGGAGGGACTTAATACTGGGAACGATCTATCGTCCCCCTGATCAAAATGCTCAGGGAGACCTTGAGATGAGATATGAAATTGAGGAAGCTTCCAAACTAGGAAATGTGGTAGTAATGGGTGACTTCAACTACCCGGACATAGACTGGCTGCATATGTGTTCCAGTCATGACAAAGAAGCAAAGTTTCTAGATATTCTAAATGACTATTCCCTAGACCAGTTGGTCATGGAACCGACCAGAGGGACGGCAACCCTGGACTTAATCCTCAGTGGGGACCGGGACCTGGTGCGAGATGTAAGTGTTGTTGAACCGATTGGGAGCAGTGACCACAGTGCTATTAAATTAAACATACATGTAACTGGCCAATTGCCAAGAAAATCCAACGCGGTCACATTTGACTTCAAAAGAGGAAACTTCACAAAAATGAGGGGATTGGTAGAAAGAAAGCTGAAAAACAAAGTCCAGAGGGTCACATCACTCGAAAATGCTTGGAAGTTGTTTAAAAACACTATATTAGAAGCTCAACTGGAGTGCATACCGCAGATCAGAAAAGGTACCGCCAGGGCCAAGAAGATGCCAGCATGGTTAACGAGCAAAGTCAAGGAAGCTCTTAGAGGCAAAAAGTCTTCCTTCAGAAAATGGAAGTCTTGTCCGAATGAAGAAAATAAAAAAGAACACAAACTCTGGCAAAAGAAATGCAAGAAGACAATAAGGGATGCTAAAAAAGAATTTGAGGAGCACATTGCTAAGAACATGAAAACCAACAACAAAAAATTCTATAAATACATTCAAAGCAGGAGACCATCTAGGGAGGCGATTGGACCCTTGGATTATAAGGGAGTCAAAGGTGTACTAAAGAACGATAAGGAGATTGCAGAGAAGCTAAATGAATTCTTTGCATCTGTCTTCACAGTGGAAGATATAGGGCAGATCCCTGAACCTGAACTAACATTTGCAGGAAGGGATTCTGAGGAACTGAGACAAATAGTGGTAACGAGAGAGGAAGTCCTAGGCTTAATGGACAATATAAAAACTGACAAATCACCGGGCCCGGATGGCATCCACCGGAGAGTTCTCAAAGAACTCAAATGTGAAATTGCTGATCTGCTAACTAAAATATGTAACTTGTCCCTCGGGTCCTCCTCCGTGCCTGAGGACTGGAAAGTGGCCAATGTAACGCCAATCTTCAAAAAGGGATCCAGAGGGGATCCCGGAAATTACAGGCCAGTTAGCTTAACTTCTGTCCCTGGAAAACTGGTAGAAAGTATTATTAAAGCTAGATTAACTAAGCACATAGAAGAACAAGCCTTGCTGAAGCAGAGCCAGCATGGCTACTGCAAGGGAAAGTCCTGTCTCAGTAACCTATTAGAATTCTTTGAGAGTGTCAACAAGCATATAGATAGAGGTGATCCAGTGGACATAGTGTACTTAGACTTTCAAAAAGCGTTTGCAAGGTACCTCACCAAAGGCTTCTGAGGAAGCTTAGCAGTCATGGAATAAGAGGAGAGGTCCGCTTGTGGATAAGAAATTGGTTAAGAAGCAGAAAGCAGAGAGTAGGAATAAACGGACAGTTCTCCCAATGGAGGGCTGTAGAAAGTGGAGTCCCTCAAGGATCGGTATTGGGACCTGTACTTTTCAACTTGTTCATTAATGACCTAGAATTAGGAGTGAGCAGTGAAGTGGCCAAGTTTGCTGATGACACTAAATTGTTCAGGGTTGTTAAAACAAAAAGGGATTGCGAAGAGCTCCAAAAAGACCTCTCCAAACTGAGTGAATGGGTGGAAAAATGGCAAATGCAATTCAATATAAACAAGTGTAAAATTATGCATATTGGAGCAAAAAATTTGAATTTCACATATACGCTCATGGGGTCTGAACTGGCGGTGACCGACCAGGAGAGAGACCTCGGGGTTGTAGTGGACAGCACGATGAAAATGTCAACCCAGTGTGCGGCAGCTGTGAAAAAGGCAAATTCCATGCTAGGGATAATTAGGAAAGGTATTGAAAATAAAACAGCCGATATCATAATGCCGTTGTATAAATCTATGGTGCGGCCGCATTTGGAATACTGTGTACAGTTCTGGTCACCTCATCTCAAAAAGGATATTATAGAGTTGGAAAAGGTTCAGAAGAGGGCAACCAGAATGATCAAGGGGATGGAGCGACTCCCTTACGAGGAAAGGTTGCAGCATTTGGGGCTTTTTAGTTTAGAGAAAAGGCGGGTCAGAGGAGACATGATAGAAGTGTATAAAATTATGCATGGCATTGAGAAAGTGGATAGAGAAAAGTTCTTCTCCCTCTCTCATAATACTAGAACTCGTGGACATTCAAAGAAGCTGAATGTTGGAAGATTCAGGACAGACAAAAGGAAGTACTTCTTTACTCAGCGCATAGTTAAACTATGGAATTTGCTCCCACAAGATGCAGTAATGGCCACCAGCTTGGACGGCTTTAAAAGAAGATTAGACAAATTCATGGAGGACAGGGCTATCAATGGCTACTAGCCATGATGGCTGTGCTGTGCCACCCTAGTCAGAGGCAGCATGCTTCTGAAAACCAGTTGCCGGAAGCCTCGGGAGGGGAGAGTGTTCTTGCATTCGGGTCCTGCTTGTGGGCTTCCCCCAGGCACCTGGTTGGCCACTGTGAGAACAGGATGCTGGACTAGATGGGCCACTGGCCTGATCCAGCAGGCTCTTCTTATGTTCTTATGTTCTTATGTTCTATGTTCTTGGTTTCCAACCCTACCTCACAGGGTTGTTGGAAAGACTACACACACACACACACACACTGCAGATGTATAAATACATACAGTCCATATAATAGTTTATTGTCAAACCAGTTGGTCATTGCAGAAAAATCAGTATTAGTTTTTAAAAAATCAGTATTAGTTTCCTACAGAATAAAAACTGTAATACCTAAGTAAGCCCTGCCTACTTGCTTTAAAATAGGACTGGAGGGGAGGGGGGACAGAAAGAGAACACAAACACAATTCTTGTTTACATTCACTCCAAAGTCCCATTGATTTTCAGCACATTCATAACCATGTCTACTCAAAAGTAAACCCTATTGAATTCAATGGGATTTACTCTGGACATATGGGATTAGCAATGCTTTTACCCCCACAAAAGCAAGTATTGGGAAGGTTTTCAAAACACTGCCCAGGATCTGACTCCTACACACAAGAGGGGGAAAAATTGAAATGTATATACTTACCCAATTTATGAGATTTTCAGATAAACAGGGGGGGAAAACACCATTTTCTGGCCTTGCAATGAGGTTTACTAGACACTGCCACAGGTCAACCAAACACTTCACTGATTGGCTGCAATCCTGAATGGGCGGGGTTAAAGCTACGAAGTGCTATACAGTAGTTTAAAAAAAAGATTTAATGGGGGGCTGACGTTTTTATGTATATCTCGAGAACCGGACCACCGAGAAACTTAATTTGTTTTAAAATGAAAGCTGAGAATCCGGGCCAGCTAAGGGGCTAAATGGACACCAGGTGGCATGCAAAGAATCCGGGTAAAACCCGGCTAACCGGGCAATATGGCAACCCTACTCTGGGTGACACCCCCCTCTCATGGTGTCACCCTGTCGCGGTCCGCACTCCCTGCACCCAGCTAGTGATGCCGCTGGCTGCATGATCAACAGAGATGGGTGAAAGACACTGTTTCATTAGCAGTGAGGAGACATAAATCTAATAATAAATAATGGGTTTTATCTGACTGAAATAGAAAAGCCCATTTCCAAAATCATTCGTTCTATCGCAAATCAATTTTGCAGCATTGCATGATAGTTTGCACCTTTGTAATGAACTCTAATAAATTTATTGGACAACATGTTAAATAAAGAGATAGAAGGCTCTAATTTGCTGGTTCATTACACTAGGTGATTTCTAGGGTGCCTGGCATATTACTTTGAATTTTGTATCTCTGAAACATGAAGAAAGTCAAAGCATCTAGCTCTAATGTAGTGTGGCATGCAATTAAGAGCTCAAAAGCCTTGAATCTGTTTTCATCACAGATATACAAGACGATTATTATTTCATTACCAAAAGCTGTCAAATATTACATATCTCCAATACTTACTGTGACACTTGATTTGAATGTTTGAGCGTATGTTGCCCATTGCAAACTCAATTTGAAAATACCTCTACTGTTCCCTTAGAATACTTTTATATACATTGGTGACATTCGCCCCATAGTATTACATTCCCCTGAGGCATTGGCATTTGTCCTCATATGGCACTAACGGCAAATTGTTATTACCTCCTGGAAAATTCTCATGTAATACTAATCAACTAGCCAGTGCTTAGACATGGTCAATCATTTATCAAGAGAAAAACACAGTGATTATCATTGTGTACAGCAACCGAGGGCCTTCACAGGCAATCACGTTACTGTATAAATGTTTAGTTGTTGTAGAGATCCAGACATCTTTTCCCAAGATAGTGAGCCTGTTTTACGAAAATTATATTCTGAGCACTGCAATGTTTGTTCCCTCTAGTAATACGTCAATTGCAGAAGTGAGTGCAGGGTGGTTATCTAAGTTTGTGGCTACCTAATGGATAGTGCTGATCAGGGTATTACAGAGAAGTAAACCTCAACAACAACAAAAATCCACTGTATTCAGAAAGATAGGGTACCAAGTCTTACAAAGTAAATTAATCAACATTGCAATGTTTTAAAAAAACACAAACATACTATTAATTGTTGTGCAGCCAAGCAGAGCTCCTGGTCTGTTTGTGTGAGCTGGCCAGTGCTGCCATGTTACTGATCTCAGCCCTGCCCTGATGTAGTATGTTGGGGGTGGGGCCAGCGATTACACACACACACACACACACGGGCTGGGAGCTCTGCTTGGTACTGCAGCCAGGCTGTACCCTGGATATCTGCCATGTTAATGATGCTGAGTACATGTGTGTTATATAGGACCTGAGCTCTGCTCAATACCACTGCAACCCAGCTGAAAAATCAGCTGTGGTGGTGGTGGTGTCAGCAGCATAGCTGCAGCAGTAGTGGGACCTGCTGGGGCCTAGCATTTGCCCCAACATTCTTGGTCCTGTTACCAGGTCTGATTAGATGAGAAAGAGCTGCCAGGGCCCCAGTGCATGGCACGGTCCACTGTTCATGTTTGCCCTGGCCCCTCTTTAATTTTCTTCCTAGCGGCATCAGGAGCTAAATCTAGTCACCTGTTTAATTTATCACCTAGCATTGTTCAGGGGTACTGTGGGAAATTAAAAGAGTGACTAGACCCAACTGCCCAGCACTGCTTGGAATACCACCACCTCAGCCAGATAAGCCTGGCAGGGCCCACTGACAGAGGAGGTGGGCCACCACATGACACTTTGCTCAGGGCCCCCTCAAACAAGGAGCTGGCCATGGTGAGTGAGAATATGTGCAATTTCCCCCAACATTTTTACACCCCACCCCCTGCTATCTAATCCCTGCATTGTTTGTATATATTTCCCAGCTACGACTAGAAATGCTGGTCATGACTAGCCACATGGTTGACAAAAACCTGAAACTCCATTTTTACATATATTCTGGTTGTTAATTACATATTTATTCCACTCTACCTGCAAGGAGGTCACAACAGTATATATGAACCCTAAATTTTGATCACCATAACAACCCTTTCAAGTAGGTTAGGCTGAGAGATGCTGACTGGTATAAGGTTGGCCAGTGAGTAAAAAAGGAGAAAAAGGATAACAAGCAAACAAAATGGAGACACATACAATAGGCTAATATAGACTAAGTATGTGTAGTGCCCATGGAAGGCTGACTGACTGGGAGAGGGGGGAAACTAGGGAGGAGTCATACCATAATTAAATAGCTGGAACTATATTTTATTTTATTGTAGGATCCTATTTCTGTCCTCCTCTAGGATGCACACCTTAACATGGTGAGGGGTTGAGAGTGTCAAAGAAGCTGAGAGCAATGCTGTCAGGAGTTTAGACCAAGAGGCTAGACTCCTAGCAGGGTTACCCAAGGTGGAATGGTCAAAGCTGAGACACCAGACTAAGATGCATCCAAACTCAGAGGAAGGCAATGGTAAACCACCTCTGAATGCTTCTTACCATGAAAACCCTATGAACAGAGTATCCAAAATGCAACAGGAGATGGAGTGCTGGAAGACGAGACCCCCAGGTCAGATTGCACTCAGCGAGCTACTGGGGAAGAATAACGGATAAGTATGAGTAGTACTGTGACTAATGACATCACTGGATCAAAGCCGAATGAAAGCCCAGAGGCTGATGCACACAGATGCAAAAGGAGAGTATGGAGTTGTACAACGTACACAATAGGAACATGGAATATGAGAAGCATGAACCAGGGAAAGTTAGAAATTGTCAAGCAAGAAATGGAACGTATCAAAAATATAATACTTGGCGTGAGTGAATTAAAATTAAAGTAATGACAACAGAAGATTTATGTAACTTTAAAGTTGACAATGAGGACATTGAACTTGTCAAGGATTATCAATATCTTGGCACAGTCATTAACCAAAAGGGAGACAATAGTCAAGAAATTGGAAGAAGGCTAGGACTAGGGAGGGCAACTATGAGAGAACTAGAAAAGGTCCTCAGATACAAATATGTATCACTGAACACTAAAGTCAGGATCATTCAGACCATGGTATTCCTGATCTCTATGTATGGATGTGAAAGTTGGACAGTGAAAAAGTAGATAAGAGAAAAATCAGCTCCTTTGAAATGTGGTGTTGGAGGAGAGCTTTGTGCATACCATGGACTGCAAAAAAGACAAATAATTGGGTGTTAGGACAAATTAAACCAGAACTATCAGTAGAAGCTAAAATGATGAAACTGAGGTTATCATACTTTGGACACATCATGAGAAGACATGATTCACTAGAAAAGACAATAATGTTGGGGAAAACAGAAGGGAGTAAAAAAGGGGGAAGGTCATACAAGAGATGGATTGATTCCATAAAGGAAGCCACAGAGCTGAATTTACAAGGTCTGAACAGGGTGGTTCACGACAGATGCTATTGGAGGTTGCTGATTCATAGGGTAGCCATAAGTCATAATCGACTTGAAGGCACATAACAACAACAAAAACCTACATATTTTAGGATAAACATGTTTATAAATGTGTACATTGAGATAAAAAGTATACTTAAACAATATATTGTGGTAAACTATGTATCTAAATGCTAATTTTCATATGGATCTTTTAAAAAAGAACCTGCAGATTAATATGGAAACAAGATGGAATGGATTTCTGAATAAGCACATGTGAAATTGACACAGAGCAGAAATAGAGTGATCTCTCCATAGAAACCATGGCCCCTTTTGGGTACAATGTGCCCAGCTTGCTAAACCATGGTTCCCAATCAGTTCAATGATAAATCTCACACCATATCTTACGTACCATCCAGGATCGAGTCTAGGTCTGCCACTCCTTTAGCCATTAATGGAAATGTATATGTTAGTCAGAATCATACAAATTTAAAATATATTTTCAAATATGTGATAATGATATTTGAAGGGCAGCTTAGGCCTCTTCACCCCCCATATTCTCATTATCATTCTAAGCAAGAAACAGACGCTCCTCAATTCCAGCATAGTTCTGTTAATCTCTCTTCACAATATTCAATTTCCTCGCAATGATTTGGCTGATTTATTGGTTCTCTTTTATATTTTAATGGCAGGAGTTGCAGAATAACCTCATAAATTTGTTTCACTCCCTCAGCTTCGATATTCAAGGTCATTAACCCCCCTAAAAGATTCTCTGCTTATATCACAACTAGAAATGTGCTCTGTCTTGCTGAGTGGCTTGTTCCATGATTATCAAGGCAATATCATTTTGTGTGTGTGTGTGTTTGTGGGTAGAGCGAGAGAGAGCTAGCAAGATTTATGATTAAAGGGATAAAGAAGAAATAAAAATTGAAGAAAATCTTCTAAAAATATAGGGTCCATCATTGCTGCAATCTTGTATATAGTTCTGAGTTGGTACCAACAGAAGTTATGAATGAGCACAGGGAAAACACAGGTTTGTACATGCATGGCAATTGTAGCATGTCATCCCACATTACACAGAGGAAAATAGTGACATTTGTGCATTTACAACAGCTAAAATACCACCTGTATCTCTCAACCCCACCTCTTTTCCACCTCTATGCTGTCATCCTTTACTCTGCTATAGTCTGTCCTGTGCGGAAGTAAATTACATTCATCACATTTTTCTGTTTTTTAACTTTAGAACATTTAATAGAACATTTTCGGCGCAATCCTATACATGCCTACTGAGAAATACATCCCACTGAATTCAATGGGACTTAATCCAGTCCCATGTAGGTGTGCATAGGATTGCAGCCTTAATATCAAATGATCTGGCAAAAGAATGGTTGCAGCACATCCAGAAACATTTACTTTCTGAGTAGGTGCTTCTAGGGGAATTAAAGGGAAGGAGTGGATGGACTTTTTGCATTCAGGTAGTTACATTTACACACATGCATGCTGGAGTAAAGCATACCTGGGAACATTTTAGAGATGAAAACAGGGACACACTTGTAACAATGCAATTCTCACATCAAGGATCACAGCTAGAACCATCCTCCATTATTATACCATTATGAGATTGGGGTTGGGCTGGATGTCTTTTCAGACCTGTAATTCTGGATTGCAATTTGTGTGAGTGTGGTCTGCCAAACTGATTAAATCACTGGACTTTTGGAGGAAGCTTAGCAGTCATGGAATAAGAGGAGAGGTCCTCTTGTGGATAAGAAGCAGAAAGCAGAGAGTAGGAATAAACGGACACTTCTCCCAATGGAGGGCTGTAGAAAGTGGAGTCCCTCAAGGATCGGTATTGGGACCTGTACTTTTCAACTTGTTCATTAATGACCTAGAATTAGGAGTGAGCAGTGAAGTGGCCAAGTTTGCTGACGACACTAAATTGTTCAGGGTTGTTAAAACAAAAAGGGATTGCGAAGAGCTCCAAAAAGACCTCTCCAAACTGAGTGAATGGGCGGAAAAATGGCAAATGCAATTCAATATAAACAAGTGTAAAATTATGCATATTGGAGCAAAAAATCTGAATTTCACATATACGCTCATGGGGTCTGAACTGGCGGTGACCGACCAGGAGAGAGACCTCGGGGTTGTAGTGGACAGCACAATGAAAATGTTGACCCAGTGTGCGGCAGCTGTGAAAAAGGCAAATTCCATGCTAGCAATAATTAGGAAAGGTATTGAAAATAAAACAGCCGATATCATAATGCCGTTGTATAAATCTATGGTGCGGACGCATTTGGAATACTGTGTACAGTTCTGGTTGCCTCATCTCAAAAAGTATATTATAGAGTTGGAAAAGGTTCAGAAGAGGGCAACTAAAATGATCAAGGGGATGGAGCGACTCCCTTACGAGGAAAGGTTGCAGCATTTGGGGCTTTTTAGTTTAGAGAAAAGGCGGGTCAGAGGAGACATGATAGAAGTGTATAAAATTATGCATGGCATTGAGAAAGTGGATAGAGAAAAGTTCTTCTCCCTCTCTCATAATACTAGAACTCATGGACATTCAAAGAAGCTGAATGTTGGAAGATTCAGGACAGACAAAAGGAAGTACTTCTTTACTCAGCGCATAGTTAAACTATGGAATTTGCTCCCACAAGATGCAGTAATGGCCACCAGCTTAGATGGCTTTAAAAGAAGATTAGACAAATTCATGGAGGACAGGGCTATCAATGGCCTAGTCAGAGGCAGCATGCTTCTGAAAACCAGTTGCCGGAAGCCTCAAGAGGGGAGAGTGTTCTTGCACTCGGGTCCTGCTTGTGGGCTTCCCCCAGGCACCTGGTTGGCCACTGTGAGAACAGGATGCTGGACTAGATGGGCCACTGGCCTGATCCAGCAGGCTCTTCTTATGTTCTTATGTTCTTATTTTAATGGACATGGCAGAAGGTCATTAGCTTTAACAAAGGTAAAGGAAGAAGGCACAGAGACTCCTAGATTGGGGAGAATGTCTCTTTTCCCCACCTTCCTAAAGATGATGTCATCATCTAGCTGTTTCTGTTAAAAGGGAAACAGCCTGTAGTTTTGAAGAGAAGACACAGACTGAGGATGAGAGAGCTAAACTGGAGCTTTGAAAGATTTGGGATGTGTCTTCTGGGTGTTAAGCTGTGACTCTCCACCTATGCTCAGCCTGTATATCTGTATTTGTGTACTTTATCTTTGTTTATTTATTACATTTATATACCGCCCCATAGACGAAGCTCTCTGGGTGGTCTACAGTAATTAAAAACAATAAAAACAAATATACAAATTTTAAAATACAAAAACCAATTTAAAAACACAATTTAATTTAAAAAAAAAACAATTTAAAAACATGCTAAAATGCCTTTGCATTTGTCTGTCATATTCCACCGATTTAAAATCTTGACAGGTGTTTGTTCTTCTGATTAAAGATAGAGCTAGAAAAACATAATTGCCTTAAAAGAATTTAATGACTTGGAGGTTGAACTAAATGGTTTGTTTGGGTCCCCTCAGTCCTGTGATTTTATAGCTGTAATATTCAATACTGCAGAAAAATAGACAGGTCAAAACAAGTGGACAAGCTTAGCCTGACTGACTCCCTTTTGTTTGCAGAATGGGCCTTTGCATATTTAAAGAGTTGGCCAAGTTATCATAGGAGCTCATGGTCAGAGATTTGCTAAAAGGGGCTCCTCCTCTGGCTGGGGGCAATGTCATCAATGTGTCTGTCTGTATGAAGGAACACAAAAGAGTCCTGAAACTGGGCCTGAAAGAGACACAGAAATCTAACTGCTTCTCTGTGAGAATACACAGCTATGGCTTTGGTGACCCCCCCCCCCAAAAAAATCTGATGAGGAGCAGAATCTGTTGGAGTGTTAATGTTATGAACCTTCCATCTTATCCTCAGCCTACCATGTGTGTGTGTGTGTGTGTGTGTGTATAATATACAGAGAGAGAGAGAGAGAGAGAGAGAGAGAGATGTGCATATACATAGATTTGATGAAAGAAATGTCATCACTCCAATTATCTTCATTCCTATGGAACCAAACCTAAGGGATGTGCTTTGACTCCAGAAACCCCTCACTGAATTTGATCAGCTGCAGTGCGTGAATTACTAGGCTATGCATTGCATGATGCCTCAGTGTTCATGCACATGGGTTGACACTAGAGATAATGCATCTATTTTATTAGGAAAGTAAATGTTTCATCTACATGAATCTTCATGATTTTTATAGGGAGGCCCACAAATGTATCATCAAATGGAAGCTTACATGCATATCCATGGACTACTACACAGTAAAACAATATAATTAGGATCTGTCCCATGGATGCATGTTTTTCAACCAGGGCAGTGAAACACTGGATCCATCTATTACTGATATGTAATCCATGAACCTTGATGTGATTTATGATTTGATAATGGTTTTGGAGGGGGGGTGACCCATATGAAATCATGTTATTTCCCAAAGATCTGTTTTAGTTCTTCTGCAACCAAGTTTTATACAAATTCCCAAAATCACAAGCAAACATGCCTGTTGACTGCCACAGATCAAACGTAGGCAGCCACAACATAATACACTATATGGTTTCAAATTGGATTGATAGTGAGACACTGGCCAAGTTTGCATGTAACAATAAGCCATAAACTGTGGTTTACCATGAACACGCAGTTTGCTGGTGCACTCTGCTCAATCATGTATGTTCCTGTCCTCCCTATGCTGTGCCAGGAGGAAACCAACCAGAGTGCTGGGTTAGCATTATGTGTAAGCCAACGCTTGGGGTTCACAAATCATGAGCAGAAGACAAGGGGAAGAAGAAAGGGGTGGATCAGAGAGATGAAGGTGGATTGTGCCCAGAAGAATAGAATCAACTGGGATATTTCAGAGTTTGTGTCAGCACAGGATGACTACTTTTGATTATATCTTGTACTTTGAGCTTGTCTATTTGGTATTTTGAACTCCAAGGAGGCTTCTCTCCCTCCTCTATTCCCATGACTGTGCCCATCACTTACAGCAGGGGTCACCAAACTTTTGGGGACCAGGACACATTTGAAAACCAGACAAACTCTTATGGACAGCACAAACATATGCATGGATGTAGCACCACCACACACCCGCATGCATGCACACACAAACATTCACCCTCCTAGCAATTAAGTTTGAAAACAGTGTTTTCATTTTTTCCTTCAGCGTACTTTTTTTGGGTGGAGGAAAAATTGGTTTTCCTGTAGAGTGTAGCTAAAGGTCAAGCATTAATCTTCCCTCCCCAGCTGCATCTCCAGGAAGACTACCACTGCCTGCCACAATGAAGTTTGAAAGAAGCCTTCCATTGGGCCCAACAGAAGGTTTTCCCAAGCCTAATTGCAGCAAGGGAGGTGTTATTTCAGGGGGTTACAGCTGAGGACAGACAGGTTAATCCAGTTGTGACACTCCAAATTGCCCTCCCCCAAGCCTTCTAACGGCTATAATAGAAGGGTTCTTTCAAGCCTAATTTCAGTGGGTGGGGAGGGAGGAGGGGGCACGGGGAGGGAGGAGGGGGCATGGGGAGGGGACCCCACAGGTTCTAGGAAAGGCCTCTGCAGGTGTGCCTGCAGGTTCCACTTGGGTGGCACGTGGCTTACACAGCTGAAGTCAAGATGTCTTAAGCTCCTGAACTGCTTTCTGACAGACTTTTCAAAAATTATTAAGGCAAATGTGGGAACTGAAGCCCGATCTGCCTGATGATTAATCAAAAGATAAGGCAAGCGACTCTTTAAGTGTGGACCTAATTAATAAGGAGTTTGTCCAAGAGCACAGGGTTAGGTTGCCCTATTGGTTAGGAGTTGGAGCTGAAGGAAAAGAACAAAACAAGCTAGAAGCAGTACAGTGTGTATTGCAAAGCTGGGACTTGGAGTAAAGAAGAGCTAATCAACATAATTAAACATATATCTTAGTGCCACTAATAATGTTGTGATTAATTCATAATCCTTTCCCACAACTCTGTTGAAGCAATGTAATGAAACAGTTTTATATGCCTGTAGAATACTGGTCAGATCCTCAAATTTCAGGACTTCTAAGTAGTGAAAGTGAATCTAGAATTGCAGGCAGAGACACAGGTTGTCCCTAAGTGATCTTTGAGGAAAAAGAAAGCAAATTGCAGCTTCAAAACCTAGAAAGCCCCCCCCCAAAACCCAGAAAGCCAGTCCCTTTCTATATGATATAGCAAGCAGCAAAAAGTAAATGTATGAATAATTTGCGTCATGCTGGATGTTGTAACGGCCAGAGCTGTCCTAAGCAGGGCAAATCCGGACGTTTTTGCAGACTGCACCGTTATAGAAATGCTGGATTCAGGTCCGATTTACAGATCAAAACCAGCACCTGGGATTGTGGTGGGACCATACCTCAATGGTAGAGCACATACTCTGTATGCAGAAGAAATCAAGTTCAGTTCCAGGCACTCCCAGTTACAAGAAACCCTGTCAGCCGGTGTTGGAGGTCTTGGAGAGTACTGCCAGTGAGAACTGACAATCCTGGCTAGATGGACCAATGATTTGACCTGATATGCAGCTTTCTATGTCCCAATGCAGCTTCCACAGGAAAAAAAATGATGTTCTTGCAACTTTTCCCCATACAAGAAGTTCTTTTTAGTAGCAGTTCTGCAAATAAAGATTCGTCCCCACCAGTGGAGATTTATTTGCACTTTAAACCTATATCTTCTAGGAGTACTGTAAAAACAGCAATGGCATGACAATGCTTCAGGCTTTTAAAAGCCTTTCCATTAGTATGCTTTAATTAGTATTGTTTTTTTTACAAAACATATTTATTTATTTATTAAATTTATATCCTATCCTTCCTCCCAGAAGGAGCCCATATGTGCTAATGTACTAATATTATTAGTACAATTGTATCTTACTTAAAAAAAATAGTAGTATTCAGTTTTCCTAACAGTTTTTTTTCACAAACTGTACTTCTAGAAATAATTTTTGCATTTGCATTTCAATAGCATGCGAAAAGTAGGTGTGTGTGTGTAAAATTGAAATACATGAATCAGAAGTACCAAAATGTACAAAAGCCAGACTAACAATCTACAGTAATGCAGTCTCTCATTAAACTAATCTACATATGCACAATTTTACCCTATTGTTAGGGCTTTCATTCTTTCTTCTGTAAGTAAAGAAAACCACCCATTGCGAATTTCCCCCCCCCTAAGTTGCTAAAAGTATTTGAACTAGAAATATTTGATTGGGAAAATAAAAAAACTAAAGTATGATTTAAGTGCAAACATATTCAAAGCTCTACTTGGACACTTATTTTTATTGTGACACTTTTAAGTATTTTAAGACACGATGACTCAAAAGCATTCATAAAGCCAATAATGCTTTAGGATGTTGAATGTTTGAAATGTATGTTTTGATGTTTTTATTGTGATTTTATTGTACTTTATAGTTGTAATAATTTTATGCTGTGCACCGCCCAGAGAGCCTTCGGGCTTTGGGCGGTATAAAAATTGAACAAAATAAAATAAATAATAAATAAATAATAAAGACCTCTAATAGCAATCTTTAGTGTTTTATCATTTTGGTTAGAAAGCCAAACATAGCTCCTGGAGCAGGTGTGTTTGGAACACAGATTATCTCCAAATGCTCACTGTTGACAATACATGTTCAGTTTAGACTTGCAGTGCAACATTTGGGGGACTATGAGCTTTCTTTTGGTCCCTGCTAGCATGTTTGTCCACTGCCTCTCACTGTCTGCTTTACCCATGGATCTTATTAGTGGAGCACACTGTTTTGTGATAGAGGAGTGTGTGTGTGTGTAGCTGTTGTTCTTATGTGCCTTCAAGATGATTACGACTTATGGCGACCCTATGAATCAGTGACATCCAAGAGCATCTGTCATGAACCACCCTGTTCAGATCTTGTAAGTTCAGGTCTGTGGCTTCCTTTATGGAATCAATCCATCTCTTCTTTGGCCTTCCTCTTTTTCTACTCCCTGCTGTTTTCCCCAGCATTATTGTCTTTTCTAGTGAATCAGGTCTTCTCATGATGTGTCCAAAGTATGATAACCTCAGTTTCATCATTTTAGCTTCTAGTGACAGTTCTGGTTTAATTTGTTCTAACACCCAATTATTTGTCTTTTTTGCAGTCCATGGTATCCGCAAAGCTGTCCTCCAGCACCACATTTCAAATGAGTTAATTTTTCTCTTATCTGCTTTTTTCACTGTCCAACTTTCACATCCATACATAGAGATCAGGAATACCATGGTCTGAATGATCCTGACTTTGGTGTTCAGAGATACATCTTTGCATTTGAGGACCTTTTCTAGTTCTCTCACAGCTACCCTCCCCAGTCCTAGCCTTCTTCTGATTTCTTGACTATTGTCTCCATTTTGGTTAATGACTGTGCTGAGGTATTGATAATCCTTGACAAGTTCAAGGTCCTCATTGTCAACTGTAAAGTTACATAAATCTTCTGTTGTCATTACTTTAGTCTTTTTGACATTCAGCTGTAGTCCTGCTTTTGTGCTTTCCTCTTTTACTTTCATCAGCATTCGTTTCAAGTCATTACTGGTTTCTGCTAAGAGTATGGTATCATCTGCATATCTTAATGTTTCTCCCTCCGGTTTTCACACTTCCTTCATCTTGGTCCAATCCTGCTTTCCATATGATATGTTCTACGTACAGATTAAACAAATAGGGTGATAAAATGCACTCCTGTCTCACACCCTTTCCGATTGGAAACCAATTGGTTTCTCCAGATTCTATCCTTACAGTAGCCTCTTGTCCAGAGTACAGGTTGCGCATCAGGACAATCAGATGCTGTGGCACCCCCATTTCTTTTAAAGCATTCCATAGTTTTTCATGATCTACACAGTCAAAGGCTTTGCTGTAATCTATAAAGCACAGGGTGATTTTCTTCTGAAATTCCTTGGTCCCTTCCATTATCCAACGTATGTTTGCGATATGATCTCTGGTGCCTCTTCCCTTTCTAAATCCAGCTTGGATGTCTGGCATTTCTCACTCCATATATGGTAAGAGCCTTTGTTATAGGATCTTGAGCATTACTTTACTTGCATGGGATATTAAGGCAATAGTTCGATAATTACTGCATTCCCTGGGATCCTCTTTCTTTGGAAGTGGGATATATATTGAACGCTTCCAGTATGTGGGCCATTGTTAAGTTTTCCATATTTCTTGACAAGTTTTTGTCAAAATTTGGAGATTCAGTCTTAGTAGCTTGTAGCAACTCTATTGGTATGCCATCTATTCCTGGTGATTTGTTTCGCCTCACATTCTAAAATTTCTGGTTCTTCATCATATGGTTCCTCCGTGAATGAATCTGTCATCCTGGCATCTCTTTTATAGAGTTCTTTAGTATATTGCTTCCATCTTCCTTTTATTTCATCTCGGTCAGTCAATGTGTTTCCCTGTTGATTATTCAAGATCCCTACTCTTGGTTTAAATTTCCCTTTCATCTCTCTAATCTTTTGGAATAGGGCTCTTGTTCTTCCCTTTTTGTTGTCCTTTTCTATTTCTATACAATAACTATTGTAATAGTTTTCTTTGTTCCTAAGTACTAGTCATTGTATAGTTGCATTTAGTGTTCTGACTGTGTTTCTATCTCCTTTTGCTTTTGCTTTCCTTCTCTATTTAACCAGTGTGTGTAGCTAAAGCAGATCTAAAGAGACTGGCAGTTTGGCCATTTGTTTCCCTTGGAATTGGATTAAGCCCCCATAAACATTAGTGAAGTAGATTTATTCCTGTAACCTGAAATGGCCTTGTGACTAACAATTGTCGAGTTGCAGTTCTCTTTGCTCATTATGCTCCACTGCATCTTCTCACTCACATCTGTCCTTTTTGCCTTTGAACTCTCTCTCTCCCCCCCGCCCCAGTTCTAGAGATCATTGCACTTAGATGCCCTAGTATTATGCTGCCGCTGCTGTACTAAAGGTAATGTAAATGTATGTGGATAGCATTGCAGCCTACGCACATACCACGCAAATGCATAATGTGCTGTTATGCTACCCCCTACACAATGCTGCTTTTACCACTTAATCCTTCTTCCCTAAGAGTGGAGCTACTCCACTCTACAATGGCACATAAATAAAGACAAGATTAAACCCTACCGGATGTTGAGAGGAAAAGTGCAGCTCTCTGATGTTCAAAAAGCCAGAATAATGTGATGCTTATAGAGACAGACAGCTCAGGCAAACACTGCCTGGAGCATGAAATGATTGTCAGGATGGGCAAAAATGTAAAAAAAATCATGTGAGTGTATAAGCTGCCAAGGCCAATTAAGCCAAAGAACATTTTGCAACCATTAGTGCATTTTTACCATGCAGACAATGTATAAGATAGCATACCTTTCAATGATATTGAATTTTCATTTGACCTATAATTTATGTTCATTGCATTTGTCTCCATCTGAATAACATTAGCACTGGACGTCAGAAATGCTGACTTGTTTCTAAACCATAATTCAAACTATGCTGGGAGAGAAGCCTGGGAATTGCTGGGAATTGCAGTGGAAGGACTGCTTTACATGCAGAATATCTCAGGTTCAGTCCTGGACATCTCCAGGAAGGACTGGGAAAGAACCCTGTCTGAAACCCTGGAAAACCACTGGGCATCAGTGCAGACATCATTGAGCTAGTTAGACCAATGGCATGACTTCGCATAAGGCAGCTTCTTAGGTTCCTGCAAGAACTGTTCCTCATCAGTCTAGACTAGGCTTCCCCAGCCTGGTCCCCTTGAGATAGTTTGGACTACAACTTCCTTCAGCTCCAGCCAGAATGGCCAATGATCAGAGATGGTGGTAGTTGTGGTCCTGAACATCTGAAGGATGTCAGGTTGGAGAAGGCAGTACTATAATTTGGATGATCATGCATATGTTTATGGAGGGAATTTTGCTCCCCAGATGTAATTGATGGTGAGCATTCCTTCCTTAGTACTTTGGCTCATGTGTTCATGCTGCTTGAATCTTTCAGCTCTGCTGGTAAAGTAGGGCTTAATTACACACTGATAATTGTGTGTCTTTGCAGCTATGCCAGGATATTTTTTGAAAAATATATACATGCAGACTCCCTATTTTCCATTGGAACCATGTAGAGAGGGTGGCTTTAACCCTTTCTTCTCCAGCTGTGATCCTGATGGAAGTTATCTCCCACAACACACACTGCAATTAGCGACAGAAGAAAAGGCTCTCATTGGTCCCTGGAGGCAGTTCTGGGTTGGCTGTAGACAAATGTGAGATTGAATCAGAACAAGATGCAAGTACTGTGGTAGGGAGATCCCTAGCTCCAGAAGGTGGTTTACAGCTAATGTTGGATGGGATGGCACTCCCCCTGAAAGACCAAGTCCACAGTTTGGGAGTACTCCTGAATTTGGTACTGACTGGAAAAGCCCAGGTGCCATCAGTAGCTAAAGGTCTAGTTTATCAACTTCAGCTGGTACACCAACTTTTGCCCTTTCTGGAGAGGGCAAACCTCGCCACAGTGAGTCATGCTTTGGTCACACCCTGCATGGCGCTGCCTTCAAAGACTGTCTGGAAACTTCAGCTGGTTCACAATATAGCTGCCAGAAACCTTGTGGGAATACAGTGGTCATGTTCAATAACATCTGCATTATTTATTAATTTATTTATATACTGCTTAATATTTAAACAATCTTATACCACCTACCCTGGCTTCCAGGCACTTTCTGGGCCCAATTTAAAGTGCTGGTTTTAACCTTTAAAGCCCTAAATGGCTGGACCTTAGCTATGTGATGGACTGCCTGTACCTGTTACCATCGTGCCTGGACACTGAGATCTCAATCAGAGGCCCTCTTGGTGTGTCTACCTCCCAGGTCTGTGAGACAGACAACCACAAGAGAGGGGGCCTTTTCTGCATTGGCTCTACATCTTTGGAGCTCCCTCTCAGTAAAGCTACAGTCAGCAACTACACTTAAGGCTTTTCAGACTCATTTGTTTTGACTGACCTTCCCTTTGTAATTTTTTTGTTTTCCTTGCTATGTGGAAACTGCATTATTATTTTATTGGAGTTCTATATTTGTTTCATTTGTGTGAATTTGTTTTATTGCAATATTGACTATTTGCAATATTGACTTATTCAATGTTGTGCTGTTTTGGATGGGCTTTGCCTGGAAAAGCAGTATCTAAATATTTTTAAATAAATATTTATTGGGCCAGTTCCTGTTTGGATATGCACTGGACTTAATATTTATTTATTTATCAAAATTTATATACTCCTTCAATGTAAAGGCCTCTAAGTAGTTTACAAAAACATTAAAATGATCAATAAACAGTTAAAAACAAGTAATCAAAAACATTTAAAAAACAATTAAAACAGTTACTAACAAAAAATAAATAAAACAGAAAAACATTTATGTGTCTGGAAAGGCTTGCCTAAACAAAAACGTTTTAAGCAGGTCCTGAAAGGAATACAACGAAGGTGCCTTCCTGATGTCAAAAGGCAGAGAGTTCCAAAGAGAAGATGCTGCCACACTAAAAGGATGATTTCTTACAAGTGTGGAACAAGTACCATGTGACATCTGTAACAGTGCCTGTTCCACAGACTGAAGTGCTTGAGTGGGCACATATGGAGTAAGGCATCTCGCAAGTAAACTAGTCCCAAGCTGTTAAGGGCTTTATACACCAGTAGTAACACAGTGAACCTGGCCCGGTAACAAATTGGCAACCAGTGCAGATTTCTGAGCAGAGCTGTTACATGCTGACAGGGTCTCACTCCCGTCAGCAATCTGGCTGCAGCATTCTGCACTAATTACAGTTTCTGGGTCAGTTTCTAGTACCTGATAGTGTGAACATTATTTTTCAAAGAATGTGAATACTGCTTGTCAGGAAAACATTGGATTCAATTTGCTGGATGAGAGATTTAAATCTGAAATGAAGAAAACAAGATCTGAACCAAAGGCAGTGGAGGCTGGTCCATTAGGGCACCCAGGGTTTAGTCCTTCGAAGTAAAAATGCCCACCAATTTATTTCTACGTTTTCTCTAGAATCTCAAAGCCACACTCTTTCCTGTCCGCCACATCCTTCTATATTCCATTGAGAGAGAGAGAGAGAGAGAGTGTGCCCTGGATACTTTTTTTAAATGAATCTCCCATTCTCTCGCCAATCAGTTCTCTTCACCACTCAGCCAATCTCAATCCAAAAGGATTGTTATGACCACCCACCTGTCTCCTGGCAGAAAAACTATTTTTTATCTTGTAGTTGTCCCCTCCCTGCTGTTGTCATTATCTGAACCCAGCGAAGGTATTTGAGGATAAGTAGTCTACTTGTTTATTTGTCCTGGGGAGCTGTTCTGAGCATGCTCAGAGCTGTTTCCTTGAAGGCCACACCCAGACAGTCTTACCTAGGCCCCAGGTCTATGTTTGTCTTCCCTGATCAGCCATTTGCTTGTTTTTATTTTTTATATATTTTATATTTTTTATATTTGCTGATTTATTTCACTGAACTGCCTATCTGTGTGAGTGAGCACCAGTGAATGCTAGTGAGTCTTGTCTTTGTACAATATTTATCTGTTATTGCCCTTTAATTAAAAACTCCTTTTGTGGATTCAATCCCAACACCTTGGATCTGTTTCCCTTCACGGGAACCTTATGGGGATGTTCCGCTATCCAGATCAAAGACCTGATGTTAGCCATGCTGGACTCCTATTAATTTGGAAATCATGTTAATTTTTTGGCCAGCTCTACTGGTCTGATAGCAGCCTGTCATCCACCAAGAATGGAGCCAAGGGCTATAAACAGAAGAGTACCATTCTAAATTTCAGAAAAGCTTACTCCCTAAACTCAGAAGTATGTTTCAAAGGTGTGTGGTGAGGCAAGTCCTAAGGAAGCATAGTAACTCCTAGATCTAGAGTGACTAATTATTTTGGGGAGCTGAAGGCTGCATTGACTCATGGTCAGTCCTCTGAGGGCTGCATTTCAAAGTGGCTGTGGCTGAAGTGTAAAAGTGGGTATGATACCTTTTTTGAGGGTGTCACAAAAACCTTTGGCATCACAGAATCAAAGCAGGGAATTCAAGAGTCTTGTCAGTATTTTTTTTTAAAATTAAATTGGACAAAATGGGGGGGGGGACAAAAATCTTTTGGCATCACAGTAGGTACTTATGGGAACAGCTTGTAAAACAAATGACAAATATATTTTGTTTTGTTTAAATGGGCAAATGTAGGGGGGCTTGGGGGCCACAAAAACTTTTGACAGTTTTTAAAAATTAGGGTAGAATGGGTTTGTAGGGCCACAAAAATCACACCAGGGGTCTCATAGGAGTAGTCAATTTTTTAAAAAATGACAAATTTTGGGAGTTATCGGAGGGCTACAAAAATCTTTTGTGGAGTCATATGCAGCCTGTGGGATATGGGCTAGCCACCCCCTGTCTTGCATCATACTACTGAACACAGGTGGGGAATCATTTCATTGAATGCTCATTGCTCACTTACTTCCAAAATTCCCTATCCATGGAAAGCTGAGTTGTGATGAAGAAATATTTGGGAGAGTTCAAATACTGACACCCCAGCACACGCATGTTGCATTGCAACATGGTAAAGTCTCAAGGGTTATGCACCTTGTGTTTCTTTTAACTGTGTAGATTGGTTTCGAATCAATGTTATAACATAGTCATCTGCAGCCTTTAAAATTCACCCAAATTCATTTTATTGAGAAAGAAGTCAATACACAGGTATTGTCAAATAACTGATGAGATGTAGCAACTTCTGGCACAGAGATAAGGGCAGTACATGACTCACTATAGGAAACAGAATGCTGAACTAGACAGATCTTTGGACTGACATGTCAGGGGACCTCTTATGTTCTTAACCTGCATTACAGGATTGTTCTGAGGACAAAAGAGGGTGACCACAAGGAGTGCTGGATCTCCTTGGAAGAAACGCAAGCAACAAATTGTTGCCAGCTGGACTCTTGTCTCATGGATTCACAGGAATGAGGGTTCTATACGTCCTTTCTAGACTTATGTCTAATCTGGGTCCTATATGCCAAACTTTGTCCTCTCCTGTGTCTTGTTATTGACAGCAGACGACTGGCTAGGTAAACCTAGAAAAAGAAATCCTACCCAAGTGACTACCTGTAATGAGGATGTAGCAGGAAATATAATAATAGAGTTCCACAGCAGAAAATACAAATATATTTCTTTATTTCTATATTAAGGTCTGGTGCAGACGAAAAATACAAATAGCTGATCTCAGCTATTGTGTACACATGATTTAGGAAGAATCTGGCCTTAGCCAGTAACTTAATAGTTAAACAGCCATATTGTTGGCTGTAGCCAGGACAAAAAAGTTCTGTCTTATAAGTTAGATAGGCACATAGTTGGAACATATGGGTGAAAGTGGCACATAACTGCCTTCCATTCGGAATTAAATGGTTAAAGTAGTCCATAGCTGACTAGAAGGAAACACAGCCTTCTCTTTCCAGATAGCAGATTTGTGCAGCTATGACACACATTTACAGGGGAAATAATGCTATTTTAACAGGTAAAGGGCTAGCCCATAACAAAATGTTTTAAATATATAATAAATAAATCATGAGAAGCACCCTGCCTGATCTAGAAAACAAGGGTTCCAGAGCACAAACATAGGGAGAAAGAATGACTTAACACAACTGCCTTTTACACCCCCAGTGAAAAGCTATACAAAAGAGACTGAAATTACTATGTTTTACACTAGATCCGCAGAACTCGCATTTTCAGAATCCAGCTACAAGTTCCCTTCCTGGATACTGGTGTTACATTCGAACTGCATCCTTCTTGACATTTGCCATTCATTCTGTCATTGTGCTTCATAACACTGCAAAGCCAAAGTACACCTCAGAACGATATGGTGTCATGAATATTTAAGTCTTTCATGAAATCAATGGGAAATTCTGCAAAAAAATTGATGTCCTTCTTTGGCCTTTATTTCTTACCAGGAGCCAAGAAGTTTAGCGATGTATAAATCTACACATAAAGCTTCAGCTGCTTTTCTGATTCAGAGCATCATATCTGCTCCCTTTCTCCCTTTCAGTTTAAGAAGCTTTTGCACCATGGAATTCAAGGCAATCACATTGGCAGCATGAAACTTGTTTGTTTATTTATTAAAGGTATATCCCGCCCTTCCTCCCAAAGGAACTCGGGTTTCAAAATACATAAAACAATAAAACAATTAAATCACTTAAACAACAATTCCAATAATAGATGCAATCTTGCCACAACAAGCCTTAGGT
Source organism: Rhineura floridana (assembly GCF_030035675.1). NCBI lineage: Eukaryota > Metazoa > Chordata > Lepidosauria > Squamata > Rhineuridae > Rhineura > Rhineura floridana. Next base: position 173,206,130 of record NC_084482.1, on the reverse strand, counting down.
GAAATAGTCACAATAGGTTAGATATTTTGTGCAGCTACATGGCATCTTTGAACTGATATGGCATGATTTTTGTCACATCTTCATTTTATAATTAGGGGCATGCACCCCTCTGAAGCAGAGGTAGGGAACCTTTTTCAGCCTGAGGGCCACATTCCCCTTTGGGTCATCTTCTGGAAGACCTATGCCAGTGCTGGGAAGGGTCAAAGCCACATCTACATATCCTCACCCTATTCACACACCTATCCAATCAAACACACCCCATACAAACACATCCATTCACAAATCGTCATCATCATCATCACCATTTATTACCTGCTGTTCACCAGTAGGTTCCAGGGTGGGTCACAGCGGTATAAAACACATTATTAAAAACAATTTAAAACAAATCACATTCACAACTAGATAGGGTCCTAAAATCTCTCTCTCTCAAGTGTCAAAGGCTAGGGTAAAGAGGTGCATTTTCAGCATGCAATGAAAGCTGTATAATGAAGGTACCAGGCACACCTCTGTGGAGAGGGAATTCCACAGCTTAGGGGCTGCCACAGAGAATGCCCTCTCCTGGGCCACCCCCTCCGCCAAGTTTCTGAGAACAGTGGAACTACCAAGAGGGCCCTTCTGCCAATCTCAACACCAGAGAAGTTCTGTAGGGAAAGAGGCAGTCTTTCAGATATTTGGGACCTAAGTCACTTAGGGCTTTAAACCCAAGCATGAGAAACTTGAATTAGGTCCAGAAATTAACCGGCAACCAACACAGCTACTTTAAAACGTGGCCTATCTAAATCTAAATGGAAACCCAGCCAATAATCTGGCCGCTGCATTTTGGACCAGGTGAAGTTTCCAAATTGTCCTCAAGGTCAGCACCATTGCAATAATCCAGTCACAATAACAAAGACAGATACTGCAAGGAGGAAATTATCAATTAAAGTTACAGATGGACTTACTTGTGTGTAAACATTACAGGTGGAATTTGGCCATGGGACAGAAATGACCAGATATTATAGCACTTTATTAAGTACTGTGTGGAACCACTGTTTTAATTCAACTTCGAGCTAATTGGAGAAAAAGCTATGTCTCAAGCTTGTTAAACTGTAGAAGCAACAAAAAAGTAGACTGATGAAGAAATCCATTGATTAGATGAGTTTGTAATTACTTGTGCTAAAGTGATGCTTTATTTACACTGAAGTAATGTTCTCTTTTTTCTTACTCATACACTCTTTGCCACTTTTGCTCCTTTTAAGACTCTGGCAAGGAAAAGACAGGAAAGGGGATGGGGGAGAGGACCACACATCCCTCACAGTTTAGGGAAATATTCTTAGCAACTAATGTGGCACATTTAAAAGTGCAAGATGGTAGTTCACATTCATTATTAAAGAGAAGTAATGACGCTGAAAGGAAATGTGTATTATAATGACTGGTTAAGTGAATTGAACTAGACTCTTCAACATTTAAGAGCAGGCTTCATGGCTAAGTTATAAAAAGGCAACTTTATTTGAATGTGGAAGAAGGAGGTTATCCAGAAATAGATATCAGTTCTGTGCTTCACTCGCAAATTAGCCCAGAAATGGGAGTTTAATCATCAGCTGGGATAAGGAGTGGATTGGACCAACTGGCACTGAGACATATTCTGATCAAAACAACAGGCACCAACACTCCCTTACATTATATGGAAATGGAAATGGACTGCCTTCAAGTCGATCCCGACTTATTGCAACCCTATGAATAGGGATTTCATGGTAAGCAGTATTCAGAGGGGGTTTACCATTGCCTCCCTCTGAGGCTAGTCCTCCCCAGCTGGCGAGGGCCTGCTCAGCTTGCCACAGCTGCACAAGCCAGCCCCTTCCTTGTCCGCAACTGCCAGCTGGGGGGCAACTGAGCTCCTTGGGACTATGCAGCTTGCCCACGGCTGCACAGGTGGCAGGGCACGTAGCCCCTAAGCCACTCACTGTGGGGGTGATCTTTAGCTGGCCCTTGACACCCAGGAGACACGAGCGGGGATTTGAACTCACAGACTCTGGACTCCCAGCCAGGCTCTCCTCCCCACTGTGCTGTACCAGCTGATATGAGCAATGTATTATTCAAATGAGCTGGACCCTGCCAAAAGAGCCGTTAATTGTTCCATATTCAAAGACTCTTTCTCACATTTCATATCTGATCACAGCTTTAATAGCTTAGGAGCATAGGAAGCTGCCTTTTTCTCAGTCAGAACATTGGTCCACCATGCTCAGTATGGTCTACACTGACTGGCTGTGGCTCTCCAGGGTTTCAGAGAAGGAGGCTCTCCCTGCCCTGCCTGAAGACGCTGGGAACTGAACCTGGAACATTCTGTGTGCAAATGAGATGCTCTACCGCTGAGCTCTAGCTCTTCTCCATAAAACTAGATGCAAGCTACACCCGCGATGACACTGCTGTGACCAGGGGATTGTTATGACAAATGCTCCTCTTCCCAGCTGTAATATATGTAATAAATGGAATAAATAATGTAATATATATAATAATACAATAATAAATAAATAGGAAAAAGAACGTGATAATGGGCCTACAGATTCTGGGTCAGGGGTGGGGGCAGAATCAACAACAGCAAGAACCTAAACGTAACCTAATATGTTGCTATTGATGGTAAAGTTGATTTATTAAAGCAGTTTGTTCTCCCAGTATCTTTGCACAGAGGAGGGCTATCTTCTTACTTATTAATTGGGCAGAATACTGCTTGTTTCTTTTTCTATGTATCTCCACAAATAAAAGGACTAGCAAGTTACTTTTCTATCTTAATGAGAACTGAAATTCAGGAAAGGGTGTGAAATCACCCTGAGTGGGCTGGACCCTTATAAACCCATCTGTGACTATGATTCTTTTTATGATTCTTAGGATCACCTGTTCCACTTGATACAGTAGCTTAATGGTATTTGTTTTTGTTGTGTCTGCCAGTAGCAGCCAATCTTGTAGAGTGAACAAACTCACAATGCAATGATACATTCAATTTTCTGAGCGCTCGATCTAAACATCAAGGCATGGAAGGCGGTGGGGGTGGGATTCTTCATCTGAATCTGTTTTCAGCAATATTCCCATGGTGGACATAAGTTCAAGGTGAATTCTTAGAATATATAGTTCTAGGATTTGGAAAAGTGTGTCATCACACCTAGATCAGATTTTTTTCAAGTTGCTTTTGGCCTGTGGAATTTATGTGAAACTGCCTGATCACTGGCTAGAAACTGATGATTTGGCAGCCCTGACCTTTTTCTACGGTCAGGCAATTTAAATTGGCATTACTAAATTCAATTACAGCGCATTACTATAATCCTCAGTACAACCTTGGGAATATAGATACTAACCCAGCTGGATCATTAAACATACCTTTGCAGCCAATGCACCAACAGAACATTAGTTCACACTTGTTATGACTGACAGGGTCTCTTCGTCAGCAAGTACTGACCGCAGAGTAAATTGGTTTGTACAGCAGCTCCACGTGCACTGCTAAATGAAAGAGGGCATTGATGGGTGTGCAGAAAATGTTCCTGTTAAGGCCCACCAGATGGCAGCAGGAAGAGACATGATTTAGATAAACAGGTATGGTGCCCTTTTTGTAAGAAACACTGGACATTGCTTTACAGGGAAAGAATGGTACTGTATCTTGAAAAGATTGTGTACAGCAAAAGAACATAAATGTTTTAGCTATACATCCTGATAAGGATCTGGCTTGTGGCACCACAAAGGGTCCTCACAACTGTAGTACAGCAACACTACATGTAGGAGCAAGCATTTGGCATGATCACAGAATCATATAAACACAGAATAGTAGAGTTGAAAGGGGCCTATAAGACCATTGCGTGCAACCCCCTGCTCAATACAGGAATCCAACTTAAAGCACAACCGATAGGTGGTTGTCAGCTGCCTCTTGAATGCCTCCAGTGTTGGAGAGCCCACCACCTCCCTAGGCCATTGGTTAAATTGTTGTACCGCTCTGACAGGTAGGAAATTTTTTCAGATGTTCAGCTGAAATCTGGCTTCCTGTAATTTGAACCCATTATTCTGTATCCTGCACTCTGGAATGATCAAGGAGAGATCCTGGCCCTCCTCTGTGTGACCAACCTTTTAAGTACTTGAAGAGTGGTATCATATCTACCCTCAGTCTTCTCTTCTCCAGGCTAAACATGCCCAGTTCTTTCAGCCTCTCCTCACAGGGCTTTGTTTCCAATCCCCTGATCATCCTTGTTGTTCTCTTCTAAATCTGTTCCACTTTGACTGCATCCTTCTTAAAGTATGGTGTCTGGAAATGGACACAGTATGCAATATGATATTCCCAAAATAACTTTATAGACATTGAACTGTATAGGTTTATGTGCAGTAGGCAGGTGGCTAGTTTGTCCTGACATGCATTTTTGTTCCCTACTTTTCACTTGAATTAAATGGAGTACACTTAATATATCCAGAGGGCAAGTATCCTCAAATGGAATCTCCCACTCCTGAATCAACTTCTTGTAGAAAACAGGAAAGCTTAGCACTTGTCAACTGCATCTGAATTGCTTTTGCAACAAGCCACTGTTACATTGCTATATACTCTTACAGCCCTCTGTCAGAATGAATTTGACAATCTAGCTATGGCTAAGAGGAAGAAAGCATTCCATACATGTATATCAAGTGATCCCAGAAATCAAGGGTGATGGCTACACTTAGTGACAGTGCCTGAGAATGGCTCTGAAGGGAAGAACAGGTCAAATATATCTGAAACCTGTCAGATGGTGTTGCCAGAAAACATGTTTTTCAGTCCTCATCAGGTGAACAGAAGGTCAAGAAGCTGGGCTGACAGTCTGACCTTTGGCTAGTTTAGGGTAAACTTCAACAGCACCCATAGAAGCAAGTCCTAACATAACTCCTCCCATGGGGCTTTAACAGCCATAGCTGTCTTATCAGCTGAAGGTAATAAAAAGCACTCCTAGCCACTGAGGTCACCTGGGCTTCTCATGACAAAGATGGATCCAGGAGCACCCCAGACTATGAACCAATTCTTTTAGAAACAGTATGCCTACAAAGCAGGCAATTGACCAATAATTTCGACTCTCATCTACCAACAGCACCTCTTGCTAGGATTCAGAGTCAGTTTGTTGACACTCATCCAGCCCACCACCGAGTCCAGGCACTTGTCCAGGGCTTGCACAGCATCTCCCTAGTCAGAAGTTACTGAAAAATAAAGCTGGGTATCATTAGCATACTGATGACACCTACCTCAAATCTCCTCATAATTGCTCCCAATGGCTTCATATAGATGTTAAACAGCATTGGTGTTAGGGTTACACTCAGTGTTAGCTGGGAATTCCCTTGTCTCAGTTGGCATGGACAGCTGGGGGAAGCCCTCACACAGAAGGAGAAAACTGTGAAGAAATTTTGGCATGATAAGTCCAATGGATGTAAAGGCCATTTCTTAGTTGATAGGACAACTTTCCCCAAACTAATGCCTACACGGAAAATGTCAAATAATCAGGGAATCATCAGGGAATATTTGGAAGTCATTGAATTCACTCCAATCATTTCCAGAACTTTAGTCCCTATACCTCACTTCATTTCAGTTCTGTCCCTCACTGCTCTTGTGTTAATCTACATACAATTTACATACATGCCCACTTGTCCTCCTAGAACTTCTGGCACCATTCTATTCTATTCTCCACCACTGTACTGGGTTTTTTTTGGGGGGGGCGTTGCAGTTGCATATATGAATCCTCCAGCAAGATCAAACCAAGAAAGTGGAAAATTTAAGATCTTGGAATAGCTTCTTGCTAAAAGAAATTTAGTGAATGTGTACTGTGGTGCAAGTACTTTAAAATATGATTCAACCACCACAAAAGAATGTTTACAACAATGACCAAGTTCTAATTTTCTCCCCATCCTCCCTTGCAAAGATACTGCAGACACTTACGCATTATTGTTTTACAAATAGTTAGCACCTACTTTGGACTGCCTTCAAGTCGATCCCGATTTATGGCGACCCTATGAATACGGTTTTCATGGTAAGCGGTATTCAGAGGGTTTACCATTGCCTTCCTCTGAGGCTGAGAGGCAGTGACTGGCCCAAGGTGCTGCAGAGTTTGAGGGTCCACTGTTTCTTTGCAAAGGAGGAGAAAAGTCCTGTGGCCTCCACTTGTTCTGGTTCTCGCCGTATCCTCCTCCTTTGCAAAGAAGCAGTGGACCCTCAAACTCTGCAGTTTTATCCATATTTAGCAACTAAGTATTGGTTTGGAAGGTTCAATGTCTAGTGTGGATTTATGCCAGAATAACTATACATTACTTGTCTCCACTATCACTTGGTGGGAGTGATAACGGTCACTTATCCATTGCTTGGGAGTGAGGAGGAGGAGCTGCTACCCTGCATGCCCACTCCTGCTGCGAGCAGTGTCCTTTGGACTGGCTACTGCTCCCATCCCCTTGTCACTTTTTCACCCACTGACTTTCTGGGTGAGCGAGTGAGAAGGTTGCAGTGCCCACATGGAGTTGCCACTGTCTGAGATGCCATTCATTGTAGCCTACAAAATTATGTCTTCCAGAGCATGTGTGAATGTACCCAACACATGGCAGATATCCCGCATATAACAGCTCTCCAAGCAATCGCCTACAAAAACTCAAAGGCAGCAACGTAAGCCATGAAATCAAAATAGCCGCCTTCTGCAAAACATAAATAACCTATCACTTTCACAAAGTATGCTACAATATTCATTATGAGCAGAAAACCTTTTGGGGACTCTTGGGAGCATTTCATAAATATTAAAATATGGGGAGGGCGAGCATTTCCTGAATTATTTTACAAACTTGTTCTCCTGGCAGCAATTAGAACTATATGCTTTAGGTCTGTTGACAGTAGTTGGATTACATATAAAACTGAATGCTTTAACCAGTGATCGTATAATAGTTCATCATCTTTATCTTTTTTTTTTTAAGTTCAAGTCATATAATAAAGTAACTCAAGCTTTGCAAGTTATTATCCTTGCTTGCGGAAACCACACACTCTGCAAGTGCACATTAGAGTGACAGTTCAGTAAATTGTACGGTCTGGTTTCATCTTTCCTTTAAGAAGTGGATGGATTGCAAATGTATAAAAACCTTGAACAGATCATCATGAATTCCAAGCACATTTGGTGTACCATGCATTTAAGCATTCATCATCAGTGCTCTGAAACACTATGCGTTCAGTTCATAATTATAATGAATGAGAGTGATATATGATAATCTGCTAATGAGACTTCTTTCTGTATCTATGTGATTGTTTTTGAGTTTCATAACATCCAGGGTGCTATGGCAAACTTTCAAGCAGATTGATTATGTCAACACACGTAAAGCAAGATAATAGATGGATTGTATATTTATTCTACAAGTTGGGGAGAACCAGGGACTGTAATGGGAGCCTTCAAAAGAAAAGAGCTCCTTGCTCGCTTGAGCAACTAGAAGAGAACCCATAGCTCATGGCTAGAGTGCATGCTTTCTGTGCAGAAGTCCTAGATCACTTCCATGCTTCTCATTTAGAGCGTACGTGCAGTTTCTCATGCATTCATTTTTAGGTCCCTATCCACACAACTTTGAACTGTATTTGAACTTGTCTCAACCCCCACCCCCCTGCAATTATGCAGGTTTTCCCTAACCAGGGTAAAATCCAGTAAGTAAATTAAAGACAAGACTGTTTATTTTGCCAAGGGCAGAGGTTCTTATGGATTCGGACAAGGCAAAGAGCAAGCCGGGTCTATTCCTGAATGTTTTATTTACAGGCAGGAGAGGAAATACACAGAGCACAAAGCCAAGCAAAATACAGACAGCTTACATCCCTTCAGTCACTGGGAACCCCTGACAGTGAGCCAGATGGACTCATGTAGCAGCCAACACATAGCACCCTCTGCAGTCTCGGTCTATGCTGGAGCTCCTGGAGAAGAATTTCCAAGTTTCTTGTATATTTTGTTGGAGATTATGTGGCTAAATATCAGCACTCCTATAACAGGTGGTTAATCTTGAAGCCCTGCCGATAGCTGTCTGGTGCTAAGCAATAGATGAACAGTTAGCTAACTTTATCAGCAGGTGTCCAAATACAAGATGAGAAGGTGGGTGGCTAATTAAAGGATCCAGATCCAAAAAGAAGGTCTGGGCATGGGAAGGACCATTGCTGTACACCACTAACTCTTCATTATACAATGGTTTTTTTGCATTTCCATTACACTAATATAGGCATGAATGTTGGCAGTTTTAAAGCTGGTTGAAAGTGTTTGTACGTGGTGCTTCTCTAGTGTCTTAAATGACGTTTCTTATAGGTATGTTATACTGTGACATCTGTTCTGTTCTATTGTGGTACATCACAGCCTACCTGTGCTAATTTATTTCCAGGAGCAACAATAGCATATTTGCTTTTTCTTTTGGACCACTGACTGACTGTGGCAAGCAATGGTCATAATGGCGAAAGAGTTTAATGACAACAGGAAGAGAACCTCAGCCTTCTTGATCCAAATGCATGGCCTTCAAACCATAAATGTGTCTGAATATCTTCAGGAGGACGCTATCAATATGTTAAACTGAATTTTGTTTCCTTTTAAAAATATAATTGTTGGCGTGTGTGCGTTGTTGCGTGAAACAGCATACATTACGTTGGAGTTAAGTTGAGCAAGAAACTCATGCCAACAATAATTACTGTGGGTCTTGCACTCCAACGAGAAAATCAAACTATACATTAGACTTCTATAAATTCTATGTGCACCACTGTAAAGCCAAACCTAAATCTTGCTTTCCTTGCAATTGGAAATAATCTTATGATCACTCAGTCACAATTTTTACTCCCTTAGCACCTTCAGAATTAGCAAAAAAGTGCTTTGAGGGTTTTTTTACACAGTTCAGCAGGATTGAAGACAGAAAGACCCAACCTTAAGCCATTTTAAAAGGTGCAGAGAGAGGCAGATGCAGCTTCCCAGTCACCCAAAAGGTTCAGAGGGAGTCCTAATTGTGGGCTATCCCAGATAACAGCTAATTGCAATGATAAAAATTATTACTGTCAGAAGAATTGCCAGGCTTTATGAAGGAGCAGAAGCCCCTGGCTGATTTGGGAAAACAAATAACAGGTGCACACACACACTGCAAAGATGATGAGAGAGTTTTAACTATCTTGGACAGAAAGTGAATGGTCTGAGATGACCAACATCTGAACAAAGAAATGCACGAACAAATGTGCAGAACAGTTCCACACAAACTGTGATTCTTTCATTTATGTTGACAATTCAAAAACTCCCACTGTCCATTGTGAATTATGCATCTGCTCAGTGAGATAAAGTAGGTAGTAGGTGGGAAGTGTGGAAAAAGGCAAGGGGGGTCTATGCAGGAAATCATGGATGCAAATACATAAAATTTGGAAAGGTGTGGAAGATGCCATGCTATCCTGGATTCAGAATAATGTGGAATGAGAAATAAAAGAAACCCAAAGAACAGTTCATGTGGAAGACCCCCCCAGATTCAATCCCAGTCACCAATTAGCTAGTAGATGCTCGCTGATGTCCCTGCTGAGATCTTGGAAGTCTGAGTTACTCAACAACAGACTGCATGGAAATTCTATGAGTGCATACAGTGTGTCCATGTAATTGCCATTATGACCCAAGGGGTGATGCACACTTGTAAAAACATAGGGTGTTATACATCAAGACTTGTTACCGCAGGGAGAAGGCTGGTTTTTAAGGATTTTATTGGAGTTTATAGGTTTTGATATGAGACATGCATTGAACAATATGTTTCAAAAAGTTTATTCCACATATTAAAAAGTAAAAACTAAGGAAGTTACAGTTGTGTAAGATAATTGTTTCTCCTTCCCACTGTACTTCTGAATTGACTCACACTATTGGACAAACCGTATCATCTCAGTTCCAATCCTATGAAGCAGCTATGGCACAGCTGTAGAGATGAGGAGCTTCCTATGAGTATCTGATTGGCCACTGTGAAAACAGGATGCTGGACTAGATAGACCACTGGCCTGATCCAGCTGCAGGGCTCTTCTTATGCTCTTATGTTCTTAGGAGCTGGATCCACAGAATTCCATTATTAGATCATGTTGCATAAGACATCTTGTCTGTGTGGTCCACACCTGTTTTGTGCTCAAGCAGTGGTGGGTTTCAAATGAGTCTTCAGGTAGGCATGCAATGTAGCTTTGGTGTCGTGCTTCTCAAACAGTAGCTTTTTATTCTGCAATAACATGCCAAATTTATTTTGACTCCGAAAAATGAGGTTCAAAACAGTTTGTGATGTGGCACAGATGTCTGCTGTTCAAAGACAAAAGGGAAAAAAATCCACTGGTGGTGTCCAAGCCCTTGAGTGTGCCTGCAGTTGCTCTTTAGATGCTGACCATGGCAGGTTTAGATACAGGTTCTACTAGATGAGCCCAGCACTCAATTCTCATTCTATCACTCCCAGCGATCAAAACAGTCTGCTTTTCTTTAACAACCCAAACTCCTTCTGCTTAGTAGTAGGAATCCCAAGTCTCCTTGGAACGTGGCTTGTTTGTGTCTGAATACCCTAAGACTTGGCAGCAATGCACACAGATTTAACTGTCCAATTTATATCATGTTTATTAAGAACAAGGAGGGAAAGGGGGAGATAACGAATCAGCAGAAGGGAAATACAATGGAGCTTCTGTAGTTCAATCTATCTATCTGATCCTAAGTTATTACTTACAATTAGGCTTTTGGTCTCCTGGTGAGTTACAGCTTAGTTGGTCAGTTGCCTGTTCTCTGTTGGTCGGCTGTGGGACTGTCATGGACCCTGATGTGATGAGGGACAAAGGACTGACTTTTCAGTCCCTCTTTTTCAGGCCTTACTACTCATGTTGTCTTTGAGTGGCAGCTATCACCTGACAGCCAATCAGGCCATGCCACCTTTGGCACTTAAAGAGGAAAAACAGCTTATCAGAAACTGGGGGAAAATGATAGACACACACCCGCCCTGGTGTGGAGGAAGATGGCTATAGCTGGGGAAATTGTCACCAGATTCTACATCTTCCTGCCAGACAATCTAATCTTTAGCTTGCAAATTTGGCAAGTTTTGGCAGGAATTATGTGCTATGCTGAAGTAGGCAAAATGGAGGGGCAAGACAGCAGAATTTTGTCACAAGCCAAACTTGTCTTTTATTTTGTCTGTATGATCTATGTTTGCCAGGCTTCAAAAGCTATGAGTTTCAAATTAGTCCTCACAGAGGTAAAGTTCCCAGCACTCTTAACAAACTAGCCCAGGATTCTTTGGTCAAAGCCATGTGTTTAAATGTGCATTAAATGCACTGCGTAGATGTGATCTAGTAGGGCACCAGATGGGGCTCCAGTGGAAAAATGCATCCAAGCCAGGCCAGCATGGAAGTGAGAAAGAGAGAGATCCAGAAAGAGATGAGGATTTTCCATAAAACATCTTGATGGCTCTGGTGTTTGTTTTACTTTGTCATACCCCATGAAAGATCTCGGAACCCAAGGAATTCTGACCATACCCTTGATGTGGTTTTAAAATTATTACTGTAGCTATGCAGCCCTAAAGTTAGAGTACTCAAAGAATTTCCAACTGGAAGCCACTCTAGAGGCAGGAAGGGAAGAGAATCTTGCAGTTCTACACCACCTTAACAAATATTCCTGGGTGAGTGTTTAGTGCAGGGCTTGCATGGTGGGGAACACACAACCATTAAAGAACTGAAGAAGAAAACCTTAAGGAAGACAATAACACAGTACAGACAGGGAGAGACTTCCTGTTCCTCACTAATAATAACCATTGGATGTCCATGATGCTGCAACTAAGTGCATTCTACCTATAAAATACAATAGCAGTTGATGCAGTCTCTTTATTGGGAGAGGGATGAGATTCCAGGTACAAAATATGGTAGCTGGAGTGCTTGGAAAAGAAGTATTTTATTTGCTTAGTCTTGAGTGAAGGCTTGTAGACATTGCACAGCAGATGAATAATGGATAGCCATATGTTATGCAAAAAAAGGACACACTAGTATGGAACAATCTCTTAGTGAATCAAAGGATGAATTTGCTCACCTTAATTGGAGTTAGGCCCAATTTGTACAACAGATGCTTAGGCATGTGTCAAGTCATCAATCCAGGCTACAACTTGGAGTGTTGACTGAAATGAGTAGAAATGTCAGGGCAATCAGATGATGAGGTTTCAGAATATGTTGGCTTGAATCCACTTAGTGCACATATGTGTCAGTCACCTGTGAGTGGGTTACAGCAAATGGGGAGTGGGAATAATTTGTTATGTTATTTCACCACCAATCTACTTAGAAACCCAACATTTTCCAGACTGATGAAATTTTCTGCCTGTTGGTAACATTACCCAAAATGGAGAGGTGGTGGCGGCAATTTTAAGTATGAGTAGAATGTACAGACACTGAGCAGGTGCAATTGCACAAGGAAGTTTCTAAATGACAAGTTTCTACTGGATTTTATCTTGCCTTTCTGATCCTCAACTTTCAGTCACTTTGAAACATGTGTATACTGTAACTCGGTATAGTGTTTGAAGCATGTGACCTTGTGAATGCACTTTTCCTTGGACCTTGCCTATACCACGGAAAAGGAAACAAAGCCCCATCAAACACATTATTACACTTTTGCTGGGGTTTTTTTTTCCAGGTGAAGAGGAATTCCTGTCTCGAGGCTTCGTAAGTTGCTGGAGAGCAACAGGTGCTGGTTTAATAGGAAATATTTATTTATTTATTTATTTAGTTTAATTTATATACCGCCCTAAGCCCGAAGGCTCTCTGGGCGGTGTACAAAAAGATAAAAACAAGCACAATATATAAATACAATAAATACAATAAATCAAAAAACAAAACAAACAAACAATAATGAACCAAACAACATCCAAAATACGGAAATGCTGTTTAAAATACACTTTAAAATGCCTGGGAGTATAAAAAGGTTTTCACCTGGCGCCGAAAAGATAGTAGCGTCAGCGCCAGGCGCACCTCATCGGGGGGACTGTTCCACAGTTCGGGGGCCACTACTGAAAAGGCCCTGGTTCTAGTCATCACCCTCCGAGCCTCTCGATGGGGTGGTACTCGGAGGAGGGCCTTAGATGTTGAGCGTAGTGTACGGGTAGGTTCATATTGGGAGAGGCGTTCCACCAGGTATTGTGGTCCCATGCCGTGTAGGGCTTTATAGGTCAAAACCAGCACTTTGAATCTAGCCCAGAAACAAATAGGAAGCCAGTGCAGACAGGCCAGAACAGGTGTTATATGAGCGGACCTTCTGGTCCGCATCAACAATCTGGCCACTGCATTCTGGACTAGCTGTAGTTTCCGAACAGTCTTCAAGGGCAGCCCCACGTAGAGCGCGTTGCAGTAGTCCAATCTAGAAGTTACCAGAGCATGAACAACTGAAGCGAGGACGTCACTGTCCAGATAGGGACGTAGCTGGGCTACCAATCGAAGATGGTAAAAAGCATTCCGTGCCACCGAGGCCACCTGGGCCTCAAGAGACAGGGAGGGATCGAAAAGAACTCCCAAGCTACGAACCTGTTCCTTCAAGGGGAGTGTAACCCCATCAAGAACAGGATGAACATCCACCATCTGAGCAGAGAAGGCACTCACCAACAGCGTCTCAGTCTTGTCTGGATTGAGCTTCAGTCTGTTAGCTCCCATCCAGTCCATTATCGCGGCCAGGCAACGGTTTAGCACGTTAACAGCCTCACCTGAGGAGGATGAAAAGGAGAAATAGAGCTGAGTGTCATCAGCGTACTGATGACAACGCACCCCAAAACTCCTGATGACCGCACCCAGTGGCTTCATGTAGATGTTGAAAAGCATGGGGGACAGTACCGATCCCTGCGGGACTCCACAATGGAGAGTCCAGGGTATCGAGCAATGTTCCCCAAGCACTACCTTCTGGTGACGACCCACCAAGTAGGAGCGGAGCCACTGCCAAGCAGTACCCCCAACTCCCAACTCCATGAGTCTTCCCAGAAGGATACCATGGTCGATGGTATCAAAAGCAGCTGAGAGATCAAGGAGAATCAACAGAGTCACACTCCCCCTGTCCCTCTCCCGACAAAGGTCATCGTACATGGCGACCAAGGCTGTTTCAGTGCCAAAACCGGGCCTAAAACCGGATTGAAATGGATCAAGATAATCAGTGTCATCCAAGAGCCCCTGGAGCTGGCCAGCAACCACCCGTTCCAACTTCTTTTTGTTTGAGTTGCATTAGAATGTACTTTGAGACAACTCTGCCTTCAGGGCAGTGAAGGAACAAAAACACATTTGTGTTGCAGAGTTACAATGAAGTTAAAAACGGAAGCAGTTTTTCAAGTTGGCTAGAGAGCTAGTTTCAGTTAATGTGCACTCCATCTATGGATGGACGAATCTGTCCACTTTGGTTTCTCTCACTTTCTCATCCTCTTAACCTTCAATTCAGTTCACCCCATTTCCACATCTGCAAGAAAATCCATATGCAATTTTCATGCATTTCTCCTAAAATATGCATTTTAGCAAGTAATTTTACTGTATATTATTTCCATTAATACATGGAGCACACTTTTAGGTTGGGGAACTGCATCACAAAATTTAGAGAAGTGCTAATTTCAAAAGAGGGGTGTGTTTTGTTAGGCTTGTTGGTTCAGGAAGTGCAAATTAGGTAAAATTGTATTAACATGCAAAGTATGTTATCCTCCCAGGCTTTCATGCTTGAAACATGACCCATCTATCCTGTTTGGTCACCCCCACAATTCTCTGTGTTCCTGGGCCTCAGATGCGGAGCGGAAGGGATTCAGAGGCACCTAAGTTGTCCTCCTCCTGCCCAGCCCAGGCCCTCAGCAATGGAACAAACGCATGAACCACTTTTTCCTCAACCTTCCCTTCCTTTGCATGGAATGCTCTTCCAATAGAGATTCAGGAGGCATCTTCTATATTGACTCACCAGCTCACTCAGCAGTCTTTGCTGCTGCGCCCTGTCCCCACACTGTGGCATCATGACAGCGTGAAGGCTTACAAGGAAGTTGTTGAAACTATTAGAAGCATCAGATTCTCAAATAATAAATCTATTAGTCTTTAGGGTGTCATGAGACTATGGGTTGTTTTGCTGCCAACACACTAGTTTGACTACCCCTCTGGAACATTCTGGAATAGGTCTCTCTGGAACAGTAGATGAACCAACTCACCTGACAATCAAGCTGCCTGGCACTTTCTTTGTTGTCCTTTTGACACCTGGCAAACACCTTTGTGTTCCTGGGCCTTTTAGACTTAATTTTAGTCTTGCTGGCTGTTTTTATCTGACATTTAAAATCTTGTTGCCTTTTAGTGTTTTATGAGTGTTCTGATTTCTATTATATGTATTTTAATTGTTGTTGGGGTTTTTTTATTTTATATAAACCACCCTGGAAATTTCTACTAAAGGATGGCATAGAAAATTCCATAATAAACAAATAACGATGTGTTGTAATTTCTATTCTGATGTATAAGATGTGGCTGAATTAGAGCAGAAATGCCCCCCCATATACATACATGACCATGCGCTTCTATGTCTCTGGGGCATGAAATATTGGCCCCATCTGCACTATATATTTAAAGCAGTATCATACCAAGTCCCACACTCATGGCTCCCTCCAAAGAATTCTGGGAACTGTAGTTTGTTAAAAATGCTGATAGTTCTTGGGAGACCCCTGTTCCCCACACAGAGTTACAGTTCCCAGGGAAGAGGAATTTACTGTTAAATCTCTCTTGAGAATTGTAGCTCTGTAAGGGGAATAGGAGTTTTCTACTGCTTTAAATCTATAATGTAGATGTGGCCATTGTCAAGGGGCCCTATCAGCATTTAGCATTTTGCTTGCTCCTGAAGACTCGCCTGTTTAAGCAAGCATTCCCCTGGACTTGAACTTTTATTATTATTTATTAAATTTATAACCTTCCCTTCCTCCCAGTAGGAGCCCAGGGTGGCAAAAATAAATAAAATAATGAAATAAATTTGTACTTTGGTTAAAATATTTCAGCAACCCATTCTTACCCAGCTGTTCTTTGGATTCCTGGCTCGACATCACCTTCCACAAGTGACTTATGATCTTATTGTTTTAACTGTTTTTTTAAACCGCCTTGTTATGCTTTTTACCAGGCTTGTTTTAGTGTATATTTTAATAAAGGATATTTTTATTGCTCTGATGAAATTATTATTGTGTATTTCAATTATATATGGATTTTATAAATGATTTTCTAGTTGTGAATCTCTTAGAAGTCATTCTGGCATATAAGTAGTATATAAATTAATAAATGAGATGCTAAACAACTAAGAATGAAAATACTGGATGACACTGAATTGCCCCTCAGCCACATTTCCTTTGAGAAGACTTGGTGGATGCTGTCTTTTCACGGTCTGATGATCACCATATTTAGTGCCAGAAACATTGCTCAGAGAAGTACAGCTACAACTGCAGGTGGTCCGTTAAGTTGGCAAATTGTCTGTGTGACACAGAGTTGTTGTCCCAGGTCCTTTACAGTAAACAAGAGCCAAAGACAGATGAATTGTTCTAGGGAAATTTGAAGCAATCTAGTCACTTGTGGAAGGGGTTGCCAGGAATCCAAAGAATAGCTGGGTAAGAATGGGTTGCTGAAATATTTCAACCCAAGTACAAAAAGAGAGACTTAATGAAAACCATCAAAGCAATTTACACAGAAGTGAAAAGTTCACCTGTACTTTCACAGCTGGAGAAAGTAGCAGCAGAATGCTAACAAAGAGACAAGTTTCTTCTGTCAGTAATCACTAAATTGCTCAAATTTCACTGCAGAAGAGGTCTTATTAGGAACAGATGGACGTTTAGGATTTAATACACTATCCCTCACATGTGTGTTTGATGAGGGGGGGTGAGGTCACATATAATTGCCTTATTTTTGTGGAGATTCGAGAAATGGGAGAGTTTGGTGCTAGGAGGGATGTGTAGACAACTGTGCGTCCACAATGCCAGAGTGCATTTTCTCAGGCAGGCTGCTGCTTGCATCTTGCTGCTTCTTTCTGCTTTCACTTTCCCTTTGTAACACGCAGGGGGTGTGCCAGTACAAGGGGCTGAAATGATTATGACCATCTTCTCTTTTTATTCTCTGAAGAAATGTAGTGCCCATGTTGAAGAATCTTTCAATACAGTCATGGCTTTAGGGTGCTCCACATTGCTGGAAACCTGACACTGGTCCTGGTTGCAAAAGCAGGAACATTAAACATCACAAAAATCAGAATATTGAGAAATGTAGCTATACAATAATCTGAAATACAACCCAATAGAGATGAATTATGATATTTCCTTTTTTTAAACATAAGATTGGAAAATATGTATAAATATATGTGAACTTTTGGATTTTATTTAATTACTTAAATAAAAGGTGCAGCTGGGACCCTGACTGAAGGCTGTGTTGTTTCCCTCTCTCCAATTACCTGTTTAAACTCGTGCCTGCCAAGATGTGCAGGAGGGTGGGACTGATGGTGTGTGTGTTAGAGAAAGGAGTTGCAGCTGGGACCAGGGCAGGCGCCAGGCATGTTGAGGCCCTTGGGCACCAGCGTGCCCTGGGCTCCAGCACCTGCATGCATGCCCCACCTACCTACCTTTCCCTTGTGAATGCTGCCTGTGCTGTGCGTGCATGCCTACAATCAACGAAGATGGTGGCCAAGGCTTCTCTGCTGCGATTTTGGTTGATGACACGCATGCGTGCTATGCACGTGCATTCCTGCCATCAATCAAGATGGCAGCAGGGGCATCAGCCCCTTAGGGAAACCCTGGTCGCCATCTTGGTTAATGGCAGGCTTACGCCCGCAGTGCAACCAACATTTACGTGAAGGGAGAGGTAGGTGGGGCATGCAGGCGGGCGTCACTGGCCTGCACAGCAGTAGGGGTTCCTGGGAGTTCCCTCTTGCGATCCGTGGCAGGGTTGGGAAGCAACACTGCTGCGGATGGGAGTGCTACCCACCCACCCTAAGGAGGAGCCCTTCAGGGGACCCAGGGGTCCTCAGCCAGGGCCCGAACTGGCTGCCCTCTGGTGCTGGCCTTGGCTGGGATTCTGATTGATCCATTTCAATCGGGCTTCAGGCCTGGACATGGGACTGAAACAGCCTTGGTAGATGATATGAGGAGGGCGTGGGATAGGGGCGAATGCACCTTCCTTGTCCTCCTTGATCTCTCAGTGGCTTTCGATACCGTTGACCACGTTATCCTCCTGGACCGCCTGAAGAGGTTAGGCATGGGGGGCACTGTATTGCAGTGGTTCCATTCCTTCCTCTCTGGTAGGTACCAAAGAGTGGCATTGGAGGATGAGGTCTCGGATCCTTGGCCTCTCACTTGTGGGGTGCCACAGGGTTCCATCCTCTCCCCGATGCTGTTCAACATCTATATAAAGCCGCTGGGGGCAATCATCAGGAGATTTGGGCTGCAATGTCATCAGTATGTGGATGACACGCAGCTCTATCTCTCATTTAAATCTTCACCGAGGTTGGCTGTAGAAACCCTGTCCAAGTGCCTGGAGTCGGTGAGTGGCTGGATGGGAAGGAATAAGCTGAAGCTGAACCCTGACAAAACCGAGGTACTGTTTGTGGGAGACAAGGGAAGGCTGGGGGATGTGGACCTGGTGCTCAATGGGGTACGATTGCCCCTGAAAGACCAGGTCCGCAGCCTGGGGGTCATTCTTGACTCCCAGGTGTCCATGGACAAGTCTCAGCTGTGAGCCGGGCGGCGCTGTATCAACTCCATCTGATACGGAGGCTGCACCCCTACCTTCCCAACCATCTGCTCCTACCGGTGGTACATGCCCTGGTCACCTCTTGCCTAGACTACTGTAATGCGCTCTACGTGGGGTTACCCTTGAAAATGGTCCGGAAGCTGCAACTGGTACAGAATGCTGCCGCTCGTCTGATTAAAGGCAGCCGCCGGCAAGATCACATCACTCCAGTGCTGAAGGAGTTGCACTGGTTACCGGTTGTTTACCGGGCCCAATTCAAGGTGTTGGTTTTGACCTTTAAAACCCTACACGGTTTTAGCCCAGTCTATCTGAAGGAGCGCCTCCAGCATCGTCAGGGATGCCGCTCAACAAGATCAGCCTCAGAAGACCTTCTCTCGATCCCACCGGTTAAAACAGCTGGACTGGTGAGGACTAGAGAGAGGGCTTTTTCAATAGTGGCCCCCACCCTGTGGAACTCTCTCCCAAATGATCTCTGCCATGCCCCTTCTATGATGAGCTTCCGCCGGGCCTTGAAGACCTGGCTCTTCAGGCAGGCTTTTGGGGTGGGTTAGGTTTTTACTGTTATGGTTTTCAATTTTAACGTTTTAATGTATTGTTTTTTTTTTTAATCTTGTACGTCGCCCAGAGTGGCTGGACAACCAGCCAGATGGGCAACTAATAAATTTAATAAATAAATAAATAAATAAATAAATTGAAGGCTGTGCTTTTCCCCTCACTTCATATAATTAAACTTGTGCCTGGCCAGGGCGTGAGCTGAAGAGCAAGAGCAAAAGGGCTCTCATCCTGTGGCTCTCAGCCAGAGGTAAGCAGCCTGAGCACAAGAGTCTGGCCTATAAGGCATTACTGGAGTGTGCAAGCTTACAGGTGGGGAAGAAAAGTATAGTTGCTGTATGTTTTCAACAATGCATCTTCAAATCCCCATCCATGGATACACAATTTGTGCTACTGCAGACCATTTTGTGTGTTATACTCAGGATGATGGTGTTACCCTCTGTTATAGGTGTTTGTGGGTGGAATGATTGTGTGTGCTCCCTGGTGAGAGGAGGGATCTACAGGGGTGGGAAATGTGTAGTGTTGCCCCAACTTTTGGTGAGAGCACAAGTTGAGGTGGCAGCAGAAGTGGGAGTGAAGCTGCTAGCTGTCCACACACACTCATGTGTTTGCTGGGTGGGGTTCTTTGTCTTCATGGTATATTTGTGTTTTAATCTGTTAGTAGGCACTCACCGAGCTACTGGGGAAGAACAAAGAACAAGTATGAGTAGCGCTGTGACTAATGACGCAGCTGGGTCAAAGCCGAAAGAAAGCCCAGAGGAGAGTCCTGAGTTGTACGACGCACACAATAGGAACATAGAATGTGAGAAGCATGAACCAGGGAAACTTAGAAATTGTTAAGAAAGAAATGGAACATGTCAACATTACAATACTTGGTGTGAGTGAATTAAAATGGATGGGAATGGGACATTTTCAATCAGACCACTACAAAATATTTTATGGAGGAAATGAAAAATTAAGAAGAAACAGGGTTGCTTTAATAGTGAGAAGTGATGTAGCAAAAGCAATTAGGAGCTACAACGCAAGGTCTGAGCGAGTGATATCAAGGAGATTAAACGGGAAACCTATTAACATAACCATTATCCAAATCTATGCTCCAACTGCAAATGCAGAGGAAGAGGAATTGGAGAGATTTTACGCAGAAGTACAGGAGGAAATTGATCACACACCAAAACAAGGTGTGCTGATAATCATGGGGGACTGGAATGTGAAAGTAGGGAACAGAGAAGAACTAGGAATTGTGGGGAAATTGGGCTTAGGAGACAGAAATGAAGCAGGAGAAAGACTTATTGAATTCTGTGAAGCCAATAATTTGTTTCTTGCGAACACATCTTATGAACAACCGAAAAGAAGACTGTACATGTGGACATCACCAAATGGTCAATACAGGAATCAAATTGATTATATAATTGGTAGCAGAAGATGGAGAAGTTCCATGCTTTCTGTGAAAACAAGACCAGGAGCAGACTGCAGTACAGATCATGAACTGGTCGTATCGAAAATCAGAGTAAAGCTAAAGAAGAAGAACAAAGCAATCATAATGCCAAAATACAATTTAAATTACATGCCAGAAGAATATAAAGATCAAATAAGGAACAGATTTGAGGCTTTAAACTTAGTTGACAGAGAACCAGAAGAACTATGGAGTGAAGTCAGAGACATTATCAGGGAAGAATACAAAAAGACAATGTCTGTAGTTAAAAAGAGAGAAAGATCTCAATGGATGACTGATGAAACTCTGAAAATGGTTAAAGAGACAAGGAAAGCAAAAGCAAGAGGAGATAGAAACAAAGGCTCTTACCATATATGGAGCGAGAAATGCCAGATGTCTAAGCTGGATTTAGAAAGGGAAGAGGTACCAGAGATCATATTGTAAACATACGCTGGATAATGAAACGGACCAAGGAATTTCAGAAGAAAATCACCCTGTGCTTTATAGATTACAGCAAAGCCTTGGACTGTGTAGATCATGAAAAACTATGGAATGCTTTAAAAGAAGTGGGGGTACCACAGCATCTGATTGTACTGATGCACAACCTATACTCTGGAGAAGAGGCTACTGTAAGGACAGAATCTGGAGAAACCGATTCGTTCCCAATCGGAAAGGGTGTGAGACAGGGGTGTATTTTATCACCCTATTTGTTTAATCTATATGCAGAACATATCATACGGAAAGCGGGATTGGCCCAAGATGAAGGAGGTGTGAAAATTGGAGGGAGAAATATCAATAATTTAAGATATGCAGACGATACCATACTACTAGCAGAAACCAGTAATGATTTGAAACAAATGCTGATGAAAGTTAAAGAGGAAAGCACAAAAGCAGGACTACAGCTGAATGTCAAAAAGACTAAAGTAATGACAACAGAAGGTTTATGTAACTTTAAAATTGACAATGAGGACATTGAACTTGTCAAGGATTATCAATACCTCAGCACAGTCATTAACCAAAATGGAGACAATAGTCAGGAAATCACAAGAAGGCTAGGACTAGGGAGGGCAGCTATGAGAGAACTAGAAAAGGTCCTCAAATGTAAAGATGTATCACTGAACACCCAAGTCAGGATCATTCAGACCATGGTATTCCTGATCTCTATGTATGGATGTGAAAGTTGGACAGTGAAAAAAGCGAATAAGAGAAAAATCAACTTGTTTGAAATGTGATGTTGGAGGAGAGCTGTGCGGATACCATGGACTGCAAAAAAGAGAAATAATTGGGTGTTAGAACAAATTAAACCAGAACTGTCACTAGAAGCTAAAATGATGAAACTGAGGTTATCATACTTTGGACACATCATGAGAAGACATGATTCACTAGAAAAGACCATAATGCTGGGAAAAACAGAAGGAAGTAGAAAAAGAAGAAGGCCAAACAAGAGATGTTCCATAAAGGAAGCCACAGACCTGAACTTATAAGATCTGAACAGGACGGTCCATGACAGATGCTCTTGGAGGTCGCCGATTTATAGGGTCGCCATAAGTCGTAACAACAACAAATGATGAATGAACAATATTTAATACATCATATTTCATCCTAAAAATTGACATTTTCATTATGCTACTTTATATCGTTATACAACTAGGTGATTCATTCCATCCTCAGCTATTCTACGTTTCTTATATATTGCACAACTGGCCTCCATTTATTGTCTCTATTATTCCTTTGCTTCTTTAACATTATTGTTAACTTCACAATTGCCATTTGCTCTCATAACTTTATAACTAATTACTTCTTATTACGTTTATTATTTTCTTTCCACATGTTGATGTACATAATTCTGGCTAATGTTAATGTGTACAGCACCTGAGTTCTTTGATGTCCCTTGATTGTCCACATAATTCAAAAGAGACCTTACCCTTGCTCCAGAGAGAGGCTGCAGTTAATCTTGCAGCCTCTTGCATCAGCTGCTGGCTGGGTTAAAAGGCATAAAAGCCCAGCTGCCCTTGGGCGGTGGGTCTGCCGCTGGCAGAGTCACCACTGAAGGGGCAACACCAAAGGGGATTGCCCCTTGCGGAGCCCCTTAGGGAGTCCTGAGGGCAAGGGCGCTACCCATTCTATACCTTTTCTTATTTTAATTTGTTTTCTGTTAAACCAATCTAGAGGAGATTGGTGGTGGGGAGGGCATGTGGTGAATGTGTAGTTCCTGCACAGGGTGTGAGGCTGTACGTGAACTGAATGATAGGAGAAAGTCGCCAGATACCTTCAGAGTGATAGTCTATAACTGGCAGAAGGCTGGCCCTCCCTGGGTATGAGACAGGAGGGGGAGTAGATGGGCCCTGTGTGAAAAAGTTTGAATGGGCATGACTGTTCCCAATCCTTGCAGAGGCCTACTGGGATAATGCACTGTGGTAGGTTTTGTTGGTGGGCTCATGTTGGGTCCATGTCAGGTGTTTAGGAGGAGTCTTAGTAAAGAAGAACATGGGTGATGCCATCCCAATTTCAGTGATCATGGGTAGAGGGAAATATAGCCATGGGGATGTGGTGAATTACCATAGAAGATGAGGGCAAGGCTATCTGCGCCTTGTTCCTTGCTGCCACTCCTCTCATGAACGGATTCCTCGTTGCTCATCTGCTGTGCCCACTGGCCTGTGTGTGTTGTTGTTTAACGCCAGATCGGTACACAATAACACCACTCTAATCCATGATTTGATTGTGGATGAAGGTGCTGATTTGGTCTGCATTACCGAGACCTGGGTGGGTGAGCTGGGAGGAGTTGATCTGACCCAACTTTGCCCACCTGGATACTCGGTGCAACACCAGCACAGGCTGCAAGGATGGGGGGGAGGAGTTGCTGTGGTCTACAGAACTTCCATCTCTGTACCAGGAAACCACTCTGTCTTGGAGCTGGCTGTGAGGGCCTGCACCTGGTGTCGGCCCAAGGAGACAGTAAACTATGGTTGCTGCTGGTGTATCATTTTAATGTTCAATGTTTTATGTTTAATGTTTTAGTTTAATGTGTTCCTTTCTGTTACTGATTTTATTCTATATTGTATTTTAATCTCGTTTTGTACACCGCCCAGAGAGCTATTAGCTATGGGCGGTCTAGAAATGAAATAAATAAATAAATAAATAAAATCATCCACCCTGCTGCCTGGCTGCTTCTCTGACCGAGCTGGCGGAGGCCGTCTCAGCTGTGGTGTTGGAAGAGCCCAGAACGATGGTGCTGGGTGATTTCAATGTCTATGCTGAGGCTGCCTGTAGTGTTCCAGCTCGGGACTTCATTACTCCATGACGACCATGGGGCTGTTTCAAGTTGTCACTGGCCCAACGCATAGGGCAGGGCACACCCTCGACTTGGTTTTTGCACCAGATGGAGGAAGGGGTGGTCTGGAGATGGGGGGGTGGATGTCACCCCATTGTCATGGTCAGAAAACTTCCTGGTGAAGTTTAGACTTATGGCTCCGATCTTTCCTTGCAGGGGTGGTGAACAGATTAAGATGGTCTGTCCCCGGAGCCTAATGGAATCCACTGGATTCTTGAATGCCCTGGAGGTGTTCCCAGTAGATAGAGCAGGTGACCCTGTTGAAGCCCTTGTTATGCTGTGGGACAGTGAGGCGCGTTGGGGTCTTGACATAGTTGCCCCCAAGCACACTCTCTGGCATTGTGGAGCCCAGTTTGCACCTTGGTACACCAGTGAGCTAAGGAAAATGAAACAAGCTGGACAATGGTAGAGCGCAAGTGGTGAAAGACGTGCTGTGAGGCTGATCGGGCACGAGTAAAACATCATAACCGTGCCTACTGTGTGGCGGTGAGGATGGCGAAGAAGGCCCACTTCTCTGCCTCCATCGCATCCTCAAGTAGCCGTCCGGTGGAGCTTTTCCGTATTGTCAGGGGTCTGTTGACATCAACTCCAGGAAATGGAGTTTTAGACCCTTCGGAGGCCCACTGTGAATTGTTTGCAAGGCACTTTGAGGGTAAAGTTGCTCACCTCCATAGCAGTCTTGATGCCCCATCCACATCTACTGTAGTCCCCAATGAGGTGTCCAGTGCAACGTCTGCTGCAACTTCTTGGGAACGGTTTCAGTTGATGACGTAGACAAGGTGCTTGCGATGATGCAGCCAGCAACGTGTCCTATCAACCCTTGCCCTTCTTGGCTTATTAAAGCTTGCCGAGGGGGTCTGACTGAGTGGATCCAGGGTGTGGTCAGTGCATCATTGTGGGAGGGAGTGGTTCCAGCTGCCTTGAAAAAGACTGTGCTCTGATCACTCCTGAAAAAGCCCACCCAGGACCCATTGGTTTGTGACAACTACTGACCGGTTACAAATACCCCCTTTTCAGGGAAGGTGATTGAGAGGGTTGTGGCACAGCAATTCAAGTACTCTTGGATGAAACAGATTATCTTGACCCATCCCAGTCTGGGTTCAGGCCTGGTTATGGGACTGAATCGCCCTTGATCGCCCTGATGGATGACCTTTATTAGGAGAAGGACAGGGGGAGTGCGACCCTGTTATTCTTACTTGATCTCTCAGGGGCTTTTGATACCATTGACCATGGTATCATTCTGGGCTGACTTGGTGAGATGGGTATTGGAGGCACTGTTTTACAGTGGTTCCGATCCTATCTCCAGGGTCGCTCTCAGAAAATAGCATTGGGTGACTGTCTTTCAGCCCCCTGGTAGTTGTGCTGTGGGGTGCCTCAGGGTACCATCTTGTTCCCCATGCTGTTTAACATCTATATGAAGCCCTTGGGAGCGGTCATCAGGAGCTTTGGGGCAAGGTGTCAGCAGTATGCTGATGATACTCAGCTCTATTTCTCCATAATATCTGAATCAGGAGACGCCTTGCAAGCCCTGGACCACTGCCTGGACTCAGTGGTGGGCTGGATGAGGGCCAATAAACTGAGTCTGAATCCTAGCTGTGGGTTGGTGGTTCCCGAGTTCGGATGATTGGTCAGTTGCCTACTTTGGATGGGGTCGTACTTCTTCTGAAAGAGGAAGTCTGTAGTCTGGTGGTGCTCCTGGATCCATCTTTGTCACTAGAGGCCCAGGTGACCTCTGTGGCTAGGAGTGCCTTTTTCCAGCTTCAACATGTAAGACAGCTGCGGCCGTTTCTGGACCAGGATAGCCTGACCACTGTTATCCATGCACTAGTAACCTCCAGACTGGATTACTGTAATGTACTTTATGTGGGGCTGCCCTTGAGGTTGGTCCGGAAGCTGCAGCTAGTGCAAAATGTGGCAGCGAGACTGCTCACTGGGGCAGGGTATCGCCAACATGTCACCCTGCTGCTGAAAGAATTGCACTGGCTGCCCATTTGCTCCTGGGCCAAGTTCAAGTTTCTAGTTTTGGTGTACAAAGCCCTATACAGCTTGAGACGAGGATACCTGAAAGACCGTCTTGTCCCTTATATACCCAGTCGATCACTGCACTCTGCAGGTGAGGGCCTTCTGCAGATACCGTCTTATCAGGAGGTTTGTTCTGCACAATATAGGAAATGGACCTTTAGTGTGGCAGCGCCTACCCTGTGGAATTCCCTCCCCTTGAATATTAGGCAGGCGCCATCTCTGCTATCTTTTCGGTGCCTTTTGAAGACTTTCCTCTTTCAACAAGCCTTTTAAGTTAAGACCTATCCCAGTCTGTGTCTGTGTTAGAATTGCTTTTTAATATGTTTTTTTCATAATGTTTTTAACCCTTTTTTAAAATGATGTTTTTAAAGCTTTGTTAAAAATGTTTTTAACGTTGTTTTGTTTTAATGTATTTTAAGGTCTGTTTTTATGATGTTTTAAAGTGTTTTTATAGCTTCTGTTTGCCGCCCTGGGCTCCTGCTGGGAGGAGTGGCGAGATATAAATCAGATAATAAATAAATAAAATAGTAAATATTGTGCTTCTAACATGAGTACATTCTTCCTTATGAAGCTGCAGAAGGCCAGAGTCACCAAGACAGAGGGCGACAACAGGGTTGTATATAAAGCATATCTGCAACTCCATGGGATAAGAGGCCACTATTTTACAGGTAGGCAGTTGTGGTCTAGTGATAGGTGTCAAGGTCAGTGGGTCCCACCGAGACTCCAGCCTTTTTGAGGCACACCAAGTGCCACATCTGCCAGAGTTGGTAAAAGGAACCAAAAACCAACCCAGGGTAGTCATACTGCCACCACCCTCTTTTTCTGCCCACCAGCCTGGGCCAAAGGGTGGGTGGGTGGGTATAGACAAGACCTAAGCCTCAAAAGAAAGAAGAACCTGCCTGAGATTCCAAAGAGGTAAAAACTAAATTCACACTCTCCACTCCTGGAGCCTCAAGCCAAAAAGTCTGTTCAGTAGCTTGTAGCCAAAAGATGCCAAGGAACTGAATTCAATACCTTCATTTACCTGGAGAAAACACATAAAACGTGTCCCTGCACTTGTAGTGCGAGTCATTTCCGACTCCTAGGGTGACGTCTTGCGACGTTTACTAGGCAGACCGTATATATGGGGTGGGATTGCCAGTTCCTTCCCCAGCCTTTCTTTACCCCCCTGGGTACTCATTTTACCAACCACGGATGGATGGAAGGCTGAGTGGACCTCGAGCCCTTTTACCGGAGATTCGACTTCCTCCTTCCGTTGGAATCGAACTCCGGCCGTGAGCAGAGCTTTCGGCTGCGTTACTGCTGCTTACCACTCTGCGCCACCAGAGTAAATATGAGGCAGGTTTATTAAAAATAATGAAAGTACATCAAAAATATAAGAACAAGAAAAGTAGAAGCATAAAATGTCTTAAACCCAGATCACCCATACAATGTTGGCATAAAACATCAATATACAAAAAAGACAGTTGGCAACTAAAACCGCAGGACAAAATAACGAAGTCTAACTATTCCTAACCAACAGATCTTAGGAGAGCAAAGGATCCTTGACCTCATCAGGAGCACCAAACATCAGGACAAGAAAATGAGGCAACAAACAAGCAATTCCAAAACATTTTATAGGAAGAGCCTAGTAACAGCAAGGCAGATTCCCTAGCCAATCAAAGGAGTAATGACATAGAAGTTTCTAGGCCAGGGATATACCTTAACCAATTGGAGGGACAAATGCCTAGAACTTTCTAGCCCTGACAGGCGTTGACCAATCAGGGGGACAGTGTAGCTGGAACTTTTCAGGGCAGGGTGTAAGTGAGAATCTCCCCACACAAGATTGTGAATCCAATTAGCAAAGGGCAATGATGATCTCAAAAACCCTCATATTAGAGATAACGTAGGTACAAGAAATGATCTCACACAGCCAGTTAACTGGAGAAGCTTATAGAAAAAAACAGCATCTTTCTCAGCACGGATTTCACCTTTCTTTCTTTCACAAGGTGTTTCCCGGAATCCTTCATAGTAGCGTTTTCGGGTCAGAAACAGGTTTTCTTGACAATGGGGAATTATCCAAACGCTGTACAATTGAGTACACTACAAAAGTGAGACTTACTGAGCCATTGGGAAGCCAGAATAAGATTTATAAAAATGTCAGTAGGTTATATCCAATGCTAGGCCTACTCAGATGAGATCCATTGAAATTAATGAATGTAAGTTAGTCAGTGGGTCTACTCTGAGTGGGGCTAGCACTGGATACTACCCAATAAAGCCTGTGAGTTTAATAAGCTGGGATAGAAATCCATGACTAATAGGATCCTTTTCTGCTTCTTTATTCTGCTTCTAGCTTTTGTCATGCTTTGCTAGAGCGTATAGTAGGGATAGCCAATATAGTGCCCTCCAGATGTTGTTGGTCTACAACTCCCATCATCCCTGACTACTAGACGTGCTGGCTGGGGCTGACTGGAGTTGTAGTCCAATAACATCTGACTTTTCCTGGCATATGGGATATAGGTTCTTAGTGTTCAATGTGATCAGTGAAAAAGTAGAGGGAAACCACAACCACTCAACTAATCTTTTCAGCTAGAACTGCAGTGTAGTTACAGCACATGAGTGAATAAGCTAGTGCCAAAGAAACTCCTGGAATAGATTCAATGCTAGTTTACAGTGTGTTAAAAGGAAGTTATTATTGTCGTGGGATAAAGTAAGGCAGTATGTTTGTGATGGAAGCCAAGTAAAAGTACTTCATTATTATACATCATTGTAACTCATATTTTGCTATAGATTGCATGCATCACACTGTGTTTTTTTATAGCCCTTCCCCTCTTTTTTTTTAGGTCAATAGGCATCTCCATGGTGTGTTGTAAAAGGAACACAAGGGAGCCAATATGTTATCCTCCAGAAGTTGTGGACTATATCTCCCATCACTCCTGACCATTGGCCATGCTGGGTGGGGCTGATGGGAATTGTAGTTCACAACAGCTAGAGAGCACCACATTGGTTATCCCTGCCCTAAGCTGTTGTCACATTGTGTCTGTATTAATATATAGCCTAGAGAGAAGCAAGGAGAAGGAGCAGTAGCCTCTGCACACCTTGTCCTCCCCCCACCTCATGTGGTGCCATTTGAACTCTGAGGAAACGGCAAGTAAATGGGCAGCAGCAACAGAAATGAGGAAAGGGGGTGGATTGCTCACAGAAACCATCTTGCCCAAGGCCCCTCCAAGGTGAACACTGCCACCTTCTAAATACATTGTCAAACACAAACCTTAAATCTAAAACAATTAAATTGGTCAGAAAGCAGCAATGGAAAATTGTGGAT
This sequence comes from Rhineura floridana, assembly GCF_030035675.1. NCBI lineage: Eukaryota > Metazoa > Chordata > Lepidosauria > Squamata > Rhineuridae > Rhineura > Rhineura floridana. The sequence goes on along the minus strand of NC_084482.1, from coordinate 173,176,804 downwards.
GAAAATGTAACATGCTAATCCCCTAACCTTTATTCAGAATAAAAACTTCACTTTCAGTGTTCCAGGGGATAAATCACAATAAAAACCCCGGTGAGTAGCTGTGGATCCTGTGGAATCATCACATACATCTGGAAGTTGATATGCATGTGTGTGTGGTAACAATCAATTCATAGCTCCTGGAGTTCGATTTTTAAGGTCACATTCTCAAGCACTAAATTAAAAGCTTTTCAAGAGTTGCAAGTCCAAGAAATGCCTTTTGTTTTGTTTTTTGAATGTGGGTTGTTTCCATGAACCTGCTCCATACTTATTTACCTTTGCAATGTGTTAATCCCTTAATGATGCAGAGTGCCAGGAATTTCTCACAAAAGCCATCAGCCTGGTCTGTGACATGCATTTCAAAACAAACCTTTTGATAAATAAAACAATGGAAATTGGCATTTCAATGCAGCAGGAGGACCTGGAGTCAGCTTTCCAAACTAGGTGAAATTCTAAAGGATTTTCGTATTCCAGTGTGTTGTACTTGCTTACAAATCTGGCAACTGCTTTTATTGATGCATTGCCTTAGGAACTGATTGCCATACAACAGAAAAGACAAGTTGTTTGGCCCTGAAGACAACACTGGAAAGACTTGCCATTTAAATATATTGAAATGTATTTCTTCTAGAGATGTTTTGAAATGTTTGAAATTCAGTTCATTTTCTCCCCACTTCTTTTAATGTGAGATGAAAGCTGGGATTTCCAGGGTTCTGAAGAAAAAACCACAAAGCCACAAATAATCTTAAGATATTGATTGGACATCACAGTGTCAGGGAAAAGTTTTTTTGAGAAGCTGTTGAGAGCAAGCATGGTGAGTTATGATCTTAATAAATTTCAGAGTATCTGAAATTCCTGCTCCATAGTGATGCCAACACTGTGCATCTGGTGTCAGTCCATTTTCACACATGAAGGCATCCTTCACCCCCTGACTTCCATGCAAAGACTAGATTTTGTTCACTTTTTTAAAAGATTGAAGTTCAGAAATCAAATACTGAATATACAGATACTGGCTTACAAATATTCAACTACATTAATACCTCAGTTAACAAATCCTCATGGAAAGAAGCTCCTTTTAATGAAATATTTTTTGGGTGCGGGGTGTGTGGGGATGTGCACACTCTGGCATAATCAGAATATGGCCCCTTGTCTACTGAACTGCAGCTGCTGCAGGCAACTCTCTCTCACATGGCTGGAATGGCACTCCTTCCCAGGTGGCACAGGTGTCTCCACCATAAACAGTGCTTCAGGTGCTCTAGGGGAGGATGGCACAGACAGACAGACAGACAGAGATCAAGCACAAGGCTTCCTTGCCTGCCTGGTTGAATGTATGGAGTGTATGGAGACGAGAACCGTGCTTTAGATTGCTAAAACAAGATGCTACATGATAAAAGAAAAAAGGGAAGGCAGGCATCCCTAGATGCTTTTTGGAAGAAGCCTTCAAGTGGTCTGTATGCAAAGCTTACCTGACCTGGTTGTTTCATTTTGTTAGTTTTTGAAATAAAAAGTTTGCTAAAATATGTTGACGTGCTCCTCTTTTTTGTGGTGTAGGAACCTATCCCTATTCTTTCCATGTTATTCCTACCTCTGGTACCAAAGTTTTTGTTAAAGAAGTAATGTCCAGGAACGCATGTACTTTGTTAACTGAGGTATTTCTGTATTCAACTGATACTCAGCACCATCCTTTGTAGGAGACCATTTTTGAGAAAGATGGAGGGAAACTTTTTTCAGCATTTCTTCTGGACCGCTTCATGTCATAGTAGTTTAATAATTTGAATTGTCCTCACTTCCCAAGCTCACAAACCAGGAAAGAGATCTTGAGATCATGGTGGATAGGGCAATGAAAATGTCAACCCAGTGTGTGACCACTGTGGAAAAGGTGAATTCTGTGTTAGGGGTCATCAGGAAAGGAATTGAAAATAAAATTGCCAATATCATAATGCCGGACCACTTCATACAAACGCAACCACACTTGAAATACTGTGTATTGTTCTGGTTGCCTTATCTCATAGAGGTGGAAAAGGTTCAGAAAAGGGCATCCATAATGATTAAAAACCTGAAGTAACTCCCCTATAAAGAAAAGCTACAATGTTTGGGTCTTTTAGTTTAGAAAAAAGACTAGTGATAATATATTATCATTATTAATTACTATTAAATATTAATGATAATGATTGATTGATATGTTGAACCAGATAGAGAAAACACAACAGCAGGCTGCATACCTAAAGGCTATGTAAACTGATTCTTACCTCTGTGTAAGTGTGGTTAAATTGCAATCAAAATGTACTCGTATCTCAAGTAATAGTGGTCTTGCCAATGACCATCCCAATTTTGAACTTTCTCAGTTCATTCAAGCATTTCTGTCCCAATGAATTTGTGAGTCACTATTTATTTATTTATTTATTATCATTACTTTGACCCCGCCCTTTTTCCAAAACTGGAACTCACGGTGGCTTCCAGATAAAAGCACACATATAATTAAAAACATACAAAAGTCTAGATTAAAATCAAATTATCAATCAATCAATCTTTATTACAGTCGAAGACCAGCTAGAATAAACTATGGGCAACAACAACAGAGGAAATCAAAATTCACATATATACAGAGATTGTTTAAAATATTTAAAAATATTTAAAATATTTAAATGATTGAATATTACTTTAAAAGGCAAAAGATTTATACAATCTGAAGAGGAACCAGAATAAAAGAAACACACGATGGGCAATCATGACACACATAAATTTCTCCAACGAATTGCAGCAGTTGTGTATTTAGCAACTACAAGAGTGACCTGAGGAGAAAAATCCCCTAACAAATAATCTGCATAAAATCTTTCTGATTTACCCAGTAATGACTTTAAAATAGGCACAATTAATTGCTGCCTTAAATCACAATAGAAAGGGCAACAAAAAAGCACATGTTCATTGGTCTCAATCTCATCTTCTCCACAGGGGCACAGCCTTTCGGAATAAGGTATTTTGTTATACCTACCCTCTAAAAGAGCAGAGGGAAGTATATTTAACCTAACTAACGTAAAGGCTCTCCTATATGTAGGTAATTCCAACGTCGATAAGTAGGACATTAAAGTACGAAATTCAGAATTATGTCTTTGGTTCTTAATTTGTGTTAGATGATGTTGAAAGTCATTATCACTAATACGCTGTTTAATCGCAGCGCCTGCAAGGTCTAGGCCGATCTGTAAAATAGTGGGGAGGGAGAAACCTAATTTAGATATTTTATCTAAAACAGAATTAACCCAAGGGGAATGAAAAGAATCTAGTAAAACATGCGGGGCCAAGCCATTCTGATTGAATAACAATTTCAGCCATAACAATATTTTCATTTTCCAGACAAGAGATTCAATAGAATGGAGGCCGACTTCCAACCTTAATATAAAACTAGGCACACAGGTGGGTACTCCAAGGATAGCTCTAAGAAATGAGTTCTGAATGGATTCTAAGATTGAAATATTCTCATTTGTAATTATTTGGACGCCATAAAGTAATTGTGGAATAACTTTTGCTACGAAAACTTTTATAATGGGTGAAACAAGTTGACCTCCCTTATTATAGAAAAATGATAATAAAGCCTTAGTTGTTCACTTTGCATTTAACATTGAATATTTAAGATGCATTTGCTGAGAACCTACCGATTGAAAAACGATTCCTAAATATCTGAAAGATTTAACCTGATCTATACAAAAGTTGTTAATTCTCCAAACATGATTTATTGTTTTCCTTGTGAAAACTAGGACCTTTGTTTTCTCATAATTTATTACAAGTTCTTCCTTCAAACAAAAAGGCAAATGCCCTCAAGAGTCTTTTTAGTCCAATCGGTGTTAGGGATAGGAGAACTATATCATCCGCATATAGAAACAGAATCTTGAAAAGCCAGCCAATTTCAGAGAATGAGAGGGGATAGAGGCAAGGCATTAATATAAATATTAAACAGTAGGGGCGTCAATATACAGCCTTGCTTTACCCCTTTAAATGTAGGAATTGGATTTGTTAAATGCCCCTTATTATTGCAACGAATTTGCAAGTACGTATTATCATAGAGGCCCTGTATCAATATTAATAAGCGCCTGTCTATATTCAAATCTGACAATTTAGACCATAGTCTTGTTCTTGATATCAGATCGAATGCCGATTTAAGATCAATAAAGGCCGCATACAGGGCACCTCTCTTTTTACTACTATACTTAATTACCAAGTGTTGCAAGACAAGGGCATGGTCAAGGGTTGAACGCCCTAAGCGGAACCCAGCTTGTTCTGGAGCTAAAATTTCTTTTTGATTAACCCAATATAATAATTTTTTATAAAGATAGCTCGTATATAGTTTGCTTATTATATTAAGTAAACTTATTGGACTATAATTGGCTGGATCTATAAGAGAGCCTTTCTTATAAATGGGTACAATAATTGCAGTTCCCCAACCCTCAGGAATTTGCATCGTAGAGTTTATTGTAGTAAACAATACGGCAAGAATTGGGACCCACCACTTGGCATTTGACTTAAAAACTTCCGGAGGTATACTATCGGGGCCAGGGGCCTTATTAGACTTCAGGCCAGCTATAAGATCTAAAACCTCTTCCATTGTAACAGGTGGCCAAGTAGGGATCTCAGTTGGTAAATACAATGGCTTTAATGAACTAAAACTAGTACTTTGAAACAAATTGGCATAGTAATCTTCCCATACAGTTGGAGCAATTGTACACTCAAACTTAAAGGATGGTTTGGGCCATTGTTGGGCTATTTGCCGCCAAAAAATAGCAGAATTTTTTAATTTGGATGCCTGCAAGAGGCTTTGCCAAGATCGTTTCAAAGCTAGATATTTTTTCTTTTTTATTAGACGTTTAAATTGCCTTCTTGCTTCACAGAATTTCGCCAAGTTTTTTCTGAGTTCTGGAATTCCTATATTCTGAGTGTCTGGCATTAAGTTGTCTTTTATTTGCTAGACATTCTTGGTCAAACCAGGGCTTCGTCTTAAGGGTTCTTCCACTCGGTTTGCTCAGAGATTTAGTCACAAGGAGTTCTCGCACTTTAGTTAATATAAGATAGAAGCATTTGTAAACCTCTGGAATATGAGATGAAGACATTAATTGAGCTTTTATAAATAATTCAGGGGAGATTAATCTATTTTGAATTTCCTCCTCCAGTTTATGTAGCCACTTTACTCGTGCTGGGTGTATTATTACATCTTCTATGTCAAAAACTTGCTGTTCTAAAAATAGAGGCCCATTATTCAGAGCAAGGGTTAAAATAAGTGGGGAGTGGTCACTTTCGGGACAAAGCATAACCATACAACTGTTGACCAGAGGAAAAAGCTCCTGCGACACAAATATCATGTCTATCAAGGAGGCTCCGCTAGTCGACTGGTAGGTCAACTCGCCCTCCAGATCACCTCTCACACGACCGTTTAATAGTAATACATTTTGTTTTAATGTTAATTGCATCAGACGTAATCCAGCATAGTTTATACCCTTATCTTTAGATTGTCTAGAAGGGATGGTCAAAGGGCCATCAAATAGTGGGACCTCCAATTGAAATTTAGAAAATAATGCATGATCAGTTATACCCATCCTTGCATTAAAATCTCCAACTAAAATTAGCATGGCTTCAGGATGGGATTTTATTAAATCATCTAAGTAAACTTCTAATTTTTTAAGTTTGTTGACAGCAGAGTTTTTGGCTCGACTAGGCGAAATATATACATTTATAAAAAGCAAAGAAATATGCAGAAACTTTAGTATTACAGCCAGGGCTAATTCAGGCAAGGGTTTCAGATTAATAAGCCTAGCCTTGATTTTGGTTGTAATAAAGATACAGATACCCCCTTTAGATCTTCCCCCCTTCTTACTCGGGACAGCATTCAATGTAACAGTCGAGTAACCATCGAGGTACATGTCATCAGTCCTCCAAGTTTCTTGAATTGCAATGACATCATATTGTGAAATAGTATTCAAGAACGTCGGAAGTTGGGCTTTATTTGACCAGCCAGCAATATTCCAGGATATAACTTTTAAGTTGTAAGTAGGCTTTCCCGTACATAGTCAGTGTACCGTTCTTGGAATGGGCTCTTCTTCTCCATGATTATCAGTAGTTAATCGACCATTGTTTGATGAAGCACCCTCAATATAACTTAAGCTCTTTAATGCCGCCATAAGATTTTCAAGACTAGTCATAATTTCAGATTTAACTTCTTGTGGAAAAGTAGAGAAAGATTCCAGGAGTATTAGTTCTTCCGGGATAAAATTTTCACATGCATTTGGCAGGTGATTTGCTCTCCTCAGTGTCTGCAGAGCACTCGAAACCAATCCAGAATCTCCAGGAGGCGACTTAAAAGGTTCGTATGCCACCGACATCTGATTTAATTCCATAGACTGTACGGCAGAGGGGTACATTAGTACACGTTCTTCCGGCATATTTTGATGTAACACTATTATTGATTCTTCCTTTTCGTTATTAATAGTAAGTAGATTTTGCTTTACAGGTAATTTTTGCATCACCGGTAAACACTTTGAATTTTTATAATTAGGCACAATGAGACTTTGGGGTTTAACTACATTGTCATAAACCCGTGAAATACCTAGGTTATATTCCAAAAATAAGTCTCTCTTATCATAAAATCGTTTAGCCTTGTCAACCCCATGAAAGGTTATCATAGATCTTGCATTAGTATAGTTGTAAAAAAGATAGTCAATATTTACAATATCTACCTTGCGTATTACCCCCGGAGATATTTCATTGACAATCTTTAGAAGATGGTGTATCCTTTCTTTTTGTGTTAAATGTCCTTTCAGTTTAGGATAATTTATTATAGCCAACTTTTTGGTGTTTAATACTAAGTCCCACTTTCTAGTGTTTTGCTCAGAGACGGAAGAATTTGTATTATTTATATTTTTGGTAGTTATTTCCAATTGAGATGTAACTGAATCGTACAATACAGGTTTTAATTCTGCCAATTGAACATCTGGGATTATTAGGTCTTGTTTGCTCTCAGTTGGAATTGGATAGTTAGATTCTTGTTCATGAGGTAATTTAAGCTTTGATTTCCTTTTCTTTCTCTTTCTAGTCTTTTTCTTAGTTGGTGCCTTAGGAATATCTAACAGCTTAAAGAGCTTTTTAAATTTCATGTGACATCTACGGTGGGATCCAAGAGCTTTGATGTTTTTGGTCTTTTTAAGAGGTTGAGTTGTTAGTTTACTCATCTTCTTTTTGTTATCCACTGAGGGGCAGATTATCTGCAATGAAGTTTGGCAAGCTAATGAGACTGACTCTGGAATCTTTGTCTCAGTCTCGGGATAAATTTCCTTATCCGCAATAAGTTTGGTCAGTGTTGTAAGCAACATGTTCAATTCAGCCACAAATCTAGAGATTTGAATTAGTGAGTTAGACATCGCTTGGCACCAACTTTCATTCATTGTTGCTGTTCGAGAATTAGATGACCGGGGAACTTTTGCCACTTTTTGATAAGGTGATGGTGAACTATATCGAGATACCTCATATAAGTCTGAAGCTTCAAGTGGTGGCATTGAACTAGCAGTACTTATTGCTGAAATATTAAACTCTAGCGGGTCTCGCCCCTCCTCCGCCTCTTCAATTTCTTGGGCTAGACTTAGTAAGCCAGACTCTTCATCGTTTACCAACCAGGGAGGGGAATTGATTTGGGTCCAGTTAGTAGTTAGATTTTTACATTGCAGAGTACCTTTTATCTCTGACCTGGTGTTAATCTCAAGGCCATTTACACTTGGATGGTAGTACTGAGTTATTTTGGCTTGCTTCCCTCTAGATAGAGGTGGCAGTTCTTCCATATTCGGCTTGATGCCTAAGTCTTTGCATTTTTGCCTTGTTAGAACCATATTAATAGTCAATTGGTTTACACCTTTACAATCCAGGTGAAATCGGGTTTTTTTTGTTTTTTTGTTTAACTTGTCCAAAACTTTAAAGCAGCAAATTATAAGAGGGATAAATAAAGCTGAGTTCTAGTTCTTAGTACTAACCCTTGGATTTATATGTAAATTGCTGGTTACAAAGAGATAAACTACCTTTAACCTCTTATTTGCATTCCGCTCCATGGAATTTTCCTAGGCAGCTGGGAGTCGAACAGCCTGCACGCATTTGCAAATCAAGTTCAAGAAGTTTACATTCCAGCTCTGGTAGGAGTGTTCTAATATGTTTCCATTAGAGATAAAAGATTGTCAATCCCATTGCACTTAGTTGGCTTCTGAGAGAAATATTATTAAACCTTCTGTTTGTAACTGCAGAGTGTCGGTTACAACGTCCTTACTGTCTCACGGCCATCTTTCATCTCTAAAATCAAATTAAACAATTTACAGTATTAAAACCATTCATACATACAGTTAAAATAATTCAAACTCAGTTTAAAATAATACAATTAGGCAACAGCAATGCAGCACCTTCAAGACCTGTCCTTAATAGCTTTCAGTTCCAAAGGCTTGTTGAAATAAAAAAAGTATTTGCTTGCCGACAGAAGGACTGCAAGGAGGGGGCCATTCTTGCTTCCCTAGGAAGGGAGTTCCAAATCCTCGGGGCAGCCACCAAAAAGGCCCTATCTCACGTCCCCACTAGTCGTACTTGTGAAGATGTAGGTATTGAGAGAAGGGCCTCTCCTGAGGATCTCAGGGCCCGGGCAGGCTCATATAGGGAGATATGGTCTGACAGATAGCCTGGACCTAAGCCATATGATGGCAGTGTGTCAAGAGTCCTTCTAAAGAAGACCAAACATATCTCCTGTTGCTCTACATCAATTGATATTCAGAAGCACATTGTCTCTGAATCTTGAGGTTCCGTCATGACTAGTGGCCACTAATATCCTGATCCTCCATGAATTTGTCAATCATCTAAAACCATCCAAGCTAGCAGCAAGTCCCACAAATTAAGTGCGCATTGTGTGAGGAAGAACTTTTTCCCCTATCCTGAATCTCCTGCCTCCTGCATGTCATGACCTTGTTTTAGCTTCAGTGAATGCTCAATGAGTAAATAAACAGGCAATGTAAATGGTATATTACCAAGTTTTGTAAGTGGAGTTCCAAAGAAAATAAAAGCAAATTAAAAATACAGGCAGTAGATAAAACCAATAAAAAATAAAAATGACATGCAATAAAACAGTAAAACAATGAAAACAGCATGGAAGCAGTGGCAAAAAAAAAGCTGGAAGGCCTTGGAAAACTTGCCATATTTCACCTGGTGGGACTTCCCAGGAAAGGGCACCAAGAGAAGATCTTAAGGTCTGGGCAAGTACATGTGGAAACAGGAGTCCCCTCCCAATTCATGAAGGGTTTTAGAGATAAAAACCAGAACTTTGAATTGAGCCTGGAAATGGACTAAGAGCCAGTGAAGTTAGCAAAGCACCAGTATTATATCTTCATACCACCCGCTCTCAGGTGGCACTCTTGTGGTTACTTACCTTCTCCTCACACAAGTGCTTATGTTGCTTGGCTGTTTCCTGTTTTCCTTGATGACGCTTTTTGTCTGGGGCTGGCAATACTTCATTGGCTGCAGGTCCCACTTGCCCTGTGTATGGAATATATATATCCTAGAGCAGTGGTTCCCAACCTGGGGATGTGAATTATTATTATTTTTAAGGTCTTCATTCCCTGGATGCTTTCTGCTCCCCACTGCCACTACAGATGACACCTCCCCCTTGCTCCAAACAAGAGGGGAGGACTTTTGCTGAAGCACTAGAGCATCTTTCAGGTGTGCCAAAGGCAGGCATCTGCCTATAAAACATGTGGCAGATGCCAAAGGAGGGTGAGGGTGGAGCTACCAGGAAGAAGAGGAAATTACTATCACTGACTGCCGTCTCCTCGCAGTGCTACTGCTGACGATACCCTTACTCAGAATGAGAGGAGAGGGCTTTCCGTGAAGCAAAAAGAAGCAAGGCTGCAAGGAAAGACTGCTTACCCCCTTCCTTCCTGGCAGCCAGCCTGCCTGCCTTTCTTGACTCCTGATTCACTGCCATCTCCTTTTAAAACATATTTTTATTTGTGAAGCCGCCCAGATCATGCCTTCAGCCCAGACAGAGCCAGGGAGCAGCGAAGAAGCTCAGGACTTGCTCGCCCCCCATCTCTGAGGCTAAGTGTATGTGCCACCATCCTCCCTTTCTTCCACCTACACTCGGTTCCCCCAGTCTCTCTCTCTCCAAGCTGCTGCAGCAGTTGAAGGCTTTCCCCCTCCCACGTGCCCAAATGCATGCATGCCTGCAGTTGCTTGCAGGAGGGGCAGGTGTGTTTGTGTGTGTGCATGCACTGATCTGTCTTCTGCTCCACTCTCATTCCTCGAGTGCACGCTAATAATCAGTTCTGATGATCATCCCAAGGCCTCAAAGCACTAACCCCCTTACTCAATCTATCCACCTTTTTGTCTTCACAATCTAGTGTTCCCACCACTACCACATTGCTGCTGCTTATAATAAGCTGCTTATTATTATTTAAAACTCAGCAGGTTGGCTGAGGCTGGAGACCACATCCTGCAGCTGAAATGTATTTATTTATTTATTTATTGCATTTATATCCCACCTTTCCTCCAAGTTGCTCAAGGTGGTGCACATGGTCCCCCCCTTTCTATTTTATTCTTACACCAACCCTGTGAGATAGATCAGGCTGAGAGACTGTCTGGCCCAAGGTCACCCAGTGGGCTTCATGGCTGGGTGGGGATTTGAACCTGGTTCTTAGTCCAACACTGTAATCCACTGGTGTTGGGAGACAGGACTGTACATCTTCAGATGGGGGGGGTAGGGGGAACCCAGTTTGATTGGACCTTTGCATTAAGAAAAGAAAGCAACACCTCCTTGTCTTCAGGGAGCTTTTTATGGAAAGGGATATTTGGAGATGTGATTTTGCCACACACCATTTTTTCAATTAACAGAGACTAAAATTACCATTAGCGTGGGGGGGTGTCACTAATTTTTTTGAGTTTATAAAGGGCGTCCCATACTCAGAAAGGCTGGGAATCACTCGCCTAGTGAGAAGCAAGGAGAAGGAGCAGTATTCCCCCTCTCCTGAGGGGCTTGCCTGGCACCCACACTGTGGTATTTTATGCACCTAGTGAGTATCTTGTTCCTCCATTTAATGAGAATAGTTTTCTGGTGCTTCTAGATTCTTCCGCCAAATTATTTCCCTGCTGGTTTTATGCTGATTTTAAATGGTTTTTATTGTTGCTGTTACTTTTTAAAGTGTTGTTGTTGTGTTTAAAATTTGGTTTGTCATTGTACTTCTAATGGGTTTGTAAACCACTCAGCGCTATGTTGACACTAAAGTAGGGAAGGGGCTGCATAGGAAGGAGCAGTGTGGATCCTTACAGCCAGTACAGCATCATCCTGTCAGAAGGTTTGAGGGAAATTCCCAAGGTTTGCAGAAGTGCAAAAAATATTTAGAAGAAAATCAAGTGAGGGTGGGGGGATGATGGAACAGAAATGTGGGCTAGAGGGAGAATGAAAGAGTATTGAAGATGAGCCCGTTTGGTATAGTGCTTAGAGTGTCAGACTGGGACCTGAGAGACCAGGGTTCAAATCCCTGCTCAGCCATGAAACTCACTGGGTGACCTTGGGCCAGTCACTGTCTGTCAGCCTAACCTACCTCACAGGGTTGTTGTGAAGATAAAATGGTGAGAGAGGAGAACCATGTTTGTATGCTACCTTGAGCTCCTTGGAGGAAAGGTGGGATATAAATGTAAGAATAAATATAAATAAATAGTACTGAAGAGTATAGAATGTGGTAGATTGGCTGAACAAAAGCATTCCATACTGCAACATTTTGTTGCATGTTCCCCTTGTTCTAATGTAATGCTAAACATAAGCCTTAGAACTGTTCTTTTATAGAGAATATCTCTTAACAGCACCTTCATAAGATTTGGATTTAAAGCTTGTTCTTATTGCTAAGCACTCCACATTCAACGCTTTGGAGAGAAAAGGGTAAAGTCATAATGTTGCTTTGTCTGCCAATGTGACTGATAGACAAATTCCAATTATTGTTGATTCAGTTGCCTAGGGGAAAGAAATCTCATCTCTATTGTTTCTTTCAGTTCAGCACTACTGCTGTCTATAAAGTATGCAAGGTTGCTCTCTGGTGGTAATTGCAAAGGAGAATAAAACAGAGAGATCCTGCCATGGGTTTAGGTATATTTTACATTATTAAAAATGTGAAAGAACAAAGGAATAAACAAAAATGCCAATTAGTATGGTGAATTATTTTATTTAAATCGATTTATTTAATTAAAAAATAGCTTTTTAATAAAATGGTCTTAAAGGACTTTAAAAATATATTTTTTAAAATCCATTAAAACTTGAAAGAAACGCTAGATATTTTAGTTCCGTTTTGGCCATGGGTGCTCTTGGGACTATTGTCCATTTACTAGCAATTGAGCAGCTGGTGCTATAGATTCAGATTCCATCTTTCTGAACTGGAGACAGATTTGCTAGAAATGCTCATGCAAATAGGGCCTTGATTTTATATATGGAGCATAAGAACAGTCCCAATGCACAGCTTTGAGGCTCCCTCTTGGGTGCTACTCTTTAAATTATTGCTAAATTCAGTTGCCTCTTCTAGCCCATGAGATCTGGCTATACAGATGCAGTTGTGCTTCTTCATCCACATTACAATGTGTTTGCACCACATTGTGCTGGCTCTTTGATGGAAGTTATTCCTAGCTAAGGATGTACAGAACTGCACTGCTTCTTTACCTTCCCTTCTTCCCTTCCTTTCATACTACTCCTTTCTTATGGTTTCTAACTCTGTTTTTAGATTGTAAGTTGTGGGGGGCAGGACTTTTTGTTCTCTTCCTCCTTATGCTTCAAACTGTATTCTGGGAAACCTAAGTTTCTTTGGAAAAAAGATCAATAAACTGAAGATCACAAATAATGGCCAACCTCTTCAAAAGACAGATTGCTCATCTTCCTCCGCAACATGCAGCCACAGGGGAATGTCAGATGTTTTAGGGCACATGACGGCATTTTCAATCCATGCAGAATGAACGCAGAAGCCCGTTTGAATTGAGCGTGTGTCTGCTAGCATGCCTCAGAATCCTCCACAATGCATGGCAGTTCTTTGGCAGACAGCGATGAAAGGTTTCCTGGGTGTGGGGAAAAAATTGAAATCTGCTATAAAGCCCAATGTACATTTTATGGCACTAAATAAATACTGGTAATGATAAGCTTTGAAGGAAAGGAAGAGGAGTGGCCAGGGGTCTACATGGTTTGGCTGGCCTAGATGGCCAACCAAACTTGTGCTTGCTGTGCCAGGAGGACGGTGCCCAAGGGCACAGCCTCTTGCCTCCTGCTACAAATTTGAAATGCAGTGTGAGGCCAGGGACAGTCCCCGGCTTCCCTCTGTAGCTCAAACTTTAGAGTTGGAAGGAAGGGTGGAGATTCTGTGCAAAGTGAAAGCAAGCCTCTACCCCTGGAGCTGGCACCAGACCTAACTGGGCCCTGGGCATGGTGCAGTGGATAGCCCACCCTGGCAGTAAGCTGTCCCCTTGCTTGGTGGCTGCCACCCTTACCACTATCAGGAGCCTGGTGCTGCTGCCCCTCCACCATCAGGGGCCTGTCCAGTGGTGTTGCTTGCTGCTGTTGCCAGTCGCTGAGCCTCTCCGCTGGACATGTTTACCTGGCAGGCAATGGTACTTTTGGATGTGAGGGAGCTGAGCCACCGTTCAGGCTCATTTTGTGGTTGGTGGCTGCCCCAAAATGCAATGTGTGAATACAAGATGATGGCTGCCTATCACAGAACAGTTTTAGACTGTGAAACCCCCATCCAAAAGTACTGCCATTGGATAAATGACATCCATGGGTGAATGGCTGGTGGCAGCATCAAATAGAAGCACCACAAGGTGGGCCCCCTGATGCTGCTGGCAATGCTGGATGGGGGGCAATGGTGGGAGGAGCAGGTTTGGTGGTGCACCCTTCTGAGCCCCAAGGGTCATTGGCAGGTGACTGATCATGCTTACCTCTGATGCTGACCCTTCCCTCCTTCCCCCCTCTAGCTTGGAGCTTCCTCCAGGGTTAGGAGGAAATATTGCTCATTACACTCACCAGAGGCTGGCTAATCACTTGCCGTGCTGAATGTGGCAAGCAAGTTTCTGGAGCCTTGAATGTGGTGAAGCCACCAAGAGCCACTTTCTGTAAAGCCATTGCTAGCTATAGTTGGTGTGTGCATGGAATAGGAAGTCCTCAGATGATGTACAAAATCATGATGGGCATTTGCGGAGTTAGGGTTTTTTTTTTTTAGGAACATAGGGTCTGTAGTCTTTAGAGATTTGTAAGTTGAAACCAGTAGCAGTATTTCTGAAGCTAAGAAATCAGGGCCATTTGGATCCAGTGGATAGAACAGAAGCCTCCAGTCTTTGGGGGCCAGTGGGCAGATTTGAAATGTTGAGAAAATATGAGTGCCATCATAAAATAACTCCTTTGGTGGGCCAGTCACAAAACATCCATTTGGCTTTAGACAAACTGGTGAGGCTGAGACACACACAACCCAGGGCTGTAATCTTTAAAGGCAGAAAGATAGTGGAGGTTGTGGCCTGTAAGTGCACCCAAACACTACATAGCAATCTGTGGAGGAGACTAAGGCACAGTCTCAGGGCAGTATTGCATTACAGAGTGTCAGGTGGTGGTGCCTAGTAGTGGGTTTGTGAGTGACCTGTGCTGGGGCTATTGTGAGAGATCCATTATGAGACCAGACCCTGAGTAGGGGCAGGACAGGGCCCCAGAAGTAGAATGCAGGGTTTGGAGTTTGGGAGTCTCGAATTGGCTTTCAGTCTCTGACACTTCTCCATCTATAACATGATAATAATAGCAACCCATCTTATAGCATTATTGAATAATGCTTTTTAAATAATTAAGGTGTTATATATGTAATAAATATATAACATCTTAATTATTTTAAAAGATGTAGCAAAAGTGATTAGGAGCTACAACGCTAGGTCTGAGCGAATTATATCAATGAGATTTAACAGGAAACCTGTTAACATAACCATCATCCAAGTCTATGCTCCAATGGCAAATGCAGAAGAAGAGGAATTGGCGAGATTTTACACAGAAGTACAGGAAGAAATTGATCACACACCAAAACAAGATGTGCTGATAATCATGGGGGACTGGAATGCAAAAGCAGGGAACAGAAAAGAACTAGGAATTGTGGGGAAATGGGACTTAGGAGACAGAAATGAAGCAGGAGAAAGACTGATTGAATTCTGTGACGCCAATAATTTGTTTCTTGCAAACACATTTTTTGAACAACCGAAAAGAAGACTGTACATATGGACATCACCAAATAGTCAATACAGGAATCAAATTGATTATATAATTGGTAGCAGAAGATGGAGAAGTTCAACAAAGCAATCATAACCCCAAAATACAATCTAAATAACACCCCAGAAGAATATAAAGATCAAATAAGGAACAGATTTGAGGCTTTAAACTTAGTTGACAGAGAACCAGAAAAACTATGGAGTGAAGTCAGAGACATTATCAGGGAAGAATGCAAAAAGACAATACCACTACCTAAAAAGAGAGAAAGACCTCAATGGATGACTGAAGAAACTCTTCAAATGGTTAAAGAGAGAAAGAAAGCAAAAGGAGATAGAAACACAGTCAGAACCCTAAATGCAACAATACAGCGACTAGTACGTAGGGACAAAGAGAACTATTACAATAGTTATTGTATAGAAATAGAAGAGGACAACAAAAAGGGAAGAACAAGAGCCCTATTCCAAATGATTAGAGAAATGAAAGGGAAATTTAAACCAAGAATACGGTTGTTGAATAATTGACAGGGGAACACACTGACTGACCGAGATGAAATGAAAGGAAGATGGAAGCAATACACTGAAGAACTCTATAAAAGAGATGCCAGGATGACAGATTCATTCACGGAGGAACTGTATGATGAAGAACCAGAAATGTGAGGTGAAAGCTGCTCTTAAAATATTTGGAAGAAAGAAAACACCAGGAACTGATGGCATACCAATAGAGTTGATACAAGCTACTGAGACTGAATCTGTCCAAAGTTTGACCAAAATTTGTCAAGAAATATGGAAAATTAAACAATGGCCCACAGACTGGAAGTGTTCCATATACATCCCAATTCCAAAGAAAGGGGATCCCAGGGAATGCAGTAATTATCGAACTATTGCCTTAATATCCCATGCAAGTAAATGCTCAAGATTCTACAACAAAGGCTCTTACCATATATGGAGTGAGAAATGCCAGACGTCCAAGCTGGATTTAGAAAGGGAAGAGGCACCAGAGATCATATTGTAAACATACGTTGGATAATGGAACGGACCAAGGAATTTCAGAAGAAAATCACCCTGTGCTTTATAGATTACAGCAAAACCTTTGACTGTGTAGATCATGAAAAACTATGGAATGCTTTAAAAAAAATGGGGGTGCCACAGCATCTGATTGTCCTGATGCGCAACCTATACTCTGGACAAGAGGCTACTGTAAGGACAGAATATGGAGAAACCGATTGGTTCCCCGTTGGAAAGGGTGTGAGACAGGGGTGTATTTTATCACCCTATTTATTTAATCTATACGCAGAACATATCATACAGAAAGCAAGATTGGACCAAGATGAAGGAGGTATGAAAACTGGAGAGATTAATATCAATAATTTAAGATATGCAGATGATACCATACTACTAGCAGAAACCCATCGCTGGATTGTCACCTTGTAGTGGTGAGTAGGCTTCTGTGTTCCAATGAAACCTGTGAGCAATGATGTTGGGAGTCATGTACTGCCAGCAGGGTCACCCATGGCAGTAAGGTCAAGGGAGAGGAACCAGAAAAAGAATGATCCAAGAAAGTCCTCAATGGCAGAACAGGCAGAGGATAACAGTGTGTACGTTACAACAGCTGTGAAGGCGGATGAAGGCTGCAGCAGATAAAAGACTTCCAATCATTGTGGTATTCCATGCCATTGGATCAAAGCTTTTTTCTGTCAAGATTGTGTGTTGATCGTTGTGCGCCGATCTCCTCACATAAAACAAACTCACACAGAGGTGTCTTCCAAGCACACCAAACCAAACCAAAAGTCCCATGGCGATCAGTGAATGGAGATGGGGACAGGACTGTGAAATCTGGAAGCCCCTAGGCATGGACTGGCACATGGGCAGTGGATACAGACTCAGTCATCCTGGCTCAAGGACTGAGGCAGTTGTGTAGCTCAGCAGCTATATCCACGACTGAGCAGTCCTATTCAGGATCCACTCTGCTCACCCCGTATGGGGAGGGAGCTAGAAAAGCTGCCCTAAACATAGTCTGCCTCATCGCTCTCCCTGACTGGATTACTGTGTTCAGTCGGGTCACCACTTAGTGGTTGCAAAAGACAATTGAATTTTGGAACATGGTATATATGGACATTGCTGGACAATACAGATAATGAATGTCCTGAATGCAGGACTGCCATCATTGCGAGGGAGTTGAGACATTTTAATATTGACATAGCAACACTCCAAGAAACTCAAAGAGCAGGAGAATGACAACTGAAGGAAGAAAAAGGGGTTATACTTTCTTCTGGAAAGGACTGCCTGAACAACAACGATGAATACATGGAGTAGGCTTTGCTATTAAAAATAATCTTGTGAAGCTCTTGTCAGAAGTTCCTATTGGCATTAATGAACGACTCTCAACTCTCCAGTTAAAACTTGCCAAAACCCAGCAGGCAACTATTGTAAGTGCTTATGTACCAACATTAGATGCTGATGAAGACATCAAGGAAATTTTTTATAATCAGCTGGACACCATCTTATCAGAGATACCTAAGGAGGATAAAATTATCCTCTTGGGTGATTTCAATGCAAGAGTTGGGCGTGATTTTGACTTATGGCCAGAAACCATTGGGAAAGAAGGAGTTGGCAATAGCAACCTGAATGGCATTCTACTTCTGACTAAATGCGCAGAGCATAATCTTGTTATTACAAACACACTTATTTTTCATCAGAAAAATAAATTTAAAACATCATGGAAGCACCCTCAGTCAAAACACTGGCATCTCCTGGATTACGTAATTGTCAGTGCCAGAGATCTTCATGATGTACTCCTCACTAGGGCCATGATGAGTGCTGATGACTGCTGGACAGATCACCGATTCATTCGATCCACTATGGCTATTAATATTGTTCCTCAACGTAGGCTCCAAGGAAGAAAACCAAGGCGTAAAATGGACATCCACGCCCTTCAAGATCCTATTAAGCGAGCCTGCTTTCAAACAACTCTCAAGAAACATCTACCTACAGAACTCCCTGAAAATGTTGAGGAACAAGGATTAAACTGAAGACATCCATTATTTATTTATTTAATTTATTTAATTTATATACCGCCCTAAGCCCGGAGGCTCTCTGGGCGGTGTACAAAAAGATAAAAACCAGCACAATATATAAGTACAATAAATACAATAAATCAAGAAACAAAACAAACAACAAAAGAACCAAACAACGTCCAAAATACAGAAATGCTGTTAAAATACACTTTAAAATGCCTGGGAGTATAAAAAGGTTTTCACCTGGCGCCGAAAAGATAGTAGCGTCGGCGCCAGGCGCACCTCATCGGCGGGACTGTTCCACAGTTCGGGGGCCACTACTGAAAAGGCCCTGGTTCTAGTCATCACCCTCCGAGCCTCTCGATGGGGTGGTACTCGGAGGAGGACCTTAGATGTTGAGCGTAGTGTACGGGTAGGTTCATATTGGGAGAGGCGTTCCACCAGGTATTGCGGTCCCATGCCGTGTAGGGCTTTATAGGTCAAAACCAGCACTTTGAATCTAGCCCGGAAACAAATAGGAAGCCAGTGCAGACAGGCCAGAACAGGTGTTATATGAGTGGACCTTCTGGTCCGCGTCAACAATCTGGCCGCTGCATTCTGGACTAGCTGTAGTTTCCGAACAGTCTTCAAGGGCAGCCCCACGTAGAGCGCGTTGCAGTAGTCCAATCTAGAAGTTACCAGAGCATGAACAACTGAGGCGAGGTCGTCACTGTCCAGATAGGGACGTAGCTGGGCTACCAATCGAAGATGGTAAAAAGTGTTCCGTGCCACCAAGGCCACCTGGGCCTCAAGAGACAAGGAAGGATCGAAAAGAACTCCCAAGCTACGAACCTGTTCCTTCAAGGGGAGTGTAACCCCATCAAGAACAGAATGAACATCCACCATCTGAGCAGAGAAGGCACTCACCAACAGTGTCTCGGTCTTGTCTGGATTGAGCTTCAGTCTGTTAGCTCCCATCCAGTCCATTATCGCGGCCAGGCAACGGTTTAGCACGTTAACAGCCTCACCTGAAGAGGATGAAAAGGAGAAATAGAGCTGCGTGTCATCAGCGTACTGATGACAACGCACCCCAAAACTCCTGATGACCGCACCCAGCGGCTTCATGTAGATGTTAAAAAGCATGGGGGACAGTACCGATCCCTGCGGGACTCCACAATGGAGAGTCCAGGGTATCGAGCAATGTTCCCCAAGCACTACCTTCTGGTGACAACCCACTAAGTAGGAGCGGAGCCACTGCCAAGCAGTACCCCCAACTCCCAACTCCGTGAGTCTTCCCAGAAGGATACCATGGTCGATGGTATCAAAAGCAGCTGAGAGATCAAGGAGAATCAACAGAGTCACACTCCCCCTGTCCCTCTCCCGACAAAGGTCATCATACAGGGCGACCAAGGCTGTTTCGGTGCCAAAACCGGCCCTACAACCGGATTGAAATGGATCAAGATAATCAGTGTCATCCAAGAGCCCCTGGAGCTGGCTGGCAACCACCCGTTCCAGTACCTTGCCCAAGAACGGAACATTCGCCACAGGTCTATAGTTGTTCAGGTTATCTGGGTCCAAGGAGGGTTTCTTCAGGAGCGGTCTCACTATCGCCTCTTTTAGGCAGTCAGGGACCACTCCCTCTCTCAAAGAGGCGTTTATTATCTCCTTGGCCCAGCCGGCGGTTCCGGTCCTGCCAGCTTTCACCAGCCAAGAGGGGCAAGGGTCCAGAACAGATGTGGTCACCCGCACCAGTCCAAGGATCTTGTCAACATCCTGCAGCATGTGAACAAACTATTGGATACCAAACTAAGAAACATCAGGACTAGTTTGATGAGAATGACAGTGAGATCGAACATATCATCGACAAGAAAAGGAAAGCCTTCCAGATATGGCAGAAAGACACTAACTGTGCTGCTAAGAAAAAAATCTATGCCAGTGCAAAAGCTCAGGTCCAAAGAAGAACTAGAGAACTTAAGAACGCCTGGTGGATAAAGAAAGCTCAAGAAATCCAGCACTTTGCAGATGCTCATGCTGCACGGGGCTTTTTTAATGCCACAAAGGTCATCTATGGACCAACAAATTATGGTACAAATCCCTTATGTTCAATGCATGGTACCAAACTTCTTAAGGATAAAGAGTCTATTGCACTGCGCTGGAAAGAGCATTACCACAACCTCCTTAATCTTAACTCTATAGCGGCTGATGAGGTCTTCTCTCAAATTCCACAACAACAAACTAGAGACAAGCTTGCAGTATCTCCTAATTTGGAGGAAGTCAGTAAAGCCATCAATCAAATGAAGAACAACAAAGCTAGTGGACCTGATGGGATTCCTACTGAAGTCTTTAAAGTAGGTGAGCCTGAACTTACACAACTTCATAAGCTCATTGAAAAAATCTGGATGAGGGAGGAGATCCCGGAAGACTTTAGGGATGCCATAATTATCACCCTTTTTAAGAAGGGTGATAGAACAGATTGCAGGAACTATTGAGGTATCTTTGTTCTGGCTACCGCAGGTAAAATCCTTGCAAGGATCCTCGCAAATTGCCTCCTACCGATCTCAGAGGATGTCCTCCCCGAATCTCAAAATGGTTTCCACACTTCCAGGGGACAGTGGACATGATATTCACTGCACGACAGCTTCAAGAAAAATGCCGGGAGCAGAATCGACCCTTATATATGGCGTTTATTGAGCTGACTAAGGCCTTTGACACTGTGAATCGAACCGCTCTCTGGACCATACTTCTGAAAACTGGATGCCCTGATAAATTTGTGAATATTTGCAACTCCTTCATGACATGACAGCAACAATTTTGGATAACAATGGCTTTCAGAGCAATCCATTCAGAGTAGGATCAGGAGTAAAACAGGGATGCGTCATTGCTCCTACATATATTGAACAGATGGAAAGCTTTTTAATCTCAGTAGGCTGAAAGCAAAAAGTAAGGTAACGTCAACCTCTGTCGTAGAACTTCAATATGCAGATGATCATGTAGTCTCTGCACATTCAGAGAAAGATTTTCAAACTATCCTAAATGTCTTTGGAGAAGCATATGGAAAGCTTGGGCTCTCACTTAATATTAAAAAAACTGAAGTGCTTCATCAACAGGTGCGAACTAGTCCCTCTGTAGCACCATCGATCCAGCTTAATGGTGTGACGTTGGAGAATGTTGATCACTTCCCCTGTCTCAGCAGCCATCTCTCTGTAAAAGCTCACATCGATGCTGAAATTCCACATCGTCTGAGCTCTGCGAGTGCCGCATTCTCCCGAATGAAGCGTGGAGTGTTCGAGGATTGGGATATTTGCAGGGAGACCAAAATGCTTATTTACAAAGCCATTATATTACCGACCTTACTGTATGCCTGTGAAACATGGACCATTTATAAATGCCACTCCCAACATCTTGAAAGATTCCACCAACACTGCCTCCGGAAAATTCTGCAAATTACTTGGGAAGACAGACGGACTAATGTTAGCGTTTTGGAAGAAGAAAAGACTGCCAGTGTTGAAGCAATGATCCTTCTACATCAACTTCGCTGGACCAGCCATGTTGTTCAAATGCCTAATCACTGTCTTCCGAAGCAGCTACTTTACTCCCAACTTAAGGATGGAAAACGGAACATTGGTGGACAGCAAAAGAGGTTTAAAGATGTTCTTAAAGTGAATCTAAAAAAATGTAACATGAACATCGAGAACTGGGAAGCCTTGGCCCATGAACGTCCCAAGTGGAGGTCTGCCATTATCAAAGGTGCTGTGGACTTTGAAGAAGCATGAATATAGGGTGAACAGGACAAACGAGCTAAGTGGAAGGCACGTCAAACAAATCCTCATCGCGACCATCTTTCATCTGGAAAACTATGGCCTCACTGTGGGAGGCTGTGTGAATCCAGAATTGGCCTCCACAGTAACTTACGGACCCATTGTTACAGACCTTATCTTGGAAGACAATCTTATTTGGCCACGAGTGATTGCCAATGAATGAAAATGAATGACTAGCAGAAACCAGTAATGATTTGAAACAAATGCTGATGAAAATTAAAGAGGAAAGCACAAAAAGCAAGACTACAGCTGAACGTCAAGAAGACTAAAGTAATGACAACAGAAGATTTATGTAACTTTAAAGTTGACAATGAGGACATTGAACTTGTCAAGGATTATCAATACTTTGGCACAGTCATTAATCAAAATAGAGACAGTAGTCAAGAAATCAGAAGAAGGCTAGGACTGGGTAGGGCAGCTGTGAGAGAACTAGAAAAGGTCCTCAGATGCAAAGATGTATCACTGAACACTAAAGTCAGGATCATTCAGACCATGGTATTTCCTATCTCTATGTATGGATGTGAAAGTTGGACAGTGAAAAAAGCGGACAAGAGAAAAATCAACTCATTTGAAATGTGGTGTTGGAGGAGAGCTGTGCGGATACCATGGACTGCAAAAAAGAGAAATAATTGGGTGTCAGAACAAATTAAACCAGAACTATCACTAGAAGCTAAAATGATGAAACTGAGGTTATCATACTTTGGACACATCATGAGAAGACATGTTTCACTAGAAAAGACCATAATGCTTGGAAAACCAGAAGGGAGTAGAAAAAGAGGAAGGTCATACAAGAGATGGATTGATTCCATAAAGGAAGCCACAGACCTGAACTTCCAAGATCTGAACAGGGTGGTTCACAACAGGTGCTCTTGGAGGTCGCTAATTCATAGGGTTGCCATAAGTCATAGTTGACTTGAAGGCACGTAACAACAACAACATATGTAATAAATAGCAACAATCTGTGTATCAGCCACCAGCAGCACCACCTCCACCCAGGCTCTATCATGGAAGTGAATTTCCTTGCAGGGCTGGCAGAATGCCACAAATTGTGCCTCTGCAATTGGTGGAGTCCTGGGGTTTCCTGGAGGAAAAAGCTAAAGATAGAATTGTACTATTACAGACATTAACTATGTTTGCAAATTCCCTTTCATTTAGTTGCTCAGACTGACTCTTCATATTAAGCAATATTATTTTATTCTGATAATATTTTTTTCACAATCAGAAAGGGGATGACTTTAAGATACAAAGTTATTTATGAAGTACATTTACAAACTTTTCCACCTTGGTACCTACTTCTATAAAGCCATAAGAAGAGTACAGACTCTTTCTTTATATAAACCTACTTTTAAGATAGTCAATGTATTGGTTACGCCAATTTCCTCTCCACTAAGATGATAATTTACAACACTCTAAGTGTATTTACAAGTGCTTAAGGAAATTAGTGGGGATTCCAAGTGCCCTTTGAGAGCATTGATTAGCAATCCAATGAACAGCCCTTTTATTGATTCTGCAATTGAAGGCAATTTCTCTTCTTATAGCCTATAAATTGCAAATTGTTGATTCAGTCCACACATACAAAAAGAAGCTTTTCAAACTCTATGGGCTGAGCAAGCTCAATAGGTTGGATACATACCATTATTATTTCCAGAGGGGTAGCTACTTTAGTCTGAGGCAGGAAAAACAACAAAGAAATTTGTGGCACCTTAAAGATAAGCCTGTGGCAGATGCATGACATCTCATCTTGAAATATATAAACAATTATAAATATATAAACAATTGTAAATAGTCAATATTTCTAAATTGTATATAAGAGAAGCACAGTTATCATTCACAATAGCAGTAGCAGCAATGAAAGCACAACCTTCCTAGCTTTGCTATGCTATGCTATGCAAAGGCTGTAGTCCTAACCCCGCCTGCCAGAGAGTAACCTCAGTTGAATTCAGTAGGACTTATTTCTGAGTAGACCCGGTTGTGCATGTGCTGTAATTTAACATCATGGTGGGACAAGATATATTTGTTCTAATTTAGCCCCAAATTAATACAATGAAACTTGCTTATAGTTCAGGGATAGGAGGCTTCACATGAATGCCCTCCAGCTTATGCACATTCTCCCTAACACTCAATGTGCAGCCACCAAAGACATGTCATGGCCAGCAGGTGTCAGAATAGGGGGCATGGCAGGTGGACGTTCATCATTTTCATCATTGGCGATCGCTTGTGGCCAAGTAAGATTGTCTTCCAAGATAAGGTCTTTAACAGTGGGTCTGTAAGTGACTGTGGAGGCCAATTCTGGATCCACACAGCCTCCCACAGTGAGGACATAGGTTTCCAGACCTCCTCCTCCTCCCCCCCCCGTGTGTGTGTGTGTGTGTGTAAATACCTAATTTTATGCTGGAGTCTCCCTTTTATGTTCTTTTATTGAAGACTTTCAGATCAGCAACTGCCATGTACCTTCTATAAGGGCTAGTTTTCCTCTAACTTGTGCTTTGTTTGTATATTTTTAAATAAAGAGAATGTTATACGCATGTATTAAGTCAGTGTTTTTGCAAAACCAGTGCTTACCCAGGCCTTTAAAAAAATGTTTAAAGAGGGCTACCAGCAGACTAATCCGTCACATTATCCATTTTATGTTAAGGATATACTGTCCTGTGGGCTGTGGGTCAGGTTTAGGGGGAGCACTGAGGCTTAGATATTGAGCATAAGGATAGAATGTTAAGGATGAAAGGATAACATTTGGTGGGGGCAGAGCACAGATTTTTATTTATTTAACTTGAAGGCACGTACATAGTGGCTTTGTGACAGTGGGGGGAAATCCTCCCATTTGCTAAAAAACTCTAAATTGTCTGTTTGTAAGAAACCAAACTCAAGCTTCTATAATGCCAAGTTTTAGAAAAGACACCAACAGTTTGTCTTTCAGTCAAGCTATGATCCGTTTGCATTTAATGCCGTGCCTGGCGTTGTAAACATTTCAGCAGCTCTGCAGGTTACAGGTTTCCCGCTGGCTAGTTTGTTTTCTTTGGGTGTTCCTGCCATTTTAGCCAGAACAAAGAGCTCATTTCTGTGACTGCCAAGAGAAGTCTCCTCGGTCTTGTCTGCATGCAGATGACATCATTTTAGTAACATGGCTGAATTCTTTCCCTTTCCTTCGCCCCCTTCCCTTGCATAGCTAGTATAGGCAGGGGGTGTGCAATGGCATTAGTCATTATTCCAAAGACATTAGGTGCATGTTAAGGCCAGTTCACACAATCACGCTGGAATGGAAGCTATTTGCAAAAGCCAGGGTGTAAAAGCAGATGGCAAGGCATCAGTGTGACTTTTCTCACATTAGTGGTGTAGTATCTCCTGTTCCTATATGTCCTGGTGTATTGAAAATAGCATGAATCACATCGGCAAGTGCTTCATACCTAAGTATGAAGGGTTTAGTTCAGTGATAGAGCATCGGCTTTGCATGCACATGGTCCCCAGTTCAATCCCCAGCATGTTCAAATAGGGTTTGGAGTGTCCCCTGCCTGAAACCCTGGAGAGCTGCTACCAGCAAGTGTAGACAGTACTTAGCTAGATGGCCCAATGGCCTGACTCTGTATTAGGCAGCTTCCTGTGTTCCTTAGTGTTGCCATTGAGCTGCCTGTGCATAGTTGTATTTTCCAGTGGCTTCCCACACATCAATATGTGCATGTCTGAATTGGTAAGACTAAGTGGTGTCCTGTTGTTGGCTTTCCACCATCCCCTTTTCCACCATAGGATCACAGCAAAAGACAGTCTGGATTGGAAGCAGGTTTTAGGATCATGCCTCCCTTTGCCTACTCATCTCAGTGCATGGAGCAGAGAATGACCAAAATGGAAGATTCCACATATGTCTGAAAGCGGGACGTTCCTAATCTTACACTACTGAACCAAGGGAAGTGCAGAGGGTAGTTTCATGAGAACAGGCCTTCTCAGTGGTGGCTCACCATTTGTGGAAAGCTCTCCCCAAGGAGGCAAGCCTGTTGACATCATAGCCTGTTTTTAGGTGCCAGGTAAACCCATTTTTATTCACCCAAGCCTTTGGAGTTTAACTTTCGGTTTGCTTTTAATCAGGTGGGGAGGAGCTGGATCTTGTTTTTATGTATTATGTGTTTGTGCTAGGATGTTCTTATTTTTGTTTTTATATCTGTTTTTAATGTTGTAAGTAGCTTTGAGTTTCTTTTTGCAGGGAAAAGTGACAAATTAATATAATAAATATTAATTATAATCTTTAAAGAAGGTTTCAACTAAATGGGTCAGGGGGACACTGGAAGCTGCCTCGTATCAGGTCAGGCTGATTGCCCATATAGCTCTGTATTGTCTACTTCAGGGATGGAGAACCTGTGGCCCTCCAGATGTTCTTGCACTCCAGCTCTCATCAGCCCCAGCCATCATGGCCGATGGCTAGAGATCATGGGAACTGGAGTCCAGTGATACCTGGAGGGCTATGCAGTCCCCATCCTTGGTATACCTTGAATGGCTTCAGTTATCCAGAGAATGTCAAATGGAGGTCTTTCCCATTGCGTTTGACTTTTATTTATTTATTTATTATTTGATTTATATCCTGCCCTTCCTCCCAGCAGGAGCCCAGGGAGGCAAACAAAAGCACTAAAAACACTTTAAAACATCATAAAAACAGACCTTAAAATAGTGTTATGAGCATGAGGGTTGGGATGGATGATTCCTGTGGGTCACCTTTCCAACCTCTAATTTGGAATCCTGTGCCTTGGAATGAGGAACTCTCTGCTGGTCAAATGAGTCTTTTGTTAACCACATAGATTGGCCAGGTAAGATAATGGGCCGGTCAGTTGCCTAGCAATGGTGAATGGGCCAGGGAGATCCTTTTGTCATTGAAACTCTTCATGAGAGCCTCCTTGCCCAGGAGAGTTTTGTGTTTTGTGTGTGTCTAGAGAATTGCTGGCAACTGGAAGGCAGGGCAGAGAGAGACTAGCTCTCTGCACCATGGCCTTTGGGGTGCCTCCTGCAACCCAGATGGAAAAGCTGGATATTGGACTGCTGATGCCTTGAACCCCTCCATCCTTGAGCTCATGTTAGAATGTGTGTAAATAAACAAACCATATTTCATAATGACACCGCAGTCTCCGTTGACCTTCTTCCCAAAGGAAACCAAACCCTGGATGGGCGCAGGGACCCCTGAAATCTGACCGCTCGGAGATTGGGGGAGGCACGCAACAATACATTAAAACAAAACAATTTTAAAAACATTTTTAAAAAAAGCTTTGAAGACCTTTTTTTTAAAAAAAAGTTAAAAAATATATTGTTTTTTTTAAAAAAGGTTTAAAAACATATTAAAAAGCAATTCCAGCACAGATGCAGACTGGGATAAGGTCTCTACTTAAAAGGCTTGTTGAAAGAGGAAATCTTCAATAGTTACCAAAGAGATAACAGAGATGGCACCTGTGGAATATTTAAGGGGAGGGAGTTCCACAGGGTAGGTGCTGCCACACTAAAGGTCCATTTCCTATATTGTACAGAATGCACCTCCTGATAAGATGGTATCTGCAGGAGGCCCTCATCTGCAGAGTGCAGTGATCGACTGGGTATAAATGGGGTAAGACGGTCTTTCAGGCATTCTGGTCCCAAGCTGTATAGGGCTTTGTACACCAAAACTATCATCAACATCATCATTTGATTTATATCCTGCCCTTCCTCCCAGCAGAAGCCCAGGGTGGCAAACAAAACCACTAAAAACATTAAAACATCATAAAAACAAACTTTAAAACACATTAAAACAAAACATCTTCAAAAACGTTACTTAAAAAAAGCTTTCAAAACATCTTGTAAGATTTAAAAAGATTTAAAAAAAGAAAGTTTAAGAACATATTAAAAAGCAATTCCAACACAGATGCAGACTGGGATAGGTCTCAACGTAAAAGGTTTGTTGAAAGAGGACAGTCTTCAATAGGTGCCAAAAAGATAACAGAGATGGCCCTCACCTGCAGAGTGCAGTGATCAACTGGGTATATAAGGGGTAAGACGCTCTTTCAGGTATCCTGGTCCCAAGCTGTATAGGGCTTTGTACACCAAAACTAGAACCTTGAACTTGGCCCAGGAGCAAATGGGCAGCCAGTGCAATTCTTTCAGCGGCGGGGTTACATGTTGGCGATACCCTGCCCCAGTGAGCAGTCTCGCTGCCATATTTTGCACCAGCAGCAGCTTCCGGACCAACCTCAAGGGCAGCCCCACATAGAGCACATTACAGTAATCCAGTCTGGAGGTTACCAGTGCATGGACAACAGTGGTCAGGTTATCCTGGTCCAGAAACAGCCGCAGCTGTCTTACCAGCTGAAGCTGGTAAAAGGCACTCCTAACCACTGAGGTCACCTGGGCCTCTAGCAACAAAGATGGATGCAGGAGCACCCTCAGACTACAGACCTGCTCTTTCAGAGAGAGTACGATCCCATCCAAAGCAGGTAACTGACCAATTATCTGAACTATACCTGACTCTTATAACTGGATATTTAATCAGGGATTTAACCTAGCACCTTCTACTTGCAAACAATTGGTTATGTTCCCTGCTGCTGGAGATCCCATGCTCATGTATATGTGGGACCACCTGCCTTGGTATTTGCTCATATATTTGGTCATCTCATTGGTGAAAGGAATGAGAGAAGGAACAGGCTTGCATATACAAGTGTGTGGCCTTTCTCTTGATGTGTCCCTGGGTGTAATCCTAGCAGGCAAATAAGGTCTGAACAGGCTCACTGTTAATGGCAGTCAAGCCTGTGCTGTGTTCATTTTGTAGTGCTGTAATCTCTGTAGTTATGTATGTTTATGTCTGCAATCCCATACTAATTTACCTGGTAGTAAGCCCTATGTCTGCAATCCCATACTAATTTACCTGGTAGTAAGCCCTACTGAAGTCAATAGGACTTACTTCTGAGTAGACATTGATAGGATTGTGCTGGTAGCTGTGGCTGATACTCTGGTGGATCTGTGCACAAGCAATGTAAGGAAGGATTTATGAGCCTTTAATCACCCAGGATGGGAATAGCCTTGCTGAAACTAGGACATTGCCAATGACCCTACATAGGTGGCCCAGGGGATAAAGTGAAGGCCACTAACCTTGGAAGACCTGGTTTCAAGTTCTTCCTCGGCTACAGACCCATCATGTGTAACTTGTACTCTATCTTACACCTCCATTGATAAAATGGGAATAATAAGAACTCATTTCACAGGTTTGTTGCAGGAACAAACAAGGTCATGGATGTTGCTGACTCTTATAATGATGATCAACAGAAACAGGGGTAACGGAGGAGTCTTTTCATTCACACACAGTAAGAGAAATACAGTGAAACAGCAGATCCCCCCTTCTGTTAGTTCAGTTATAAAAGCAGAGGTTTTATTTGGTTGTATTTGTTTATGTGAGTTAATGAAAGATACCTGAAAGACCGTCTTACCCCTTATAGTTGATCACTGCATTCTGCAGGTGAGGGCCTCCTGCAGATATCATCTTATCAGGAGGTCCATTCTGCACAACATAAGAATGGACCTTTAGTGTTGTGGCACCTACACTTTGGAATTCCCTCCCCTTAAATATTAGACCGGCACCACCTCTTATCTTTTCATTGCCTATTGAAGACCTTCCTCTTTCAACAAGCCTTTTGAGTAGAGACCGTATCCCAGTTTGCATCTGTGTTGGAATTGCTTTTTAAGATGTTTTTTGATGTTTTTAGTGTTGTGTTCTTTCTTTGTCGCCCTGGACTTCTTCTGGGAGGAAGGGCAGGATAGAGGATTAATTATTATTATTATTATTATTATTAGTGTTGTTATTATTATTAATGATGATGATGATGATGATGATGAAGCAAGTTTGTTTTTAAGCAAGCAAAGAATTCCAGATTCATTATATGAGTGAAGCCACATTGCTGGGATGGACCTTGAGTTGTAAAAATTATAAATAGGAACATAGAAAGCTGCCTTATACTGAGCTAGACCTTGTGGTCCATCTAGTTCAGTATTGTCTACACTGACTGGCAGCAGCTCTCCAAGGCTTCAAATAGGGAGTCTCTTCCAGCCCTACCTGTAGGTGCCGGGGACTGAACCTGGGTCCTTCTGCATGCAAGGCAGATACTCTACCAATGAGATTTGGCCCTTCCCAGATCACACTGCAGAATTACTTGCACTATGCAAATCTGTATCATGCTGCCCACTATGTGGACAAGATGTTAGGGAATTAACACTACTCACATTTACCAAAAATCTCCCCCCTTGTACTTTCTTAACATTATATATTTAGATGTATAATATAGTTCAGTAATATCTTTAATATCTTCAATAATAATTATTAGTATCACTTTTTTGTAAAAAAAAATACACTATGCCCATAGACTTTTGTTTTTCATATTGTATGGTTATACTTCTGTTTTCTAAAATAAATTAAATTTAAAAAGCATTTCCCACCTCAAAACAGAAATACATATGTTGCTCCCCTCCAAAAAGCAAAAAAAAATCAATGTAAAAGTAAACAGTTACATCTGGCTGATAGCATTATGACAACCGGAGAATGAAATGCAAAAATGTCTCTATCCCCTGAGGCAAAAAGGCTCTGCCACTAGCACAGCTAATCTGTTGTCAGTGGGAGAAAGGCTCTAAATTTACATCGATCCTGCTGGGTATGTGGCAAACACAGTCATGTATACATCACTGTACACCATCAGTGCTTCCTGCAACGTCATATATGTGTATACACAGGAAAGCCTGCTTTAATGAAGGTTTCTTAACATATGTAGCTGAGTGTTTAAAAATGTGTGTGCACATCAGTATGTCATCTACACTATTGCAGGAACGACTGGTGTACCTGCAGTGTTCACATTTGCTGTGTGCAATGTACAGAAGCCCTTGGTTTGACTTTTCATCTTAGTTAGTGCCAGATAACTAGCTTTTATAATGAGAGAGAGAGAGAGGCTTGGACTGGTAGCTGGCTTGAACTTTGAAAAACCAGACAGACAGGTTCAAAACCAGACATTGACTCTACTTTAAGTTAAAGGATCTTGGGTGGTGGGAAGTAGGGTGTTAGCCATGGTAATGTAACAAATCAGTTGCTGAGTTTCAAATGACAGACACAGAGACCATGAAAGATCAGTGCTTGATCACACCTAATTCATGAGACATAAAACACGTGAGACTGTCAAATACATTATTCCCTACAAACTGCACATTCAGCTTTAGCCAAACCATCCTGCTTGCCACATTGCTGAAAATGCAGCTTGCTGCAGAGTTGAGAGAGGGAGAGGAGGGGACGGGAGGGGAAGAACAAGAAAGACAGAGAGACAGAGAGACAGAGAGAGAGAGAGAGAGAGAGAGAGAGAGAGAGAAATCTTTTCCAGGGCTGTCTCAGCTGCCCACCTGCTGTTTGACAACTTTAAGCAAGTGTGACAGGTAGTAATGTCAGTGGCAGTCTTCTATCATCCATTAAAAAAAAAATCAAACTGACATGGTCTGCAGATTTCTAGCAGGGGAGGAAAATGTGGCAATAAGTCTTAGGTTTTCTCTCTTATTCTTACCCCCCTCTTTTTTTTTTAATTGAATGATGTTTTAGTGATTTTTCTTCCTGCTCTTTTGCCTTTACAGCCTTAAGAGCAGTTAGTTTTAAAAGCCAAGGGCATAATACTCTCCTTCTTACTCATTTTTCTCTAAACTAAAAAGTTCAAAATGTTCATCCCTAACTCCAGATATTGTCTGACAGCAGGTCTCCCAGGTTTCAGGCAAGACTCTTTTCTGGCTGTACCTAGAGGTGATGGAATTGAACCCGGGATCTTCTGCATGTAAATCAGGTTGTCTACTATTAAGCTATGGACCTTCTGGAAGGAAGGGAGATAGATGTGTCTGTTGAGAGAAGTGTGGCACAAATGGAAAGGCTGGCAGGTATCTTGTAGAGGGCATTACTCAGGGCTTTTTTTTTTTTTGCAACAGTACTTACTGGTACAGAGTACTGGCACCTCTGTTTTTGCTGTCCATGCCTGCCATTTTGTGCTGGCACCCAGAATACTTTTATCAAGATATGAGTACTGGCACCTCATTTTTTATTATCAAAACAGTACTGGCATTACTGAAGTGCCCCCTGTTTTGCAGACAATCCCCATCTATTTCAATTTGATCAAAAGCCCCATGTGATCTAATGGCTAGACTATACATTTCAAACTACAGAGACTTGGGATCAAATCCTTGCTCAGTGATGAGGTTCACTGGGTTGCCTTGACCAAACCTGTGCCTCTTTCTGCTTAGGGTTGTTGTGTAGATACAATGGGATAACTCTGTGTAGAATGCATGGCCAACCTAGGGAAAGAGCAGGATGCAGAAGCTGATTGGCCTAGCAGCATCCAGCCCCCCCCCGCATCTGACACCAGATGCATTTTGCCTATTTGCTGGTTCCTTGAAAGAAAAGCAGGTGGAAATGTACTATGTCACCTTTATTTTCATACTATTTCCATAACTCTTCCTTTATTTCCAGCACAACAAAATAACTTTTATTATTGAAAATTTGATCTGGGAGCCCAACTAATGGATTGAAGAATATAGTATAGTGCATAATGGAGAATAGAATAAAGCTCACCAGTCCCAAGAAAGAAAGAAACTGAACAGATCACTTATTTAAGTTTATCTTTCAGAATCCATGTTCAGAAATTATGATTTACGTACATTTTTATGGCTTCCTACCCTGCCACCAACTCGGTTATAGTTCTCTGTCTATGCTTCCCAAGCCCTTAAAATAATATTCTGCAGATACACTTTACTGCCACTAGAGGGCACTGTGGAATGTTCTGACTGGAATGTCAGCTAGTTTCCCATTCTTCTATTAAATGGAAATGAACTGCCTTCAAGTTGGTTCTGACTTATGGCGACCCTATGAATAGGGTTTTCATGGTAAGAGTATTCAGAGGGGGTTTACCATTGCCTTTCTCTGAGGCTGAGAGGAGAAAAAAAATGTAGTTTTCTTTCTCTTCCTCCTCCTTCGAAAGATCTCTCTCTCAGTTGTAAAATTAGATAAAGAATAGTATCAGAGACTGACAAATATGTTTTAATAATGTAATTTGTGCAAGGACCAGGAAGCAGGATGAAACACAGCCCATTTTAACGTGCAAGAGTTCAAGGAGACCTTTTGGAGTATGAAATAGTTGTGACTTGGAAATTAACTTCTGCTGGAGTCTAGCTCCTGTTCCTTGCTGCGGTGAGATAAGACTTTCTGCAAGTTGTTAGGTAAGACTTTCACCCTCCCCTGCTTTTTTTGAACCAACATTTTCGCACATGTGTTAATTTAGAGGGCTATCAACTGGGAATTTTAGTCGATTCATCATCTGTCTTAGAATCAATTAATTGATTGATTGATTAAATTTAAATTGATTTGGACATTACCAAAGCTTGGGTGCAGGAACTGTTTTGAGATACTGAAGGAAGTGCAAGATACCATGGTGTTACAGCTTCTGGTAGATCATTCCAGTGTTAAGACAGATTGCCAGTTAATTAGTGCAGGATGGTCAGTTGATGTTTTATCAATGGGACTCAATAGTTAGGAGATGGCCTCCTGATAGTGGGGGATCATTCTCTGTTTTGAATAAGATAACCACCATAGTTTGGAAAAGATCTCCAACTAGCTGGAGTTAGCTGTTCTGAGGAAGAATCTTTTGCCTTGCAGGAGTATTGGTTTAACTTATGTTCTGCTTGTATATTTGTGTGCAAAGAT
Organism: Rhineura floridana; assembly: GCF_030035675.1. Classification (NCBI taxonomy): domain Eukaryota; kingdom Metazoa; phylum Chordata; class Lepidosauria; order Squamata; family Rhineuridae; genus Rhineura; species Rhineura floridana. The sequence continues at coordinate 173,142,986 of NC_084482.1, read as the reverse complement.
ACCATAAGTCTCCAGGGCATTCTCATGCAGAGGAACATTTCCTTTGGCCTTCTTGCCACGTAAGTGAAAAGCAGGTGAAAAGCTACCACTCATTAGGAACTGATATAAAAAGCCATTTCTATATTATTTTCTTTTTCATTCCTTATTACAGAAACACGCTGGAGCAAAATGAGCCCTCAAATAATAAACAAGGGCACCTTTAACTTGCAAACTCACATGCACCGTTAAAAATTGGCCCTTACCAACTAGATGACTAAACGTTAGATGAGGTGTTCCCAAACTGTGGTCCATGGACCACCAGCAGTCCATGAGTTTCATTCAGGTGGTCCATAGCGGGTCTTTAAAAATGCAACTATAATCATACAGCATCTAGCACAGTGCATTACAATTGCTACAACAGGCAGAAAAATGATTAAGTGGTCTTCCAAGACCATCAGCAATTATCAAGTGGTCTGTGGGGAAAAACTTTGGGAACCACTGCTTTCAGTCATGATATTAGTGGAACCAATAAAAGCTAGCAAAGTAACTGGTAACTCCAGCGTGTTGTTTTCCATTTCTCTTGGTAGGTAGTTATGGTAGGGATGGATGAGCAGTGGTGCACTGGCATTATATGTTCAGGTGCTTGCATTACAGTCAAGATGTGTCTCCAAACATGCCAGTATTCAACATCTAGGCTTAAATCTGAAGAACTCAGGCACATGTGTGTGTGCACTTGACAATTTTCTTTTAAAAAAGTTATTCCAACATCCCCCAAATGTGACAACAGGGACAGCATGTACAGGTATATATGTACCTGCAATTCTGGATAACACTTCATGCATCTGATGAAGTGGACTTTAGCCCATGAAAGTTTATACTTTTAAGGTACCACAAGACATTTACTAGGGGAAAGGGGCAGAAAATAGGGACTTGCGATGCCCTCAGATACCGATACGTTATGCAAATCTCCAAAAGGAAGCAATGCTATATTCATCAGTGTGCTGGGTCAGAGACTATTCCTTTCGTATTGCTGTGAATTTTGAACACTTGAACAAGCTCTTGATTAATCTATGCTTTAAGATTAAGAATACCCTCCTGGCCCCGCACACCCTATGTGTTTTGTAAAGATACAGACAAGAATTACAATGATAGTCTACACAGATACCTGTTATAAGGTAGGACTGGATATCACAAACTGTTATCATATATCACAAACAGAAGATGCATAAGAAGATGCATATGAGTCCTGCTGGATCAACCCAAAGCAATCTGAAATGGCCAACTAAGTGGCTATGGGAAGCCCACAAGGCTATAAGTGTGCTTCAAAACAGATGGTGTTTGCTTTTAAAATGAAGTATGCTGGTTCAGTGCACAACACCTTTGAGACACATTGGTGGGGGCAAGGGGGTCAGTGTTGAAGCCTATACACATTGCTCTTAGTCCAAATAGGAGGTCAAGGTCTAGCAGGGTAATCACAGGAAAAAACATATGCCATGCACTGTTGGAATATGTGGTTCAACTTGTGGGTTGAGGCTGCATGGGGTTAAAAAGGGTAGCTAGAGAGGAGACCTCCTGATTGCTAGGCTAATACCTATCCTTTGATCTCCTGCTGTCTCTCCCTTCCTGCTAGACTGATATGCAAGGGATGTTGACCACATCTCCTTCCCTCCTTCCTTCTTCTTTCTCTTGAGAGGGAGATAAGACATCTTCTCTTTGTCTCTCCGTCTCCTCCAAGCATGAGGGCAAACACTAGGCTTAGTGTTTGCATCTCCAACTTAGCTGGTTAGCTAGATGTAGAACTCTTTCCTATCAAGTATGTACTTCCAGAATAAAGTAGTTATTTCTTATTTTAAAGCTTAAAGTCTCTGACTAATTTGCAGGGAAGGTATAATCTTTAGCAAAGATTCAACCACACCTAAAGGCTCACTCAGTCTCTCCATTCCCAGTTTTGCCACTCTCCGATATGCACTACATAGTATTCAAAGTATCTTTCTCTCTGGTGTTTAATACTATGAGTGAGATGGCTGGAACTTTCCTACAGCTGATTTAGGCTAGTTTCATAAATAGTAATACGTATTAACAGCTATTCTCAGACAAATATGAGAGAGATGTTTGTGAGGTGAATGTGAGCCACTGTCATTCACTCCATTGGATTAAGTCATACCTCAGAGGTGTTAACCCATTAAAATTCAAATTATTTCTCTCTTTTATGTGCATTATCTCTGTTGGTATTCTGTAGACATATAAATGAACAGTCCAGAGCCTCATAATGTCCACTCAGTTATATTGGACAGGATACAGAATCACTGTACAAAAGCTACACATCAGTTGTCCGGTTAGAGAACTAGTTGGAGCAATAATAACAGCCGGTCCTACTATTAGGCAGACTGAGGAGGCTGCCTCAAACAGCATAGGTTGCAGGATAGAGAGCTGTGAGAAAAGTATTGGACAATAGAGGTGTGTGGGCCACATGGCTTGCCCTGCACTCCCTAAGCTAGTCTGTTGCCTTCAGGTACAGTATAGGATGCTGTAATATTCAACTGCCAGTTGACTATTATATCAGGGAAGGGAAGTGGGGCACCATCTTTTTCTATGATGTAAAAAGTGAAGTATCTTGGTTGGTCCTGCAGTAGTAGCACTAGCTGTTCATTAGTGCCAGAGCATTTATGACAGGTCTATCACTACGGAATGATTGTGGAAGAGAGTAGTAGGCAAAGTACAATGAAGGACACTTGGTTAAGGCAAATTGGGTGCTATCTTGCATGGTGGAACTGTGGGTGAGAGACACAGAGAGAAAGAACCTAGTTTGTAGCTTGCCGGGTCTTGTATACATGACCTGTTTTTGTTTTCAGTAATTCCTTTTGGCTTCCTCCTCCCCTTTCTGAAGTAAACCCTAGTTCAGCCTTTCCCAACCTTTGGGTTCCTAGAGGTTGTCAGACTACAATTCCCATCATTCCTGACCATTGGCCATGCTGGCTGGGCCTGATGGGAGTTGTAATCCAACATCTGGGGACCCAAAGGTTGGGAAAGGCTGCCCTAGCTGAACATTTTACCTCAGCTTTCTCCCCTGGTCCATAATGGTATCATGTCAGTGTAGTGGGCTGAACTACATGAACCTCCTTGAGGTCCCTTAATCTCTGATATTATGCAAGATGAAAGTATAGCCTTCATTATTTTCTGTTACAGAGCCCAAAGGAACCTGGAAGTTCTATAAACTGAAATGGTTATACCAACTAGCAATGCGCCACACAAACTCACTTTTCTGCTGGGTTGTAACTGAGCCTGTGATGGATCACATGATGACAACAGTTATTATAATTATATTAATCCCCCTATGTGTAAACTAACCCTGCAGGAGAGATATTGATAATAGATGCCATTTAGTCACAATGTAGCATTAATCAATGGCGAAGACATTTTTATTTTTTTTAGTGTGGGGTTTATTGATTGATTCCATGTAAATAGGTGGAACCATTTAATTAAACACAGCTGCCGACATAATAACTCTCAGCAGGGCATTGACAAGGTGCTCCATAGACAATGACAGAAGCTTATTTTTTGGACTTCTATTCGTACTGGTAAAGTTCCACTCAAAAGCAAAAGTGTACTTTTAGGAGATATATTTTTCTTAGTGTTTTCCTACAGTGAAGCTTATCACAGCATAAGCTCATACAGCGCTGTTTTTTGTAGGAGCTTTGTGCTACCTTTGTTATAGCTGTTGAATCAGAAGCAGCTAACCCTTTGCCACAAAAGCTGTGCTTTTGTTCCATATTGTCCCAAGATTTGAGGGCAAGAGTTGTGTCTTGGCACCCAGTGTGGTGGTGTGGAGTGGATAGTTTAACATACCTTGGGGAGAACTGGGCTTGAATCTCATAGCTAAGAAGAGATTCAAACCCACACCTCCTCGGTCTGTGTTCAACTGTTTATCCCCTCTATACCATCACATTAGCTTGGTTTGTGGGTGTCAAGACAAGCAAAACTCCTGCCCTCAAACCTGGGACAACATTGACCTTGGACCAGCTACTACCTCACTGGCTAACTTCTCTGATAGTGTTGCTGTAATGCAGCTGACAGTCAAACTGGAGTAGGTGTCAGAGCATGTAATGTTCTTGTCATAATATAACATAGGGTTGTATGCAACTAAGTTATACTCAGAGTAGACCCAAGAAAATTAATGGACCTCAGTCATGTATATTAATTTCAGTAGGCCTACTGCGAGCCTGACTAAATTGAATGCAAGCTCTAGTGTATTAAGCTGGAAATAATAATCAGGCCTGTGCCCCCATGGCCATCAACTCACCTCTTCTTGCCACAGACAGGCTTGGCTTCAGTGCTTTAAGAACATACTTAGTAGGGCTGGGCACACTCCCCCTGTCCACCCAATCCAGAGGGGGGGAGTCATCAGGTTGAACTGCCCTGGGTTGACCCAGGGACCATCCACCCCAGCTTGGAGCCACCCCTGAATAGGTTTGGGGGTGGGGCTCATGTTTAATTAGGGTTAAAAACCCCTAATTAAATATCTTCTCCCCCCCCAACTGAGAGCTGGGTCATGGAGGATTGCTGCCTCTGCTCATCAGGCAGGAAGGCGAGCCATGGTTGTGTCTTCTTCCTACTTAATGCCCCACCCCCTGACAACTGCAGGGTGCTCTGGATCATCAAATCTGACCCGTAGCAATCCATGGCTGGCAGAACTCAACTCGGTGGAGGCCCCCAAACATCCAAATGGGCCCAGTTTGGCTCTGGGCTTGGCTGAATCTGGTGCACAGCCCTAATATGTAGTCTAGCATCCTGTTTCTCACAGTGGTGGCCAGACAGAACCCTATGGGAAGCCCACAAACAGAGCATAGTCCTGGTCTCTTTACATCCGTTTTCCATTATACCCAAAATGAGGAACTATGGTTTAATGTTGAATTACTAACCAGGATATGAAACTACAGTTGATCCTCATTTCAGATTTTGATCAGATGCTCGTTCCTGGCTTAATAAACCATGGCTTTTTAAGCTAGGAACGTTGTGTTCAAATGAACTACTGTTGCATAGCCATTCTCTTCAGTGCTAGTAATGAAGGACACAGAGCAAGGCCCGAGCAGGTTCACAAGGGGGAAAGTGATCCTTATTTATTTATTTATTATTTGATTTATATCCTGCCCTTCCTCCCAGCAGGAGCCCAGGGCGGCAAACAGAAGCACTAAAAACACATCAAAACATCATAAAAACAGACCCTAAAATATACCAAAACAAAACAACTTTAAAAACATTTTTTTAAGAACGCTTTTTAAACATCTTTAAAAAATGATGTTTTACTCGTGCCCAGTCAGCCTCACAGCATGTCTTTCGCCACTTGCGCTCTAGCCATCGTCCAGGCTGTTTCATTGCCCTTAGTTCATTGGTGTACCAAGGTGCAAGCTGGGCTCCATAATGACGGAGAGGTCACTCGGGGGCAACCGTGTCAAGAGCCCAATGCACCTCGCTGTTCCACAGCGTGACAAGGACTTCAACAGGGTCACCTACTCTATCTACTGGGAACTTCCCCAGGGCATTCAGGAATCCTATGGATTCCATTAGTCTCTGGGGGCGGACCATCTTAATCTGTCCATCACCCCTGCAGGGAAGGATCGGAGCCATAAGATATTCTGGCCGTAAACCATTGAGGGATGTGAAAGTCAAAAGCAGCACTTTGAATTTGGCTGGAGACATACCAGGGGCCAGTAAAGCTGATGCAGTATTGGCATAATATGTTCAATATGCCCTGTTTATGATACCGCATCTGCCAATCAGCTCCCCCTGTGGCTTCATGTAGATAGTGAACAATATGGGGACTGGGGGCCCATCCATTCCTAACCGCAAAATCCGTGTTTTCCATATTCGGTTGGTGGCCTCGAGATCCATACATGTTTGTGATCGGATTATTGTGAAAACCAATTATCAAGCATCTATATATGTGAGCTTTTTTTTGCTTTAGCATTGGCCACTCCACTAAGTCCACCCCTTTTCAGTGATTGGTCCATAATAGTTGTTTGCTTTTCGCACACTGTTTTGGAAGAGTGCAAAAATGTACATCTTTTTTAAAAATTCCTACGCATGTGCAGGTTTGTGTATGTGCTATTGGTGGGCAGGAGACAAGGGGCTTGGCATATGATGGAGGAATGCCCATGGACTGCCTATTGCAGGAAAGTCTGCGGCATTGCGTCTGAGTGCACGGACGTTAATGCGATTGATTATTGGTTTAGGAAAGCATATCAGTTTTTCGGTGGTATTTCTAATGCAGATTTGTGAATGCAAAAATCTGTACTACCTTGCAACATCATATGGATGACAGTGAATTAATCAGGACACAAAGCAATAACATTGCAGATTATACAGTTGTATGGACGGGCCCTGAGACAGAACTTTGCAGTACTCCACATAAAAGCTACTGTAGGCTGGAGGAGAAGCATCCCTTTGGACATTGTCTCTTAAACAGGCTCTCATGAGTGTATTTATGCTTGAACTCAATCCCTTTGAAATTAATGGGACTAATCAAGAGGCTTAGCCTATCATTGTTCAGGAAAGCAATTGTGCATGTAATTAATTCCCTTTCCAAGGATGCAAAATTAGCCTTACAGCAGTTGTTGGTAGAAGATACAGCATAATTCTTGGTAAGGGATAGTACAGTGTGCTCAGTTATGAACTTCAGAGATGCAAAATAAGAAGCCTACTGAACTGAAGGGGGAGGTAGACCAACATCAGGCTGATAAGATGTTTTTTGGGGATTTCATACAACTGTTGCAGCTGCAGAGAACTAGTAAAGAAAGGGGAAGATGGCTGGATAGGATGATGCTTCAAAAAAGATGCCTCAAAAACAAAACATTGAGGTTGCATGTATATGACCAATTTTAACAGATGGCATTTGCTTGTTCACCAGTTTAATGCACTTAAATTTAGTGGGTAGATCCTAAGTTGTTTCTCTGTTCATGTAAGGGTGGGTGATTCAACCAACTCCCCTCTCCACACCATTTCCAAGGGTATCCCAACCCACAGGAGCCGATGGGGGGCAAGGGCTTGCAGAGAGGAGAGCTGGACAATTCTAATCTGTTCTGTGGCCTCTGTTCTGTTCATAGAAGGAAAGTTAGGATCTAAGCCTAGGCATTTTAAATATAATTTATTAGGAATAAGTTTATTTGTTTCTACTTCCTGAGATGGTATTATTTTCTCTTCAAGTACAAAATAATGCAGTAATTATTGTTGCTTGTTACATTTATATCCTACCTTTCCTCCAAGGAGGATACTTGGTGGCATACTTGGTTTGTTCTTCCCCTCTTTCCATTTTATCTTCACTCTTAATAACTCTGTGAGGTAGGTTAAGCTGAGGGATAGTGTCTGGCTGAAGGACACCCAAGTCATCTTTGTGGCTGAGTGGGGATTTGAACTTCAGTCTCCTCGGTCCCAGAGCAAGACTCCAGACACTACACCACACTAGGTGTCTGCTATGGCATCAGGGCTGGGGTGAGGCATGACTGGGCCCTTAGGCACCAGCCTGCCTTGGGCCCACGGCACTGTAGCCCCCCCCCATACAGGCGGTGCGCCTGTGTGCCCCACCTACCTCTCATGTCATATAGATTACATGTGTGCATGCGTAGTGTGAATGCCTGCCATCAACAAAAATTGTGGTGGTGGTGCTAGCCCCTTAGGGAAGCCCCCCCCGCCATCTTGGGTAATGGCACGCATGCGCGTGCAGCGTGCATGGCATTCACACTGACAGAAGAAGTAAGTGGGGTATGCGGGCAGGCTTACTGAAGTTTGCACTGTCTGTATTGGGGGGGTGCCTGGGAGCTCCCTCTCCGCGATTCGTGGCAAGGTAGGGTTGCAGGATCCAACACTGCTGTGGATCATTGAATGGGAGCGCCACCCTCCCACCCTAAGGAGAGACCCTTCAGGGGGCCCTCTGGGCTGCAGGGGCCTTCAGCCAGGGCCCAACTTGGCTGCCTTCTGGTGCCTGCATGTCATGGTGTCATTCCAGTGGTAACTAAGCACTGTTCAGTGATGATGATACATATTTGTATCCTGTCTCCAAGGAGCTCAAGGTGACATTCATGAGAGTCATCCAATTTTATCCAGCCAACCAACATGCTGCGGGGTGGGTTAGGTTGGCACCCTGTGACTTTCCCAGGGCCACCCAGTGAGCTTTATGGCTAATTAGAGGTTAGAGCCAAGGCCTTCTGGTCTAAAACTGGCAGTCTGCCTGCTGCACCACAGCACTGCATCTATGATCATTTGTGATAGATGCATGGAGAAGGTGCGGCAAGGTGATGTCGACGCACAATGAAAAAAGCGGATAAGAGAAAAATAAACTCATTTGAAATGTGGTGTTGGAGGAGAGCTTTGCGCATACCATGGTCTGTGAAAAAGACAAATAATGGGGTGTTAGAACAAATTAAACCAGAACTATCATTAGAAGCTATTGGTCTATGACCGTAATAAATATATCCATCCTATCATTAGAAGCTAAAATGATGAAACTGAGGTTATCATATTTGGACAAATCATGAGAAGACCTGATTCACTAGAAAAGACCATAATGCTGGGAAAAACAGCAGGGAGTAGAAAAAGAGGAAGGCCAAACAAGAGATGGATTGATTCCATAAAGGAAGCCACAGACCTGAACTTATAAGATCTGATCAGGGTGGCTCATGACAGATACTCTTGGAGGTCACTGATTCACAGAGTCAAGTCGTCATAAGTCGTAATCGACTTGAAGGCACATAACAACAACAACAGCATGTGACTAAGGTCAGCCTCTGCAAAGGCAGGGATTGCTGTTAAACTACCTCAGTGGAAATGGGAGGGACCTTGCTATTTCCACTGTAAACTTATTTAGTTCAGTAGTCAGCAGGCCAAGTGAGTTTTCAGCAATGGCAGTAACCAGTTTCTGTGCTTTTCCACATCTTTGTGGTAAATGGTGGTGTCTCTAAATGCAGTCAACCTATGGCTACCAAAAACTGCATGATGAGAAAATTTTAACTTTTAATCCCAGCATGAGAACTCTGTTAGCCACAGCGATCTTTCCACCTGTTTTATGGCTTCATCTCATGCACCTCAGGGGCCTTGCTTTAAAATAGGTTAGTTAACACATATACAAGTCCAATCAGGACTCCAAGGTCTAGCTATGCCTTTCCAAAGAAGAATAAATGACAGGATGAAAAAAAGAAATCTAACTCCATCTAGGTTCTGTTTGAAAGAATCTCACATAAAACATGTCTGTACTCGTTAGCAGGATATTTTCTGTATGTGACAAAATAATTAATTTTGCCAGTTCCCTCCTCCACATTAGAAAATATTGTATGTTTATGGCTGAGCCAAAAAGCTGGCAAAGTTCATCAACTATTATAATGAGTGGATACTAAGCTCAATAAATAGTGAGTCAATAAAGATGGTGGGGTTTTTTGTTTTTAAAGAGAAGGGAGCTAGCTTCAGGCTAAAGCTATTTTAAGATGTGGATAATTGTGGAGTCGTGTTTTGTTTTGTTTTTGTTTTACAGAAACTGCACCAATTTGCTAAATGGCAGTAATTAATTCCTCTCTAGCAGCCACAATGATACCACTTCATTTAGATTTCATAGAAGTTAAGTGATCACTTTGAAAAAAATTGTAATCCTTCATATCTATCTGATGGATGTTTAAGACAACAGAAGATATAATTAACTTGAGAGGAGAAAGAGAGCTTGAGTGGCTTTTAAGAATCAAAGGGAGGAAAGCTCTGGGGAGGCCAACCATGTCATTCAGCTTTGACCTCTGTTACTGGAGTGCTTCAGACGTGGCTCCCAACATGACTTCTCTGAATCATTCTTTTAGGCTGCAATTCTACACACACTTGCCTGAGGCTGAGAGGAAGCCCAATTGAAAGCAATCCTTACATGTATAGGTACAGGATTGCAGTACTAGTCTCCTCAGCTGTGTTCTTGTTTTAAAGTTGAGCCGAGGCTTTTTTTGAAATAATTTCCCCACAACATGGCATTAGTTCTTCACACCAACCTTATTTAAAGAGCTCTATCTACTTGGCAGTATAATAAAGTTAGCATGATCACAGTTCTGGGATGGAAAACTTCATACTGCATCAGTTTTTACGACAATGTTTTTTCTTCATGTTTGTGAGGGAGTGAAAGGCGGAGAAGAACCCACATTTACAGAGTATCAAAGGGGAGCTGAAAAGTGTCAGGTCAGTGAAGTTTCCAAATATACAATCTGGAATAATCTGATTAAGGTGTAATTTTATTCATTCAGTTGGTCAAGTCTGTGTGGTTTGTTTACCTGTTGGTGTACGGCTTTATGAAAGTAAAAGGTAAAGGTGTCCCCGCACTTATAGTGCGAGTCGTTTCCGACTCTTAGGGTGCCGTCTTGCGACGTTTACTAGGCAGACAGTATATATGGGGAGGGATTGCCAGTTTCTTCCCCGGCCTTTCTTTACCCCCCAGCATAAGCCGGGTACTCATTTTACCGACCACAGATGGATGGAAGGTTGAGTGGACCTCGACCCCTTTTACCGGAGATTCGACTTCCTCCTTCTGTAACTCCGGCCGTGAACACAGCTTCGGCTGCGTTACCACAGCTTACCACTCTGCACCACGGAGGGTCTTTTTATGAAGGTAGGAAAAGAGAAAAAAAAGATGAATCATGATTATGGTACTTAAGCCTCAGTTGTAAGTAATACCTCACATTAACGTGCTCAATGGGACCAGAGCGAGTACGTAAACCGAAAATGTCCTTAAAGTGAAGCACTACCTTTAAGAACTTTTTTTACCTCTCCTTCATGCGGAGCCTCAAAGCCCCGTGCTAAAGCCTCGGCTGCTGCACTGCCGTGCCTCCCAGCTGATCGCGATCGTGCCTCCCAGCTGATTTGCGGTGGCGCAATCGCATCTATTTCCACCCCCACATGCTAAAGCCTCTGCTGCTGCGCCGCCACGCCTCTCCCTATCCCTAACCCTAACCCTGTAAGTGGTTTGCTAGCTGTGTTTCTGGAGAAATACAGGCATATGGAGCATGTACGTTATAGCGAGACGATGTTAAGTGAAGGGATGTTAAGCGGGGTATGCCTGTACTATGTTTAATTGTTTTGTATATGTTTAGGCTTCCTTTTTGTTGTCTCATGTTAATTGAGAAAATAAAGAAATTAGAATATCATTTAGAATCATAGAATTATAGAGTTGTAGAGTTGAAAGGGGCCTATAAAACCATTGAGTCCAGCCCCCTGTTCAATGCAGGAAGCCAAATTAAAGTATATCCGACAGGTGGCTGTCCAGTTGCTTCTTGAATGCCTCCAGTTTTGTAGTAAAATATATATTTACAATGTTTTATCCAACTCTTCCTTCAAAGAGATCAGAGCAGCATACATGGTTCTCCATTCTGCACTTTTTTCTTACAACAGCCTTGTGAGCTAGGTTATGCTGAGAGACTGCGACTGGCCCAACACCACCCAAAGAGCTTTACAGCTGAGTGAGAGTTTCCATGCAGGCCTCCTCAGTCCTAACACAACACTCTAACCACTGTACCCCACTGGATAGTTAATGTGCCACATTTTTTAATTGGTTGCTAAGCATTTCATACATTGCCCTTATAACTGTTTTGTTTTCCAATATAAAGGAAAGAGATGGAGAAACTCAAAGAAAAGCACAAGACCAGATGTGTTAGCCTGATTCTCAGGGACATGCCTAGTGAGAAAGTTGAGGGTTAATACTACCAAAACATACTTTATGTAGGTTATGTGCCACTTAAACCGCCTACACTAGTGAATGAAGGCAACTGTCATTTTTAACGATGAAGTTCTGTGCATAGTTACTTAGGGCCAAGCTACATCTGATCATAACTGCATAGTTCTGCCTTTGAGTGCCAGGGGCATCCCAGCCACCACCACCACAGATTGCCAGTGTGGGACCCCTATCCAGGTATCCAGGGACTCTAGCATGGGGATAGTGGTAAGGGTGTTTTTAACTCTTTGCTCCCTGCTGTGATCCTGATTCAGATTGTCCCTCCTGGCACCTGCAATTTGTATTGAAAATGAAGTTCAAACTGGAATTAATAATGCAAATTGTAGGCATGGGGGCATGTAGCCATCCAGACTGGGCCCCTGGCTAAACAAACAGGCAGAGTGGCATCCAGCTTATGCCATTTACGCCAGCAGGTGTCTCACGTGCCATGCCCTAGTGGTGGCACTCCTGCATTGAAACAGTTATTGCAATATTTGAGTGGGTAGTGACCAGGCACCAGGAAGAGCAGTGGGGGAGCAGTAGTGAGCTGTGGGAGGACAGAACATCGGGTGCCATACAACCTGCCTTGTGCTGCATTTGAATGCAGTGAGAGATGCTGTCCCATTGCCAGGCTCAGAGTAAAATTCAACTGCAACTCTAGTTGACTGCTGTATGTGGAAGAAGGTGATCATCTTGTCCTTCACCTCAGACACAGAAATTTCTTGGGCGGGCCCTGCCCTACCAGATGTTTTTCACAGAGGTACCCGTGCAAGGTTAATAGCACATAATGTATGTTGAACTTACTGTGGTCCCATCTTTACTATACATTTAAAGCAGTATGATACCACTTTAACTTCCTCCAAAGAATCCTAGGTACTGTAGTTTGTTAAGGGTGCTTTACAGGTTGTTGGAAAATGGAAGTGGACTGCCTTCAAGTCAATCCCGACTTATGGCAACCCTATGAATAGGGTTTTCATGGTAAGTGGTATTCAGAGGGGGTTTACCATTGCCTCCCTCTGAGGCTAGTCCTGCCCAGCCAGCTAGAGCCTGCTCAGCTTGCCAAAGCTGCTCAAGCCAGCCCCTTCCTTGTCTACAACTGCCAGCTGGGGGGCAACTGGGCTCCTTGGGACTATGCAGCTTGCCCACGGCTGCACAGGTGGCAGGGCACGTAGCCACTAAGCCACTCACTGTGGGGGTGATCTTTAGCTGGCCCTTGACACCCAGGGGACACCCGTGGGGATTTGAACTCACAGACTCTGGACTCCCAGCCAGGCTCTCCTCCCCACTGTGCTAGACCTCTATTTCTCTCACAAAGCTACAATTCCCTTGAGTGGTTTAACAATTGATCCCTCTTCCTAGGAGACTCCAGGAATTGTAGCTCTGGTGGGGAATAGGGGGTCTGTTGAAAATTCTGGGACGCAACTCAATTTGCTGGGGGTTTGTATGGGAAAGATGATGATGATGATGATGAAATTTGTATACCGCTTCATACTTGAAAAGAAGCCTCTAAGCAGTTTACAGTGTTGTAAAAAATCAAACAAAATTACACAGAATAGATAGAGAGGGGGACCTCCAAGGTTCCATGTTTCTGACCTAACCTGTGCTGACCTTCCTTCAGGTGCTAGACTGATACTCTTAGGATTGCTTACCTCATTTCTTTCTCCTTCCTTCTTCTTTGTCTCACCTTGGGAGAGGAGACATCTTTCCTTTGTCTCTCTCTCCTGTAGAATTGAAAGAGCAAGTGTGGCTCTTTGCATCTCCAACTGTAGTTAGCCAGAATTGGGATCTTTCCTACCCATAATGCATCCCTACAAAAAATGTAAGCGTTCTTGTTTTCCTAAAGCCAGAGTTTCAGTGTGATTATATCCGGGGTATAGTATGTTCCTTGTAACAGGGATCCTGTTACAATTCAGCTTCTGCCAGCATTCAACTCAAATGCTAACAAGGTCTCCTAAAAACTCTAATCTTGTCTAACAAACTGCAATTCCCAGATTCTTTGGAGGAAGCCATGACTGTTTAAAGTGGTATGATACTGCTTGGAATGCATAGTGAAGATTGTATGTCAATCAGCTATTCTTTAGAATACATTAAGCTTATTCTACAATAATACCCCTCTTGGGTGGCCTTTGACCCAAACAAGTATGTTTCCTCTGCTAGGTCCTATTCTGTAAAATTCTTAAAATGAAAAGGTTTGTTCCGACCAGATACAGACTTTTAGGGATGTTTGTGAAGGAGGAAGAGGACTTCATCCACATGTGGATTCTCAAGGGGAAGCTTGAGGCAGACTCAAGGGTTCCATTTATTTCCATTGAGTAGCTTGGGCTCATCTGCACGGTGTGGAGTTGGAGATCCCACTTTTTCAGTTGGGAAACTTCTGTTTCCATCCCTAGCTGGATGGGGGCTTCTTTTCATCTCATAATGGAAATAGGAATGGGCAATTTGGCCAGTTTTTGGTTTCTCTCACATTCTCATTTTTCCAATCTGAAGTTCAAGTTCTTCACATTTCCAAATTGGTTTGTAGGTTTTTTAAAAAGACCTCATGAAAATTAGTCAACATTTATTTGTACAGTACATTTCTAATATACTGTTTTTAATGCAATTTTGCCAATACACATTTTCTTTGCTATTTTCACTAATATAAACATTTTATGCACATTTTTCCCCTGACACAAGCATTTCTTCGTATATATATAGTCACACTTACAAAAGGAGGAGATTTGGTGACCTGTGAGGGAATAGGGGAACACCGATGACCCCTGTGGAGACAAGGAAAGTTCTGTCAATGCATGGGGGGGAGCACTGGCAACCCCTGTGGGGAACATGGGCAGCTCAGGCAACCTGCTGAGGGTGGAGGGCACTTTGGCAACCCCTGTGGGGGGCTCAGGGGGAGCTATGGTGATCCCTGTGGTGGCAGAGCTCCAGAAAATCCTGTAGGGGAGAGGGAGGGCTCCAGTGACCCATGGGAGGGCTCTGGCAACCTGTGGAGGGAAGGGGAAAGCTTTGGTGACCTGTGGGGGGCAGAAGACCTCTGGGGACTTATGGGTGGGGGAGGGGGACGGCTCCGGCAACCCATGGAGAGGGCTCTGGTGATCTGTGATGGGGAAGGGGGCAGCTTTGGTGACTAGTGGGGGTGGGGCAGTTTTGGCGACGCATGGGGGGTGGGGAAGTTTTGATGATGGTACGTGGTGTTGGTGAGCAAAGCGACCAGAGGCGGCAGCCCCTACTTGTACATATTATTTAAGCAGAGAACTTGATTGCAAAATTTGGAGAAGTATGCATTTTGAAGGATAGCTGTGTTTTGGTTCACATATTGTTTCAGAAACAGGAAATTAGGTAGGTTTTGCAGCAAAATATGAATTGAACGAAATTTCTCCCCCATCCCTAGATGGGAATGAGAACGAGACTGCATGGTTGTGATGTTAAGAGAAACCGAACGTTTACAACTTGGCAAAAGGACTTATTTAGTGAATGGTGCCTGATATGATTGCTGCCCCATCCTGCATGTTCTCAAGTGATAAGCCCAGTCAAGAAATCCAATTTCTTTGGCTTAAGAAAATGTCTGTGCCATGTAGGATTGTGGGTAAAATCTTGAAGCTGGGAAGAAGCCTGTTCTCATCATCACAGACATGATCTCATGCTGAAGACACCTGTTACTTAGTGAGAGTGGTTCTCAAGGCTAAAGTTGGGAGCCTGCTAATTGGGAGGGCTACTTAGCTATGAGAAAGCATGTATACCATGGCACAGGAAGGCACTGGAAAGTTCCATCAAGGAAGCCTCCTGATTGGCCCTTAGGCTTTACAGTAGTTACTATGCTTTTTTCTGTAAGTGTTAGTCTCTTCTTTGTTCTGGGGCCCCATATCTTCCTTCATGCCTTGTAATGCCTTGGGTGATATGTTCTTCTGTTCGTGGTGCAGTCAAGCTGCCTATGCTCTGTTAGCACGTGTTAGAACTAGGAATAGTTACATTGCCATTTTATCTTGTTTTATAATTTTATTTATTTCTAAAAATATTTGTGTACCTCTATTTCATTAAAATGTCAAAGTGGTTTACAACAGGTTTGAAAAACCCCATAGAATAAAAACATTAAAAATACAATAAAAACAAAGGTCAGCTGTTGCAAAAAGTGCATCTTTTTAATTGCCTGCATAAGCCTGGTGGAACAGAAAGGTTTTCAGCAGGCGTTTAAACGTTAAAACAGAAGGCACCTGCTGAATTTCTTTTGGGAGAGCATTCTGCCAACCGGGCCAGTAAGACTGAAGGCTTGTTTTCGTGTCGATGTTAAATGAGCCTTGGCAACTCAGGGGATGACTAACCCTGCCCTGCAGATGATCTCAGTGATCGAGCTGGAATATAAAGGTTCAGGGGGTCCCTAAGATATCCTGGACCTGAGTTGTTCAGGGCTTTCTAAATTAATAGAAGGACCTGGCACCTGGCTCAGTAGTGGATTAATTCTCAGTAACACTCTTATTATTGATGACATATCTGTAATTTTTACAGGTATTCTGAGTCCTTTTATGCTGCTGTTCTTCGTTATATTTTTAATAAAGCTACCTCATATGTACTGGTGCAGCCTTGGTGCTAAATCCAGCATCATGGCTGCATTTTGCTATCTGCTGCTGAGTAGCCTGTTTGCTTGGGTCTCCAGGCTGGCTCTTACCTCTTGCTTCTTTGGAATCCCAGGGGCATCTGTTTAATTTAAGGTTTGGGAGTCTCCTGGCCCAAATGGGTGTGGACAGAAGGAGTGGTGGTAGCATTCTACCTTGCAGGATTTGTTTTGGCCCTGTTAAGTTGGCGACTGCTGTTTGCTTTACAGGAGATAGTTCTTAGGTTTTGGGAACCAGTGATCTTGACAAGCTACATTTTTTTTGGCCTTGAATCCTTCAAAAAACTGCCCTATATTTTGAGGTTCTTCCTGAAATATAATGATGGGTAAGTTTGACACAGTGGGAAATGGGTCTTTTGTATACATGTTTTGAGATCAGGGAGGCTAATGTTTTGCAGCTCTTGCCATCTGAGCACAGGCTCGTATCCTAGGTGTATGAACAAATCAGACTTTCAGCAGCACTCATACTGTGCTGGTGTTATGAACCCTTTTCATGTTGTGAAGCCTATGACACCATAGTTAGTGGGGAAAGGTTTAAATACTCGCTCTTCCCTAACTGTACTCCCAATAATGATTGCCCCCTCGTTGTATTTTAAGGGGTAAGGAGAACAGTAGTGGATGGCATGGTGGGATGCAGGTGCTTGCCTGACCTCCCAGCGGGTGAATCACTGCTGCTTACCAGGAGGGGGAGGGGCGAGCCAGTGGCGAGGTTGGCATGGTGCAAAAGCACTAGCTGAGTCCATCTGGTGCGCCTACTGGTGCATTTGCACTGCATTGCCCTCCTTGCCTCCGGGCCTCTCTCCCCAGTAAGCAGCACTGACTCACCTGCCACTCTAGGAGGTTAAGTAATTGTCCCATCACACTGTCTGCTACTAGGGAAGAAGAAAAACTGATATAAAGGCAATGTTGTTTGGATCGAATTGATTCCTAGAGAAGAGAGACAGATCATAGAGAAGGAAATGGTGAAAGCACAATCTAAAAAAAATGGCTACAATAATCTAATCAGCTAGGATAGCAGCAGAGCAGGTTATCTTCATACCTTTTTCTAACCACCCAAATGTAGCATTTGGAAACCAGGAAGCCATTCCCTCAAGAATCTAATATTTAATTATGTGAGATTGAGTTCTTATATAAAGGTGGATTTTATGAGCTTGGGGAGGGGGCAGGGAGGAAGAATGCTGAAGAGCAAAACCCTCAGAGGGGGATGCTTTGTTCATGGTTGTGCAGATGCCCCTCCCTAAAAAGTGAGTGAACAAAGTATGGCTGTTCCACAGTAAACGTGCTGAACCGTTGCCTGGCTGCGACAATGGACTGGATGAGAACTAACAAACTGAGACTCAATCCTGACAAGACTGAGATGCTGTTGGTGGATGGTTTCTCTGATCGGATGGTGGATATATACCCTGTCCTGGATGGGGTTACACTCCCCCTAAAGGAACAGGTGCGTAGTCTGGGAGTCATCTTAGACTCTTCCCTCACACTTGAGGCTCATGTAGCCTCGGTGGCCCGGAATGCGTTCTACCAACTTCAGTTGGTAGCCCAGCTACGTCCCTATCTGAGTAAGGAGGACCTCACATCAGTGGTATATGCTATGGTAACCTCGCGTCTGGACTACTGCAATGCGCTTTACGTAGGGCTACCTTTGAAGACGATTCGGAAGCTACAGCTAGTGCAAAATGCGGCGGCCAGACTGCTAACAAGAACTAAGCGGTCTGAGCATATAACACCTGTGCTAGCCCGTTTGCACTGGCTTCCAATATGCTTCCGGGCCAGATTCAAAGTGTTGGTACTTACCTATAAAGCCTTATACGGCGCGGGACCACGATATCTGTCGGAACGCCTCTCCCGATATGAACCGGCCCGTACACTACGGTCTACTACGAAGGCCCTCCTCCGGGTTCCGACTCATAGGGAAGCCCGGAGAGTGGTGACAAGATCTAGGGCCTTCTCAGTGGTGGCCCCCGAACTATGGAATGGTCTTCCCGAGGAGGTGCGCCTGGCGCCGACACTATCATCTTTTCGGCGCCAGGTTAAAACCTTTCTCTTCTCTGAGGCATTTTAATTCCTGTTAATTCTAAATTATTATCTTTTGATTTTAGACTGTACAGTTTTGTGTACAGTTTTGTGTTATTTTTATTGTATTTTTAATGTTCACCGCCCAGAGAGCTGTTGCTAGTCGGGCGGTATATAAGCTTAATAAAATAAAATAAATAAATAAATAAATAAATGCCCAGTGTGCAAGCAGCCATTAACATTCCCAGGCTAAATTGTAGTATTCAGGTGTGTATTGATTAAACTCAGAGGGAATAAATCATCATAAACTGAGGTACTGTTGATTCTTCTGAATTTTGATGTTGGAATTCACTGACACAGACACAGAGAGAGAGAGAGAGAGAGAGAGAGAGAGAGAGAGAGAGAGAGAGAGAGATCTGTAGTTATTGGATTGTTAGGTAAATGATCACCCACTGGCAGGAGTCATACTAATTATTTCCCTACTAAATCAAAGACTTTACAATCAGACCATCAAACTCTAGCTGCAGCCTTTTGTTAAATGATAGGACTATTTAAAAACTACCCAAATGGAGCATTTTGTTTAAAGCAATGGCAACTGGAAAGTCATCCCTTCAAGAATCCAATATGGAGTTAAATGAGATGAACAGAAGTTGAGCTGGTTGAGAGAAGAGGGTTGCAATGAGAGGTCTTGTTGATATACTGTACCTGTTGTAGAAAAGATTATGCCAAAAATATAGCCTTATAGTATTTGGTGCTTGGATATGAAGGTTAGATACCATACTCTGTCTTCTCAGGTAAATAATTCAGAGCGGAGCAACACATTGGTTCTAGTGTCCCTTTTGCATTTCCCATGCATCATTCCTACCACATCACAGTCAGTAAAAATATTTTGTAATAGGAATAAATAAATAAACTCCCCCAAAATATTGTTTTTCTGAAACTAACTGAAAAATTGTCCAGCTTCTGGAATTTACTTGTCATTGTTTGGGCAATTGTTTGGGTGTCACATGTTCATAGTGGGGTACCTTACATTTAAGATTCACATGACAAACAATCCAGAAACCAGTGGCTTGGCTTATAATATGGCCAAAATGGGCAGACCTCAGAAAAGAGGCATTAGTGAAGTGTGCTTTCCCCTTCAAGTCATAGCCATGGGTTTAGGCTTCCTCTCTTAGCTAGGGATGGGCAAATCTGTTAGTTTATGCTTCTCTCAGGTTCTCATTTTCCCCATCTTAAGTTCAGTTTTTCACATTTCTGAATCAGTTTGTGAGCTTTCTTTTAATAAGTCCTCACAAAAATTCCTCAGCATTTTAGTGTACATTTCTCCTAATATAAACATTTTTGTATGATGTTTGTTGTGTGCATTTTTGTATATCTTCACTAATATATGGTTTTTATACACACTTTATCCTAAAATAATCTGAGCTCTCATATTCTCCTGCCCCATAGCAGGAGACAGTACATAGCACTAGGGATTCTCTGAGGAAGGAGAACGCTGCAGCCTTAGATGCTGTCTAGCGGTACAATGCCCAGAATTATCTTGAGAGGATATAAGAGTCCCAGGCTATGGTCTGAAGGCACATGAGGCCACCACCTTGCTGAAGCTAAGCAGGTCTGGGCCTGGTCAGTGCCTGGATGGGAGACCATCTGGGAACCACACGCATGCCGCCTTGGGTTCCATGATGAAAGAAAGGCGGGATATAAATATAATAAATAATAAAATATGCATTTTGTACATGTTACAAAATTCAAAGAACATTTCAAAGGAGAGTTGCTTTTTGGTTCACATGTTTCAGAATGTGCAGATTAGGTAGGCTTGCATGAAAAAGTGAATAAACCAAATTTCTTCCCCATTCTTAGTCTCAGAAGAGTCAAGCTGAGTTGTGACCATCTTTCAGCATTCTTCAGTATGGTGTAGGCTAATCAAAATCCCAATAATGGTCCATTTGGCATTTGATATACGTTCTGTGTTCGAGTTGCGGGATTATGCATGATGGGCCAATGGATAATACAGAGTGCAGTTGTCAAGATGATTGAGGTTTAGCTAAAAGCATCACTGATATTTACTTCGAGGTTCACAGAAGAGAATGTGCTGGAGCCTAACCAAGTGAGAGTGTGTGTCCCAATGTCAGAATCATAAAAGAGATAACAGTGGATTATTTTGTATATGCTTACAGTGTAAGAAAGAATATTCTATACATGAAGCACCTCTTTTTAGATGACTAGTAAGGGTTTCTTTAAAAACTCCAAGAAAGGAGATCCTGTAACTTCTGCAATACAGGATGTTTTCATTGTAATTCCAGAATATCCACCCACTAACTCCACAACAGATCAATCTGTGCAACTGATCTAGATTGTGGTGTGCCACTGGCAAAAACAGTTGCATCAGAGTAGATCAAAAGCCTCCAGATGGCCTAGGCATGCAAGTTAAACTGTGGGCATTTGGGCACAGGCATAGACACTTTTGACAGAGAAGTACGGGTCAGAAAGCTCGAAAGTATAGCTTAGTGTAAGATGTCCTGCTCCATTTGATCTACAAAACACTGGGTTAAACAAGCTGGAGTTCTGCCCCTTAAGTTACTCTGCCCCTGCCAATTGCTGCAAATATTACACAGTCCTCTTGCTTGTTATCACTTATTGGAGAGCAGGGGGACTTGCCACACAGAATATTTGCACAATGGCTGGGCGGATTCAAGCACAGCCTTTGGCTATCCAGAGAAGAGACTTCGGAATCCCCCCCCTTTCTCTCTCTGTGTGTAATTAGACACTGAAGTTTCACATGTTTATACCTGAGCACAGAGCTTGGAAAAGTTACTTTTTTAAACTACAACTCCCATCAGCCTCAGCCAGCATGGCCACTGGATTGGGCTGATGGGAGTTGTAGTTGAAAAATGTAACTTTTCCAAGCTCTGCCTGAGCACTGATAAATTAATCATTTCAACAAAGTCAGGTTAATTCCTGTCGTTTCCTGCTGAATCCCATTTTTTTATCCTGATATGATGCCTCCTTGGCATTTTGTTCTTGTTTTTGTTTTTTTAAAAAGCCCTGTGAAATTCTGGGATACCAATCCACAATTTTGTAGATTTTTTTGAGGGGGGCAGAGATGCTGTTTTACATCTCCATGGTAACAACTTCAGCAGCTAGAGAAAGGATAATTTTCCATACAAAAGATGTGTGTCTTGCTGCGCCAGAAGGAATGACAGGGTAGCTTGAGATAGTGCTGAAATATTAATGTCTTTGATGCCTCACAGACAACTGATACAGTGTTTTGAAATAATGCCCATATAGCCTTGTCAGTCAAGGATTTACATATGTGAAGACTGCATCACATGAAACTCCTGCCCCATACAAGACAGTACATAGCACTAAGGGGATTCTCTGAGGAAGGAGAATGCTGCAACCTTAGATGCAACATTAGATGTCCCAGAATTATCTGTGGAATATAGTCCCAAGGAAGGCAAGGGAGGTGAGTGAAGACAGACCTCCTTGGCTTAGTTGTCTCACTCAGCTGCCACCACTGTGGAGGGAGCTGGTGTAGTAAAGCCTGGTGGCCCCATCCCCACAAAAAAGTTAGTCTTGATACCCTGCTTCGGAGGCACTGATTGATTTTTTGTAACCTTTTAGTGCCAGTGTGGTGTCCAAAAAGAATGCCATCATGATACCCACAGTAATTTATCTTTGCAAGGGGTACTGGTTCTTCACATTCTCAGTCTATACTCCTCCCCGCTCCCCTTTACATAATAAAGCACACTTTGCGGAGCTACCAAAGAAAGGAAAAGCAAAGCTTCTGGTGCTGATGTAAAACACAGTCAAAAGGCTCATCTTCCCTGTAACAATATTCTGGCAATGTCTGATTTCTGACCTCTAAACTTCAGAGTGTAAAAGAACCACAGTGGCAAGACACTGACAAGCCCCTGCAGACAAAACCATTAATTTGATGTCTTTTCCCCACCCAACCACTCAATCATATTCTGACATTAACAATTCAATTAAGATACCTCCTCAGTCTGGATTTCATTGAATTGCACCAAAGGCTTTGGATTTATAGAGAATGCCATGTGCCGCTGTGCCATTTGTGGGATGCAGCATTAAATTCTAACAGTGGTGCTAGGCACAACTCATCGTCATCTCTCCTGTGTACCAGCTGTGAGACTGATGTCAGCCCAAGCACAGTCATTTTCCTCAGGCACTGCTTCCTCTGATCCAGGTGTTATTCATCTTCCCTGAGATCTATTGTGCCACTCAAGCAGCAGGTAGTGGGCCACTCCTAGGAACAATGGAGGGCAGGGCAGATGTGTGCTGGCTTGGCAATACATGGAGAGAATGGGGCATTCTGGGAAGTAGAGTAGAACCAGCCAGTTCTCCAGGAACTGAACTTAGCTTCGTCATCACCGGCACATTGCCAGAAATGCTGTACTAGGGTGGGGGCAGTTCTAAGAGTAGCTTGGTGGGTTTGCCTGCAGAAGGCCTAAGTTCAATCCCTGCCTGTATCTCAGATATGGCTAGGAAGGGCTCCTTGTCTAAAACCCTGGAGCAGCTGCCAGTCAGTGTAGACAATACTGAGCTAAATGGACCACTGAGACAGTGTTGTGTAGTGGTTAGAGTGTTGGACTATGACCTGGGAGTTCAGGGTTCAAATACCCACTGAGCCATGAGGCTTGCTGGGTGACCTTGGGCCAGTCACAGTCTCTCAGTGTAGCCTACCTCTGAGGGTTGTTGTGAAGATAAAACAGAGAGGGCAGAGAACCATATGCACTAGCCTGAGCTCCTTTGGAGGAAAGGTGGGATATACATGTAAATAAATAAATAAATGTTCTTAGTACACTGGGCTTAGAATCAGTACAGATAGCCACAGCCTAAACACCCATTGTTGTTGTTATGTGCCTCCAAGTCGACTACGACTTATGGCGACCCTTTGAATCAGTGACCTCCAAGAGCATCTGTCATGAACCACCCTGTTCAGATCTTGTAAGTTCAGGTCTATGGCTTCCTTTATGGAATCAATCCAACTCTTGTTTGGCCTTCCTCTTTTTCTACTCCCTTCTGTTTTTCCAAGCATTATCTTTTCTAGTGAATCATGTCTTCTCATGATGTGTCCAAAGTATGATAACCTCAGTTTCATCATTTTAGCTTCTAGTGATAGTTCTGGTTTAATTTGTTCTAACACCCAATTATTTGTCTTTTTTGCAGTCCATGGTATCTGCAAAGCTCTTCTCCAACACCACATTTCAAATGAGTTGATTTTTCTCTTATCAGCTTTTTTCACTGTCCAACTTTCACATCCATACATAGAGATCGGAAATACCATGGTCTGAATGATCCTGACTTTAGTGTTCAGTGATACATCTTTACATTTGAGGACCTTTTCTAGTTCTCTCACAGCTGCCCTCCTCAGTCCTAGCCTTCTTCTGATTTCTTGACTATTGTCTCCATTTTGGTTAATGATTGTGCCAAGGTATTGACATTCAGCTGTAGTCCTGCTTTTGTGCTTTCCTCTTGAACTTTCATCAGCATTCGTTTCAAGTCATTACTGGTTTCTGCTAGTAGTATGGTATTGTCTGCATATCTTAAATTATTGATATTTCTCCCTCCAATGTTCACACCTCCTTCATCTTGGTCCAGTCCTGCTTTCCGTATATGTTCTGCATACAAATTAAATAAATAGGGTGATAAAATACACCCCTGTCTCACACCCTTTCCGATGGGGAACCATTCGGTTTCTCCATATTCTGTCCTTACAGTAGCCTCTTGTCCAGAGTATAGGTTGCTCATCAGGACAATCAGATGCTGTGGCACCCCCATTTCTTTTAAAGCATTCCATAGTTTTTCATGATCTACACAGTCAAAGGCTTTGCTGTAATCTATAAAGCACAGGGTGGTTTTCTTCTGAAATTCCTTGCTCCGTTTCATTATCCAATGTATATTTGCGATATGATCTCTGGTGCCTCTTCCCTTTCTAAATCCAGCTTGGACACCTGGCATTTCTCGCTCCATATATGGCAAGAGCGTTTGTTATAGAATCTTGAGCATTACTTTACTTGCATGGGATATTAAGGCAATAGTTTGATAATTACTGCATTCCCTGGGATCCCCTTTCTTTGGAATTGGGATGTATATTGAACGCTTCCAGTCTGTGGGCCATTGTTTAGTTTTCCATATTTCTTGACAGATTTTAGTCAAAATTTGGACAGATTCAGTCTCAATAGCTTGTAGCAACTCTATTGGTATGCCATCTGTTCCTGGTGCTTTATTTCTTCCAAGTATTTGAAGAGCAGCTTTCACCTCGAATTCTAAAATTTCTGGTTCTTCATCATATGGTTCCTCCGTGAATGAATCTGTCATCCTGGCATCTCTTTTGTAGAGTTCTTCAGTGTATTGCTTCCAACTTCCTTTTATTTCATCTCGGTCAGTCAGTGTGTTCCCCTGTTGATTATTCAACATCCCTACTCTTTGTTTAAATTTCCCTTTCATTTCTCTAATCTTTTGGAACAGGGCTCTTGTTCTACACTTTTTGTTGTCCTCTTCTATTTCTATACAGTAACTATTGTAATAGTTCTCTTAGTCCCAATGTACTAGTCGCTGTATTGTTGCATTTAGGGTTCTGACTGTGTTTCTATCTCCTTTTGCTTTCCTTCTCTCTTTAACCATTTGAAGAGTTTCTTCAGTCATCCATTGAGGTCTTTCTCCCTTTTTAACTAGAGGTATTGTCTTTTTGCATTCTTCTCTGATAACGTCTCTGAGTTCATTCCATAGTTTTTCTGGTTCTCTGTCAACTAAGTTTAAAGCCTCAAATCTGTTCCTTATTTGATCTTTATATGCTTCTGGGATATTATTTAAATTGTATTTTGGGGTTATGATTGCTTTGTTGGTCTTCTTTAGCTTTACTCTGATTTTCGATACGACCAGTTCATGATCTGTACCGCAGTCTGCTCCTGGTCTTGTTTTCGCAGAAAGTATGGAACTTCTCCACCTTCTGCTACCAATTATATAATCAATTTGATTCCTATATTGATCATTTGGTGATGTCCACGTGTATAGTCTTCTTTTTGGTTGTTCAAAAAATATGTTCGCAAGAAACAAATTATTGGCTTCACAGAATTCAATAAGTCTTTCTCCTGCTTCATTTCGGTCTCCTAGGCCCCATTTCCCCACAATTCCTAATTCTTCTCTGTTCCCTACTTTTCCATTCCAATCCCCCATGATTATCAGCACATCTTGTTTTGGTGTGTGATCAATTTCTTCTTGTACTTCTGCATAAAATCTCTCCAATTCCTCTTCTTCTGCGTTTGCCGTTGGAGCATAGACTTGGATGATGGTTATGTTGATAGGTTTCCCATTTAATCTCATTGATATCACTTGCTCAGACCTTGCGTTGTAGCTCCTAATTGCTCTTGCTGCATCACTTCTCACTATTAAATCATCCCCATTTCTTCTTAATTTCTCATTTCCTGCATAACATATTTTGTAGTTGCCTGATTGGAAATGTCCCATTCCCGTCCATTTTAGTTCGCTCACACCAACTATTGTAATGTTGATGCGTTCCATTTCTTGCTTGACAATTACTAAGTTTCCCTGGTTCATGCTTCTCACATTCCATGTTCCTATTGTGTGCTTTGTATAACTTCAGACTCTCCTTTCGCATCTGTGCACATCAGCCTCTGGGCTTCCTTTCGGCATTGACCCAGCTGCGTGATTACTCACAGCGCTACTCGTACTTGTCCTTTGTTCTTCCCCATTAGCTCGGTGAGTGCCTTCTGACCTGGGGTCTCATCTTCCAGCACTATCCCGTGTTGCATTTTGGATACTCTGTTCATAGGGTTTTCGTGGTAAGAGATATTCAGAGGTGGTTTACCATTGCCTTCCTCTGAGTTTGGATGCATCTTAGTCTGGCGTCTCAGCTTTGACCATTCTGCCTTGGGTGCCCCTGCTAGGAGTGTAGCCTCTTGGTCTAGACTCCTGACGGCATTGCTCTCAGCTTCTTCAACACACTCAAACCCCCTCACAACGTTAAGGTGTGCATCCGAAGAGGAGGAAACACCCTAATATGTGTCAAGTTATTTAATTGTATGGAATATTAATATAATAAGATTCAAGTACATAACATATACAAATATGAGCTTGGTGCTCATTAGTTATCCCAATGTCTTTGCACTTGTCTAGAACATAAGGAAGACAGGAGCAGGTTTACATCTTAACAATTTGGGCGGAAGGCTGCATGTACACCCCTTTCTTTTCTGTCTCCACAAAGAAAGTAGCTAGAGACTATTTTTAAAAATGAAAAACGAACATTTTGGGAAATGGAATATCGCTGAAGGTACAAGGCTCCATTGTGGCTTAGGCCCTGAAGTAGCAGCCACCGCAGCACCAGCATAGGATGTGCTTTTGAGTCCTTCATAGGGTTGGGCAGTAGGGCATCAACATTTACTCCAATGGTACCCAATGTGGTTCCCTCCAGATGCTGTTGGACCAACTCCCATCAGCCTCAGCCAGCATGGCTAATAGTCAGAGATGATTGACAGCTGTCATCTAACAATGTTGTCTACCCCTAATTTGCTACCAAAGCTTTGATACTAGAATTCCATCAGGTTTCAAATATTTCATTCCAGTGGATGTGTGTCACCTTGTATTGGGCTTCTCTTTTGGGATAGTCTGGTGTGATTTACAGCTGACAAGGCTCTGGGTGTTGTTATTGGTAATACTTGATATTTTTGTGCTTTCAGGTGTGCAAAGAGCTTTATGTGTATTACACATTAGTAGTCCTTACAACAGCTTTCACCAACCTGGTGCCCTCCAGATGTTGTTGGACTACAACTTCCTTCATCTCTGACCATTGGCCATGCTGGCCTGGGTTGACAGGAGTTGTAATCCAAAGCATCTGAAGTGTTCCAGGTTGGGGAAGGGTGCCTTGAAACAACCAGGTGAGATAAGTCAGCATTACAACCCACCATATTGCATATGGCTGGGAAGGGGGCAGTGAGGCTGAGAAGGAGCTTACCTAGAGCCACCTAGCATTTTTATAATAGATGCATGATTCAAACCAGGAACTTTGTGATGTGTAGCTCAGTTTCATTGCTACTGTGCTGCACTAGCACTCCCTGTTAAGATACGGTTGCTGAAAATAAACAAACTGAGCGATACATCCATATCATAGGCAGGAAATGCAGTTAAACAATGTGAACTTCAAAAAGATAGGTGATGGTTTGCCATAGTCTGTGATGCACAACTATATCGAAATGCTGCAGGAAACAAACACCTACCTGATCCAGCACTTTTTTTAAAAAAAGCAGGGGTTAAAAACTGCCTGTTGGCACAAGAGACAGCATGAGGTCATATAGTACTAGCTGCCAAACCACAGCTATGGTAAGTAAGAATAGCAGCCAAGCTATTCTCCCTCACAGGCAGATTGGAGGCAGCACATCTGGCTGAGAGCAGCAGCATTTTGGATTCCCGACACGAAGTCATTATTCCTCTTTAGGCTAGAATAGCTCAATTAACAATCAGCGCATTTTTGAATGAAACTGATCTCCAAAATATGAAGATAGTGGGATTTCATTTGCATGATTGCCACTGCTCTAGAGTTCCAGTATTTGGTTTACATTCCATGCAGTGTTTTGGGCTATGTGGAGCATATGAAGCTGATGTCTAGCCTTCCTGCTGTAAAAATGTTTTCCCTGTGGTTCCAATACAATGTTGTTAATCAGTTATTCTCCAATCTGTTATTTTTAGAAACTCCGACACAGTTTATTCTGGGGCTGATGCAAAAAGGTTACTGAAGCAATCAAAACTGTAGAATTAAAATTTGAATTAGGTGAGGTCCAAGAAAAATGTGCTAGGAAAATATTTTGTATCAGAACGTAGTAGTTTTATTTTTATTAAACTTTACTGTGTCCTGCAAACTTACCTGAAATGCTGTAGATCCATATTCTCAGCAAAGAAAGCTGAAGTACTGGCAGCTGATTTCCTGGATGCTTTTGATTAAAATCCCTTTGTACTTTAAAACCCCATTTCTTATTTATGAAAAATATGCCTTACAAAGCCATTCTCTGAACCTTCATTGTAAACAATATTGTAGTGTTCTCTGGCAGAAAAAAAAGAATTATAAAGATAATATACACAAAGGAAATCATGCTGGATTATTTAAAAGGTTGGTGCAAGGAGAATGTGGAGATATGCATGGAGATTCAGGAGCTGCGTGGCTTTTCTATGTGCAGTGGAGATATATTTTTTATGATAGACTTTCTACTTTTCCAGTCACAGCCACTGAGTACAGTGTATTACAAATGTAGTGAAAAAGTACAGTGTGTACCTGTTTGTATGCCTTTAAATTCCCAAGCAACCCAGAAACCAGTGTGGTGCTTAAAAAGGAAAGGTAGCTATATTGGCCAATAAGAACAAATCCAAAATCCACAGCATGGAAACCTTTATTAGGACCAACCAAAAACAAAATGACAAAATAGTGAGCAAGCTTTTGATCTCTCCAGAGCTCTTCATCAAGTTGGATGCAAAGCCGGAGGATGAGGAAAATGCTGGCTTGGGATTAAAAACTTATTTTATGCATTTAGTCTCCGTCTGATGATAGGAACCCTTCTTTTTCATACTTAATGAGTGGATCAGGGATGATACCCAAATGTAAATAAGAAAAAAATAAAATCAAAATAAATAAAATATTTTTTTTTATACCTGAAAGGAGGAGTTGTAAACCAGTAAGTTAGCAATGCCTGGATTCGGTAGCATTTGGCATTGCATGGCAGCACTGCTTACTTGACCTCTCATCATCACAGTTGTTGTGGCATACCAGGAGGGCAAAGGGGAGAAGGCAAGTGACAGCAAGGTCAGTGCGGTGCAATCTGGGACTCTTGACTGTCTGTTTTTACTGCACTTACCTCACCACTACATTACTCTCGTGGCTGTATTGCCCCTCTCCTTCTGGTATGCCACAATTATGGCAGTGATGGGAGGGCAGCTAAGCAACCCTTCCTCTACTGTTGTAATTCTGTGTTGATACAAATTTGATGGTAAAGAGTCTCTCTGGGTGCATCTTCCAGGAATTGGTATAACCTGGTCTTTAAAGCTGGTGATGTGAGCTGGTGAACCCTATCTCTAATTAAGGTTAGTAACACTCTCTCACAAGAGCGGGAGGGTGTTGCTTAAATGAAGACATCCTTGAAAAGATTTTATGAATTAACACTGTTGCAAAGTGCATGAATTGACACCAATTGGGAGACAACACAAGCCTATGCTTGCAGTGTTGTTGTTGTTGTTTAAGAAACTAAGTCTAAGGCAAGCTGAGTCCCCAGTTAAGGGTCTTTTGATTTCTAAGAACATAACAAGAGCCCTGCTGGATCAGACCATGGGCCCATCTATTCCAGCACCCTCACGGTGGCCAACCAGACAACATAGGAAACATCTTTAGTGTTGTTGTACCTACCCTTTAGAATTCCCTCCCCTGAAGTATTAGACAGGCACCATCTGTGTTGTGCTGTTGGGGCCTACTGAAGACCTTTCTTTTTCAACAAGCCTTTTAAGTAGAGACCTTATCCCAGTCTGCATCTGTATTGGAATTGTTTTTTAAGTTGTTTTGTTTTAAAGAAGTTTTAAAGAAGTTTTTAGTGCTTTATCGTCTGTTTTGCTGCCTTGGGAGTCCTTTGGGAGAAAGGGCAGGATATAAATTTAATTCATTAATTACAACAAGACTGTCACGAGAAGTCCACAAGCAACCCTGCGTACAAGTGTTTTCCCCACCTGCACTTCCCAGCAACTGGTATTCAGAGGCATACTGCCTCATTTCTAGGTGAAGCCAGGGGGAAATTGCACAAAACACACTTTTCCCCTAGGCTTTTGAATCCATTGCAAATTGCTTTGATGTTGCTTTGTATTTATTGTATTACTGCTGACTGCCTCAGTGCAGCTCTTCTATAGTGTGGTGCTTCAATGTTTCTGCTTTGACAGAGAACCAGAAGAACTATGGAATGAACTCAGAGACGTCATCAGAGAAGAATGCAAAAAGACAATACCTCTAGTTAAAATGAAAGACCCCAATGGATCTGAAGAAACTCTTAAAATGGTTAAAGAAAGAAGGAAAGCAAAAGCAAAAGAAGATAGAAACACAGTCAGAACCCTAAATGCAACAATACAGCGACTAGTACGTAGGGACAAAGAACTATTACAACAGTTACTGTATAGAAATAGAAGAGGATAACAAAAAGGGTAGAACAAGCTGTATTCAAAAAGATTAGAGAAATGAAAGGGAAATTTAAACCAAGGGTAGGGATGTTGAATAATCAACAGGGGAACACACTGAATGACCGAGATGAAATAAAAGGAAGATGGAAGCAATACACTGAAGAACTCTATAAAAGAGATGGCAGGATGTACAGATTCATTCATGGAGGAACCGTATGATGAAGAACCACAAAATTTAGAATGTGAGGTGAAAGCTGCTCTTAAAATACTTGGAAGAAACAAATCACTAAGAACAGGTGGCATACCAACAAGCAACTGAGACTGAATCTGTCCAAATTTTGACTAAAATCTGTCAACAAATATGGAAAACTAAACAATGGCCCACAGACTGGAAGCGTTCAATATACATCCCAATTCCAAAGAAAGGGGATCCCAGGAAATGCAGTAACTATCGAACTATTGCCTTAATATCCCATGCAAGTAAAGTAATGCTCAAGATTCTATAACAAAGGCTCTGGCCATATATGGAGCGAGAAATGCCAGACGTCCAAGCTGGATTTAGAAAGGGAAGAGGCACCAGAGATCATATCGTAAACATACGTTGGATAATGGAACGGACCAAGGAATTTCAGAAGAAAATCACCCTGTGCTTTATAGATTACAGCAAAGCCTTTGACTGTGTAGATCATGAAAAACTATGGAATGCTTTAAAAGAAATGGGGGTGCCACAGCATCTGATTGTCCTGATGCGCAACCTATACTCTGGTCAAGAGGCTACTGTAAGGACAGAATATGGAGAAACCGATTGGTTCCCAATAGGAAAGGGTGTGAGACAGGTGTATTTATTCACCCTATTTATTTAATCTGTATGCAGAACATATCATACGGAAAGCAAGACTGGACCAAGATTAAGGAGGTGTGAAAATTGGAGGGAGAAATATCAATAATTTAAGATATGCAGACGATACCATACTACTAGCAGAAACCAGTAATGATTTGAAACAAATGCTGATGAAAGTTCAAGAGGAAAGCACAAAAGCAGGACTACAGCTGAACGTCAAAAAGACTAAAGTAATGACAACAGAAGATTTATGCAACTTTACGGTTGACAATGAGGACATTGAACTTGTCAAGGATTATCAATACCTTGGCACAGTCATTAACCAAAATGGAGACAATAGTCAAGAAATCAGAAGAAGGCTAGGACTGGCGAGGGCAGCTGTGAGAGAACTAGAAAAGGTCCTCAAATGTAAAGATGTATCACTGAACACTAAAGTCAGGATCATTCAGACCATGGTATTTCCGCTCTCTATGTATGGATGTGAAAGTTGGACAGTGAAAAAAGCTCATAAGAGAAAAATCAACTCATTTGAAATGTGGTGTTGGAGAAGAGCTTTGCAGATACCATGGACTGCAAAAGAGACAAATAATTGGGTGTTAGAACAAATTAAACCAGAACTATCACTAGATGCTAAAATGATGAAACTGAGGTTATCATACTTTGGACACATCATGAGAAGACATGATTCATTAGAAAAGATAATAATGCTTGGAAAAACAGAAGGAAGTAGAAAAAGAGGAAGGCCAAACAGGAGTTGGATTGATTCCATAAAGGAAGCCACAGACCTGAACTTACAAGATCTGAACAGGGTGGTTCATGACAGATGCTCTTGGAGGTCACTGATTCATAGGGTCGCCATAAGTCGTAGTCGACTTGGAGGCACATAACAACAACAACAATAAGCCACTCTGGGAATTTATTAGCACAGGGTGTAGTATAATATAAATGTTATGTATCTATATAGATATACATAAGCACAAAGCAAAAATAAATAAGCAATCTACCATGTTTGTCCACAAAGAATTTAAAAAAATGATATGATGGGCAAAGTTATATTACTAATATTTGTATGAGGATATGGGGCAGTTATAAAGCATATTTGACACCAGGGATATCACCCGCTGCAGCTGAAATTGAAGATGGAAGATTTAATTTACATGGACATCTGGGAGATTTTAGAGTATGGAAGGGGAATGGATTAAACAGCCATGAAGAATGAGGTAAGACAAAAACATGGGAACAAGTCAAGGAGATATTCCCAGTAATTCCCCCCACCCTATATACCAATTCATATAAATAAGAACTTATTTAGATAGATTGAAATGGAGGCAACACTGAAGGACAAAAACAGAATTTGAAAGGTTAACTAGGTATACAAGTTTTAAAACTCACCAAATTATATTAAATATTAATTAACAAAAATAGAGAAGAGATCTGCAGATGGAGATACCAGATGCAGTTTGGGAATATTTCTTCAGTTCTGGCTCAAATTTTACAATAGCCACAGAAAATTGCTTTAAAATGGCTGTATAATGGCACTGGTCCCCTTGAAGGAGTAAAAAAAGATAAACAGGTCAGGTAATGGGAAATGTTATTGCAATAAAGTCAAAGGAGTAGTAGTGCAGTGGCAAATTCAGAAGTGCAGGGTCCCTTCCTGATAGTCACAGACATGCCCCCTTCTAAGATTATACAACCTTCTAAGAGTATAGAATAATTTGGCCAGGCTTGAACACTGCTTTCTGCTTTTCGATCACTGTTGCCATTTGAATGTCTTTTATCATGTCAGAGATATTTCTTGAATTACTGAATTCAGCGCTTACACATTTATCTCCTGCTGCTACCAAACTGCTTGTTGATGTAGATGGGATGCTATCATCAGGATTCACTGTGTCTTCTTCTGCAGTTACAGAATTCTCATGCCCCACAACTTGTCTTAGCTTTTTGAGACAGGAACTAATAAAGGCTTGTTTGCAGTTCATATTCATTGGGGCCTAAATAACTCAGAAAGCCCTACAGCAATAAAGAAAAACACAAACTTTTTAAAAACTGCTGTTTGCATAGGCTTCCCCCCTCTCATTTGGTTTCTGGGGGCTTTTTTCTGATGCTGGGTTAAGATGAAGCCTGTTTTTCCTAAATGTAGGAATTCATATTCTATAAGCAGACTAGGCACTCATTTTGCATAGGAATTTGTAGCCTTTTGAAATTTGCCACCTTTTAGCAGGTAGGAAGGAATTTTCCACCCCTTCTCCTATCTCCCTGTGTCACCCCCTCCTCCTTCTGCACACACCTAGAAAGTTAGAAAAAGACAGAGGATTTAGCCCATTCAGGCAGTTTTTCATCATGATCATCACCACTACCATCATCATGCTATAAAGTAAGGAACATCCTTTGCTGAGTTTCCCTTTTTGGCTGCCATACTAAGACTCATAGTAACTGCATTTGTACAAAGCTTATGAGTTTTAGAAGAGAGCCAGTGTGGCATAGTGATTAAGGTGTTGGACTACGACCTGGGAGACCAGGGTTCAAATCCCCACACAGCCATGAAGCTCACTGGGTGACCATGGGCCAGTCACTGCCTCTCAGCCTCATGAAAACCATATTCATCGGGTCGCCATAAGTCGAAATCGACTTGAAGGCAGTACATTTACATTTTATGAGTGTTAGGAGGAAATGTAAGCATCTAAATTCCTCATCCTAATCTCTGGTGTTAGCTACACCTCACACACGTTCTTAGGTATATTCATTCGCATTTCACTTTACCGTGCATAACATACATATATACAACATCATAAACACTATCATGCATGAATGCATGCACGCACACATACACACACATTTTCTCCCCCTCCCCCCTTGAACATATATTTTTTCTCTTTTCCTCCTCCTCCATTTCTCCTGGCTTTGGGCTGGAACAAAACCACACATATTCCTCCCCCACTTTTTTTGCTGCTGGGTTGAGAATGACATTCTTGTTAACACCTTCTCTCACAACAACATATGTCCCTAGGAGCCAATCAGCATGAAAAGGGAGTGTGTTACCTCTTGAGAAGAGTCTTCTCAGTGACTAACTCACATTTTTTCATTCTGATTGGCTCCAGTCAGCAAGAAAGAACAAGGAAGCATGTTAGAAGACTATTATCAGTGCCCAACACACTCCCCTTTCATGCTGATTGGCTTTTAGGATGCTGGAGACAAAGGGACGCTGCTGGGACCTGGCTCCCAGAAACGTATGGGGTCCAAGATCCCCTCCTGAGACCATGGACAACTACACCCCTGCAAAGGAGACTTTATTCATATATGGTGGGAATGTGTGAAAGTGAAAAAATATTGGAGGATGGTGATAAATGAAGAATTTAAGATAAAAATAACTGAAGCTCTGCTTTTATGTCTCCTGAATTATATAAATAATACAAGAAACACGAAGAACGACTTCCGGGAAGGGTGACTTAGCCTGTGCCTGCTTTTGAGACGGGCTCCTGCCTCAAAAGAAGCTTATTCAGATATATCAGTCAGTTTTTTCTTTTTTTTTGACTGATTAAACTTCTCCCGGGTAGGGAGAAACGAAGAGATTAACCTCAAAGCCTATTTTTGTTGGGACGACCAGATCTCATTAATTTATGGGACGAGGTCCAGCCGACGAAGGTGGGACGGATTTTCAACAGCAAGCTCTATCTGATAAAGCGAACGTACATCTTATCTTCTAAGAGAGAACGCACTAACAGGCAAGCACCCTTCTTTCTATATTTTTCTTTTACTTGACTTAAATTGTTGCTGTTTAAAAGAGATTTGCCAGATTGATCGGTTTTTGACATCTCACTGGGGAGCCATAACTTCTCTCTGCTACGCACTAATTAATAGCTTATCTCTGTTTTTGTTGCAAAAAGCTGTCCTGGATTTGCATTCTAAAGATATACACAGAAGAGGGATTTCTATTCCAGATTTTTATTTTGAAGAATATTATATTGTCTGAGACTACTCTCTTTTTGGTCTATTTTATTTTGACGAATCTGTTTCTTGACGACTGCCATTAATTGTTTCGATCCTGGGAACTGCATTTTGTTTACTTAACTATGGAGAGATAAGGCTGTCTGCTCTGTTTATACTGTGATGTCACCAAGTTTGGAGTATTAACCCAATTGTTGCTGAAATAAGAAGTGGTTTTCCTATATTTTTCTTTCAAAATGGCAATTAAGAAAGTGGCTGAGAATCTGGAAATAACTATGTTTCAGAAAATAATGGATGAGATTGAGATAACGAAACAAAACCTGCGACAGGGTTGTAAGGAGCTGAAAATTGAATTGAGTAAAATGACGCAG
This sequence comes from Rhineura floridana, assembly GCF_030035675.1. Taxonomy (NCBI): domain Eukaryota; kingdom Metazoa; phylum Chordata; class Lepidosauria; order Squamata; family Rhineuridae; genus Rhineura; species Rhineura floridana. Next base: position 173,107,332 of record NC_084482.1, on the reverse strand, counting down.
GAGATTAAAGATATAGGGGTCCCTGTGAGAGAGGTGACCCTGGAAGGGGTCCCTGTGAGAGAGGAGACCCCGGAGATTGGAACAAACGTGGAACAGGAAAAAGATTTGGAGTCTATGGACTTTAGAAATAAAATCTATTGTTTGGAGACACAGGAGATTAAAGATATAGGGGTCCTTGTGAGAGAGGAGACCCTGGAGACTGGAACAGGGGTCCCTGTGAGAGAGGAGACCCTGGAGACTGGAACAGGGGTCCCTGTGAGAGAGGAGACCCCGGAGATTGGAACAAACGTGGAACAGGAAAAAGATTTGGAGCCTATGGACTTTAGAAATAAAATCTATTGTTTGGAACTCAATGTTATCTCTGAAGAAATTAATGAAGATTCTAGAGATAAAGTTATCAATGGCATGGATAATCTTCTGGACTGGAATGATGTGATGGAGCCCAATATAGAGAAAATCTATGGAATTAACTGCAGCCATGTGACAATGGAAAAACTTTCAAGAGATGACCCAGTGTATTTTGAAAAAAAGAACAGAGATATGATTTTACAGCAGTATTTCAGCAACCTATTCAGAATGGATGGCAAGAAAATATTTGGGATAGAGGTAATTCCCATCAGACTCTTACTATATGACTATGGCTTTGACAGCAAGATTATTATGGAATACTGATAATGGAAGATTGGATACTGAAATTACTGGACTTAACAAGACTACTGAAGATGGAAGATGGAAAATGGAACTAATAGGGATAATAGAACAATGGCTACTGAAATTACTGAACCTAACAGATTCTGATGTGATGGATTAATTGAAATGTTTATTTTGACTATGGTTATGACAATAAGATTATCATAATTAGTAATGAGATGGATTAATCGATATGCTTATCTGGAAAAAAAAAATTGATAGATATATTTCTTAAAGAATTGAAACCTCTCTTTGACTTTTTGTGGAAAGAATAAAGTAATGTTTATGAGATTTGATGATTAAGTAAGATAACTATTGGAGGAAAGTGATTTTATAATATGACTTAAGAGACAGGATTGTTATATATTATAGACTTATAACTGATCTGATCTTTGACAAATGGGAAGTCAATATTTTACTCTTTATTTTTTATTTTTATTTTTATTTATTTTTTTTTTTTGTTTAACTATTTTTGATTTTGTTTTTTGTCTTTGAATGTTTTATGATTTCGTCTTGTATGTTTTATGAAAATTTGAATAAAAATTATTGAAAAAAAAAAAAAGAAACACGAAGAACATCCACATTCAGATATTGCATAATTCCTAGCAAGGATGTGGGGAGAAAAGTGTAAGTGAGGTTAAGAAAAAGAGCTAAGAAGGAAAATATGGGAACAAATGTCAATGATTAAATTAACAATTAGTTTAAAGAAACGGGGTACTATGGGGGAAATAGAAACAGTAGTTCAATAATTTATAAGAAAAGATTTAGGAATACCTGAAGAAGAAGGAGATATATATTTGCTTATTTAATATTTTTATATGAAGAATTTGAGGAGAGTAAATTAATGAATTAAGAATGTTTAATTTTTTTGCAAGTGAGTATATTGATAGTATTAGTGAATTTGTATATTGAAATATATAACATGTTCATTGTCACTGGAAATTTCTTTTTATTATATAAAATTAATGCATCGTATAAAGAAATTTAATAAATATCATTTAAAAAAATTAAAAGTTTTTTAAAAAATATATAAATAAATTCAAAGCTAGAATAAATAAAGGTGGGGAAGTTCCCTGGCTTTCCTTACTCCAGAGGCAGATTTTATTTTATTTTATTAGCTTTCTTGTGCCAATTCTTTACCACACATTATTTATTTATTTATTCATTATTTAATTTATATCCTGCCCTTCCTCCCAGCAGGAGCCCAGGGCAGCAAACAAAAGCAGTAAAAACACTTTAAAGCATCATAAAAAGAGATCTTAAAATACACTAAAACAAAACAACTTTAAAAACATTCTTTAAAAAAGCTTTAAAAATATCTTAAATAAAAAGGGTTAAAACATATTGTTTAGGGGAAAAGGGCTTTTTTTAAAAAAAAAATACATTAAAACAAAACAACGTTAAAAACATTTTTAACAAAGCTTTAAAAACATCATTTTAAAAAAGGGTTAAAAACATTATGAAAAAAACATATTAAAAAGCAATTCTAACACAGACACAGACTGGGATAGGTCTTAACTTAAAAGGCTTGTTGAAAGAGGAAAGTCTTCAAAAGGCACCGAAAAGATAACAGAGATGGCGCCTGCCTAATATTCAAAGGGAGGGAATTCCACAGGGTAGGTGCCACCACACTAAAGGTCCGATTCCTATGTTGTGCAGAACGGACCTCCTGATAAGATGGTATCTGCAGGAGGCTCTCACCTGCAGAGTGCAGTGATCGACTCGGTATATAAGGGGTAAGTGGGTCTTTCAGGTATCCTGGTCCCAAGCTGTATAGGGCTTTGTACACCAGAACTAAAACCTTGAACTTGGCCCAGTAGCAAATGGGCAGCCAGTGCAATTCTTTCAGCAGTGGGGTGACATGTTGGCGATACCCTGCCCCAGTCAGCAGTCTCGCCGCCGCATTTTGCACTACCTGCAACTTCCAGACCAACCTCAAGGGCAGCCCCACACATAGCGCATTACAGTAATCCAACCTGGAGGTTACCAGTGCATGGACAACAGTGGTCAGGCTATCCCGGTCCAGAAATGGCCGCAGCTGTCTTATCAGCCAAAGCTGGTAAAAGGCACTCCTAGCCACTGAGGTCACCTGGGCCTCTAGCAACAGAAATGGATCCAGGAGCACCCCCAGACTACGGACTTCCTCTTTCAGAGGGAGTATGACCCCATCCAAAGCAGGCAACTGACCAATCATCCAAACTCGGGAACCACCAACCCACAGTGCCTCTGTCTTGTTAGGATTCAGACTCAGTTTATTGGCCCTCATCCAGCCCACTACCAAGTCCAGGGCTTGCATGGCCTCTTCCAGTCCAGATGTTACAGAGAAATAGAGCTGGGTATCGTCAGCATACTGTTGACACCTCACCCCAAATCTCCTGACGACTGCTTCCAAGGGATTCATACAGATGTTAAACAGTATGGGGGACAGGATGGTACCCTGATGCACCCCATAGCACATAGAATCATAGAGTTGGAAGGGGCCTTGTATGCCATCGAGTCCAACCCCCTGCTCACAGCAGGAAATCCACAGCTAGAGCATCTCCTGCAGATAGCTGTCCAGCCTCTGCTTGAAGACATCCAGTGAAGGGGATCCCACCACCTCCCTAGGCAGTCGGTTCCATTGCCGAACTGCCCTTACTGTCAAGAAGTTCCTTCTAATGTCCAATCTGAATCTACGCTCCTGCAACTTAAAACCATTAGACCTAGTCCTACCCTCTGGGGCAGCAGAGAACAAATCTGTACCCTCCTCTATGTGACAGCCCTTCAGGTACTTAAAGAGTGCAATCATGTCACCCCTCAGCCTTCTCTTCACCAGACTGAACATGCCAAGTTCCTTCAACCTTTCCTCATAAGACTTGTTCTCCATACCGGCTATCATCCTCGTCGCCCTCTTCTGAACCCGCTCTAACTTGTCTATATCTTTCTTAAAATGAGGCGCCCAGAACTGAACGCAGTATTCCACATGAGGCCTGACTAATGCAGAATATAGTGGGACTATTACTTCCCTCGACCTGGAAACTATAGCTCTGTTTATGCAGCACAACTGCCAGGAGGCCAAAAGACAGTCACCCAATGATATTCTCTGAGAGCGACCTTGGAGATAGGATTGGAACCACTGTTCCTCCAATACCCATCTCACCAAGTCACCCCAGAAGGATACCATGGTCAATGGTATCAAAAGCCCCTGAGAGATCAAGTAAGAATAACAGGGTTGCACTCCCCCTGTCCTTCTCCTGATAAAGGTCATCCATCAGGGCAACCAAGGCCAATTCAGTCCCATAACCAGGCCTGAACCCAGACTGGATGGGTCAAGATAATCTGTTTCATTCAAGAGTACTTGCAATTGCTGTGCAATTGCTGTGCCACATCATATATTCCTGCTGAGATCTCAATATCCATCAACATACTTCTGATTTTCTGGTTCCCTAGGGGGGAAAACATGTCTGGCATTATCAGGCAAATTAAACATGTCCAGGATTTCTCTCTCTCTCTCTCTCTCTGTGTGTGTGTGTGTGTTTTAGAGCAATACCTCTATTAGTACTTGTATGCCAATTAAGCAGCAGCTCTAATGAGATACTTGTGATCAGGAATACTGTAGCAACCATAGAGAACAACAACAAAAGGCATGGCCATATGGTTCAATAATAAATGATAGCAGAAAACACTCTGTGGTCTGTGTTTTCCTTGGAGAATACTATTGCCTACAGTATGTGGCATGGATCTAGTATTAATTAATCATCCCGTTATTAGATCAGAAGAAATGGCTTCTTTAAAGAGACAATGCTCATAGAATATGGTAGTGAACTAAATAAGAAGTGTTGCTGACCCCTGCTGCTGGATAGAAACAGAACTGCAACACTATGTACATGTCCTGTCCCAACCTCTCATAGCAACATAGTAGAGCAAAGCAGCTGCAGTTGCAGGACCTTGGAGAGCTCTGAGTGATCAACTTGGTTCAGCTAGGCCTGACGTCCAAGTGAGGTATTTTACATTACTTGCCCAGTCTCAAGCCCAGCTTCTTCCCTGGAGAGTGGTGAGTTTAAAGGCCAGATTCCCAGCCTGGAGCCTGTCACACCATCTTCTCTCCATTACTTTCCTCCTGGCTTGTTGCCTACACAGTAGGGGCTCTGAAGGGGAGGCAGTCAGTTCCCTGGGATCTCACACCAGGGGTTGAGGTTTCATGGCAGACAGGCCCAGTGTTAGGGTCTGCATATAGGTCTAGCTATCCCATGGCCTTTGCTGCTGGTGCTTCTGATCTGGCTTCCCCCTCCCCATTATCCTGTTTTGTGAAGGCTCAGAGAGCATTTACAGGAAAGCTTGGCAGCTAGAGTCTTGGCTTAGAGTTCAATAAAGTCACAGCAGGCAAAGTCATGTCCAGGAACTTCATGGTAAGTAGAGTCACATTAGGCAAAGCCACATTGGGTAGAGTCACGCTAGATGCCACAGTAGAGCCATATCAGGCAAAGGACAGGTTCAGGGAACCATAGCACAGAACATTCAGGTTCAGGCAGACTAAAGAGAGTTTATTTATGCATGAAAATTGCAGGTGGATGGTCTCCAGATTGGGACTGCTGTGTGATTATACCTCCACCCCTGAAGTATCAGGGACCTAATGTACACTGCAGTCCCCATGCTGGCAATTTGTGAAAGAAAAACCCTGCACTCAAGGGCGAACCGTGTGATTAATATCACATGGAGTTTGACCTTAAGGATTTGCAAAAGAAAAGCTACTACTCATTAGACAGAAAGGTCACTTATAACACACAAAAGAACACAAGAGCCCTGCTGGATCAGGGCAGTAGCCTATTCAGTCCAGCATTCTGTTCTCACAGTGGCCAACCAGATGCCTATGAGGAGCACCCAGGCAGGATCTGAGCACAGCAGCACCGTTTGTGATTTCCATCAGCAGGTATTCAAAGCATACTGCACCCAACAGTGGAGGGAGAACATAGTCATTGTGGCTAGTAGCTGTTGATAGCCTTATCTTTCATGAATTTGTCCAATCATCTTTTAAAGCCATTCAAGTTAATGACCATCACTGCATTCTTTAATTATGCTCTGTGTAAAGTAGTACTTTCTCTTGAGTGTTCTGAATCATCCAACATTCAGCTTCTTTGGATGTCACAGAATTCTAGTATTATGAGAGAGGGGAAAAAAACTTTTCTCTATCCGCTTTCTCCACAGCATGTATGTGTCATGTCCTCTCTTATTTGCCTTGTCTCTAAATGAAAAAGCCTCAAATATTGTAATTTTTCTCATAATGGAGTTGCAGCCCCTTGATTATTTATGTTGCCCTTTTCTGAACCTTTTTCAGCTCTACAATGCTCTTTTAGAGGCAAGGCAACCAAAACTGTACACAGTATTCCAAGTGTGGTCACACCATATATTTGTATAATGGCATTATGATATTGGCAGTTTTAGCTTCAGTCTCTTTCCTAATGATTTCTAACATAGAATTGGCCTTTTTCACAGCAGCTACACCATGAGTTAACATCTTCACTGAGCTATCTGCTGTGACCCTAAAGTCTTGTTTCTGGTCAGTCACTGCTAGTTTAGACACCATGACCATATATGTGAAATTAGGGAGAAAAAGTTACCCAAAGTGCATCACTTTACAACTGCTGACATTGAATTGTGTTCGCCATTTTATTGTCAATTCACTCACTTTAGAGCAGCCTTTCCCAACCAGTGTGCCTCCAGATGTTGTTAGACCACAATTCCCATCTTTCCTGACCATTGGCAATGCTGGCTGAGGCTGATGGGAGTTGTGGTCCAACAACATCTGGAGGCACACTGGTTGGGAAAGGCTGCTTTAGAGAAATCCTTTTGGAACACCTGACAATCCCTTTTTGATTTAACCACCTTAAACAATTTGGCTTCGTCACTGCTCACCCTTGATTCTAGATCATTTATGAACAAGTTAAAATCTAAATAGTTTTTAAAAAAACATTCCCAGTTATTAAAAATTTATCCCAGTGATTAAATCCATGTGGCCCTAATTTTCAGCATTAGTTTGCAGATCATGTAATGTTTTTTCTTAGGAAGACTTAAGCCTGCCTGTATTAAGGAGGCAATGTAAGACACCCCCCTTGAACTTTAATTATCTACAGATAAGGGGAGTTGTATATTGTAGTGAGTTGTATGTTTTATTATGAGATGTGTTAGTCCTGCTGTAGTAATAACATGCTATGAGATAATATAACAATAAAAAAATCAAGACTGATGCTTTGCCAAGGAAGAGCTCTTGGGGTGTTAATACCATACCCAAATCACCAACATCTGGACATCAGTTCTCAAGCTGCTTGGTCTAAAGCAGTTCCACCAATGTCAATAAGGCTTTGCCAAAATGGCTGGAGACCTGCAGCTTTCATCTTAAACACAGTTTGCCTATTTTAGTCTTAAAGGGGGGGAGGGGAATGGTTGATTCTCCCTCAAATTAAATCATTTTTAGTGATTTTTGTCTTCTGTCTCGGTCATTGAGCTTATATGCCTGGACACTAAAAGTCTAATTCAGTCTATGCAAAAGGAAGCAGATATAAAATACCACCAGACTTGCACATTAATAGCAACTGGTTGCAATATTTAAGGGTGGATTTAAAGAGAAACAGCTGTAAAGAGGTGAATGAGGTACTTTAAGAAACTTTCTAGAACAATTTGGATAGCAGCCAAACAGGCTGCAGTGAGTACAAAAACCGCACGCAACTGCTTCAGCCTGCAAATGATTTTAATTTGCTGAAAATTGTCTCAACAATACAAAACACAAGCCTCTACTGCATGACTACATTCTGCAATCACTTTACATTTTCAATCAAAGTTAGACGGAAAACATTCTGAGCCTTTCCACAATTAGGTCATGGCACAGCAAATGTGCATTTGTTTCTCATTTGTTGTCGACAGTCTTGCATGTTTCGTCACCATTGTACTTCTCTTTCCATCTGAGCCTTTCATACAGAAATCCTGGGCATTTAAGAGGGTATAGTAGCTAGTTCACCTGATGAGATTTTGACAGGGCAATCCTATGCCTGCTCCCTCTGGGAAGTAAGGCCCATTGTGTTCAGTGGGGCTACTCCCAAGTCATTCTCCATAGGGTTTCAAGACCGCCAATGGGACTTTGTAGATGTCAAATGCACATACTACTCCAAATGAACAGCAGTAGCATCTGTGGACTGCATGGGCTGGCTTGTCTAGTATTCAGCCTAGTATTCAACCGCATGCCTGCTATTCAGCCCCTCTTGCTATATACACTGTAATGGAGATGGCAACTAATTCACCCGGAGTTGCAGTTTTGTTAGCTTGATACGATGTAGCACAATCTAATCTGGGTCCTGGCAAATCCTTATAAAGCAGGAGGTGGAGACAACAGTGGGGTAGTCACTTATGCAGCTCTAAAAAAAAGAAAATGAAATGATTTGCCTCCTCCCCCAAAAAACAGGACACATATTTGCATTAAATGTACCTAAAGGAATATGTATGTACGCATGAACTTTAGAAATAAGAGCTGTAATTTAAATAGAAATGCAATATATCTTACTATAGTGGGGAAGACCTAGACCAGGTAAACTGTGTGCCAGTTCAGTCTGCTGTCCAGGTGCTGACTGTTGATCGGCAATTTCAAGACCCCTACTCTCCTTTCTGATGGCTCTTTAATCTTTAAAATAGACTTCGACTGGACAGATCTTCAAATGGAAGACACCTTCAAACAGAGGAGTGTCCTCTGTCAAATAAGAAACATGAGCATCTGAGACAGAGAGATTTAAACTTTGTTTAAAGATCTATCACAAGTTGGGGAGGAGGAAAGATTTTAATCTTCTCTCCATTACGGTCCCCCACCCAAACCTCTTTTTTTTTTCTCCAAGGAGGGTTACTTATAGTCACAAATATTCGCTGGTAGGAAAATGGCTTTTAAAAAGAAAGCCATTTAGAAGGTGGGGTAAGTGTGGGGTGGTAAGAGTCCAGATCCCTCCCATCCTCCATGCTGCATTTTAAAGGTTCCCCACTCTCTGCTTTGTAAAGATTCAGATCCTGACTGTTGGGTCTGCCACTATAACATCTAATCGTACCCCTTATGCATGATGCTCAAAAGCACATGTGACCTGTGTCAAGATCATCTACAGGAAGTAAGACTGTGAGCCCTTACATCTTGCAGTAGACTTTAAATATCCCCTTTTAGCCAAAGAATAAGCAGCCGCCACCCCTTCTGTTTATTCTCCTGCCCTGGACATCTACTTGCCTCTGTTTCTCAGACCCCCTTTCTATGAAAGTTAGTTCAGACACAGGGGTCTGCTACATTTTCTGCCATAAAGAAACATGAAAAATAATTCATTCAGCTTCCCTGCAATCTCCTTTTCTTCCTTTTAGCACACCTTTTACACTCTTGTCATCCAAAGGTCCAACAGCCTCCCTATCTGGTCAGGGATAACACTTCTTCTGGCTAACAGCCAGAAGCCTCTTCTTTTGAATTTTGGAATATTCTCAATGTGGCTGAGGCAGCCATATGACAAAACTGTCATGATACAATAATATTGCTTAGTTCATAGAATGATAGAATAGTAGAGTTGGAAGGGGCCTATAAGGCCATCAAGTCCAACCCCCTGCTCAATGCAGGACTCCAAATCAAAGCATTCCTGACAGATGGCTGTCCAGCTGCCTCTTGAATGCCTCCAGTGTCGGAGAGCCCACTACCTCTCTAGGTAATTGGTTCCATTGTCGTATGGCTCTAACAGTTAGGAAGTTTTTGCTGATGTCCAGCTGAAATCAGGCTTCCTGCAACTTGAGCCTATTATTCCGTGTCCTGCACTTTGGGATGATCGAGAAGAGATCCCAGCCCTCCTCTATGTGACAACCTTTCATGTACTTGAAGAGTGCTATCATAACTCCCCTCAGTCTTCTCTTCTCCAGGCTAAACATGCCCAGTTCTTTCAGTCTCTCCTCATAGGGCTTTGTTTCCAGTCCCCTGATCATCCTTGTTGCCCTCCTCTGAAACTGTTCCAGTTTGTCTGCATCCTTCTTGAAGTGCAGAGACCAGAACTGGATGCAGTATTCAACATGAGGCCTAACCAGAGCTGAATAGAGGGGACTAATACTTCACGCGATTTGGAAACTATACTTCTGTTAATGCAGCCTAATATAGCATTTGCCTTTTTTGCAGCCACATCACACTGTTGCCTCATATTCAGCTTGTGATCAACAACAATTCCAAGATCCTTCTCACATGTCGTATTGCTCAGCCAAATATCTCCCATTTTATAACTGTGCATTTGGTTTCTTTTTCCTAAGTGTAGAACTTTGCATTTATCCCTGTTGAATTGCATTCTGTTGTTTTCAGCTCAATGCTGCAGCCTATCAAGGTCCCTTTGAATTTTGTTTCTGTCTTCCATGGTATTAGCTATGCCCCCAATTTTGTATCATCTGCAAATTTGATAAGAATGCTCTGTACCTCCTCATCCAAGTCGTTAATAAAAATGTTGAAGAGCACGGGGCCCAGGACCGAGCCCTGTGGTACCCCACTCAGTACTTCTGCCCAGTTTGAGAAGGAACCGTTGATAAGCGCTCTTTGAGTACGATTCTGGAGCCAACTGTGGATCCACTTGCTAATTGTTTCATCCAGCCCACATTTAGCTAGCTTGCTAATCAGAATATCATGGGGCACTTTGTCAAAAGCTTTGCTGAAGTCGAGGTATATTATGTCCACAGCATTCCCACAGTCAACAAGGGAGGTTTCCCGATCAAATAATGAGATGAGATTAGTTTTGCAGGATTTGTTCTTCATAAGTCCATGTTGGTTCCTAGTAATCACTGCATTGTTTTCAAGGTGCTTACAGATTGACTGCTTCATAATCAGCTCCAGAGTTTTTCCAGGGATTGACGTTAGGCTGACTGGTCTGTAGTTCCCTGGTTCCTCCTTTTTGCCTTTTTTGAAGATAGGGACATTAGCTCTCCTCCAGTCATCCGGCACTTCACCAGTCCTCTGTGATTTCGCAAAGATAATAGACAGCGGTTCCAAGAGTTCTTCAGCCAGTTCCTTCAATACTCTAGGATGCAGTTTATCAGGCCCTGCCAATTTGAACTCATTCAAAGTGATTAGGTATTCCTTGACCTTTGTCTATCAATCTCAAGCTCCAATCCTGCCACTTCTACTTCATGTTTCCCGGGAGGGTCACAGATCCTTTTTTGGGAGAAGACTGAGCCAAAGTAGGAATTGAGGACTTCTGCCTTTCCTTTGTCATCTGTTATCATTTTGCCATCCTCATTGAGTAGCTGTGCCACCATTTCTTTTCTGTCTTTTACTATGGACATACCTGAAGAAAGCTTTTTTGTTGCTTTTAGCATCTCTTGCTAACTTCAGCTCATTCTCAGCTTTAGCCTTCCTGACACCATCCCTGCAATTCCGTGATACCTGCCTGTACTCTTCCTTTGTGGCCTGGCCTTCTTTCCACTTCCTGTATGTGTCCTTTTTTGTTTTCAGGTCATCTCTAAGCATTTTGTGAAGCCCTTTTTTTTCCTTGTTGGAATTGCTTGCCATTGTGCTTTTAGAATTTCCTTTTTTAGAAACTCCCACCATCTTGGACTCCTTTTCTATTAGGGTGGCTTGCCATGGAACCGTACTTACAATTGTTCTGAGTTTATTAAAATCAGCTTTCCTGAAGTCCAGGGTGTGCGTATGGCTACTCTCAGCTTTTGCTTCTGTTAAAATCAAGAATTCAAGTATGATGTGGTCACTTTCCCCCAGAGTTCCCATAACTGACACTTCATCCACCAAATCATCTCTGTTGGTTAGAATCAAGTCCAGGATAGCTGATCCTCTGGTTACTTTCTCCATTTTCTGTAGGAGAAAGTTATCTCCAACACAAGTCAGAAATTTCTTGGAGGGGCCATGTTTGGCAGAATTTGTCTCCCAACAGATGCTGGGATAATTGAAATCCCCCATTACTACTACATCATGCCTCCTCGAAACATTGGCAATTTGCTTTTCAAAAGTTACATTCTCGTCTTCTCCTTGATTGTGTGGTTGGTAGTAGACTTCAAGCACCACATTCCTTTTATTACTTGCCCCATTAATTTTAATCCAGATACTCTTGGTGGAACTACCAAGCTCATCTTCCTGTATTTCTGTGCAGGGATATATATTTTTAACATATAGCGCGACTCCACCTCCATTTTTATTCCTTCTGTTCTTTTTGAACAAGTTATATCCTTCAATTGCTGTATTCCAGTCATGGGAGTCATCCCACCAGGTTTCAGTTATACCTGTCAAGTCATAATTGCCCTCCTGTATTAAGAGTTCAAGTTCATCCTGCTTGTTTCCCATGCTCTGTGCATTAATATACAGGCATCAAAGAGCATGTGATTTATGGCTTGTCTTCCTTACTACATTTTTCTGAGCACTGTCACTGGTCCCTATTATAGCCGATCTCTCTGTTCCCGTTACTGTGCACAAGCCTTCATCAGTCTTTACCACCAAGTTTACGTCTCCCTCCCCCTTAGGATTCAGTTTAAAGCCCTCCTGATGAACTTCTCCATGCTGTGGCCAAACACATTCTTCCCAGTCCTTGTGAGTTGCAACCCATCACTTGCCAGCAATCCATCTTCCAGAAGGACTGGAAAAGTAACCTGTTTAGAGTTAAGATTTATGGACAAAAGGCATACCATCATCATTATCATTGATAGAATCAAAACATCACAGAGACATCTAAATGAGACAGCTTTGTGGTTAGACAGAAAACAGATGGAAGGACTTGGAAAAAACAAACCTGTTTTGGCATGAATTCCTTGGCAGGGGGAAGATTGCTTAGTTAAAATCTTAATCTGCAGCTCCCATTCTATAAAGCTGATGGTGTGTCAGAATTACAAAACACCAACCATTCCTTTTATATCATGGATGACCAACTTCCATACACCTGGAGACTCATTTTTTCCCTTTTCTTAAAAATGAAACTGGGAACAAAATGTTTTACCGCACTTTGAAGAGCTCCTTGGGAGTAGGGATGGGATCCACTGGCCAGTGCCAGTTCGAAAGCATTCCATCAGCCTAATAGGCTGGTATTGATTCAGGTTCACTTTGTCCACTCGTTCCTTTTTTTACGATTTGTTTTTTTCCTTTGCAAAAAATTTGATATTAGTATTGATATTTTGAAAGGAAACATCGACATATTGAAAGGAAATATCAGTGAAGTTATCATTCTTAATATTAATATTTCTGTGGTTGGACTCTGTCAATGGATTCAAAATAAAGGAAGCGGAGGGGGGTGGACCATAGACTTATGGACGTTTCACCACACTTTGCTGCCTTTGTTCAGAACTTTGTTGAGAACAACTGCCGGAGGCTTTGCAAGAGCACTGGAAGCAAGCGAAGAGGGTGAGGGTCTCTGGGTTTTATGTCGCAGCTGAGTAAACCAGCTGACTTTTGAGGAGATCTCTCTGGAACAACTAACCTGATGAGTGGTTGTTGTGCCCACCTCATTTCCAAATATGGACGAAGCATCATTAGCATGCTCCAGGCTGGGCTATAAAGTCACAAAGTCCCAGTTTGTCCATTTGGCGTGACAGTAGTTAGCCTGTGGTGTGAGGGTAGGGTTGAGATGACAGGGTTTCCCAGTAGGGTGGCTCTTTGTGTCCGATGCTTTTACTGTAAAATCAGTTGTGCCTCTTTTTTTGGCTTTTGGTGGCTCTAGGACGGCTCTGTCTTCTTTAAACCTGCATGGTTTAGTAGTCCTAGAACCCCAAAGTCCACTAGCTGCAGCTAAGTGCAAAACAGTGGCTTAGAAAGGAAGGCAGACATATACTTAAGAATGAAAGGACATAGAACCTCTCTGAGGGTATCCCTCAGCCTTTCACACAAAAATCAATTCCTGGTTTTGCCTGGAAGCTTTCTTCCATTCAGCAGCCTAGTGGGGGGGGGGGAGCTGCAAATCGTCCAGAGATCTAGCAATAGATCCCACTCTACCTTCTGTTCACCCTCGGTCTATTACATTGGCTGTTAGAGGGAGGATGTAAGTGTAGACATTTATGGCAAAAATATGGCTTGTTCATTATTATATTTGTTTTTTTGTATGCTGTTAACTGCTTTAGTCTCTTCTTGGACGAAACAGCTGGCTACAAATAAATTGAATGAACTTTATTTTAAAAAAGTAAAACTGCTGTTGCAGTCCTGGGTTGCTTCTGCTCTGGCAAATCATCACCCTTCTGGCTTGTTTAATATTATCATCACCATCACATTGCCTCTGCTGTAATCATGCATCCACGTTCTCAAGCTGTCTTCACTAAAATAACAGGTTGCATGGTTTTTTGGTTTTTTGTTTTGCTTTTTCCAGATATCAGAACCTAACACTTTCCTTCCCTGCCATGCTATTGCTTCTCAATTCTGAAGCTGGCATATCAATTGCTTCAGTTACAAAGGAGCTCTCCATGTCTCTGTCAGATGCAAAATGCATTTCCGCTGGCTGCAGCTGAGGCATGCAGAAGCCTGGAAAAGCTCATTTGCCTGCTGAGATCCGGAATGGTGGCAGTGCTGCCTTTTGACGCTCACCTTGAGTGCAGTTCTGAATGAACCTTTTTCATAACTATGTGATCAAGATGATTTATCTAAAGTAAGCACTGCATCCATTCTGAATCTCAGAACAACGTGCAATGCACTGCTGCAAAAAAGTGGCATGCATGCAACTAGTGACTCTGGATTGGGATGTGCCTCCATATACAACTGCAGAGTTCATTGAGGACCACATGAAACTCGTAATGTGTATCTTCATCAGCCACACACACAGATATCTCTTGTTGGGTCAGGGCAAATATGTTTATACTAAGGGCTCCACCCTGCTCACCTTGCTTACCAACCCTACAACCCCACCCCCAGCAAATCCCACACTAATCCATTAGATCAGGGGTGGGAAACTTTTTTGGCCCCCAACCTGTGAGCCAACTTTGACAGATGGGTGAGGCAACCCACATGTCAATCACATGATGTAACTGTAATGTCATAGATTGACAAAAAGGTTGCCCCACCCACCTGTAAAATTACCAACATCAGAGGTTGAGAGGGGAAGCACAGGAAGGGTTGCAAAGCCTGATAATTCAACCTTTTGTGATCCTCCCCCTTTTTTTCCTTTGCCTCTTCTGTGTCACATTGAATGCAAACCCCATCTACTCCCTCATCAAAAACCCTCTGCCCCCAGGCCTCGCCCAAACCCATCCCCCTTCCTTTAGATCTAGCCAAGGCTCCCACCTCTCCTTCCCATCAAGCCTTCCCCTTAGATACCCGCAAGCCTCCCCCTCCCTCCCTTTAGACCTAGCCAAGGGTTCAGCTAGACCTGGGGTTCAGGTGTGCAAGAGAGATCCCTGAAGAAACCTCTGTCATGCAACCGGACCAAGCAGAGTTGTCGTCTTTTCACATTAGGTGATGCAGGGGAGGAGGGCAATCCTGCTTAGCCCTGGGTTTGGCTACATTGTCCTATCTCATGCACTGGATCAAGAAGGATCACTCTTTCTTCACATCAGCTGATGTGTGTGTAGGGTTCTGCTTAGCACTGGGTTTGCTGAGTGCATGAGAAATACCTGCAGAGACCTCCCTCAAGCACCCAGACCAAGCAGGATTGTTGTCTTTTCGCATAAGTCAATGCAGGGGAGCATTCTGCTTAGCGCTGGCTTCAGATGCATGAGAGGGATCCCTGCAAGGACTTCTCTTGTACACCTGGACTAAGCAGGATTACTGTTCTGATTCTGTTTGGTGCTAGGTTTGAGATCTTCTCCTGAAAAGAAGAGGGAAGCAGGGGAGGGAGATGAAGGCAGGTGGTCACCACCTCCTCCTTCTTCTGCTGCCCTCCAATGCTGCTGCGATGGCCCTGCAGCTCAAAGAAGGCCATCTTCATGCTGTAGTTTTATTTATTTATTTATTATTTGATTTATGAATGAACGAATGAATGAAACTTTATTTTTACCCCGCCCTTTTTCCAAACTGGAACTCGGGGCTACTTACAAATAAAACTACATGTAGTTAAAAACATACAAAAATATACAATTAAGATACAATTAAACTATACGCAACCTTAAAACCACGAAACAGGCACTTAAAATACTAAAAAACAATTTAGAATAATACAAATAACAGCATAAAGCAATAAACAAACCTTGTAGAGCCCAATCCTAAACACCTTCTATCTCAAAAGCCTGTCTGAATAAAAAAGTCTTTACTTGCCGATGGAAGGATGGCAAGGAGGGGGCCATTTGTGCCTCCCTAGGAAAGGAGTTCCAGAACATAGGAGCAGCCACCAAGAAGGCCCTATCTCGCGTCCCCACCAATTGCGCTTGCGAAGGTGTTGGGACTGAGAGAAGGGCCTCTCCTGAAGATCTCAGGGCCCGGGCAGGCTCATATAGGGAGATACAGTCTGACAAATATATATCCTACCCTTCCTCCCAGCAGGAGCCCAGGGCGGCAGATCTGTTGGCAGATGGTGCTGGGAACTAAAGCATGATGACAGCCTTAGAAATGTATATATATATAAAGCATGGTGAAAGGTCATATGAGTCTCTCTTCTCTTTTGCTAGAAGACACTTAATATAGTGTGAACCGCCCAGAGAGCTTCGGCTATGGGGCGGTATAGAAATTTAATTAATAAATAATAAATAAATAGTTACCTCTGTAAAAGTGCTCAGCTTTAGCACTTAAGCCTGCTTCTTCCAGGGAGAAAAAGACTGTTGAGGAAACAATATTCTGACAGAACCCTGTATGTAAACAAACAGCACCGTCTGCATTCTGGTACATGCACTTCACTAACAGCAGCTGGCGGCACAATAATGAGCAGATTATGGAATTTGTGCAGGAAGAATAATCCTGTTTACTTGCAAGGCAAGGTAAGTAAGCAATTACCAATTGGAATATTGATAATATAGAGGTTAAATGAGATTAAAATCTAAAAATTCACTTAGCTGGAGTTGCCAAGATGTTAGCCATTATTTCCCACAGGAGGGTAGTTTTGAGCCTCTGTTAACTTGTCTCTGGCAACTGGCCTGGAAGTCTCTTAATGAACCTGGCTGGGAAGATCAAATGTGTGCGAGATTCTGGCAGCCTAGAAAGTGACGAGCTGCTTCAGGGCTTGGCTGGATGACCTGAACTAGAGCTGGAGTCCAGGAGGTTTTATCTCATATTTTCCGAGGCCATCCAGTTGGTGTAGAAACAGGCAACCTAAGCAGAGATTAAACAGTACATAAAGATTCAGAAAAATGCAAGAACTTCTGGCTCTTGCATATCTTATATAAGATTCTACCTTTGAACGCTGGATTACATAATATGGGCCCATGCTCATACTAACTAAATTAATTTGGAATCCCTTCTTCACCCTACGAGTGTGCATCAGCAAAGATCCACTCTGTTGCTTCTGTTTAGCCTCCTTTATTGTGAATACTAGAGGTTCAAGGGTGCTAAAGGGAAACTAATATGTGCAACATCACCTTTGAGCAATGAAACCACATGTTCCCCATTAAATTTTTCTAAAAACATCTGGGTACCAAGGTAACACAGTGAGGTGTTCTTGGTTTCTGCTGTCTAGCTCCCCTGAAGTTTGGTATAGTCCAGAAGTGATGCAATATTCTTCTACATATGTTATCAAGTAAACTATATGGTACGGAGATGTACACTCTGGTTTTCAGAAATAATTCTTGTAAGGAACAAGGTTCATCAAAAAGCTCAGGGAAGGGGGAAGAATGCAAAGACATAGCCAAACTCTCTCGTGCATTTATACCCATCAATTTACACACAGAGAGAGACACACACGTTGTCTCCCTACCCCATTACCTGCTGCTGCTGCATCTGTTGAGCAGATCCCTGACTGCTTCTGCTAAGGTGGGGTGGCAGCCCACAGAAAATGTGGTGTCAGTGGCAGGCAGGCACACTCTTACTGAAGCCACTGCCACTTTCCCTTTGTACCCGAGATGAACTGGTAATCAGGCAGTTGCACACTGCTGCCATGATACAGCCGCTTAACAGCCCGGCTGCCTATTGCCTGCCACTGTCAGCGTGAGTGGGCAGCCGAGCAGCAACCAGGCACACCACTGGTGCATCACCAGCCACTCCTGCTACTGGTCCTGCTGCCACTGGCAGACAAGCCCCGCACAGTTCTTGGTGCCAGTGGAGCACTCTGCCTGTCCTTCCCTTTCCAGGCCAATTGGAAGGAAAGGAGGAGGGCAGAGCAGGCAGCTGAAGGGTGGAGGGGTAATCTTAAATACATAAATAAAAATGGTGGGCTCCTCCTTCTCCCATCCTTCATCCCCTGCTGGCTTCCTACGCTCTGCCACCAGCCCTGCATTCCTTCTTTGTACCCTACAGAAGCCAAACTGGAAGAGGGGAGTGGGGCATGGAGGAGGAGTGGGAGTTGGGCAGGAAAAAGTGGCTGGGCAGGGGCCAAGAGGCTTCCTTGCTGGGACCCAACTCATCTGGCCCAAGGATTAATACAGCTCTGACTTTAAAAAAAATGGCTGAATCACAATGCTTCCAGAGGATCTGTCTGTTGCATCCATCCTGATTTGTTTGCAGGGAGCTTAGGGCTGTGGGCCCACTGGTCGCTTCAAAAGCAGGCAGGATGGTTTTTCTGGCTGCATTTTGAAGTGACACTGCCCTCTGCTGGCCTCACCTCCCTTCCCCACTGCTGCATTCAGACCTTTCAGGACCATCCACAGCAAAGCACTGGGCCAATCGCTGTCTCTGCCTGAGCCTGCAGCAAAGCGTTTCCATTGGCCACTCCTGGAAAACAAAGGTTGTGAAGCTGAATTAAAAAAAAACAACCACTGGAGCTGATCTGACAAAGTTTTCAGAGTAAAAAGGGGCAGAGCTGGACTAACGATGTGTGTCCCCATTTTAAAAAAGAGAGAGGTAGAGACACACTGGAACCAGCACAACAATGTGTCTCTACCCTAGATGACATTGGCTGTTTAATGAGTATTTGTTCTGATTTGTTTGCAGGCTGGCTGACAGTTGCATGAAAGAAAAGGGAAGGACCATAGCTCATAGGTCAAGCATCTGTTTTGCATGGAAAAGATCCCAGGTTCAATCCCTGGCATCTCCAGGTAGGGCTGGCAACGTTTCCTGCCTGAAACATTGGAGAGCCACTGCCAGTCAGTGTGAACAATACTGAGCTAGATGGACCAACGGTCTAACTTGGTATAAGGCAGCTTCCTATGTTCCTAAGTGCTACCCCACACTTTCCAGTGCATTTTTCCAATTCTTTCCCTTATTGCAAAAAGACTGGTCTTTGGCGGAAATGGGACCTCCTAATCAACACTAACTGCACAATCTGAATTTGCCGATAAATGATTGAATCCCACTTGAATATAGTGACAGTCTGGAAGCACCCTCAGAATGTGGACTTGGGTCTTTATGGTCTGAACTGTTACTTCAACTCTTCTTTCTACCATGAGGCACAGAGGTGGTGGTGGTGGTGGTGGGGAAATGCCTTAGAACCAGATGTGTTTTTTATATAAAAAAAACCACAAAGCAATTTATAACCCTTTTAAACCCCTATTATGCAGCTAGGGCCTAATGGTATATCTTGGGATAGACCCATTGTTACTGTCTCCAGTTGTCGCTTTGATTGACTAGTTTGGTTACTCTTTCCTGCCATTAACTAGAAAAGCACAACTGGCCTTTTATGTCATCAAGTGCCTATAATCTTTGGAACTAATGTGAGCCACTTGAAAATTATCACCCGAGGAGGTTGCATTCCTCCACAGCCAGGAGTGTGATGCTGGCTGATTACTCCTGCAGCTTGGCCTGGCTTTCCGATCCCTCTGTGTGTGCGAGAGGGAAGGTGATGGAAACCTGTTGGCAATTTGACTCTCCTATCACTTCGCTCAGCACCACAGACCTACAGCAGCTTTGCGCTCCATTTGGCTTCTTCTAGGGAATCACTTGTAAAATGAGCTTTACATTTTCACAGCTGCTGCTTTGCCTTTAGCAGCCGCTAATTATGACTGAGGGACCTGTTCTTTTTAACACACTCTCCCTTTAACGTGCTCTCGGTACTTTGTTTCTGCCTATTTTATGGGAGCAAGTACTTTTAATAGCCCATAAATTGCAAATGGACCCTGGCACCATCTGACTTTATAACAGCCGTGTGAGATGTACAGCGTAGGTTTTCTTCTCCAGTGATAATTAGACTGTTAAGGCCATCGCCAGGGAAAACCATTAACTCACTTTGTATTGGGTGTTGGGCCGTGGATGAATTTGTCCCCAAACAGAGAAATCCTGGACAGGGAATCCCCAAAGATGTATCACCCCTAGATTAGGTGGCAGTAAAGAAAGACTTTTGAAATGTTTGCCAGCGTTTATTGCCAGCTATATGGAGAATTTACCTGCTCTCTTCAGTTGCTAGGAAATTAAGTTAGCTTTCAGATCCTCTCATGCTTCAGTGCATAGATATGACAGATGATAGATTCTGCACACATGTGGACAGACTTATTATTTGCGATCCCTCAATGAAGGTAGGGATACTTAAGACACTTGTTTTTTCAAACCCAGCCCAGATGCATGTGCATGTGTAAGTGTACACCATATAAACAGTAGCTTTTTTTGACAATGAGGATGAAACCAACTGGTCCATGGCACTGAAGGCAACATGAGAAAAGAATGTGATTGAGACAGAAGAAGGAAATGCTAGAATAACAGGCCTAAATTGATACAAAATTTATTTAACAAAATTTATATTTTATTATTATATTATTATTTATTAGACTTTTATACCGCCCGACTAGCAATAGCTCTCTGGGCGGTGAACACAAGAAATACAATAAAATACACAGTATGATACAACAAGGACATATAAAAATAAAACAATCTAAAATCAATTACAACAAATTTAAAATTAAGTTAGCTTAAATTAAAATTAAATTAAAATTAAAAATTAAAATGAGAATGCCTCGGAAAAGAGGAAGGTTTTAACTTGGCACCGAAAGGATAACAATGTCGGCACCAAGCGCACCTCCTCGGGGAGACTGTTCCAGAGTTCGGGGGCCACCACTGAGAAGGCCCTAGCTCTTGTCATCACCCTCCGGGCCTCTCTGTGAGTTGGAACCCGGAGGAGGGCCTTCGTAGTAGAACGTAGTGTACGGGCCGGTTCGTATCGGGAGAGGCGTTCCGACAGGTATCGTGGTCCCACGCCGTATAGGGCTTTATAGGTTAATACCAACACTTTGAATCTGGCCCGGAAGCATATTGGTAGCCAGTGCAGGCGCGCCAGAACAGGTGTTATGTGCTTGGACCGCTTGGACCGCTTGGTCCTTGTTAACAATCTGGCCGCCGCATTTTGCACTAGCTGTAGCTTCCAAACAGTCTTCAAAGGCAGCCCTACGTAGAGCGCATTGCAGTAATCCAAACGCGAGGTTACCAGAGCATGTACAACTGATGTAAGGTCCTCCTTGCTGAAATAGGGACGTAGCTGGGCTACCAACCGAAGTTGGTAGAACGCATTCCGTGCCGCCGAGGCTACTTGAGCCTCAAGTGAAAGGGAAGAGTCTAAGAAGACTCCCAGACTACGAACCTGCTCCTTTAGGGGGAGTGTAACCCCATCCAGGACAGGGTATATATCCACCATCCGATCAGAGAAACTATCCACCAACAGCATCTCAGTCTTGTCAGGATTGAGCCTCAGTTTGTTAGCTCTCATCCAGTCCATTGTCGCGGCCAGGCAACAGTTCAACACATCGACAGCCTCACCTGAAGAGGATGAAAAGGAGAAGTAGAGCTGCGTGTCATCAGCATACTGATGACAACGCACTCCAAAACTCCTGATGACCGCACCCAACGGCTTCATGTAGATGTTGAAAAGCATGGGAGACAAAACCGACCCCTGCGGGACTCCACATTAGAGAGCCCACGGTGTCGAACAATGTTCCCCAAGCACTAACTTCTGGAGACGGCCCGCCAAGTAGGAGCGGAACCACTGCCAAGCAGTACCTCCAACTCCCAACTCCGCGAGCCTCTCCAGAAGGATACCATGGTCGATGGTATCAAAAGCCGCTGAGAGATCAAGGAGAATCAACAGAGTTACACTCCCTCTGTCCCTCTCCCGACATAGGTCATCAAACAGGGCGACCAAGGCCGTCTCAGTGCCAAAACCGGGCCTAAAACCCGATTGAAATGGATCTAGATAATCAGTTTCATCCAATAGCGCCTGGAGCTGGCCAGCAACCACTCGTTCCAAGATCTTGCCCAGGAATGGAACATTCGCTACCGGTCTGTAGCTGTTGAAATTTTCTGGGTCCAAGGAAGGTTTTTTCAGAAGTATATACCGATTGAATATACCAATATCAATATACCGATTGAATGTAAAGACCTCTAAGTGGTTCACAAAAAACATTAAAATTATCAATAAAACAGTTAAAAACAAGTAATGAAAACATATTTAAAACAATTAAAACTGCTACTAACTAAAACAGACCAACATTTATGTGTCTGTGAAGGCTTGTCTAAACAGAAAAGTTCTAAGCAGGTGCCAAAAGGAATACAGTGAAGGTGTCTGCCTGATGTCAATAGGCAGGGAGTTCCAAAGAGTAGGTGCCACCACACTAAAAGAACAATTTCTTACAAGTATGGAATGAGTATTATGAGGCATCTGCAACAGTGCCTGTTCTGCAAAGTGAAGTGCTTGAGTGGGCACATATGGAGTAAGATGGTCTTGCAAGCAAACTGGCTCCAATGTGTTGTAAAAGTCCCAGTCTAGTTTTAATTGAACTCCAACTCAAGAGGAACATGGCTGAAAAGGGAGTCTGTGTGGGTCTGCCCCCCACAAAGATATTCCAGTCTCCTTCCTTGACTGTTTTGCTTTCATGAAAAAAAGTCTCTATTGAGTCTACTCCTTTGACTTGTGGAAATATGTAAAAGCTTACAGGCATTATTTTGCCCAATTGTTCACTAAGGCATAAGACAATTATTGTATTTTTATACAATACAGTAACTATAAACATAGCAGGCTACATCTATTTAAGTTCTGGATGTTCTGTAATGATTTTACTGTAACATTTCTGGCTGTAAGACTGGTGCAACTTAACAGTAATCCTACCTATTCATTTCTAGAAAGAGAGGTGTGAAGACTCAAGACTACACAGACTCCCTGAGTCTCCCCGTCACAAATATGTAGGGTTGGACTGTGTTATTACTTGTGAAAAATATGGCACTTAAAACAGGTTTCATGGCTAAATCCTGGATCAGCTAAGTTGTACCAGCCAGGCCTTAAGAGATCCATTTCCTCACACTTATCGACTTCATCGTCTTGCTGTCATACTTTTCCCCATCCCCTCCAAAACCATATGACACAGCTGCATGGAGCATGTAAATAGGCCCCACTTGCCTACTTTACTTCTATTACTAAATTTGAGAGTTGGATTGGTTGAACACAGGATTCCAGAGACTTTGGAGATGTCCAGCTACAGAATAGAAGGGTCTACACATTTGTGCATTACAAAATCTAGCTAACCAAGTTTCTAGTACTTAGTACTTTGTGGCTCAACATTTCTTCACCCTGGAAGACAGAAGAACCACCCACTAGTCTCATAAAAATGTAATTGCCTTCCAGTGTCAGAGTATTGTGCTAAGACTTCGTGAGGTCTGCAGACTCTACACGGTAAGCCTGAACACTTCCTATTAAGTCTCTCCTAAGTACATTTAGAGAGCTCTTGTTGTTAGTTGTGAACTTTCTGTAAGGTACACAGGAAATCTACCCTACTATCAGCACAACCTAAATTCAAACATCTATCTGTAACTTACCCTTCAAGATGAGGCAGGTAGAATTATTCTGTAGCTCTTGTTTGTTTTCTTTCATTTTTTCACAGCCCAATATAGTTTGTGGAGCATCATCAGGAGAGGATTCGATCTGATTCAACTTAGGAACACAAGACGCTGCCTTATATGGAGTCAGACCATTGATCCATCTAGCTCAGTATCATCTACACTGACTGGCAGCAGCTCTCCAGGCTTTCAGGCATGAGTCTTTTTAGCCCTACCTGGAGATGCTGGGGATTGAACCTGGGACCTTCTGCATGCAAAGCAGATGCAATTTTTCCCCCAGCAGTCAGAATGTCACAGGCTGTTGTGCTGAAGTACATACTTAAGAATATCCTTAAAAGACTAAGAAAACATCAGAACACACACACAGTGGAATGTGAATTGTTAAATTTATTTTTCCCAGCAATTATGATCTTTAAACTTAAAGGCTCAAAGAATCTAAAGAGTAAGGGAATGAAAGATGAACTAGAAGTCATTCAAAGTTCTACCCCCAAATGAACTTAATTCACTTTCAGTTCATTCAGCAATTATGGGAACTACTTTCAGGAGTCGTTCAGACATTTTTGAACTAATTCAGTGAACTTTGTTAAACTGAACTGCTTCATTCTAAGCACTGGTAATCTGTCAACCTTAAAGCTGCTCTACCTGCACAACCAGCTTTTCTGTTTCAAATG
Organism: Rhineura floridana; assembly: GCF_030035675.1. Classification (NCBI taxonomy): domain Eukaryota; kingdom Metazoa; phylum Chordata; class Lepidosauria; order Squamata; family Rhineuridae; genus Rhineura; species Rhineura floridana. The sequence goes on along the minus strand of NC_084482.1, from coordinate 173,083,206 downwards.
TCACCTCTAGATTGCTTAATCTCAATCAGACCCAAAGGGAAGGAGATTAACAGTTTTTGATCTGGAGGTAGTACATATGTCGGTACAAAAAAGGAGCCCGGGGGCAGAAGGAGAAAGCAGAGCTCAATTTGCAGCATTCCCCCCACACAGAGACATCTGTATGCAGTCTGTGTGACTGGAGAGCAGGCCTCTGTAGATGCTACTCACAAATAAATAGCAGAAGAGTGTGGCATAGTGGTTCAGGTGTTGGACTACGACCTGGGAGACCAGGGTTCGAATCCCCACATATCCATGAAGCTCACTGGGTGACCTTGGGCCAGTCACTGCCTCTCAGCCTCATGAAAACCCTATTCATAGGGTTGCCGTAAGTCGGAATCGACTTGAAGGCAGTACATTTACATTTAGTAAAGGCCACTGCATTTACTCATCCTATACTGTTCATGTTTACATGAACTGGAAAGCTTATTTAAATGGATTAAAAATGAATAAAAATTTGTTCAAATGATGATGGACCAAAATGTCCAGTAAAATATAGGTTAAAAAAAAGGAAAAAGCATATGTAAGGCATTCTGCTGAGCATGAAGAAATGTAAGCCTTAACTCTGCCAAGCTCCATTACAGAATGAAAAAGATGAGAGGTGAAGGAATGATTGATTTATTCTGGAAGGGGTGAAAAATAGATTTATTATGAAACTTTGTGTGGATCCCTGAAACAAACAAAAAAACCTGAAAGCAATCATAAGTTACCCAGAAAGCTCATAAATCCTGGAAAAATAATAAACACTAATAAATGCTTAGGAGGCTCTCTCTCTTTCTTTCTCTCTCTCTCTCTTTTTGTGCCCCATTTTCTCATGAAGCACACTAAATAGTCAATATGCTTATTGATATATGAAGTATATAACTTGTGTGAGAGGAATGCCAGAATATGGAAGAGTGTGGCTTCCTTCTCTGGTTGTAACTCTCAGTCCTGTGGTTTTAAAATCAGGGACAGCATCTGCCAAAATGAGAGACAGACAGGGGCAAGGGGATCATAAATGGGGCTGACAGGTTTCCACCCAAAGTGGAAAGTGGTTAAAGTGTTGAACTAAGGCTGTGGAGACCCAGATTCAAATCCCCACACAGTCATGAAGCTCACTGGGTGTCCTTGGGTGGGTCACTATCTCTCAGCCTAACCTACTTGGGAAGGTAGAGTGAGGGGTGTACCACCTTGAGGTCCTTAGTGGAAAGGTGGGATAAACTTCAGATGAATAAATAAAAAGCTTGGGAATGTAATGGAAATGGACTGCCTTCAAGTCGATCCTGACTTATGGCAACCCTATTAATAGGGGTTTCATGGTAAGCAATATTCAGAGGGGGTTTACCATTGCCTCCCTTTGAGGCTAGTCCTCCCCAGCTGGCTAGGGCCTGCTCAGCTTGCCACAGCTGCACAAGTCAGCCCCTTGTCCGCAACTGCCAGCTGGGGGGCAAGTGGGCTCCTTGGGACTATACAGCTTGCCCACGGCTGCAAAGGTGGCAGGGCACGTAACCCCTGATCCACTCACTGTGGGGGTGATATTTAGCTGGCCCTTGACACTTTGTTCCTATTCCAGTCCTCACCAGACCTTTCTCTTTTTTTTAAAGCTGTGCATATTATGACTCTAGTTTGCTCCATAACAGATGAGAGACATAAGAGGCAGTTTGTGTAGCAACAATCCTAGAGCTTCCTTTGTTTCCAAACTGGTAACAGGCACCATCTCATTCCACCTCTGAATCCCCATCACTCACGCACTTGCTCCCTAAATGGAATCCAGAGGTGGGTAATCTGTGGCCCTCCATATGTTGTTGCATCACAGCTTCCATCATTCTTGATCACTGGCCATGCTGGCTGGGGCTGATGGGAGCTGGAGTCCAATAACATCTAGAGAGTCACAGGTTCCCATACCTGCTACAATACTTTGCCAGGCTCTTTTTTCCCTTTTTTCCCTTCGGAAACCAACTCTCATCCCTAGCTCAAAGTCACAGGGCTCAGCACAGGCTATTTGGAAATGCAGTTCCAAGACCCCACAGTCCCATTACACAACCCCTCATTTCAGTCATCATGATGACAAGGAAGAACTGAAGTTCCCACCTTGGCCATTTTATATAGGAAAGTGTGGTCTACATTTAACAAACATTAAGTAAAAAATAAGAGAGAATGACATCTGTGGCTGAGATGGGATGAAAACTCTAGACTTCAAGGATGTCTTTAAGGTGCAATTTTAAAAAAAACTTTCTTGATAACACATACAGGGCTGGCCTTAGGCAGGGCCGGCGGCAAAGGGCGGCCAGGTTGGGCGCTGGCCAAGGGCCCCCTCGATAGGGTGGGGGAGTAGTAGTGCTCCCCTTCCGCGATCTGCACAGGGAGGGAGCTCCAAGTCGCTCGCCCATTCGGTGGCTCCACCAACCTGTCTCTCCTGTCTTTCATGGCTACACGCTCAGAGCTACCATTATCTAAGGGATGCGTGTATGTAGCATGCATGCATGCCATCAACCAAGATGGCAGCAGAGGCTTCAGCCCCTTAGGGAAACCTTGGCCGCCATCCTGGTTAATGGTAGCCCTGTGTGCGCAGCCACAAAAGACAGGAGAGACAGGTAGGTGGGTCATGCGCGTGTGCATGCACGTGTGCATGCGTGTGTGCTGGGGCCGGGGGCAGGCTGGAGCCCAAGGGCCCCAGCATGCCTGGCCCTGGCCTTAGAGGTGGGTGAACTTGGTGGTTGCCCAGAGTGCCGATCTGAGGGGAGTGCTGTTGAGCTGGGAGGACGGGTGCCAAGCTGAGCTCAGTGACTGTGTTTTTTCACTGCAGTGCCAGTGAGCTAGGATGACAAAAAGCCAGTGTCTGTAATCTTTTTTCCCAAGGCTCTACAGGTTGTTTGGGTACTAACAACAAACATGATCTTCCTTCAATTAGCTTTCAAGTTTAAAGTTTGGTGACATTTGCACTAGGTAAAAATCAGTGGAACACAGTTTTACTTTGAGGCAACGTTACCAAGCATGTAGCACTTCAAATACTCTAGCACAGTAAGCGCTATATAAATAATAATAAAATAAAGCCATAAGTTGTAAGAGGTCAGCTGGATGCCTTTTTTACTTATAACTTTTCTTCTTCAGTTTTAAAGATAAAAATAATGGATATTATAAAATAAAAAATGCTTACCCAAAGATAGGAACTGCCACAAACCAAAAAATATTGAAAGTAAAACCTGTAACAGCTGAGGAGGGAATGTTGGAGCTCAGGGAGGACAGCTTGCAACAGGAGCATTTTGTGTACGTGCTGGACATAATAAATAATATATGCCTACAACCCCATGAGGCGTACAACCTCGTGAGAGTCATCCTTTGAAAGCTACCCATACCACATGACAGAGATTTCATTGAGATCCTAGAACTGGAGCAGCAGAGCAGCAAATAAGAGGTAGTTCAGCCTGGGTCTTTTTCAGAGGCATTGCTGGGGAAAAGCCTGGGAGTAGCAGGGCCTCTTATACTGCTGTTTTTTGAAACCCTACACAAGCCATATAACTAACACTGCAAAGTTGCAGAGCTACCCAGGGCGGGGGAGAACTTGGGCAATTTACTCCAGGCCCCCCAAAAGAAGGGTTCCCCTGCCTCAGTTCTTGCATGTATCATTGGCCCTTGTCCTTACCCTGCCACACTGCTGACCAGAATTCTTGCAATTTTTAAAAAAGGTTTCATAAAAAGAAGAAATAGTATATTACAGTGTAAGATGACACTGAATCTCAATATGTAATTGTGACTGGGGACCTCTCCCAAGTCATGCTGAAGTAAATATTTTACATGGTTGTGCGTAAAATGAATAGATGCTAATTTGAGGCTTAAGCTGGCTATAAAATGCAGCCTTGGGAGGATGGAAAGGAGGGGCATGCTTATTAGCTAGGCCTGCAGCCCAACTGTAAGGTAGTCTAAACCAATCATGGTAAGGTATAATCTTTCTTTATGTCTGGGTATCAATAGAGATAAGATTGGTCAGGCAGGCTTATAATGGGTCTGGGCCAATTTGCCCAGTGACAGCATTTATTGTAAGGAGAGAAAGAACAGGGAAGGCTTTAAGGGGGGATTCTGTGGCAGAATTGTCAGCCTGTTCTTGTTACAGAAAGTACTTCAGGCCCACTAGGGAAATACAAGTAGCGGGCGAGTGAGTAAGTGATCACCACCTAAGCTTTTAAGGCAAGGTGCCACTGGAGAGTAATATTCTGTGGCAATTGCCACAAAGAAAGGAAGGAATGGTGTGAGGCCATGCCTTGAGGGAGGAATCCTGAGTGAGTGACTGAGTGAGTAGTGGAGAAGACCACCAGCAGGCTACAACTAGAAGATCTGTAACTCCCAGCCCCAGGAAGCAGAAAGAAGCTCTGCCAGAAGGGGTTTGGAATCTGTAGGAGATACTCAGGAAAGCACAATCTGATCCCTATTCCCTTATCCCCATGTACAAAAAAATGAAGCACAGCTATCATTCTGAGGTTAGCAAGAGGTTACCATTCTGAGGTTAGCTATCATGAGCTGAGGTTAGCAAGAAAAAAGCAACAAAAAAGCTTTCTTCAGGTATGTCCATAAAGACACAGAAAAGAAATGGTGGCACAGCTACTCAATGAGGATGGCAAAATGATAACAGATGACAAAGAAAAGGCAGGAGTGCTCAATTCCTACTTTGGCTCAGTCTTCTCCCAAAAAAGGGTCTATGACCCTCCTGGGAAACATGAAGTGGGGTGGGCAGGATTGGAGCTTGAGATTGATAGACACATGGTCAAGGAATACCCGATCACTTTGAATGAGTTCAAATTGGCAGGGCCCGATAAACTGCATCCTAGTGTATTGAAGGAAATGGCTGAAGAACTCTCAGAATTGCTGCCTACTGTCTTTGTGAAATCACGGAGGACTGGTGAAGTGCCGGATGACTGGAGGAGAGCTAATGTTGTCCCTATCTTCAAAAAGTGAAAAAGGAGGAACCGGGGAACTACAGACCAGTCAGCCTAACATCAGTCCCTGGAAAAACTCTGAAGCAGATTATAAAGCAGTCAGTCCGTAAGCACCTTAAAAGCAATGCAGTGATTACTAGGAGCCAACATGGATTTATGAAGAACAAATCCTGCAAAACTAATCTTATATCATTTTTTGATCGGATAACCTCCCTTGTAGACTGTGGGAATGCTGTGGACATAATATATCTCGACTTCAGCAAAGCTTTTGACAAAGTGCCCCATGATATTCTGATTAGCAAGCTAGCTAAATGTGGGCTGGATTGAACAACTATCAGGTGGATCCACAGTTGGCTCCAGAATCACACTCAAAGAGTGCTTCTCAATGGTTCCTTCTCAAACTGGGTGGACGTGACAAGTGGGGTACCACAGGGCTCAGTCCTGGACCCAGTGCTCTTCAACATTTTTATTAACGATGTGGATGAGGAGGTACAGAGCATGCTTATCAAATTTGCAGATGATACAAAATTGGGGGGCATAGCTAATACCGTGGAAGACAGAAACAAAATTCAAAGGGACCTTGATAGACTGGAGCATTGGGCTGAAAACAACAGAATGAAATTCAACAGGGATAAATGCAAAGTTCTACACTTAGGAAAAGAAACCAAATGCACAGTTATAAGATGGGGGATACTGGGCTCAGCAGTATGACATGTAAGAAGGTTCTTGGAATTGTCGTTGATCACAAGCTGAATATGAGGCAACAGTGTGATGTGGCTGCAAAAAAGGCAAATGCTATATTAGGCTGCATTAACAGAAGTATAGTTTCCAAATTGTGTGAAGTATTAGTTCCCCTCTATTCAGCACTGATGAGGCCTCATCTTGAGTACTCCATCCAGTTCTGGTCTCCGCACTTAAAGAAGGCTGCAGACAAACTGGAACAGGTTCAGAGGAGGGTGTTAGAATTGCTTTTAATATGTTTTCTTTAATAATATGTTTTTAACCCTTTTTTTAAAAAAAGATGTTTTTAAAGCTTTTAAAAAAATGTTTTTAACGTTTTGTTTTTATGTATTTTAAGGTCTTTTTATGATGTTTTAAAGTGTTTTTAGCGTTTCTGTTTGCCATCCTGGGCTCCTGCTGGGGGAAGGGTGGGATATAAATCAAATAATAAATAAATAAACAAGGATGATCAGGGGACTGGAAACCAAACCCTATGAGGAGAGACTGAAAGGACTGGGCATGTTTAGCCTGGAGAAGACTAAGGAGAGATATGATAGCATTCTTCAAGTACATGAAAGGTTGTCACACAGAGGAGGGCCAGGATCTCTTCTCGATTGTCCCAGAGTGCAGGACACGGAATAATGGGTTCAAGTTGCAGGAAGCCAGATTTTGACTAAACATCAGGAAAAACTTCCAAACTGTTAGAGCCATATGACAATGGAACCAATTACCTAGAGAGGTAGTGGGCTTTCTGACACTGGAGGCATTCAAGAGGCAGCTGGACAGCCATCTGTCGGGAATGCTTTGATTTGGATTCTTGCACTGAGCAGGGGGTTGGACTTGATGGCCTTATAGGCCCCTTCCAACTCTACTATTCTATGATTCTGCTTGATCCCTGGGCAAGGAGGAGCTGCAGATGAGAATTCTCACATGTAGTCAATGCATGCAGTAATTCTCACATGTGGTCCCCAGCTTTGTACACACATGCCTGGGTCCTTTTAAAGGGCAGCAGCAGGGCCCCCAACTTCGCACCTGCACTGGGCCCCATAAACCCTCTGAATGTCTCTGCAAAGCTCTGCAAAGCTGACCACGAGAGGGGGCGCTGAAGGCAGTCCTGGCCCAGGACACTATGTACCCTTGGGCCAGCCCTGAATTAAATATGTTATTTAACATATGTTATTTAATAACCATTTCCTGCAAATTGCAGAGTTTGCATACCTTACTTTTCTCCCACGTTGCAGAAGATGGATCATTTTGCTCTTTAAAAACCTTGCAAACATGGAATTAAAAAAATTGCTCCCCCTAGTATGCTACTCAAGCATGTGAGACTGATTTGTTATCTATTTGAGGTTGCTGATATCATGTTTATAGAGGAAAACTTCCAAAGAGCTCCAGAAACTATTCTTTAAAAGAAAGAAAAGGAGCCACAAAATTAATCCCAGACGTTACTGGCCTGAATGTATTTATTTGCAGTAATGACTGAGGCTTTATGAGAGCAGATGGGCCATCCCTGGGAGAATGATTGGTTTCCTTTCTTTTCTTACTCCATGATGTATTTTATGATTTGAGCAGGTCAGTGAATGCCATGTGTTCCTTTCTAATCTGTAAGTGCTTTTCTCTTGCTTCATTCTTGGCAGCTGTAATATTTACCAAAGAGATCAGACATGGACAGATGATGGCCAAGTTCCAGCCTCTTTGAGAGTTCGCTGCTTGAATGTTGGTTATAGATTTAAAAAAATATAGATTGCTGGGTCTATCTACCAGCCTCCCCCTTCTCCCGCTCCTCCTCCCTGATTATATTTCTGTTAAAGTAGATGTGTACGCATTTAAATGCTCTTTGTAATACCCTTATTAAATCTGATACAGATGAACTATATAAACAATAGGTATCAAAATTACTGCCCAGATTCTCTTTTTTAATAGCCATAGCTTATTATAAATCCTTCATAGCCATTAACCAATGAACTGCTGTGATGATCTCTCTCTGAGCTAAATTGTCTACATTTCCAGACATTTGTTTGTTCACTCAGGATTCCATTAGTGTATCGTTTTCCCAGACAATACGGATCAGGAGTGGGAAAACATCAGGCTTGGGGACCGAATGCAGCCCTCCAGGCCTCTCTGTCTGGCCCTCAGGATTCTTCCCAGGCCACACCCCTCACCAGCCCTGCTCTAATCTTCCTCAAGTGTTTGAACTGTGATAATACCTCTTGATAATGCCCCTGGATGGAAAGGTACGTATGTAGAAAGCTCTGACTTTTGTGTGCCAAGAATGTGGCCTACTGTACAAAGGTAAGAGTCACATCAGTTGCTCCTCCCACATTTTACCTCTTGTCCTGCCCACCTCTGGCATGTGGCCCCCAGAAGGCTGTTCATGAGGTAATGTGGCCCTCAGGCTGAAAAAAGTTTCCTCACCCATGACATAGATGGACATTGTAAAGGCTTTCCAGGAGAAAGGAGAATAGCATCCAGATCATCATCCAGAAAATAAAGAAAGTGTAGAGATGATGAAGGGGGCACCTTAGAGCTGCCATTTGCTGTGGTACATGCATTTGTTTGTTATCTTGGCCATGATATTTGGATGTGAGCTGGGCGGGGTGGGGGGAGGAGGACCTGAAGGCATGTAGGTGTGAAAAGGTAAACTGGAGGCTAAATAAAGCAGATTGATAAAATGGCAGAATGAAGCAGGCCCCATGATGACCCAACAAGCAACAGGGCAAGGCAACTCTTAGAAGGACTGTTTTTTCCAGGGAAGTAAACTTTTTGGGCTTTTTTGTTTAGCAAAAAGGTGAGTAAATCCGGACTTGACAGAGGTGTATAACATTAGGTGTGGTGTGGGGGAAGTGGAGGTTTTTTAGCTGAATCTTTGAAGGTTCAGGATAGACAAAAGAAAGTACTTTTTCACACAGCATATAGTTAACCAATGGAATTTGCTCCCACAAGCTATAGGCTGCACACACCCCATCCATTTAAGGAACATTCTACCCCCCCCAAATCTGGGAACTGTAGTTTGTTAAGGGTACTGGGAATTATAGCTCTGTAAGGGGTAAACTGCAGTCAGGGCTGGCACCAAAGGGCGGCCAGGTTGGGCCCTGGTTGAGGGCCCCTGGGGCCACAGGGACCCCTTAATAGGGTGGGGGAGGAGTAGCTCTCCTCTTCCACAATCCGTGGCAGGTTAGCTGTCGTGTATCGTGGGTTGGGAGGTTCCAAGCCACCCACCCATTCACTGGCTCCACCTACCTTTTTTTGTCTTTTGTGGCTGCTCACGCTGTACATGCAGGGCTGCCATTAACCAAGATGGCAGCCAAGGTTTCCCTAAGGTGCTGATGCTTCTGCTGCCATCTTGGTTGATGGCAGGGAAGCTCACGTGTAGCACGCATGCGTGCCATCAATCAAGATGGCGGTGGAGCCTTCAGCCCCTTAGGGAAACCTCAGCCACCATCTTAGTTAATGGTAGTCCTGCGCGCATAGCACACATAGCCACAAAAGACAGGAGAGACAGGTAGGTGCATGTGTGTGCGTGCATGTGCATGCATGTGTGCACATGTGTGTGTGTGTGTGTGCCAGGGCCCAGGGCAGGCTGGTGCCCAAGGACCCCGGCATGTCTGGCGCTGGCCCTGACTGCAGTTCTCAGGATTCTTGAAGGGTGCTTTTGATGTATGGTGTGTATGCAGCCATAGTAATGGCCCCAACTGGGGATGGCTTTAAAAGGGGATTAGATATATTCATGGAGGATAAGGCTTTCAATGGCTACTAGTCATAGTCTACCTCCATAGGTTGTGTTCCACTGTCGGAGGCAATATGCCCCTGAATACCAGTTGCTGGGGATCATTAATGGGAGAGGGCTATTGCACTGATGTTCTGCTCATGGGCTTCCTATCGGCATCTGGTCAGCTACTGTGAAAACAGGATGCTGGACTAGGTGGGTCTTTGGTTTGATCCAGGGCTGTTCTTATGTCTAAATCAGGAATGGGAAACAAGTGATCCTCCAGATATTGGTGGATTACAATTCTGATCATCCCTAACCATTGGCAATGCTGACTGGGCTGATAGAATCCATCAACACTGGGGGGGGCATGAGCCCCCATCCCTGGTCTGAAGCTTGACCTGCTTAGAAATCTGTTTCATCTGTTACACTTTTTTCTTCAGACAAACCCACTAGAAGCAACTCTCACAAAGGGGAGCAGGGAGAATGAAAGAAGGTAGTCTTATTTAAAACTGTGTGACTGGCAAGCTACAGGTGTAGGTTATAGAAGCACATTTTCAAAGCTTGAAAAAAACCTAGGGGCTACAGATGGAGTGTTGGCAGTGTTTTGTTCATCTGAGAGATTTAAGTAGGTGAGCCTGGTTGCACCCAACATACGGAAGACATGTTAATAAGGAGATATGTGACAGCTTGACAAGTGTGCTAAAAGGTACTCTCCGTTAAAGTAATGAGCAGTGCATGAGGCCTATTAATGGCTTAACAAGCTAGTGCAGTTCTCTTTGAGAGTGAGGGAGACCCTGTCACTGGCTGGAGTAGAATTCCATCCCATTTGCTCATGTGCTGGGATGGGGAAAATGAAAAATACATGGGCTAAGGCTTTTAGGATGCAGAAGCTGCCTCAGCAGGTGCCCCTTCAACAGCAGACTTCAAAGCCAGCTGGGTGCTCTCCTTTTAATTGTGACAGGCAGACAGATCAACACACTTGTTTACTCTGGCTTTAAGCATATTAGCTGAATGTCAGCCTTGAAGAATCCTGGCAATTGTCTGTTTGAGCTTCTCTTATCAATGAGTCCTGAGGGCAGGGGTGGAAGGAATGAGATTATATTTTGGCAAACAGGAGGATTTCAGATTAGGTTCTGCTATTTTAAGGAGGAGAAACGGTGTTTGAACATCCTATGGGCTTCCCAAGTTGGATAATGAGATCTCTCTTTCTCTCTCTCTCTCTCTCTGTCTCTCTCTCTCTCCTTTTTTATCCACTGGGTAATTCAGTTTGCTTTCTGCTCCATTAATATCCATTTAAGACTCAAGAGCAGCTCATAAGCAGCACAGCAATACAGAGAGAGAACATCTTTGAAACAAGCAATGCAGCTACCAGGGTGAGACTAGTATATGAGATCACTAGGTAGCTTGGTAAAACACCACCACCACATAAATAAATAAATATTGTTATCTCTTGAAAGGGTATATTCCCATCAGTTTTTTCTCAGAATGTAATGATAAACAATAGCTTATAATAGTCAAAATGAGCTACAGAAGGCCTTGGGCTCACACTCTTGTCCTCCCTCTTGTTTTCTAATGTGGCTGTGAGGAGGAGACAGGAAGCTTTTGATTAACTGCAGCTTGCCATTTCATCTGAATGAACTGTGAACAAAATGTGATTAATCTTAGCTATGGTTTGTTTGAAACAAGGCAACTACTGTCTTTGGGTTATGAAGCTGGCTTGCTTTAACAAACCACAGTTTAGGGTACAGGCATAATACACTCATAAACTGTGGTTAATCAAAAGCAGAAGCAAAGGTTTCAAGTCTCCTCACAGCAATAACAGAGGAGGGAAGTGGAAGGAAGGGAGGGAGGGCCACTGTCTCTTGTCTCATTTTGTGCTGTTTCTGAGTTTTTCAGGCCAAAAATGAGAACTAAACTCTTTGTGTTAACAAACTTTTCACATTTTTATTCATCCAGATATGTCCAGTCCTTCCTCCATCTTTATTAGAATTTATTATAGTTTTAAAACATTTTCTTAATTCTGTTAAACCTATTTACCAGTAGTCACTCAACAACTTTTGTTTTACGATATTTCAAATGCCTATCCTTATGTCTCCCCATTAGAGTGCACAGTATATCATATGGACATATGTCTGGCAATATACAAATTTTGCGCAAGTTTAAAAACTTTTACCCAGGATTCAGGGAACAGGTCAGAAATCACAGGAGAAAGAATAGCATAATTGATTGATAAGGAACCTGGTTTTGAACTAGTTCAGTGAGGAACAAATCATTACAATACTACATTTTAAGCATATTTCCGGTGGAGCAATGAGCAAAGTACCTGTTTATGGCTGTTTGGCGAATTATGTAGAAACAGATAGAGGAGTGGACTAAGAAATGTTCAGTCTGATTTTGTATTTATAGGTGCTTTAATTAAAACACACTAGGGAATCCAGCTTTTTTTTTTAACATCTGTCTATAAATCTGTGGGCTTTCTTCCCCAGAAAACACAGGGCTGTATTCAACTAAGTCCTGCTTAGAGTAGACCCGCTGAAATTAATGAACCTAAGTTAGTCATGTCTATTAACTTCAGTGGGTTTACTCTGAGTAGGAATAGCATTTACCATCCATAGGAAGGCAACATACAGGAGACCTCAATTTATGTTTAGCATTTCTATTTGTATAATCATTTTTAAAGCCATCTGAACTAGGCCTCTGGGTAAGATATCATAATTGCCTCTTCATTCCTCTCCTCACTCTAAAGAAATCACCACACCCCTCCTTTTCAGAATGTGATTCTCAGACTACAATCCTACACACACACTTACCTGTAAATAAGTCCCATTGAACTCAGTGAGGCATCTGAGTAGACACATACAGAGTTATGTTGTAAATGTGACTCATGCCTGTTGATTTCACTTTACCAGTTACTTTTAGGCACTGATGAAAGCAGAACACATATTACAGATGGAACTACTGTATTCAGATATTTTTTCCGGGGGGGGGGGAAGAGGGTGATATCAGTGATAATCACAACTGTGAATTCATATGATAATCTGTGGAGGGATTCAGTTTTAGGGCCTTTGGGGAATAGGGAGGGGGGATAGGATTGTGAAGATCCATGGCTTCCCCTGACTTGCCCTTATTGGCAGAGTAGCTAACAGCACAGAGTCTGAGCTGTGTGTGTGTGACTCTTACCTCAAGTACCACATCTTTTCCTTGGCGAGACACTCAGACTCTAGGCTTAAGAAAATATGAAAGCTTGTTTATTACAGGGAATGTATTCTTGATAGAAAAGAGTCCCTGGTTCTAACTAAGTTGGAGATGCAAAGAGCCATGCTTGGTCTTTGATCTCTTGCTGCTGGATACGTAAGAAAGATGTCTCAGAAGAAGGAGGATGCACAGGAAATGAGATCAACAACTCTAAGAGTATCCATTTACACCTGAAGGTCAGCACAGGTTCAGTCAGAAAAAGAGTCTAGGAAGCTTGGAGTTTCATCTCTCTTATCTACTTTGTCCCCATGCAAACCCATCAAGTTTGAGTTGCATCCCAACTCTTCCAACACCCTTGACACACCCTGCTCCTGGCCCAACCACAGATGGAATACTAATGGCAGTGGCATTGGTTCCCAATCATGGGCAGACTTCTAAGTGCTTTCAGACAAACACACTTATATGCCCCTTTCAGACCTCCCCGCTCAACATGGGAAGGTCGAGGGTGGAGTGGGTGGGGATTGGGACCTTGGAGGTAGAGTGTCTTGTTTGCCTCTCTCACCAGTGTGTCTTGCACACTTTATGCCCTTTTCTGTTTTTTGGAAGACTAAACACAGCTTCTATGTATGTGAAAAGTGTCTTCATTTTCAGTAACCACACAAGTCCAGTAATTGCAAAAGAGCTGCTTGTCATGAGACACTTCCCTCTCCCTCCCACCTAGAGGTGCTGCCGACTCTAAGGCAAGGAGGAGCAGAAGGAGGGAATCTCCTGCTGCAAAGGTTAATCTCTTTTCCTTTACAGGATTCTCTGTCTCCAACAACATTTTCACCCCTGGCTTCCCATCCTCTGAACTTTCATTTATATGGGAGGGGGGAGCCCATAGTTGTTGTTTTTAAAAAGGCATTTCACCCCAGTATACTCTAATGCTTTTAACAAGGAGGAGGATACTACTACTACTACTACTACTACTACTATTATTATTATTATTTCATTTATGAATTGCTTTCCATGAGGCATCTTGAAGTAATTACAATATAATAAAAACATACAAAACAATTACATATACAAAAACAGTTAAAACAATTGCATATATAAAACACACACACATTTTTAATACACACACACATACACATACATATATATATATATATATATACACATATATACACACACACACACACTATATATACACACACACATATATATTGTTATGGGTTTGGGGTTGAGATGGATGATTTCTGTGAGACCCCTTCCAGCCTCTGATTTGGAACCCTGCACCTGGAGGTGAGAAATCTGCTCTGCTGGCCAGATCTCTCTTGGTTAGTCAGAGTGGCCAGGTAAATTAATGGGCCTATCAAATGCTCATTAACTGGTGAATGAGCCAGGGAGATCCTATTGTTAATGAAACTCTTCAGGAGAGCCCCTCCCTTCCTGAGGCCAAGGAGAGGCTTGTGTTTTGAGTAGAGTCTGAGAAAAAGGCTGGGAACTGGAGGCAGGAGAGTGGCTGGCTCTCTGCACCATGGCTTTAGGGTGCCTCCTGTAAGCCTGATGGAAAATGCAAGATCTGTTGGACTGCTGATGCCTTGCTGCTGGAACATCAATTTTATCTGTTCCAGGAGGGTTGCTGTTTCTCCCTCCATTTTAACTCAGGCACACCTTGCTGCCAATGCTTCTTCCAGGAAGCTCAGTCTCACTTCTATCACCAGTGTTGTGTGCCACCCCAAGCTCCGAGGTGTGAGAGATTTCCAGGTGTCCCTACACTCACCAAGAAGTTTGGTTTCCTTGGAAAGACGTTCAGCAGAGTCTGTGGTGTCTTTATGAAATATGGTTTATTTATTTACACACATTCCAACCTGAGCTTAAGATGGAGGGGTTCAAGGCATCAGCAGTCCAACAGAGCTTGCATTTTCCATCAGGCTTACAGGAGGCACCCTAAAGCCATGGTGCAGAGAGCCAGCCTCTCTCCTGCCTCCAGTTCCCAGCTTTTTCTCAGACTCTGCTCAAAACACAAGCCTCTCCTTGGCCTCAGGAAGGGAGGGGCTCTCCTGAAGAGTTTCATTAACAATAGGATCTCCCTGGCTCATTCACCAGTTAATGGGCACTTGATAGGCCCATTATCTCACCTGGCCATACTATTAGACTAACAAAGGGAGATCTGGCTAGCAATAAAAAAAGTAATAAAATCATCCTATTGGTGCAATTTGAATTCTTTATTGGGGTGTAGGAGGGTGGAAGAAGTCACTCATTTTAAGGCAAGCACACTTTACACTCCAGCCAAGGTTTAATTCCCTCTCAAATAGTATGTTGGAAATCTGACTGCAGGGTGGACCTGCATTTGGACCTGGGCATATCATGTCACAAAAGCCATCTTAAAATACCTGAAGGGCTGTTACATAGATGAGGGAGCAAGTTTGTTTGCTGGTGTGTTAGATGGTAGGACTCTTAACCAATGGGTTCAAACGAGAAGAAAAAGGATTTAGGCTAAACATTAGGAAGAACTTCCTGACAGTACAAGCTGATGGACAGTCAAACAGAATGTGCCAGATGGTGATGGACTCTCCTTTATTAATTATATAGGGGTGGTTGTTGTTTTATTATTATTATTATTTTGATATGATGTATTTATTTTGGTTTTTAACAATGTTGTAAGTCGCTTGGAGACCTTCGGGTAACAAGCAACTAATAAATCTAATGAAAAGCAGTAGTAGTTGTAGGTGGGCATTTGATGGATGATGGACTGCCTTCAAGTTGATTCCGATTTATGGCAACCCTATGAATAGGGTTTTCATGGTAAGCAGTATTCAGAGGGGATTTACCATAGCCTCCCTCTGAGGCTGAGAGGCAGTGACTGGCCCAAGGTCACCCAGTGAGATTCATGGCTGTGTGGGGATTCAAACCCTGGGCTCCCAGGTCGTAGTCCAACACCTTAACCACTACACCACACTGGTTCTCAGGTGGGCATTTAGCTTCTGCCTAAAAACCTCTAACAGGCATGCTGTAGTAGTGGATGTCCTGTATCAGCAGAGGCGTGGACTGGATGGGCTTGGAGATCCCTTACAAGTATATAATTCCATGAGGAAAAATAGCAGTCCTCTTTTTTTTGCTTTTCCTTTAGGTATTCAGATATGTTCTAAATCAGTGGTTCCCAACCTGGGGTAGCCAGGACCCCCAGGGGGGCTGTGAAGTAATTCAGAGGGGGCCATGAACAGTAAAGAAATGAATTATTTATTAATTTTTTAAAAAAAATCTTCACTCCTTCAACACTGTCTGCTTTCCGCTGCCACTGCAGATGACACCTCCCCCTTGCTCCAAACGAGAGGGGAGGCCTTTTGCTGAAGCGCCAGAGCATCTTTCAGGCGCACTAAGGGCAGGCATCTGCCTATAAAATACATGGCAGATGCCAAAGGAGGCTGAGGGTGGAGCTACCAGGAAGAAGAGGGGATTACTATCACTGATTCCTGTCTCCTTGCACTGCCGCTACTGGCAACGCCCTTACTTAGAATGAGAGGAGAGGGCTTTCTGTGAAGCAAAAGAAGCAAGCCTGCAAAGAAAGGCTGCTTTCCCCCTTCCTTCCTGGCAGCCAGTCTGCCTCCCTGGGGGGAGGGGGTCACAAAACAAATTTCAGCTTATAAAGGGGGTCCCGTGCTCATAAAGGTTGGGAACCACTGTTCTAACTTTTTATTTTGTCATTATTAATTACATTTTATCTCAACCTTTGGCCATAAGGCACAGGCAGCACACATGTGGTTCTGCCTTTTATCTTCACAACAATCCTGTGAGGTAGGTTAAGCAGAGAGAGAGAGTGACCCAAGGTCACCCAGTGAGCGTCATGGCTTAGCAGGGGTTGGAACCAAAGTCTCCACAATTATAATTCAACACCCTCTCCCATATACCACCCTAATATGTCTAATCTGTGCACATTTCAGCAGCAATTGGCACTTCACAAGTTTGGAGGCCTTGGTTAATTAACATATCTGGACACATTTAATTAATAGTTTGCATATCACTTCCGTGAACTTGTGAGTGCCCAATTGCAGCTGGTGGGCAAATCACACTTCTAGTACAGTATTCTTACATTTATCCAGAGCAAACGAGTTTGGCTAAGAGACATGGAAGTTGAGGGCCTATGGTGGTGTTATGGCCATGGTGGCCTACCACAGACCAAAGAGCCCTTAGGGAGGACTTGGCAATGTTTTGTAAATTGAACTGCCATGGATAAACCAGCTTTCACAGTAGATCCATAAACAACTGAAACAGGAGACTTCTGGTTCCCACTCCCTTGTAATATTCTTCCAAAAGAGAGAAAAGTAAATTGTCCTGGTAAATAGTTGACCTGGTTATTTTAGGAAGGTGGTAGTTTCATCAAATCTGATCGACAATTGCCTGCATAATATATTGTACTGCAAGCCAATCCTAAGCATTTCAATCACACATCAGTCAATGTTCTCCATGTGGTGACAATTAGGATTGTAAATTAGTGCTATCCAATTCATTCCCTTCAGCTCCCTTTTCTACTGAATAGTTGCAATTGTACTCGCTATGACTTTCTTCCCCTCCTTTTGAAAAAGGCTATAAGTAACACATAACTAGCTGATTTCTCACATTTATCTCAATCCTATTATTTTGACACATTTCGAGCTCAGGAGAATACCTTCCGAAAGCTGAAATCTTCTGTTTCTTAGTGATAAAATTCACATTTCTCTTCCTCTTTTGTTCCTTTTGCATATTGCTCTTGTTTTCTTTTTAAAGTCTAGCTGGAACTCAAAACATGATGAATTGCAGCGTTTCTGTGTGTAGTGAAGTGCTTGCCTTCATATGGATCTGATCGAGCCCTCGCTGCTGAGTCCAAGCACATTTCCTTCCTGCAATGGTTGTATAAAAACCTAGATTTGAAAGGGAGAGAGCAAGTTCTTGTCTGAAACACCCGCATAGAATTACCAGGCCAAAAACTTGGCTGGAAATCAGATCTTA
Source organism: Rhineura floridana (assembly GCF_030035675.1). Taxonomy (NCBI): domain Eukaryota; kingdom Metazoa; phylum Chordata; class Lepidosauria; order Squamata; family Rhineuridae; genus Rhineura; species Rhineura floridana. The sequence goes on along the minus strand of NC_084482.1, from coordinate 173,065,665 downwards.
GCAGGGTGCCATTCAAGATGATTGCCTACATAGTGGATGCATTCATTCTAGAGCTGCTTGTGAGCTGGGGCCTTATTGTTACAACAGGGTGTCTTGTTTTTCCCATTTAGTTTTTGATCTGGAACTTGTATCTGCTGTTGGCAGTACTCTGTGGCTTTCTACGCTGCATCTTAAGCCATCAGCTGGTTTTTCACTGCTTTTGTACCTGATCTATATCTGTACCTCTTTATAGCATCCTAACTGATGCTAACAGGCAAACTTCATATTGCGGTAGTGATACAATCATGTGGGTCTTGCCAATTTCTTATAGTATGTGTGTGTGTGTGGAGGGCAATTTAAAATTACTGGGAATAAGGAGTTTCAGAGTGGGTGGGGGCAATGTGTGTGGGGAAAGGGGGTTACCACCCCATCCGTGTTGCCCATGCTGCGCTTTGCATTGCTATCCCATTCCTCTGCTTTATAGCAGCAAGGTGGTGCTTTCCAGATGTTGCAGGCTCCAACTCCCTTGAGCCCCAGCCACCATGCCAATCAGGCATGATGGGAGCTGTAGTCCACAACATCTGGAGGGTACCATAGAATCATAGAATAGTAGAGTTGGAAGGGGCCTACAAAACCATCGAGTCCAACCCCCTGCTCAATGCAGGAAACCAAACCAAAGCATTCCCGACGGATGACTGTCCAGCTGCCTCTTGAATGCCTCAAGTGTCGGAGAGCCCATCACCTCTCTAGGTAATTGGTTCCATTGTCGTATGGCTCTAACAGGAAGTTTTTCCTGATGTCCAGTCAAAATCTGGCTTCCTGCAACTTGAGCCCATTATTCCATGTCCTGCACTCTGGGACGATCGAGAAGAGATCCCAGCCCTCCTCTATGTGACAACCTTTCATGTACTTGAAGAGTGTTATCATATCTCCCCTCAGTCTTCTCTTCTCCAGGCTAAACATGCCCAGTTCTTTCAGTCTCTCCTCATAGGACTTTGTTTCCAGTCCCCTGATCATGTTTGTTGCCCTCCTCTGAACCCGTTCCAGTTTGTCTGCATCCTTCTTGAAGCGCGGGGACCAGAACTGGACACAGTATTCAAGATGAGGCCTAACCAGAGCTGAATAGAGGGGAACTAGTACTTCATGCGATTTGGAAATTATACTTCTGTTAATGCAACCTAATATAGCATTTGCCTTTTTTGCAGCCACATCACACTGTTGGCTCATATTCAGCTTGTGATCAATGACAATTCCAAGATCCTTCTCACATGTCGTATGGCTGAGCCCAGTATCCTCCATCTTATAACTGTGCATTTGGTTTCTTTTCCTAAGTGTAGAACTTTGCATTTATCCCTGTTGAATTTCATTCTGTTGTTTTCAGCCCAATGCTCCAGCCTATCAAGGTCCCTTTGAATTTTGTTTCTGTCTTCCACGGTATTAGCTATGCCCCCCAATTTTGTATCATATGCAAATTTGATAAGCATGATTTGTACCTCCTCATCCAAGTCGTTAATAAAAATGTGAAAGAGCCCTGGGCCCTGTGGTACCCTACTCGTTACTTCCGCCCAGTTTGAGAAGGAACCATTGATAAGCACTCTTTGGGTACGATTCTGGAGCCAACTGTGGATCTACCTGATAGTTGTTCCATCCAGCCCACATTTAGCTAGCTTGCTAATCAGAATATCATGGGGCACTTTGTCAAAAGCTTTGCTGAAGTCGAGATATATTATGTCCACAGCATTCCCACAGTCTAGCTACTAGAGCTGTGCACAGCATTCCCAAGCTGCCCCATGGTCCCAATCCATGGGCCTCAGGGAGGACCAGTTCTCCCTATCCCGAAAAGGAGAGCTGCCCGGCCCCAGATCCATCCTCAAAGCTATTTGGGTGGGTGTGGCTAAGGATTTTTTAAAAATTAAAATTATGGTTGGGAGGGCCATGACTGACTGACAGCAAGTGGGTGCAACCAGCACCAAGCAGTGTGGAATTGTTCTGCTTACTAGCTGGCACATGCGAGGATTCCATCCTGTGGGTTGCCAGTTGCTGCTCCTATATGATCAGGTTCTCTGCATGCAGGGAAGCCACCTTTGAATGAGCCTGTGGCAACCCACAGACAACCCACAAAGCTCACTCAGGTGCCTTTTGCTACCCTCCAACACTCTCTTCCTTGAACTGCCCAGGCATGCCTGCCTGTCCTTTCTGCTTGGCGCTAACACCCTTGATAGCCTCGATCACTCTGGGCCACCACAACCAACCTGTAGAGATCCGCGGCTATCTCAGTCCGACGGACCAAGGCCCAAAGAGGCCTGATTTGGCTTGGAAAAAAAGGGGGGGAAACCCCCCCCCCAAAATGCCACACAAGATCAGGGAGATGAAAAATTTTTTTCAAAATGGTTTTTATTGTATAAATCTGTATTGGAACTTGCCCAACGCGTTTCAGCCCAACCAGGGCTTTCATCACGGGATGTTTGTAAATCTAAAGAAATTTCTTTGTGTAAAAACAAAGTAACTACAACTTTTCTCAAAAGCACCATAGGCTAAATAACCATTATAAAATTATTTAGCCTATGGTGCTTTTGAGAAAAGTTGTAGTTACTTTGTTTTTACACAAAGAAATTTCTTTAGATTTACAAACATCCCCTGATGAAAGCCCTGGTTGGGCTGAAACGCGTTGGGCAAGTTCCAATACAGATTTATACAATAAAAACCATTTTGAAAAAAAATTTTCATCTCCCTGATCTTGTGTGGCATTTGGGGGGGGGGGTTCCCCCCCCCTTTTTTGCGAGCTTTTGAATGCCCTTCACTTTGTTTTGTCTTTTACTGATTTGGCTTGGGCCTCGCCAAATCTGGTGCAGGATAGGATAGCAGGGGTGGTTCAGTTATAACAGAGAGGGAATCTCCTATTGTGCCTAATTTGTCCCTGAAATAATTTGTATTCACACAGCAGCGGGCTACCCTGAGTCAAAGAAGTAACCCACAGGCTTTTTTTTTTTAGCCTGCATTCACATTAAGTGATTTCTATCTAGAAGAAGAAGTCAGGGAAAAGTAGCTATACCTCCTTGCCGAATGTTTCCAAGCCATTCTTTGCTGCTAGGCAGACCATAGGCTCAAAGAGCACAATTGTAAAACTACTTCTGACTAAGCACCCAACCTTATCGTGTGAATATGGCAAGCTAGCAAGAGTGCTTATGTAACATTAGAGCCACTTTAAATGGGAGGATTCCAGTGTGACACAGCAGGCTACAGATCTTCCTGAGAGGTGAGTTTGCTCACTGACAAGAGTTCCATCTTGCCATTCAGCGCAAGTACAGCTGTTCACAAGGATGCAGATAGTGACCATCCCAGAGAATCTTTAAAGAGGCAACCTGCTTGCCAGCTACCAAGCTCAAGAAGAAAAGCACTAATCAGGGACTCCCATATGGGATGTGGTAAGGAGTGTACCAGCCTCTCCAGATACATAGCCTGGGGCAAGGAGCTGTTACTGATACATCCTTAAGGCAGAACTAGACATGATGCTCAAGATGGGACTGCCACCAAGTACATTTTCTCCCCTTTCCCTGGAGCATACAGTCAGACGTGCCTGTGTCAGTTCCCCATTTCATATCATTGGGTGCTTCTGGTGGGGTGGGAAAAAATTACTGCAGCTGCAACAACCCCACATCGAGCTTTATGGTCAGTTCTGCCCTTAGCCCAGCCTTGCAAAAAAAGTCCACAAGAGTTACTAGCCTACTGGGAGCTGGCAGAAGAGGAGCACGAAGTTGCATTCCTATGCTGGGTGCCGAGGAGGGCACTTCCCTCCCCTAGCACCCTGCTTTGTTTCTGTGCTAGGTACAAGAGAGGATGCTCTGTCATCCCCCCCCCCTTCACCAGGTTGTTCACTCACCTGCATGCAATTCTTGGGCACCTATGGCCACCAGGCCAGTGCTTAAATACAAGTCTGCTTCATTGTGGGTTTTCCTACCACAGTGACAGGAGTTCTGCTTGTGTGCCACTTTCATACATAATTCTTAATAAAGAATACTTAAGCATCACAGAAGTATGCATATTTCAGTCCTACTGAAACACCACCATGACACAAACCCATACTAAACATTTGCACCCAAATGCAATAAATACCACCTCCAACACAAGCAATACAACCCAGGTAGAAAGTTCCAACTGCTACTGGTTACCAGACTGACAGCTACTTGTTGTGGGCTGATAAAAGAAAAGAGCTGGAAAGGGGCAGCACAGATCAGATCAGCCACAGCATGGTGAATATGGCAGCCAAGTGCAGGGTTAATCCAGGATTACCACGTCTATGGATTTCAGGATCTAAAGTTTTTAGTAAGAACATTTGTTCCTTTTCAAACCTGTTCAACATACGCAGAGCTTGGAAAAGTTACTTTTCCAAGCTCTGAACATACGCCGCTCAAACACAACGTCTGTAGCAGTCTGCAATGATTCACAAATGTTTTTAGCTTAGATGCTGAAGGTCTGTTAGGTCAATTTCAATGAGCTTTTGTAGTAAATCAGCTTGTTGTGTAAGTAAGCTCTCACTCAGAAAAGACGTGTAAATTAATTGCCGCTCTGGCTCCTGCTGGGATAAAAATCAAATAAATAAATAAATAATAACCATTATAAACAGCCCACCACAGAACTTGACACTGAGTTCCTTAAGAGGTAACGTGAATCTGCTTGTGCGCTCTATATCTTGCTACGAAAAGATGCTGTGATTGTTAAAGGCTGTAAGTCTTCTCCAACATTGGTGGCCTTCTCTGAACTAAAAACATCTCATTTCAGTTGTTATGAATATCCAGTTATTGTCTCTGTCTTTTCTGTTTAAGGCTGGGACTAAACATTCCTACAAATACAGAATGTTGTACAAAATGCATTGGGTTGTGTCTGACAAAGTCATCCCCTTTGCACAAGAACTTCAGCTCACACAACAGAACTTCCTCTCTCTGGCCACATCCACACCAGACATTTATTCCACATTAAACAGTCATGGCTTCCCCCAAAGAATCCTGGGAAGTGTAGTTTGTGAAGGGTGCTGAGTCTTGTTAGGAGACTGCTATTCCTGTGACAGTCCCAATGGCCAGAGTGGTTTAACAGTCAGCCCCTCTTCCCAGAGAATTGTGGGAACTGTAGGTCTGTGAGGGAAATAGGGTGTCTCCTAACAACTCTCAGCACCCTCTCAGTATCAGTCTCTTTTATTTAGAGCAGCCTTCCCCAACCTGGTGTCCTCCAGATGCTGTTGGACTACAATTTCCAACATCCCTGACGATTGGCCATACTAGCTAGGGCTGATTGGAGCTGTGGTCCAAAATTTCTGGTGGGCACAAGGTTGGGGAAGGCAGATTTAGAGGCTGAGACTTTAGAATAGGAACACCATTAAGCAATTTTGAAATATCTGAAAATAGCTTGGCTCATGGGGCCAGCTGGCTGATCAGCCTCTGAAGCCAAAGCTAATTTATTGTGTGATGTATTATCAGTTTGGAAACATATCCTCTTCTACCACTTGGGTTTTAGAGAATGCCGTTTCCATGCACATTAATAAAGAGGAAAAGTTTGCTGACAGACCTGATTAAACCCATATGTGCTTAAAAAGCCAAATAAATCCCAGAACTTGCACTGCGTGCACCCCTCCCTACATGCCAGAAAGTACATTCTATATTTCATTATTATTTTAAATATTTCATTTTCATTACACAGTGGGGCCCTAATCCTTTGGATGGGGTTCTTGCACTCTCTACAGAAGCGACGCAAGGCAATCTAGACCTAAAATCCATGTGATCATGTGACTTCAGATCTCGTGAATAGACTTTTTGAAAGTCTTTGAATTTAAGTTGCTCACATTTTGCAAAGTTTCTTAATGTACTGTAATGTGATTTTGACTGGATTAACTAGGTTTCTCTCCCTTCCTTCATCCAGTGACTCTAGTTGTTAAAAAGGTCAAACTGGGTGGCAGATTCCCTTTTGTTGGATAAATGGACTTTTCCATAACTAAATAAATACCCATTATAGATGATATGTTGCCACAGAAACTAAATAGCTGGAGATCTTCTTGAAAGGGGCATGTCTGTCTTCCCCTTCTGCTGGCTGGAGGTGATGTCTTCAAGATATTGTGAAAGAGAACAATAGATGGGCAGCCTTGAAACTGGATCTGCAAGGCACAGATGGAGGCCTGACTTGCTGTCTGTGAGAAACCAATTCTACAGCATTGGGGGCTCTCCCTAAAAACCTAATGGGGGAGGCAGATATGTTGGAGAGTTGACACTACAAATCTTCCAGCTTATACCCAGACTAGATATGTTTGTAAATAAAACCTTATATCACCAGCCACCAGCAACCTTAATTTCAAGGAAATCAGTTCAGAGACATGTAATGGGACCCCTGAAACTTTTCACTACTCAGAGATTGGGATGTGCAAAAGGACACTTTGCCACCCTGCTAAACATGAGGCGCCTAATTGAACATTTATAAACAAAATAGAATGGAGTTTCACTATTAGCCCTTTTCACAAATGTTCCATTCTGTTATTGAATGTATGGAGGGGGGAATTGGGACGTCCCTGCTGGCCCCATCACCAGCATCAACACCCTGTCCAGCTCTGCCCACCCCCTGACCTCAGCACATTCCATGGAAGGTTTGAATGGGAGCCTAGGCATGCACAGGACTTCAGATCATGTGGAGGACCCAAGCCTGTAGAGCAGTACATGTGTAGGCACCCCTTTTAGACCTTTCACTGAACATGGAGATCAGAGTTGAGGAGCTAGTGGAGACATTGACAGTGGAGGTGTGGGCAGTGGACACATCCTCATTTCCACTCCACACATTGGCTGAAGGTCTGAAGCAGAGGTGGAGGGACAAATCTGCAAAGGGCAATATGGTTCAGCATTCTACTGTGCTTATAAACTGGCAGGTTTCCCTAGCACCTCAAATCAAATTCACTGTGGAATGGTTCCCCCCCTTTCATCTTACAAACTCATTTTTTGAGCGGTTTACTTTAACTGACAAAAACATCACTAAGGAAATCACAGTGAAGATGTCAATGAGTAGAACAAAGGAGCCGTCCAGAGACTTGCCTTAAAAACTAGTGCATGGCATAGTGGGTTGGCTGCATCCCTGCTGCTTATTGGGAGGTAGAGGAGTGGGGAGGCAGCGATGAGGTCAGTGCAGTGCAAACACACCTGTGGAGCCAAGCTGATGCCCATGCTGGTGTGGTTGCACCTGCCAATTTCACTGCTGCCTTGCCTCTCCTCTATCTCCTGGTAAGCTGCAGTGATGCAACCAACTGGAGGACAAGTGACTGCTAAGTTATCCGCCATTGCTCAAAAATCAGGTGTCTACTACTTAAGATGAAAGAGTAGGAGACAAGAAACAGGAGTTACTGAAAGATTAACTGGCATGTTGAAGGTCATAGAAGATATCTGAGGTAAGAACAGGAAACGGATCCAGTTTTTCTAAGTTGTTGCAACTGCTGGATCTAAGTAAATGAATGCCCCATTTCTCCATTGATTTATTTCTGTCTTGCAGCAATATTTAAGAAACTGACCTAGTAAATAAGCCCTCTCCTTCCTGGCCACCACAGAAACACAGGCTTCTAGCCCTTTAGTAAGGTCATAAACAATGTCCTTCTATCAGGGAAATTTTTTTTCTCTACAGCTAGCATGGAAACCAAGCAGACTGGTGGAGGAGAAATGGAGCAATCTGTCCCTCCTCCACAAACCCACCTCACTTGCCTGGATGGAATTCCTGGTTGCCCATGGCTACAGCGTGAATTTTGGGTTACTAATAATGAGCCAAAGGCACAATTCGACATTTGTTTTTTTGGAACAGCACTTCATCTTAAATACAAGGTTGTATCCTACTTACTTTAGACCCACTGAAATGAATGGTCCTAAGTTAGCCATGTCCATTGACTTCTTATGGTTCTATTCTGACTAGAATTAATATTAGATGCAACCCATAAGCTAAAATTTCCAGCATGTATGTTTTTTCCCATTGATGTACACCTTTCAGATTTTTTTAAAAAAATTAGGTCTTTATAATAAATTAATCAGTCATCTAAAAATGCACAGTAAATTACATGTATTTTCAGACACCTCTTTTTGAAAAACAAAGGGCAGATTGTACAAGATCTGAAAGGATGGACATTTTGAGGAAAAACAATGAAGAAAATATGTAGCAACTGCCTGAGGCAATTGAATAGGTGCTCCAAATTTATCACAGTTTTTTTCAGACAAGAATGTATAATGTTTACAAAGATCCAGTGCAGTGTAGTGGTTAGAATGTCTGATCAGGACCTGGGAGACCAGAGCACAAATCCCCACTCAGACATGAAGCTAATTGGGTGGCCTTGAGCCAGTCACCTACACTTAATGTCACTATCTCACAGGGTAGGATACCATGGTGAGATTACCACAGAGAGGGGGAGAGCCACTTAGCTTAACCATTTGTTTTACTGGTAGAATAGGGTGCAAGGTTGTCCTGCCTCCTGCCTGCCCACCCCCCAGTGCAAATGTCCAGCCAGGTCTAGGGTTTTGCTGTTGCAAAAGAGCCAGCTTAAATGAGCTACAGCACATCTGAATAGCCTGGCAGGATCAATAGGCTTCCAACAGAAGCAGAGTTTCATTAGAAATGTGGGGCATTGCTACTACGTCAGCAGTGGATGTGAGCGCAAGTGCCGTGTTTAGTGACTGAGCTGTGAACCAGGAAATCCCTGGCTCAGATCACATCCCTGATATGAATTCACATTAAGCAAGCTACTCCTCTTTCAGCCTCAGCTGCTCATCTGTAATATGGGGATAATAATTACAAGATCTGAACAGTGTGGTTTATAACAGATGCTACTGGAGGTCGCTGATTCATAGGGTCGCCGTAAGTCATAATTGACTTGAACAACAACAAAATGCTGATTTACAAGGTTGTTTTAAGGATTCCAGAAATAGTATGACGTGTTCATGTTAAATATCATTATAACTGCAAGCATCCAAAGGAAGAATGCATTATTTATAGCCATAAAATCCTAATGTGCCCTTGCTTATAAAAGGCTAGGGCTGGCAGAATTATTTTAAATATTCTAGAGGATAAAATGGACCATAGATGCTGAAACCAGAATATAAGGCTCCTGATTAGGATGCAAACAGGGGCAATAGTCTGAAGGTAAGAAACAGAGTGCATGCATTGAAATATCTCGGGTCTGTGGTGCAGAGGAAGGCTAGAACAGAAAATGATCAAAAGCAGATTCATACAGCATGGATTAAATGAAAAGAATTGAGGTGCTGTGTGATAAAAGGCTGCCTCTCATGCTGAAAAGTTAATTTGCAAGGAAAGAATGTATCAGGAACAATACTGAGTAAGCAGGAAGAAAGGCATTGTTAAGTAGCAACAGAGCCACAAATGCTACATGGTGGTGTGTATACTAGAATGAACACAAACATAATGTGAAATAAATTGAGAGAGTACCATGGTTTCATAGCAGTTCCTATATTACAAATGTTGGGGTTAAATTGAAATCCCCAGTGCTTGTAAAACTATAGTTCACTTGTCCTATCTAAACCAGCTTGGGCTTTATGGGAAATAGAACCAAAGTGGCCTTTATTTGACTTTTGAGATAAAATGTCGGTTTATTTCCTGGTGACCTGACCCTTACCTACATTCCAGTGGCTCGCATAATAAAAGCCGGTTTAAGCTGGACACGTCCCTACTATGCATTTCTGTATCACATTTATGCTTATAACCTTGCTTATTGTTACTAATGTGCCTTGCATAGGAATGTCAAACGCTGTTCCAATGTCCCACAAACCTTGACTTGTAAAACTCCTTTGATATGTAAGCAAAGTAATATCATGTCTGTCTCCAGTTTAGGGGGCGCCCGGTTGCAGCTGGGCCTCCCCTCAATGTTGCCTTTGTCTGCTCCTGCATAGTGCTTATCTCAAGGACATGCGAAATATGCAGACATAGAGTCTAAGAGATAGTCTTGATGTTTCCACTTTGTCCTTCCCCCTGTACCCCTTTACCTCCTTACATATGCCCCAAAGCTATGACAGTTAGCAATTGCTTCTTTTGTATTTTATGACGTGAACCCGATATTGTAAACTTCGGGGTAAGCCTATATAAACCCTTGAACACCAATAAACGAGGTTCCCATGCTGGCCTGCTTCGGCTTGTAAGTATTGGGTCCCCTTTGCAAAGGTTTTTGTCTCGTGTTACTTGATCTCTGATAGTGGGTTCATTTGCACTCAACTCCGCACTCTTCCCGGGTGTAATAAGCGAGTTGGGGTTGACAGGGTGACTTGCATGTTGGGTTTGGACCTAACAATTGGGGGCTCGTCCGGGATCCCTTGTGCGGACCCCCTTTTTGCCATTGCACCCCTTAATTTGATAACAGGCGCCACGAGAGAATTTTCTCGGTTATCAATAAAAGCGGGCGGCTTTGACATTTTGGGGATAAAGCACAGTTGAGGAAAACCCGCTATCAGACGTCATGGGAAATAAAGGGAGTGTGCCGGTAAAGGACAGCCCTTTGGGAATAATGTGTATGCTGTGGCAAGAGGAGGACTTGCCTGTGCGTAAGAGAGGCCTGAAAAAGAGAAAGATGATTGAGCTCTGTGCGGTAGCGAGACCGCGGGTAACTGCAGTATTGGCACCGGGTGAACGGTAGCCAAAGAGTGGCTCCTTTAAACCCGTTCCTTTAAGAGGAGTAGGGGAGCGGATTGAGGTAAAACATTCAGATTAATTGCATTTCTGGCTCCTATGGCAGATGGGAGTGCAGAGATTGCAGGGTTTTTACAATGCTTAAAGACAGATCTTTGACCGGTGAGGCCCCCCCTCCAAGTTATTTTTCTGAGGATGACTCAGATAGAAGAATGATTTTAAGTCGTTCTATTATGCTTTCCGCGCCAGCGCCGCCTTCCAGCCCCGAAGGCGGGGCTCCTCGGCTGGCGCGGAAACAAGTCTCTTCCGATTCAAGTGCTGAGACGGAAGAGAAGGATCCAGGAGAGGGGCCCTCAGGGGGGAACGGTCACGCGCTTGCGAAAAGGAGAAAAAGAGAAAAAGAGAAATGGTTATTGACTAAGGAAACGCCATTGATTGTGCGAGACCAGCCGTACCTGGACGCCCAGGGACGGGTCAGACTCCTAGGTGTGTAAGGCTTGTGTTTTCCCGGGAAGTAAGAACGTAAGAATGCTAATAGGAAGGATTTGCATAAAAGAAATGTGTATGAGTTGGGTACCCAAGTGAGAGGTTGTATGCATATAGCTTTTTTTTGAGTGTATGTATGAAAGTTTTTCTGTGGGTTTGCTTTCAAGGGAACTTTCCTTCCATTACTGTCGTTCATAAATCATGCTGATTTTACCTTTTCCTCTTTTAACTGCTTGGATCAGCTGCGCTGCCCACCTGTTCTCTTAGTAGTTCTTAGCATTTTTTTTATAGAAAGTATAGGATTTGAACTAAGCGATTCCTTTTAGAATGTCGGGGTTTCTTTTTCTTTTGTTCCTGTACTGGGTTAACTCCTTCTTCCCTTCCTCCTTATTTGATATGAATTTAGATTATTAAGGTTTTTTGTGTGTTTGTCTGTCTTGCTTGCTACAGATTACTTGTGTGCATCTTCCTTCCTGATGTAATGTTTTATATCTTCCTTATCTCAGTCCTTGCCACTGAGGAACGTTTTATTTCTTTGGAGCTCCCTTCCTTTTCAAGCTTCTTAAAATTGTTTTCTCCAGTCTGTTTAAACAGTGGGATGATTGTTTTCTCTGCAGCAGTTTTATGCTTTAAATCTAACGTGATCCCTATGGTTTACTATGTTTTATATAAAGACGGATTGGCTGTGTTTTCCTAATTATTGTGCTGTCTGTTATGTGATTGTAACTTATTAAATATAATTTCTTATTTCAGCCCTTGCCTTTTGACTTTAATCCCAATAGCAGATGTTCACAGAGGGGGGGATATTTGTCTAGAATAAGTTTTGCTTTTCATTATTTGTCAGTTATTTCTTATCTTGTAAATGTTACGTTTCTTTTGACGTGGTTCTGTTTGTTTGTTTGTTTGTTTGTTTGTTTGTTTGTTTTGTTACTGCATGTTGAGCCAGAATTACAGAAAAGGGAAAGAGATTGGTTCCCCCCCCCCTTGTTCTCTAGATCTAGCACAAACGTATTAAGCATACATCTTGAAATCAGGAGAAGATACTAGAGTTCCTTTTGTTTAGATTAGACCTGAACCTTTGGCTGTTGCTTGTAGATAAAAGCCTGGCACAGTTAGTTTTTCTGTCAGTGGCCAAAGGGGCAAAAATAACAAAATTACTTTTGAAACTACTCTACCCATTTACCTGTATATAAAGGGAGGCAATTGTAAGTGCCAACTAAATTTGTATGTAGTGCCTTGTGGGTAGAAATGTTTTCCTCCCCCCATACACTTTGACAGGGAAGAGATACCCATGAATTAGAAAGGTTGTAAGTAAAATGAAGGATTCTAGGAAATAAGTTATTTTGATGGTAGAGGAAGAATAGTTTGAGAAATAGTTATTGATGGTAATAAGAAAAGGGAAAAATGACAGGAAAAGGGAAAAATGACAGGAAACAACAAAATGTTGTATGTGGGGGTTTTTTTCTCTCTTCTTCATCATTGTTGCTAGATTGTGGATTAGAACTTATACCTGTTTAAACTTTTGAACTTGAGTTATATATATATATATATATTTGGAAGTCAACAACAAAACTTCTTGAAGGTTCTTTCTTCCATAAGGAAAATAAAACCTCTTCTTGAGGTACTCGATCCCAGGTAATTGTTTTAAATTTGTCTGTGAAATGTATGATTTGCCCATTTCCTAGATAGGCAAAACTGAGGCCACCTTGCTGTTTAAACCTAATGTGATGCCCTCTTGTGACTAGGTAAATTCATTAGCAAAAGGGGACCAAAATGCAGAGCTTCCAGCCACAGTAATTGTCTACCTCATATTAGAATTCACATTGGGAATCAATATTACTTTGCTTCCAAAACAGAAACTCATCCCCAGTTGCTCTTTGACTGAAGATGGACCAGGACTTTCAACAGGAAAATGTTTTCCTCATTGTCATACCATGTGCATATAAATCACACTATTACTAATGAACATTTTTCTTTTAAAATGATGTTCACAATTATAACGCATGTTAGTGCATTTATTCCTTGACAGCAACTGCTCTACATACAGGATGAGCACCATTGGAGCACCCTGCTGATTTGGAACAGAACTTAATCTATTTGTGCCACTAACATCTCTTTGTTTTGCATTCATAGCAAGAGGTATAAATCCTTTTTCTCTGCTTTCCGTGGCTACTTTTCATGAGCAAGGCTCTACATAGCCAGAGGATGGGGAAAGAGTTTAGAATATGTTGTACTGTTGTGTGTTTTGTCTGTCTGTTGCAAAAACAATATTTTGGTTTTGTCCACTTTGATCAGAAGTCTCATCTGTGGCCATGGATGTTTTATTTTTATATTTTCCTTCCTGTACTGAAGTGTTTTCTCCCCAAGGAACATTTTCCTTTTGCGTGTGTATCACAGAAGATTTTTATTTTGAGACATTTTGGACTCTATCTTTGAAGTGCTCCAGGACCAGAACACGATATGCAACTGGCATGCTATTTTCCTGTATTGCTGCAATAACAGCATAGAGGCCTGCTTCATTCTACCTAACCACAGAACTATTTTTGGGCCTATTTTGGCCAGCAACCTGAAACGGGCACCTTGTGCAAGTTTGCAATCTTTTCATACAGTCCTTTCTCTGCCTAGCATCAGCAAAAGACACACATGTTCAGTGGAAGCTGTAACTGAAGATGAACAGGAACAGGATGAACTTTGTGCAAGCCATCCCACAGTGTGTTTATTTGTTTTATTTACTTGTTTTCTTTGTAATATTTCCATTGTAATATTGAATGTAACTGTTTATGCATTGTCCTTTAAGAATGTGTTGTTGTTATTGTTTTCCCTTCATAATTTATATGTTATGTCTGTTTTGTTCTTTAGATGTTTTTACTTTTCAAATCCTTCTGAGTGATTCTGTAATAGGGGTTTACTGAATTTGGCTACTTCAGATGTGAGGTTCATCAATGTGAAGTTTTGACCCATTTGTTTATTTTCTCACTCTGTCATTACAATGGCTAGGAATAGGTAACAATTAATGTGAATGGATGTCAACACCATAAGAATCTAGGAAGATGATAGTTTGGAATTCCATCAAGATTGCTTTTCTCTCAAAATGATTAATGTATCTTATGGCTTTTTCATGCTAAGAAATGAATTAAGTTCAACTATTGTATATTCTGGACATGGGTGCATGTGCCTTAGAACATTTTGTGATTATGATGTTATTGATAAGTACTATACACAACCTATGCTAACATTTCAATAGATGCCTTTGTGGTATTAAGGAAATGGTAGGATGTGATTTTCCATTTAAAGTCCCTGTATGGATCATCCAGAGAATATTAGTTAATCCAGATTTGTTTCAACACCTCAAACCCATCACATTAGGTTATGACCTAGCTGATCTTCAGACACTACTTTCTCATCCTATGTACAGAAACAATTAGAAGCAGTTAAACAAATGGGGGAGCAAGTACACTCTAGATAGCACATGATTGCCATACAGTCATTTACATTATAGATAAGCACTCACAGATATAGTAATATGGATGTATTTGGAATTCCCTGTTTGGCTGGGATAAGGATGCCAAAGAAGGTTTAACCCTTATAATGCACCCCATTGTGGTGATTTGAATTCTGATCTTTGTCTAATTAGCCCTTGTAATGAGTATCCATCTCATGGCACAGTCACACCCTGGAAGTCAGTATTGGAGCCAGGGGGCAGAACGGTGCTTGCTAATATGTGAAAGGTCATCTGTGTACATCTGCCTTTCACATAAAAGGAAGGAGTGGTACGGCTTGGCTAACCCCGTTTTGGTTCAAGTGGAATCTAGGAGGTGCAAAAGCCAAGAGCTATAACTTCCACCCCAACTCACACATACCCCCATGGCTGGTAATGCGTTCCAGAGGTTTTGTGCATAGAAAAACAAGGGCAGAGTTAAACGCTGTCACATAAATGTTATCTTAATCCTTGGCGGATACACCCCCATCCACAGGGAATCCCATTGCTCATTAGAAATAGCATTAGTTTTCCTTTTTTCTTGACTAGAAGCACACATATCGGAAAATATATACAGACATAGGGGGTCTTCTTATATTGAGACCCCCCCCACTGGCCTGGACTTTACAGGCAACAGGGACAACCAAAACAAGGAACACACACTTCACCACATGGATAAGTGGGAGTTCCCTTTGTTACTTAAGGAGTACAGTCTCCTTTGCTTCCTGCTACAGCTTAAAGGAGGTAGAGGAGGGCTGGGTGATAAGCGGTTTAGTAAGAGGTGAGGTCTGTGTGACCAATACATGTGATATACCCACTTGAAAATGGCAATTGGACTTTGAAGAATGGGACATAAAACAGTGGGTAAGGTAATATTACTGTTGAGATGGTAGCATTTGTTGCATTTGATTTTCCTTTGGTCACTGACTTGTTCTTTTCCTATGGGGCTTAACGGGTCGCCAAATGCCTGCTGGCCCTTGGTGGCTCTGTGAATTTTGGTCTAGCTGGCAGAAGATATTGTTTTAAGTGATTATAGTAATAGTTTTTTTTATTATTATTATTACTGGATGTTGTTACTTGCAATGTATTTCTAATGTTATTCAGTTAATGTCTATAGGTCTCTGAGTTTAGTTTTAGGGACCAAAACCAAGCAAAGGGCCATTCTAGTAGTATCAAAAGGTCCAGTCATACTTGACAGTTCCTTGGTCGATGTACTGAAAAGGAAGTTGAGCAGACTGACGCAAGATTGTGTTTTATGTTGTAATAGTTATAGTATTATTAATAGCTGTTTGTTGCTGTATACAATGCATCCCAAATTTAATCCAGCTTGCTTCCGCCTGCCTGCATAGGCTGATTTCTTCATTTTCCCGAAAGCCTCAATCTGCTATTTCAAATTTGATGCAATTGGCCTCAGTCTGTATAAACAAGCTCACACTGTCATTTTTCCGAAAACCGCAACCAACTTACATGGAAATGGCTTTGAGACCGATTTGGCAACCCAAGCAAGGTAATACAGCTACCTGAGAGACTAGTTAGTCTCTCAGGGCTGAAAGGGGGGACTGTTGGGGTTAAATTGAAATCCCCAGTGCTTGTAAAACTATAGTTCACTTGTCCTGTCTAAACCAGCTTGGGCTTTATGGGAAATAGAACCAAAGTGGCCTTTATTTGACTTTTGAGATAAAATGTCAGTTTATTTCCTGGTGCCCTGACCCTTACCTACATTCCAGTGGCTCGCATAATAAAAGCCGGTTTAAGCTGGACACGTCCCTACTATGCATTTCTGTATCACATTTATGCTTATAACCTTGCTTATTGTTACTAATGTGCCTTGCATAGGAATGTCAAACGCTGTTCCAATGTCCCACAAACCTTGACTTGTAAAACTCCTTTGATATGTAAGCAAAGTAATATCATGTCTGTCTCCAGTTTAGGGGGCGCCCGGTTGCAGCTGGGCCTCCCCTCAATAGTTGCCTTTGTCTGCTCCTACATAGTGCTTATCTCAAGGACATGCAAAATATGCAGACATAGAGTCTAAGAGATAGTCTTGATGTTTCCACTTTGTCCTTCCCCCTGTACCCCTTTACCTCCTTACATATGCCCCAAAGCTATGACAGTTAGCAATTGCTTCTTTTGTATTTTATGACGTGAACCCGTAAACTTCGGGGTAAGCCTATATAAACCCTTGAACACCAATAAACGAGGTTCCCATGCTGGCCTGCTTCGGCTTGTAAGTATTGGGTCCCCTTTGCAAAGGTTTTTGTCTCGTGTTACTTGATCTCTGATAGTGGGTTCATTTGCACTCAACTCCGCACTCTTCCCGGGTGTAATAAGCGAGTTGGGGTTGACAGGGTGACTTGCGTGTTGGGTTTGGACCTAACACAAACATGTTCCAGATGTCTGCAAAAGCATCTGCTCAATTCCTTCTGGGATGAAAGGGTAATATGCTGTGCTTTGAGAACCTGAAACCCTGACAAAGAGCTACACCTAAATGCCTTATCCTCCTGAGAACAGTAATAGAAGAAATATTGTCCCTAACCATGCAGAGCTATTGTGACATCAGAAGCATCAGTAGGCTTCCTCTGCTTGATCTCCTCTTTGCATTTTCAAATTTCCAAGCCCTAATGGGGAGCCTGTGTCATACTGCAAATTACAAATTACTCCCACCCAACTAGTGGCCAACTTGCTGGGTTAAAATATTGCAAGCTTACATAGATTTGGACATATAAGATAGAGGCGCACTTACTGTTCTGCTGTTTCCAGTGCATCTCTACCTCTCTTTTCTGAAAATGGGGCACACCACGCTAGTCAAACTTCTCCCCTTTTTACTGTAAAACCTAGCCAGATCAGCTCCAGTGCATTTTTTAAAAAATCATATTCAAAGAGATTTTGCAACGGATCGGCAGAGCAACCCATTGCCCCTCCAGGTGTGGCCAATGGAAATGCTTTGTTGTAGGCAACTAGTATGCTAACAGCCATAGAGGGGTCAGGTGATAACTATGGCTGGGATGTTGAGTTCCCCCCATGTGATTCTCTAACCAGCAAAGTGACAGAGATTACCAATCTTGCCAATTTGCCCTCCCATTGCAGCCCTGTGTTTCCCCTGAAAATCTTCTCCAGAGGCTTGGGGGGAGGCTCTGCAGCAGCATGTGAGGTGGCGCAGGAGGTGCAGCAGGAAGGGGTAACAGCAAAAAATTATTCCTCCCCTCTTGTCAGAGGAAAGCTCCACTAGATCTCAGTCTTGTCTGGGAATTTTGTTTTAATCTGTTTTTAATTGTGTTTTTATATCTATATGTTGTAATCCACATTCGCTGGCTTTTAAATGTGGTTTTATTCTGTTGTACACCGCCCTGAGAGCCTGTTGCTAAAGGGCGGTTTAAAAGTGCAATAAATAAATAAATATAAATAAAATAAATATGCTCACAGAACCCTAGTGAGGACACAAGCATATATGTACATGAGGTTTAGATGTATGAGTAGGTTACTCTATACCAGCCATTCCCAACTAGTGTGCCTCCAGATATTGTTGGACCACAACTCCCATCTTTCCTGACCATTGGCAATGCTGGCTGAGGCTGATGGGAGTTGTGGTCCAACAACATCTGGAGGCACACTGGTTGGGAAAGGCTGCTCGATACACTTTTGGCTGAGAGTGAAAAGTTCAAAAGTAAGAGGAATACCTGAAATATGACCTAAAGCAGCTTGCCTAGTGGGGCAGAGCCACAGTTATAGCTTCCCAGCTGCAGCAGCCGCATATCAGGAGGAGGAGGTGTAAGGCGGTGGTGAGGTTGGAGTTCTGTGGGTTCACCAGCAATGCCAATTGGGTGTTCCTACCAGTGCAGCCATACAGCCCTGGCCTCACCGTCACCTCACCCCTCTCACTCTCCCTCATCGAAGAACTGTGCAAGACAGATGGAGGTTGTTGTTATGTGCCTTCAAATCGATTTCAACTTATGGCAACCCTAGGAATCAGTGATCTCCAATAGCATCTGTTATAAACCACCATGTTCAGATCGTGTAAGTTCAGGTCTGTGGCTTCCTTTATGGAATCAATCCATCTCTAGTTTGGCCTTCCTGTTTTTCTACTCCCTTCTGTTTTTCCCAGCATTATTGTCTTTTCTATGGAATCATGTCTTCTCATTATGCTTCCAAAGTATGATAACCTCAGTTTCATCATTTTAGCTTCTAGTGACAGTCCTGGTTTAATTTGTTCTGACTCCCAATTGTTTGTCTTTTTCGCAGTCCATGGCATGCACAAAGCTCTCCTCCAACACCACATTTCAAATGAGTTGATTTTTCTCTTATCCACTGTCCAACTTTCACATCCATACATAGATATCAGGAATACCATGGTCTGAATGATCCTGCTTTTAGTGTTCAGTGATACATCTTTGCATTTGAGGACCCTTTCTAGTTCTCTCATAGCTGCCCTCCCCAGTCCTAGCCTTCTTCTGATTTCGTGACTATTGTCTCCATTTTGGTTAATGACTGTGCCAAGGTATTGATAATCCTTGACAAGTTCAATGTCCTCGTTGTCAACTGTAAAGGTACATAAATCTTCTGTTGTCATTACTTTAGTCTTCTTGACGTTCAGCTGTAGTCCTGCTTTTGTGCTTTCCTCTTTAACTTTCAACAGCATTCAGTTCAAATCATTACTGGTTTCTGATTGTAGTATGGTATCTTCTGCATATCTTAAATTATTGATATTTCTCCCTCCAATTTTCACACCTCCATTATCTTGGTCCAATCCCGCTTTCCGTATGATAGACAAATGGATAGGTTGATATACATATGTAGAGCAATCCGCCAACTGATTGTGTAAGACAAGAAAGCATGGTGGCATAGAATTAGAAAGGCAGAACCTCCTCTCTGCCTCCCCCCCCCACAAGTGGCAGTAGTTCAATGAAGGGCTGAGCAACTTAACAATTCATACCTTAAAACCTACTTAAAGTGATCAAACCTTGCCATAACAAACTTGCACTCAAGTTCAGCTTGTAGGCTTCCCATAGGCATCTGACTGGCCACTGTGAGAATATTGCTGGATTAGATGTGTGTTTGGCCTATATAGCAGGGCTCTTCTTATGTGAGGCAAGTGGCTTAAACCTCCCCATGTATAACTGGAACAAAATAGAAGCAACTTGATCTGTAGTGGTTAGTCTACTCCTGGGCACAATAAGAACATAAGAAGAGCGCTGCTGGATCAGGCCAAGGCCCATCCAGACCAGCATTCTGTTCTTGCAGTGGCCAGTCAGATGCCCAAGGGAAGTCCTCAAGCAGGACCTGAGTACAACTTGTGATTCCCTCAACTTGTATTCAGAAGCATAGCCAAGAGGGAGAGCATGATGGTGGTGCAAGATCTTGCAGGGCTGCTGCTGCTGTTTCTCACAGGAGATACCAAAGGGAAAGATTAACCCCTACTAACACAGAGAAAATGAGAGTGGGTCAATATGACACAAAAATGAGGAGGAGCTTTTCTACAAATGTTTGCATCTCCACAGGGAGGCTTGCCTCATACATTGAAATCCTGGCCTTAGGGTGACTTTGGGTGTTACTGCATGCATGGAGGAGCAGTGAGTGACTTCAGGCACTCTGCCCTTTTTTGACATATCCAAAATGTTACTTACATATCTCCCTGTGTGGCAACTTGTGCAAGGTATCCCTACATTTGGAGCACTCAAATGCCATTATGGGAGAAGCATAAATTTCACCTGAGAGACTGCAAACAAGTACAGGCAGCAAAAAGTTCAAATCCACTGTAGTCAACAAAGAGCATCCTCTTAATGACCAACCACTTAATGACCCAATGGACCCAATGATGAAATTCCGTGAAGGGTCCTTGGGATGTGCTCCTCATTTCTAGAACCCTTTTCTTCCCCATCCTAATCTATTTTCCATGCTTCCAAGAAATGTGGAAAGAGAACATATGGCTTGCACATTCTCTGTTGGAGGCAAAGCATCTGAGTTCAACTGTAATATATTTAGACTGCTATCCAGGGATGGGCTCCTCAAATCCATCCTAGTATCAAGCTCTTCCTGAACCAACATAGATTTACCTTCCTGGACCCAACACCGCAAAAGTTTCTTTCTGCCAGCTTATCCCTATTCAGAAGTACTGCATCCTCATACCTTCCTCCAGTTATCTTCTTGGAGGTGGGTGTGTCATTTCTCAATTGTACTAGCACTGCTAAATAAGTGTTGGTAGGAGGATCAGCTTACTTTTGATGTGTATTATATACAGTGCCTTGCAAAAGTAATCAGACCCCTGACCAATGCTCTCATATTACTATTACAAATGGTACATTGTAATTTCGTTCTGTGTGATATTTTATTTTGAAACACTGAAGCTCAAAATCAATTATTGTAAGGTAACATTGGTTTTATGTTGGGAAAAGTTTGTAAGAAATATAAAAAACTGAAACTTGTTGCTTGCATAAGTATTCAACCCCTGTGCTGTGGAAGCTCTCAGTGTACACAGATGAAAAAGCATCACTTTGATGGCTGGGAGTGGAGTAATGGTGCACCAGTCAACCATATCAAGAGCTCTGCATAACACTGGCCTGTATGGGAGGGTGGCAAGAAAGAAGCCGTTACTCAAAAAGTACCATCTGAAAGCACATCTGGAGTTTGCCAGAAAGCATGAGAGTGCCCCAGCTGCAATGTGGGAAAAGGTTTTGTGGTCAGATGAGACCAAGATAGAGCTTTTTGGCCAAAACTCAAAGTGCTCTGTGTGGTGGAAACCTAACACTACCCATGCCTTAAGACACACCATCCCTACATTGAAATATGATGGTGGCAGCATCATGCTGTGGGGATGCTTCTCATCAGCAGGGACTATGCATCTTGTTAAAATTGAAGGAAGAATGAATGGAGCACAATACAGGGAAATTCACTTTTCAGCAGGACAGTGATCCCAAGCACAAGGCCAAAGCAACATTGGAATGGCTCAAGAACAAAAAGATGAATGTCCTACAGTGGCCCAGTCAAAGTCTTGAGCTCAATCCCATTGAGAATTTGTGGCACTCTTCGAAAATTGCGGTCCACCAGCAATGTCTAACCAACCTAATGACCTGGATCGAATATGCCAAGAAGAATGGGCCCAACTCCCCTCGACACTGTGTGCAAAGCTGGTGCATACCTACCCCAAAAGTCTTAAAGCTGTTATTGCAGCAAAAGACTTAAAGCTGTTATTGCAGCTGTTATTGCTCTACCAAATATTAATATGTTGGGGTTGAATACTTATGTAAGCAACATGTTTCAGTTTTTTATGTTTCTTACAACCATTTCCCAGCATAAAACCAATGTCACCTTACAATAATTGATTTTGAGTTTCAGTGTTTCAAAATAAAATATCACACAGAATGAAATGACAATGTACCATTTGTAATTCAGTAATATGAGAGCACTGGTCAGGGGTCTGATTACTTTTGCAAGGCACTGTATATAATATATACCAAGACTCTAAACAGAAGGGCTGTAGCTTGGTGGCAGAGCATCTGTTTTGCATGTAGAAGTTCCCCAGGTCCAATCCTCAGCATCACTAGGTAGGGCAGCAAGGGACTTTTGTCTGAAATCCTGGAGAGCCACTATCGTTCAGCGTACATGATACTGAGCTAGATGGAGTGACGGCCTGCTGTAAGGCAGCTTCCTATGTCTCAGTATTACCAATGTTGCCAATCATGGGCCCTGACCTTTGGGTTATAAATCTAAATGGATAAATATTTCTCCCCTACAGTCTCTTGTCCACTTCAGTCCCACTGGAAAACCCGAATCATGAAATCTGCTCAGAGCAGCTTGATGTTTGACAGAGACAATAGCTTACCCCGGACAGTTTTTATAATGCCTGAAAGCAGCTTTGAAAGAAACTCCTTGGTATGTTAGCTAATATTTATGTACTATAAAGCCAAGAAAAGCAAGGACTGGCATTGCTATTGCTAAGCAAGCCACCTGGAGTGTGTCATGTGACTGCTTTCTGAGCTCTGTCTCTTTCCAGAAACAGAGATCACTGTGTCCCAGATAATCTGTAAATAACCCATGATTTGTTCCCATTCATGGATAGGAATATGAAATGACCCACCCCTTCCATACCCAAACTTTGCTGGCTTCTTTTTTACGGCTACCAGGCAAATATTTACACTGGTAGATGGGTCTCAGGCAATTAGGATATATTCATTGTTTTGGTTAACTTTTATTGCTTTGTGTGGTGGAAACCAACAGAACTTAGGATAGAAACACACTCACTGTTCTGCTGGTTCCAGTGCGTCTCCACCTCTCTCTTCTGAAAATGGGGGCACGCAAAGCTAGTCAAATCCCACCCCTTTTTATTGTAAAACCTGGTGGGAGCAGCTTGAGTGGGGTTTTTTAATCGGCTTCAAAGAGATTTCCCAACTGATCGACAGATCAACCCATCCCCCCTCCAGGTGTGGCTAATAGAAACGCTTTGGTCTGGTGACTAGTAGGTTTACAGCCTATATCTCAAGCCACTTAATCTTTGGTGATCACAGATGTAACCTGCTTCAAAACAGTTACTCATCAGTGGCTAAAGACCATTAAGGTCTGCATAACTGCACTTGGGTATGTCTCTCCAGATTATGCTGCAATTGTTTGGAATAGGACCAGCCAGCAAAAGTGAGCTGTCATCATGTCAGTGGGCTCTGGTGGTTGGAGTCCCTGGCCGTGGGACCAAGCAGCTCTGGTTGCCTAGGCCTAGCCACCCTTTGAATTTCCCATCAGGCCCATAGCAGAGTTGGGGAACCCTTTTTCAGCCTGAGAGACACAATCACTTCTGGGCAACCTCCCGGGGCCACTTGCCAGTACCAGGTGAGGCCAGAGGCAAAAGTGAGTGGTGGAACAAATATAAATTTCACCTTGGACGCTAGGCTGATTTCTACATACTTACACATGCCCTCTCTCTGTCCTCCATCCAGACAAGCAAGAGGCATTAGCAGAGTTCAAGGAGGCAGGCAAAACACTCAAGGAGGTCATGAAGCAAAGCCAGTGAGGGATGTGGCTGTGGAGAGTACCCAGGGCCACATAGAGAGGGCTGGAGAGCTGCATTTGGCTCTCCCACCCCTTCCCCCAGAGTGATGCTAGATGAGGGGCGTTGTAGGAAATTCGGGGGGGGGGCTAGATCAAATTGCCTG
Organism: Rhineura floridana; assembly: GCF_030035675.1. Lineage (NCBI taxonomy): Eukaryota > Metazoa > Chordata > Lepidosauria > Squamata > Rhineuridae > Rhineura > Rhineura floridana. The sequence continues at coordinate 173,041,947 of NC_084482.1, read as the reverse complement.
GAACTGCTTGGAAGTGCTGAGTTAGAAAAAAAAAGGTCTGGCTCAAAGCAAGCATCAGCTGTGGACCTTGCCGGCACGCTCTACGGCTGCCGAGTGTGGATGCTGGTCCTGTTAAGTCTGCAGCAAGTTTAGTATCTCATCTAGTTAGTATGCAAATTCCTTTGTGTTACTCTTGCCAAATTTAGGTACTTCTGTTTCTTTTCTTCATTGACATTTTCACACTTCCTGAAACTAACCTCCAGTCAAGCCAGCACAAAAGTTCCAGAAACCTGTTCTGTGATTGTGTAAACATCTGACTCATCACGAAGAAAAGCAGTTGCCTCAGGCAGCAGGTTCCACAGGGAATGCTATTTTTCTGTCTCCAGTCCCCAAGTCTCTGTGTCTTTTTTTTTTAAGTGCAAAAATGTCTGTGTGCCAAACCAATGCAAAGTGAGATGGACATTGATTTAGTGCCAGTAATGTACTAGGTGTGGTACAAAATGCCAAGCTATCTTGATCTGGACCAGAGAGGATTTACAATGTAAGGATTTACCATCCTTAGCACACCCAGCAGCTGAGCTGGCTAGGGCTGATGGGAGCTGTGGTCCAAAATATTTGGAGGACATGACCAGACTGGGAAAGGATCCACTATGGATTAAGTGCCAATGAATGCAACAGGAGTGACTTCTGAAGAAATGTAGGTTTGGGTTTTTGAATGACGCAGATGAGATTAGCTGGTAAAAGAAGATGCAGAAAAGGTGAAGCTGTAATGTTTCAGTATTTTGTGAATGATTAAAAGGAAGAAAAAGAGATAACTTGACAGACAAAGGCACACATGAAATAAAGGATTTGGATGTGTGATGTCACCAATAATCTGATGATACCCAGTAATATCTCTCTTTCTCCTTAAATCCTGGTGAAGTCATGGATTCCCTGAATTAAAGGTGCAAGTTTAAGAAGGAAAGCAGATGAATCTGGGTAAAGGAGGATTGAGGCCAACAACGGTAGATGAGAATGTTGATCAGGGCTGTAAGGAAGCAGTGATTTCCATCACCTCTGTCCCTTCAATCAGCGCTGTTTCTGTTCCTCTACAGTTCGACTTCTGCTGAAACCTGTTATTCATCTGGCTATGGCTTACGGACTTTAAAAAAAAAAGTAGTGAATTAGGGTTGCCAGGTCCATGGCCTGAGACTGATCCTGTATCTTTAGGAGAACAGAAGGTCAGCCAAGTGCAGGTGTTCTTGCAACTCTGTAATGAGAAAAACCACAAGGTGGAATTCTCCCTTCCCCCTCCACAACTTTTAAAGATACAGAAGACCTTTTGGAGGCTGGGCCTGGCAACCAAGAGGTCTTCTGTATCTTTAAAAGTTGTGCAGGGGGAAGGGAGAATTCCACCTTGTGGTTTTTCTCATTACAGAGTTGCATGAACACCTGAACTTGGCTGACTTTCTCTTTTCCTAAAGATATAGGATCAGTCTCAGGCCAAGAACCTGGCAACCCTATAGTGAATACTGCTTGCATGATTTCCGTTTCTGACTTTGGGCAAACATATAAATTGTAGTATTAATATAACCAGGGTTTAAATCTATGGAGCTGGAAGTTTATGAGCAGGGAATTATGCAGAGAAGGGGAGAAGTACCTCACTAATCCCTGGATGTCTGCCATGATGAAGGAGAAAGTGACATGCACACTAAAGCTGTGTTTGGAGCAAAGCTGCCTAGAAATCCAATTTCAGTTTTTCTGCACTCTCCAAAAATCAATAGTGCAGATCTACACTATACAAGTGTATCAGCTTTATACCAGTTTCTAAAGGTTACCCCAAAAGAATGGTGAAACATGCAGTTTGGTGAGGGTTCTGAGAAGTTTCTTTTACAGTGTCTACTCAGAGAAGTAAACTTCATACTCAGTTCAGAGGAATTTACTGCCCAGTAAGTGTGTATATAGGATTGCAGCCTCAGAGCTCCAGAGTTCTACTAGGTAGGGTTGCCAGGTTCTTGGCCTGAGACTGATCCTATATCTTTAGGAGAAGAGAAAGTCAGCCAAGTGCAGGTGTTCTTGCAACTCTGTAATGGGAAAAACCACAAGGTGGAATTCTCCCTTCTTCCTGCACAACTTTTAAAGATATAGAAGACCTCTTGGTTGCCAGGCCCAGCCTCCAAAAGGTCTTCTGTATCTTTAAAAGTTGTGGAGGGGGAAGGGAGAATTCCACCTTGTGGTTTTTCTCATTACAGAGTTGCAAGAACACCTGCACTTGGCTGACTTTCTCTCCTAAAGATACAGGATCAGTCTCAGGCCATGGACCTGGCAACCCTACGACTAGGGCTATACAAATTTCAGGTTACATCTAGGACTGCTGGGGAAAAAACTGACATGTACACACACACTCACTTTGGCTGATCCCCCATTTTAAAAAATATAAAATCCAGCAATTACCCCATCTGTAGCCTGAGGTGAATCACACGGATTTCTTTTTAGGTGGAGAACAGGAGTAAAACAGGGCATTTTTTTACATAAATTGTTAAGGCATTGGTCCAATGGATGTTGGAATTCGAAATTATGGACCAACATGGATTCCTTTGCTCTTTATTAAACCAGCAGGCTGTGATGTAGACACGCCCTTAGTCTTAATTCCAGCAGACAAGAGTAAGTATGTTGCTTCTTTAGCAGGAGAACATCAGAAAAAAAATTCCTGTTAGAGCAGTATGACAATGGAACCAATTCCTAGGGAGGTGGTGGGGTCTCCAACACTGGAAGCATTCAAGAGGCAACTGGACAGCCACCTGTCAAGAATGCTTTAAGCTGGATTCCTGCACTGAGCAGGGGGTTGGACTCGATGGCTTTATAGCAGCCTTTCCCAACCAGTGTGCCTCCAGATGTTGTTGGACCACAACTCCCATCAGCCTCAGCCAGCATTGCCAATGGTCAGGAAAGATAGGAATTGTGGTCCAACAACATCTGGAGGCACACTGGTTGGGAAAGGCTGCTTTATAGGCCCCTCCAAACTCTACTGATCTGTGATTCTATTATTCATTCTGAATTACATTTTGAGATTTGGGAAGGGCTGAGGAACCATTCTAAGTAAAAAATTTCTTCGTAGGCTGATGAATAGCCAGCGTCAATGCGTTAAAATCCCCCCTCAAGCCATGTGAATATGTGTGCTTTATAAATATCACAGAAAGGAGTTGTTTGCTCTGCTGCTTACTAGGGATGGCATTACACAACACTTGTTTAAAAAAAAAATCTCCAAAGGTCAGTGTGCTATAAGCTGCTCTCCCCACTCCCCCAAATGTTAACAAGACATTGACAGACAGTAGTACCTGCTCTATGAAATTTTCTGTGGTCAGGGATAAGTGGTCTATTGTAAGAAGCAATGAATCAACTAAACTGCATAAGCTGGGGATTTTAGGATGAAGGATGTTTGTTTATGACTGGCTGACCAGTTTGGTATTTCTCCCAGTTACCCTTAAAGCATTTATTAGGAGGAGGAGAACTGCTTATTTATGGATCCTAAAACCTTTTCGACACTGAATGGCTTCTTAGTGGCTGGTGAGAGGGAGAGAGATATCTTGGCATTTCAGATCATTTGGATTCATTGCTGGGTCATCACCCATTCGTAAAGCACTTACACCCTTTAAATACAAACAGCAGACACACTTCAACGAATTGCCCTCCCAAGAATACTCAAGCTACAGAATAAACGAACTGAACCCTCTATAATGCCAGAGACTTTATGTCAGCAGAGGGCTGAGGATGCTTGTGGAAATCTGTGGGGAAATTCATGTTCTTCGGAGCCTTTTAAAAATGGTTGGAATATGTATGGAATATGTATGCATCTGTACATGACTATCTTTGGATTATTTGGGGACATCTTCTAAAGAGGTTTGGACCCATTTGCTGCCTGAGGTGAATTGACAAATGATACACACATCCCACACACAAGTCAAAGTCCATAGTAACCTAGGACAGCCAAGTTATTTTGGCATTTGAGACAGAAAAGTCCCACAAGTACTTTTCCTGCTCTCTGGCAATAAAAATACAACTGTAAGAAAACAAATATCAATTCACTGATAAACAAACAATCTTGCTGCAGATATTTCTATCAAACTTTCAAAAGCAGGAAGATTCGGCAGCTATAGTGATATTGTACTGCCCTACAAATTTGTCAAAATCAAATACAATTTGGGTTGGCCTTTCACAGTCCAGTCCACTTCCTGTGTGGCTTGGAAGAATTTGGTAACATGTGCCTCTGAGCATATGATGAGTAGTGTCAGGAATGCATCCGATGGAGAATTACATTTTTTGTATGTTTATTGGTGATGTTCTTACTTCACTTATTTCAGTTACTACTGTTTCTGCAGAGAATCTAACGTAGAAAATTATACTGTCTATCTCTTATTATTCATCCTAGAAATCTGTGTCAAATTTATTTTTATTGAATTCAAAACCTTTTTATTGCTCAATGTCATATCATGGTGAAACAGCCTTTTGTGTTTGAAACTAGAGGTTATATTCTATTTCTATTTTGGGTGCATTAACAGTTAAATCTGAAACTGCAGCAAAGTTGTTTGCAAGAAGAAATGAAACACACCCCTCTTACCACAAGACAAGTGGGTTGATAATCCTTCTTTCTAATGTAGCTGCGCCTATTTGACTAACCAGGCAGAATGTGGATGGGAAGATGCATTCAAATGTACATTTTGAAAGTAGCGCAGTACAGATGGGTAACAATCATGTTCAGGGGCATATAGGGAAGGGAAGGAATTTGGTTCATTCAGTTCACATTTTTAATTTGTGCTTCTTGAAACAACACATGAACTAAAATACAGCTATCCTTCTAAATCTGAACTTCTCTGAATTTTCCGATGCAGTTCTCCAACCAAAAAGTGTTTTCAAAAATACATATATTAGGAGAAAGTGTACATAAAAAATTATATATTAGTGACAATGCCATACAAAAATGCAGTATATTTGGGGAAACTGCTTGCAAATATGTGTTGTGTTAGGAGAAATGTGCACTAAAATGATGAAGAATTTTTGTGAGGGCTTCTTTCTGAAAAATTGCAAAGTGATGCAGAACTGTGGTGAACTGAAGAATGGAAAAATGAGAAACTGAGAGAAACTGAAATGGTCAGATCCATCCACCCTTTGGGGCATATATGAATGCTGATGTCATCCATAGTGTCTTCCTTTTATTAGGATGTGCACCAAATACACCTCCATATTAGTCTCAAACAGCCACGTGTAATTATGCATAACGAGAGCTGGATCAGGATGAACTTTTCGTAGTGCAGTGCTGGCAAACAATGGAACTGCTGCCAAAGAAAGAGACTAGGCCCCAGTCACCTGGGCAACAAGCATGCATTCCCTTTCCCATACCCACCCCCTGCCCTGAACAAGCAGGAAGGACAATGGCTGTCAACAGGCAGGAAAAACTGCAAAAGAGGAAAGGTAATTCTATTGTCCTGCAAATATTTTCATGTCTCCTAAAATGGCATCTTTCTCAATGAAAATCAAAGCAAATGAAAATTCAGCAGAGAGCAACTTATGTGTCTGTTCATTGCCACCGGTTCCAGAATCTCAGGACAAGTTTGTTAACTAGTCTGCGCTAAACTGTTACCAAGCACGGCTGAGTTGGAATAATGAGCAGCCAAAAAGAAAAAAATACCTGAAGAGGCAAATATTTGCTTGGCCTCTTGTAAGTGTGCTTCTACAGGTCTTTAGTCTTCTTTGGGGAGACTCCTTTTGTTTATGTGTGTGGTTGTTCTAGTTTGAAAAATAAAGCAACTAAGAAGAGACATGCTAGAGGTTTATAAAATCCTGAATTGTATAGAGATAGCATATAGAAAGGGATTTTTCTTCTACTGTCATAGAGACAGACTATAACTAAATTATAACATTAACCATTACAAGATGCCATGATGGCCAGCCACCAGCTTTGAAGGCTTTAGAAGAAGACTAAACAAATGTATGAAGAAGGGGTCTATCAAATGCATTTAGCTATCATAGCTAAGTAGCACCTCCAAATCCAGAGGCAACATACTTTTGTGTAGTAGTTCTTGCTGGGGAAGAATGTTGGGAGAGGGCTATGGCCCTCATGTCCTGCTTGTAACCTTCTTGGAAGCTTCTGGTTGGTCACTGTTGGAAACAGGATGCTGAATTCGATGGACCATTGGCAGGGCCAGTGCCAAAGGGTGGCCAGGTTGGGCCCTGGCTGAGGGCCCTGTGGCCCACAGGGGCCCTTGAGTTAGGGCCGGAGAGTAGTGCTCCCCTTCCATAAACCACAGCAGGCTCCCTGCCATGGATCACAGGGAGGGAGCTTCCAGGTCGCTCACCCATTCGCTCACTCCATCTACCTCTCTCTCCTGTTTCTTGCTGCTGTGTGCACTGAGCTCACAGGGCTGCCATCAACCAAGATGGCAGAGGAGGCTTCTTTAAGGGGCTGATGCCCCTACCACCATCTTGGTTGATGGCAGGCATGGGCGCACATGCACGTAGCATGCCTGCGTGCCATCAACCAAGATGGCGGCAAAGGCATCAGCCTTTAGGGAAACCTCTTAGCTGATGGTAGGCTTACGCCCGCAGCTCAACAGGCCCTGGCATGTCTGGTGCTGGCCCTGGCAACCAGTATTTTCCTCAAGGGAGAGGTAGGCGGAGCATGTTGCAGGCAGTCATCATGGGCCTGCACAGCAGTGGGGAGGTGCCTGGGAGCTCCCTCCTGTGATCTGCGCCACACATCGTGGAAGGGAGCTCTACCTACTCGCCCTAAGGAGGGGCCCTTCAGGGAAAGGTAGGTGGGAAGTGTGTGCATGCATGCATGTGCCGGGGACCAGGGCAGGCTGGTGCCCAAGGGTCTGGCATGCCTGGCACCGGCCCTGAACATTGGTCTTATCCACAGAGCTCCCCTTACATTGTTAACCACCCCAGTGGCTCAGAACTGCCACTGCCCAAGAAAACGTCAGTAATGCAGTTTTCTGCATAGAGACTCCATATGCTTGTTTAACCATGTGATGTGCACAACTCATACAGCATCAAAGCACAGTCCAGCCCGCCCACCCACCTACTTCCTTATCCTTTTGCACAGCAAATGAGGGGGATCCCAGACTGTGATGCAATCCACACATGGGGACTGCATGAGAACTCCACTCTAAATATTGTACCTTCTTTTTCAAAGTGTGAACCAGAACACAAGGACTTCCTCTGTGGAAGGATACAGTATTGAGAGGGACTGAAATCTGAATATATCATTGTAGCTAACAGCAGCAGATTGAACAGGTTTTGACATTTACATGGGATCCCCCCCCCGACTCAGCTTATGGCAATAATCAGTCTTACTGGATTGGGTGCTAGGGTCATGAATTTAAAATCCTTAACTGGGACTAACCAGCCAGATCTCAAGCATGCAGTTCACCTATGCAATTTTGTGTCAATGATAGGAAGGAAATTATCTACAAATAATGAGCAAGGGCTGTAGTGATGTGACATGTGCTTGAGGCATTCAGGCATTGTTTACTTGCCAGGGTTTGAACAGTTAGCAATTGGGAGCCATAAATTAAGAGCATGGCAGGCCATGTAACCTACCAAAAAGGAATTCTTGTGAAAACCAAAATTCTTGGTAATGTAAAATCAAAGGGCCCATCAGTCTGGTTTAGATATTCTAAAGGATATTTGCCACCTGTTGCTCTTCAAGGACTTGGCCCAGGTTTGGGGAACCTTTGGCCCTCCAGATGTTGCCAAACTATAACTCCCAACTTCTCTGGCCATTGGTCATGCTCGTTGGGGTTGATGGGAGTTGTAGTTCAGCATCATATGAAGGGCCAAAGGTTCCCCATCCCTGACTTAGCCATTTCCTGTGGCTTGTCAAAGTCCTACATTTTGTACCGGGAAATGACATATAGACATGCCATGCCAATAGTGAAGGAAGTTTGCATGTGAGAGCTGCCACTGTACTCAGAAGCAGCAATTAGGAAAGGAACCTGGATCAGCTTCCTAATCCCATGGGTTTTAGAAGGAGAAAGCAGGAATGTTTAGACATGTGTAACTTTCAAGAGGTACATGGCACACACATGGACAAAATGTGCACACTTGTGTGTATCATATGCATGTTTATGCACACAAAATTAATATTACATATATGTACATAATGAGAAGTTTCCCTTGAGGTCTTTGACCTCTGATTTTAACTTCCATTTTTCACTTTGCTTGAGTCATCGGGAGCTATCTGGAACTGCCAGCCTTTTGGGGCTCGGAGGCACATTTACAAATATGAGAAACAGTCATGGGCACTTCCACAAAATGGCCACTGCAGGACCCTTGCAAGTAATGAAATGGCTGTTGTGGGGGAACTGCATAGTCACAAAAGGACAAGTAGCTTGGTCAAAGGAGTACAAGACAGAGGGTGGGTCTGAGCCTCAAATACCAAATCACCATTTCCCCCCTAAAAAGCACAATAAAATACTCATTCACAAGCTTCCAAATAACACATCAACCACCCAGCACTGAAGTAACCACACAACACAAACTATCCACCACACACTGACGCAACCACACATGCATGCACACACACAAACCAGCAACTCCACACTGCAATCAGACAGAAGACAAAACACTCCATTGCTCAACACTGCCCGCTGCCAATCCCCACCAGGAAAACTGCTGATGTTCACACACACTCACAGAACACAGATAAAGCCTCTGTCTCCAATTTCCATTGCAACCAAAAGACCCAATTGAAGTGAATGGGACTTTTTTTTTTGCAATGGAAATTGCAGATGTGGACCCCTGATCTGGATTGAGACTCTAGAGCAGGGGCAGGAAAGATCTGGATCAGGGTTCTGTGCCTGAAATGTCCAGTGCAAAAGAGGCCCCAGTCAGTTCTATGGGACTTTTTTTTGCAATGCAAATTACCAGGGAGGTGGGCCTCATCCAGATTGGAACCACAGTTGAGGGCAAAGGGTTCAAGCTCCCCTATCGCTCACACTAGGGTCCTGATGCTCCTCAGCCTTGCCACACTAACAGGTTTTGAAAAAGATTCCTCTCAGCCCCTGTAGCTTCTCCTTTCTCTCCATGTCACTTTCCCCTGCACCCCAGAACACTCTCCACTCCACTCCCTTTCCATTTACCAGACAGGGGGCTCTCTCTTCTTTTCTTTTCCTTTGTGTGATAATTGGTACTGCTCAGGCTCCAGCAGCCTCAGATGCATTCTGGGGAAAGGAAGGGAAGACACTGGGTCAGGGCTGGTTCCAAAGGGCAGCCAGGTTGGGCACTGGCCCGAGGGCCCCGCAGCTACAGGAGCCCCTGGGGGGCCCCTGAGGGGCCCTCCGCTCCCCTTCCACGATCTGTGGCACGAGCCGCGCCATGGATAGCAAGACAAGAGCTTCCGAGCCACCCACCGCCGCACGCCACCCACCACCATTCCCCTGCTTCACCTACCTTTCTCTGCTGTTCTTTGCGGCTGCGCGCACTGCACGCACAGGGTTGCCAGCAATCAAGATGGCACCTGAGGTTTCCGTAAGGGACTGAAGCCTCTGCCGCCATCTTGGTTGATGGCAGCAATGCGTTCCTAACATACATGGGGGTGGTGATGCAGAAATACCCACAGAAGGGCTCAGTACTGGTTAAATACCTCAACATCATATATCGAGGTTACTCTGAGTTCCAAGGGGCCGCCTGGCTCGCCTATGATCAGGTGTTCCATATGCAGGCGGCCTTTGATGCTTCCCTCCCCTGGGACAAAAAGGAGGCTGACCTGTGGCTGTAGTTTATGTCGCATTCCAAACCCATGGCCGGCAACAGGACAGACAGCGGCCACCTCTTAGCTCGGCAGGTAGCAGCAGCTCCTTCCCATGAGTCAGTGGGTTCAATCCCGCCTGCTTTGCTGGGAGTTCAGCTCCCAGGGATCCTGTGGTTGGAGCCTCTGCAGATTCCATCATGAGTGCGCGATATGCAGGGGCCCCCACAACTGCACAGGCTGCCCCAGGGGCTGGCCCTTCAGGGATTGGAGCAGGGACACCACCGGCCCAAGAAAGCCGGGGGCTGCTGGTGCAGCTCAAGGTAAAGGGCCCCAGCCCAGTTAAGCTTGCAGAGCTCCAACACCTGCTCAGTCAGTACCCACTAGTCCAAGATGCACAGTTTTTGCGGGAAGGCTTCTCAATGGGTTTTAGGATCCCCTACGAGGGTCCCAGGCTGGCATTTATGTCCCACAATCTTAAGTCATTGGGGGGTATGGAATTGGTTGTGCAGGAAAAAATAGACAAGGAAATTAAGGCAGGCAGAGTGTTGGGCCCCTTCCCGAGGCCACCCATCCCCTCCCTCAGAGTTTCTCTGCTGGGCCTCGTCCCCAAGAAGGCGCCAGGCAAATTCTGCCTAATACACGACCTATCTTTCCCTCGTGGTGAGTCAGTCAATGACTTCATCCCACCAGACCTATGTTCTGTCTGCTACACACCATTTGACTCTGCAGTGCAGATGATTAGGGACTGTGGGATTGGGGCCCTCATGGGATAGTGCGACATCAAGTCAGCCTTCCGTCTCCTCCCTGTTCACCCATGGGACTTTGAACTGTTGGGCTTTACTTTCAAGGGCGAATATTATGTGGATGGGGCATTGCCTATGGGCTGCTCAATTTCATGTTCGGTCTTTGAACGCTTCAGTTCTTTCCTGGAGTGGGCGGTCAGGGGTTGGGCAGGCCTGCAATCAGTGGTGCACTATTTGGCAGTGGTGCATGTAGGGCCTTTATGGCCCATTTCGCAGTGCTAGCAAGTGAGCTCGGGTCCCCCTCGCAGCTGAGAAAACCAAGGGCCCATCCACTGCTCTCACTTTTCTGGGCATTGAGATTGACACCGTGGCCCAGTGCTATAGACTCCCGCAGGATAAACTGGCGGCCGTTAGCGAAAAAATCTCCAAAGTCATTGGGTCCAAGAAGGTGAAATTGTACACTCTTCAGGTGCTGACTGGCCATATGAACTTTGCGTGTAGGGTGGTAGCGCCTGGGCGCACATTTCTGCAATGCATATATGACACCATGTTGGGCTTATCCCAACCACAACACCACACGTGGGTCACAGCTGCTCTTAGAGCCGACCTGGCAGTGTGGTCTACCTTTTTGTTGTTATTTTGACAGGCCGCGGGAAGGGAATGAAGCAGGCGCGAATCCTACTCTGTGGCCACAGAATGGTTTTCTGGGCGGGCCATGGAACGGCGAGCTCTCACTTTGGGACGCAGCTGGGGCTCAGTCAATGGGCCTCAGTGCAGTGGCTCTGCCACAAAGAGATGCGCTGGGATGGGCTCCTTCCCACTTTGTTCCAGCCAGCTGTGGAGCGGGCGGTACCCCAGTTGCTGGTCATCCACCTGGGGAGTTATGACTTGGGCCTGTTGAAGGGCAAGGCCTTGATTGAGCAGGTGTGTGGTGACCTCCAGCCATTGCACATCGTTGGCAGGGGGTGCACATGGTATGGTGTGACATCCTGCCATGCAGGAGATGGAACTGCACTGGTGACCCATGGGGGATGGACAGGGCCTGCAAAAAGGTGAACAGGCAAATCCAGAGGGCCCTGATGGACTCTGGGGGTTCGGTGATTCACCACCCAGAGATTAGACATGACATGGTGGAGCTGTTTCGGCCAGACGGCGTGCATCTGACGAATGTGGGCAACAATATCCTTCTGATGGACCTGCAGAAGGGCCTGCACAAGCTTCTTATTGGGTGTGGGGTAAAGGGAGACTAAGCAGAGGCTTATCCCCCTTCTGTGGCGAAGAAGTGCGGGAAAAGGTTCAAAGGGAAGGGCAGCTAGGTGACACCTTTAAGCACCTTTGGGGGTGATAGGCGGTCTGGAGGCCTGCAGCTCAGAGCTATACGGCCCAGGGCCAGAATACGGGCCGCCTTTGGGTACAACGTGCCTCATCCGCTCGGGGTTTCAGGGCCCCGAGGGGTGGTGACATGGGTTGGACCCTCTACACATCTTCAGGGTGTGGCCTGAGCTGGGGCCTGGCACAGGGCAGCCTCTGGCTCAGGCAGGGTTTGGTTGCCCTATAGCTGCAAGCAGGCTTTGCCTGGATCATCAGGATGCTCCCTCACTTAATTTTCCTTGGCAGGTTCATTATTCTAAATTCTGTTAATAAAGTGGCCCGTGTTTCAATCCAACGAACAGTGTTTGTGCTTTATTATTGGCAGTAGGCGGCAAATTAAATCTGGCTAAATCATGGAATCTTTTATTTCCTTAAAGACACCAATCCCTTCCCTGTGACAATCAAGATCTACGATTCCTTAGGCATTCAGTACAAAAAAAGTGATATGCACAGGCAGGAGAGAGCAATGCACAGCTGAAACTTTGCTTGCTCTTTCTGCTGCCGTCCCCACCCCACCCCAAATTGCCAAGCCATTGACCACTTTAAAAAAACAGGTTCTGTCTTGTGCAACAGTGATGATTAAAAAATATTATTATTATTACCTTAATGGCACACCTTTCCTCCAAGGAGCTCAAGGTGGCATCCAAACATGGTTCTCCCTCTCCCAGCTGATGAAGGCGGAAGCTGAAACATTTTGTTAATACAATAAAAACCTCTGTTTTGTTATTCACAATTACGTTCATATATTTTTAGGTGATTAACAGAATCCTTATAGGAATCCAGAGCAAGCTTGAGTGAAGTTCTGTTTGTTGCTTTCAAAACTGTCTATATATATATATATATATATAACAGTTGAAGGATTGTGAGTTTAGAAATGTTCAGTCCTTGGACTGTCACTGGGATAGGCAGTGTAAAACTTATATAGAACACACAGGGGAGGCAATCTCTCTCTCTCCTCCCCCCTTCCCTGAATGCAACATGAATGGGATAGGGGTGAGTAATGAATGAAAAAAAGCTCTGCAACAAGCAATGAGCAATTTAAAGAATAGTGTGGGCAGTCTACCAGAATAAAAATGGATGGGGAATACTTCCCTCTGTTTCCTTGTATCTCAAATGTACTCTCGCTCCTTGCACTGAATCAATGACATTGTTGGTCTGTGCCTATCATAGCCTTCATGCTAAATGCATGCAGAGGGGGTACCTCTTGGCTCCACTCCACTACCACCGGCCAGTGTTCAGTGGGGCAAGGTTTCGAGAGTCCAAAGGCAGCTCCCTTGCAAACCCCTTAATGAGAGGCAATGAGGAATAGATTGGGAAACAGTCCCTTCACCAAGCTGGTACCGTAGCAGGGCCTTAACATACACATCCACTGCCCACTCTTCCTGCAACAGTGACTGAATGCCAATTGGCCAAATCTCAAAGCTCTCCTCCCACCCTGAACTGATTCTGTAGTATGAATTAGGTGAAAAAAGATGTCTACCAGGGCCAATCAGAGGGACACCAAAAATTCCTACTTAGTCCTCCAAAAATCAACTGGCCAGTAATAAAAGGATGAGTGGGTGGGTTGCTGCACCTGCTGGAAAGAGGGCAATTGGGAGATGGAACCACCGTATAAAGGCTAGCCGCAGCCCACAGTGACTGGCCACATGCAATCAAATGTTGGGAGTATGTTGGCAAGCCCAGACCAAGTGCTCTCCATTCTAGTATCTGAATAGGGCAGGGTCAAATCTGTCTCTAATTCAAGGGACAGAGGAGCAGCATTCTGACTATCCTTTGCTAAGTTGCTGCATAACTGAGGACATAACGTGACAGGGTTGCAGAGGCTACCAATATAAACCAATCTGCTTGCTACAAAGAAAAACAATCCCCCTACCCCCTAGTCAATAGCCAACTTAATAAAATAGGGGAAGAAATCTCCTTCCAAACTGCTTGCACAGACTGCTTGTACGTTTTCTCCTTAATAATACTGTACTGCAAGCAGAGACCACTGAACCTCTTCCTTAGCACACTGGGTCATAGCATTTTCTCCATGTATACAGAATCAGTGTACTCTGCACACATTAAAGGGCACTACTGCAAAGTGAAGTGAACAGAGAAAGGCAAAGTTCATAATTTCTAGCCTTTATGAGTGTTGATCAACTGACATTGCCAGTTAAATATAAGAGCCAGGGTCCAAAAAAGGGGCTTGTAGACATGGAAGGGAATTGTGTGCGGCTACAGTATAGCACAGTGGGGAGGAGAGCCTGGCTGGGAGGCCAGAGTCTGTGAGTTCAAATCCCCGCTCGTGTCTCCTGGGTGTAAAGGGCCAGCTAAAGATCACCCCCACAGTGAGTGGCTCAGGGGTTACGTGTCCCACCACTAGGGTTGCCATATTGCCCGGATAGCCGGGTTTTACCCGGATTCTATGCATGCCACCCGGTGCCCGGCTAGCCCCTTACGTGGCCCGGATTCTCAGCTTTAATTAAAAAAAAAAGTTTCTAGGTGGTCCGGTTCTCGAGATATACATAAAAACGTCAGCCACCCCCCTCGACTGTTAAATCTTTCTTTAAGCAGTACTGTACTATAGCACTTTGTAGCTTTAACCCCGCCCGTTCAGCATTGCAGCCAATCAGGGATTGTGTTTCAGTTTCATTGACCTCAGGCAGTGTCTAGAAAACAAAATGGTGGTTTCACACACACACACACACACACCCGTTTATCTGAAAATCTCATAAACTGGGTAAGTATATACATTTCAGTTTTTTTTCCTCTTGTGTGCAGGAGTCAGAGCTTGGGCAGTGTTTTGAAAACCTTCCCAATACTTGCTTTTTGTAAAAGCAATGCTAATCCCATATGCCCAAAGTAAATCCCATTTAATTCAATAGGACTTACTTTGAGTAGACATGTTATGAATGTGCTGAAAATCAATGGGACTTTGGGGTGAATGTAAAAAAGAATTATGTTTGTGTTCTAACTCTTTCTGTCTCCAGTCCAATTTTAAAGCAAGTAGACAGGGCTTACTTAGGTATTACAGTTTTTATTCTGTAGGAAAGTAATACTGATTTTTTTAAAACTAATACTGATTTTTCTGCAATGACCAACTGGTTTGACAATAAACTATTATATGGCCTGTATGTATTTATACATCTGCTGTGTGTGCGTGTGCGTGTATGGAGTCTTTCCAACAACCCTGTGAGGTAGGGTTGGAAACCAAGGCAGCTCACAAGAAATAAAGCCATTTAAAATCCAATGACCATAAAACAAGTATAAACAGTTGCAAAACAGCATAAAGTGGCATGATTCGGAATTTTGGGTTGTGTGAATGAAGTTGCTTATCACTTGAGGTTGCAGTTCTGTCCCTGTTTGAGCAAGCCCCACTGAATACGCTGGGACTTGCTTCTGAATAAATAAACCTAGGATTGCACTATAAATATCTTTAGAGTTTGTGTAAATAATAAATATATTTGATAGTCATGCTTATATACATATTTCTTCATTTATCATATTTTTGGTTTTTGGTTAGGAATCCTGACTGGTTGTGAGATGCTTAGTTTTTTGCCTTACTCATAGGAATTTTGTTGTGGTTGGTATGGTATTACATTTAGGAAAGTGTTACTGCGTTCTGTGGTTTTTTTTCCTATTTGCATTTCACTTATCTTTAACCCCACTCCGTTACAGCCATAGAAGCAACAGCAGCATATGCAAGATAATTAACTCCCATTAGTGATAAGAACAAGAATTTATAATTATTATTTCAATTAAAACAAGAGGCTTATCAATACTTTGAAGAGGACCAGATATTTATTTTCTTTCTGAGCCCAGGACTGGGTCTTTCATGATGTCCGGGGAGCAGGAGAGTAGTCGATAAGACAGACATCCTGGCATTGGTAATCTAATTAGCAAGGTATTTGTGGGGTTGTTGCACACTTCCAGGCCCAGTTTCATTTTGAGTATGGAGGTGGAACCTGTGTAGATGTGGTTGAGAAATTTTGAGTTAAGCAAAGCTCTGCTTTTATAAAACCTAAGAAACATACAGATACTTTGAATGTCTGAGTGCCTGCACCAGTGGAACACTGGAGGAACTTGTAAAACTTGCTGCAACAGTATTTAGAACTGAGCATGTGGTGTGAAAGACTCCTTTTCCTAACATTTTGGCTTGTTTTTCTCCACCCACCACATCTCTGAAATATATTGTATATGCTATGGTTAACCGTGCTGCTGCCCTGACTTACTTTATGTTTGTTGCTATTTTGTGTTTTTATTATGTTTTTATATTGATTGTGTATTTTTATTGTTTTTATTATATTTGTAAGCTGTGCTGAGCTCTGTTTTTAACAGCAAAAGAGCAGGATATAAATTCTCTTAATCAATCAATAAATACTCCATAGTGTTGGAAACTAGAGTCTAGGCATTTAAGGCTGAAAATGTTGCTTTAAAAAAAAGATTTCTCACATCTTTCCCCAGTTTTTGGTGGTAATTCCTAGGCACAAAAACAAAACAACTGGACAATCCAAATATTAATATGCAAATATTTGCATAATATGCAAATAACATGCAAATAATTTGCATAATATGCAAATTAACCTGCCCGGATTTGTGGAACTGGAATATGGCAACCCTACCCACCACCTGTGCAGCCGTGGGCAAGCTGCATAGTCCCAAGGAGCCCAGTTGCCCCCCACCTGGCAGTTGTGGGTGAGGAAGGGGCTGGCTTGTGCAGCTGTGGCAAGTTGAGTAGGTCCTAGGCAGTTGGGGAGGACTAACCTCAGAGGGAGGCAATGGTAAACCCCTTCTGAATAACGCTTACCATGAAAACCCTATGAATACACACACAAAAAAGTATTCATAGGGTTGCCATAAGTTGGAATCGACTTGAAGGCATATAACAACAACAGTTTTTCTACTTTTTTTCTGCCATCGCTGAAAAGCTTCTTTTGAATTTTAAAAACAGCTTGTCTCTTTTGCAGCAGGAAATAATGTTGATGAGAAAACAAAAGCAAAGTTCTGGTGAGGTTCTTTCTTGCATATGTATCTCTCATCTTTGGATATTGGCCAGTGGCCAATAACAACAACAACAAACCACTGAAGTTCCTATTTGTGTGTGTCTACAGATTAATGCTTTGGGGAATGGAGAGAGTTATTAAAAGCAAACTGATTTTACACTTTTGCACATTCGTTGCTTCTGCACAGACGTACCCCACTTTGCATTAATCTAGACTTGCATGCTGATATCTTTCACGAAGGCACAAATCCAAGTGGTATATGTTCATTTGGCTGCAGGCCCATGCTAGCTAACCAAGCCCAGAATATTAAAAGGGTGGAGAAAAACCAAACACACATAAAAAACAACACTGATTGAAATGTAACTTAAAACAATTAAAATGAATAATAAATTCTGGTCTACCAAGTCTTGTTATCAATTGGGGAATAATTATGCAGATATAAATTAAGCACTCCATAGGCTACAATTATGCACCAATAGGTGGCACTAGCAATTTTTACATTTTGCTCTAGCATTCTGCATTTGTATCCTTGCCATCCAATGCACAGAATCAGCAGATTATTATTTCTTAAAGAAAGAATTATTTATTTATTTATTTATTGGATTTCTAGACCGCCCGACTAGCAAAAGCTCTCTGGGCGGTGAACAACAAAAAATACAAATACATCTCATAAAAATTACATGATAATACTACAAAACATATAAATACAAAGATCAAAATTTCATAATAATTTCCTGTATAAAATTTAAGTTAAAAACGCCATAGAGAAGAGGTAGGTCTTAAGCTGGCGCCGAAAAGACAACAGCGTCGGCGCCATACACACCTCATCGGGGAGACTGTTCCAGAAAACCAGTGGGATACGGTTATCCCTGGATATAAACTATATCGGAAGGACAGGGAAGGACGTATTGGTGGTGGAGTCGCTCTATACGTGAAAGAAGGCATTGAAGCCAGCAAGCTCGAAACCCCAAAAGAGGCAGACTCCTCCACAGAATCGTTGTGGGTGATGATACCATGCCCCAGGAGGGACTTAATACTGGGAACGATCTATCGTCCCCCTGATCAAAATGCTAAGGGAGACCTTGAGATGAGATATGAAATTGAGGAAGCATCCAAACTAGGAAATGTGGTAGTAATGGGTGACTTCAACTACCCGGACATAGACTGGCCGCATATGTGTTCCAGTCATGAAAAAGAAGCAAAGTTTCTAGATATTCTAAATGACTATTCCCTAGACCAGTTGGTCATGGAACCGACCAGAGGGATGGCAACCCTGGACTTAATCCTCAGTGGGGACTGGGACCTGGTGCGAGATGTAAGTGTTGTTGAACCGATTGGGAGCAGTGACCACAGTGCTATTAAATTAAACATACATGTAACTGGCCAATTGCCAAGAAAATCCAACACAGTCACATTTGACTTCAAAAGAGGAAACTTCACAAAAATGAGGGGATTGGTAAAAAGAAAGCTGAAAAACAAAGTCCAGAGGGTCACATCACTCGAAAATGCTTGGAAGTTGTTTAAAAACACTATATTAGAAGGTCAACTGGAGTACATACCGCAGACCAGAAAAGGTACCGCCAGGGCCAAGAAGATGTCAGCATGGTTAACGAGCAAAGTCAAGGAAGCTCTTAGAGGCAAAAAGTCTTCGTTCAGAAAATGGAAGCCTTGTCCGAATGAAGAAAATAAAAAAGAACACAAACTCTGGCAAAAGAAATGCAAGAAGACAATAAGGGATGCTAAAAAAGAATTTGAGGAGCACATTGCTAAGAACATAAAAACCAACAACAAAAAATTCTATAAATACATTCAAAGCAGGAGACCATCTAGGGAGGCGATTGGACCCTTGGATTATAAGGGAGTCAAAGGTGTACTAAAGAACGATAAGGAGATTGCAGAGAAGCTAAATGAATTCTTTGCATCTGTCTTCACAGTGGAAGATATAGGGCAGATCCCTGAACCTGAACTAACATTTGCAGGAAGGGATTATGAGGAACTGAGACAAATAGTGGTAACGAGAGAGGAAGTTCTAGGCTTAATGGACAATATAAAAACTGACAAATCACCGGGCCCGGATGGCATCCACCGGAGAGTTCTCAAAGAACTCAAATGTGAAATTGCTGATCTGCTAACTAAAATATGTAAGTTGTCCCTCGGGTCCTCCTCCGTGCCTGAGGACTGGAAAGTGGCAAATGCCAAGTGGTAATGCCAATATTCAAAAAGGGATCCAGGGGGTATCCCGGAAATTACAGGCCAGTTAGCTTAATTTCTGTCCCTGGAAAACTGGTAGAAAGTATTATTAAAGCTAGATTAACTAAGCACATAGAAGAATAAGCCTTGCTGAAGCAGAGCCAGCATGGCTTCTGCAAGGGAAAGTCCTGTCTCAGTAACCTACTAGAATTCTTTGAGAGTGTCAACAAGCATATAGATAGAGGTGATCCAGTGGACATAGTGTACTTAGACTTTCAAAAAGCGTTTGACAAGGTACCTCACGAAAGACTTCTGAGGAAGCTTACCAGTCATGGAATAAGAGGAGAGGTCCTCTTGTGGATAAGGAATTGGTTAAGAAGCAGAAAGCAGAGAGTAGGAATAAACAGACAGTTCTCCCAATGGAGGGCTGTAGAAAGTGGAGTCCCTCAAGGATCGGTATTGGGACCTGTACTTTTCAACTTGTTCATTAATGACCTAGAATTAGGAGTGAGAAGTGAAGTGGCCAAGTTTGCTGACGACACTAAATTGTTCAGGGTTGTTAAAACA
Organism: Rhineura floridana; assembly: GCF_030035675.1. NCBI lineage: Eukaryota > Metazoa > Chordata > Lepidosauria > Squamata > Rhineuridae > Rhineura > Rhineura floridana. The sequence continues at coordinate 173,022,385 of NC_084482.1, read as the reverse complement.
AAAAGGGATTGCGAAGAGCTCCAAAAAGATCTCTCCAAACTGAGTGAATGGGCGGAAAAATGGCAAATGCAATTCAATATAAACAAGTGTAAAATTATGCATATTGGAGCAAAAAATCTTCATTTCACATATACGCTCATGGGGTCTGAACTGGCGGTGACTGACCAGGAGAGAGACCTCGGGGTTGTAGTGGACAGCACGATGAAAATGTTGACCCAGTGTGCGGCAGCTGTGAAAAAGGCAAATTCCATGCTAGCGATAATTAGGAAAGGTATTGAAAATAAAACAGCCGATATCATAATGCTGTTGTATAAATCTATGGTGCGGCCGCATTTGGAATACTGTGTACAATTCTGGTCACCTCATCTCAAAAAGGATATTATAGAGTTGGAAAAGGTTCAGAAGAGGGCAACCAGAATGATCAAGGGGATGGAGTGACTCCCTTACGAGGAAAGGTTGCAGCATTTGGGGCTTTTTAGTTTAGAGAAAAGGCGGGTCAGAGGAGACATGATAGAAGTGTATAAAATTATGCATGGCATTGAGAAAGTGGATAGAGAAAAGTTCTTCTCCCTCTCTCATAATACTAGAACTCGTGGACATTCAAAGAAGCTGAATGTTGGAAGATTCAGGACAGACAAAAGGAAGTACTTCTTTACTCAGCACATAGTTAAACTATGGAATTTGCTCCCACAAGATGCAGTAATGGCCACCAGCTTGGATGGCTTTAAAAGAAGATTAGACAAATTCATGGAGGACAGGGCTATCAATGGCTACTAGCCGTGATGGCTGTGCTCTGCCACCCTAGTCAGAGGCAGCATGCTTCTGAAAACCAGTTGCCGGAAGCCTCAGGAGGGGAGAGTGTTCTTGCACTCGGGTCCTGCTTGCGGGCTTCCCCCAGGCACCTGGTTGGCCACTGTGAGAACAGGATGCTGGACTAGATGGGCCACTGGCCTGATCCAGCAGGCTCTTCTTATGTTCTTATGTTCTTATGCCCAGCTTGCAACTCCATCCATACCCACCACAGCAATGCTCAATGGGTTTTTGACAGGTTGATGGCACCATAGTAGAAATGTGGCATGAGCTGTAATCTAGGCATATGAGGAAGCAAGTATACAATGCTTTACTAGAGGGTTGGGAAATCTGTGGCCCTCCAGATGTTTTCGTATTACAACTCTCATCAGCCCAAACTGGCATGGCCAATGATAAAGGACGATGAGAGCTGCAGTTCAGCAACATCTGGAGGGCCACAGGTTCCAGAGCTTGGAAGATTACTTTTAAAAAGTAATAAATTACAGTTACATGGCCCCAAAAAGTAGTAATTACTGTTACAATTACAATCGCTCTGAAAGTAACTGATTACTTTACTTTTCCTTCAAAGTAATCGCTACAATTACATTTCAGTTACTTTAAAAAAAACCACCTACAAGGTGCTGGCCTTGGCTGCTGCACATCTAAGTAGCCTAAAACAACATTAAAAATAAACACACATACAGAGGTAGTAGAATAATTATTTTTATTCATAAGATAGCAATGGTGGTCTCTCCTCTGGTAAGGGTGGTAGGGAGGGAGGCTGAGGCCACTATTCAGATCTTTGCACGTCAAACCAAGTGCAAACTCCTCCCCACTCAGACAGAGCATAATCTCTCTCACTTAACCACCTCCCGGACCCTGCCCTGCCACCAACTAAGGGACAATCAATCCAGCAAACATTTTCCCCTGAGATGCAAAAAAGTTAAAATACTGCAAATGCAGCACAGTAGCCAGAGAGGGTGGTGGAGGCCACTTTGTGTGCCAAGTGCAAACACAGTATTCACACACACACACACACTTTGTCATATTTCACCTCCACAGTTCTTTATCTCCATTCTGCCGCTGCCTCCTTCTCCTCCTTTATCCATGTTCTTGACCTCCGGATCCTTTTTCCCTCCACTCCATTCTTCACCACCACTATCTGTTTTTTTTAATAATTGTTTTCTCCACTCCACCCCGTCTCACTCTCTGCCTCCTCCCTCGTCGCCTCCTGCCCATCCACAGAGCACGAGGAAAGAGCGACACTGCACAGAAGCCCAGTTTGAGGAACATGATTTTCATCCACAAATCAGAGGAGCAGAAGACTTCCCCTGCTCCCCCCCCCAAGTAATGCCCAAAAGTAATTCTGGAAACATTACAATTACTCCACAAAAGTAATAAAATTACTCCTAGTTCTATTACAATCAAAATGTAAAGGAATTACCCACTCGTTACTCAAAAAAGTAATGAATTACAAGTAATTCGTTACTTGTAACTAGTTACTTCCAAGCTCTGACAGGTTCCCCATTGCTTTTGTACTACATGCTGAATTCTGCATGGTCATGTGATTTCACCTGAAGGCAGGATTTTCTACTCCTGAAGCTTCTGCAGAGGAACCTATGTAATATAGACAATAGTATACCAGCAAGGGTACTCCATGCTGAGGTTGGCCATGGAGCAAATGATCCTAGATGACTCAAGATGAAGACCTTACCAAAGAACCTAAAGCTGGCTAAAGACTGGAAAAGGCCACACAATTTAGTGCTAAAATGAAGAGACACAGAATCAAGTTCTACATTAAGAAGTCAGGTACTGTGTCTGTCCCTATTGGACTTAGAAGGGGGAACATAGTATTTAAGGACTTGATTAGATTCTTGGGAGTTGTTGCCAGACTTGTGATAACACAACTATCATAGAGCAATAAGACTCCTACTATAGCTCTCTGGTACAGTAAATTTTGGGTAATTGCCATTGTGGACAAGCTTACCCTCAAATCCACATCATCAAGGGACAAGTAAAACAAGGCACTTTTTTTGCAGAATGGAGTAGTTTTATTTTTCATGTTAATAAGCCTGATGTTAGAAGGATACTTTCAGCCCAATATGCAACAATTTGGAATTAATTAATTAATTAATTACTTGAATGTCTGGGGAGTTACCATCAGTTAATGCTATCTATGCTGCCTTAAGTCCCTCCATTTGATGAATAGGATAATGTTGATTGTCTTCTACATTAGACCCATAATGAGGGGGGGGGGAATTATATTAGTTTCAGTTATCATGCCATTGTAATTTGCCAGGCCTTTTATTTGGTTCAGAGTTTTATTTGTTTATTGATGCTTCTGTTTGATGCATGTAAATAATTGTGCTTCTAAATAAAAATAAGAATCAGTATTAAAATGAGAAGACATTCTCAAGTACTACATTAAGAAATCAGACACAGTGTGTTACCAAGTAATTTGACAGGTAGGCTGCGTTTTTGATACCAGACGGATGCAGGTGCATCCTATCGAGTGACTCTGGCTTGCAGCAAAATCTACGGCATGTAAATTATTAAAGAGTCTTTGGATCATTACACAGTTCATGTAGTTAATGATTATAGTTCAGCGTCTAGGTCAGATATAATTAGGCATTTCATTAAACTATCTTCACACAGCCATTTATTCTGATTTAATTACTTAAAATTATAGTGTAATGAGCAGCACTTTTGGAGTGGGGGGACAGGAATCTCTTAATGGGCTCATTTGAGGTTAATATGAGGGAAATTAGTCATTTAACCAAATGTGGTAAAAGACAAGTTCATTTAATGATGTTGTTCCAATGTCAAAAAGGGTTACCCTAACGACAAAGGGTGTTAGATATGTATACAAATAATTTTAAAAGTCGTGTCCATGTGCAGCATCTGAAGTACCTGCCCACGTGCTACATCTTTATTGCTTAACTGATTCAGCAAATCCCCATCATCCAACATCTTTGATTAGCAGATACCAAGAAGAGGCAATGGTGGTTATCCTGTTGATCCTTACATGAATATCTAGGCCAGTGATTCTCAAACGGTGCACCCAGGCACACTGGTGCACCTTAAGAGGTGGCTAGGTGTGCCTCAAATATTATGAAAGTATATTTTAAAAATGAGAAGAAACCCATTTGTATAGGGTAAGTAATAGTTTTCTATAGTTTATTTTTATTCATAGTTTAAAATATATTAATATATTTTTTAATTTTTTACACAAAGTGCACCAGAAAATATTTATATGTTTTATAGTGTGCCGCAAACCAAAAATGTTTGCAAACCACTGATCTAGGCCTTGGGTTACTCACAGGACACATTGTTTCTTTAGGCCAGTAATTCCCAAGCTGTGAGATAAGGCACACCATTGAGCTGTGAAAGAACTGATACTGCACCACAAAAAACAAACTGATTCAGAAATAACACTATCTGTTAGCCAAAAGTACCTGCTCAAGGAGGTACTCATATGTTTCACTAGTCTGGTCTTATATCACGTATCAGAGGAGTTGAGCTGAGTTGATTTGCCCCTTCTCCAAATGAAGGTTTAATCCTATACTCTCTTTTCTGGGAGCAAAGCTGCAATGCTAATCACACATACCTGAGAATAAACCCCACTGAATTCAATAGGACTTACTTTTGAGTAGACATGGTTAGGATTGTATTGTAAGTCTACAGGACTATTGAGTAGACACAGCATGTGTTGTAAATCTTTCTCCATCCAGTCCTATTATTTAAAGCAATTAGGCAGGCTTACTTATGTGTCACTGTTCTTATGTGGTAGGAGACTAATACGGATTCTTTTTTTTATGTTCTGCAATGGCCAACTGGCTTTGACAATAAACTATTATATGGGGTGTATGTATTTTTACATCTCCAGTGTGTATATACATGGAGTCTTTCCAACAATCCTGTGAGGCAGGTTAGGCTTAGAGTTAGTTCACTCAAGCTGCATATGTTCAATATGTGTGTGTCTTCTGGCAACCTTTCTTTGTTGGTATTTTGCCGTAAAATACAGAACTGTGGAATGTTGGGGGAGCAGTCTTTTTGCATGTTTATTCCCCTTCAATGCATGGTTTGTGAATATGACATGATATATTTGCATCTCGCTTTTCTTCCTTGGTCCTCCCCCCTTTTATCTTTGCAACAACCCTGTGAGGTAGGTTAAGCTGAGAGTTGGTTCACCCAAGCTGTATATGCTTAGAATATGTGTTTGTGTGTGCGTTGACAAGTTTTGTGGGGTTTTTGTAGTTTGCTGTAAAATATCAGAAGTGTGGAATGTTGCAGTTAAAGCAGTTGGGATGGCTGCCGTTGGTTCAGTCAAGCTGCACATGTCTTTTTTTTAGCTGCTCTTATCTTTTTAATAATATTTAAATGTTATTTAATAGTTATGATTATGGTTTTTGAACTCATTACAACTGTTGCAAGATGGCTTGTGGGGCAGCATCTCTGAAGGGGAAGTTAAGAACATAAAAGCCTGATGGATGAGGCCAGTGGCCCATCTAGTCCAGCATCCTGTTCTCACAGTGGCCAACCAGCTGCCCATAGGAAACCTGCAGGTTTAAAACCTGTTAAATAAATACATCTTAAATCAAGACTGTGGATTCCAAATAAGTGTTCATGTTGGTAATATATGTACATAAGCATCGGTTCTTGCCAATACATTGTGGGGAGATGGGTGGTGGTGAATGGGATCTCAGTGGGAGCTGTTGCCTGGTATGAACCCCAACAAGAACAATGAAGAATAAGGATAAGGGCAGAAAATGCTTCCATATGGGCACAGTGCAATTTCTGTTGCCCTTTTGCATTTTACTTATTTGTTCTATTTTATATCTGTAACTTAGATACCATTCTGACAGCCCTTCAAAACAGAGGACTTCCCTCTGTAAAGTGGGACACATAGCTACCACAGGGCTCATAATTTCTTGGATTTTAATGTAGGGCCATGCTCCTTTGTGGGCCGATCTGGCAAGAGCAATAGAAGTGTTCTAAGGTTATACGGAGATGTTTAGACTTTTAACCATCTTGGCTTGGACTCACTGCTTGAAAAACCACTAAAAGAATTATGTATTTGTCAATAAAGGAAGGCTCCAACTTAAGTTATTTTGTTCTCTGCTTCAGGAGGAGTTGAGGACATTACTTGATTTGTCCCACATACAAATAGATGAGCTGTTTGTATGGATGACTATGAGGACAACTGAAAAGATGAAGCTCAAAATGGATTTGATAAAATAAACTGATAAAAAGTTTCAAGCTAGCAACATAACAATAAGCCACACCTTTATTTTATCTGCAGCTACCAAAGCATGTTCTGGAATACTGATTTATTGCTGATGGGCAACTCTTAAGAACAAGATTAAAAAAAACAGCAACTCTGAAAACTACTCTTCATAAAACATTTACACACCCTTATAAATAGCCGCTTGCAAAAGGATTGGTTTCTGGCTTGAGAGAGATGTTGATGCCTTGTCAAGAAAATCAGCACACGTAGCCCAACTGCACACTAGTGAGAGTTCCCACTGGTACCATAAATCATTTGGAGATGCATATCACATTCATTGCGCAAATATTCTTTTCTTGTTCATCCAAAACCAGTAGCTTTTTGAATTGCATTGCTTCCTCAACAACGGACACAAAATCAGGGATTTGGTGCTATGACAACATTATGTTTGTCATCTAGTTGGTGTCTGGCAGGCCATGACAGGCATCTGAGGAGAGTTCAAATGAGGGTTGAACTATGGGTGAATCAAAATAAAGTCAGTTATTGGGATGATTGTTTAGAACTATATTCACTAATAGGCAAAAAACCTTGCGGTTTAAGAACATGCCTATAGCCCACAGCTATTCTATCAAACTTTAAAAAGCAGGGAAATTGGGCAGCTATAGGGAATGCACCAGGGGAACAGGAGACCTTTACTCCTCTCCGAGATATTGGACTGCCCTACAAATTGGTCAAAATGCAAACACCATTTGGGTTGGTCTTTCACAGTCCAATCCACTTCCTGTGTAGCTTGGAAGAATTTGGTAAAATGTGCCTCTGAGCACATCTCCAAAGATAGAGAATTATATTTTTGTATGTTTGCTGGTGTTCTTCTTACTTTGCTTCTTTCCTGTGTTATTAATGTTTCTACAGAGAATCTACACTAGAAAATTTTATTTCCCTCATTATTCATCCTAGAAATCTGTGTCAAATTTATTTTTATTAATTTCAAAGCCTTTTTATTGGTCAGTGTCATATGATGGTGAAGACAGCCTTTTGTGTTTCAAATTGGTGGTTATGTTCTATTTCTATTTTGGGTGCATTAACAATGGAATTTGGACCTGCAGTTTGATGAAAAATCAGACTGATTCCAATATGTTGCTACTTCAGCAATGACTCTAGCTGTTGGAAAAAAGGGGATGCATATTTTCAGCCTGCTATGTTTAAACCACTTCATTTAAGGCAAGGTGGGCACAGTCAATTAAAAACATACAGCACACCTAGCATTTTGCTAGAATATATTTCACCTCCCACTGTTTTATCTTGTGCAAATTGAGACACTCCTGAGGTCCACTGGAGACTATTCTGCAGAAGTCAGTGCCATTATTCCACAATTATGTTTTGAGTTTTTTTAGTATAAATTTTGCAAAGAGTTGCTGTACTTCACATATTCACAGAAATAGAAACAAAAGAAAATGATTTCCTATAGGAAACTTCACTAAAATTGCAAAGGAAATCAAACATATTCAAAGTGACCATCTGAACTATATCAACTGTCTTAATAATGTTGCTTCCTCCCTGCTAAAACAAAATCAGCACAGCACATGTCTTCTTTCTATTATTTGGGCTGATTACAGGTGTTGCCACCACTCACCATATGCTCAGAGGCACATATTACCAAATTCTTCCAAGCTACACAGGAAGTGGATTGGACTGTGAAAGACCAACCCAAATGGTGTTTGCATTTTGACAAATTTGTAGGGCAGTACAATATCTCAGAGAGGAGTTCAGGTCTCCTGCTCCCCTGGTGCATTCACTATAGCTGCCCAATTTCCCTGCTTTTTAAAGTTTGATAGAATAGCTGTGGGCTATAGGTATGTTCTTAAACCGCAAGGTTTTTTGCCTATTAGTGAATTTCCCTGCTTTTTAATCCGGGAGGTAAGAAATGGGATCCTGTCCAAGTTTGCTGAGAATGGATGGATCATTTGCATGCTTATTGAGTTCAATGGGATTTACTCCCCTGCAATCATGCTTAGGATAGGTGAAACTGACCACAGAGGATGGGGAGGGGGGGAGGAGGAGGGAGGGGAGGAAATGCAGAGGGGAGGACTGGAAGGGGAGCAGGCAGGATGGGGAGGGGAGGAGAAGGACACATTTGATCATTTGCATGTTTATTAAATTCAGTGCGATTTACTCCCGTGCAATCATGCTTAGGATAGGTAAAACTGACCGGGGGGGGGAGGGAAGGAGGGCTTGAGTGGGCAGGGGAGGAGGAAGGGAGAGGAGAGGAGAGGGGAAAAGCAGGTCTGATCATTTGCATGCTTATTTTCCATGGGATTTACTCCTATGCAATCTTGGTTAGGATAGGAAACACTGACCATGGGGGAGGAGGAGTGGGAGTGGGAAGGAGCGTATTGGAGGGGGGCAAAGGAAGGTGGAGGAGAGGGTAGGTTTGATCATTTGCATGCTGATAGAGTTCAATAGTATTTACATCATGTTTAAGATAGGTAAAAGGGACCATGGGGAGGAGGAAGGGGAGGGTGGGGAAGGGGAAGGAGAAAGAGGGGATTGGAAGGGGATGGGGAGTGAGGGGCAAAGGAAGGGGGAGGGAAGGGGCAAGAGGAGGGGATAGGAGGGAGAAGAGAGGGTGGGTTTGATCATTTGCATATTTTTTTGAGTTCAGTGGGATCTATTTCTATGCAATCATGTTTGAAAATGAAAATGGACTGCCTTCAAGTCAATCCCCACCTATTGCGACCCTTTGAATAGGGTTTTCATGGTAAACGGTATTCAGAGGTGATTTCACCATTGTCTTCCTCTGAGGCTAAGAGGCAGTGACTGGCCCGAGGTCACCCAGTGAGCTTCATGGATGTGTGGGGATTCAAACCCTGGTCTCCAAGGTCGTAGTCCAACACTAACCCAGGGAAGGGGCAGGGAGTGGGAGGGGAGGAGATTGGATGGGTGGGCACTGGGCAGAAGGGAAGCCCCTTTCCTTTCCAAAAGGAAAACATTGTAAACAGAATCATTCTTTTTCAGCCTTTCCCCCACCTTTTTATTCTACAGCAGACACATGTAGCCTCCCACCCAAATTTAAACCAAAGCTGTCCCTGGCCACATCCACACCAGGTCTTTATTTCACTTTGGACAGTCATGGCTTCTCTCAAAGAATCCTGGGAAGTGTAGTTAGTGAAGGGTGTTGAGAGTTGCTAGGAGACGCCCTGTTCCCCTCACAGACCTTCAATCAGAGTGGCTGACTGTTAAACCATTCTCTCAGGGGAATAGGAGTCTCTTAGCACCCTTCACAAACTACACTTCCCAGGATTCTTTGAGGGAAGCCATGACTGTCTCACATGAAATCAAAGTCTGGTGTGGGTGTAGCCCCCTGATTAGCCAAGCCCAGCAGCTGTGAGGCTTTTAGAACTCTGACAGTTGGTTCTTACTGAGCATGCTCCGCGCTATCATTGGGCCCCAGCCAAAATTTCTTAAATTAATTAAAAATCAGCCAGGCATTTTTTAAACTTTTAAACTGCAGCAGATGAAGGTCAGAGTATGGGGCAACGTCAGTATTAGGATTACAGGCTCTCAGAGAAAAAAGTCCAAAAGGGCCCTGAGGTTTCTCTCTCTCTTTCTATACACTTTGAACTGTCTATTCTCTCTGACTGTTTTGTGTATCGCCATGAAAATTGACAGGGTTGTTAACCAAGCGTTTCTGAGTTCAGGACTATAAGTTATGTAAGGTTTTGTTTTGAAATGAGCTTATGAGAAGCATCAGAATGGCATAGGGGTATTTTCAATTTAACATTGCGGAATGTGAAAAATCCCCGCTGGCTATAGATCCTAAAGAAAGCAGATAAGGATAAATGCTAAACCACATAACCACACTTGTGGTTCTGCTGGCTTCAGTGCACCTCCACCTCCATTTTCTGAATGCAGGGACACGCAACACCAGGCAAACTCTACCCCCTTTTTACTCCAAAATCTTGGAAATTACATCTCCAGTGCACTTTATCTTGAAGTCGGTTTCATACAGACTTGAAAACTATTAACCCCATTGCTCCTGCAGGTGTATCCAATGAAAATGCTTTGCTGTAGGCTCAGGCACACACACTGATTGGCCCAACACTGTGCTGTGGGCAGTCCTAATCAGCAGTGGGGAAGCAAGATGTGTCCACCTAGACATAGTTGTTTCAAAATGGTTGATTGATTGGTTGGTTGAGTTTATTTATACGCCGCCTTTCCACAGTGAGCTGTGCCCAAAGCAGCTTACAACAAACATTCAAAATATCAAAATACAAAACATTGAGGTCGGGGAAAGAAGTCAGTTTACAAAACAACCAATGCATTCAAAAAGGACAAAAACAAACAATTTAGCAAATATTCAGTATTACAAAAGAAATAATCTAGACTGTAAAACAGAAGTGCAAAGCAAACAGAAAGCTAACAGATAATAGAGGGGCAGGTGCTCATCTTGCTGCACTTGAAGGAGCCTCAGCAGCCTGTCTTGAATACAGTTCAGAGCGGAAGGGTCCTCTCACCAGCTAGATGACTTACAATTGGCTGCTTTTTATCTCCTCCAGAAGAGACCAACAACAGCAACAGAGACATTCTGAGGAGGGCAGTGATAACAAGCCCTCTTTCCCAGCCTCCTGGCAATTCCAACTGCTGGTGCAGATTTTATCGCTCCACAGTTCTTCATGTCCATCCTGCCGCTGCCTCTGTGTCCTCCAGCTCCTTTTGCCCTCCTTTCTTCTCCACCACCATCCCATAGTTGGTTCCATGCTGTTGTCACCACAGGGGCATCTGCAGTAGAACCATAGGAGCAGGACTTTGATGCTTGCTTTGGACTCTTTCTCCCCCCCCCTTCCTGAAATCTCTTTGGAAGTTGGAGAAGAAGCCTTGGCTGCTCCACAGTAAATGTCCAGTGTGGAAGCAGCCCAAGTGTGCATTTCATCTTAATGTTGTTAAACTCTTTTCATGTCCAGAAAATGGCAATTATGTAATATATCCTGACTCTCTTATCAGGTCATATTGTTGTGGCCCCTGAGGTAGGACTCGGACAACACAGTGTGCAGCTGTTGTGTACTCCAGTGCGTCTTCATCTGCCTTTTCTGAAAATGTAGCCGCTGTGGCTGCTTTTGAAGCAACTAGAGTAGCTGCAGCCCTAAGGCTCAGAGTTTCTGAAAGTCAAGCTGTAAGGGTTTTTTAAAAAAAAAATTAAAATAAGCATGTTCTGTTCTTTGCTCAGCTGCATTTAAAAGAGGAGTCCCATTCCAGTGCCTTTTCCCAAGGAAATACATGTAGAAGGGATTTTTGACACCATGAGAAGAAGTGAACTCCTGCAGCTTCTACAGAATGATATTCCCATGCAAGTCTCCCTTTTAAAAAACACTGGTCTGTATGGAGATCCCTCACAGCAAAACAATGGAGCAGTGCTTTATGTGCTATCACAGGAGAAAGCTCTTCTGAATAAGAATAGCTGTGCCATTGTCCTTAGCAGCACCTGAAAAGGGAGATAACCCATTCAATTATCAGCTGAGCTGTATGAAATCACAGGTAAGGATGGGAGAGAAATTTGATTCAGTTTGCATGTAAAGGTGAACCTACCTGTTTTGCAAACTCTGAAACAATAGATGAAGTGAAACGCAACCACCTTCAAATTTTGCACTTCTCTGAATTTTGTATTGAAGTTCTCCAGATGGGTAATATGTACAAAAATGCATTGTATTAGGGAAAATTGATTTGTAAAATTTATATATTAAAGAAAATTGCATGCAAAATATGTATTATTATGAGACGAGAAACTCACACTAAAAAGTTGATGAATTTTCAGGGGAATGTAGAAATGTGTAGAATGGCACTTAAGATTGGAAAAATAAGGAAGTGAGAGAAGCGGAAAGGTTTGCCCATCCTTAGTCACTGGGCGATCACTGGCAAACCATCATTTCTCAACCTCATTCTCCACCCTTACCTTAATATGGGGATGTTAATACTGGCTGAATTTACAAGGCTGTTGTAATATTTATTGGGATAAAGTAGTACATGAAATGTTTTGAGCACTTAGGAAAAGTGACTAGGATTTTCTCAGTATTGGGGAAAATACTGCTTGTTGTTGTTATGTGCCTTCCAGTCGACTACATCTTATGGTGACCCTATGAATCAGCACCTTCCAACAGCATCTGTCATGAACCACCCTGTTCAGATCTTGTAAGTTCAGGTCTGTGGCTTCCTTTATGGAATCAATCCATCTCTGGTTTGGTTGTCCTCTTTTTCTACTCCCTTCTGTTTTTCCAGCATTATTGTCTTTTCTAGTGAATCCTGTCTTTTCATTATGTGTCCAAAGTATGATAACCTCAGTTTCATCATTTTAGCTTCTAATGATAGTTCTGGTTTAATTTGTTCTATCACCCAATTATTTGTCTTTTTTGCAGTCCATGGTATGTGCAAAGCTCTCCTCCAACATCACATTTCAAATGAGTTTATTTTTCTCTTATCTGCTTTTTTCACTGTCCAACTTTCACATCCATACATAGAGATCAGGAATACCATGGTCTGAATGATCGTAACTTTAGTGTTCAGTGATACATCTTTACATTTGAGGACCTTTTCTAGTTGTCTCACAGCTGCCCTCCCCAGTCCTAGCCTTCTTCTGATTTCTTGACTATTCTTTCCATTTTGGTTAATGACTGTGCCAATGTATTGATAATCCTTGTCAAGTTCAATGTCCTCATTGTCAATTTTAAAGTTACATAAATCTTATGTTGTCATTACTTTAGTCTTCTTGACATTCAGCTGTAGTCCTGCTTTTGTGCTTTCCTCTTTAACTTTCATCAGCATTTGTTTCAAGTCATTATTGGTTTCTGTTAGTAATATGGTATCGTCTGCCTATCTTAAATTATTGATATTTCTCCCTCCAATTTTCACACCTTCATCTTGGTCCAATCCTGCCTTCCGTATGATTCGTTCTGCGTATAGATTATATAAATAGGATGATAAAATACACCCCTGTCTCACACCCTTTCCTATTGGGAACCAATCGGTTTCTCCATATTCTGTCCTTGCAGTAGTCTCTTGTTGAGAGTATAGGTTACGCATCAGGACAATCAGATGCTGTGGCACCCCCATCTCTTTTAAAGCATTCCATAGTTTTTCATGATCTACACAGTCAAAGGCTTTGCTGTAATCTATAAAGAACAGGGTGATTTTCTTCTGAAATTCCTTAGTCTATTCCATTATCCAACATACGTTTGCGATATGATCTCTGGTGCCTCTTCCCTTTCTAAATCCAGCTTGGACGTCTGGCATTTCTCGCTCCATATATGGTAAGAGCCTTTGTTTTAGAATCTTGAGCATTACTTTACTTGCATGGGATATTAAGGCAATATTTTGATAATTACTGCATTCTCTGGGATCCCCTTTCTTTGGAATTGAGATGTATATTGAACGCTTCCAGTCTGTGGGCCATTGTTTTGTTTTCCATTTTTCTTGACAGATTTTTGTCAAAATTTAGACAGATTCAGTCTCAGTAGCTTGTAGCAACTCTATTGGTATGCCATCTGTTCCTGGTGATTTGTTTCTTCCAAGTATTTTAAGAGCAGCTTTCACCTCACATTCTAAAATGTCTGGTTCTTCATCATACAGTTCTTCCATGAATGAATCTGTCATCCTTACATCTCTTTTATAGAGTTCTTCAGTGTATTGCTTCCATCTTCCTTTTATTTCATCTCAGTCAGTCAGTGTGTTCCCCTGTTGATTATTCAACATCCCTTGTCTTGGTTTAAATTTCCCTTTCATTTCTCTAATCTTTTCGAATAGGGCTCTCGTTCTTCTCTTTTTGTTGTCCTCTTCTATTTCTATACAATAACTATTGTAATAGTTCTCTTTGTCCTTACTAGTCGCTGTATTGTTGCATTTAGAGTTCTGACCATGTTTCTATCTTTTTGCTTTTGCTTTCCTTCTCTCTTTAACCATTTTAAGAGTTTCTTCAGTCATCCATTGAGATCTTTCTTTTTCACTAGAGGTATTGTCTTTTTGCATTCTTCCCTGATAATGTTTCTGACTTCACTCCATAGTTCTTCTGGTTCTCTGTCAACTAAGTTTAATGCCTCAAACCTGTTCCTTATTTGATCTTTATATTCTTCTGGGATGTTATTTAAATTGTATTTTGGCATTATGAGTGCTTTGTTGTTCTTCTTTAGCTTTACTCTGCTTTTTGATACGACTACTTCATGATCTGTGCTGCAGTCAGCTCCTGGTCTTGTTTTCACAGAAAGTATGGAACTTCTCCATCTTCTGCTACCAATTATATAATCAATTTGATTCCTATATTGACCATCTGGTGAGGTCCACGTGTACAGTTATCTTTTTGGTTGCTCAAAAAATGTGTTTGCAAGTCATTGTTCTGCCTTAGAAAATGGCTGGATGTGATGTCAGATTTATACAGTGGAGATGTGAAACAACAACATTACGAATAAAAATCATTTTTGCACAAGAGTATGGGTGTGGGATGGTGCTAAAGCTGTATAACCTGTCATCATTCACATAATGGGTAAAATTAAATACTTGTTAATGACACACATGTAATTACATTCCATGCAGCAATCATAATAACACTGGATATGTTATGATAACCACCGGAAGCTAAGTGAATATTACCACTTGCCAGTTTGTCTTAAGTTTGCAAGTGGCCCAGCAGAAAATGTAAGAATTCTTTGTCATAAGGCATTGGGGCACAGAATGAGATATACCAGGTTTCCATCATAAAAGTGCAGCAGATTGTGTATGACAAATGAAAAACATTTGTGCATTTATTTGTGTGTGCGTATGTGTACATGCACCCACAAAAGATTAAGCTGTATTCTATAAAGTCCTAAGCTGAGTCTATTAACTTCAACAGTGGGGACTGGTGGCTCCATGTCAGTGAGGGAGTGGAATCCACCCTGGGGTTTCCCTTGAACTTTCAAGGAGCAGTCCAAGGTGCTGAACTTATTTTGGGAATCGGTTTTAGAACCTTGGACAGCTCCTTGAAAGTTCAGACTAAAATCCTGAATGGATTCTACTGTCCTGCTGACATGGAGCCCACCATCTACCACTGCACTTCAATAGGTCTACTCTGTGTAGGACTAACATTGAATACCACCCATCGTGTAGAACAGCCTTTCCCAACCAGTGTGCCTCCAGATGTTGTTGGACCACAACTCCCATCAGCCTCAGCCAGCATTGCCAATGGTCAGGAAAGATGGGAGTTGTGGTCCAACAACATCTGGAGGCACACTGATTGGGAAAGGCTGGTGTAGAATGACACAAAGTCTGTTACCTCTTCAACAAGAGTGCTAATATCTGGTTGTAAATTCAAGTTATCAGGAAGAAACCTATCCTTGTATCACTTCCTTAGACTTCTTTTCTGCCCTGAAGCTCGCCGTCTGCTCTTCATGATGAAAAGGGCTGCTGCTAGTCAGCACCATCTGTAATCCTGCTGCACTCCCTTTGTGTGTGTGTGTTTCTTCCCACTCACTGTCCTTTCCTTTCCCCATTTCCTTTTTGTTCTATAGACACAATGGGTGTCAGAGAGTCTCTGATAAAATCCCAATCTCTTAAATGCATTCTATGGGCAGTGTGATGCACAGAATTGTTGGTTGTCACCTCTGTGCACGTCTATCTTCTGTTGCTTAGGCACTGGCACTTGGTCCTGTTGTTCTTGAATTCCCATGAAATCTTGTGGTCACAGCACTGTACTGGCATGAGACTGGGTTGTTTATGGGATGTCTATGGTCCTGTTGTCTTGGATAGTCAATGCTCTTGCTCTCCCCCAGCAAGCATTCCCTTTCTGTTCACAATTAAGTGATGCAAGGTCTTGCTATGTGCAATTAGTTTGTTTCATAATGCATACCATGAATCATGAGTCTGAGCTCATGTAATCAATAAGAATGTAGGAGTTATTTTAGTAGAACTGAAGGCCCATCGAGTGCAGCATCCTGGATTGCTTCCAAGAGCAGTCAGAGAGACATCTGGCAGCTGAGAAACAGGGTAGGAAGGGGATGGCTGGACACTTTTGTTATATCCATAACATCTAATAGATAAATACTGCCTCTCAAAATGGGTGTGACATTTAGCAATTACAGATTAGCCATGATGTCTATGATAATAGCCATGATTTTGGGGACTTCCGGGAAGGGTGACTTCGCTTGTGCCTGCTTTTGGGACGGGCTCCCGCCTCAAAAGAAGCTTATTCAGATATAAATCAGTCAGAACATTTTTTTTTTGACTGATGAAATTTCTCCCGGGCAGGGAGAAACGTAGAGATCAACCTCAAAAGCCTGTTTTTGTTGGGAGGACTGGATTTCATTAATTTATGAGATAAGGTCCAGCCAACAATGCCGGACGGACTTTCTAACAAGCTCTATCTGCTTAAGCGATACGTTTATCTTTTCTTTAAAGAGAGAACGGACTAACAGGCAAGCACCCTTCTTTCTATTATTTTTTTTTACTTGGTTTAAATTGTTACAGCAAAAGGAGATTTGTCAGATTGATCGGCTTTGGACAACTTCTGGGTGAGATATAACTCTTTTCTGTTATTCACGAAATTAACAGCTTATCTCTGTTTCTGTCGCAAAAAGCTGTCCTGGAAGTGCATTCTAAAGATAATAAACAGAAGAGGGATTTCTATTCCTGATTTCTATTCCGAGGAATATTATATTGTCTGGGACTATTCTCTTTTTGGTCTATTTTATTTTGCGAATCTGCTTCTTCACGACGCCACTAACTGTTTTGATGCTGGGAACTAAATTTGTTTTGCATTCTTGAACATAGAGAGATAAGGCAGGTTGCTCTATACTGTGATGTCATCAAGCGTGGAATATTAACCCAATTGTTGCTGAAATAAGAAGTGGTTCTTCTTTATTTTTGTTTTGCTTTGTTTTCGTGGTTTTAAAAATGGCAATCAAGAAAGTGGCTGAGAATCTGGAAGTAACTATGTTTCAGAAAATAATGGATGAGATTGAGATAACGAAACAAACCCTGCGACAGGGTAGTAAGGAGCTGAAAATTGAACTGAGCAAAATGACGCAGGAGCTTAAAGAAATAGGGGATCCTGTGAGAGAGGAGAATGAGATCAGAGATGAGAAAAGAAAAAATAAAGGGAAGATACAAGCCCTGGAGATTGGAACAAATGTGGAATTGGAAAAAGATCTGGAGTTTATGGATTTTAGAAATAAAATCTACTGTTTGGAATTTAACGTTATCTCTGAAGAAATTAATGAAGATATTAGAGATAAAGTTATCAATGGCTTGGATAATCTTCTGGACTGGAATGATGTGATGGAGCTTGATATAGAGAAAATCTATGGAATTAACTGCAGCCATGTGACAATGGAAAAACTCTTAAGAGATGAGCCAGTGCATTTTGTAAAAAAGAAGAACACAGATATGACTTTACAACAGTATTTCAGCAACTTATTCAGAATGGATGGCAAGAAAATATTTGAGATAGAGGAAATTCCCATCAGACTCTTATTATATGACTATGGTTACAACAGCAAGATTATTATGGAATACTGATAATGGAAGATTGGACACTGAAATTACTGGACTTAACAGGACTATTGAAGATGGAAGATGGAACTAATAGGGATAATGGAATAATGGCTATTGAAATTATTGGACCTAACAGATTCTGATGAGATGGATTAATCAAAATGTTTATTTGGACTATGGTTATGACAATAAGATTATTATAATTATTAACGAGATGGATTAATTGACATGTTTATTTGGAGAAAAATTGATAGATATATTTCTTAAAGAATTGAAACCTCTCTTTGACTTTTTGTGGAAAGAATAAAGTAATGTTTATGAGATTTGATGATTAATTAAGATAACTACTGGAGGAAAGTGATTTTATAATATGATTTAAGAGACAGGATTGTTATATATTGTAGACCTATAACTGATTTGATATGTGACAAATGGGAAGTCAACATTTTATTTTTTTTGTTTAATCATTTTTGTTTTGTTTTGTTTTTTGTCTTTGAATGTTTTATGATTTTGTTTTCTATGTTTTATGAAAATTTGAATAAAAATTATTGTAAAAAAAAAAGATAATAGCCATGATTTTGGCTTGGACCATCAAATTTACAGCAGGCTGATCTTAAGGCTTTCTGTATCACCATCTAAGGCTTGGATTGAAGGGGTCCTCAACAGTTATGCCAGCACAACATCAGCAAACATTGCTCTGCATTACATGTACACTGTGGGCAGCTATGGTGACCTTTTTAGTTCTTGTAAATGTAAAACCTGACATAAGAGTCTGTTGCACAGTCATTAATAAGACTTTCCAGACAAATCCCTTTGGGAAGATAATAGGGTTAGAACAATTAGGAAAACATTTTCTACAATGGAACATTTTTCTTCTCATATTCGCTATAATTATTTTCTAAATGTGGATTGCTTTATAAGTTGGCAGCAACAAAGTTGCCAAGTTAATCAAGCCATATATTTTTGCATTAAGAAATGAAAGCTATTTTTAAAAAAGTCCAAGGATGACTATTACCATTAGGGCTGTGAAGATCAGTGAAAGAATCCTCTAGGAATGTATACATTCAGTGGACTCTGTGTTCTGTTTTTGGAATTGTTCCTGGCAGAAACCTAAAGAAATATGTAAACCAGATGTAAAAGGAAATATCTCCTTCCTCACAAAGAGGAGGAAACCTCCTGATGTGCCAATTTTTTCCAAGCCTTTACATTATTTAAATTGCTAGCTCTGTGAGCTTGGGGATTATGTAGGTTTTGTTCCTGTTTTTCTTGTATTTTTTCCTTCCTTTGGGGGACTTTATGCTCACTCCCTAACCTTACAATTAATAAATTAATTGCAGCTGCACAGCGTCGGGGAGAAGGGACATCTGAATTAAAAGCCTGATTCTTAGCCTGGGGATTTCGTTTCAAATAACTGTGTTTAGGATTGCAAGCCCACAGCACTTAGATTGTGACTGCGGAAAGATATGTGGCTGGAATGAAAGTCAGAAGATGCTGGAGGCAGGTGTGTGTGTGTTTAGTGTAAACCGGTGGGCACAGGTAAAGACACAAAGCCAATTTATTTAAGCCAGGGCAGGGGTGAGGAATCTGTGGCCTCCAGATGGCATTGGACTAGGGTTGCCAGGTTCAGGGCCTGAGACAGATCCTGTATCCTTAGGAGAAGAGAAAGCGAGCCACGGGGAACACACTGACTGACTGAGATGAAATAAAAGGAAGATGGAAGCAATACACTGAAGAACTCTATAAAAGAGATGCCAGGATGACAGATTCATTCACGGAGGAACCGTATGATGAAGAACCAGACATTTTAGAATGTGAGGTAAAAGCTGCTCTTAAAATACTTGGAAGAAACAAATCACCAGGAGCAGATGGCATACCAATAGAGTTGGTACAAGCTACTGAGACTGAATCTGTCCAAAGTTTGACAAAAAATTATCAACAAATATGGAAAACTAAACAATGGCCCACAGACTGGAAGTGTTCCATATACATCCCAATTCCAAAGAAAGGGAATCCCAGAGAATGCAGTAATTATCGAACTATTGCCTTAATATCCCATGCAAGTAAAGTAATGCTCAAGATTCTAAAACAAAGGCTCTTACCATATATGGAGCAAGAAATGCCAGACGTCCAAGCTGGATTTAGAAAGGGAAGAGGCACCAGAGATCATATCGCAAACATATGTTGGATAATGGAATAGACTAAGGAATTTCAGAAGAAAATCACCCTGTTCTTTATAGATTACAGCAAAGCCTTTGACTGTGTAGATCATGAAAAACTATGGAATGCTTTAAAAGAGATGGGGGTGCCACAGCATCTGATTGTCCTGATGTGTAACCTATACTCTTAACAAGAGACTACTGCAAGGACAGAATATGGAGAAACAAATTGGTTCCCAATAGGAAAGGGTGTGAGACAGGGGTGTATTTTATCACCCTATTTGTTTAATCTGTACATAGAACATATCATACGGAAAGCGGGATTGGACCAAGATGAAGGTGTGAAAATTGGAGGGAGAAATATCAATAATTTAAGATAGGCAGATGATACCATACTATTAGCAGAAACCAGTAATCATTTGAAAAGAATGCTGATGAAAGTTGAAGAGGAAAGCACAAAAGCAGGACTACAGCTGAATGTCGAAAAGACTAAAATAATGACAAAAGAAGATTTATGTAACTGTAAAGTTGACAATGAGGACTGTACCTTGGCACAGTCATTAACCAAAATGGAAAGATAGTCAAGAAATCAGAAGAAGGCTAGGACTGGGGAGGGTTGTGATGTTCCTGAATTAATGTATATATGGTAAGTGCTGTTTGTATAGAAGATACATGGTAAGTGGAATGAAAGAGGAGAGGGGAGTAAATGAGCAGTAGAATGCTGGATGATTGGCTGAGTGTTTGAATGGCTGGGAGTATAAATGGAAGAATGACAGTTGAATCTAGGTGGAGAATCTGTGGTGAATCTGAGTGGACGTTGCTGGGTTGTTTGAGAAGTGTTTGGTGGTGTTTGGAGGTGGATGTCAGGAGCGTGTGGAGAAAGAGAGAGTGGGAGTTCTAGTTCATGATAAGTCAAGTAGCACAGAAATAGATGAAACCATATGCTTAAGTACCATTAGAAAAGTAATCTTGTTATCTCTGTTATTTAATAAAAACTATATTTGGTTTACCAAAGGCCTGATCCTTGGCTGGGGTTTCACAGACCAGAAGGGAGGGTAAGGTAATGACCAAGGTTGAAGGGAAACAGTAACAAATGGTGGCAGCGGTGAAGAGGAGATTATAACATTCATAAGTATCTAGAGAAACCCTGAGTTATGAGTTATCTGCAGTGATACAAGGGGGTTGGGGACAGCTTAAGCACACAGTCACAGAGGTAACCTGATTGAGAGAGACTCAGGCAGAGTCTCTGGGGATACTGGTTATAGGACGTGACTGGTGGTGCTGCCTAGCAGGGGGATCTGGTGAGGTCTATGCTAGAGCGGAGAGAGAAACCATAAAAAAGGACAGTCCAGACTGGTGGAGTCCCTGGTGGTGCCTAGTGACAGGCAGTAGCCACGAGCAGGTAGGAACCTGACAGGGAGAGCCAGGGAAGGGCGTCACAAGGGCAGCTATGAGAAAACCAGGAAAGGTCCTCAAATGCAAAGATGTATCACTGAACACTAAAGTCAGGATCATTCAGACCATGGTATTCCTTTTTAAAAAAAAAAAAAATTATTCAAAGTTTCAGAAAACAAAACAAAACAAAGTCAAAAACAAAAACATAATAGTACAATAAAAATCTTGACTTCCGATTTGTCACAGATCAGCTATAAGTATATAATATATATCAAACCTGTCCCTTAATACATACAGAATCCCTTTTCTCCATAGGCTGTCTTAATTAATCGTCAAATCCCATTATCATCATTTCATTTTGATCTTTCAGCGAAAAGTCTAAGAGAGGCTTCCATTCCTTAAGAAATGTATCTGTCGATTTTTCTCTAAGTAAGCATGTCAATTTATCCATCTCTACTAAGTCCATTAATTTCAATAACCATTCTTCCGTTGTTGGTGTTGATTCCATTTTCCACTTTTGTGCATATAATAATCTTGCTGCCGTAATCATATATATTATTCTTCCATATTTCTTTTCTATTTGTTTTTCCATAAAACCCAATAAAAAAAATCTGGCTTTAATTGAATATTTATCTTTAGAATTTTTTGCATCATCCTACCTATCTGTGCCCAAAATGATTTTGCCTGTTTACACAACCACCACATATGATAAAATGATCCTTCTTGGTGTTTACATTTCCAACAAACATTAGGAACATTGCTATACATTTTTGACAACTTTTCTGGAGTCAAGTACCAACGATACATCATTTTATAAAAAATTTCTTTAAGATTGTAACATAGTGTAAAATTCAATCCTTTTTTCCACATATTTTCCCACTGATCCATTTGTATGTTATAACCAAATTTTTTTGCCCATTTTACCATACACTCTTTTACTTGTTCTTCTTCCATTTCCATTTTTAACAAAAGTTTATACATTTTTGCAATTATACATTCATCATTTGTACACAGACATATTTCAAAATCAGATTTACTTATTTCAAAACCATATATTTTCTTATCCATTTTATATCTTTCCAACAATTGTAAATAGGCAAACCATTGAGAACTATATCCTTCCTTTATTAGTTGTTCTCTCTGTTTCATTATATATTCTCCATGCACATTTTCTAATAGTTCTTGATAAGTTAACCATTTCTCTTTTCCGGCCATTTCTCTTCTATAGAACGCTTCTTGACTTGAGACACATAATGGTATTTTGGAACAAAACCTTGGTTTATATCTATTCCATATTTTCAACAAAGGACGTCTCATAAAATGATTATTAAAGTCCACATTAACTTTTACTTTGTCATACCATAAATATCCATGCCATCCACACTTCAGGTTGTGGCCCTCCAAATCCAATAGTCTTTTATTCCTCAGTAAAATCCATTCTTTTATCCAGACCAAACAACAAGCAGCAAAATAAAGTCTCAGATTTGGTAGTCCCAATCCTCCTCTTTCTTTGGAATCTTGTAATAGTTTAAATTTAACTCTTGGTTTTTTCCCCTGCCATACAAATTTAGAAATATCTTTTTGCCATTGTTTAAAAGGTAAATCAGAGGATATTATAGGTATTGTTTGAAACAAAAACATCATTCTCGGTAATACATTCATTTTTATCACAGATATTCTACCCATTAATGACAACTGTAGTTTATCCCATCTTGACATATCTTTCTTAATCTCTGTCCATAATTTTTCATAATTATTATGAAACAACTTTGAATTTTTATTTGTCATAATAATACCTAGATATTTCAACTTTTTCTCTATTGTGAAATCTGTCTTGCCCATTAACTCTTTTTGTTCCCTTAGAGATAAATTTTTCACCAACATCTTTGTTTTTTGATTATTAATCTTAAATCCTACTAACGGTCCAAATTCTTTTAATTTATCCATCAATACATTAATTCCTTCCAAAGGATTTTCTAATACAATCATCAAGTCATCAGCAAATGCTCTCAGTTTATATACTTCTTTTTTTATATTTAATCCCAAAATCCTTTTATCTTGCCTTGTATCTCTAAGCAACACTTCTAAGACCAAGATAAAGAAAAGGGGAGATAACGGACATCCCTGTCTTGTACCCTTTTGTATTTCACATGAATCCGTTAAGCCCCCGTTGACAATTATCTGTGCCTTCTGAGATGTATAAATCGATCTAATCCATTTAATAAAATTATCTCCAAAATCCATTTGCTCCAGAACCTTAAACATAAATTTCCAATTCAAATTATCAAACGCTTTCTCAGCATCTAAAAAGATCAAAGCTGCTTGTTTATCATTTCGTTGTTCTAAATATTCCAACACATTCAAAACATTCCTGACGTTATCACGTAGTTGTCTTTTAGGTAAAAAAACCGATTGATCTTCCTGGATAAATTGTTGCAATATTATTTTCATTCTTTCTGCCAAAATCATTGTAAATATTTTATAATCATTATTCAATAAAGATATCGGCCGATAATTTTTTGTTTTAGTTAGGTCCTGCTCCTCTTTAGGTATTAATGTTATATTAGCATTTTTCCAACTATGAGGAATCTTCCCATGGTATTCCTGATCTCTATGTATGGGTGTGAAAGTTGGACAGTGAAAAAAGCGGATAAGAGAAAAATAAACTCATTTGAAATGTGGTGTTGGGGGAGAGCTTTGCTCATACCATGGACTCCGAAAAAGACAAATAAATGGGTATTAGAACAAATTAAACCAGAACTGTCACTAGAAGCTAAAATGCAGAGCTTGGAAAAGTTACTTTTTTGAACTACAACTCCCATTAGCCCCAGCCAGCATGGCCACTGGATTGGGCTGATGGGAGTTGTAGTTCAAAAAAGTAACTTTTCCAAGCTCTGCTAAAATGATGAAACTGAGGTTATCATACTTTGGACACATAATGAAAAGACATGATTCGTTAGAAAAGACAGTAATGCTGGGAAAAACAGAAGGGAGTAGAAAAAGAGGAAGGCCAAACCAGAGATGGATTGATTCCATAAAGGAAGCCACAGACCTGAACTTACAAGATCTGAACAGGGGGGTTCACAACAGATACCCTTGGAGGTCACTGATTCATAGGGTCGCCATAAGTCATAATCAACTTAAAAGCACATAACAACAATGGGAAAAACCACAAGGTGGAATTCTCCCTTCCCCCTGCACAACTTTTAAAGATATAGAAGACCTCTTGATTGGCAGGCCCTGCCTCCAAGAGGTCTTCTGTATCTTTAAAAGTTGTGCAAGGGGAAGGGAGAATTCCACCTTGTGGTTTTTCCCATTACAGTGTTGCAAGAACACTTGCACTTGGCTCACTATCTCTTTTCCTAAAGATACAGGATTGGTCTCAGGCCCTAAACCTGGCAACCTTACATTGGACTACAACACCCATAATCCCTGACTATTGGCAAAGCTGGCTGGGGCTGATGGAAATAGCAATCCAGCAACATCAAGGGGGCCACATGTCCCCAAGTTGTGATCTGCATGATTTAGATTCTACTCTGGAGATCTGGAAGGTAAAGAAATGAACAATGGCAACTTTAGCATCACTGGAGGCAACTTGTTGTGGAAGAGATGAGCAAAGGAACATAGGAACATAGCAAGACAGACCATTGGGCCATCAGTATTGTCAGCTCTGACTGGCGGCATCTCCCCCAGGTACCAGCCAGGAGCCTTTCCCAGCCCTACTTGGAGAAGTCAGGGATTCAATCTGGAACCCTTTGCATGCAAAGCAATGAACATTTAGCAAAAGAGGAGCAATGTAGCTGGATGTGGAAGTCAGAGAGGAACAGCCTTTGTTCTGGACCATATATAAGAAGGGCTAAATGTATATTCCTCCTTGTAGGAATGATTAAGGTCTTAGGTGTGTTTAGTATAGGCCAGCCTTTCCCAACTAGTAGGCCACCAGATGTTGTTGGACCACAATTCCCGTTTTTCCTGACCATTGGCAATGCTGGCTGAGGCTGATGGGAGTTGTGGTCCAACAACATCTGGTGGCCCACTAGTTGGGAAAGGCTGGTATAGGCCAAACAAACAAACACAACAAAAAAGAACAATTTGGAGCTGGTGTGGGATGAAATAGAAATGGACTGCCTTCAAGTCGATCCATGGAATAGGGTTTTCATGGTAAGCGGTATTCAGAAGGGGTTTACCATTGCCTCCCTCAGGCTAGTCCTCCCCAGCTGGCCAGGGCCTGCTCAGCTTGCCACAGCTGCACAAGCCAGCTCCTTCCTTGTCCGCAACTGCCAGCTGGGGGGCAACTGGGCTCCTTGGGACTATGCAGCTTGTCCACGGCTGCACAGGTGGCAGGGCACATAACCCCTGAGCCACTCACTGTGGGGGTGATCTTTAGCAGGGATTTGAACTCATAGACTCTGGACTCCCAGCCAGGCTCTCCTCCCCATTGTGCTCTATGAGGTGTAGGTGTGGGATAGGCAAGCAGAAAGAAGACTGGGGACTATTGTTTGGTCTCTCCCTTGACTGGGAGAGAAGCACAAGTTGAAACCATAGAAGGTTTTAGGAAAAGATGCTAAGGACACATTTGTAGCCCATGATATGCTAGAAACAGAAATTTCCAGAGCCATTTTAAAAATAAATGAGCATACTAGCCAATGTAGGCTATGGATGAGCAAAATTGTTAGTTTTCATTTCTCTCACTTTCTCATTTTCCCAGTCTTCAGTCATCACCATTATAGTACTAATTTCTCTTAACATACACATTACTATTCTATGATTCCATGGGTGTGCTTTAGTTTGGATTCCTGCACTGAGCAGCGGGTTGGACACGATGGCCTTATAGGCCCCTTCCAACTCTACTATTCTATGATTCTGTGACTCATTTAATGCAATTTTGCCAATATACAAATTTTTGCAAAGCATATTTTCCTTAATGCATTTTACATGTTCTTTTCACTAGTATATGCATTTTTATGCACATTACTTTAGTATATGCATTTTGTACATATTACTTGGCTGGAGAACTACATTGCAAAATTCAGAGAAGTGTGAATTTCAAAAGGTGACTGTGTTTCAGTTCATATCTTGTTTTCAAGAGTGCAAATTAAGTACATTTGCCTTTCAATGCAAACTGAATTGAATTTCTCCCCCATCCCTGATGTAGGCTTTACATTCAAATTATACATGCAGAAACTGCAAACCTGTTTTAAGCTTTACTTGTGAGATTTAGAAACAGACATTAGAAACAGACGTTGAAAGTATACAATAGATTGTAAGCCTTTAGGCAGGGGCTATCTCTTTAATTTTGTTGGCATGCCACCTAGAAGTAGACATAAATAAAAATACTGGATGGCATCCAGTTCTGCCTGTCTGCTGCTGGAAGGATTCCATCAGTAGAACAGATAAGAAAATCAATTTCATTGATAATCCCCCCAACCCCTTATTTAGATGGGGTGCAGGGGACTGCAGTGGTGGTGATGGGAGGAATCACCACAATTTGCCTTTCTCCTCCATTCCACCAATGGACTCTCTCTGTCAGCAGACAGAACAGTATTGGGTATCTCCCAATATTAATAATACTAGCTACTGGTATGTGGTATCCAACTAAGATAGGCACCTTTGAAATTTAACATGTTTTTAAATTAAAATGGACATAACAGTTTTGCTTTTTCATACAAGGACCATGAGGTTTGGTGACTTGATAGCCCTTGAAGAGAGAAATAACTCTGCCAAATTCCATGTGGGTAGCTCCCTTTGTTTTCATGCTAGCCATCTTTAAAGTCTGCTTTTCCCAATTTTTTTTTTAATGCTGAGTGCTGGTTCTCACGCTCCTGTGTTTCCCCTGTTCCTTTCTTCATGATTTTGAAAAAAATGAGTGTGTGTTTTTTTTTAAAAAAAACAGACTTGTGATACTAGATACAAGTAGGTAGCATTAGGCAGGAACAAGCTGGCAGCACCATGGAGGTAATATACACCTAGAGACATGAAATTTGGGACATCATAGCTCTTACAGAGAGGATCAACTCTGGCAAATTTCAGGTGGGTAGCTCCAGGGGATTTCATGTTAACCACCTTTAAAATTTAATTTTTCCAAAAAAAAATTAAACAAGACTGTGAGTGCTCAGTCATGCCATGCTCCTGCACTTCCCCTGTTCCTTCCTACAAGGTTTTGAAACAATGTGAGGGTTTTTAAAAGTTAGGATTGCAATAGTAGACACATGATAGCTCCTACACAAGTGATTAACCTTGCTAAATTTTAGGTAGGTAGCTCTAGTGGTTTTCATCCTAACACCTTTGAAATTTTGCTTTTTCCAAGAAAATGTTAAAAAAACCCTTTGTCATATAGTGGGCAGATTGCCAATAGCAGGGGAAAATACCAAAGCAACCCTATTTAATATTAATAATCACTGTGGAAAGCAATTGGAAATAATAACAATAATAATTCTTCATGTGGAATGCTGGCTAATATGCCCACAAGGTTTGGCTGGCTGGTTAATGATAATAAAAAATGTGTAACCATGCAAACTGGCTGCCTCTCAGCTTCAGAGTCACTGCCTCTCAGCTTCAGAGGAAGGCAATGGTAAACCACCTCTGAATACCGCTTACCATGAAAACCCTATTCATAAGGTTGCCTCAAGTTGGAATCGACTTGAAGGCAATTCATTTTCCATATATAAATAAGGATAGAACTGGGATTGATTGGGAAAGAACAGAAAGCATATACAAGCTGAACAAATGCTACCCAACCCCCACCAAACATTTCTAAGAGACAGAACTTGCAAAATAGTTCTGCATTTTGTGACTTCACCCCTTCAAATCAGTGTGATTGGGATCGGGTGTTGGGTGGAGTGATAGCATTCTAGCCTTCTTCCTTCTGTCCCTACCTTGGTGGTTTCCTTATATGGTGTTGTAATTGTTCCATTTCAGAGACACCCTGTCTGGGTTCATTAGAGATTGTTTTGAGCTACAGATCTGTATAAATCTCTACAAATCAATTCGAGACTAGCCAATCCACTCTGTAGAGATTTGTAGCTGCTTCAACCCAATTGGGATAGGATACAAACAGGCACGAATCAGCCCAATTTGGTTTGTGATTTGTACAAATACAGTGCACATACCTATTAGCTGCAACTCACTCATTTTACTTACTGTAAAAATAATTTAGCAAAATTATAACTGTAGTGTAGAATCACCTTCCTTTTAGATTTTCAATCAAAATCTGTGTCAATGTCTTTCAAGGGTTTTTAGGTAAGAACACTACTTTAATAAGCAATGTAAGGAAGGGGTTATATGTTATGTGAATGAAGACTTTGAGTACAAAAGCTCATTGTTATAAATTGGCCGTTCGTATATTTGGAATGGAGATTAAAAGAATGTGTCTTGCTATTACTGTTGTGAGAAGCAAAGGTTTGGAATCTCCCTAGAGCAGATATTCCCAAGAACCTCCCTGGTTTATCTACCAGCCCATAAGGGTACTCCTCCCTCCTCCTCTGAGCATCAAAGATGACCATAATTAGCGATAAGATACTGTTTTTGTGAAACCTCAGTCAACAACTAATCTAATTTGCTCATTTTGATTCAAGAAAGAGGTTCCATCCCTGCAATGTCACACTAGTGAGTGATAATGAGTTTCCTAGCTTTTTCCTTAATATATACTTTAACTTGTTCATATGGCTTTCTCATTATTGGGTGAATTTGTAGACTATTGCCTCAGGTTATAGAGTTTGAACTCATGCCCTTGAGCCCATTTGTCTAATTATATGATTGAATCCAAACCTTGATTTTACTAACACTCATCAAAGCCTTCTAATTATTCCTGCTTCTGAGCAATCCTGTTCTTTTTCTGACAGCAATTTCTTGGGGATCTAACTAGGACAATTATATAATTATATATACATATTAAAAAGCAGTGTGTGTCATCTAATGAAATTGCAATTAAGTATAAAATGCGAACCAACAAATAGACCGAAGAACAGCGGTGGTCACAAAGCAACAAGGAGACTTTTGCAATGTGGGTCAATAAGCAGCCATCGGCTGCTCAGTTACTACTGCCTTTGTTTTGTAGTAGGCATTATCACAAAGCAAAGACAATGCAATGACTCTTGGCTGCTTTATGAGGATCACCTCCCACGAACAGGGGGTTGACATGATAGAAACTGCTACGGTACTTATTGAAAAATTAGACAGATGTCTTATTTTCTAAACCAGCTGTTGCAGGAGATGGAGGGGAAAAGCAGGAAAAGATTATCTGATTGAAAAATAGTTTGTCACTAATCCTGTGCATTATTGATGTTTCTCTCGTAATGGGAATAGGAGAGGCAGCGAGCCTTTTTACCTCCCAATGGGATGCTTTTGGAAAGGGAAACTCCTTCCACTTTTCACTTAAAGAAGCATTGAGTTCTGCCTAGCCATGAATTAAATGCAACTGGCAAAGGACTATGAGGAGCTGCCTGACTTTTCCCACTTTGCCGAAGATCTGTAGGAAACAGTAAGTGAGCACACATCAATGAGACGTGACTGAAGGTGCCATTGTACTGAGACGACATGGCATTTGCAGGATTCTTACAGCTGAGTGAGAAATTCCCGCTCCTATTTATATTTAGGCAACCATGGCTTGAACGAAGGGATGTTTCTACTTTGGTCACTGAGCCAAAGCCTGGGTGTGCCATTGACAAACTCATCCAAATAGTGGCTCCATGAGTCAAGGACACACGGAGGCTGTTGGTAATGGCTCTGCAGTTCTTGAAATCCTTCCCTGTAAGGTATTGACCAAAGTCAGAACTTGAGCATGTTCCAGAAGACCATCCTCAATCAGGTTGGCTTTTAGTTGATGTGTGAGGACAAAACTGCAGGAAATGGGACTGGGATGCCATATCTGCTCCCTGAGAGTTCCTTGGATAAAGGGCAGGATTAAAATGTAACAAATGTAGCAGAGAAACTTCTACAGGAGCACATACAGTCATTCCTCTCTCATGTAATGGTGTGATTTCTGCTTCAAAAGGAGACAAACATTTGGCCCAGTTTCCAGTTAAGAACCTTGTACACACACCCAACATAAAAGCTCAATCATTTACCCTTCATTTCTCCCCTGGCATCCTACTACAAAATTACATATTGTTACATGTGCTCCAGTTCCCCAAGCAGTGAGAAGTTCCAGGGTCACAATGCTTACCAGGTTTCCTTTGGATGAAGACATTGCTGGAGTCATGTGGCATTTGGTAACATTTGAATTTACTGACAAATATAAAAACTGAGAATAAGTGAAGGCACACAGCATATGCACTCCAACAGCAAAATCCACTGCCCCATATCAGATCTCCAGAGACAGTCCCCCCCAAACTGCTTTCTGGTGCTCAAACTTTGCTCCCTTCTTCCCTCTCTGCATCCCCCAAACTCTAATTGCAGCCTGTCTTCTTTGTTTCCTTTATCCCATGCTCCTCTCTCATTCTTTTGCAATGGGGGGGGAGGAATACAAGAAATGGGAAGGAAAGGAGCATGAGTCAGGCACCTCTGGGGTCTGCATAAAATTGGGCTGAGGGCTGCATGTGCACCCCCCCAGGGTGCAGAGTGCTCACCTCTGGTTTAGACAAACCTGGCTAGCAGGCTTGACCAAGGGCTCATCCATACCTAACTTCAAAATCCATGTTCTGTTTGTGCTCGGATTTATTTTTTAAACCCCACATTTTCACATCCATATGCTCGGGTATTAATTTTTTTTTGTCTAATTCACATCTACATTAGTCATACCCCTAAGTCTACCCCTTTATGGTAATTGGTCCAGAATGGTACTTTGCTTTTCACGCACTTTTCCGGAAGAGCGCAAAAACATATATCTGACTTTTTGAATTAATGCGCATGCGTAGGTCTGCTGTGTTTTAAATGAAGTCTATTGGCCTTTGTTTGCATAATATCACAAAATAGTTTTTAAGTGGAAACGTGATTCATTAAACATTTGATTTTACATTTGATTGCAAAAGAGTAGTTAAAAAAAAAGCAGTGCGATACAGCTACAGAAGCCAGGAGGAAGTACCCTGGTTTAGTACTGGAAGCAGGAATGAACTGTAAGAAAGAAGGAGGAGGTGTGGACAGAGGGTGCAATCTAATGTCATCTACCTATAATACAAAAAAAGCGAGTAAAGACATCCTTACTATAGAGGTTAGAGCAGTTAATAATTGGGACAGAAAAAACAATTGGTTTACAGCAGGGTAGAGGAAGTGCAGATTTAACTAGGAGAAAGTCCGAAATGGCAGGGAATGTCATATGGATGCCGGCAAATTAATGGACACACAAGGGGGTTAGATTGCAGATTAAAAGGAGGTATGGGTGGGCCCCAAGTTTGAGGAGTCTGGCCCATTAACAGTCTCCTGTCCACATTGGTGGCTTGTGCCCATGGGGCTGGTAGGATGGGAGGCAAGGAGCCCACCTGTAGATGGAGACAGAGCCAATGACAGGCAGAGGTGACGAATTCTAGTTTTGTCCCTGTCCTCCTCCTTGCTGAGTTCTACAAAGGCAACACTGAGACTAAGGAAGAAGGAGGATGCTGACAGCCAGGGCTACCTCCTGGACTGGCTGCAGGTAGAAGAGCAGACTGCGGTTGGTGAGGCAGTGCCCCCATGTGCCCTAATGGATATGCCTCTCCTGCCTGGCCCCCCTGGCCCTCAGCCTTACAGCACTGTTCATTCTTAGCAGTGGAAACTTCTCCTGATGCTGCCAGCTCCACTTGTATCTACTGCCCCCACACACACTGAAGCTGAGATACTGAAAACTTTCTCCCGACTTCTGAGCAATCCCAAGAGTTTATTCTCCCTGACACTTCCATTCAAACTATTTATTTCCCATTACCTTGTGCTCTGGTTTGCTTTCACCTGCAGCTGGGACTATTTAGGGAAGTGGGGGAGGTGCAAGAGAGAACATGGCCGACGTTTCTTGAGACACCTGCCTCATCCTTTATTGAGAGGTTGTAAAGGACTGTAAAGGACTTTGTAGACTTTAAGAACGCAGTGGGAAAGTGGCATGGTGGTAATCCAGTAATGTTAGCCCTCCATTCACAGAGAAGCAGATGTGTTTTGTGTTCTTTCAAGTGGCTCTTCACCCATGTTGCCACAGTGAGCTCCAGGGATGTGAATGCACTAGTGTGCCGTTTTGTAGTCTTTGTCCTTGTGCCTCACTCCTTTTCCTACCAGAGAGTCTGCTTCAAGAGCCTTGTTTCCTCCTCTCCTCCCTGCCCCCTCTGCTCTAGCCAGGCAGCTTTGCAGTTATATCTTTATGGAATAACTTTGGTTGGAGTCAAACGTTACCTCACCATCTTTAAGTGGGTTCACGCCATTGGGCCAAGCAGGTTTCTTTCTCCTAAACCACAGATTAACAGAGACAATGGAAAAAAGAGGGGGGGAACAGCTTTCCCCAAGAGAGATTTTTACCACTTTGGAGGCAGACAGCCAAGTACACTGGTTTCCTGTGTTTATGAAAATAAAATACAACAGAGAGAGTGTGTGTTTCTTTTACTTTTTTTAATTTCATGGAGTGTTTAAAGCAATACATGTGGGGAATGAGGAGGGGTGAGAATGTTAGCTCATGCGTTTTGCATAGTGATTGGCAAATTATCAGATCACTGCTCCAAAATTTCACAAACGTTGCCTGCTGGCCAAATGCGATAAAAATGCAGGTTTTGCTCCCAGGAGCCTCAGAAAGATGGTTTAACAGGGTTCAGAATCACTGGAAGCAGCTCACTACAACTCTGCATAAGCGCTGAGCTGTTTAATTAGAATTGCACAGACACAGTTGACTTGTCAAGTCAATCACAGGAATCAGTACGGTTGTCACCACAGTCTGCAAGTGGTGCTTTGCTTAAGTTAGCTGAATTCTGCAAAACATCAGTTTAGTTCTGTTGGGATCAGACAGAATGTAGGGATGATGGGGTCCGCTCTGGACAGAGGAAAGGAGATAGTGGAACGATTTGAGTGGCAAACTGCAGATGGAACAACCATTCATGCTGTCAGCAGCCATGTTTTCCTGGCAGCTGATCCAGGGGGGCGGGAGCTTTTGGTTCTCTCAGTTTCTCATTTTCCAGTCTTAAATTCAGTTCTCCACATTCTGTATCAATTTGCTGCTGTTGTTGTTTTTAAAAATCCTTATAAAAAGTCTTCAGCATTTTAGTTTGAATTTCTCCTAATAAACCTATTTTTGTATGCAGTTATGCCAAATATGCACATTTTGGCAAGCAATTTTCATTAATAAAATGCATTTTGTATGTCATTTTCACCACTATATGCATTTATATGCACATTTTCCCCTAACATATACATTTTGTACTCATTGCTTGCCTGGAGAACTGCACTGCAAATTTCAGAAAAGTGTGAATTTTGAACAATGGCTGTGTTTTATTTCATATACTGTTTTAGAAAGTACAAATCTGGTAAGTTATCAAATTTCTCCAGCATCCCTACTTGCAGTCAACCCCAATCTCACTGTTTTTTTACCTTTCTGGGTACATTGAGCTTCTTCTTGCCAACTCTCCTTTCCACAAGTGCTACTTTCTCTCATTCTTTTTGCTGTGGTTGTGTACACTTCTGACAATGAAGCAAGCACATGGACCTTTTATTTAAAACTGTCAACCCCTCAGCTTTGGGAATAAACAGAAATCTAATCACAGAAACTGTACCACTACGAATCTCTCCCCAAACTTGTGCACACTGCAGATTACTGTGCGTTAGAATTTGCCTGTGTCTCTGTTTACGTAGCATTGTGTACATATTTCCTGAAATGAAGCAGCCTGGGAGATGTGTGTACGTATACATATGTGTGTGTGTGTGTACACACACATATTCTCATACACATATATATATATATAAGCAAAAATCTGACGCACAAGACCAACACATAGACAATAAATCACATTCTGGGCAGAACACTTTTTTTAAAAGGTTGGGGTGCCATTACCTGCATGTGTGCCCAGTTTACCTTGGAATGGAGGGAGTGAAGGGGTAGGGAGAGTGGAGTTAACAAATGCATAGCTATGATGTTCCTGGTTGACCAGACAAGCCACTGCCACAGGTGTGGATGTGAAAGTAGATTGGAGCTGAAGGATTCAGCTGAACTGGAAAAACGGTGGATTCTCAGTGAGATCCAACTGCCACATGGGCAAGCCCTATATAGTCACTGGGTTTAAGATGGAACTATTTCATTAAGGCAAAAACTGAGATGACAACTGTCTCTGCATATACCTGGGCCACCAGGTAATAGTCGTAATTATAAATACCACTCAGACTTGGGGCCCATCCATATCTAACTGCAAAATTCATGTTTTCCATATTCAGTTGGTGGCCACGAGATCCATACTTGTCCTGTTTGTGGTCAGATTATTGTGAAAACCCAATTTTCAAGCATTCATACATGTGGGCTTTTTTTTTTTTTTTTGGTCTAAATTGCTTTAGCATTGGCCATTCCTCTAAGTCCACCCCTTTTCTGTGATTTGTCCATAACGGTCGTTTGCTGTTTGCATGCTTTTTCAGAAGAGCAGAGAAACATCCATATTTATTTATTCATTCATTCATTCATTCATTTATTTTATTATACTTGTACTTGTATACCGCCCCACAGCCAAAGCTCTCTGGGTGGTTTACAGTAACTAAAAACATTAAAACAAATACATTAAAATTCCCACGCATGCACAGGTTTGTGGATCTGCTATTGCGTGGGAAGGGGACAGGGGGCTTGGCATATGACAGAGGAACACCTATGGACTGTCTATTGCAGGAAAGTCAGCATCTTTGCCTCCGAGCGTACAGACGTTAATACAATTGATTATTGATACAGGAAATCATATCATTTTTTGGGTGGTATATCTAATTCAGATTTGTGAACACAAAAATCTGTACTAGCTTGCAACATCATATGGATGACAGTGAATTAATCAGGACTTTGCAGATTATACAGTCGCATGAATGGGCCCTTGTTTGGGACTGAGTGACAAGCAGAGATTCATACAGCTGTGATCTGCACAAGTGGAGGCTGATCCAGGCTGTGAGCACACTAGCCACCTACAGCAAAGCTTTTCCATTGGCCACACCTGGAGGGGGAATGGGTTGATCTGCCAATCAGTTGTGAAATCTCTTTGAAGCAATTTTTTAAAAAACGCACTCTACCTGATCTCACCAGTTTTTACTGTAAAAAGGGGTGGGGTTTGACTTGCGTTGTGTGCCCCCATTTTCAGAAAAGAGAAGTGGAGACACACTGGAACCAGCAAAACACTAAATGTGTCTCTACTCCCAGTGAGCCTGCAGAGCATTCCTTAACACTAAAGATCAATCTCTGTTCAGAGTTCAGTGTGTATACTAGAACCTCTGGACCCGGATAACAGGTCCATTGCTATAACTACATATATCAATGTAATCTAAATTGCCTGCTGTCAGGGTGCAGATAGATGCCGTATTTGAAGAGCAGTCTTGGTGGGTTCTTCATTGCCAGTCCAGCATCGCAGTTTTTATGACAGACAGACATACCAGCAAGTTTAGTAATCATTCTTACCCATCCCCTCTCCACCATGCTTCAAGGGGACCATTCACCTACCAGGGGTGTGTGCATGTGTGGAATAAACAAGCAGCACCTGTACATTGATCCTTCCTTTTTTCAAAAATGGCTTTTTCTTAATAAGATTGCAAAACTGCTCTAAGCACTTTGGGTGGGGAAGAGATATGTTGGCCATATTCCAGATGTTACTCAATCCATCAGCACCTCCCACAGCCAGCTTTTCCATGATTCAAACTGGATCAACTTGCAGAACTGGTTTCTCAAAAATCTGTGTGGGAAAGACCAGTATATTTGTACTAAACACAACAAGGATATTTCCAAAGAGTTCCACTGCTTTGAAAATGTTGCCTGCTTTCACCCTGAATCAGAAATACTAGATGTGTGGACTAATATACCAGAAGAAACGAACAAGAAATAAGTGAATAGTGAGCAAGAAATGTGTGTGTGACAGAGAGAATTTAAATAGCTTCAACAAATTTATGTGGTGGTTACAAAAAGAAAAAGAATGATAGAAAAGCATTAATTCCAAAATTATTACCAAAATTGGCAGATGTTGCATAGGGTTAGGAGGTTGGTTGTATAAAGAACTGAATGGAATGGCTAAACTATTGGGTCAGGAGCTAAACAAGAAATGAGAATAACAAAGCCAACAGTGTTTGAAGGAGCATTTGTATCCTTGTGGTTGTGCCCAAAATGATGAAACTGTGGTTATCATACTTTGGACACATGATGAAAAGACATGATTCACTAGAAAAGACAATCATGCTGGGAAAACCAGAAGGGAGTAGAAAAAGAGGAAGGCCAAACAAGAGATCGATTGATTCCATAAAGGAAGCCACAGACCTGAACTTACAAGATCTGAACAGGGTTGTTCACAACAGATGCTATTGGAGGTCACTGATTCATAGGGTTGCCATAAGTCGTAATCAACTTGAAGGTACATAACAACAACAACGGTTGTGCCCAGAACACTCAATAGAGGTTGAACTGAGTCCCCAAAGTGCATGAAACCAGATTTGTAAAACACACATGTTAGTTCTTTCCACTGATCATATTGACAGTTGCTACTCTGTTAAGTGGTTGAAGCAACAGCAAACATAATCCCAGTGGAGGCTGGTCCATTTGGGCAAATGGGACACTGCCCCGCCAACCTCAGTCTACCTTCAGCCAGCCCCCACCTGCTTGCCTTCTTACTTACAACCCATCCAGGCAGTGGCATTTCCTGTCAGCTTCCTCCACCTTAGTCTCAGTTTTGTCCTTGTAGAATTCAGCTGGGAGGAGAATGGGGATGACAGTAGAATGCATTGCCTTTGCCTTTCATTGCCTCTTGCTCTGCCTACTGTTGGGCTGCTTGCTTTCCGCCCCACCAGTCCTGATGGAAATTTCTGCCACTGTCTGAAGGTGCACCTCTTCCTATACCACCCTGCCTATGTGTTAAGATATCTCTCTACCTTCTGCTCTGCCAGTTTCAATGGACACCAGGCACCACTGCACACTCCATTCGGGCAATGGGAAAAATCTTTTATGGAGTGCCACTGCCAGAGTGTTGGATGCAATGGACAAATACGATTTGGTATAAAGCAGCTTCCTATGGTGCATGGTCACCCAGTGAACTCCCTGGCTGAGTGGAGCTTCTGACCTTGATCCCCCACAGAGGGTTTAATGAGCCTTTTCCTCCCATGTGCTCAGCTGACCTGGGGATTAGGCAGCCACGTAATACAGTACCCAAAAGAGGAAACTGCATCACCAGAAAAAAAGAGGACCAAAAGGGGACACATCTTTGCCTAAAAATTGCATAAGCTAATTCATATGTATATATGCTAAAGAATTACCATAATTTAAATAG
The DNA here is from genome assembly GCF_030035675.1 of Rhineura floridana. Lineage (NCBI taxonomy): Eukaryota > Metazoa > Chordata > Lepidosauria > Squamata > Rhineuridae > Rhineura > Rhineura floridana. The sequence goes on along the minus strand of NC_084482.1, from coordinate 172,984,943 downwards.
AAGGATTATATGTCTCTCCATAGTGTGGAAAACTGTGACCAGGAGACCTTTATGTCTGCTCAGTCTGCAGTGCCAATGCTGACCATTCATGGCAACTTCAAGGGTCCTGCTCTCTCTTCTTACACGTCTTTATCTTTAAAATGGACTTGGGTCAGGGAGCCCTTCAAATAGAGGACTACTGTTCTCTGTGAAGTAGGACACATTGCCAGTCTACCTAGGAGTTATTGTCAATGTTTTCTTCAGGAAATTATTTACCATTCATTGCCACCACAAACTTGCATTGCAAGTAGAAAATATGAACAGAGAACTTAGTGTCTTAAGTTGTAATTTTTTTTCTGTAGCTGTTACTTGAGTTGCCTCTCTTACTATATAGACCTTCCTCCCCTGTAAACCCCATAAAGGCTCAAATACTTTGGGTGTGGATGGGCTCAGGGAGATATAACCGCTATCCTTTTGCAACAGTCTATGCAACATGGACTATAGAACCTGGTGCATTAATTACCACGCAAACTTTGACAAAAGGTATTTCCAGAAAGCATAATATCCTTTCTTGTACCTTTGCAAATAAAGGGGAACCTCCAGGCCCATCTGTGACATCTGTAAGCAGTTACATAGCAATAAACTTGGGACTGAGTTTGCTCGGAAAACAGCAGCAGCAAGTTACTCACCACACCCTATTACAGAGCTCCTAACTGGCCAAAGAACTTACAAGACATATTTAAACAGATGGACATCTCCCAGTTGTTCATTGCCCAGTTAAACATTTTTCAATTTGGACTAGTTCTTGACTTCTGGAAGTGCCTGCAAATAGCATGTTATGCTATCTATAGGGGAAATGAATCTGATTCTGTTATGATTACATTTATACATTAGCATCTGTGCTTGTTTGACCATGACAAACCTGTTTTTAGCCCCTGACATAGAAACTAGGAGGACCTGCTTGTTTGCCAAGATAAAAACTTGAGAATAGCTATGAATGACTATCTAGTCCTTTGGGTTGTATCCGACGCTGTTGTTCCTCTTGTCCAATTGATTTATTATACAGCCATGAGAGTGGCAGTATTCTATAGCCCCCATGGATTTTTTGCATTCCTCTATGTTAAATTGAAAATACCCCCATGCCATTCTGATGCTTCACATAAGCTCATTTCAAAACAAAACCATACAAAACCTATAGTCCTGAACTCAGAAACACTTGCTTAACAACCCTCTAAGTTTTCGTGGTGATACACAAAACAGTCAGAGAGAATCAAGAGTTCAAAATGTAAAACAAGAGGAAAAAATCCAGACCCTTGCTGGACTTTTTTCTGTCAGTTGTCTCATAATTTGTTGAAATTAATTAAAAGTCAGTCATGTTCACAGAGTACCTGTAATCCTATTACTGACCTGGCCATCTAGGGGATATTATTGCATACAAAAATGCCTGTCCTAGAAGAAATGTACCTGAAAATGCATATGAATTTTCATCAGACTTTTAAAAAATAATGTACAACTTTTAAAATGACTTACTAATGCTACTCTCTGTTTGCAAAGATATCTTAATATGATATTTTTATGGATTTTAAATATTTATAATTTACAACTGAGTATTTTCATTAGCCGCTTCAGTTGCCACACACACACTAAGCTATTACTTTTCTTTCTAAACATCTCCCCCACCTCAACTCACACCCATCACATTTATCTGCAGCATTCATTTTCTCTAAACTGCGTGCACGCACGCACACACACATGCCAAGTTGATCTCTATAGCATGCATTATTTAATTTAGTACTTTAATTTAAACATGACCAACAGTTTGCAAACATTCTAAGAGTGCTCCTTGCAAGAGTGCTCCAATTGCTGCTGAGACAAGGGTGAGCTCAAATTACAAAGGTGAAAGTTGACAAAGGGAGCTGATTACTGACCATCACTCCTGAAGAACTTGGTACCCATCTGCACAAAGAGAAGTGCCAGGAAAGCCATCACTCCCTTGTCCTTCTGCTGCACATCAGAGGCAATGCTATGCCCCTTTCCAAAGCTCTCTGAAGTTGTTTGAAGTGGTCTCTTCATGCATCACCTTGCCAAGACCAACAAGAGGGGACCTTCACAAGGGAGGCATGGGAGGAGCATCATTTGTGATGTCATCCAGTCCCTGGTGATGCTCCTCCAGTGCTGAGCACTTCTGAGGTGACTCCTATTCTCCATGAAGATTCCTGAGTGCTGAGAAGTAAGATGGAAGCCTTCACAGGATAAGGTGGAGTGGAAGGGAACACTTTATGGTTGGTTTGATGGGGATGGTGGGGGCCTGGTTATCTATGCTACCCTGGGTATATATATATATACCTACGCTAGTCCTGACTTGTAACAACTTTACATTCAATGGAGAACACTACCTGCAACTACAAGGCACAGCTATGGGGACTCGCATGGCTCCATCATATGCAAATCTCTTTATGGGTAAACTGGAACAGGAGATCCTCAAAAAGGCTATCAACAAATCACTTATATGGTGGCGATACATTGACGACATCTTTATGGTCTGGACGAATGGTAAAGAGAGTTTGGAACAATTTAAAAATTACATCCACTCTATCCATCCCTCTATTAAGTTTACATTTAATAGTACAAATGACAATCCACACATCCCTTTTCTGGATGTCCTTCTTACCATTGAAAACAACAAAATAGCCACTGATCTCTACAGCAAACCCACTGATGCCCACACCTATTTAAACTGGAAATTCTGCCATCCTAGGCATATAAAGAAGAACATTGTGTATAGTTTAGCTCTGAGAATCAAAGTTATTTGCAACACTGAAGATAAATACCAGAGAAGGATCAGTGAACTTAAAGAACACCTTCTTCGAAGAGGATATTCTCCACATATTATGAATTGCAACATCCACCGAGCCTCCATTCTGTCCAGAGAAAACCTCCTCCATCATACTGAGGTGTCAAAGAGCAGAATGTAATGGATTCCATTTGTGGTAGATTTCCATCCAGCATCTCCTAACTATCACCGAGCAATCAAGGAGAGCTACCCATTGCTGGCAAACTCTGAACATCTTACCAGAGCCATCAGCAGGCCTCCTGTTATAGCATTTCACCAACCTCCTAATTTGCGCAGACCGTTGGTGAGAGCTGTGCTTAAGCCACCTATCACCAATCCAGGGTCTCATCCTTGTCACTCCAAACGCTGTATCACCTGTGTGTACCTCAGGGAGACAGCCACTTTTACAAGCACTAGGACAGGCAGGACATATTACATCAAACAGAACATCACCTGCAGGTCCTGCAATATAGTTTACATCATAGAGTGCAAAAGACCAGGATGTCATATCCAATACATAGGAAAGACCACAACTGACCTACGCACGGGCTTCAGGAACCACAAGTCGGCAATTTTGACCAAAAATGTGGAGCAACCAGTTGCAAAGCATTTTAACATCGAGGGTCACAGCCTGTTGGACTTTTCCATTACAGCGATAGAGATGCCAGCAGATCCAGCAGCATTGACCAAAAGGGAGAACTTTTGGATTTACTCTCTGGACACATTGGCACCACATGGCCTGAACCTGGAGGACAGTACCACCACTACTTAGCTTCTGCAAATGAAGCCCCTCTGAGCATTCCATCCTCAGAGCTCTATAACTGCCACCTTGGTAACAGCATTTGTATGTTGGCACCTGATGAAGGCGGAAGCTGAAACGTTTTGTTAATATAATAAAAACCTCTGTTTGGTTAATCACAATTACGTTCATATATATATATTAGGTGATTAACGGAATTCTTATAGGGATCCAGAGCAAGCTTGAGTGAAGTTCTGTTTGTTGCTTTCAAAACTGTCCTATATATATATATATATATATATATATATATATATATATATATATATATATATATATTGCTGCTACCAGGAGACAGGGAACTCTGCGTGGCTGGGGAGGGAGTCTGCTGCCACTACCAAACCACGGTCACCACCGAGAAATATAGTAGGAAGCTGGCAGGCTACTCCAAATGGTATCATAGACCAGATCCAATACTAGCTGTCAATACCCTCTCCCTGGCCTAGGGTGTGGATTTGTAGAGATCATGTTTCCTACTTCCCATTTGTTTCCAGAAAGAATGCCTTGTTTTCAGGCTCCTAATGCCATGATTGTGGTCTGGTATAGTAGTGTAGTGACGATAGTAGTGTATGGCAAATTCAGAAGTGCAGGGTCCCTTCATGATAGTCACAGCCACACACCCTCCAATACTTTTTTTTAAATGCCTTTTCCCACAACAACAGACATCCTTAGGAGCCAATAAGCATGAAAGGGGAGTGTGTTAGCTACTGAAGAGAGTCTTCACGGTGGCTGACTCACCTCCTTGCACTTTGTATGGCTCCAATCAGTAGGAAAGGACAAGGAAGCATGTTAGAAAGCTCTTTTCAGTGGCCAACACACTGCCCTTTCATGTTGATTGGCTTGTAGAATGCTGGGGACATAGGGACCCTGCTGAGACCCTGCTCCTAAAAAAGTAAGGGTTCTAAGTTCCCCTGAGACCCCAGACAACTACACCCCTGGATTAGAAAATCCACAGAGAATAATGTCTACTAGCTATGATGATTATGTTCTACCTTCCCTATCAAAGGCAACATGCCTGTGAATACCAGTTGCGAGGGATCACAAGTGGGAGAGTGCTGTTATATTCAGGTCCTGCTTGTGGGCTTCTCATTGGGGCATCTGTTTGGCCACTGTGAAAACAGGGTGCTGGACTAGATACGCCAGCAGGCATCCTCATAGAATCATAGAATTGGTAGGGGTTTATTAGGCCATCAAGTCCAACCCCCTGCTCAATGCACGAATCCAACTTAAAGCATACCTGACAGGTGGCTGTCCTGCTGCTTCTTGAATGCCTCCAGTGTTGGAGAGTTCACCACCTCCCAGGGGAATTGGTTCCATTGTCGTACCTCTCTGACAGCTAGGAAGTTTTCCCTATGTTCAGTTGAAATCTGGCTTCCTGCAGCTTGAGCCCATTATTCTGTGTCCTGCACTCTGGGATAATCAAGAAGAGATCCTGGGCCCCCTCTGTGTGCCAGCCTTTCGAGTACTGGAAAAGTGCTATCATATCTCCTCCAGTTTTCTCTCAAGGCTGAACATCCCCAGTTCTTTCAGTCTCTCCTCATAGGGCTTTACTTCCAGTCCCCTGATCATCCTCATTGCCCTCCTCTGAACCTGTTCCAGTTTGTCTGCATCCTTCTTAAAGTGTGATGTCCAGAACTGGATTCAGTACTCAATGTCAAATAGAGGGGAAGCAATACTTCACACAATATGGGAACTATACTTTTGTTAATGCAGCATTTGCCTTCTTTGCAGCCACATCACTGTCGGCTCATGCTCAGCTTGTGATCACAACAATTCCAAGATCCTTCTCGCATGTAGTATTACTGAGCCAAGAATCCTTCACCTTATAACTGTGCATTTGGTGTCTTTTTCCTAAGTGTAGAACTTTGCATTTATCCCTGCTGAATTTCATTTTGTTGTTTTCAGCCCAATGCTCCAGCCTATCAAGGTTCCTTTGAATTTTGTTTCTGTCTTCCACGGTATTAGCTGTGCCCCCCAATTTTGTATCATCTGCCAAGTTGATAAGCATTTCCTGAACCTCCTCATCCAAGTTGTTAATAAAAATGTTGAAAAGCACTGGGCCCAGGACCGAGCCCTGTGGTACCCTACTTGTTACTTCCCCCCCAGTTTGAGAAGGAACCATTGATAAGCCCTCTTTGAGTACGATACTGTAGCCAACTGTGGATCCACCTGATAGTTGTTCCATCCAGCCCGCATTTAGCTAGCTTGCTAATCAGAATATCATGGGGCACTTTGTCAAAAGCTTTGCTGAAGTTGAGATATATTATGTCCACAGCATTTCCATTAAAAAAAATGAGATAAGATTAGTTTTGCAGGATTTGTTCTTCACAAATCCATGTTGGCTTCTAGTAATCACCGCATTGGTGCTCACAGTTTGACTGCTTTATAATCTGCTTCATAATTTTCCCAGGAATCGATGTCAGGCTGACTGGTCTGTAGTTCCCAGGTTCTTCCTTTTTGCCCTTTTTGAAGATACAGGCAACATTCACCAATTGTCCCCACTTTACCCATCCTCCATGATTTCACAAAGATAATAGACAGTGGTTCCGAGAGTTCGTTAGTCAGTTTCTTCAATACCGTAGGAAGCAGTTCATCAGGCCTGCAGATTTGAACTCATTCAAAGTGATTAGGCATTCCTTGACTATTTGTCTATCAATTTCAAGCTGCAATCCTGCCTTTTCAACTTCATGTTTCCCCAGGAGGGTCACAGATGCTTTTTAAGGAGAAGATTGAGCCAAAGTAGGAATTGAGCACTTCTGCCTTTTCTTTGTCATCATTTTGCCTTCCTCATTTAGTAGCTGTACCACCATTTCTTTTCTCTGTCTTTTACTATGGATGTACCTGAAGAAAACTTTTTTGTTGCTTTTGGCATCTCTTGCTAACCTCAGCTCATTTGCAGCTTTAGCCTTCCTGTCGCCATCCCTGCAATTCCATGCATGTGGTCTGGCCTTACTTCCATTTTCTGTATGTGTCCTTTTAGGTTTCAGGTCATCTCTCAGCTGTCTGTGAAACCACATTGGCTTCTTCTGCTGTCTTCTCCCTTTTTTCCTTGATGGAATTGTTTGCCATTGTGCCTTTAGAATTTCCTCTTTTAGAAACTCCCACCTATCCTGGACTCCTTTTCTCATTAGGGTCGCTTGCCATAGAACCTTACTTACCAATGTTCTGAGTTTATTAAAATTGTCTTTCCTGACATCCAGGGTACATGTATGGCTACCCTCAGCTTTTGCTTCCTTTCAAATCAAGAACTCTAGTATAGCGTGGTCACTTTGCCTCAGAGTTCCCATAACTGCCACTTCATCCACCAAGTCATCTCTATTGGTTAGAAAAGTCAAGGATAGCTGATCCACTAGTTGCTTCCTCCACTTTCTGTAGGAGAAAGTTATCTCCAACACAAGTCAGGAATTTCTTGAAGGAGCCATGGTTGGCAGAATTTGGCTCCCAACAGATATCGGGGTAATTGAAGTCCCCCATTACTACTACATCATGCTTCCTCGAAACATTGGCAGTTTGCTTTTCAAAAGTTTCATCTTCGTCATATCCTTGATTGGGTGGTCAGCAGTAGACTTCAACTACCATGTTCCTTTTATTCTTTGGCCCATTTATTTTAATCCAGATACTCTCAGTGGAGCTACCAAGCTCATCCTCCTATATTTCTGTGTAGGGATATATATTTTTAACAGAGAGCATGACTCCGCCTCCTTTCTATTCTTTCTGTTCTTTTTGAACAGGTTATATCGTTCAGTCGCTGTGTTCCAGTCATGGGAGTCAAGGGAGTTTCAGTTATACCTATCAAGTAGTATTTACTCTCCTGTATTAAGAGTTCAATTTCATCCTGTTTGTTTCCTATACTCTGGGCATTAGTGTACAGATATCAAAGACCATGTGATTTATGGCCTGTCTTCCTTCCTACATTTTTATGAAGACTATTACTGGGCCCCATTAGAGGCATTGCTGCCAACTTTACATCTCCCTCCCCCTTAGGATTCAGTTTAAAGCCCTCCTGATTAACTTCTCCATGCTGTGGCCAAACACATTCTTCCCAGTCCTTGTGAGGTGCAACCCATCACTTGCCAGCAGTCCATCTTCCAGGAAGTGTAGCCCATGGTCCCAGAATCCAAATCTTTCACGTTGGCACCACCTTCATAGCCAGTCATTTACCTGGAGTATTTTTCTTTCCCTTTCCACTCCTCTTCTAAGTATCGGAGGGATGGACAAGAAAACTACCTGGGCCCCAAAGTCCTTGAGTTTCCTTCCCAGAGCTTCAAAGTCTGATGTTAAACCCCCAAGGATTCTTCCTTTGAACCTTTTGGCAGCTGCTGAAAGCACCTCCAGCCCAGGCTTGACCTAGAAAACCAGACAGAAATGGATAAAAGGGAGAGCGGCATCAGAACCTGAGGGGCTTTAGGACCCAGTGGGACTAATCGGCTTTGCCAAAGCAGACAGGCAGGTAGGCTGCACACACAGAAACCAAGGGTGCAATCCAATACACTCTTACCTAGGAGTAAGTCCCACTGAACCCAATGGAGTTTACTTCTGAGTAGATAAGTATTGGATTGCAGCACAAAGCACTTGGGAGATCTGTCCCTTTCCAGGCAGACAAAGAGAAGATCCACGCACATGCAACAGAGAGACACAGAACAAAAGGGAGCACCACACTGTGGGCTGCGTGTGATCCCTCTCTCCATTGCGGCAGGAAAGAAGAGCTTTTTCTTCGCCTGTTTTGTAAGGCAGCGCAAAAACCCAGTGTTTTTGCTACCTGCAACAATGCCTGCCTGCTCCATGGGTTGGATGCAACAATGGAGCTGCTAGAGGTAGGCTGCTGCTGCTGTCTCCAGTGGGTCCCCCTGCTGCGAAATAGCTGCTCCTGTCTCGCCACCACCAGCGGCGGAAATCAGCATGCCATGGGGTGCGGTGTAGCAGGGCGCTGGCAGAGGAGTGGCGGCTGGCTCCTTCCTGGAGTGCGCTACTTTCTCACCTGGCCAGAGGACGAGACAGAGGAGTGCAGCTCCCTCCCAAGTAGACCCCCCCAACCTCTGAGAGAGAGGTGTGGGGTGGCAGATTGGAGGGGGCCAGCAGGGGGCTGGCTGCAGAAAAAGTAATGGGACAGTGTCCTCTCACATCCCACCAGCAAAACACACCTGAGTGACTAAGACTAGATGTTAGAGAGATCTGAATTTTAATTTCACCTTAGTTATGAATTCATTGGATTGACTTAGGGAATTTCCATCTTTCTGCTTCAGCTTCTCATTTGCTATAAAGGGACAGGAATACAGGCCTACAGGGCTGTTGCAAGGATTACTTAAGAATGTACATGAGGTGCCTTGAACACTCTGAATTGTTATATAAATGCTGACGATGGTGATCTTGAAATGGACCTTTGACTTGGAATAGTAATCAAATTTTGTGCACTGGGTCAACATTTTACCAAGCCAAAAGGTTAATCATTAGCTAATAAGCATTTACACTCATCTATGTGTTTTTTGTTGCTGAGATTCTGTTTCCTGACTTAAATTGTTCAACTACTACCTATGTTTTTCTTGGGGTTTGCTTTAAAGATTTCAGAGGAGTCACTGTTTGTGGTCCCACAAGGTTGAGATGCGTGGTTAGTATCCACGAGGAGCCATACATTCAGTATCGTGGGTCCAAATTGGAGCAACTTCCTCCTGGTTGAGATCAGACGTGCCCCGTCTCTGTTGAACTTCTGGCACTTGGTGAAGACTTTTTTTATATATATTTCAGCAGGCATTTCAAGCGCATTTTTCTGAACTTATAGTTAATTTTAATTGATTTTATGATGTGTGTTGTATCCCATTGTACACAGAAGCCACAGTACTAAGCAGTATATACATTATTAAAATAAATTAATTAAATAGAATGCCATTGGGTTATGTACTACTTAGGAAGCTGGATAGAAATAGAAAGGTGGCTTAAAATAGCTTCAGGAATAGCTGAGGAAACGAGAAGAGGAACAGCCATCTTTATTCATTACATGCCCCTTCCCATTATACCTTCGGGTTTTCTCTGTATTCCCCTTAACCAATGGATATGCTGGTGGCAACCAAAACCTCAGGATAAAGACCAGCTGAGAGTTGGTCTCCCTTTTATGGTAGCACATGGACCCAAAGGCTGAATTGAAAGGGCACTGAGAAAATGCCTCTAGTCCATCACCGTTACATCAGAATGTGGCAATGTAATAGGTGCACTTACACAAGCAAGGACAGTCAAGGCACAATAATGTAAATGGTGGTGGTGTGTCAACTGGCAAAAGGAATAAGGTGGGATGGGCAGGAATGTAAGCAGAGGGACTTTTTTCTGGCATTGCCCCAATGAGTTGGTACTTCATAGAGCTCCCAAATGATTCCATTGCACTTTGCGGCTGAGAACATCTGGTCTGCTTGGCACCTCTGCTTTGGTAAAAATAGCATACCATCTTGTGTATGGGCAGGATGCCATCTGAACAGATGGGCATGAGCACTGGCAGCCAAGAGGCCTTGTATCGGCATCAAAATGCATTTGCTGAGGGCATGATTCACAGCCAGAAATGTCAAAATAGCTGAACTTCTGGGCCGATAGCATAGGGCGGGGGGAAGGGAGGAAAGGGAGGCTGTGTCACTGAGCAGGATTAACTTTGAAAAAGGGGCAATCTCATTTCTGCAGCTGTGCACCACACAGCTGTGATCATGCAGAATTCGATTAGGTGCCTGCCGTGGAGATGGTTAGTAACAACGGAATCTCTGTTTCAATAAAGGACTAAAACAAAGTTTGATGTAACCAAAAAAAACACACACCCCACAATACTTTACAATTTTTGGAGTTCATGCCACAATGCAAACGAGATGGCACTTATCAGCAGATCCACAGGTAGTTGAGTTCTACTACTGTCATTTCCATGGCAAGAAAGAACCCCAGCTGCACTTTTCATCTTTCCAAACAACAGAACGCAAGAGGGCCAGCTGTGTATAGTAAAGCTCAAAGGATAATTTTCTGAATTATTCACCGTATTGAACACAAGGGAAAGGATGATACAGGTGTCTGCAAGCTACTGCCAAGTTGAAGTAAAAGGATGGTGGTATTTCTTCTCCGTGATTTCTCCTACTAGCACAGTCATAAGCTCAACTCAGGCACTTTCTGATATGGCAAATTAGGGTCCCAAAAATACTTGATGGCAGGACTGGCCATACCATTAGGTAGAGTGGGGTGGCCACCTAATGACATCAGATTCAAGATTTGGAGTCCAGTGCATTCCTGCAGAATTCTTCTTTATCCAGCAGTTTGGATAATGAAAGGAGGGGAGGCAGTGATGGGGAACTGGTGGTCCTCCAGATGTTTTTAGACTCTAACTTCCGTAGCCAACGATCAGGGATGATGAAAGTTGTAGTCCAAGAGGCTCCCCATCCCTGGTCTAAAGGAACCATCCCAGAAGCTGGTCAGACTGTGAGCTGATCAAGTAAATCTACACCTGGAAGCAGTGAAAACACATAATGTTAGGGTGTCAGTTGAGGCAGCGGAAGTGCAGAAGGACTGGTCTGCCAAACCTCTAACAGCTCATAGTAAGTATCCTGCAGGAGAGGTTTAGGGTTGGGAGGAGGAGATATAAGCCATGAGGTTGAACCCCCCCCCCCGTTTCACACACAGTAGGGATGTAAGAAGGCATTGATTTCCATCCTGATCCTTGTATATCACCCATTTCAATGGACAGGAATTGTGATGCAAATGGCTGGGGGGAGAGTGATAGATATTGTTTGTGGACTGAAACCAACAACAGCAGTGAAACTGATTCACTGGATTGATATCCATTCCAGACATGGGACAAATAAGCAAACTTTGGTAATTCTCTGACATCCCCCCTTCCCCCCCTTCCCCAGACAGGGATGTTTCAAAACAAGGAAAGGAAAAGGGCATGTTTCCCATTTCCCAGTCTCCAGAGTTGTCATCCCTCCCCTCCCCCACCCCTGCTGCATCATTATGTGCCTAAATACTACTCAGCAAGTGCTGGCAGTCTCTAGAGCTACATAGAATAGCAGGTGTCTTTTCTTCCTCCCACCTCCTGAAAGTTCCCTCTTTTTGCTAAGTCTGTATAGTTCCATTCCATAAGAACTTAAGTAGAGCCCTGCTGGATCAGACCAAAGGCCAACGTTCAGAGCTTGGAAAAGTTACTTTTTTGAACTACAACTCCCATCAGCCCCAGCCAGCAGGGCCACTGGATTGGGCTGATGGGAGTTGTAGTTCAAAAAAGTAACTTTTCCAAGCTCTGCCAACATTATGCTATCGGGTGGCCAACCAGATGACCTTGGGAAGCCTGCAAGCAAGACCTGAATACAACAGTGCTCTCCCCACTTGCAATTCCCAGCAACTGGTGCTCAAAAGCATACTGCCTCCAACAGTGGAGATAGCCACAATGACGATGTTCTATCAGTCTTTGATAATATTCTCTTCCATAAATTTGAGTGATCCTTTTTTAAAGCCATCCAAGTTGACTTTCATGCTGGCTCTTCATTCCATACTGTCCAGAGGCAATGAAATGAATGAAATTTAATGAAAACAACAGAATGAAATTCAACAGGGATCAATGCAAAGTTCTACACTTAGGAAAAAGAAACCAAATGCACAGTTATAAGATGGGGGATACTTCGCTCAGCAATACGACATGTGAGAAGGATCTTGGAATTGTCATTGATCACAAGCTGAATATGAGCCAACAGTGTGATGTGGCTGCAAAAAAGGCATATGCTATATTAGGCTGCATTAACAGAAGTATAGTTTCCAAATAGCATGAAGTATTAGTTCCCCTCTATTCAGCACTGGTTAGGCCTCATCTTGAATACTGCATCCAGTTCTGGTCTCCACATTTCAAGAAGGATGCAGACAAACTGGAACAGGTTCAGAGGAGGGCAACAAACATGATCAGGGGACTGGAAACAAAGCCCTATGACGAGAGACTGAAAGAACTGGGCATGTTTAGCCTGGAGAAGAGAAGATTGAGGGGAGATATGATAGCACTCTTCAAGTACATGAAATGTTGTCACACAGAGGAGGGCTGGGATCTCTTCTCAATCATCCCAGAGTGTAGGACATGGAATAATGGGCTTATGTTGCAGGAAGCCAGATTTCAACTGAATATCAGGAAAACCTCCTAACTGTTAGAACCATATGACCATGGAACCAATTACCTAGAGAGGTAGTGGGCTCTCCAACACTGGAGGCATTCAAGAGGCAGCTGGACAGCCATCTGTCAGGATCGCTTTGATTTGGATTCCTGCATTGAGCAAGGGGTTGGACTTGATGGCCTTATAGGCTCCTTCCAACTCTACTATTCTATGATTCTATGAGGCCTGAACAGGAGCATTCTTAGGACCCATCCTTCAAAATGTGTAATTTGAATTTTGCAATGCAATGCAGTTCGCCAACCAATGTTTACAAAAATGCATATATTAGGGGAAAGAGTGCATACAATGCATGCATGGGAGTGAAAATAACATGCAAAAATGCATTATATGATGAGGAATGGCATGCAAAAAGGTATGCTGGAGAATTTTCATGAGCTTTTTTTGAGGCACATGTTACCAAATTATTCCAAGCTACACAGGAAGTGGATTGGACTGTGAAAGACCAACCCAAATTGTGTTTGCATTCTGACAAATTTGTAGGGCAGTCCAATATCTCAGAGAGGAGGTCAGGTCTCCTGCTCCCTTGGTGCATTCACTATAGCCGCCCAATTTTCCTGCTTTTTCAAGTTTGATAGAAATATCTGTGGGCTGTAGGTACATTCTTAAACCGCAAGGTTTTTTGCCTATTAGTGAATTTATATATATTTGCAGGACCCACTTGATCACGCTACTGCCAGTTCACAAAGGGTTAAATGCCATTTAACTGAATTCTCCTTGGGTATTTTTTTTCTTGTTCTTTCTGAGGCTGGGTTTTGACTTTCCCCCTTCAAACTCTGCTTCACCAGGTGGCTTCTTAATGAAGGTCATCAAGCACATACTCTTCAGTTTTACATCTCAGGCTGACAAGTCTCTCCTCAGGGGGTTCTGATGAGCCTTGGGCTGATGACCATCCCATGAGTGGGCAGTGTGGTTCTCTTCCTGCACGGCCTTTGAATGCCAGCAGTCACGCATCCTTCATCATTATTAGAGGGGAGAATGCCAATGCAAAGAGCCAATAAAAGAGTATGTTCTCTCGGGCCATGTACCCTGCCGAGAACACTGTGCTTTTGACTACCCACTTCTTGTCTACACCAGCTGTAATAAGCTCTCTCTGACAAGTGATTGACTCACCCATTATAGTCATTGGTAACTGCAGAAACAAACACACTTCATATAAAAACTCAGCATTGTAGTCTGCAGGGTATTCTTGTGGGAAAATGTCTACCATCATTTGGAGCGGCACTGCGTACTATAGTATTTACTATTCAATAACGTTAGGTGGTTCTCTCTCTCTCTCAATCTCTCTCTCTCTCTTTGTCTCTTTGCCAGAAATCAGCCAAAAGACAGTCATTTCTCTCCTACTCGCAACTTCTTTGTTTGGCTTCTTAATAAGAGGTAACAAGGGCGGAAGGGAACCCCTACAACCCTAATGTAAAGCAAAAGGGGACTTGGTGGAGGCAGCATGTCCCCACTTGTTTTATGTCCCTATATTTATTAAGAAATTCACAGGCATTCCAGCCACAATTGCCTTTGAAGGGAATAAATTAAGCGTTATGTTCAGCAGAACCATGCAATGCAATCTGTGGCTCCACTCAACAGGAGGAGGTGGCCAGGGAATTGCAACAAATCCTGGAAATTGATATTTTAGGATGAAGGTTACTGACTTTTGAACTTCTGGAAGGGCTGAAACTCAGTTGTAGAGCACATGTTTTGAATGCTCAAGATCCCAGGTTCAGTTTACCAATGGGGCTGATACCCTGGAGAACTGCTGTCTGCAATTGTAGACAATACTGAACCTGATGGACCATTGGTCTGAGTCGGTATAAGGCAGATTCCTATGTTCCTATGAAACAGAACTTTGCCTTTGTTTGGGGTCTAGTGCTTGAAATGGAAGCTATCTGCTGTGTGTCTTCTTTGACACATTGCTCAGTCTCAAGCCTAGTAAACTTCTCACAAATCCTATGATGCACTGTTTGGTCTGACCCATTATTTCAGGGCCAATTAAGACTTTATGCGACAAACATAAGTTTGAAAGTTACATTCATCTGGAGTTCAGGAGCTAGTCTGATAGTCCTTTCTCAAAAGATGCTAGGCATTCCTCTAGTCTTGATTATTCCTTGTGTTTCATAGAAATAACAAGAGAGCAAGTTTAAAACACTGTCTGCACCCTGTTAAATGCGGCTCTTTCATCCAACTTGTACAGGCAGTTGAAACATAGAGTTTAGAATCACTTGTGAAAACATGCTGAGTTTTCCACTTCAAGTGCATTTGACAGACTCACACAGACAAGATCAAGTATGGTCTAATGGGCTGAGTTTACATTTGGGTGCAAGTCCAAACCTATCTATAAATTCACCGTATGGTCTAGAAGACTACTATCTCTTCACAACAGGTACCCATCTGAAAAATTGGGAATAGCACTTGTGAGAATGGGAACATACTCCAAATGAGCATTAGTTTCTTCTTCACATCCAGCGTCATTTTTAATTCTAATTGGTTCCAGGAGCAACACTACTGGTTGAAAGAGCAATGAAGATTTGCAGCATCTTTGAGATGGGTTGGATCGACACTTGTCCTAGTTAGAGTTAGTCATGACCACCTGAGCCCACATAAATCTGTCTGGACATGAAGATTTGCTTCTGAGATCCTTGTTGCAGGCTTCCTTCAAGATCCATCAGCCTGATGGGCAATAAGAAACAGGGCCTTTCCAGTAGTGGACTGCTATCTCTGGAACTGTCTCCTAAAAGAAGTATGCATGTGCCATGTTTATTAATTTTAAATGGACTTTTAAAAAATAATTTGTTTCAATGTGCAATCCATTAAAACTGTTGGGAGTTTTGTTTCCAGACTGCTTTAAACTGTTGTTTTTAGCTTTGTTTTATTTCTATTGCAAAAATTGTTTTATGGTTTTAATTACCTTTTGCAAGCCACTTTGGAAGGGCTTTCCTCTGAACTGTGGCATATAAGTACTTTAACTAACAAACAGTATTTACTTAGAGATGGGAGGGAAAAAATGGTGAAGGGAGGTTGTAATGTGAACTCCCTTTAGTTCCTTACAGTTTAGTAAGAAAAGTGGGTTCAACTTCACCCCTGGTGCTATTGCTAGTTATCCCCCCTTTCAAGCTAAAACACCTTTGCAAAGTGGATGGAAAAAGTAAC
This sequence comes from Rhineura floridana, assembly GCF_030035675.1. Lineage (NCBI taxonomy): Eukaryota > Metazoa > Chordata > Lepidosauria > Squamata > Rhineuridae > Rhineura > Rhineura floridana. The sequence continues at coordinate 172,969,027 of NC_084482.1, read as the reverse complement.
TAATAGCAAGAGAACTCATTATCCACAGAAGGCCTTGTGAGGTTTATCCATAGATGATAATTATGCTCGTGAGCAGGCTCAAGTGATGAATGACCAAGGAGCATGGGAAATGCTCAGGAAAGCTGAGGTGTATGGGATTAATAGTTTTCCCTGCCTACCAAACAGAATCAGAAACATCCTGCTCCCCTGGCAGGAAATGCCACCTCTCAGCATGCTCACAAGGATCATTTTCAGCTACAGTTGGACCCTTGCCAAGTGAAACCAAAAAAATCTCTATGGGTTTTCCTTACCCATGGCTGCAGGTTTTAGCTGATCTGGCCCACTCACATCTAGTGCAGGCTAGGGATGGACCAATATGTCCATTTGGTTTCTCTCAGTTTCTCACTTTTCCTATCTTGAGTTCAGTTCTCCACATTTCCACATCAGTTTGCAATTTTTAAAAAAAGTCCTCATGAAAATTCATCATTGCATTTGTGCAAATTTCTTCTAGGAACACATTTTTGCAAAGCGGTTTCCCCTAATATAACATTTTTGTACATTATTTTCTCTATTATATTTATTTCTTATTTGATTTATATCCTGCCCTTCCTCCCAGTAGGAGCCCAGGGTGGCAATTATATGCATTTGTATGCACACTTTACCCCTAATATATGCATTTTACTTGTACACATTGCTTGGCTGGAGAACTGCATTACAAAATTCAGAGGCATGAGAATTTTGAAAAATTGCTATTTTGGTTCGAGTATTGTTTTGGAAAGTGTAAATTAGGTAGATTCATTTTTAAATGTGAACTGAATTGAATTCTTCCCCATCCTTAGTTCAGGACAGTATTGTAGTAGCACATTCAGAAAGGCAGGGTCCCTTCATAATAGTCATAGTCACACCTAAGATTATACAGCCACAAGTGGCACTGTATACTATAGACAGCATGGATTTTTCATATTCTGCCATGTTAAATTGAAAATTTCCCCCATGCCATTCTGCTGCTTCCCATAAGCTTATTTCAAAACAAAATCTTACAAAACTTAAGCTTACTTAACAACCCTCTAAGTTTTTGTGGTGATAAATGAAACACTCAGAGAGAATCCAGAGTTCAAAGTGTAAGACAAGAGTAAAATAATTCAGACCCCGTTGGACTTTTTTCTGTCAGTGGTCTCATAATTTGCTGAAATTAATTAAAAATCAGCTATGTTCACAGAGTACCTGTAATCCTATTACTGATCTTGCCCCATACTCTGACCTTCATCTTCTACAGTTTAAAAGTTTTAAAAATGCATAGCTGATCTTTGATTAATTTAAGAAAATTAACACTGGAGTCTATGATAGCACAGGGATGCTTAGTAAGAATCAACTGTCAGTATTGTAAAAGCCAAACTAACAGCTGCATGGCTTGGCTAATCAGGGGGCCATACCCATGCCAGGCATTTTTTCCACTTTAAACAGTTATGGCTTCCCCCAAAGAATCCTGGGAAGTATAGTTTGTGAAGGGTGCTGAGAGTTGTTAGGAGAGTCCTATTCCCCTGACAGAGCATCAGTGGCCAGAGTGGTTTAACAGTCAGCTCCTCTTCTTGGAGAATTCTGGGAATTGGAGCTCTATGAAGGGAATAACAGTCTCTTAACAACTCTCAGCACCCTTCACAAACTACACTTCCCAGGATTCTTTGGGGGAAGCCATGACTGTTTAAAGTGGAATAAATGTCTGGTGTGGATGTGGCCAAGAACAGCTTTGGTTTAAATTTGGGTGGGAGACTACATGTGTCTGCTGTAGAATAAAAAAGTGGAGGGAAACTCCAAAAAATTTATTTATTTATATTTTATTTATTTATTTATTTATTAAATTTATATACCGCCTGACTAGCAATAGCTCTCTGGGCGGTGAACATAAAATAGCATAAAAATACAATGAATAACAAAATAATACTAAAATACAATCATCAATCCAATACAATAAACATTTTAAAAAGTAAATCAGTGTAACTTAAAATGCTTCAGAGAATAGGAAGGTTTTGACCTGGCGCCGGAAGGAGAGCAGAGTCGGCGCCAGGCGTACTTCCTCGGGGAGACTGTTCCATAGTTCGGGGGCCACCACTGAGAAGGCCCTAGATCTTGTCATCACCCTCCGGGCCTCCCTGTGAGTTGGAACCCGGAGGAGGGCCTTCGTAGCAGAACGTAGTGCACGGGCCAGTTCATATCGGAAGAGGCGTTCCGCAAGGTATCGTGGTCCCGCACCGTATAAGGCTTTATAGGTTAATACCAACACTTTGAATCTAGCCCGGAAACATATTGGCAACCAGTGCAAGCTGGCCAGAACAGGTGTTATATGCTCGGACCGCTTGGTCCTTGTCAGCAATCTGGCCGCCGCATTTTGCACTAGTTGTAGCTTCCGAACTGTCTTCAAAGGTAGCCCTACGTAAAGCGCATTACAGTAATCCAAACGTGAGGTTACCAGAGCATGTACCACTGATGTAAGGTCCTCTTTACTCAAATAGGGACGTAGCTGGGCTACCAACCGAAGTTGGTAAAACGCATTCCTAACCACCGAGGCTACTTGAGCCTCAAGTGAGAGGGAAGAGTCTAAAAAGACTCCCAGACTACAAAACCGGTCCTTTAGGGGGAGTGTAACCCCATCCAGGACAGGGTATATATCCACCATCCGATCAGAGAACCCGTCCACCAACAGCATCTCAGTCTTGTCTGGATTGAGCTTCAGTTTGTTAACTCTCATCCAGTCCATTGTCGCGGCCAGGCAACGGTTCAGCAAATCGACAGCCTCACCTGAAGAAGATGAAAAGGAGAAGTAGAGCTGCGTGTCATCAGCATACTGATGACAACGCACTCCAAAACTCCTGATGACCTCTCCCAACGGCTTCATGTAGATATTAAAAAGCAGGGGGGACAAAACTGACCCCTGCGGGACCCCATATTGGAGAGCCCACGGTGTCGAGCAATGTTCCCCAAGCACTACCTTCTGGAGACGACCCGCCAAGTAGGAGCGGAACCACTGCCAAGCAGTACCTTCAACTCCCAACTCCGCGAGCCTCCCCAGAAGGATACCATGGTCTATGGTATCAAAAGCCGCTGAGAGATCAAGGAGAATCAACAGAGTTACACTCCCTCTGTCTCTTTCCTGACATAGGTCATCGTACAGGGCGACCAAGGCTGTCTCAGTGCCAAAACCGGGCCTAAAACCCGATTGAAATGGATCTAGAAATAATGGTACTGTTAACATTTTGGAAAGGGGGTTTCCCTCTGCCCAGTGCCTACCCACCCAATCTGCTCCACTCTCTCCTGCTCCCCCTACTCCTTCCCCTCTCCCCCACCTTCCTCCCTACACCTACCCTTCCTTCCTCCTACCCCTTCCCCCTCCCTGCCTCTCCCCCAGGTCAGTTTCACCTATCCCTTCCCCCCTCACCATCTGCTCAGAGGCACATGTTACCAACTTCTTCCAAGCTACACAGGAAGTGGATTGGACTGTGAAAGACTAACCCAAATTGTGTTTGCATTTTTACAGATTTGTAGGGCAATACAGTATCTCAGAGAGATCTCCTGCTCCTCTTGTGCATTTGCTATAGCTGCCCAATTTCCCTGCTTTTAAGAGTTTGATAGAAATATCTGTTGGATATAGGTATGTTCTTAAACTGCAAGGGTTTTTTTTTTTTGCCTTTTAGTGAATTATAGAATAATCTGGCCAGGCTTGAATACTGCTTTCTGCTTCTTTATCATTGTCACCATTTGCCTGTCCTTTCTCACTGTCAGACATATTGCTTGAATTACTGAATTCAGTGCCTACACATATATCTCCTACTGCTACCCAACTGCGGATGATGTAGATGGAATGCTACCTTCAGGATTCACTGTCTCTTCTTCTGTACTTACAGAATTCTCACTCTCCACAACTTGGCTTTTTGAAGTAGGAACTAATAGGAACTCCTTCCACTCTGATTGGCTCCAATCACAAGGAAACAAGGAAGCAAATTCAAAGACTTCTCCATGGCTAACATGCTCCCCTTTCCTGCTGATTGGCTCATAGGACAGGCCCTGCTGGGACCTGGCTCCCAAAAAAGTAAGGGGTCTAAGACCCCCTGAGATGCTGGGCAGCTACATCTCTGGTTCAAGCTGGCTGCACTTCTTCCTCCTTTGCAGCTCCTTTCAGAATCTCAACTTCTGGCTCATCCTCATTGCCCAAGTCTAGTAACTGCTCATAATCTTCTTTGCCAGGCCTAAGTGGATGTTCTGTAGCTGCATTTCATAGTCCGCCTTCATGGCTGCTGATCAAACACAGTTCTCATAGCCTGACACAGCACCTCTAGACTCTACTTCAATTTCTGCCAAGAGAGCTGCTCTTTCCATCTTGGCTCAGCCACCAGCCTACAGTTCCTCTCCAAGGGAAGAATGCCCAACTGCTGACATGCATGTTAAGCACTCCACTCCCCACTTCCCTAAGTAATGAGAAGTTCCCGGGGCAGTGTCACAGGGTTTAATATCCTTTGGATGGGACCACACTTGAGACCTACAGGGTCTTTGCAATAATATTTGCTTCACTTGTAAATATACAAGTCGCTTCCGAATACCAGGACAAAAAGGGGGCAAGGCAGTGACAGTGCAAACATACTGGTGGAGTCTATCTGGTGCTCCTGCAAATGCATTTGCACCACACTGACCTAACCACCACCTCTCTCCTCCCTCTCTCTGTCCCACTATTCTGCCGTGACTCAGCTGGACAGAGACCAGGTGAGTGGTGCAGCCCCACTGCCCTGTCCAGGGCTGGTTGGAAGCAAGCAAACAGATTTCTATAAGGTAATGGCACAGCTGCTAATTCTCCAAAGCGAGTCCCTATAGCCCAAGATGCATCACCTTCAGATAACTTTCAACTTTATTTAAATTCAAACTCCAGAAGCTGCCTGTTATACACACAGAGACACACACACACCCCCCTCTGCAGAACACAGGCCTCAGACTGCACCCCTGCAGGTAAATTACCCTTTTAGGGGAAAAAAAAGACTCATTGAGAATCATCAGCGTTCTTTGTAAAGTCTTTGACTACCCATCAGGCAACACTTCAGGGAAATCTTCATGATAGACCTATTCACAGAAATCAGATACCCAAACTTATAGTACTGATCTTTCTGTATCCATTTTTCTGTTTCTTTCTTCTATTTTCTCTTTCGTCATTTTTTTAAAAAATTATGGTGCTGCTGGTGGTGCAGCCCAAAGTCATGACCCACTGCTTGAGAAGACCAATGATCTAAAGTATTAAGAACTGTTTCATGTTTTCTCTCTTGCTCTGTTGCCAGTCCAGAAACATTTTCGCACCTTGCAGTGGATTCATCAGCTGTATACGGACTTGCTCAGACAAGTGCAGGTAAGCGTGGCTAGATCTACAGCAGCTTCCAGTAACAGCTGGCACAAACATTGCTGCAAAACCCTGGTGCCCTGCAATGAGTGCAGTGAATCCACAGCTGGCATTCCGGTGCTGCTTTGAGTGGAACAGAAGTCACTTCATTTATGAGAGGAAGCTCCAAGGGAATAGTCACCAAGACCAAGTAATCTCACAGGATTGTCTGAAATGCCTCACATCATCTTTGTCCTTTTAAAAAATAACAACAACAGGGAACGTCCGCCAGCCATGCTACTTCAGTCTGTCTACAAAAACAGTCATTAGGTCCAAGCATCCCTTCCTTTCTTAGGAACAAACCCGCATCCAACTGGCACAGGAGTTTGGAGCACAGCCCTGTAGACCGGGGCAGAGACAGCAACACAAGTGACAATCCAGAAGGTTAACCCAGGGATGCTCTCCAGTTCTCCACATGTGCCAAATTCTTCCTCACCCTTGTCCCTTCTAGGCAGCTGACAATGGGACTTGGAACTCCAGCAAATGCTTCTTTCTTCCCTCTGGCAGCCTTGGGAAATCACCAGGCCTGGCAGCAGGCAGATAACTGGACAACTGTAGCATTTTAGCACATTTCAGTTCTTCTGGCACACTCGATTACAGGCAAGCTCACCCTGGCTTGCACATACATCAGTGACAGCAGCAGCAGCAGCAGCTTGAGAGGGGTGAACAGGCTAGATGAAATATAAAGATGTTCCTCCTCAGTGATGCTGATTGGAATCAGTGGGTGGCCAAATGCGCAGGAGGAAATCAGTCTCTTGTCATCAAAGCCACAGAGTGATACGGCACTTGAAGAGAGAGGGAGGGAGAGAAAGAGAAAAATGCCCCCTCCTCCCCTTAAAATGCTTTGCCAAAGTGGGCTCAGGGGAAGTGGAGCAAAGGTGTGTGTCAAGGAACGAAAAGACAATTAGCAGAGAAAGATTTACTTGGAAGAGGAATAGAAGGGAATATTGAAAACTGTGGCCACCATCCAGCACTCCATGTACACTGCCTTCGGGTAAAACACAGAGAAAGTGCTGAAGCTTACAACATGAAGCCAGACTGTTCTGCATGGGTTCTGCTGTTGCCTAGGTGGCTGCCAGTATTTGTCAGATACTGGGATGTGAGTGGTATGTGTTGCCAGTTTAAGGCCACACAAATTACCCTAGGATCAGAAGAAAGCCAGAAACGTATCAGCGGGATAAAGGGATGGGATTCAAAGCAGCAAGACAAAAGATGAAAGCTAGAACATTGTTAAGCCAACAGCAAACCAGACCACTGCTGTTGTATTTCTTTCCAGTTAGGTCAGAAAGCTGCAGAAACCTTCAGTCTGAAGCAAGCTTTTTAATGGACACTGGCTATCTTTCCAGAGAGTGGAATCAGAGAATCCTAGAGCTGGTGGTGAATTTAGTCCAATCACTGCTAGATGTCTAAACTGGATGTCTAGAAATCCAGCACTAGAGGATTCTCAGCAGAAGGCTATCTAGACTGGATATCTAGAATTCCAGAGCTAGAGTATTGTCAGCAGAACATAAGAGCATATGAAGAGCCTGCTGGATCAGGCCAATGACCCATCTAATCCAGCATCCAGTTTTCAGAGTGGCCAACCAAATGCCTATGGGAAGCCCACAAGCAGGACCTGAGTGCAAGAGCCCTCTCCCCTCCTACGGTTTTCAGCAACTGGTATTCAGAAGCATGCTACCTCCAACCGCAGAGGCAGAGCATAGCCGTCATAGCTAGTAGCCATTGATAGTCCTATCCTCCTTGTATTTGTCAAATCCTATTTTAAAGCCATCCAAGTTGGTAGCTATCACTGCCTCACGTGGGAGCAAATTCCATAGTGCACTATGTGCTGTATGAAGAAGGCTGTCTAGACTATTCTTAAAGACCTCCAGTGAGGGAGAGCCCACCATTCCTCTGGTAATTGGTCCATTGTTAAATCAACCCTCCTGTAACATGAGCATTAAATCTAGACTTGCCTTCTGGAGCAGCAGAGAACAAGTCTGTGCTCTCAGGGGTCACTGCTGCCCATTTGGACTGGTAAGGTAGAAGGCAGGGTAGCCAACAGAAGGTGGAGCCAGAGTCAATTACAGGCAGAGCCAACTAATTTTAGTTTTGTCTCCGTCCTCCCCCCAGCTCAGTTCTACAAGCGCCAAACTGAAACTAATGAAGAGCAAGCTGACAGCCAGGGCCACTCTCTGGGCTGGTGGTAAGTAAGAAGGCAGGCTTGTGTGGTAGGAGGGGTCTGGCTGAGGGCAGGCTGAAATTTGGTGGGGCAGTGCTCCATTTATCCTAATGGACCAGCTTCTGCTGTTTGCCCTCTTCTTTGTGACAGCCTTTCGGGTATTTGAAGTGTTATTATGTCCACAGGGCCAGCTCTACCATTAGGCAGAATGAATGGCTGCCTCAGGCAATATCAAATAAAAGGGCACCAAATTGTTAGTTATTATTGTAGGATTGTGACTGCCAGTGGGGGAGAGGAGGCACTAAGGGGATTTTCTGCCTCAAGTGTCAATATAATTTGACCAGCTCTGGGTATTATGCGTCATGACAGCACCACATTTCCTGTATCGCCTCAGGTAGCAAAATGTCTTGAGGCTGACCCTGCATGTTCTCTCTCAGTCTTCTCTTCTCCAGGCTAAACATATCCAGTTCCTTCTACCTTTCCTCACATAACTTGTTTCCCATACCTCTGACCATCTTTCGTCTCCATCTCTGAACCTATCTGAGAGAAAATGTGGGTTAGATGATGCTACTGTGGATTTGAAGCTGGCTAATCGACTGTATCTAAAGAGAGCTCCTTGTCAACCTGAAGAGAAGTGTCAAGTGGGGTGCCCCCTGCACTGTTTACGTTTATTTCTTAATTTATTGCATATACCATCTTTCTGCCAAGGCATCGAAGGCAGTTTAGTTTTAAAATACTAAAACAAAGAAATTACATAAAATGCAGAGTGACAGAATCCTCTCAGGCTAACTGGGAGCTGATGTCACAAGCTCTCTGGCCTGGGCTTCACCTCTTCTGCCTTCTCTCAGGCCACACAGGTCTTTCTTAAGCAGCCCCCGGGAAGGGAGGCCCCAGCAGGTCTTTCAGGTCATCTGATGGTTATCAGGAGTGGATGGTATGTGCTGCTACATGGCCTGGGCTTTCTTACTTTTTTATTACTTGTGTGAAGGATTGGAGGGGATGGTCATCAAATTTACAAATGACAGCAAACACAAGAGACAGAAACAGGATTCAAGAGGATCTTGACAGGATAGAGAACTGGACCAAAACTAGCAAAATCTATTTCAACAAAAATAAATGTAAGGGTCTGTATTTGAAATCAAAGCATGTCAACCCTACATCTCACATGATGTGACTAATGGAGAGTCTGATCCTAACTGCAGTACATAATAATTTTCTTGCGCACACACCACATCTTCTTTGGGTAAGAGAAGGTGTCTTAGCTTTTTAAGAACATACTGAGCTGGGAAGGAGGAGTGCATGCCAGTGTCAAAATATCCCCAATGAAGAAATGAAAATCACGACAATTGCTGGCAAACTATTTAATCGGTAGGAAAGATGCCAATGTAAATATATACTGTATGCTTGAAAAAGCTACATTATAGAATATTTTGGCATGCATTTTCTTACTTTAATTATACATGCTCCAGTCTGTCTCATGATGGAAAATCCTTTCTTCCTTGGAGCGTCCTAATTTGGGTTGGGCTAAGACCTCTCGTGACTTTGTTTCCCTTTATAGAGGGCAAGCCAGCCAAGTTAAACCAAGCACATTCTGCAATGAAGCTTCAGCATAACAAACAGTGGGTCTCCCCAGGCCCTCAGTGTCAGTTTCAAGCCCCTTTTCACTAAGGGACTACCTTTCCTATGTACACAAATGCCTGGAATGTACTGTGTTTGAAAAGGAAAGGAGCTTTGGGAAAGGGGGCTGTAGAGCAGAGAAGTGGCAAGCTGTGTGTGTTTAGCCCTTTTTGGCTTCCTGCTGTTTCTCCATGCCAAATCACTAGGGGTGCAAACATTTTACCTTTTCATTTGGAATTTGAGGGTGGTGGTGGTGAAGGAGCAGCTTGGGGGTAGGATGTAACAGAATGCAAAGCTTTAACCCTCTTTCTCTTTAAGAAATCATCATCTGCAAAGGCCTCCATCCTTCCATAATAGCAAGTGGACTGATTCACATGCTCTGAGCCTTGCATAAATCCACATCATAGTGGTTGCCCTGGGTTAATCAATCTAGTAAGTAGAGAAGGGAGATATCTTCTCAAGAACACCTCTTTAAAAGTTTATTCCAAGAGCTAAATAATGTGTTAAGTATTGCCATCTGTATGCACATGTAGAACATTGAAAGCCCAGTACCTTATCTGACTATCACTGGCTTCTCCACCCCCCATCTCTCACTGACTTCTTAGAACACAACATAAGGATGTATAGCTTGAATATGGTCTTGCGTGGGGAAACTTTGTTTCCTTCCTGGATGGAATTTATGCAGCAGATGCTATGCTCTTGTGTGTGAGATCCTGGAGGAAGTAGTTTCAGGATCAATATAAAGTGTAAGGTCTAGTCAGCAAATATTATTACTGGTTTTTATTCTTATAATGTAACCTCCTTTGTCACTTTACCTTGAACCCTTTAATAAAAGTGAATCATTTTATCAAGTTGCCTAAGTATGGTGCTAAATCAGGATCTGTTTCACTCATTTGCCTCACCATTCATCTGTGTTCCAAGAATTTAATGAGCAATAAGAGGAAGATACAGATTGGACTTTTGCCTGGCCAGATCAGAGGGCTTGCTAAAAGTACTTCCCTACTTGCCAGATCAGAGGGCTTGCTAAAAGTACTTCAAGATTAATTTCTGCAGCTCTCAAGTATCTCCTAGCTTAGGAGCAAAAAAGGAGGTGGTGCAGCTGATTAATGACTTTATGAAGGGCGTGTGGGAGTGAATGCCCCTTTGGGGGATAATTTGGAATGGAGAAACAGCAGGTGGGCAAAGGGTTAAGTGCCATTGTAAAAAATGGCATTGGGGCAATGTTACCTGCATTTGCTGCAATGTGTAGTTAGGCGCAATGACACATGAATTCTCAGTTCACCCAGCTCTCTCTTTGATTTCAGCACTATTGTTTTGAGAAATGCTGTTCAAGTAGGCAGGATGTGTGTGTGGAGAGGGGGAGAGGGAGAGGGAGGGGGAGAGGGAGAGGGAGAGGGGGGGAGGGGGAGAGGGAGAGGGAGAGGGGGAGGGGGAGAGGGAGAGGGGGGAGAGGGGGAGAGAGAGAATGGTACAAGGTGCTTTTTTATTAGTCAGGCAGTGATGATGAAGCAACTTCTAGGCTCCTCCTTTAATGGCACCTGCCAATAAAAGGCTTAGTTGTGGCCACTTCCCCTGAGGCAGCAACAAATAGCAACAGATTCAGTGTGGAATAACAGCTATTTAGGTAGAATAAAGCAATGTGTGAAGTATGATCAGGTCTGCTGTTTAAATCTGACCTCAGCCACAAACTCACTAGGTAGCCTTAGGCAAGCCATTTTTTCCCAGCCTCAGGTCTCCCATCTGCAATATGAAGGATGATAACACCAGCCTATTTTGAAGGGCTGTTGTAAGGATTACTCAAATAATGGATATAAAGCATTTTGAAAGCCTCAGGTGCTAAGATTCCGACACTGTGTGCAGCACACTTACCTGGGAGAAAGTGCAGCTGAAGCCAGTAAACAAAGCATGGGGCTGCCATGGAACGAAGTGGTTAGGGGAGCTGTATAATGCCTATTTCCAAAGGATGCTAGTCAAGCAACTGTCTGAAATAATATGGTTTCTTGTCTTGGGACAAGGAAATGGACTTCAAGAAGCAGTTCTTGGATGATTTATCAACATTTACATTTCAACTTTCCTCCAAAATGCTCAAGGCAGCATAAATAGTTCCCCACCTCCAACACAAAGGCACACTTTTTATCCTGGTGCAATAGGGTAATTTTAAAGTCTGGACTTCATGGTCTTATGGGGCCTCCCTTGTGATGATCTACCATGCCTGCAAATTTCATTAAATTCTGCCCCCCACAACATTCCCTATTTTTTAAAAAAAGTCACACTTTAAAAATGTCCAGCACAAAAATCCATGGATCTATTTGCCTGTAATTTGGTAGGTTTCATCCACTCTGGTGAAGCTACTATGCCTATAAATTTCATCTATTTCTGTCAAAGTGAAAAATGTTATAACCATTTTTTTATTTCCCAATAGTGAATGGGGGAAACAGAGCCTTGTTTGTCGTGAAGCAGCCTTGACCTCGAATCTCAAACCTCAAGCTGAAGTGTTTCAGACTAAGGCTATTTTCCAAAATGCCAAACTGAGGCCTGAACTGAATCTTGTCATTGGTTCACACCCCTTCTCTTTAGATAGCAATGTGTATTACTTCACTTATTGAAAAATATAGAAAAACAACCCTGCTGCATGTCCATACATGGGGCATGCGAGCGTGCGCACACATGCACACCACTCATTCTGATCTATAAACCTCTGGACTTTTGCCCCTATGTTCTGCCCCTGTTCAGCATCACTGATCCTCCCATCAACCAGTAGATTCACAGCCACAGTGGCTGTGCTCTGGTAGTATGCTTCTGAAGTCTGTGGGAGGGTAGAATGCGGTTGAACTCAGGTCCTGCTTTCAGGCTTCCCCTAGGCATATGGTTTGCCACCATGAGAACAGGATGCTGGACTAGATGGACTACTGACCTGTCCCAGCAGGCTCTTCTTATGTTTTAGATTCTTATTCCAATCTGCTTTCTGCCCGCCCCCACTATACAGCACATTTTGGCTCCAATGGGACAGATCCATGGGGACTCGATGGGAGCAAAAAGACAACAGTTATCACCTACATCAGGATCTATGTTCAGACCCCCTGTGTCCTATTACACTTCAGCTACCAACTCAACCACTGCATCATTGCCAGTTCTGAGCCCTCTCTTTTAGTAACCTGTGCCTCTTTGTCCAAATGCACATGGGCTAAATTACATTTTTTCTGCTGTTTTAAAGCTGCCTTTGACATGTCAAGGGTGTGGTTGTCTGGGGTTGAAGGGGATTGTAGACCGCTTCCTTTTGGGGGAGCAGGGGAGCAGCAGTGTCTCTATGTATGAGCATGAGAGCGGAGCATGTTAACCACTGAGAAAAGTCTTCTCACTTGGCTAACAACATGCTTTTTTGTCTTTTTGTGCTGATTGGAACCAATCAGAGTGAAAAGAATTGTATCAGCATGTGACCAGATATGCTAGTGTACACATTTGCATGTGAACATATATATTGCACATATATTTGCAAAAAGTGCTAATCTGGGAAGTTAGCAATGCTATTCTTGGGATCTTATTGGTGACAATTGCACAAACACACAGGCAAGATTGCATTAGCTATGAGTACCATGCTTACTCTGGGGAATTTAACACTGACCAATAAGGAACTAATATTTGCTCCAGAGACCTAGTGCTAACCACATTGTTGTTGCAATTTATTTACAAAAGAATGTGTTTAGAGGTATGAACATGTCTATATACAATGATTTAGAAGCAATGGCAATGGCTTTTATAGCTTGAAATACCCCTCAGAAACATAGAGCGCAAAAAGAGTGAATAATACATTCGAGAGGCTCACCTGTCCACATATTGCCTGGGCCATACGCTGTGTGCACCAGCAAAGGAGAGGGAGTAGAGGCAGAGAGTCACCTAATATGGAATTATGAGGCAAAGTCTTAGGGACTCACTTTTGCTATAGGGCGAGTGGAAGAACTAGAAAGTAAGGATGGGAAGAAATTCCATTTGGTTTGCATTCAAAGCCAATTTTGTTGAATTCGCACCTTCAGAAACAGTTTGAGAACCAAAACGCAGCCATCCTTCAAAATTTGCACTTATCAAAATTTTGCAGTGCAGTTCTCCAGCCAAACAATGTTGACACAAATGCATATATTAGGGGGAAATGTGCATAAAAATGAATGTATTAATGTAAATTAGAAAGAAAAATGCATTGCATTAAGAGAAATTGCTTGCAAAAATATGTACATTAGTCAAACCTGCCTACAAAATTGTGTTTATTAGGAGAAATTCACAGTAAAATACTGAAGAATTTTTATCACACATCGCTGCAGAAATGTGGAGAACTGAATTTAAGACTTGGAAAACAATAAACAGAGAGAACCAAAATTGACAGATCTTTCCTTCCTTATCAGGAAGAGAAAAATTACATGCAAAGTACTAGTTTTTACTGTCTCAATACACCCAGAGGGATGGGGGATGGGGAGAGAGGATGAAAACACAGAAGACAGACATTGGTAAGAGCACAATATAGTACTCAACTGAATTAAGGTGGAACCAGAGGAACTCTTTAGATCATGCTCTTAGGACTAGTCGCTGTATCAGGATAAAACATAAAATACAATACAAATTTCACAGTGACCAATGTTACTGTGCTTAATGTTAACAGTAACCATGTTGATCTTTAAGTCTGAATATAAGGAAGAAATATTCCTTGCTATATGTATAGGTTGATATATATGTATAGGCTGATTTTCAATAGCAGTAGTAGCAGTAGTAGTAGTAGTAACAACAATGACGATGATAATAATAATAATATGGTAATGGTGGTGTAAGGATCTTGGCTTTGTCGCTTTTCTTGGACTGCCTTTTCTCACATGCTCATAGAGCTGTCATGTGAAATCTCTGGGGAGCTTAAGAAGTTAAGTTGGGATTCTCTGGTGGTAACTGCATTCTGGCCAAAGTTTATTCACTTAAAAATACTCTGCCATATTTCCACATGGGGCTTCAAAGGAATTGAATGAAAAATAAGTTTGTTTCATAGCCAACAAACCTCTTGCCCATACATGCATGCATATTTCAGCATCTATGAATTTTAGGGTCAGAAACATCTACATGAATACCAGAAATTACTGTTAAATTCAGACACTTTCACTTCCTTGTAGCAGGGAATCCCAGATTGCCCAGAAGATTGTCTACCTTGTATTTAGGCATTTAACAGAAAATAGATCCCCAAGGAGAGTCAGAGCCAGAAGAGAGACATTTTGAAGTCACTTTATGAACTTGTGACCAGTATGAATCTCATGGGAATGTCTGGAGAATGCCAAGTCTCTGTGTTATCTGGGTGTCTGATTTGAAAAACCACCAGCTCAGCCTGGCCTTGTTGACATGCTTCAGTTCCTGACTGAGAAAGTATATCCACAACATTTTATTCTTGAATCAATAGAGACTGGTATTTGTTTTTTCTATGTAGTTCACTAACAATCCAGACCTACTGAATATTTATTGCCCCTGAAAAGCACTTCTTGAGAAACTGGTTTCATTCCAAAAATGAAAGCTCATTGCAAAGTGATTCTGCAGTGTGCCCATCTGAAAAAAGATGGAGGTGGTCAGAGCAATGAGTGGGGGGACATATCCACACCTGCTCAATGACATTGTGGGTGAGCGTATACCAAGATCACAATAACCACATCCTTCTTCATTCACACGGGGCACAATCAGGAGAGATAGCCTAATCAAGGGGTGGGTTTTCAAATGCATTCCAAGTAACCACACCCACCCTTGTGGATTGTTGTTGTTATGTGCCTTCAAGTCGATTACAACTTATGGCAACCCTATGAATCAGCAGCCTCCAATAGCATCTGTCGTGAACCACCCTGTTCAGATCTTGTAAGTTCAGCTCTGTGGCTTCCTTTATGAAATCAGTCCATCTCTTGTGGATGTCAGGATCTAAAATCAATCTAGAATGAAAGCAGCATATTGAGCAAAAACTATTCCAGACTGAGAAAAACTACATTTTTGCGCTGCAAGTGGGTCAGTGTGTATGCAACCTAAACATGATGGATCTAGCATAGGGGGACTTTATGAACTAGTGCTCTGATTTAGGCAGCAAAATGTCTTGGGCTAGCACCTCAGTTCCTACAATCAGAGTTGTGTGGGAAGGAAGTGTGTGTGGGCAACGTAACAGCATCAGGAGAGCACATCTTGGCAGAGCGTGGCTGAGCTCTTTCTATTCCTTCCTTTTTGAATCGCCTGTACCTTATAAATCACGACAAACCTGTTTTGTTTTCGCAAATGGATGTTTAGAAGAGCTTGCCATTTTCTCAGTGACTAATCAAATAATAATTTGCTGTGAGCCATCGCAGAGAATGAATTTATGTAACACCCCCAGTTATTTCTTTATATTTAGTCAGAAGTGGAAGAGGAAGAACTGCATGCTCTCTCAGTTTCAGTAGGCAGCAAGGAGCTCTGCTGCTTCAGAGGGACACAGCATTGCTATAAAATCTAAGATTAAGCGGGTGGCAGGACTACAGAGCAAGGAAAAACACTATGAGCTCCACACTAGGTCTTACACGTAGAGCCTACAGCGAAATATTGGAGTGTGGAGCGCTCTAGCTGGCCATGCCCTTTTCTAGGATACTCCATTCGATTCCCCATAATTTCCATTTTCTTCTACCAGCCAGCATTCCATTCCCTGAACATGCTCAGTCTTCATTGAATTGTTTTTGGATTCCCTTTCCCATAGGGTTTCCCCCTGAAGATTGTCCTTCTGGAAAGCCTAGTATCCCACAAAGCCTGCTGGTACCTTCCTTTTGTGCATGGGAGAGATGGTGCTGTTTTGACTACATAAGGCTCCACAATCAGAGAATGAGCTTGCTGTTCACATATGGGATATTGCTATTGAAATGATTGAGGTAGAGTGGGGTAAGATACGTGTGTGTGACTAGGTGCCTCTGCCACACCATAGGATCAGATCCCCATGCAGTTTAGCCTGCCCTGCAATGCATGCGTCATAGTCAAAGATATAAGAACACCTATAAGTTGAGAGATAAAAAGGGATTCAAGTGCTAACCTCCTTCTAATTGAGTTTCTCTCTGTTTCTTTGCTGAAAATTTTTTTTTTAGCATTGCTTTGGTTATCAACCCAATCCCTGCAGCAAGGCCAGATGGTTTGCGATACAATTAACACACAGCCCTTCTGCTCCTTGTAGAAGTGTTGTGACAAGCTGGGCGGTACTTTTTGCACTATTTGTACCATTTGCTCTCTTCTATAATCTGTGATACATAGTTTGTAATTTTCCAATTATTATTATTGCATTTTTGTTTGTTAAAGAACCATTCTGTGTCTTTGCTTGTAAAGAACACTGAACTTTTCTGCATATGCAACAGATTGTCCATAGGACTGTCATGGTATGTACTTTTGCTTGGGACACTGAGACCTGAACAAAATTTCTTTGTGTATAACTATTGCAAAATTCATTTCCAGACAGAGCTGGCCTAAACACAAGAAGTGGCCAATTTGGGACAACATCAAATTCTGTCCCTGCTGCCACCCTCACCCAGTGGCGTCACTAGGGTTGGTGTCACCCGGTGCGGTAACTCATGGTGTCACCCCCATGGACCTCCTCCCGTATCAGACCATACAGAATCCTTAGTAATGTTTTTTGTACTAATGTTACTCGTAAATCGTAATTCCCATATATCACTGAATGTAATGGCAATAGTAGTGACATAAACAACTAGCAAAATTAAAATTACAATATCATACGCACAGCTCAAATTCTTGCTCTTATTACTAATGGGAGTTAATTATCTTGCATATGCCCATAGTAAATTTTCAGATACTTTCAGACCCTCAGCAATTTTCAAGTGGTCTATGTAGAAGAAAGGTTTGGGAACCCCTGGAATAAGACACCTGCTTATGTCCCTATGCTGCTCTCTCCCCTCATTTAGGTGCCTGGGATGCATGCGTGTGGACACACCTCCTTACAATTATGGAAAGTGATTCTTAATAATAAGTCTCCAGACACAAAGTTACATAGGTATTTATCAGTTGTTTAGTAGAAAATTCAGAGCTGCAGGGTCCCTTCATGATAGTTACAGCCACGTACACCCTTTTTTGCTCCTGGATTAAGAATGAGATCTTTGTTAATGCATTCTCTCACAACAACAAACATCTCTAGGAGCCAATCAGCATGAAAGTGGAGAGCGTTAGCAACTGAGAAGAGTCTTCTCAGTGGCTGACTCACCTCCTTTCACTCTGATTGGCTCCAATCTGCAGAAAAGTCAAGGAAGCATATTAGAAAACTCTTCTCAGTGACTAACACACTCCCTTTTCATGCTGACTGTAGGATGCTTGGAGACATAGGGACCCTGCTCCCAAAAAAACAGAGGGACTAAGATCCCCTGGGCAACTACCCTCCTGGTGCTTATGGACATGACCGTAATATATTTTGTGACGTGCAAGTTCGACATTATTTATTAAGTGTGTTTAGGATTACACTGATGGCATTCCCAAATATGTACTTTCACACAGACTTTGGTTTTCCATAACACAATGTTTGTCCAAGCCTCCACAATGGGGGGGGCACTACTTGCACACCCCTTCCATAAGCACATCAAAGTTGGATACACACCTGAACCAAGACCCAGAGAAAAGGGCACTCAAAACAAAAAGGTAATTACAGTGGCTGAGTAGATCTTGTACAGTGGTTATACTGACTGGGCAGCCACTGTCCTTCACATTTTACAAAATACTTTTTCCTATACAAAGATTAAATTTCTGTGTATGAAAAAGTAATATATGAAGTGGTCTCAATAGTGAGAAAAGTAAACAAATGAATGGTGATCCAAATGTTTTTCATTTTCACGTTATGAAGCTAGCTGCCAGATGATGTATCACCTTCACTACGCACGTAGCGTAGACTGAAAAAACAGCACCCAAGCCACCATTCAATATGTGCACGTGTTCTTTCCAACATGAATCTACAGGTCTCAAAAAGTAATGTGTGACAAAGTCCTCAAACACTTTATAACATGCCTCAAACATGGTCTCTTGTTCTACCAGCACGCCTTCACACCATCACTTTGCCAAAACATAAGGATAGGTAAATTGCTTTTAGGGAGGTTCACAATTATGATTTCCTATTTATTTAATCTAAAAATATTTAAGATACATAAAAACAGCCAGGGGAAGATATTGGAGAAATATAAAATAAATACAAATTTAAAAAAGGGGGGGAGGTGAAAAGACCTTAAATGTGCTACTCACCATCTCTCAGCCTATCCTCCCCTCAGGATGAAAACAACGGAGAACCATGACCACCCCCAGGAAGAATGGCACACTTAAAATGTAGAGGAAAAAATCATCTACAACCATAGTGTGAAATCAAATACTTATTGGGACACAGTATGAAGAAATATTTATATAAACACGACTATCAAATATGTTTATGAATTACACAATCTTTAAATATATTTATAGTGCAATCCAATGTTTGTTTACTCAGAAGCAAGTCCCAATGTATTCAATGGGGCTTACTCAAACTGGGAAGTGTGCAGAGAACTACAGCCTCAAGTGATAAGGAACTTGTTCTTTCAACTTGTTCTTTTAAGTTGAGACCGTATCCAAGTCTGAGTCTGTGTTGGAATTGCTTTTTAATATTTTTTAAGCCTTTTCTTTGTTTTTTAAAAAATGTCTTTTTAAAGCTTTTAAAAAATATTTTCAAAGATGTTTTAATATATTTTAAAGTCTGTTTTTATGATGTTTTAAAGTGCTTTTAGTGCTTTTGTTTGCCGCCCTGGGCTCCTACTGGGAGGAAGGGCGAGATATAAATCAAATAATAAATAAATAAACTTCATTCACCCAACCCAAAATTCAGAATCATGCTCTTTAGGCTGTTTTCCAACTGTTTATTCTTGCTTTATGGTTATTGGATTTTAAATGGCTTCATTTCTTCTTGTGAGCTGCCTTGGTTTCCAACCCTACCTCACAGGGTTTATTTATTTATTTTATTTTATTTTATTTTATTTATATACCGCCCTAAGCCAAAAAGGCTCTCTGGGCGGTGTACATAGAGGATAAACAAGAAAATATATGAATAGAACAAATATAAGAAAATCAAAAAGCAAAACAAACAAAAAACAGAAACCAAACAACATCAGAACATACCAGCAATGAAACACTGTTTTAAAATACACTACAAAACAATTTCTTTAAAAAGAATATTTAAATTTTTTTAAAATGCCTGGGAGTATAAAAAGGTTTTCACCTGGCACCGAAAAGATAGCAGCGTCGGCGCCAGGCATACCTCATCGGGGAGACTATTCCACAATTCGGGGGCCACCACCGAAAAGGCCCTGGATCTAGTCACTGCCCTCCGAGCTTCTCAATGTGAAGGCGCTCGGAGGAGGGCCTTAGATGTCGAGCGCAGTGTACGGGTAGTTTCGTATTGGGAGAGGCGTTCTACCAGGTATTGCGGTCCCAAGACTACACACACACACTGCAGATGTATAAATACATACAGCCCATATAATAGTTTATTGTCAAACCAGTTGGTCATTGCAGAAAAGTCAGTATTAGTTTTTTAAAAAATCAGTATTCGTTTCCTACAGAATAAAAACTATAATACCTAAGTAAGCCCTGCCTACTTGCTTTAAAATAGGACTGGAGGGGGGCGGCGACAGAAAGACAACACAAACACAATTCTTTTTTACATTCACTCTAAAGTCCCATTGATTTTCAGCACATTTATAACCATGTCTACTCAAAAGTAAATCCTATTGAATTCAATGAGATTTACTCTGGAGATATGGGATTAGCAATGCTTTTACACCCACAAAAGCAAGTATTGGGAAGGTTTTGAAAACACTGCCCAGGATCTGACTCCTACACACAAGAGGGGAAAAAACTGAAATATATATACTTACCCAATTTACAAGATTTTCAGATAAACGGGGGGGGGGGAACCACCATTTTCTGGCCTTGCAATGAGGTTTACTAGACACTGCCACAGGTCAAACAAACACTTCACTGATTGGCTGCAATCCTGAATGGGCGGGGTTAAAGCTACGAAGTGCTATACAGTAGTTTAAAAAAAGATTTAACGGGGCGGCTGACGTTTTTATGTATATCTCGAGAACCGGACCACCTAGAAACTTAATTTTTTTAAAATTAAAGCTGAGAATCACCCCCTCTGATGGTGTCACCTGGTGTGGTCCGCACCCCCCTCGTGACGCCACTGGGGGGCGGCTGATGTTTTTATGTATATCTCCAGAACTGGACCACCTAGAAACTTTTTTTTTTAAATTAAAGCTGAGAGTCACCCCCCTCTGATGGTGTCACCTGGTGCAGTCCACACACCCTGCACCCCCCTAGTGACACCACTGCCCTCACCCCACACTGCTGCTTTCTTGCTCTGCTTCGATGGGATGGGAAAGAGTCTCTCAATAACCAGTCTGCGTAACAGTCCCTCAATAGCCAAAGTCTTAGAAGCAAGTTCTCTTGTGTTCAAGTGGCCTTATGCTTAGGTAAGTGTGCACAGGGTTGCAGCCTGAGATGGTGCTGGTAACCTAGGGCAGCTGGTGGCATTTCTTAAGGGTGCCATTTTGTCAAAGATGACCAAGTCCTGCTTTAGGATACTGTTTGGGGCTTCCTCTAAACCAAAAGAGAAAGAAGAAGCATGTGAAAGTTGGTGGGGGGAGAGAGCAAATCCTACATCTTCTCCTAGAGCATGCCCCTCCCACACTGCCCACACTGCTGCTAGCATCATCACAACTCTTCTCTTCCTGGGCAAGATATGATTTACAAGATGGCACCTGCGTTGCTCAGACTGAAGACTTTAGAGTTTTCTAGGGTGGTGCCGAGCTTCCACAGAATGATTCAACACTTGAGAAACTGCACTCTGGGACAGAGAAGAAACATAGGAAGCTGCCTTATAGTGCATCACACCATTGGTAGATTTAGTTCAGTATTGTCTACACTGACTTGCAGCGGCTCTCCAGGGTTCCAGCCTGGGTTCTCTCCCAGACCAGCTAGGAGCAGGGTTTATTCTAAGCTTTTTTCCCCCTGCTGCACAAGCAGCCAGCACACTGCCCATTTCTGAACTAGTCAAGTAATTAGTCCCATCATATACTATTAATATAAGGCTATGAGATTTAGAACCAGTATTTATCCTCATTTTTTATTTCTTTTTAGCTTTTCTAATCTGCTTTTGTTTTAGAAACTACCTGGCTCCTTATTAAATGCTGCATGCTCACTAGCACAAAAACTTATTTCAACTACACAAATTGTTTTGACACTGCACAAAATGTGTCTAGCTGCACATTAAGATAAACCCTGACCTAGAGATGCTGGGGATTGATCCTAGGACCTTCTGGATGCAAAGCATATGCTCTACCACTGAGCTACAGCCCTTCCACTAATGGAGGGAGGGAAGCAGAAAGGAGATTAGGATTTACTGGTAGATCTCTGGGTGGTTTGCAGCAGAACAGCAACAATGTCTGACTCCCATCTGTTCAACAATATCAAGACACCCCCCCAAAAAAGTCACCTAAATAAGGCTACTGAATTGAAGAAAGTTAAAAAGGAGTTGCCTTTTGTGTGAAAGGACTGAGAGCTCAGTGAGGTTCTGGTACTGAAAACAAATTCCTGGGCTCAGAATCAGTAGTGTAGTGCCAAGTGCAGGGTCCCTTCATAATAGTCAAAGCCACACCTCCTTCTAAGATTATGCAGCCTTCTAAAATTATAGAATAAACTGGTCAGGGTTGAATACTTCTTTCTGCTTTTCTATCACTGTCATCATTTGACTGTCCTTTCTCACTGTCAGAGATATTGATTGAATTATTGAATTCAGTATCTACATGTTTATCTCCGGTTGCTACCAAACTACTTGATGATGTAGATGGGATGCTGTCATCAGGATTCACTGTCTCTTTGTCTGTAATTACAGAATTCTCACTCTCCACAACTTGTCTTTTTGAAGTAGAAACTAACAGGAGCTCCTTTCTCTCTGGTTGGCTTCAATCAGCAGGAACCAACAAGGAAGCAAGTTAGAAGCCTCTTTTCAGTGGCTAACACACTTCCCTTTCATGCTGATTGGCTCATAGGATGGTGGAAACATAGGGACTCTGCTGTGACCTGGCTTCCCAAAAGCTAAGGGATCTAAGACCCCCTGAGACCCTGGGTGACTACACCCCTTCTCAGAATGTGCTCAGAGGTACCTAGTCTTTAATTCTAACAGTATGTCTTTTGCACATGGCTTTGGTTGGTATTTCTTGGAGTTCTAGTGAACAACAAAGTAGGTCTTGCAAGTCTGAGATCTGCCCTCTCATGCTGTAGGGGAAAGGCAAACTAGGAGTGATCTTTTGTGTGAAATGGCTGAGAGATCAGTGCAGTTCTGGCACTGAAAACAAGTTCCTAGACACAGAATGTTCTCAGAGGCACCCTGTTCTTTAATGTGAATGCCATGTTTTTTGTAACTGGTTCTGCTTGGTACCAATCTCACAAGCCTGAAGTCTACCTTCTCTGGTCTAGGATTCCAAAGACATCTTGGCAAATGTGCCAGCAACTCCTAACAACTTCAATGACTCTGTCCTATTTCTGATGTTACTCATGGCATAAGTGACTGTTCACTATTTCTCAGGTTCCATTTGTGGGAATAGGTGACAAAGCATACATCCAATCCAGTCCAGCAACATCTGCAGGGGTATAAGTTGTAATTGTTGTTGTTTTTAATAATGTTGTAATTGCTGTTTTTTTAATAATTATATTTGTTATTTAATTTTTGTAAATTGTATTGCCTTCATTGATGTATTTTTATGCTTGTGCTTATTTTTTTGTAAGCCG
Organism: Rhineura floridana; assembly: GCF_030035675.1. Lineage (NCBI taxonomy): Eukaryota > Metazoa > Chordata > Lepidosauria > Squamata > Rhineuridae > Rhineura > Rhineura floridana. The sequence continues at coordinate 172,946,033 of NC_084482.1, read as the reverse complement.
CTTTGAGGGCCTTTGGCCAAAAGGTGGTGTAGAAATAAATTTTTTAATAATAATAATAACAACAACAACAACAATAATAATAATAAACAACTCTGCCTTAGCTAAGAAAGGAAGTAGAAGGGGTGAAAAAGCAGTGTCCATAGCCAATGATAGCATTTGTGGTGGCAGGTGATGGAAAGGGGGCTTGTTCATGGATGAGAATCCAAGGTGGAGAGGGGACTTTTGCCTTGGGCTTCAGATGGCACTGAGATTAACAGTACCTCTGCTTCCCACATTTTGAACCTAAGAGCATCTTCACGTGTGTGTTCAAAGCAGCACTTTTATCTGGTGTAGTTCATTGAAGCATGTTACCATGGCAATACCTGACCATGCTCTTGGTACTTTCTCCCAACCACACCAAGGGAAAAACAGTGGCTAGGGGCACATGTGACATTGGTCCCATAGAGGCATTGCCTCCACTTGCTTACTCTTGTCTTCTTTTTGGTTGACAAAGTATATATAGCAGTGATCCACCAGCCCAATCTCATGCTTCAGACGATAGGAACCAAGAGGAATCTACATGCTTTTTAGGTCTGAGGAAAGGTTTTGTTTTGTTTTGTTTTGAATCCAGTCCTTCGAGGCTTTATGGAAAGGGCACATTCTACATTAAATGAAAGAAGCATAAATTACAGTGGTCTCAGGACAGCTGTAACTTGCTTTCCTGCCAATGAGTTGTGCATATTTATAAAGTGCAAGCTTTCTCTAGTGATTAACTAGACTAGTGATTACACTTAACGTGGTAACCTTTGCATCCTGGACCATCCAGGCCCAGGAGCCTGAAGCAGGGCAGCGTCACAGTTAGCAGTCAATGGTTCTCAAGAAGAGCAAAATAAATCTTGTTACAATTGTTCTGAGAATGTGAAAAAGTTCAGAAACTACCCCATAGAGGTGTTTTTTAAAAAAACAACAACAGCCACACAGCATTGATTGTGTAGATGCAACATATACAGCACTGATAAAAAGATGAATTTCTGTCTGTCTCAGATAGAAAAGTTCCAGCACTATCTGTCAAATCACCTAGCTCACAAGCCTGTTGTCAGAATCAAATGAACACCAACAGAATCAAATGCCCAGAGCTCCTTAGAGGAAGAGTGGACTACAAATGTGAGAAATGAGTAAACACCACAATAATAAGAGTGCATATGTAGCACAGGGGTTCTTAACCTGTGGTCCATGGACTCCCAAGAGGTCCATAGATGGGCTTCAGCGGATCTGTGAAGTGGGTGCAAAAAATCAGTTTCAAATGCAACAAAATTATTTTATTTATTTATTTATTTATGGGGGGGTTCACAGCTTTCATGAGATTCTCAAAGGGGGTCTATGACGGATGCAGTTGTGTGTGATGGCGTGTGAGGGCTCACAGACTTCTGCAAAGCATGGATTGGGCTGGAGGTAGCAAAGAAGTGGAATGATGCTTTGATTCCTTCTCATGGAATTTTATTTTGAAATAAAGTTAAAAGTACAGGCAACAACAACAAAAGAGCACACATAACACCACAACAAGATCACTAAAGGAGTAAAGAAACTCACTGGTCATAATCCTTAGGATGTCATGCTTGTGTGTCATTATTTAATTATTGGCTAAAAATTAAGGGAATGGCAGAGCATCATCTGGTAAAATTATGTTATTGACTTTTAGTCCATTGAGGGAGAAGTCCTGGTATCAAAATGCAACTTGCTTGCTTCAGAAATTTGGTTGTTCAGAAAACTATATTTCTCTTTCCAGAAAGATCTTGTTTTAGCCAAGAAGGAGTGCAAATAACGTACAAATTATGTCTTTATGAGGAAGATTTTGCATCTCTTAAGATATCCCCTGGTATAATTTACTTAAATACAAACCAGGTCCAGAGGATTACTTAATTAAAATCAGTAAGTTATGTTTGAGGAAGAAACTCGCTTTTAAATTTCCATCATGCATCCTTAAAAGTGCTACACTTGAGCAGGAACATGCTCTAAGTCTGTTGTAAAGTATCCCCATTTTACAGATTGGGAACTGAGACTGGGGAATAATAACTTGCTCAAGGCTATTTAGCAACTTCAGTCCAGAACTTGGTTTTGAACCCACATCCTTGTCTGCCCTCTGGACTCCTCATATATGCTTTCTTTAACAATCGTTTTCCAAGTCTTGAACTTTGTGCATTATGCATTTTTTCAAAAGTCAAAGCAAAGAAGCACATCTCCCATGAATGCCTTGACTTTAGTGGCAAGTCATCATTAAAAAAAAAACAGTGCTTTCAAGTGCCGTTCCTTAAGACTCAAGTGCTTTTTGTGTTGATGTGGAGTTCTTTACTTACGTCTGCCTCCTTCACTTGAGTGCTCCTGTCTTGGCGGCATTGCTGTCTCCAGCTTCCATCAGTAGCCATTTTTGTGGAAGTCAGAAGCAGAAATATGCCCAATTTTATCTAAATGGATCGGTAACTATGTCTGATTGAAATTGTTCCATAATTAAGCTAACGTACAAGAGCTCGGTCTGAAAGGATTAATGGGGTTTCTTGGGCATCTATCACAGGCCTTAAATGAAAGTAAAGAATGAATAATACAAAACACATATTCATAGGCTCTGGCTCCCTCTAGGTGGGTTTCCATCAAATGCTTTGGGAGGGGGAAAGCATTTAAACAGGGGACCTCCAAATCTAAATTTTCCCTGCTAGGAAACAAAAAGCACTCCATTCTGTCGCCAGTTCAGACATGTCATAAATGTTCCATAATTACTATGCAAAGAGATTTCTAATGGATTGGGGATCTGACCTGTGTAATGAGTTTTTTTAAACAACAACAACAACACGGTAGTCAAGTGATAACTTCCTAGGGACAGGTAAATCAGTCTGGAAAATAGTGCAATTCCGAAAGGGAAGAAATAAAGGCACTTTACTATAAATCAATATATTTGTTTTTTTCTTTAGAAGCCTCTCACTCCAGCTTTCTCTTTCTCCTGGCCAGATAATACTTCCATTTCTCAATGCATGCAGCAATAATATCCAAATACAAAATGGCAATTTTCCTTAAGAGATTGTTCTATCATATTTCAGTGTATGTTTAAATGATACCTCTGGGTCTTATAATTGCTTCATCTTTGGTGCCATTTCCCTTTTTACAACCTCTTTACAAGGTTGGTTTTTTCCTCCTGTAACTCCTTCATTAAGGCAGCCCAAATCCTTGCTGCTAAAAGTCTCCATCCACAGTCTCAGCATCTCATCTCAACTACTGCCATCTCCTTGTCTCCATGGGTTTCCTCTATTTCCTGTCACTACAAACTTTTCATCAAAACAAATGTGATTGGGACAGCCACATCCATCTGAATGCAGTGGTGGCTGGTCTGTTAGGACAAGCAGAGCTTGGAAAAGTTACTTTTTTGAACTACAATTCCCATCAGCCCCAGCCAGCATGGCCACTGGATTGGGCTGATAGGAGTTGTAGTTCAAAAAAGTAACTTTTCCAAGCTCTGAAGTGGGGCCCTACCTCGCCAACCTCAGTCTGCCCTCAGCCAGCCCCCACCTGCTTGCTTTCTTACATACAGCCAGTGCAGGGCATGGCCCTGGCTGCCATCTTCCCCCTCCGAAGTCTCAGTTTTGCCACTGTCAAAGTCAGCAGGGAGGACATTAGGGGGCAATTTAGCATTAATTGGCTCTGCCTGTCATTGCCTCTGGCTCTGTCTACTGTTAGGCAGCTTGCTTTCCATCCCCCCAGTCCTGATAGACACTAGTCAGCACTGTCTGAAGGTGTACTTCTCCCTATACCAGCCTGCCTATGTGTTAAGGTGTGCAAGGCAGGCCTTTCTCGAGGTCTTGCCACTGGGGGAAGCTCACTGTGCTGTGACATGGGATAAGGTCTTCTCTGTAGTGGTACCCTGCTTATGGAACTCCCTTCCCTCTGAGATATAACTGGCACTGATGCTGTTTAGGGTTGCCCGGTTCATGGCCTGATCTTGATCCTGTATCTTTAGGAGAAGAGAAAGTCAGCCAAGTGCAGGTGTTCTTGCAACACTGTAATGAGAAAAACCACAAGGTGGAATTCTCCCTTCTCCCTGCACAACTTTTAAAGATAAAGAAGACCTCTTGGTTGCCAGGCCCAGCCTCCAAGGTCTTCTGTTTCTTTAAAAGTTGTGCAGGGGAAAGGGAGAATTCCACCTTGTGGTTTTTCTCATTACATTACAGTATAGCAAGAACATCTGCACTTGGCTGACTTTCTCTTCTAAAGATACAGGATCAGTCTCAGGCTATGAACCTGGCAACCTTATCGTAAATTCACTTTTTCACCTAGAACATGAAGGGGACTGAATGTGAAATTATTATTGTATTGTTACATCTGCATTTGAGGCTTCAATTGTTATTTTATTTCTTTATTTTTTTGGGATTTTTAAATATAGGAAGGGCAGGTTAAAATTGAATGGATGAATGGTGTCTTTTCCCCACACGTCTGTCCACCTCTCCTTTTAAAGGGGCTCTTGTTTTAACATGAAGAGGGTTTGTTGTTTTTTATCATGAAGAGGGTTATAGGGAGTTAAGGGGAGCTGAACCTCTCTCCCTGCCATGTCTTATCCTCCAGCTTTCTGTCACCTCATATATTTTTCTTCCAACCTGGTGACTCACTTCCAGTGTTAAGCAAAAACAAGTCAATGGTAACAAACTTAGATAAATATAATCAATCTCTATATACATAACATCAAATATCCAGTATACCATTAAATGTATTACAAACATTTATTACATAAAAATAAAGTTCTATCTAGGAACATAAAATGAAGAAAAAAACCAGGTTAAAACAAATCCAGAAAGATAATAATCAAACACACTCTACAGTGCAACAACTGAGATAAATAAATTCAAACAACTCACTTCCAGTATCTGAGCCAGCCTGAGAGAAAGGTGCCTAGGATAACAAAGTCCAAGAAAGGGATGTGCCTCAGTGGTAGAAAGCCTCCTTTGCACACAGAAGGCCCCAGCATCCTCAGCTAGGCATGGGAACATCCATGAAATCTTGGCACATTGTTGCCAGTCCCTGTAGAGAAGGCAATACTACTAAGCTAGTTGGACCAAGGGCCTGTCAGTCAGTATAAGGTCTGCGTTCCTATGAGAGAGCTATAGGATTCAGCTCCTCTCAGCTGGGCACCTTACAAAAGAGAGCTCCATCCCTAATATCTCACTTTTTCTGTGAAGAGGTAGGATGCATAAGTAATAAACATGGCTACCCTGTCTCACTCCTAGTTTGGCCCTTAGGACCAGCATTTAACATTGTTAAACCTCCTTTAACTAGAGATGCAGCTAGAGCTGCACTCATCATGGGGATCCCTGTGGTGAATTTCTTTTTCCCTGGCCTCAGTACCCTACTTTTTTGGGGGGGGGGGGAGGGAGTAGAAGGTCCTTAATGAAATCTGTAAATCCCACTCCCCAATTCCCACCAAATTTAGCAAAATCACACACCCTGCAGCCTTTAATTTCATTTTTTAAACAAAAACATTGCATTTAGTATACTAAATATTAAGATAAACAGCCCTGGAATGGCAGAGAAACGATTAAATTAAATACGTTTCCCACTTTGTGATGAACCCCCCGATTACTTATATCTACAGTATATCTCCCTTAATAACATATGTGGGCTCACTGCATCTTGCATTCATTCATTCTAAGAAGATTTGGACAGACTCCGTTTTTGACAAACCTATTATCCTGTTGTCTCCCTTCTCTAACCCTAATTATGTTTGTTAGTTTTATCATCTGTACTAAGTCCCAGACCTTAATCAGCCAAATTTTAATTCAGGAGAGTCTGTTTTTTTCTCTTATGCCTGACAGATTCATGTGAGCTGCTGTTAAAAGATAAATGACCATTTCTTGATCTTCTTGAAGTACCAGATCTCTGGCATAGCCAAATAATATTATTAGAGGGTCTCTTGGTAATTCATAACCCATAATTTCTCTTATTTTCTTGTTTCTCTTAATATTTTATCCCAATTATTTAATTATTGGGTGGGACCAGAGAAAGTGCAGAATGTCTGTTGTCCCCCCCCGCGAATAACCTCTTAGCAGTAGCAAAGGAAGAAGAGTCTGCTAGATCAGGCAATGGCCCACCTAGTCCAGCCTCCTGTTCTCACAGTGGCCAATCAGATGCCTATGGGAAGCCCACAAACAGGATCTGAGCACAAAAGTACTCTCCCTTCCTGTGGTTTCCAGCAACTGGTATTCAGAAGCATACTGCCTCTGACCATGGAGGCATGATGGCTAGCCATTGATAGACTTATCCTTCATGAATAAGTCTAATATTCTTTTGAAGCCATCCAAGTTGGTGGCCATCACTGCCTCCTATGTGAATGGATTCCATAGCTGCATGAAGACTTTATTTTGTATGTCCTGAATCTTCCAACATTCAGCTTCACTGGAAGTCCACGAGTTCTAGTGGTATAAGAGATGGGGGGAAATGGCAGAAGGAGGCTATCACAGAAGGTATGGGGGCAGGATTTTGTTAGTTTGGGTTTTCAGTTATGAATCCTGACTGGTTGTGGGATGCTGAGTTGTCTGCCTTACTCATAGGAATCTTTTTGTGGTTGGAATGGTATTGCATTTAGGAAAGCATCACTGTCTTTTGTTTTTCATTTTCTGTTTGCATTTCATTTACCTTTAACCTCACTCCCTTACATCCACAGAAGCAACAGCAGTAGTTGCATGTGCTAAGCTCACCCCCCTAAAACCCATTGATGATGCACCTTGTTGGTTGCATGGCAGTTTGTTTCTTGCCCAATAGTGGTAAAAGAGAATTCACATATTTGGAAGTGTGGCTGCAATTGTTGTTCCCAAGCTGCTACCTGTGAAGGTAGACCAAACCATGTGTGTTTTCTCTCTGTCAATTATTACTCACTGGAAACTGGGTTGGCTGTCAAAGTGAGTTTATAGCAGCCCACAGGCAAGACAGAAAGGGTAGAGAATCTTCTTACTCTTACTCATTTCTCAGACCTCTTTCTGAAGTGAAGGGATGCTAGGAATAATTAGGAAAGGTATTGAAAATAAAACAGCCGATATCATAATGCCGTTGTATAAATCTATGTTGCGGCCGCATTTGGAATACTGTGTACAGTTCTGGTCTCCTCATCTCAAAAAGGATATTATAGAGTTGGAAAAGGTTCAGAAGAGGGCAACCAGAATGATCAAAGGGATGGAGCGACTCCCTTATGAGGAAAGGTTGCAGCATTTGGGGCTTTTTTGTTTAGAGAAAAGGCGGGTCAGAGGAGACATGATAGAAGTGTATAAAATTATGCATGGCATTGAGAAAGTGGATAGAGAAAAGTTTTTCTCCCTCTCTCATAATACTAGAACTCATGGACATTCGAAGAAGCTGAATGTTGGAAGATTCAGGACAGACAAAAGAAAGTACTTCTTTACTCAGCGCATAGTTAAACTATGGAATTTGCTCCCACAAGATGCAGTAATGGCCACCAACTTGGATGGCTTTAAAAGAAGATTAGACAAATTCATGGAGGACAGGGCTATCAATGGCTACTAGCCATGATGGCTGTGCTCTGCCACCCTAGTCAGAGGCAGCATGCTTCTGAAAACCAGTTGCCGGAAGCCTCAGGAGGAGAGAGTGTTCTTGCACTCGGGTCCTGCTTGCGGGCTTCCCCCAGGCACCTGGTTGGCCACTGTGAGAACAGGATGCTGGACTAGACGGGCCACTGGCCTGATCCAGCAGGCTCTTCTTATGTTCTCATGTTCTTATGTTCTAAGGGTCAAATCTGTAAAGGAGTTTGGAGCAGCCACGTTAAAAGATAAGGGCAGGGCATTCCAGGCAGGGGGTTGCCAACCCTGCTTGGATATGGATGTCTTTGCAGAGGATCCCTAGTCAAACTTTACCAACAGCACAATCCAAACTATATCTACTCAGAAGTAAGTCCTGTTGAGTTCTATGGGGCTGAGTCCCTTAGTACGTGTGTTTAGAATTGCAGCCTTCAGGGGCATCCATCTTTACTCCTGAATGCTCCCATCTAACAATCTGCACAACACTAGGCCCCTTTCTTCCTACAATGGCCTTTTGGTGACTGGCCTGGCTTGCACGCACTCAAACCCTTCTTGCTGAAAGCAAGTAGGCTAGATTAAATGTTCCCTACCCAGACTCCATCTTTTAGCTAAGATTTCTGGCTTAATTTCCAATCAGAGAATTTTTTTTTAAATTGTATGCTCCAAGCAACTGTGATTGATGCTTAATGTATAATGCTTAATGACTTCACTAGGGCCCGCCCCCCTGACTTCATTAGGGGCTGCCCCATGACTTCACTAGGGGCCGCTGCTGTGACATCCATTGGGCCCACTCCCCTGACATTACAAGGGCCCGCCCCTGAAATCGCAGGTTTTGGGATCCTTCTGACCTGGCAACCCAACATTGGACTCCAACCCCCATCAGCTCCAGCCAGAATGGCTACTGGTCAGGAATGATGGGAATTATACTCCAACAACAGCTGGAGGGCCACAGGTTCCCCATCACTGACTTATGCCCTATTTTTTTCTTTTAAATTCCCAGAGCAAACTATCTGATCCTCCAGTTGTTTCTGAACAGGGCTTTCTATTAATAGCCTCATGTTGCGGTATGCTCATGCCTCAGATGTATTTGCTTAGTATTCGTTATCAACACGAAGGACCTTGCTCACTGTCATCCATATCTGGAGATAATTGCATTTTTGAAATTGTGTATTAATTGTGTTTTTGAAAAGTGAAGCCAGAAAAGCAGGCCTTGGAAGAGAGAGCAGCTGTTGTGACACATCACTATGCAGAGTACAAATAAAATGGGAAATCCAAATACAGAAGGTGTGTGACACACCACGATGATATCGCTATGAAATTTGTGAATAATAATTTTCCCGACTATGAAAATTTAGAGTGCAGGTTAGAGAAAGCAAAACTGAATGTTTCCCCAGCCCAACATGACAACATGGTACTGGGGAACAGCAGCTGTGCCTATTATGATCTGCACTTGTCTCATACTCTCACACATCCCTCTAAACCAGCCTTTCCCAACCAGTGTGCCTCCAGATGTTTTTGGACCACAACTCCCATCAGCCTCAGCCAGCATTGCCAATGGCTGAGGCTGATGGGAGTTGTGGTCCAACAACATCTGGAGGCACACCGGTTGGGAAAGGCTGCTCTAAACTTTCTTATGGATTTACACAACTTTGCTAACTTTTATTTTGTCCAATCACCAACATGCAAATTTATGCATATGTCAATGCATTCACACAACCACCACTAAGAATGGTGTCAGTCAGTGGGCTGTATTCAGTAAACTCACTGTGCTAGCGGAAGCTAGTGCAAGGAGTCTCACTAGCATAATGGAACTTCCCCTTCCCCTGTATACCCAAGAGTCCTCCCTATATCTGCTCTGGAGGGTTGGGAGAACTCTAAGAATAGCATGCCGGGGGAGGAAATAAGAGATTGTTCCACTGGGCAAGCAGAAATGCTTGCTCTGATGGAACAATCTCCTTAGTGCTACTTCAAATGCAGCCCCTTGTGTCCTCCTAACATAGCCATGTATTTGTACCCTCATAGTCAACTGGTGATAATTTTAGCTTACGCCAGGTCAATCTGCTATTCCCTTGGAAACACAAATTCTCTGAAAGTTCAAGTCTGCATTTAGAACAACCAGGCTTCTATAACCTTAATAATAACCAAACTCAGTGATCCTTTCCCCAGATGTTTTTGATATTTGATTGCTCATATAAAACATTTACATATTTCCTTTCATCCTATTTGGATTTCAATGTGTTCAATCAAAATTTATGTCATAGTATAAAGTAAAAGACAACAGTAAGTAACCCCTAAGATCAGAACTAGACAACAAAACTAAAAACATCATCCAATCATGCTACCTGAATAAAAATGTTATTGTATGGGACCAAAAATATTGCAACATAGACACCAAGCAAGCCTTTTTATGGTGTGCATTCTATGATCAGAGCACCAGTGTTGAAAATACCCTCGAATTTCACTTGTAAGTACTAAGTTTATGTGCATGGATAATTCAGACATAGTCTAAGTGAATGAAACCTCCTCAACAGTTTGCTGGAATGAGAGGGGTTGTTTTTATCCCTTATCTTTTCAGCAAATGTGAAATGTCTATATCCTGTACATACTATACAGTCAATAAGCTTCATGAATAATATATTGGCACTGATGTGTACAGCCTGTCAATACAAAATCCTCAGTGGTGTTTAGAAAGACTGCTTCCAATAAGCATGTTTTGTATACTGTGTTACTGCTATGTGGGTTTCCCAGAGAGCCATACAAAGGAAGGATGAGATTCTGCCTTTTGCTGGTGAAAGAGACAGCAAATTTCTGAGACCTACAACAAGCAGAATTCTATAAGCAAGTCATTCCCTTTGTAGTAAAAGGTAGATTCACACAACTCTCTTGCTGCATCAGAGAAATGCCCCATCTGTAGTGTTCATTTAAAGCAATATGATACCACTTTAAACAGTCATGGTTTCCACCGAAGAATCCTGGGGACTGTAGCTTGGCTTTTAAAAAAAATATAAACTTTTCATTAAGAATTTTATCAAATACCTAAACAAACAGTCCAAAAGACTAATACAAACCTAGAAAGGCGGGGAGGGGAAGACAGGAATAAAGGAAATAGGGTGCCTGGAAGGGACAGAGGGGAGAACCATAGCATGTTCACTCAGTTTCTATGGGAGGCTCATTATGTATGATTCATTTTGTGTTATTTCCTGGGGTTTCAGGGTTGGCAATAATAATCCAACAATTAAGAGAGAGAGCTATAAAGGAGTACAGAGGAGGCGAGGGTTGCAAAATCCATTGCTTTGCCTAGGCCAGTCGCAGAGATCTTCCGTATTCTGTTTGATTGGTGTAGCCACTCTAGCTTAAGAGTGCTGAGAGTTGTTTGGAGTTCTCTATTCCTCTTACTAGAGCTACAGTTCTCAGAGTGGTTTAACAATCAGTCCATCTTCTCAGGGAACTCTGGGAATTGTAGGTTTGTGAGATGAATAGGGGTCTTCTAACTACTCTTGGCACCCTTCACAAAACTGCGGTTGATCTGGAGGCTGCAGCTGGTGCAAAATGTGGTGGCACAGCTACCCACTGGGGCACGATATCACCAACATTTCACCCCCTACTGGACGAATTGCACTGGCTGCCCATTAGCTCCCAGGCTAAGTTCAAGGTGCTGATTTTGGTGAATAAAGCTCTGTACAACTTGGGACCAGGATACCTAACAGATCGTCTTACCCCTTACATACCCACTCTGCTCTGCAGGTGAGGGCCTCCTGCAGATGCCATCTTACCAGGAGGTTCTTTCCACACATAATAGGAAGCAGACCTTTAGTATAGTGGCACCTACCCTTTGGAATTCCCTCCCCTCAAGTATTAGATAGGCGCCATCTCTTATGTGTGGTTGGTGCCTACTGAAGACCTTCCTCTTTCAGCAAGCCTTTTAAGTAGAGACTTTATCCTAATCTGTGTCTGTTTTGGAATCATTTTTCTGATGTTTTATAGCGTTTTTTTTTTAAAAAGGGATGTTTTAATATGTTTTTTAAAGTGTTTGTTTTTAATATGTGATGATCACAGACTTCCCTGTGCACTTCTATTTAAATGTGGTAAATTTTCTCTAAATTTGCATTTCTAGTCGACATATAAATTAGCAGATATATTTTATGCAAACCATTTTTCTCTTTTGTTCTAGTTTGATGCAATTTTCCTCTTTTCTGGAAACACATATAGAGCCCACCCCCAAACCTGAAACCAGTCTTGTTCCTTCCCATGCCACAAATGCAGTATCAGTAGCCACCATTCACATAGGAGGATCCCAAACTGCAGCTTCAGTGGCCCTTTTTTCTAGAGAAGCAATGCTACCTTGTATTGACAAGGTGGATTCCGCCCCTTTCTCAGGGGCTTCTGACATGCCTTTTGGAGCACAGCAAGGAGATGTACTTTAGCACATCCCTTGTTGTTGTTATGTGCCTTCAAGTCAATTACGACTTATGGTGACCCTATGAATCAGCGACCTCCAATAGCATCTGTCATGAATCACCCTGTTCACATCTTGTAAGTTCAGGTCTGTGGCTTCCTTTATGGAATCAATCCATCTCTTGTTTGGCCTTCCTCTTTTTCTACTCCCTTCTGTTTTTCCCAGCATTATTGTCTTTTCTAGTGAATCATGTATTCTCATGATGTGTCCAAAGTATGATAATCTCAGTTTCATCATTTTAGCTTCTAGTGATAGTTCTGGCTTAATTTGTTCTAACACCCAATTATTTGTCTTTTTCTCAGTCCATGCTATCCGCAAAGCTCTCCTCCAACACCACATTTCAAATGAGTTGATTTTTCTCTTATCCACTTCATTGTCCAAATTTCACATCCATATATCGGGATTGGGAATACCATGGTCTGAGTGATCCTGACTTTAGTGTTCAGTGATACGTCTTTGCATTTGAGGACTTTTCTAGTTCTCTCACAGCTGCACTCCCCAGTCCCAGCGTTCTTCTGATTTCTTGACTATTGTCTCCATTTTGGTTACTGACTGTGCCAAGGTATTGATAATCCTTGACAAGTTCAGTGTCCTCATTGTCAACTTTAAAGCTACATAAATCTTCTGTTGTCATTATTTTAGTCTTTTCGACATTCTCCTGCTTGTGTGCTTTCCTCTTGAACTTTCATCAGCATTTGTTTCAAATCATTACTGGTTTCTGCTAGTAGTATGGTATCGTCTGCATATCTTAAATTATTGATATTTCTCCCTCCAATTTTCACACCTCCTTCATCTTGGTCCAATCGCGCTTTCCGTATGATATGTTCTGCGTATACATTAAATAAATATGCGTATAGATTAAATAAATAAGGTGATAAAATACACCCGTCTCACACCCTTTCCTAATATATTGTTTAGTTGGCCAACTGCATCCCAAAATTCTAATAAATGCAAATTTTGAAGATTGGCTGTGTTTCGGTTCTCACATTGTTTCGGAAATTGCAAAATTGATAAATTCTACTTGAAATGCGAACTGAATCGAAATTCTCACCCATCCCTAATGGTGGCTGCGCTTGACTGCTGGGACTGCAACGAGGGGAGCAGAAGGTTTGCCAAAGCAGAAGTGCATCAATTCCCTTTTTTTCTCATGCAGCAAAACACAAGATACTGCCTAGATAGTGAGGGTATGGCGGCAGAAGCACCTACCTTCTTGCATGGGCCTCAAACCATAATTGTCTATATTAGCATCCAGAAATAGAGACCTTTACAGGCACCAAGGGCTTCATTACATGAGTTCCCACATTTGAGAGAGCAATGTGAAGTGGCCCTATAATATTCCAAATGTTATTTTAAACTTTAATATAGGCACTTCTAGGCTTGGGTCTAAAAATGACAAACTTCTGCCATCTTCATTATGCAAAACAGATATGGATCAGAAATAGATTGTGATTAATTGCTTCTCCTATAGGATGTGCCTTCCTGCTCAACAGCCTGAGCTGATGGAGGTGGTCTTGAATGTGGTGTTGAGAACCCCCCCCCCCAGTCGTTGGTTCTAGAGTTGTTGGCTCACAACTTCATGGGATTATGGGGCTGTCCCATCAGACCAATACATGTGGCAGGCCACACACTGGATCTCGGCTTCTTGACTTGGCAGGAAGAGGATGATCTGAGAGTGGGGGATTTTAATATTAATATGTCATGGTCAAATTACCTTCTGCTGAGATTTAGACTTTCCGTGGCTATCCCCCTCTGCAGAAGCAGGGGACCTATTGGAATGGTCCACCCTCAGAGACTGAAGGATCCAAGTGGTTTCAGATGGCTCTGGATTTCCCAGCTGATATGACAGGCACTCCTATTGAAGCCCTGGTTCATCTGTGGAATACATGGATGATCAGGGCTGTTCATGAGCAGCCCTGAGTGCCCTCTTCTGCTTGATAGAACCTGACTGGCTCCTTAGAATACACCAGAGCAGAGAGCAATGAACAAGCTGGAAAATTGTTGAATGGAAGTGAAAGAAAACTCCAGACAAATGCAACCATATCTAAAGAACCATATCTCTGAGTATCTAGAATGTGGTCTAGTTTTCCAGTTCTCTTGGGTGAATTTCAGTCGGTACAGCTTGAGGATGTGGACAAGGTATATGGATCAGTGTGGGTGATTATATGTGCTCTAGATCCTTGCCTCTTGGCTGATTAAAACTGGCAGGGAGGGGATGGCAAGCTGCTCCAAGGAGATGATTAATGCCTCTTTATAAGAGGGAGTGGCCCCTGCATGCCCAAATATAGCAGTGGTAAGACCACTCCTTAAGAAATCCTCCCTGGATCCAGGAAAATTAAATAAATATCCTCCAGTTATGAATGTCACCTTCCTGTGGAAGGTTCTTGAGTGGGTGGTTGCTAACCAGCTCCAGGCTTTCTTGGATGAGACCGATTTTCTAGATCCATTTCAATTAGGGTTTAGGCTTGGTTTTGGCACAGATATTACTTTGGTGGCCAGTCTTATTTGGATGGCCATCTCCAGAGAGTGATGCTTTGGGGATGCTGCTTGACCCTTTCAATATGATTTTATCCCCCATGCTGTTTAACATTCATACGAAACTGCTGAGTTGGGTCTTCTGGAGATTTGGAGAGCATTGTCATCAATATGCTGATGGCATGTAGCTTTATTTCTCCTTTACTTAAACATCAAAATTAATTATTTAATTATATTTACTGTATATCCCACTTTTCCTCAAGGTGACACATGCAGGTCTCCCCCCATTCTCCTCACAACAACCCTGTGAAGTAGTTTAGACTGAAAGACAATAACTGGCCCAAGGTCACCCAGTGTGCTTGATGGTCTCCCAGGTCCTCGTCCAGCACACTAACCTCTACTCCATACTGGCTCTATTTGTAGAAGAGTTTTGGGATGGAGTGGATTCTGATTATTTAAGTCATCATTTTTCAATGGACATGTTCCCACCTTTTTAAAAAAAGATTAGCAAGTTCTTTTCTGTGCTAAATATACATCAATTCCAACTGCCATTAATGAGCTTTGGCCACAGGCCTTGTTGAAGTGGTGCCAAGAAAAGATGGATGTTTGGCTTGGAACGGCACAATGCTCTGTTTGTTTCATTGGTATATTGGAAGTGTTAGCAAACTAATGTGACAGAACATAGAAGAATGTACAAATGAATGATGCCTGAAAATATAGTTCTACCATATCACAGCGGCTTCTGATGGTCTACTTTGTTTTATTTTATTCACTTTGGGAGAATCCTCTCTTTTAAAAAATTATTTATTTATTTATTTATTATTTGATTTATATCCTACCCTTCCTCCCAACAGGGGCCCAGGGCAGCAAACAAAAGCACTAAAAACACTTTAAAACATCATAAAATTAGAGGGAAAATGACTTGATTTGGGGGGCTGGTGGGATAATGAATTTAACAGCAATTGCCATATGGTCTGCTTATAATCTCCTATTTGCCCCTTGAGAATCCTTTCTATTCAAGCAGTTATTAAATTGCTTATCTTGCATATTGCCTTAAGCCTTGCTTTCCAATTTGTAGCAGTCTGATAGATACAAGTAAGGAATCAAGGGAGGAAATTCAGTAAAATGTAGGGAGGGGCTGAGCTAGCAGAGAGTTATTAACCCAAGTTGTTTCTAAAGGTATATGACTATACAGGGTCCCACCACCGCCACCTGCAAAACAATTAGCTAAATCATATCCCTGGGAGCTTCAGAAGTACTGCAAATATTTGGGCCAATATTCAGATTTTGCATAATTTTAGTAGCACTCAAATTGCAAAAGGGCAAAGTGGACTTGGCTCCCCTACCTTTTGTGCCAGCCCACTATTGGGCATATAATGATTCAGCTGAAACAGCAGGGGGTGGTATTGAGAGGGGCTTATAGATGTCCTATCTTTCCCCCATAACTCAAGCACTGATACCTGAAAGATGCCTACCTACCCAACCCATCACTGCATTCTGCAGGAAAGGGCATCCTGCAGATACCATCCTATCAGGAGGGCCATTCTGCACAATGTCAGAATTGGGTCTTTAGTATGGTGGCACCTTCCCTTTGAAACTCTCGCCCATTATATATCAGGCCGCGATCTTCACTATTGTCCTTTCAGCACCTGTTGAAGACATTCCTCTCTCACTAGGCCTTCTAAGTGTAGACATTTATCCCAGTTAGTATTAAGATTATGCTCAAATTTTGCAAATTTTGAATTTGACACCAGATTTCTAATTTATTCATACTTTTTTTTTTTCTCGCCGATTGGGGTTTTTTTCCTAGCAGTTTATCTTGGCTGAAGCCGTTTTTTTTTTTTTTTAAAGGCTCAAAAATATCATTTAAAATATTGATTTTATATTGATTTGTTTTCCCAGTGGGGAAAAATCAACTCAGAAAAAGCAAGCACCCCCACTTCCTCCACCACCCCCTGCCAACCCCACCAACCCCATGTCCATCACCATCATCTCTTCTCTCGCCGCCCCCCCCCCACTCACTCATCTTGTCAAAATGCTTGCTTGAGTTGCCTTGCCTGTTCCACCACTGCTGCTGGAGCCCTGCATTGCCGCCACCATACACAAATGACTAATTAAATTATTATTAAATTAAACTAGGCTACCTGGTTGCTAGCTGCTGCCTGCCACCTTGACAAATGCAAACGGCTGGCAGGGGGACCATTCACATCACACTGCAGTTTGCAGCAGCACCTCCTGGGGCGCTGGGAACCGAAGTGTGCCATTTACGTTTTCCTGTAAATAAAAACAATATTTTAGTATAAATGTAAAATTAAACACATAGTGAATAGAGCCTAGGAAAACATTGATAAATACTCCAAAAAGTGATAGAAATATCAATGTTTATTTAAAAAACAATATTTTTAAAAATTTCAATAAAAAATATAGATATTTATGCAACCCACACACACAAAATGGTAATTATAATAAACAGCGGGCATTAATCCCTGATGAAGCGGTACCAGAAGGAAGTTCAATGGAGTGAAAATTGAACCAGCACCGAAACACGGATACCATCCCTTGTTGGTGTATGCATTGGATTTTAATTGTTATTTTAATCTATCAATCTTTATTTAATTGTTTTTATATATGCAAATGTTTTGTTGTTGTTATGTGTCTTCCAGTCGATTACGACTTATGGCGACCCTATGAATCAGTGACCTCCAAGAGCATCTGTCATGAATCACCCTGTTCACATCTTGTTAGTTCAGGTCTGTGGCTTCCTTTATGGAATCAATCCATCTCTTCTTTGGCCTTCCTCTTTTTCTACTCCCTTCTGTTTTTCCCAGCATTATTGTCTTTTCTAGTGAATCATGTCTTCTCATGATGTGTCCAAAGTATGATAACTTCAGTTTCATCATTTTAGCTTCTAGTGACAGTTCTGGTTTAATTTGTTCTAACACCCAATTATTCATCTTTTTTGCAGTCCATGGTATACACAAAGCTCTCCTCCAACACCACATTTCAAATGAGTTGATTTTTCTCTTATCAGCTTTTTTCACTGTCCAACTTTCACATTCATACACAGAGATGGGGAATACCATGGTCTGAATGATCCTGACTTTAGTGTTCAATGATACATGTTTGCATTTGAGGACCTTTCTTAGTTCTCTCATAGCTGCCCTCCCCAGTCCTAGCCTTCTTCTGATTTCTTGACTATTGTCTCCATTTTTGTTACTGACTCTGCCAAGGTATTGATAATCCTTGACAAATTCAATGTTATTGTCAACTTTAAAGTTACATAAATCTTCTGTTGTCATTGTTTTAGCTCTTTTCATATATGCATGCCATTGTTCTCTGTATGGGTTTGTTGGTATTTGTTGCTTGTTGGTATAAATTGCTTCAGGATGCCACACAGGAAGCAAGTCATCAATGGAATCAGACCTATGGTTTCAAGGAAGGAAAGAGTCAAAAGAGTCTCTGTGGGTACCTGCAAGCCAAAGTAGTTGTCTGGCTTCTACCCTAACACTTGTCCCCATTATGCATTCAGCAGAGGTCAATGCCTAACTGATGCTGATTTAACCAGCAGCTGACCTGCAGCAGCTGTAATGAAAACATCTGGGAATAAGTGCCAGTAGCAACAGATATTGCAGGTGTCTGGGTTAAGTTGTCCAATTTTGAAGACCAATGCATGGTGACTGGCATGTGATTTAAACCTGAGCACTTGGACAACATGGAGCATAATGATATGCTAGCGCTACTCTGTATTGGTGCCTTCCCTTGGTGTCCCTTCACTATTGTTATGCATTTGGGTTAATAGACACCAAGTTCATCTAACAACCAGCCATGACTATGGAGCTACCTGTGAGTAGTTCCTTCCTACCTACCTTATTTATTTATTTATACAAGTATTTCTGTACTGTCATATCATAACATATCAAGACTGTGCACAATGTTAAAACATAAAACATCATTTAAAAACAAAAACAAGAATGCAATCATTAAGGTGGCTGGCTAATCAAAAATGAAAATAAACAGCTGCAAAAGGTCTTCAAGAGATGCCTGAAAGCCAAAAGCAAGGATGCTGGATTAATCTCTGCTGGAAGAGTGTTCCACGGCATGGGACTGGCAACACTGAGTGCCTGACTTGTAGTTGAAGCCAGCTGGGTTTCTGTAATACAGAGACAACTAACAGTGTACCTCCAGATCATCTCAGTGATTGAGCTGGGATATAAGGACTCAGGAGGTCCTTAGGCCCAAGTTGTTCAGGGCTTTGTATATCAACACAAGAACTTTGAACCTTGTCCAGTAGCATATAGGTAACCAGTGCAGATGTTTTAGCAGAGGGGTCACATGCTATCAGTCAACTGCCCCCATCTGCAGTCTAGCAGCCACATTCTGCACCAGCTGAAGCTTCTGAACCAAACCCAAGGGCACCCAACATACAGCACATTGCTTGAAGGTGGCAATGCAAGCA
The DNA here is from genome assembly GCF_030035675.1 of Rhineura floridana. Lineage (NCBI taxonomy): Eukaryota > Metazoa > Chordata > Lepidosauria > Squamata > Rhineuridae > Rhineura > Rhineura floridana. Next base: position 172,927,108 of record NC_084482.1, on the reverse strand, counting down.
TTATAGTGGTCAAGTGATCCCAAGGCACTAGTCACCTTCCTACTTGCTTCACTGGCCTCACCTTCCCAGAATATCAAGGAACTAACCAGGCTCTGCTCCGTGTTAAGGGGCAATTCATGTCAACTGCTCAGTCCATCTCCACAGTAGTGACAACATCATGGACAAGAACACCAGCCATGACAATCAGGTACCAACCATCTGCCCTCGGAATCCTCTGAATTCCATAAGCCCCCCCCCATCCCTGCAAAGGGGAATAACTGCTATGAGTCTATACCCTAACAGGGAGTGATACAACCACAATAAGGGAGTGAAGAGTAAAATCTTCCAACTCCAGACCATCATCTTCCTGCTACAAGGTTTGGGACAATTACATGTACCCCTGTTATGGGAAGTATACAGGTGTGTTTTCCTAAAGGAACATGGTCCTGTTCCTTTTTCTACAGGCAGCCCCCTCTTTGCCCCCTCTGATCTTCAACCCCCCACCATGGAGAAGGAAAAGGCAGGAGAGGAGGAGACTCTCTAAGCTTCTCTGAGCAGGGCCAGACCACGGAGGAGGAACAGGAAGAGGAGGCAGCACAGTACGGGGCAAGAGACAGGCTGCAGGTAGGGACATGTGAAAAATCTGCTTAATTCCAACCATGAGGGACTCAGAAGATATTTACCCACCCCAGTCACTTGCTCCACAGTGTGGCACCTCCTCTTCCTGTTCCTCTTCCATGGTCTGGCACTGCTGAGGAGGCTGTTGCCTCCACTCTGCCATTCGGGCCAGGGGAGGGCTTCCTCTCCTGCCTCCTTCTTCTCTGTGGTAACAGAGCGGGGATAGTGAATCAGCAGTGCCAGTGAATCCATGGGGTGTGTATGTGAGGGGGGCTGCAAGAGGCATGGCTGTCCAAGGGGGCATGGTATAAAGGGGCCCTGCACTTTTGTGTTGTTATTGAAAGATGTTGCTGTTGCTTTTTAAACAATGTTAATATTTTGTTATTTAAATTTTTGTACACTGTATTGTTCTTTTCTGATGTATTTGTGTTTATTTTTTGTGAGCCTCCTTGAGGGCCTTTTTGGCTAAAAGGCGGCATAGAAATAAACCATAACATAACATAGCATAACTTCTAAATTTGCCACTTCAGCACTGGAGGTATAGAGGTATGACTGATAGTGACCTTATATGTTTTTCAGCACACGGTCAAAACTTTTTTTATTTGCACAATCATTTCAAGTTGTTTTGTAGGTTAGTCTGCTCCAGGAATGGGTAGAAGGAATATAAGGATCTACTAGTAGATCGCTGTGTAATTTGCAATAGATCACCAAAGATTTCTGACTGCCAAATATTTAACCATAGCAACAACTTTTCCTCGAAAAATGCTGAAGAAGAAAGCTGAAATGAAGAAAGCCTGAGGGAAAACTGGGAATTGATTTTTGTATGAAAGGACTGTGTGCTCCGTTCTGGCACTGAAAACAAACTCCTGGGCTGAGATGCACTCACTGGTGCCCCCTTCCTTTATTCTATGTTCACTCCTTTTTCTATACCAATATTTTGCACTTGACTTCAGCTGGTGGACCTTGGGGTTCTCTAGGAAGAAACAAAGTAGATCCCACAAGCCTGAAGTCCACCCACCTCTGATCTATCCTATTGTTTTAGATGCCTCTAAAGTAGCTATAGATTGTTTTTCTGAAGGTTTTGTCTTACTGTTTGACTATATGTATGTTATGGCGTGGTTAATTCTAATTATGCTTATTGTACACCACCTTGGTGTCCATGAGGATGAAGGGCAGTCTCAAAATATTTTTAATAAATGAATAACTAATATTAAAGGTACCTTAACAAAGAAAGCTTCTGAAGCACACTGGGTAATTAAGCAGAACTGCAGATGACCAACAGTGTGATGGCTGAGCCAGATATAACACTATTGCAGGTGTTGTGAATGGTTAACAGATGTTTATTTTGCTTTATTTCTGAACAGTCTTTTTTAAAAAGTCTTTCCAAAGTGGCAGCTGGCCAGCACGGATGGTTCCTGGAAACCTTTCTTACAGTGCAAGAGGTTACTGGCTCTAAGACAGAACCTTAGATGTTTAATGGGGAAAGATATTACTCTGTTGTCAAGTATTTATTTTTTAAATGTATATCCTGCCAAACTTAGCTATATGAAGGTCTGAGGGCCAATAACAATATTATGCAAAAACAATCACCATTTAAAATTACACATGTCTGGAATGAAGCTTCTGGAACTTTAGTAGAAGGGACAGGAAAGATCCGGTTCTGAATCTTTGGAGAGGTACTGCTAATAACTGTGCTGGACAAGGTGGACTGGGCATAAGGCAGCAGAAACTTGGGCAATGGACAACTGCTTGCCCATCCCTGTACTATGGCTCCCAAGCGGGACTGTGGGAACATGTATGCGCCAAACCACAATGAGCCAATTTACATGTCTTCCACACACACACCAGCATCACTAATAAGAACTTGTTGAAGGTTATTCTATGGGTAAGCTGGACTTTGAACCTCTAAAGCCTAAGCCAAATTTCAATATCTTACTTAATTTTTAATGCAGGTAAATACATTGTTGTGCATTGCCTTTGTTTGTCCCAGGGACAGGGTTGCCTGCTCCTTTGCTGCTATCAGCATTTGGATGAACAGAAATCAGCAGCCTAAGCTTTCCTCAACTTGTATCATCCATCATCTACTAATGTCTACAGATCAAATTGGTGTTAAAGGTATAGGATCAGTGGCCAATTTAAAAAGTTGTGTGAACAGAATTATAGGATGACTTCAGCATTTTGAGAAATGGAGAAAATAGGTTTGTCCACTTTCTCTACACCATGCATAATTCTCTCAAATAATTCATAATAATTCTTTCTCAGTGAGCCGGAAAGGGAGCCTTCTGGAAGCAACCAAAGTTGAGGCACTATTGAACCTTAGTGGATGCATGGACCCGATCCGTACTTGGATGGGGAGACCTCTTTATTTCTACAGGAAGAACAAATCTTAATATAAATATAATAGGAACATGGGGAGCTGCCTTATACCGAGTTAGAGCATTGGTCCATCTAGCTCAGTATTGTCTACGCTGTCCAGGATTTCAGACAGAAGTCTTCCAGCCATACCTGGAGATGCCACCCAGTCTGCAGAAGAGGCTGCCCTAGAAATTGTCTTAAGCCCGTGACGGCCTGAAATCTGTCCAGTGGAAACCTAATGGCAGAGTGCTGACATTAAGACTTTAGAGGATGTGTGGTTGAATGAATCAAGTTTATTACGGTCAAAGACCAAAGAAAACAAAATAGCAAACAACGATATTTACAATAATAAGGAACTGATTATATCTAAAAACCATCAATTAATCTACTTGCATTGTTGAAATTAATAACTTTCTAGCAGCAATAGCTGCCACACAGAACTTAGCTACCAATTGAGTTACTTGTGGGTTATGATCCGCAAGCAAATAGTCCACGTAACAGGTTTCGTTCCTGTCAGGTAAGCGAGTAAGTAGGGGTAGAATAAACTTGCACCTGGCCTCACAATAAAGTGAACAGTGAAGAAGAACGTGTGATATAGTCTCGACCTCACCGTCTCCACAAGGGCATAATCTACCATTGTACGGTAATTTCTTAAATCTGCCGTCTAATAAAGCAGAAGGCAGACAGTTAAACCTAGCCCACGTAAACGCCTTCCGATACTTTGGAATAGTTAGATTAGTTAAATATGGCATAACCCACGGCTTAACATTATATCTATGCTTTTTAACTAATAACAAATGCTGTTGGAAATCGAGGTCGTAAATTCGCTCTAAAATCTGTTCTTTGGCTTTCAAAAAGCCCATAGATAGAATAAAGGGAATTGAAAACCCCAATTTAGAGATTTTATCTATAACCATCTTTTCCCATTGGGAATGGAAATTATCTTGTAGTATGGAGGGGGCCAATCCAATTGGTCTAAACAGTAACTTTAGCCAGGCACTAATTCTAAGACACCACACCCGAGCATCAATGGAGGGCAATCCAACTTCCATTCTTAAAATAGAGTTGGGAATACATGTAGGCACTGCCAGTATAGATCTAAGAAAAATAGTTTGGACAGCCTCTAGATGGTCACACTCCGTCCAAGTGGTTGCTTGTGCACCATAAATGAGTTGAGGTATTATTTTTACCCTGAAAATCTTTAACGCAGCATTCAAGATTTGACCCCCTTTATTATAATAGAATGCCAATAAGGCTTTCGTTGTTCTTCTCACATGCATAGCTGCCATTTTCATATGGACTGACCATAGGCCGTTGGCCTGAAAATTTATTCCTAAATACTGAAATGAATTTACTTGGTCGATTAAATGGCCATTTATCCTCCATAGATGTTTGGTTCTTTTATTTGTAAAGATCATTACTTTAGTTTTTGCATAGTTTATCATCAAAGATTCGTCAGAGCAAAAACTAGCTACTTCTAACAACAGACGTCTCAAACCAATCGGTGTCCTTGATAGTAAAACAATATCGTCTGCATAGAGAAGAATGTGTCTAGGGCTTCCAGCTAGTAGCGGGGGATGTGCATTAATTAGCAACAACCTTTGCACCACGGAGTTTATATAGATGTTAAATAGGAAGGGTGCCAAAATGCACCCCTGTCTAACTCCTTTATGGGTGGGGATAAGGTTCGTTAAAAGGCCTTTATTATTACATCTAACCCGAAGGTATGTATTAGTATATAGCCTCCAAATTAAAGCCAATAGATGGAGATCTATATTCATAGTTTCGAGTTTTGACCAAAGTCTATCCCGCAATATGGAATCGAAAGCTGTTTTTAGATCGATAAACGCCGCATATAGCACACTGTTAGCATTCCCTTTATATTTATTAACCAGGTGGTGAAGAACCAAAGCATGGTCGGTAGTTGAACGTCCTATTCGAAAACCAGCCTGTTCTAGGGCCAAGATGCCATTTAGTTCCATCCAAGCAAGTAATTTAGTATGGAGGTGTGCTGCATAAAGTTTGCTAACCACATTTAAAAGACTAATAGGCCTATAATTTGCAGGGTCATATATCGGGCCTTTTTTATAAATGGGCGCGATTATAGCGGTTCCCCAATCATTGGGGATTTGCATAGATTGATCGATGTAAGTGAAAATACTTACTAATAAAGGTGCCCACCATTGCACATTGGTCTTGAATACTTCGGCCGGAATAAAATCCGACCCAGGCGCTTTATTATCTTTTAAATTAAGTGTAAGATCAGCAATTTCAGCAGAGCTAACCGGAATCCATTCTGGGATGGGATGTTTTGGATGGCCAGCAACTTCATCTGATTCAATATCAGAGGCATACATTTGATTGAAATAATTTTCCCAGATATTAGGAGGCACATAGCAACCCATATTAACACGTGATTTTGGCCAATTAGAGGTGACAATTCGCCAAAAAAGGTTTGAATTTTTTAACTGGGAAGCAAAGGCAAGTTGATCCCATAGGGCCTGAAGCCCCTCTTTTTGTTTTTTGTCAGTAGCTTAAATAATTTTTTTGCCTCACAGTAAGCATCGAACTCGGATGCAGTTCTATTTACTTTGTATGCCTTAAATTTATCTATCAGAACTTTTTTTGCCTCCGCACATTCCTTATCAAACCATTTTTTGGAGTGAAATTCAACCTTACTTGATGGTGACTTTTCATTGGAGAAAAATTCAGACTGAAGGGCATTCATTAGGCACTGAAAATGATCCAAGGAGGTTGAGTTTTGAGGGGAAGCTAGTATTAACTCCTTCAGATTTAACATATGAGAGGAGTATAATCTAGTCTTTAACTCAGTCTCCAATTTAGGAATCCATTTGACCCTACCATGTCGCACTTCATAGTCAACCAGTGAAGAGGTCTGTGGGGAAAGTATATGAGTCGAATCAATACCGTTCAAAAACATACATACAGGAGAATGATCACTTTCTGGTCTTTCAGTAATTTCAAATTTACTAACTAGATGGTATAGCTCCTGTGAAACAATACCGAAATCAATCGCCGATGCCCCTCTACTCGAAAGGAACGTAAATTCTCCTTGCCAATCGCCTTTTGTGCGCCCATTTAATATAGTTAAATTAGAATTTATAATTAAATGGGCTAACCAAAGGCCAGAGCAGGTTATACACTGATCTCTGGATTGCCTCGAGGTGATGTCAAAAGGGCCTTCTAAGGAAGGCGTCACCTGATGGTATTTGGCAAAAAGCACCTCATCCGATGAGCCCATTCTCGCACTGAAGTCACCCATCATTACTACCTGTACCTCCGGGTGTAGGGATGTCAAATGGCGTATATAATTATCTAATTTTTTGATCTTAGTTACTGCAGATTTCCTGTCTTTGCTTGGGGGTAGATACACGTTAATCAGAAGTAAAGAACAGGATGTTAGTTTTAAGATGACAGCTACTGCAATCTCTGGCAAAGGGTCTACCTCCACAATGGAGGCATGGAGCGCAGTTGACATAAGTAGGCTGATCCCTCCCTTAGGACGGCCACCTTTCCTCACGGGCGCCGCTAACAACTGATAAGTTACATACCCATCTAAGGTCATATCTTTCACACACCATGTCTCTTGGAGAAACAGTATGTGATAGTCCTTTAGGAAAAGTATACAAGATGGATCCGCTATTTTATTTCTCCATCCTGCTATATTCCAAGAAAGGATCTTCAATATCACTTCCTCAAAGTGAGGCATTAGTCAAGGACTACTTGTCAGATCAGGTAGAGCTTTTACACCAAGACTATTACATTGGCGGTAGTCATTATTGCCTTTCTGAAAAGTTTGACAAGTATTTTGGGCATGGACCTTAAATGATTCCAACTCAATGGGAGAAATCAATGGGCAATCAGCAGATAATGCATTAATAGGATTTAGTACAGGAAGCCTGCCAGGTTCTAAGGCCAATTCAATCGTTGTGGCAGACTCAGAGCGATCGGTATTTGCACTCTTATCACTCAGGTCTTTTAACACCTTTCCTAACTTCAATTTTATTCATAATTTCTACCTGTGCCTCCCTAGTCAACCCTGTGAAGGTATCAAGAAGCATAATTTCCTCATCAAGAAAACAATTTTTCCCCCAGTTGTCCATATTTGGATGTGCCGGCATAAGAGATTTCACTTGATGGCTTGCATGAGGTACTTCAACTTCCCTTAATAGATGCGATTCCACCTGGTGCTCACTTTGGTCAGAGTTATTAACAATCCTTTCCTTAGGATGAATGGGGCCGGCTGGTTCTTTCGTTTCGACAGAAATCCGCCCTTTACTTTGATGACCCTCTAACTTCCATGGGCCCGCAGTGTTGTGGAAGACTCTCTTAATATAAAGGTTCCTTTCCAAGAGGATGTGTGGGTTTTTAGACAAACAGTACATCAGATTCCAGCATCCCTCACTGAGGGCATGTGGCATTAGAAGTCTACTTCCAAGTGGCTTAGACCCAATTCAAGGCTTGGTGTCACTTACAAAAAGGATGTATAAAGCAAAGTTGCATAAAGAACAGAGGCTGGACCCTAACCCTTAAGGTGCTTCGGCATGATTATTTTTATATCCAGAAATGGATGATCATTTCTGTGTCCAGGAATCATTGGGATGGTAATGTTGTTGCTTTTTGCTATCAGTTGTTCTGCTAAATCCATAGAGGGCCTGTGGCAATCCCAATCCTGATCTCTGCTAGTCTCAAAGGATGAGTGGGATCGACATGGTGGCACAGAATCCAGTGGAGGCTGCTCCATTAGGGCAAATGGGGCACTGCCCCGCCAGTCTCAGCCTGGACTCAGCCAGCCCCCACCTGCCTACCTTCTTACTTACAACGGAACAGTGGGCAGCACTGCCAGTCGGCTTTCTTCTGCTTAGTCAGGAGGAAGAACTTAGCAGGGAGGAGAATTCTAAACTAGAATTAGTTGGTTTTGGTTTTGCCTGCCCCTGGTTCTGCTATTGTTGGCTTCCCTGCCTTCCACCCTACCATTCCCAATGGGCACAAGAGCAACTGAAGCACCAGCCTCATCTGCTAATCAGTACCTCTTCCAAGAGGAATGCCCATTCATCGTTATGACTGACATTACTTGGGGGGGGGGAGGAATGCCATCTGGGCACAGTTGTAGAGACTCTCAGGGATAACCTTGGTTGTAAACTCTCCCAGGTGTGTGGCAAAGAGAATAGATGTGACAGTGACAAGATAGGGAAACATACAAAATAAGGGCTCCTGCTGGGAGGAAGGGCGGGATATAACTCAAATAATAAATAAATAAATAAATAAATAAAAATTAAGTTGATTCTTCCTAGGGTTGCTGTATCTCCAGATGGGGTGTGGTAAGAGGTAACAATGAGAAAGGTTCCTTACAAACACTCAGTATGAGGATTCCAGCATATTCATTGCTCTTGAAGTAAGTGGACTTTTCTTTATAGAGCTATGAGTGTGACTGATTCAGACTTCATCATGCTTAGAGTAGAACCTTTGAAATTGATGGAACTTCATTAGCCATATGACTGACCTAAGTCCCATTAGTTTAAATGGATCTACTCTAAGCATGAAGCAGTCTGGATTCAACCTTATATCAATATTTTTTTTGCTAAGACTGTTCTGTTTTATTGTTAGACTTTTTTGATAAAACCTCTCCCTTCATACATTGTTTTTGTATTTATACTCATCTGAGCTGTAATTTAGGATGTTTTCGTACATGAAATTGAAAGTGTCTACCTTGTATTTAAAATGTCCATTGGCAGAAATATGTAACCAGGGGTAGCCAACATGGTGACCTCCAGATGTTGTTGGACATATCAGACTTTTGACTTTGCTTGCTGAGGATGATGAGGATTATAGTCCAACATCTGGAGGACACCACATTGGCTACACTGAGCATGGCATATTTCAGCATAGGGGTTTTATTATTTATTTAACTGCAGCAAACAAAAACACTAAAAGTACTTTAAAATATCTTAAAAACAAAAGACTTTAAAACACATTAAAACAAAGCATCATCTTGTAGCCAATGAAATTATTCCGCAAGGACTTCTGCCTGCACAATGGAGTTTTCTCTCCCTCTCTTCTCCCCATGTGACCCTACCCCATCTGTTATGGAGGTTTCCCACACCCTTCAGAGCAAATTTGGGGGGCACATGGGGAGAGGAGAGGGAGAGAAAGTCCCATTGTACAGGCAGAAGTGCTGGCTCTCTTTCAGGGGTGGTGAACCATTTTTGGCCTAATGGAACCTTTAGGACCTAATACGACTCCATTGGACAGGTGTCTTTTTACTCCAGATTAACAACATACACACTTATATTCAAACAGCACATTAAAGGGTGTTTTTACTCTCTTGCATGAAAAAGCTGGAAATGTGCTCAGTTCTCTTATGCTGTTCCAACAGGGCCATTTACCAGCCTATGGTTTGTAAGGCAGCAATAGAACCTGGTCCACCTGGATGAGCATTGCTGGCTTAACTGGTTGACCTGGAATAGACCAGAGTCAGCCATGGCCATAACAAGCAGCACCCTGAGCAGGTTAAATTACAGGCAAAATAATTTCCTGAAATGTCTAAAATTCTCCACTAAGGTAGCTCTCATTCTGCATTGTGCCAAACCATGCATTTATTTATATTTATTGATTTAATTTATACTCTTCCCTTTAGTCCGTGGCAAGACCCACAAGGTGCCTTGAAGCTTAATGAAGCTAGCATCAGCACAAAGCAACCTGGAAAGGATCCTATTTTACTTGCTCTTTTACTTGTTGTGCAGTTTTAATGGAATTGTTTCATTGCATATTTCAATCATGGATGGTTATATAATTTATATATATAATTCCCAGAGTGGTTTAACAGTCAATCCAGTTCTCAGCAGCCTTAACAAAATACAGTTCCCAGGGTTCTTTGGGGAAAGCCACAACTGTTTCAAGTGGTATAATTGTGCTTTAAATATATGGTGCAGGTTGGGCCACAGAAATGTCACTCCATATATATCATCAGTTTAGAAAGAGCTGTACTAACTGCCGTCCACTTCTGAGCATCATTAAAATGCTAGTACTTCATTTTATATGAAGGGCAAAATAATGAAAACAAAAGAAAAACAAAAGGGAAATCTGTGATGCTCACAATGCCAGATGCTGAAAAATCAAGCAAACACTTAAGAAAAAAATCTACAAAAAATGACAAATACTAAGGCAGAGAGTTCTACATTTGCACAAATCTACCTGGAAGCACACGCAGCCCCACTCCACTCAGCTCGACTTGTTAAGTGTGAAAGCATCCAGAGTGAATTGCTTTCTGCTTTTGGTATTGCTGACATGCTGAGGAAAGAGGTGAATAAACAACTTTCCTTTACTCCACTTGCCTTTCCCTAAAGCTTATGTCACAGTTTGCTCGCCTGAGCCATCTGGCCATGTCTTGCTAAGCTTATTTCTCCTCCTGCTGGCACGAGCGCATGGTGACAGACTAAATGGGACTGGCAGGCAAGTGAGCTAAACTGTCAACAGACCCAGACAGAGCAGGAAGCAAGCAGGGCAGGGAAAGCTCACCTATAGGATATTAATGAAGGGCAATAGAGCCTCCAGGATTGTGCAGATGTGAGTGCAGGCAGGGAAAGGATTGTTCAGGGCAAGTCATTAACAAGGAATTACAGCTCAGTGGAGACCACAGATAGCATCAGGGCTGCAAGCAAGATGGACGCGTTGTCAAAGGGCACGGGGAAAATAATTGCCTGACAAACTATGGTCCCATCTACGTGGACAAATAGCACCGAGCATAAGGGAATCCCTCTGGGTGCATCTTCTTCATTGAACGTAAATGTGTTTCCATAAAAGCAAATCAGGCTAATTATCTCTGGTAATATTCAATAATGCACTTGAGGAAAAGATGTTTTCTATATTTATTCATGACATTAATACCACACCTTTCTACAAAGGAGCTTGGGGCAGTGTATATAATCTCCCTTCCATTTCATCTTCATAACAACCCTGTGAGGTAGGCTAGGCTGAGAAAGTATGTGACAAGCCTAGATTGCCCAGCGAACTTCATAGCTGAGTGGATATTTGAACCTGGGTCTTCCCACTCTTAGGGCACAATCCTATAAGTATTTAGGCTGGGCTGAGGGGAGTTTGGATACAGCGGGTCTCCAACTGAGCCAGCGTAAGTCCACCATCCACCATTCTGGCTCAGCCACGGTAGAGCCAGCAAACCTCTGCCCCTTCCTGCTCAACCAAGGCTCTGCTAGACTCAGACCAGCAGAAGTTAAACCAGTGGAAGCCGGTGGAGGTGTGGCGGGGGTGTGGCAGGGGCAGTACTGAGGGGAGCAGACTTACACTAAAAAGTATCATGAAGGAAGAGGCCACACAGAGGATCTAAATGGTTCCCAACCTGGGGGCCGGGAACCCCAGGGGGGCTGCGAAGTAATTCAGAGGGGGCCGTGAACAGTAAAGAAATGAATTATTTATTATTTTTTAAAAAAGTCTTCACTCCCTCTACACTGTCTGCTTTCCACTGCCACTGCAGATGACACCTGCCCCTTACTCCAAACAAGAGGGGAGGCCTTTTCTGAAGCTCCAGAGCATCTTTCAGGCACCCTAAGGGCAGGCATCTGCCTATAAAATACATGGCAGATGCCAAAGGAGGCTGAGGGTGGAGCTACCAGGAAGGGGATTACTACCACAGATTCCCGTCTCCTTGCACTGCAGCTACTGGCAACACCCTTACTTAGAATGAGAGGAGAGGGCTTCTTGTGAAGCAAAAAGAAGCAAGCCTGCAAAGAAAGGCTGCTTTCCCCCTTCCTTCCTGGCAGCCAGCCTGCCACCCTGGGGGGAGGGGGTCCCAATTTTTTTCCAGCTTATAAAGGGGGTCCTGTGCTCATAAAGGTTGGGAACCACTGATCTAAACAATAACAAGAACTTTACTATAATGAATTATATACAGAGAACAAGGCCACAGCATGGTGCTGCTTGCAAGGCAGGCTTGGAACTGAAACTGCCACAGCCTGGGGCTGACTCAGCAGTTCCTGGTATGGCAAGCCTGGAGCGCCAATACACTACACCCCTCCCCCCTAGATCTCATAGTCCTGAAGATACTTGGGATGAGCCCTGGGGCGGGTCAATTGACGACAATTTTGCATTGAAGTCGATAGTGCATCCCCTAGTTCCCCATTTGGCTCTGGTTGATGCTGGTCCACTTCAGGGTCCAGGTGCTACTGCTTTTGTCCAGCATCAGGAGCAGCTACTGGCTCATTTTCTCTTTCCACTTGAGTATTTCCAGCATCCTCAGAGAGAACTGATGGAGGTGGGCTTTGTCCTCTCATATGGTCCACATGTCGACATAACACATGGCCGTCTGGTATATGTCCAAAGTCAGAGGAAGGCAATGGTAAACCACCTCTGAATACCTCTTACCACAAAAACCCTATAAACAGAGTATCCAAAATACTACCACTTTACAGGACTGATTTCATACAAGAGCAGAACAAGTACTGTGTGGCACCCATAACATGGAAAGCACAGCTTGAACTTGGCCTGGCAGCAAATCAGCAACCAATGCAGATTTCAGAGCAGAGGTATTATGTGCTGATAGGATCTCACTCATGTCAGCAATCATGCCCCAGCATTCTGCATTAACTGACTGGCTGCAAGGATTTTTTTAGTTTTGTTTTTCTGTTATGAATCCTGACTGGTTGTGGGATGCTAGTTGTCTGCCTTCCTCATAGGAATCTTGTTGTGTTTGGTATGGTATTGCATTTAGGAAAGCATCACTGAAGGTAGATATGTTCTTATGTTCTTAATTATTTCAGCCATATGTACTAAGGTATAGTTAATAAGAGGGTTTTGGGACTAGCGGGTAGTGCCAAAGGCACCATTTGATACTTAGACACTGGTTAGATAAATAATAATGTAATTGGCTGTTCTTTTCAAGTATGACTGCCTTTTTCATTAGTAGTTAGTATATAATTACTGGTATGCAAGTAGCAAATTGCTGTCACCACTAAAATGTGATGCTGAGAGAGCTATTACAAGTGGGCTTCTTTTGAGGAAGAATTCAGATGTTGGGATGTTGGGATTTCTGATGGACATTTTAAGAGAGCCTGGTGGGGAAACAGCTGCAACCCTCATGTAACCCTGGGTAGATGGAAGTCAAAGGAAGAAGCAAGAGAACCTTGTGCCAAGAAGGTGGTTTTGGCTCTCTACCATGTATGGATTGGATTTCATATAAGACAGGAGTTGTAATACCAAACCTGCACAGTCATACAAGTTGTTCAAACATGTGAGAAACATTTATTGCTTCTGAACTTAATTCTACAGCAGACACTGCTGAACTCACTGGGGAGCTGGAAACGGATGAGATGCTCTGTTCAGCAGCAAAACACAGTGGTGACAAATGACTGTGGATGCGAAACGGCATGGGGCAAGGGCAAAGCTCTCTGTTGAGTTTAGACTTAAACAGATGCAATTTGATAGTGCATAGGTGTGATATGTACAGGTGCTTGACTGTATCCTTAATGCACGCTCCCTTGACACAAGGAGAACACAAACTACACCTGCTGAAGGACCATAAATCTTTTTCCTGAATCAACTGTGTTCAGTGAGAGAAACGACAGCAATTTGTGGATGGCAGCAGGGAATGACTACACCCTGCCTGTTTGTATTGAAATGCAGTTAGTCAATAGAGATATCAAGGCTCCAAGGGAGCAAAGGAAGCAGCCTTATACCAGATCAGGCTGCTTGTCCATCTGGCCCAGTATTGTCGACTCTGACTGGCAGTGGTTCTCCAGGATCTACGTTTATAGCATTTAGCAACTTGGCGTGGTAGCAAATCAGCAACCAGTGCAGATTTCAGAACAGAGGTATTATGTGCTGACAGGGCCTCACTCATGTCAGCCATTGTGCTGCAGCATTCTGCACTAACTGCAGCCCCTGGGTCAGGGTGTGCTGCATGGGGATTTCTGTGACCTTGGCTGACTGGCTGCCAGGATTCTTTTAGTTTTGACTTTGGTTAGGAACTCTGACTGGTTATGGAATGCTGAGTTTTCTGCCTCATTCATAGGAATCTTGTTGTGCTTGGTATGGTATCATATTTAGAAAATCATCACTGTCTTTTGTTTTTGTTTTTCTATCTGTATTTCATTTACCTCTGACCTCACTCCGTTACATCCATAGGAGAAACAACAGTGGTTCCATGTGCTCAGCTCAACCCCCTTAAACCCACTGATGGTGCACCTTGTTATTTGCATGACGGTTTGTTTCTTGCCCAATAGCAGTAAAAGAGAATTCTCATCCTGGGAAGTGTGGCTTCAATTGCTGCTGTTCCCAAGCTACTGCCTGTGAAGGTAGACCAAACCTAGGCAGGAAAGGGTAGAAAATCTTCTTACTCACTTCTCAACCCTCTCTCTGCAGTGAAGGGCCAAGTCTGTAAAGAAATTTGGAGCAGTCATGTTAAAAAGTAGGGGCAGGGCATTCCAGGCAGGGTGTTGCCAACCCTGTTTTGATATGGATATCTTTGCAGAGGATCCCTACTCAAGCTTTACCAACAGCACAATCCTAATGATATCTACTCAGAAGTAAGTTCTGTTGAGTTCTATGGGACTTAGTCCCTTAGTAAGTGTCCTTTGGGGACATCCATCTTTACTCCTGAGTGCTTCCATCTAACATCTCTGCAACATTAGGCTCCTTCCTACAATGGCCTTCTGGTGACTGGCATGATCTGAGACTATTTAAACCCTTCTTGCGAGAAGCAAGTAGGCTAGATTAAATGTTCCCTGTCCAGGCTCCCTAAGCAGGTGAGAAAGAATGAACCCATCATTTCAACTAGATCTGGGTACACCCTCTTTTAGCTTAGATTTCTATCTTAATTTCCAATTAGATATATTTTTTGTTTGAGTGGTATGCTCCAAGCAACTGTGGTTGATGCTTAATGTATCATGCTTAATGACATTACTAGGTCCCACCCTGTAACATCACGAGGGCCCGCCCTTGAAATCTCAGGTTTGGGATGCTTCTGACCTGTCAACCTTACCACCAGCCCAACCCTGCTGTGCTGCTATTCACTGCTGATTCCCACCACCAGCTCAGGTGGCTGTTTTAGTGGTGGGTGGGTGGTAGTGCCACTTTTGAATGGGAGTCGAACTCTGCTCCCATCTGTGGTGGCCATCCACTATCTTAATTTACCTAAAATGCAATGCCCCAACTGATAGAACTTGGGAACCTAGTTTCATAAATTGATAGGCTAGAGCATTGTATTTGGAATAATTTAAGATGGCTGTTGGCCACTGTGACGCCCTTCCCCGGCTCTCCCTGTCAGGTTCCTACCTGCTCGTGGCTACTGCCTTTCACTAGGCACCACCAGGGACTCCACCAGTCCAGACTGTCCTTTTTAAGGTTTCTCTCTCCGCTCTAGCACAGATCTCAATAGATCCCCCTGCTAGGCAGCACCACCAGTCACGTTCTACAACCAATGTTCCCAGAGACCTTGCCTGAGTCTCTCTATCCGGTTACATTCGTGACTGCGTGCCTATGCTGTTCCCAACCCCATTGTATCAATGCAGATAACTCATAACTCGGGGTTGCTCTGGATACTTATAATGTTATCTTCTCCTCTTCACCGCTGCCACCATTTGTTACTGTTTCCCTTCAGCCTTGGTTATTACCTTACCCTCCCTTCTGGTCTGTGAAACCCCAGCCAAGGATCAGGCCTTCGGTAAACCAAAATAGTATTTATTAAATAACATTAATAACAAGATAATTTTGATAATGATCTACAAGCTTATGGTTTCATCTATTACTGTGATATTTGACTTATTACTAATCCAAACTCCACCTCCCTCTTTCTCCACACTCTCCTGACATACACCAACTCACACCCACCTCCAAACTCCACCAAAACAACCCACTAACGTCCACCCAGATTCAACTGTCATCCTTCCATTTATACTCTCAGCCATCCAAACACTCAGCCAATCATCCAGCATTCTACTGCTCATTTACTCCCCCCTCCTCTTTCATTCCACTTACCACATATCTTCTATACAAACAGCACTTACCATATATACATTAATACAGGAACATCACAGCCACCACGAATGGGAGCCAAGTTTGGCTCCAGTTCAAATCTGACACTAAAAGTGCTGCCAGAGGACCCAGCAGGGGTGTTGGTGGGTTGTGTTGCTGCTGCACAAGGGCAAGAGAAAAACAAGGTGCTGAGTGACTGCATTGAGAGGTGGGATGTGTGAGCCGGGCAGGGGGATGGGGGCCACTTCAGCAGCACCGCCATGTTGGAAGCTTACTGAAGTCTGGCATTGGCCCTGTTTGGCACGCAGCACATGTGGTGTGCTGCTGAGCGCTAAGTTCAGTAGTGATGGGCTTTTATCTGCCATTACTGGTCTTCTAATTGAAAGCTGTTTCCCATATTTCTGAGGAACTCCAGGATTCCCTGAAATGCAGTTTGAAAACTAGTGGCCTGGCAATAGAAGTAGAATTCCTACATTTCCTAGGTATCCCTGAACCTGTTCGGAGGCAGCAAAGGCAACTCATCCACAGGCTAAAAATGGACAACGCTGCTCCTGCACGACTCCCTTACATGCAGCGGACAACAGACTTGTGAGTGAGTCCCAAAGGGATATATAGTCCTGATCTTGCCAACTCCTAGAGTTTGCTTTGGCTATATACTTCCTTGCTCTCATTCCAAGGTAATCTGATGCACGTTGATTCACAGCTAGGATGCAGTGTAGTCCGTAGTTGTCACGTTCAAAATCAGCCTAGATTCTCATGTTCATATCACCTTCCACCCATCTACCACTTGCCTTCAGTGTGCAGTGTTAGGAACACCTGCTAAAGCACTTTCTCTGCCTCAATCCAACCTTCTCCTTGTTTATTTCTTTTTAGAGCTTTGAAATCATCTTGTGCTTTGCATCTCAGCTTCAGTAACATAGGTGTCTGAATGCTTCCTCGCTTTTCCCTCTGCCCCCCGCACCCCTCTCTCCCTCTTTAATTCCCCCCCCCCATCAACAAGTTGGCCCAATAAAAGCAATCATTTTTGGCTGCATCGTTTTCCTGTAAACACTAAAGCAGCTCATGCGGAATTGAAGCAGTTTGTTTTTCTTTGTAGCCAGTTTTTATGGTGCCCATGGATATTCCTGGAATGTTTTGGAGAACAATGGGTCATTTTTAGATCTTGCCAATTTAACAGCCTCACATTCAAGAATTACTACTACTACTATTTCCAAGGAAACCAGGATCGACACACCGTACCTTTTACGCACTTTCTTGCATCCTGAGGATTGTCATGTGACACTCTCTGCCTATTTTTAGTTTCTCAAACATATCAGCAGGGTTGAAGCGTTAAAAGAAATGGACGGGATAACAAAATAGACACATTATACTACTGGTCCAGATCAGACTTGCCTCAATAAAAACTCATTTGGAAAACAGGCAGCCAAAGCCTTGCCAATCTCTTAGGAATAATGCATAAACCAATGGGACATGGCAAGACATATATTTTGTCACTTTGCATTTTCCTATCATTCCATAAAACACGGGAAAGCTGTGCTGAAAATATTTGCATTTTACAATGGTGTCCATCCATCATCTGTTTGCAAGCATGTTTTCAGTACCTTCCAGGACTAATAAAAGCCTTACATTTTAGAGAAGGATCCCACCTTATCTGCTTCTCATACACCTTTTTATTGATGCACGCAGCGATAGCAAAATGCAGATCAGAAAAGCATACCCCATGCAGAGAGGTGTTGATGTATTCTTTGCTCACTCGGTACAGCTGATACCTACATCTTCCAAAGCTTTGGAGAAAGGTTGGTATAGATTAGCCAATGAAGCTCAGTGTCATTCAGGACTTGGGACTGGATGCCTCTGTGTTCAAGAGCTGTGTGTCTCACATTAACAGGTTCATGCAAGCACTTCTGTGCTGGATCCTTGCCCTTCTTGGCTAATAAAAGCTAGCAGGGATGGAACAGCCGGCTGGGCCAGGGAGGTGATTAATGCCTCTCTGTGAGAGGGGGTGGTCCCTAGCCGCCTGAAAGAGGCAGTAGTGAGACCACTCCTGAAGAGGCCCTCCCTGGACCCAGAAAATCTTAATAACTATAGGCCGGTAGCAATTGTTCCATTCCTGGGTAAGGTCCTGGAACGAGTGGTTGCAGGCCAGCTCCAGACACTCTTGGATGAGACCGATTATCTGGATCCATTTCAGTCGGGTTTCAGGCCTGGTTTTGGCACAGAAACAGCCTTGGTCGCCCTGTATGATGACCTTTGTCGGGAGAGAGACAGGGGGAGTGTGACTCTGTTGATTCTCCTTGATCTCTCAGCGGCTTTTGATACCATCGACCATGGTATCCTTCTGGGGAGACTAGCTGAGTTGGGAGTGGGAGGTACTGCATTGCGGTGGTTCCACTTCTACTTGGCAGGTCGCCTCCAGAAGGTGGTGCTTGGGGAACATTACTCGGCACCCTGGACTCTCCAGTATGGGGTTCTGCAGGGGTCAGTTTGTCCCCCATGCTGTTCAACATCTACATGAAACCATTGGGTGTGGTCATCCGGAGCTTTGGAGTGTGTTGCCATCAGTATGCTGATGACACGCAGCTCTATTTCTCCTTTTCATTTTTTTCAGGTGAGGCTGTCAGTGTGCTGAACTGGTGCCTGGCTGCAACAATGGACTGGATGAGGGCTAACAAACTGAGGCTCAGTCCAGACAAGACTGAGATGCTGCTAGTGGGTGGTTCTTCTGACCGGATGGTGGATGTCCAACCTGTTCTGGATGGGGTTGCACTCCCCCTGAAGGAGCAGGTTCGTAGCTTGGGGGTTCTCCTAGAACCATCTCTGTCACTTGAGGCTCAGGTAGCCTCGGTGGCATGGAGTGCCTTCTACCAACTTCGGTTGGTGGCCCAACTATGTCCCTATCTGGACTGAGATAACCTGGCTTCAGTTGTCCTTGCTCTGGTAACCTCCAAATTAGATTACTGCAATGCACTCTACGTGGGGCTGCCTTTGAAGATGGTTCGGAAACTGCAGCTTGTGCAAAATGCAGCGGCCAGATTGGTAACAGGGACCAGACGGTCCGAACATATAAAACCAATTCTAGCCCGCTTGCATTGGCTGCCTGTATGTTTCCGAGCTCAATTCAAGGTGCTGGTTTTGACCTATAAAGCCTTACATGGCTTGGGACCACAATACCTGATGGAACGCCTCTCTCGATATGAACCCACCCATACACTACGTTCAAGATCAAAGGCCCTCCTCCGGGTGCCTACTCCAAGGGAAGCTCGGAGGGTGGCAACAAGGGATAGGACCTTCTCAGTGGTGGCCCCCAAATTATGGAATGAATTTGTCGATGAGGTGCGCCTGGCGCCAACACTGTTATGTTTTCAACACCAGGTCAAGACTTTCCTCTTCTCCCAGGCATTTTAGCATGTGTTTTAAATTGTTTTTATATTGTTTTAAATTTTAAAATTGTGTTTTAAATTGTTTTTAAAATATATGTTTTAAATTGTATATTTGTTTTAATGTTTTTGATTGCTGTAAACCGCCCAGAGAGCTTTGGCTATGGGGTGGTATACAAGTGCAATAAATAAATAAATATTAACATGGTAGCTCTGTTTTCCATCGTGGTGCTTGCTGCAGTAAATATATTGTGCATCCCTTAAGGCTGAGGCACCAGAGAGTTTACAACTCACATCATTTGGAGGGTGGCACATGGCCCCTGGCGCAATGGGGGGGAGATTCCTCCTCCTGTCTATGGTTGCTTTCATGGGATTGCTAGCGATCTCAGGCAATCCCATGACAGCCTGAGCAGGGTGTAGTCAAGGCCAGGCCTTACCTTAGGCCTAGGCCTGCCTGACATTGGCCTCTTCCTTCATGCACCAGCTTTGAAGGGAGTACATCATTGGAGCGGACTGGTGAAAAGCCAACTAAGAGCTCAGTATCAGTTAGGGGGCTCTCCAGCAGGTGCTCTGTGGCCTCCTCCCTCAAGAGGCCAGCACGCCATCCTACAAGTGCTCCCCGTGCCAGACACAAGTATGGTGCTGCTCGGGGTGGTGGTGCGGGAAGAAGGAGACATACTGTCAGGCAACAGAAAACACCAATGGATCCCCTCAGGAGATGACCTTGCCTCCCTCGTGGTATGTCTGGGCTAGCAGGCAAGGATGCGGTACACGGGGGGGAGGGGGGCCTCTGAGCAGCAGCCAGGGACAACAGCAGCTGCTGCGCATGCAGCCCCCAGCCCTAACCACTTCCTGAAAACGGAGGAGGAATTTGCCAGGCTCAGGGACAAGTTCTTCACCCTGTCAGGATTCTCCGCCATCCTTGGGGTCCTGGGTGGCTTATTTGTCCTGATTAGGGTTGCCAGGTCAGAAGCATCCCAAAACCTGAGATTTTAGGGGTTGGCCCGAGCGATGTCATAGGGGTGGGCCCAAGTGATGTCATTAAGCATGATACATTAAGCATCAACCACAGTTGCTTGGAGCATACAATTAAAAAATATATCTAATTGGAAATTAAGCTAGAAATCTTAGCTAAAGATGGAGCCTGGGTAGGGAACATTTAATCTAGCCTGCTTGCTTTCAGCAAGAACAGTTTAACTGCCGCCAGGCAAGGCCAGGCCAGTCACCAGAAGGCCACTGTAGGAAGAAAGGAGCCTAGTGTTGTGGAGATGTTAGATGGGAGCATTTGGGAGTAAAGATGGATGCCCCTGAAGGCTGCAATTCTAAACACACGTACTAAGGGACTAAGCCCCATAGAACTCAACAGGACTTACTTCTGAGTACATATAGTATGGATTGTGCTGTTGGTAAAGCATGACTAGGGATCCTCTGCAAAGACATCCATATCCAAGCAGGGTTGGCAACCCCCTGCCTGGAATGCCCTGCCCTTATCTTTTAATGTGGCTGCTCCAAACTTCTTTACAGATTTGACCCTTCACTTCAGAAAGAGGTCTGAGAAATGAGTAAGAAGATTCTCTACCCTTTCTGTCTACCCTGTGGGCTATTATTAAACTCACTTTGACAGCCAACCCCATTCCAGTGAGTAATAATTGACTGAGGGAAAACACACATGGTTTGGTCTACCTTCACAGGCAGCAGCTTGGAAACAACAACTGCAGCCACACTTTCAAATATGTGAATTCTCTTTTACCACTATTGGGCAAGAAACAAACTGCCATGCAACCAACAAGGTGCATCATCAATGGGTTTTAGGGGGTTGAGCTGAGCACATGCAACCACTGCTGTTGCTTCGATGGATGTAAGGGAGTGAGGTCAGAGGTAAATGAAATACAGATAGAAAAACAAAAACAAAAGACAGTGATGATTTTCTAAATATGATACCATACCAAGCACAACAAGATTCCTATGAATGAGGCAGAAAACTCAGCATTCCATAACCAGTCAGAGTTCCTAACCAAAGTCAAAACTAAAAGAATCCTGGCAGCCAGTCAGCCAAGGTCACAGAAATCCCCATGCAGCACACCCTGACCCAGGGGCTGCAGTTAGTGCAGAATGCTGCAGCACAATGGCTGACATGAGTGAGGCCCTGTCAGCACATAATACCTCTGTTCTGAAATCTGCACTGGTTGCTGATTTGCTACCACGCCAAGTTGCTAAATGCTATAAACGTAGATCCTGGAGAACCACTGCCAGTCAGAGTCGACAATACTGGGCCAGATGGACTAGCAGCCTGATCTGGTATAAGGCTGCTTCCTTTGCTCCCTTGGAGCCTTGATATCTCTATTGACTAACTGCATTTCAATACAAACAGGCAGGGTGTAGTCATTCCCTGCTGCCATCCACAAATTGCTGTCGTTTCTCTCACTGAACACAGTTGATTCAGGAAAAAGATTTATGGTCCTTCAGCAGGTGTAGTTTGTGTTCTCCTTGTGTCAAGGGAGCGTGCATTAAGGATACAGTCAAGCACCTGTACATATCACACCTATGCACTATCAAATTGCATCTGTTTAAGTCTAAACTCAACAGAGAGCTTTGCCCTTGCCCCATGCCGTTTCGCATCCACAGTCATTTGTCACCACTGTGTTTTGCTGCTGAACAGAGCATCTCATCCGTTTCCAGCTCCCCAGTGAGTTCAGCAGTGTCTGCTGTAGAATTAAGTTCAGAAGCAATAAATGTTTCTCACATGTTTGAACAACTTGTATGACTGTGCAGGTTTGGTATTACAACTCCTGTCTTATATGAAATCCAATCCATACATGGTAGAGAGCCAAAACCACCTTCTTGGCACAAGGTTCTCTTGCTTCTTCCTTTGACTTCCATCTACCCAGGGTTACATGAGGGTTGCAGCTGTTTCCCCACCAGGCTCTCTTAAAATGTCCATCAGAAATCCCAACATCCCAACATCTGAATTCTTCCTCAAAAGAAGCCCACTTGTAATAGCTCTCTCAGCATCACATTTTAGTGGTGACAGCAATTTGCTACTTGCATACCAGTAATTATATACTAACTACTAATGAAAAAGGCAGTCATACTTGAAAAGAACAGCCAATTACATTATTATTTATCTAACCAGTGTCTAAGTATCAAATGGTGCCTTTGGCACTACCCGCTAGTCCCAAAACCCTCTTATTAACTATACCTTAGTACATATGGCTGAAATAATTAAGAACATAAGAACATATCTACCTTCAGTGATGCTTTCCTAAATGCAATACCATACCAAACACAACAAGATTCCTATGAGGAAGGCAGACAACTAGCATCCCACAACCAGTCAGGATTCATAACAGAAAAACAAAACTAAAAAAATCCTTGCAGCCAGTCAGTTAATGCAGAATGCTGGGGCATGATTGCTGACATGAGTGAGATCCTATCAGCACATAATACCTCTGCTCTGAAATCTGCATTGGTTTAATGCAGGTTCTATTGCTGCCTTACAAACCATAGGCTGGTAAATGGCCCTGTTGGAACAGCATAAGAGAACTGAGCACATTTCCAGCTTTTTCATGCAAGAGAGTAAAAACACCCTTTATTGTGCTGTTTGAATATAAGTGTGTATGTTGTTAATCTGGAGTAAAAAGACACCTGTCCAATGGAGTCGTATTAGGTCCTAAAGGTTCCATTAGGCCAAAAATGGTTCACCACCCCTGAAAGAGAGCCAGCACTTCTGCCTGTACAATGGGACTTTCTCTCCCTCTCCTCTCCCCATGTGCCCCCCAAATTTGCTCTGAAGGGTGTGGGAAACCTCCATAACAGATGGGGTAGGGTCACATGGGGAGAAGAGAGGGAGAGAAAACTCCATTGTGCAGGCAGAAGTCCTTGCGGAATAATTTCATTGGCTACAAGATGATGCTTTGTTTTAATGTGTTTTATTAACTATACCTTAGTACATATGGCTGAAATAATTAAGAACATAAGAACATAAGAAGAGCCTGCTGGATCAGGCCAGTGGCCCATCTAGTCCAGCATCCTGTTCTCACAGTGGCCAACCAGGTGCCTGGGGGAAGCCCGCAAGCAGGACCCGAGTGCAAGAACACTCTCCCCTCCTGAGGCTTCCGGCAACTGGTTTTCAGAAGCATGCTGCCTCTGACTAGGGTGGCACAGCACAGCCATCATGGCTAGTAGCCATTGATAGCCCTGTCCTCCATGAATTTGTCTAATCTTCTTTTAAAGCCATCCAAGCTGGTGGCCATTACTGCATCTTGTGGGAGCAAATTCCATAGTTTAACTATGCACTGAGTAAAGAAGTACTTCCTTTTGTCTGTCCTGAATCTTCCAACATTCAGCTTCTTTGAATGTCCACGAGTTCTAGTATTATGAGAGAGGGAGAAGAACTTCTCTCTATCCACTTTCTCAATGCCATGCATAATTTTATACACTTCTATCACGTCTCCTCTGACCTGCCTTTTCTCTAAACTAAAAAGCCCCAAATGCTGCAACCTTTCCTCGTAAGGGAGTCGCTCCATCCCCTTGATCATTCTGGTTGCCCTCTTCTGAACCTTTTCCAACTCTATAATATCCTTTTTGAGATGAGGCGACCAGAACTGTACACAGTATTCCAAATGCAGCCGCACCATAGATTTATACAACGGCATTATGATATCGGCTGTTTTATTTTCAATACCTTTCCTAATTATCCCTAGCATGGAATTTGCCTTTTTCACAGCTGCCGCACACTGGGTCGACATTTTCATCGTGCTGTCCACTACAACCCCGAGGTCTCTCTCCTGGTCGGTCACCGCCAGTTCAGACCCCATGAGCGTATATGTGAAATGAAGATTTTTTGCTCCAATATGCATAATTTTACACTTGTTTATATTGAATTGCATTTGCCATTTTTCCGCCCATTCACTCAGTTTGGAGAGGTCTTTTTGGAGCTCTTCGCAATCCCTTTTTGTTTTAACAACCCTGAACAATTTAGTGTCATCAGCAAACATGGCCACTTCACTGCTCACTCCTAATTCTAGGTCATTAATGAACAAGTTGAAAAGTACAGGTCCCAATACCGATCCTTGAGGGACTCCACTTTCTACAGCCCTCCATTGGGAGAACTGTCCATTTATTCCTACTCTCTGCTTTCTGCTTCTTAACCAATTCCTAATCCACAAGAGGACCTCTTCTCTTATTCCATGATTGCTAAGCTTCCTCAGAAGTCTTTGGTGAGGTACCTTTTCAAAAGCTTTTTGAAAGTCTAAGTACACTATGTCCACTGGATCACCTCTATCTATATGCTTGTTGACACTCTCAAAGAATTCTAATAGGTTACTGAGACAGGACTTTCCCTTGCAGAAGCCATGCTGGCTCTGCTTCAGCAAGGCTTGTTCTTCTATGTGCTTAGTTAATCTAGCTTTAATAATACTTTCTACCAGTTTTCCAGGGACAGAAGTTAAGCTAACTGGCCTGTAATTTCCGGGATCCCCTCTGGATCTCTTTTTGAATATTGGCGTTACATTTGCCACTTTCCAGTCCTCAGGCACGGAGGAGGACCCGAGGGACAAGTTACATATTTTAGTTAGCAGATCAGCAATTTCACATTTGAGTTCTTTGAGAACTCTCTGGTGGATGCCATCCAGGCCCGGTGATTTGTCAGTTTTTATATTGTCCATTAAGCCTAGAACTTCCTCTCGTTACCACTATTTGTCTCAGTTCCTCAGAATCCCTTCCTGCAAATGTTAATTCTGGTTCAGGGATCTGCCCTATATCTTCCACTGTGAAGACAGATGCAAAGAATTCATTTAGCTTCTCTGCAATCTCCTTATCGTTCTTTAGGACACCTTTGACTCCCTTATCATCCAAGGGTCCAATCGCCTCCCTAGATGGTCTCCTGCTTTGAATGTATTTATAGAATTTTTTGTTGGTTTTTATGTTCTTAGCAATGTGCTCCTCAAATTCTTTTTTAGCATCCCTTATTGTCTTCTTGCATTTCTTTTGCCAATTCTTTTGTTCTGTCTTATTTTTAATAAACTGTTCACTGCTTTGGGGGTCCTCTGTGCAAAGCATTACACAAATAAACTTAATAGTACTATACTGCTCAGTAAGTACCAGCTCTGATTTCTTGAAAGACCTGGACGCTTCTAAGTAAGTGTGCACAGGATTGGGTTGTAAGTAAATCTCACTTTGTTCAATGGGACGACATGTCCAAAGGAGTCTGCAGATGCTGGCATCAAGTAAGCGATCTCGTGCCACTTCCTTCTACACGCCCAGGCTGCCAGCAAAGGAGACATGTCTCTTGTTTCTAAGCAGGCCAAGGTCACAGCCAACAGTTACCAATCCAGCTCTGGAGTCAGGGCCACTGTGCATGGCGTGGGGCGGGTGCCAACCCTTTTCCCTTCTACTGCAGCCTCCAAGATCACTACCCAGATGCTGCTCTTTCAGGTTATTCCTGTTAACTGCTGCCTCCATTTCTTTCATCCTCTCTGTGTTCTCTCCCTTATATCTGTTTCTGGACTGTAAGCCTCTCAGAGCAGAGACCTGTCATCATTCTTTGAAAAACACTGTGTACATACATGCTGTGTGTGTGTGTGTGTGTGTGTGTGTGTGTGTGTGTGTGTGTGTGTCCCAGTGCCACAACTAAAATGTTTGCTGGCTATATTACAGGAGTAGCAATTTGGAGTGGAATCTTCCTTATCAGCTATCACATTAGTCTTCATTAGCAAATCGACAACTGCCCTTCCTCCCTTTTCCTCCTTGCGGCATTTGCAGGCTTTGCTCACAAATGGTGCTTTGCTTCAGTTCTGACACTGCCATCAGCTGTACAGAGATGACAGTTCAGCTCCACCATTAAGTGCACAAGTGGTGCAGATCTGCCCCAGATTTTCTAGGCTGTCCTTGAAGTGGAGCCTAAACTGTCCTATGGAAACCTGAATGGAAAGTTTCCCGTTGTTTAAAGTAATTCATTTTCATAAATCATCTGTCATGGGAGAGAACCATCAGCCTAACCCCTTTCCTATTGGTTCAACTGTACAAAAGCAGAGGTGGAGAAAATCAGGCATGGAGGCAAATGACTGCTCTCTCTGGCTCTTGGGATTCTTCTCAGGCCATGCCTCCTCCCTAGGACATGCTGCCTCTTCTGGGTAATACCCCTGGGTCTACTCTGAACACCCTTAAGTGCCTTTGCCCGGCTGGAATGTGTCCTTGAACTGCAATAGAACATCTTGTTTGCCTGGATGGAGGATGGAGAAATGGGGGGGGGAGCAGGATGTATAAAACTCTGGCTCCTTCATGGCTGAAATGTAGCATATGGTACATACTGTATACTGTATGTACATACTGTACAAAATATGAGTCACCTCCATCACTCCACCTCCTATTGCCTCTGGCTCCACCTAGCACTGGCATGCAAAGTGACCCATGAAGGAATGTGGTCCTCAAACTGAAAAAGACTCCTCACCCCTGGGATTAAGGCCCAGCTGCCCTACCCATGACAGTGTTAACAGCCAACCTGGCACTGGAGAGCAGAAGGGAAGCACACACTGGCTTTGGCCATCGGTCAAGAGACCGTGGGTCAGTGGAGGATGGTCCATTAGGGCAATTGGGGTGCTGCCCCACAAACCTCTGTCTACCCTCAGACACCTCCGCTAAGATGCACACCTTAACGTGGTGAGGGGGTTTGAGAGTGTGGAAGAAGCTGAGAGCAATGCCATCAGGAGACTAGACCAGGAAGTTAGACCTAGCAAGGGCACCCAAGGCAGAATGATCAAAGCTGAGACACCAGACTAAGATGCATCCAAACTCAGAGGAAGGCAATGTTAAACCACCTCTGAATACCTCTTACCACGAAAGCCCTATGAACAGAGTATCCAAAATGCAACATGAGATAGTGCTGGAAGATGAGATCCCCAGGTCAGAAGGCACTCAACAAGATAGTGGGGAAGAACAAAGGACAAACACGAGTAGCGCTGTGACTAATGATGCACCTGGGTCAAAGCCGGAAGGAAGCACAGAAGCTGATGCTCATAAATGCAAAAGGAGAGACTGGAGTTGTAAGATGTACACAGTAGGAACATGGAATGTGAGAAGCATGAACCAGGGAAAGCTAGAAATTGTCAAGCAAGAAATGGAACGTATCAACATTACAATACTTGGCATGAGTGAATTAAAATGGACGGGAATGGGACACTTTCAATCAGGCAAATACAAAATATTTTATGCAGGAAATTAAGAAGAAATGGGGTTGCTTTCATAGTGAGAAGTGATGTAGCAAAAGCAGTTAGGAGCTATAATGCAAGGTCTGAGTGAGTTATATCAATGAGATTGAACGGGAAACCTATAAACATAACCATCATCCAAGTCTATGCACCAACAGCAAAGAAGAGGAACTGGAGAACCTTTATGTAGAACTACAATAAGAAGTTGATCACACACCAAAACAAGGTGTGCTGATAATCATGAGGGACTTGGAATGCAAAAGCAGTGAACAGAGAATAACTAGGAATTGTGGGGAAATGGGGCTTAGGAGACAGAAATGAAGCAGGAGAGAGACTGACTGAATTCTGTGAACCCAATGATTTATTTCTTGCGAACACATGTTTTGAGCAACAGAAAAGATGACTGTACATGTGGACATCACCAAATGGTCAATATAGGAATCAAATTGATTATATAATCGGTAGCAGAAGATGGAGAAGTTCCATACTTTCTGTGAAAACAAGACCAGGAGCAGACTGTGGTACAGATCATGAACTGGTCATATCGAAAATCAGAGTAAAGCTAAAGAAGACCAACAATGCAATCATAACCCCAAAATACAATTTAAATAACATCCCAGAAGAATATAAAGATCAAATAAGGAACAGATTTGAAGCTTTAAACTTAGTTAACAGAGAACCAGAAAAACTATGCATTGAAGTCAGAGACATAATCAGGGAAGAATGCAAAAAGACAATACCTCTAGTTAAAAAGGGAGAAAGACCTCAATGGATGACTGAAGAAACTCTTCAAATGGTTAAAGAGAGAAGGAAAGCAAAAGCAAAAGGCAATAGAAACACGGTCAGAACCCTAAATGCATCTCTGCTATCTTTTCGGTGCTATTGGAAGACTTTCCTCTTTCAACAAGCCTTTTAAGTTGAGACCTATCCCAGTCTGCGTCTGTGTTAGAATTGCTTATTAATATGTGTGTTTTTAATAATATGTTTTTAACCCTTTTTAAAAAGATGTTTTTAAAGCTTTTCTTTTTAAAATGTTTTTAACATTGTTTTGCTTTAATGTATTTTAAGGCCTGTTTTTATGATGTTTTAAAGGGGTTTTAGTGTTTCTGTTTGCCGCCCTGGGCTCCTGCTGGGAGGAAGGGTGGGATATAAATCAAATAAATAAATAATACAGCAACTAGTGCATAGGGACAAAGAGAACTATTACAGTAGTTATTGTATAGAAATAGAAGACAACAAAAAAGGTAAAAGGTTAGAAAAAATACAGAGAAATTTAATCCAAGAGTAGGGATGTTGAATAATCAACAGGGGAACAAACTGACTGACTGAGATGAAATAAAAGAAAGATGGAAGCAATACACTGAAGAACTCTATGAAAGAGATGCCAGGATGACAGATTCATTCACGGAGGAACCGTATGATAAAGAACCAGAAATTTTAGAATGTGAGGTGAAAGCTGCTCTTAAAATACTTGGAAGAAACAAATCACCAGGAACAGATGGCATACCAATAGAGTTGCTACAAGTCACCGAGACTGAATCAGTCCAAATTTTGACAACAATTTGTCAACAAATATGGAAAATTAAACAATGGCCCACAGACTGGAAGTGTTCAATATACATCCCACTTCCAAAGAAGGGGATCCCAGGGAATGTAGTAATTATCGCATTATTGCCTTAATATCCCATACAAATAAAGTAATGCTCAAGATTCTACAACAGTGGCTGTTACCATATATGGAATGAGAAATGCCAGATGTCCAAGCTGGATTTAAAAAGGGAAGAGGTACCAGAGATCATATCGGAAACATACGTTGGATAATGGAACGGACCAAAGAATTTCAGCAGAAAATCACCCTGTGGTTTATGGATTACAGCAAAGCCTTTGATTGTGTAGATCATGAAAAACTATGGAATTCCTTAAAAGAAATGGGGGTGCCACAGCATCTGATTGTCCTCAGGCACAACCTAAACTTGGGACAAGTGGCTACTGTAAGGACAGAATATGGAGTAATTGATTGGTTCCCAATTGGAAAGGGTGTGAGACAGGGGTGTATTTTATCCAGAGCTTGGAAAAGTTACTTTTTTGAACTACAACTCCCATCAGCCCCAGCCAGTATGGCCACTGGATTGGGCTGATGGGAGTTGTAGTTCAAAAAAGTAACTTTTCCAAGCTCTGATTTTATCACCCTATTTGTTTAATCTATATGCAGAACATATCATATGGAAAGCAGGATTGGATCAAGATGAAGGAGGTGTGAAAATTGGAGGGAGAAATATCAGTAATTTAAGAAATGCATATGATACCATACTACTAGCAGAATCTAGTAATGATTTGAAACAAATGCTGATGAAAGTGAAAGAGGAAAGCACAAAAGCAGGACAACATCTGAACATCAAGAAGACCACAGTAATGACAACAGAAGATATATGCAACTTTAAAGTTGACGATGATGACATTGAACTTGTCAAGGATTATCAATACCTTGGCACAGTCATTAACCAAAATGGAGACAATAGTCAAGAAATTAGAAGAAGGCTAGGACTGAGGAGGGCAGCTATGAGAGAACTAGAAAAGGTCTAGAAAAGAGGATAAGAGAAAAATCAACTCATTTGAAATGTGGCGTTGGAAGAGAGCTTTGCGGATACCATGGACCCGAGAAAGACAAATAATTGGGTGTTAGAACAAATTACACCAGAACTGTCACTAGAAGCTAAAATGATGAAACTGAGGTTATCATACTTTGGACACATAATGAGAAGACATGATTCACTAGAAAAGACAATAATGCTGGGAAAAACAGAAGGGAGTAGAAAAAGAGGAAGGCCAAACAAGAGATGGATTGATTCCATAAAGGAAGCCACAGACCTGAACTTACAAGATCTGAACAGGGTCTTTCATGACAGATGCTATTGGAGGTTGCTGATTCATAGGGTCGCCATAAGTCACAATCGACTTGAAGGCACATAACAAGAAAAACCCTCAGTCAGCTCTCACCTACCTGACTTGTTACTTACATCGAGTCCAAGGGGTGGCCCTGGGTGTCAGCTTCCTTGTATAGTCTCAGTGCTGCACTTGTAGTAGGGAGAAGGAGCGGGGGGGGACTAGAAGGAACTGGCTGTATCTGTCTTTGGCTCTGGCTCCACCTACTGCTGGACTCCCTGCCTTCCACCCCAGCAGTTCTAATGGTCACCAGCAGCCAGTGCCTAGGATCACTGGGAGGTTGCACCTCCTCCAAGGAATAACATCAAGGTGATCATATGTTCACTGATTTAACAATTTT
Organism: Rhineura floridana; assembly: GCF_030035675.1. Taxonomy (NCBI): domain Eukaryota; kingdom Metazoa; phylum Chordata; class Lepidosauria; order Squamata; family Rhineuridae; genus Rhineura; species Rhineura floridana. Next base: position 172,896,284 of record NC_084482.1, on the reverse strand, counting down.
CAGATCCTCATCAGAGGGCATTCTTTGGGTTTCCTTGCAATCTGCGGTGTTTTGAATCGTTACTGGGGAAATGGCCTTTTCAGTGGTGGTGCCCTGACTTAGGAAAGGCTCTCTCCGGAAAGGCTCACTTCCTTCTAATTTGATGTCACTCGGGCAACAAGACCTTCTTAAAAAAAATATTATCAGGCTTTTAACTTTTGTTGATCTGTTTTATTTTTATGCTGCTTTTATAGAGTTACTGTATTAGTTATTTTATGTTTTCACTGTTTTATTGTAAGCTGCCCTCGTAATGCTTTTTCAAGGGCAGGGTCTAAATCTAAATAATAAATGAATAAATAGATAATCTGTTCCTTAACTAGGTAATGGATCAATTAGTTAAATTTACATATTACCAAAACCCCAACATAGGTGCCTTTTCAGACCATGAACCTATGGTCATCATCACACTGTTAATGTGCATCAAATTTTATTAGGGGAAACTGCTTGCAAACGTGTATATTGGTCAAAGCTGAATACAAAAATGTGTTTATTAGGAGCAATTTGCACTAAAATGCTTAAGAATTTTTAAAAATGCTAATTGCTGCAGCAATGTGAAGAACTGAATTTAAGATTGGAGAAAAAATGAGAATCTGAGAGAACTGGAAACTGACAAATTAGTCCATCCCTAGCCATACCTCCATGGAATAGCACATGCTTTGCACATTGACAGTTCAGTCCCTTGCGGCTGACTGCCAAGCAGTTCACAATATTGGGCTAGATCAGGGGTGGGAAACCTCAAGTCTGAGGACCAAATACAGCCCCCCCAGACCTGATTATCTGGCCCTTGGGACTCTCCCTAGGCCATACCCCTCTCTCCGGGCCGTACCCTTCACCCGCCCTGCTTCACACCTGAAATATTTTTGCCTGGCTGAAATGTGTCCTTGAACTCCAATAATGCCTCTTACTTATTTGGATGAAGAATAGAGAGGGCTATGGGACTGTTTGAGGAAACTGCCTACTGTACAAATATAAAATTTACATTTGTTGCCCTGTGCACTTTTGCCACTGGTCCTGCCCACCACTGGCCTATGGCCCTCAGAAGGTTGCCCTGAAGGGGCCAGGCTCAAAGTTCTTGTGAACAAAGCCCTGAACCACTTGGGTCCAGGATACTTTAAGGATCACCTGAGCCCTTAAGCAGCTCAGTCACTGAGATCATCTGGAATGGCACTGTTGTCCCCCCCATGTTACCGAGACCAGACAGGCCTCAACTACAAGTCAGGCATTTAGTGTTGCCAGTCCCATGCTGTGGAGCACTCTTCCAGCAGAGATTCAATAGGCACCCTTGCTTTTGACCTTCAGGCATGTCTTGAAGACCTTTTTATATCAACAGGCCTTTGATAACTCTTTAATTTTTTGATTAGCCAGTCATTTTAATTATTATATGTATTGTTTTTAGTGGTGTTTGGTTTTGATGATGATATTTTATGATATGGTGATACAGAAATACTTTTTTGAAATAAAAATAAATAAATGTGGCCCTTGAGCTGAAAAAAAGTTTCCCTGCCTCTGGGCTAGATGGAAAAATGGTCTGACCCAGGATAAGACAGCTTCATTTGTTCATATGATTAAGACAACAGTCCCAATAATCAAGATTCAGTTATCTCAGTGTGTGTGGTCTCTAGCTTGTTATCAACAGACAGCAAGCTTTGTTGACACATTAAGGACATACAGGAGGCTTTAACCATAGTCATTTGTTTTTGGAGCATTCACAGACCACTGTTTGTTCTCTTATATAAAACTGCAAATGGCACCAACGGAAGCGAACAAGAGCTCTACCCTGTTAACATGTTTTCATATCCTGGGATGAGAGAGCCACTAATTAATAATCATGCTAGTAAGGAAGTTTTATTTGGTCATAAGCCATTACAAAACTAAAATACCTGTATGAAAAAAAATTGAAGAACAGTCCTTACAAAACCACAGGTCAAGAGCCGTGATGAGATAAGCAAGTTACAAATTGTCAAAATATGCACAGTTAATCATTAAAACAGTCTATCACATATGTAGCTAGGGATGACTGAATGTCCTCCAACTCATTTCCAACTCCTGTTTTAAGCCCAGAAAGTAAACTGATACAAAAGCAGAGGTTGAAATGAACTCAGGTGCTATCTGGAGACACAGCTGAGGAGATCACATGCTTTGTGTGCAGAAAGTTCAGTGCTTATGGTTTCAGATTGGACCTTAGACTAATGGGTTACCATGGACTATGTGAACTCAGGGTTCTACATCCTCTGGAAGCACAGAAGGGAACTAGGTGTATGCATCACTGGCCAATGACTGGCTGGCATCTGAAACCTCTGGACTGAGACAGCCTGACAGAAGCCTAGACTTATCTGGCCATGGAGTCTCACCTTCTAGCCCAGCAGTTCCCAAACCTTCCCTCCCATGGATCACATGAAAATGGTTGAGCTTCTTGGTGGGCCACTTAATAATTTTTCTGCTGTTGTAGCTACTGTAATGGACTGTGCTAGATGCTGTATGACTTTTAACTGTATTTTTACAGACACACCTGAATTAAGCTCGCAGACCACAGTTTGGGATCCCCTGTTCTACTCTATTATTGTTCAGGTCCAGCTCTGTTTCCTAGCTCAAACACCAGCAACTGTTCTCAAGGACCCTAGAATGGCTGCCTGGCATGATGGTGGCTCATAGGTGATTAGAAATGAACATATAAATTCTGATTTCTCCCAGTTTCTCATTTTTCTAATGTTAAATTCAGTTTCCTGCATTTTACATCAGTCTGAGTTTTTTTTAAAAAAAATCACATGAGAATTCATCAGCATTTTAGTGTGCATTTCTCCACATATATTTGTATGCAATAACATAACAACTGCCTAAGATGCACATTTTTATAACCAATGTTTCCTAATACAATGAAGTTTTGTATGTTATTTTCACTAATATATGCATTTTTGTACATGTTTTTGGTTGGAGAAATGCATCACAAAATTCAGAGAAGTGCAAATTTTATAGGTTAATTTCAGTTTGCATATCATTTCAGGAAGTGCAAATTAGGTAGATTCACATTAAAATATGAACAGAAAATTTCTCTTCCATCCCTATACTGATACAAATCTGGCCCACAGATTTGCCCTGGATCAGAAAGACACACAGTAACAGGCCCTCCTGATTCAGGCAGAGTGTGTAACCTTCTCCAAAAGGCGGCCCATTTTATACGTGATGTTTTTCCTTACATGAAATATAATTTCTATATTCACTAATAGGCAAAAAAACCTTGTGGTTTAAGAATGTACCTATAGCCCACAGCTATTTCTATCAAACTTTAAAAATCAGGGAAATTGGGCAGCTATAGTGAATGCACCAGGGGAGAAGGAGACCTGAACTCCTCTCTGAGATATTGTACCACCCTACAAATTGGTCAAAATGCAAACACCATTTGGGTTGGTCTTTCACAGTCCAATCCACTTCCTGTGTAGCTTGGAAGAATTTGGTAACATGTGCCTTCTACAACAGAAGCGATAGGTGATAAAGCTATCAACATGGCAATGCTGAGTTAATCTGCATATATAGTGAAAAGGGAAACCATTGTTTCTATTCAGACCCAAATGAACAGAGTTGAACTTCCTGATGTGTTGTCTGGATCATTCCCATATCTTTAATATTTATCAGGAAATTTTATGGAATGAAATATGTCTATTTGGGACTTTGTGAGCTCAAACTATCTTTAGGTACATGCATGTGTGTGTGCATGTGTTCTCTCCCCCCCCCCTCACACACACAATACAGAACTGCAAAGAAATAAATGCATACAGCTGGCAAGAGCTTAGGTACACAAAAACAAAATAAAACAAAGGACACTTTGGGAGATAATATCTGTTGCAAACAACAGTTCATGAAGATCCTGCTGGGGCATCAAAATAAGCAAATGCATTCATGTACAGATCTATTTCAAACTCATGCAAAGCTACTGTTTTTAATGAAAGAAACAGAAGTTTTCCTTTTTCAGTATAAAATTCACAACAAGAATATCATCAACATATATAATTCAATAGTGAAACAAAATATCTGGAAGAGAAAATTCTTTAAATCTATGCCTGTTTTAATATCACCCACCACATACGGCTGCTAATGTGACACACCCACCCCACCCACCATGAAAGAAGTTTAAAGTCAAAAGATCCTTCACCATGGAGGAAACATTTCCCGGCTCATAAGCTTCTACAGAACAGCTGGTATAGCACAGTGGGGAGGAGAGCCTGGCTGGGAGTCAGAGTCTGTGAGTTCAAATCCCCGCTCATGTCTCTTGGGTGTCAAGGGCCAGCTAAAGATCACCCCACAGTGAGTGGCTCAGGGGTTACATGCCCTGCCACCTGTGCAGCCGTGGGCAAGCTGCATAGTCCCAAGGAGCCCAGTTGCCCCCCAGCTGGCAGTTGTGGACAAGGAAGGGGCTGGCTTGTGCAGCTATGGCAAGCTGAGCAGGCCCTAGCCAGCTGGGGAGGACTAGCCTCAGAGGGAGGCAATGGTAAACCCCCTCTGAATACAGCTTACCATGAAAACCCTATTCAGAGGGTAGCCATAAGTCGGGATGGACTTGAAGGCAGTTCATTTCCATTTTCAAGCTTTTACAGTGCATTATGGTTGATTCCTACAATTTACCCAAGAGTGAAAATTGACAGCAGCTCATGGGTAGATTAGACTAGGAGACAATACACCACTGTGGAGTTAAGAAGGCAACAATAACCCACAGCAATCAGGACAATCAAGATTACCACCTGTCTGCATTTAAACTAGTTGTATAAAGTATTGAGATCATACCAAGTGAGGTAAAGGGAACAAGCAGAATCTCAGAAGGTGTAGGTGCTAGCTCTAGAGCAGAATGTTTCTGGAAGCATCATTTTTTTGCATGGAAACAATGGGGGAGGAGATTAGATGTACTAAGCTACAGTACATGTGTAGCCGCTCAGAGAAAGCCAGTGCAGTGTAGTGGTTTGTTCTAGTTCTGGTCTATTTCAGATTAGGAAACTTGAACCTACTCATTTCTAATTCACCTGGGGATGTTTAATCATCATCCCTGATGTAATGCTTGTTTGAAAGATGGAGTGGTCCAACTTAATGAACTTAATTTGTTACACCTAAGTAATACTATGACTTATTGTGACGTGTGCATGAACTGAAGCTGAATGGCAAGAGATTTGGACACACACATAATTGTGGTGATGGCTACTACCTTAGGTAACTTTAAGAGGAAAACTGGTGGAAAATCACCTTATCAATGGCTACCAGTTGTGATGGCTATGTGCAGCCTCCAAATTCAGAGGCAATTTGCCTCTGAATACTAGTTGCTATGAAACAAGTGCAGGAAAGGGTTATAGCTTTCATAGTCTGCTTGAATTATGGGTTTCCCAGAAGCATCTGGGTTTGGGTTGTTGTTTTTAAGCCACTGGAGGAAATGAGGAATACTGTACTAGATGAATCTTTGGTCTGATCTAACAGGGCTCCACTTATGGTCTTAAATGTCACGTTGTGGAGGTCAGATACACATTTTGCTGGTGGCTACCAAATGCATGTGTTAAGTTCCATGCCTGGCTTTTCTAGTGTAACAATAACTTGTATTCTGATCTGGCATACAATTTTTCACCACTTGCCTCTTAACATGCAAGTACAAAAACTGTAACACCAGTTATATTACCATTGTGCAAGAAACAGGCAAACACAAGGCAAAGGATAAATCACAAGGAATTACAGACAGCAGTTTATAGTAGTTTAACTTTGTCTAACTGACTCATGAAAATGAACATGGTGACCAGTGGCGGTACCAACAGAACATATTAGGGACGGGGGCACAGAGAATGTAAAGTGCATTTCTGGGGGATGGTAAGCTTTGTGCCACGTGCTAGATTCCTGAAGGAGAAACAGCATATTTCACTGTTATGCTCCATCCTAAACATAACTAACCATAGCTATAATTTTAGCCTTATTTTAATGTTCTGTTTATGATTCATTTATAAATTGTATATATAAAGTGCCCTTTTTTCAAATAACCACAGGAATACAGCAATGTGAGGAGGAAGCCCCTTGTTGAGTGGTGGGGGTGGCTTGCCCCCCTGAACCCTCTTCTGGGGCACTATGAATAGTGGATTATGACAACTACCTGAAATTTGATCCAGCCCTTTACTATTGCTACAATATATATATATGTGTGCGTGTGTGTGTGTATATGTATGTATATGAACGTAATTGTGATTAACCAAACAGAATGCTCAGAGGGACTTCATTTGCGGAAGCTAAGTAGTGGTGGTACTGTCCTCCAGGTTCAGGCCATGTCTTTTGCACTCGATGATGCAAAGTTTGGCAAACTCTGAACATCTTACCAGAGCCATCAGCAGGCCTCCTGTTATAGCATTTCGCCAACCTCCTAATTTGCGCAGACTGTTGGTGAGAGCTGTGCTTAAGCCACCTATCACCAATCCAGGGTCTCATCCTTGTCACTCCAAACGCTGTATCACCTGTGCGTACCTCAGAGAGACAGCCACTTTTACAAGCACTAGGACAGGCAGGACATATTATATCAAACAGAACATCACCTGCAGGTCCTGCAATATAGTTTACATCATTGAGTGCAAAAGACCAGGATGTCATATCCAATACGTAGGAAAGACCACAACTGACCTGCTCTCTGGACACATTGGCACCACATGGCCTGAACCTGGAGGACAGTACCACCACTACTTAGCTTCTGCAAATGAAGCCCCTCTGAGCATTCCATCCTCAAAGCTCTATAACTGCCACCTTGGTAACAGCATTTGTATGTTGGCAGCTGATGAAGGCGGAAGCTGAAACGTTTTGTTAATATAATAAAAACCTCTGTTTGGTTAATCACAATTACGTTCATATATATATATTAGGTGATTAACGGAATCCTTATAGGGATCCAGAGCAAGCTTGAGTGAAGTTCTGTTTGTTGCTTTCAAAACTGTCTTATCTTTATATGTATGTATATATATATATGTATATATATATTCAGAAAATAAAAGCATCCTTGAATACAAAAGACTCTTCTCGCATACAGTTTCCATTCAATGTTCCTGTGCTCCTTCATTCATTATGGAATAGTTCACCTAAATCTCTGAGCTCTTTATGCACTGCCCTTCCTCTAAAACCTACTAAAAATAATGCAATGATTAAGGAATGTTAATAGTCTGCCTTAAACCCACAAGCATCGCAGCAAACAGCAGGAGTTTCCTCTAATTATGAGTAGGATGTCGCCTGTGCCTGGCTGCAACATCCTCTCTCCTCTTATGTACTAAAGAAGTGAAGGTGCTGGTCCCCAACTCTCAGCTGTTAATGAGATGACATTCCCATACCATATCAGCTATATTGCAAAATGGCTAAACCCAGTTGTTAAGGTTAATTGTGACATACTTCCAACACCAGGGAAGCAGAGTCACTGCTCTGCCAGATACTATAATATCAGTAATAGCCTTCTACATTACTCAGAGCCTAAGGCCTAGCTGGGTTCCTTTGAAGAAAATTACAGAAATAATTAGGGTTTAAAAAAGATGGACAGAGTCACCTGCCTCACTCACTAATTAGCAAATTTCCAACTTGTTCTGCATTCTTCTGGAGGTGCTTAAATCTCCCTATTATTGAGATATACCTCCATTTATTTGGGGGAATGGCTTGGATTGAGGTGGGGAACCCATGGCCTTCCAGACATTGGAGCCTGGTCCACTGGGGCACAGCTCTTCCAATGAGAGTGTCAAGCATTTTTTTAAAAAGATTCCCAAAATCTCAAAACCATACACTCTTTCTTGTTTCATACACATTTTATACTTCCGTTTGAACTCAGAGAAGCTCTGCAAACATTCCTGTCAATCATTTCTGTCTCTGGCCAATCAGCTTCTTGTTCTCTGGCCTGCCAGCTCTGTGCACCACTCAGCCAATCCTAATCCAAAAGTGTAGCTATGGCAAAGTGGTCCCTCCCTTGGTTGTCCAGTTTGTCAGGTTCCTGCTCCAGTTGTTGTTATGATGCTTATCTAACATAGGCACTATGGCAAATTAGGGAGGAGCCAGGAAGGAGTCTAGGCTGCTTCAAGAATAGCCCCATTAGTCGACTTAGCCTATGTCAGAATCATACATAGGTTCTGAACATGCTCAGAGCTGAGATGGTAAAACGCTGGACGTAGTGTGAGTCTTAGTCGTCTTTCTATAACTAACATTAGACTTTTTTGTATGTTATTTGCATTTATTTTTGGGAACGGATGGAGAAACAACTGAGAGGATAAATGTCTGTGTGTGCTTTGGTGCCGCAACTTGTTTGGCTTGCAGGACTGGGTGGAGAATGAGAGTTTTTTTAATTAGTGTTTGTTAACACAGAGAGAGCAATAGTGGACAGTATGAGTCTCTTTCTATACTAAAGATTTATCTGGTTTTTTACTTCTTAAACTATTTTTATTTTTGTGAATGGGCTTGGGGATACTACAGGAGGATTCGGTGGACTGGAAGAAATGGTGGACTGTGATCAGTGTCTCTGCACTTGATGGACTGTTGGGAGGGGGGCAGCTGGTGAAAGCGAGTTATTTTCCAATTTCCCTGCGTGCTCACCCTCCATGTGCTTGGCAGTTGTCCTCCTCTTCTGCAAGTGTGTTTACTCCCAAAGGCGTTTAGAAAGTTGGGAGCAGAAGGTGGCAGTAAGTCTCCATTCTCTTAATGTCCCATCCACCTTTCTATTCTCTAAACCAGCCTTTCCCAACCAGTGTGCCTCCAGCTGTTGTTGGACCACAACCCCCATCTTTCCTGACCATTGGCAATGCTAGCTGAGGCTGATGGGAGTTGTGGTCCAGCAACATCTGGAGGCACACTGATTGGGAAAGGCTGCTCTAAACCCGGAGACTGCTGTCAGAAAGTTGGTAGGAGGTGGTGGATCATTGCTCCAATCTAACTTTTGCTCCCTTGCTAAAGTTGCAATCTGAACCCCACTTACATGAAAGTAAGCCCCACTGAATTCAGCAGGACTTAGTTCTAAGTAGATGTGATTAGGATTTCACTGTAAGGTGGTGACTTGCTGAATTAAAGACTTCTCAGTAAGCTTGTTTGTTCACAAAAGTTAGGAGGAGGTTGCAGTAAATATATATCCTGACTTCTTTCTGCATGTTTGTTTGCTCACAGGGGCTTTTAGAAAGTTGGAAGGTGAAGGGTATTGTGGTCATAAATCTCTGCTCTCCCATGTCCCATTACCTTCCTCTTCTGCAAGTTTGTTTGCCCATGTGTTTTTCTTGGGTGTGTGTGTGTGACTGCCTTCCTCCCCTGTAAGTTTGTTAGCCTGTGAGAGCTGTTGGAAAGTTAGGAGGAGATGGTGAATAATTTTTCCATTCCAGTTTTTGTACCCCATGCTAAGACTGCAATCCTAGTCCCATTTCCCTGAGTGGAAGTACCTTTGGACTTTTGACATGGTTAGGATTACACTGTAAACTGGTGACTTGACCAACTAAAAACTGTAGTGTTCTTTTCTGATCTCTGCATCAATAAAATTCGCAGTGCAGTCCTATATATATAAAAAAATAAGACTTGAGAGTTGGGGCAGCAAGGGAGCAAAAACAATGAGTTAAATGAATTTAAAATGTTAAACTGCACATTCCCGGAGTGTCTTTTGTAGCCCACGAAAGCTTATACCAGAAGAAATTTGTTAGTCTAGAAGATAGTACAAGACTTACTTTGTGGTACCTCATTTCATGTGCACCTTTCTAGCAGAAAGGGGCCCTTATTTTAGAAATTGCACCGGGGTTTGTTTTTGAGGTTGGTTTCTCCCCCCCCCCCATGATTCTAAACCTGCCCTTGCACTCCAGTTCAAAATCAGGGACAAGTCGGCTGGAAATAGATTTTTTAAATGTGATTATTCCTTATTTATCAGTATTTCATTTATATCCACCTTTCTTCCAAGGTCTCCTTTTCTCCATGTTATCCTCAAAACAACCCTGCGATGTAGGTTAGGCTGAGAGTGAGAGACAGTGAGGGGCCCTAAGTCACACAGTGAGTTTCATAGCTGAGTGTAACCCTGCTCTCCCAGGTCCTAGTCCCGGCATTTCATTACACATTCTGGAAAAATGTAGAAATTGATAAGCTGCTGGGGATGGTAATATTTTTCCATAGATCTGGAAATGCCACCCTGGGCTCCTCCTGGGAGGAAGGGCAGGATATAAATTTAATAAATAAATTAAATGTATGGGGTCCCTTGATCACAGTCTTGTATAGCGCCTTTCAGACTAACCAATTCAGACTGCAATCCTGTGCACACTTACCAGGGAGCAATCCCCATGGATTTCAGTGGGGGCTTACCTCTGAGTAATGTAGTTATTGTGGTGTGAATTCACACTAGAGATTGTGACAACTAGGACCCCTTCTCAACAAGACACTTAGGTGCTACATATTAATAAAACTGCAGTGTTTTAAGTGTCCACTAGTTTTTTTCCAAAGGAAGAGGATAGGAAGAGAACCAGAAGAGGTGGAAGCCACACAACTATTTTTCACAGCACAGACTCCTTCTAAACCAGTTAGGTGCTAACTATTTGTAAAAAGCAATGCTTATGTGTCTACAGTGTCTTTGCAACGAAGGATGGGGAGAAAACCAGAATAACTTGGCCATGCTTCTCTGACCTCTCATTGACCACGCCCCTGTGCCCTCTGAGCAGTCCACCAGGTCTAATAGGCACCAGCCACCACTGCCTCCAGAAGCTGTTGGACTACAACTCCCACTTTCCCTGTCCATTGGCCATACTGCCTGGGGCTAATGGGAACTGGAGTCAAACAACATCTGGAGGGCAACAGGGTCCCCATCTCTGGCTTAGAAAAACCCGAGTCTTTGTGTCAGCACCATGGAGTCAATCTGGAAAGAACAGCACCCAGCCTGAATGAAGAAAATAAAAAAGAACAAAGATTGCAGAGAAGCTAAATGAATTCTTTGCATCTGTCTTCACAGTGGAAGATATAGGGCAGATCCCTGAACCTGAACTAACATTTGCAGGAAGGGATTCTGAGGAACTGAGACAAATAGTGGTAACGAGAGAGGAAGTTCTAGGCTTAATGGACAATATAAAACTGACAAATCACCGGGCACGGATGGCATCTACCCGAGAGTTCTCAAAGAACTCAAATGTGAAATTGCTGATCTGCTAACTAAAATATGTAACTTGTCCCTCGGGTCCTCCTCTGTGCCTGAGGACTGGAAAGTGGCAAATTAACGCCAATATTCAAAAAGGGATCCAGAGGGGATCCCAGAAATTACAGTTAGCTTAACTTCTGTCCCTGGAAAACTGGTAGAAAGTATTATTAAAGCTAGATTAACTAAACACATAGAAGAATAAGCCTTACTGAAGCAGAGCCAGCATGGCTTCTACAAGGGAAAGTCCTGGCTCAGTAACCTATTAGAATTCTTTGAGAGTGTCAACAAGCATATAGATAGAGGTGATCCAGTGGACATAGTGTACTTAGACTTTCAAAAAGCGTTTGAAAAGGTACCTCACCAAAGACTTCTGAGGAAGCTTAGCAGTCATGGAATAAGAGGAGAGGGCCTCTTGTGGATAAGGAATTGGTTAAGAAGCAGAAAGCAGAGAGTAGGAATCAACGGACAGTTCTCCCAATGGAGGGCTGTAGAAAGTGGAGTCCCTCAAGGATCGGTATTAGGACCTGTACTTTTCAACTTGTTCATTAATGACCTAGAATTAGGAGTGAGCAGTGAAGTGGCCAAGTTTGCTGACGACATTAAATTGTTCAGGGTTGTTAAAACAAAAAGGGATTGCGAAGAGCTCCAAAAAGACCTCTCCAAACTGAGTGAATGGGCGGAAAAATGGCAAATGCAATTCAATATAAACAAGTGTAAAATTATGCATATTGGAGCAAAAAATCTTCATTTCACATATACGCTCATGGGGTCTGAACTGGTGGTGACCGACCAGGAGAGAGACCTCGGGGTTGTAGTGGACAGCATGATGAAAATGTCAACCCAGTGTGTGGCAGCTGTGAAAAAGGCAAATTCCATGCTAGGAATAATTAGGAAAGGTACTGAAAATAAAATAGCCAATATTATAATGCCGTTGTATAAATCTATGGTGTGGCCGCATTTGGAATACTGTGAACAGTTCTGGTCGCCTCATCTCAAAAAGGATATTATAGAGTTGGAAAAGGTTCAGAAGAGGGCAACCAGAATGATCAAGGGGATGGAGCGACTCCCTTACGAGGAAAGGTTGCAGCATTTGGGGCTTTTTAGTTTAGAGAAAAGGTGGGTCAGAGGAGACATGATAGAAGTGTATAAAATTATGCAAGGCATTGAGAAAGTGGATAGAGAAAAGTTCTTCTCCATCTCTCATAATACTAGAACTCGCGGACATTCAAAGAAGCTGAATGTTGGAAGATTTAGGACAGACAAAAGGAAGTACTTCTTTACTCAGCGCATAGTTAAACTATGGAATTTGCTCCCACAAGATGCAGTAATGGCCACCAGCTTGGATGGCTTTAAAAGAAGATTAGACAAATTCATGGAGGACAGGGCTATCAATGGCTACTAGCCGTGATGGCTGTGCTGTGCCACCCTAGTCAGAGGCAGCATGCTTCTGAAAACCAGTTGCCGGAAGCCTCAGGAGGGGAGAGTGTTCTTGCACTCGGGTCCTGCTTGCGGGCTTCCCCCAGGCACCTGGTTGGCCACTGTGAGAACAGGATGCTGGACTAGATGGGCCACTGGCCTGATCCAGCAGGCTCTTCTTATGTTCTTATGTTCTTAAAGCCACAAACATTTGGTACCTTCCAGCTATTGCTGAACTACAGCACCCATTATTCCTAACCATTGGCCATATTGGCTGGGGCTGATGGAAGTTAGTTCACTACACATGTTGTTGGATTCTGTCTTGATTACCTTATATATTATCAAGACATGCTATGATAACATCTGAGGTACATATTAGGAGGACATTCCCCCACCCAAACACGCCCAACTGTCCGTCAGTTGACATCACTGGATGATGTCAGCTAATGGGTGCGAGAACAGGCTTCAGTCCTGTTGGAGTCTGCTTCACCACTGTGCTCCCTACAGGAAATGCACCAGTGAAGCAAACCCTGCACGCAGCAGGACTGAACCCTCCACTCATTAACTGGTGAGTGAAGGGTTCAGTCTCGCTGGGTGCTGCTTTGCTAGCACATTTCCATCACTCAGCACAGCATTCATCACACCCTATCAACCCTCCACAGCTGGCAAGAACCAACCAGGATGGGCACAGGTAGTAGGTCACAAGAGTCTTTACATCCACAGTCTTCAATAACTGAAACTGATATCACAGAATTGGACAGGATGGTCTGTCGGACACCTCAGCGGACAATATATCAATGTAAGCACTCACATTTTCATTCTGAAAAGTTCAGCTGGACAACTACTTGAAGATGCAATGGAGGCAGAAATGGAGGCCTTCTACATTGCCTTCAACACCATGCATTAGGCACAATTATGTGGCCTTATGAGTGTTTGGTCACCCTCACAATGAGGCTTGCACCTTTTGTGCTGCAGCTGTCTCCGGAACTGTTTCTTTGCCTGGAACTTTTCAGTAAACTTGGGAACTGCTCAAGTTCCACAGTGCCAGACAGAGTATTCAGTACAATTAGGTCAATGACCTCAAAAGCCCAAACAATTGTTTTGTTTTAAAAAACAATTTTTAAAAAGTTAGGAAATCCCTCATTATATCTGTTTAGGCCCCCAAAAGCAATATTGTGCAAGACATTTGTCCTCCTAGCTTTGTCCTGCTTATAATACTACTGTATTCCACATGGTTTTATATTCTTGATATTAATTTTTTTTTGTTTCAGAGAGAGTTCATGAATTGAATTTGCCATGACTGCAAAAGAATATCTGAAAACTAAATCGAGGATTGAATAAAAGCTTGAACTAAATCCAAATCCTTAGTAGAACCAAAATACTTTGGGAAGGAACAAACTTTCAAGAATGGTTGTGATGATTAAACATACCCTGGAAGGTGCCAGCTGGCCAGTTTTGCGCTGGAACAAACCTTAGTTGTTTTGTGTTTTTGCCATTCAAACTTTGAATGTGAATAAGACCATTTTTATACAGAAGTTGAGCAGTGACTAACTCCAAAGATGGAGAAGGGTTACCATGTCCTTGCCCTTTGATCCTGACTGTCTCCTTAAATGTTCCAAAGTGACAGTATACACCTACTGCAACTTCTGTCTCACTGGCCCTCTTGGGCAGTCATTGAGTTTTCATACACAGTTTTGGTCCTGGCCACAATAGTTGGATGAGCAGTATGGAATATGTACATACCTATATTTACAGAGAGAGAGAGAGAACTGGGCAGGGGTAGCAATGGCTTCACATTCCATGCATGCATTGTTGTAATGTGCCTTCAAGTCGATTACAACTTATGACGACCCTATGAATCAGCGACCTCCAACAGCATGTGTCATGAACCACCCTGTTCAGATTATGGCATTTTAAAATGGGAAGGTAGGATGGATCTCTGAACAAGGATCAGGTAGTCCTAAGATGGAGCCCAAAGCAATAAACATCAAGGGAGGCGAAGATCAGTCTACAACGAACCAGAGCATCTTAGAGATCCTTCACACAACTATTTCAGTCAATGGAACCCATCCAATCCATGACTTACGATATGAAAAACCAAGGAAGTACTGTTTTGTGATTCTTCTTGCTTGTGCAGAAGTCAACCCAGTTTTGACTTTTGGCATACCACTGCAAATGTTGCCTTTTCAAGCATTTGTGTCTCTTACTTCTATACTATTGGTAATGGCAGCATGCCAACAGTCAAATCCCAGTTGACTCCTGTACATGTCGGCAGCCTTGCCATAGGTTGCCATACCTGAAGGTCAGCACAGGTTTCTAAGAACATTTAAAAAGGTACACAAAGTTACAGATTGGAGAGATCATGCTGTGAGGCACGTAATGAGATGAGCGATGCTCGCACAGAACAAAACCAGAAAGATGATGTCAAGGCCTCTGCTTTCTGCAGATACTAAAATGTAAGGTAGGTGGATGTGTGTGTCTATGTGTAATTATTCTGGCTGTAAATGGGAGTTTACATAATTGAGGTTGCACATTAAAATCTCAACCCTCGTGTCTTTCAAACTAGCCATTAGACCTCAAAGGTAAGGTATGCAAACCTCCTGTGGGGGTTCACTCTAGTTTTCAACAGCCTCTCCAGACTGCAGGAGTACAAGCACATAGGCTTCAACCTTTGATCCTCAGCTTTTTCATTTTAACCACACAGAAAAGAATATTGCCTCCTTTCAGCCTCAGCCCTTCCCAGTTTCATACTAACGCAAGATGTAAATCAGAAAGCAGAAGTGAGCGATTGCGCCAGCCGCCACCTAGGCAATTGGAGTGCCATAAATCAAGCCAATCTAAATAAATAAATAACTGAATGAATGACGCACAGCACTCCAGCTGCCGCTTTTGCCTGATTGCTATCAGCCACAATAATTCAAATCAGATGCTTACTGTTTTTCTTAGCTTCTACCCTCGCTCTTACCTGGGCTGCTGAAGTCCAATGAAGATGAAAATTCAGGAGAGAATTATCATTATTATCACCATTATTATTACTACTGTGATGGAGGCCTGTCGTATTTGGTCTCCACATGTTCCCATTTATATTGAGACTAACTGCAAATGGTGGGAGCTGGTCAGCGGTGGGGGAGGAGAGGGAAAACTAATGGTGAGAGAGGATTCCAACAAAGGGTTGTAGCCAAGTAAGTCATACTCAGACTCATTACAATTAAGGGACCTAAGTTTGTCATGCTTATTAATTTCAACTGGTCTGCTCTGAGTAGGACTAGTATTGGATACAACCCAATACATTTATTTTTTTAAAAAAATATGTTTATAATAAATAAATTACTGACTTCCGGGAAGGGTGATTTCGCCTGTGCTGCCTCTGAGACAAGCTCTTATCTCAGAAGAAGCTTTTTCAGCTTTAATCAGTCAGAATGTTTTTTTTTTTACTGGTTAAGATTTTCTCTCGGTCAGGGAGAAACGTGAGATTAACCACAAAGCCTGTTTTTGTTGGGAGGACTGGATTTCATTAATTTATGAGAGAAAGTTCAGCCAGCGAATGCCGGACGGACTTCCATCAAAGCTCTTGCTGATTAAGCGACACGTTTATCTTTTCTTCAAAGAAAAACGAACTAACAGGCAAGCATCCTTCTTTCCATTTTTTTATTACTTGGTTTAAATTGTTGCACCAAAAAGAGATTTGTCAATGAATCAGCTATAAAGAACTGGGTGAGTTAAAATTTTTCTCTTTCACTCACGAAACTAAGGAGGAAAGAAATCGAAAAAAGCTTATCTTTGTTTTTATTGCAAAAAGCGGGCCTGGAAGTGCATTCTAAAGATATTAACGGAAGAGGGATTTTTATTTCGAGGAGGGAAAAAAATAAACAAATTTGATTTATGAACTTTGGAGTATTATGTCTGGAACTATTTTTTTTTTTTGGTCTATTTCATTTTGACGAATCTGCTTACTCACGACGCCATTAACTGTTTGAAGCTGGGATAAGGCAGGCTGTATTGATGTCTGCAAGCCTGAAACATTAACCCAATTGTGGCTGAAATAATTTTTTGTTTTTGTGGTTTTAAGAATGACAACCAGGAAAGTGACTGAGACCATGGAAGAAATTATGTTTCAGAAAATAATGAGTGAGATTGAGATAATGAAACAAACCCTGAGACAGGGCAGACAGGAGATGAAAATTGAACTTAGCAAAATGATGCAGGAGTTTAAAAAAATAGGGGATTCTGTGAAAGAGGATTTTGATGGGATTAGAGATGAGAAAAGAAAAATTAAAGAGAAGATACAAGCCATGGAGACTGGAACAAATGAGGAATTGGAAAAAGATCTGGAGTTTACGGATGTTAGAAATAAAGTTTACTGTTTGGAATTCAACGTTGTCTCTGAAGAAACTAATGAAGATATTAGTGATAAAGTTATCAACGTCTTGGATAATTTTCTTGACTGGAATGATGTGATGGAGCTTGACATAGAAAAAATCTATGGAATTAATTACAAATATGTGACAATGGAAAAACTCTTAAGAGATGAGCCAGTGCATTTTGTAAAAAAGAAGAGCAGAGAAGTGACTTTACAACAATATTTCAGCAACATATTCAGAATTGATGGCAAGGACATATTTGTGAAGGGGGAAATTCCCATCAGACTCTTGTTATATGACTATGGCTATGACAGCAAGATCATCATGAGATACTGATAATGGATGAATGGATACTGAAACCACTGGATTTAACAGGACTATTGAAGATGGAAGATGGAATTAATATTGATAATGGAAGAATGGTTATGGAAATTATTGGACCTAATAGATTTGACGAGATGGATTAATCGATATGTTTATTTGGATTATGGCTATGACAACAAGATTATTATGGGATACTGATAATGGAAGAATGGCTACTGAAATTACTGGACTTAACAGGATTATTGAAGATGGAAGATGGAATTAATATAGATAATGGAGGAATGGCTATTGAAATTATTGGACCTAACAGATTTGAATCAGATGGATTAAGCAACATATTTATTTGGAGAAAAATTGAAAGATATATCTCTCAAGGAATTGAAATCCCTTTTGGACTTTTTGTGGAAAGAATAAAGTAATGTTTATGAGATTTGATGATTAATTAAGATAACTACTGGAGGAAAGTGATTTTGTAATATAATTTTAGAGACAGGACTGTTATATATTGTAGACCTATGGTTGATCTGCGACAAATCGGAAGTCAACATTTTATTTTTTTTGTATAATTGTTTTTGTTTTGTGTTGTTTTTTGTTTTTGAAAATTTGAATAAAAATTAATAAAAAATATATAATAAATAAATTACTATATTACTACTACTGCAATCACTAACATATCAACCTAAATCCAGCTAACGTTTCCTTATAATGCTCACTGACACCAATGGAACAACTTTGTCTAAATCCCCTTCCTTTTTCTTTTTTTAACTTAAAGTTTATTTAGATTTAAATTTTATTTATTTATTTATTTATTGAATTTATTAGTCGCCCATCTGGCTGGTTATCCAGCCACTCTGGGCGACGTACAAAAAACCCCATCCAAATACATTTACATTAAAACATTTAAAATCTCAAACCAGAATAGTAAAACCTAACCCACACCAAAAGCCTGCCTGAAGAGCCAGGTTTTTAAGGCCCGGCGGAAGCCCATCATAGAGGGGGCATGACAGAGATGATTGGTAGGGAGTTCCACAGGGTGGGGGCCACAATTGAAAAAGCCCTCTATGAAATCTATTAAGTCACTTTGCTTTATTTTACTTGTGGTTAGGGTTGCCAGGTCTCTGGTTTTTGCCTGGAGACTCCAGTTTTTGTGGGTCCTCTCCAGGTCTCTGGGAGAGTCACCCAATCCCCGGATGCTTAGCTTTCATTTTTTAAAAAATTAAATTTCTAGATGGTCTGGTTTAAGAGATATACACCAAAATGTCAGGGACCCCCTGAAACTTCTGTTAGAAGTTGGCTGTTCTAATCTCCTCCCTTTCAGGTTTTTGGCCAACAAGTAACCACAGGGTTGTGATTGATGAAAGATTTACTGATTTCTAGGCAATAGCTAGAACCCATTGCAAATCCTGAAAATAGTTTCCTTTTTCTGCTTGCCTCCACTTCATGAGCGAGTGTATAACTTTCAACAGCAGCCATATTGCCTTTCTACAATAATGGAGCAGGAAATTTAGGACTGAAGATCACAGCAGTAGGTATGCACATTAAACAATTTCAGTTATGATTATAATAAAAGTGCATGCAGGATTTTTTTTCATTACTTGCAAAAAATGGCATGTTATACATGTTATCTTTCAGATAATTTTTGAACAGAAATTTGAAAAAATGTACATGCTGCAACTTATGATGCCATTACAATTCACTAATAGGCAAAAAACCTTGTGGTTTAAGAACGTACCTATAGCCCACAGATATTTCTATCAAATTTTAAAAAGCAGGGAAATTGGGCAGCTATAGTGAATGCACCAGGGGAGCAGGAGACCTGAACTCCTCTCTGAGATATTGTACTGCCCTACAAATTTGTCAAAATGCAAACACCATTTGGGTTGGTCGTTCACAGTCCAGTCCACTTCCTGTGTAGCTTGGAAGAATTTGGTAACGTGTGCCTCTGAGCATATGGTGAGTGGTGGCAACACCTGCCATCTCCAGAGATGGAGAATTATACTTTTGTATGTTTGTTGGTGTTCTTCTTACTTTCCTTCTTTCCTGTGTTACTAATGTTTCTACAGAGAATCTAATCTAGAATATTTTATTTCTCTCATTTTTCATCCTAGAAATCTATGTCAAATTTATTGTTATTAATTTCAAAGCCTTTTTATTGGTCAACGCTATATGACGGCAAAGACAGCCTTTTGTGTTTCAAATTGGAGGTTATGTTCTATTTCTATTTTGGGTGCATTAACAGTGGAATCTGAAACTGCAATTTGATGTAAAATCAAATGGATTACAATATGTTGCTACTTCAGCAATGACTCTAGCTCAGTCTTTCCCAACCTTCGGGTCCCCAGATGTTGCTGGACTACAACTCCCATCAGCCCGAGCTAGCATTGACCTGGGGACTTTACAGCTCAGCATAATCTTGTGCACCTTTATTCATATGGCTTAATTTCAGGAAAGTGTACACGGGTTGCTCAGCTGCGACACCACTCCAGTTCTGAGAATAATCCTCTCTGTTGAAGTGTTTTTTCTTTCATCTTTTTAAGCTGGTCTTTGTCACAGGAGTCGGTTTCCCCTTGCAAACGACTCTGCACATTCTTTTTTTAGGGGCATGTCCCAAAGATATTGTCGGTGTGTCTAGAACTCTCCCTGCCCCCCCAAAAAGCCTATTGAAAAGACAGATTAATGTGTGGCACTCTTGTGCTGACTCAAGGCCTCTGTGGAATTTCTACTTTTCAGGAAAAATGTTTCAGATGGTAACAGCTGCAGGATAAGCTGCTGGCAGTTCTGGCAGGCTAAAACACACATCTGAAAAGGCCTGTCAGTCTTCACTGCTCAAAAAGATGCTGCCTTCCTACCAGACCAAAAGTTGTCATTTAAGTACTTCAATGAGAAATCCATGAGACTACCCTACATAACGTTTTTAGAGTAGAATACTATTCTATTATTTCTGAATACTCTTACATTTTTTTTCAACAATGCAGAAGAAGTTGGCTCACTGTGCAATCCACATGTGATCTGCCCTCTTGCCTTATCCAAGTTTGGTTGTGGGACACTTAATCTTTAATTTTTGAATAAATCATGACTCAAGGTTTCTCTTCCTTCAAAATAGGCAGGGGATCTTTTTTTCAACTCGAGGACTTCATTCCCTTTCCAGGCAATCTTCTGGGCCTCACGTGCCAGAGGTGGGCTGGGTAAGAAGCAAACAGTGGTGGCGCCACAAAATGTAACTTTTGCCTTTGTACAACAGGCTTGTTCCTACACAGACTCACCCCATCCCTCTCCAGCCTCCCTCCAGGCAAGCAAGTTTGAGGACACATTCCAGTCAGGCAAAACCTCTCAAGGAGGATGCACAACAGCAGGGCCAGTGAGGGGTGTGGCCTGGGGAGCCTGCGGGGCCAGAGAGTCCAAAGGGCCAGACAGAGAATCCCAGAGGGCTGCATTCATTCCCCAGGCTTGAGGTTTTCCCTCTCTGCCTTGGACTAACCTTTTCCTCTCTCAAATCCTGTTTCTTGGTATGTCTTTCTCCCAGCTCGCACCTCTATCTGTTCCTATATTGTGCTGCCTATCCTCTAGGGACCATTGAACAGCTAGGTTAAAAGCTGCCCATCCATACACCAGCCGAGGTGGGGTGGGGAGCCACAGGCTCTCTGAACTCTCCCCAGGCAACACCCCCCCCCCTCACTAGCAGAGTGTTTCTGCCTGGCTCAGATGAATTCCTTGAACTCGTGCCTCTTGCTTTTCTGGGTGGAGGACAGAGAGGGGCATGTGTGCATAGAAACTAGCCCACTCTACAAAGATAGAAATGAGGTTTGTTGCTAAGGCCACCACTGGCATGTGGCCGTCAGAAGGTTGCCTGGAAGGGAAGGGAAGCCCGCTGGAAAAGAGGGTATTATAAAATGGTCGATGTGGTGATCTACATATATACAGGGATGTGATAAGGAAGAAAAAGATGTAGATTATAATTTGAGATGAAACAAGGTGCTGTGTAAATGCAGACTTCAGAATTTGAAGCAGTGGACTTGGAAAATTACTCATATGCATCTGAAGTTTGAATTTAAGGAACATTTTAAAACCAAACTTTACTTGGTGAATTTTAAAAGGCAATAACCTAGTGTGATACCCAATATTAGTCATACTCAGAGGAGACCCATTTCAGTTGGTCTACTCTGAGCATGACTCATTTGGGTAATCGCCTCTTAAATATTAAACTTGCCAAAATCCAACTCTTTTATTCCTTGGTTTTCATGAACCTGAAATCTAAGAGCATCCAAAAATGGGCAGATTTGTGTGTGAATAAGCTTTGACCTCATTAGGTCAAAGCACAGCTTTCAGCCATTGATCTGGCCAGACATATTGTGCTGCTGTGGCCACTTCCTCACTTCCTTCTTTGATTATCCTAGCAATGGGATGAAACTGAATAAAATGGAAATGAAATGAGAGCACCAGAGGTACATTTAGGAATCCTTGGTCCTCACTCCTGACATGGCTTCAGAAATACAAATTTAGCACATCTGGCATAAGCAGCCCTACCTGGTGGCTCAGGAAACGGAGCTGACTTCCTCACTAACACCAAACTGATCCACACAACATTCCATTACACTAAGGAATCAACTGTCCTTTCTCTTCCAGTTTATTGGTGCTCAGTCTGAGTCATGCCATTAATCTTAACGGACTATTGTTTAGCTATGGGAGTAAGCTGAATGATCTTGTGACATTTTGTCAACTTGTTTTGTCAACTTGAAGATGGGCATCTTCCCGAGAAGCAGTTCATATATGCAGCACAATCCTACAGAGGTCAATTCAGAGAAGTCCTATTATGCTCAATGAGAACTTCATCCCCAGGTACATGTGTATAGTACGGTTGACTAACTTTTTTTGGCCCAAGCACCACATTCACCCTCAGCTAACACTCCAGTGATAGCATGCAAGTCAAGGGTATGACCCCCCCCTCACATACACAGCCCCCTCCTCTTCAACTGATCTGTGTAGATCATCTGAGGAGTGAGGATTATCACTCCTTTCCTACTCATTAGATGACTGGTCTGATGTACCATGCTCATTTAATTTTTTTCTTTTTGCTGCCACTTCCCAAACTGGTGGGTTTAGGAGGCTAGGCAAAAATGCTTTGGGGGCTGAACCCCAGGGCTACAGCTTGGCACCCATGGTGTAAAAGATTGCTGCCTTTGCCTGCTGCGGCAAGATGACAATAAATGTGGTGTCATTCTTCAAAACTGTGATCCTCTTGTGAGAATAACCCAGCCCCATACTGATCTACAGCTATGTAGCATGGCTATCGTAGGAATCTGTTGACATATGCAGGAGCCAGCCTTAATTTAACTTTTGTTACAGTGCTACAAGTGTTAACAAAAGCAAATAGCATAAATACTTGCAAAGAGAAGTTTGCAATGCAGCACCAAAACACATCGACTCCAATATATTATTGATTATTGCATTTATATCCCACATTTACCCCAAGAAGTTCAAGGTGGTGTACATGGCTCTTGCTCTCTCTATATTATCTTCACAACAGCTCTGTCAGGAAGGTTAAGCTGAGAGTTGGAGACTGGCCAAATGTCACTTGGTGAGTTCATGGCTGAGTGGGGATTTGAACCCTGATCTCCCAGGCACTAGTCTGACACTCTAACCACTGCACCACAGTGGTTCTCCAGGGTGACAATATGCCGAAAGCTTGTCAAAATAGAACTGTATCAAACCAAGACAATGCTAAGTCTAAGGACATAAGAAGAGCCTGCTGGATCAGGCCAGTGGCCCATCTCGTCCAGCATCCTATTCTCACAGTGGCTAATCAGTCTATAGGAAGCCCAACAGCAGAATCTGAGCACAACAGAACTCTCCCCTCCTACAATTTCCAGTAAATGTTATTCAGAAGCATACTGCCTCCAACTGCGGAGTTAGAACATATCCATCAGAATAAGTAGCCACTGATAGCCATATCCCCCAAGACCTTGTCCAATCCTCTTTGAACCAAGTTGGTGGCCATCACTACCTCTTATGGGAACAAATTCCATAGTTTAACTATGTGCTGTGTGAATAAATACTTCCTTTTGTCTGTCCTGAATCTTCCAGCATTCAGCTTCATTGAATGTTCTTGAGTTCTAATGTTATGAGAGAGAAAACCTTTTCTGTATTCATTTTCTCTAGACAATGCATAATTTTATAACTTCTATCATGTCAGCTCTGACTTGCCTTTTCTCTAAATTAAAAAGCACCAAACTCTAAACACTAAACTAAAAATGCTGTAACCTTTACTCATAGGGAAGTTCCTCCATCCCCTTGAACATTTTGGTTGCCCTTTTTCTGAACATTTTCCAACTCTGCAATATCCTTTTTGAGGCAAGGTAACCAGAAACGTGCACAGTATTCCAAATGAGGTTGCACCATAGATTGTATAACAGCTTAACAATATCAGCAATTTTATTTTCAGTTCCTTTGCTGGAATTGAAAATTCCTAAATTCTTGCCAGCAGGAAATTTGCTTTTTTCACAGCTGCTGCACACAGGATTGACATCCTCATCAAGCTATAAGCTATGACCCCAAGGTCTCATTCCTGGTCAGTCACCACCAGTTCAAACCTTATGAGCATCACTTTACACTTCTTTACATTGAATTGCATTTGCCATTTTACTGCCCCTGCACTCAATTTGGAGAGCTCTACACAAGCCCTTTTTGTTTTAACCACCCTGAACAATTTAGTATCCTCAGCAGACTTGGACACTTCACTACTCACCCCTAACTCTAGATTGTTTATGAACAAGTTCAAAAACACAGGTCCCAGTACTGATCTTGAAAGAACTCCACTTTTTAAATCCTTGATTGGGAGAACTGTTCATTTATTCCTGCTCTCTGCTTCCTGTTACATAACCAGTTATTGATCTACAAGGGGACCTGTTCTGTTACTATATGACTGCTAAGCTCACTCAGGTGTTTTTGGTTGAGGCACTTTGTCAAAATCTTTTTGCAAGTCCAAGCCCACTATGTCAACTGGCTCACCTCTATCTATATGCTTGTTTACACTTTCAAAGAACTCTAATAGGTTAGTGAGGCAGGATTTACTCTTCCAGAAGCCATGCTGATTCTGCTTAAGCAAGGCTTGTTCTTCTATATGCTTGGTTATTTTATCGTTAACAATGTTTTCCATCAGTTTTGCTGGAACAGACATTAAGTGAAAAGGGCTGAAATTTCCAGGGCCCTGCTGAATCCCTTTTTAAAAAAGGGATATTACACTGGCCACTTTCCAGTCTTCAGGTAAAGAGGCTAATTTGGGGAAACAAGTTACATATTTTTGTTAGCAGGTTAGTAATTCCGCATTTGAGTCATCAGGAACTCTCAGATGGATTTGTCAGTTTTTAGTCTATCAACAAGGTCTAGAACTTCATCTGTCATCACTATTTGCCTCAGATCCTCAGACTCCCTTCCTGCAAAAGTAAATTGAGGCACAGAGCTCTACCCTGTATTGTCCACTGTGAAGCCAGATGCAAAGAATTCATTCAGCTTCTCTGCAATCTCCTTATCCTACTTTAGCATACCTTTGACTCCCTATTCCTCAAGGGTCCAACCGCCTCCCTAGTCAGTCTTCTGCTACAAGTCTGCATGAAATGGCTAAGTCCCACCATTATTTAGGCTGAAATGGTCGAGTGAAGTGGATAGTTACACTATGGCATTCACTGTCAGAAGATGTGGTGATGCCAAAACCTTTAAAAGGGTGGTTAGATAAATTCATAAAGGACAACAAGAAACAAGTTGTCACCAGGCTGAAAATAATTGTCCAGGAGTGCTACTAAGAAAGAAAAACTGCTCAAAAAGTATTGGGCTTTCAGTATGTTCAGCCCGTCATTGTTTCTCCTAATGTACCTGTACAGCTTTTGCCAGATCCACATGTGATGTCAAGAGGGTAAATGAGACCAAATCCTTTGTTGGCAAGACTGGTTCAACCGCTGCTGGAGGATAGGCAGCTAGAAGTGGGAAAACATTGCCTCCTGGGCAGAGCTTGGAAAAGTTACTTTTTTGAACTACAACTCCCATCAGCCCCAGCCAGCATGACCACTGATTGGGCTGATGGGAGTTGTAGTTCAAAAAAGTAACTTTTCCAAGCTCTGCTCCTGGGCCAGAACTGTGCTACCAGCACAATCAATGCTCTCTCCTGATGCACTTTCTTGAGCCTGTACAGCAGCGAATGCTGATCCATTAGGGCAAGTTGGCAGTGCCACACCAAGCTCAGTCTGTCCTCAGCTAGCCCCCATCTGCCACTCTTCAGCCTGGCCTGCCTACCTCCTTACTTCTAATCTCAGTATTGTGCCTTGTAGAACTCAGCAAGGAGGAGGAAGAGTTGGCTCTGCCTGTCAATGGCTCTGACCCCACTTACCATTGGGCATCCCTGACTTCCGCCCCACCAGTCCCAATAGCCACCACCACAGTAGAGAAGTGGGAGATAAAGCATCTAACAGGCTGGAGGCCACCAGCAGTTAAATACATATATATATATATCTTCTGCCAAGAGACATGGGAACCTTGTGACAAACTTTCGTAGTTGATTATTTCAGCCAGATGCAAACAGGTCCACTTGAACCTGCCAAACATTGGATCTTTCTGAAGATTGCCTTGTCAAGCTGCCATTCCCCTAGCATCAAAGTCTGTTGACTCACCAGTCTGCCTGGATGTTGTCGACTCCCTGAATACGTTCCGCAATGAGAGAGTTAGATTCTTCTCTGCTCATGCTTTTTCCTGTACACCTGGAGGCATTCTCTTTTCCTTTCCGGGCTGCTGGTGCCTTCCCACTTTTCTTTCCCCTCGTCCTTAAAAAGGGGATTAGACAGATTCATGGTGGATAGGACTATTAAGAACTGCTAGGTGCTGCATGTGATCCAGAATGGCAGCATACAGATATTTAAATAAAAATAAACACGAGAGCTATACGATACCTCTAGGATCAGAGGCAGCATGCTGTTGCCTCTGAATACCAGCTGTTGGGGAACAACAGTGGGGGTGGGCTACCATCCTCGTTTCCTGCTTGTGGGCTTCTGGTTGGTCACTGTGGGAAACAGGTTGCTGGGCAAGATAGGCCTTTGGGCTGAGCCAAGAGGCAAGGTTCATGTGAGTGTGCAGCTAGACACATTTTGTGCAATATCAAAACATTTTGTGCAGTGTGAAATACATTTTTGTGCAGTTGAGCATATGGGATTTAATAAGGAGCTAGATTGTTTCGGGGGGAAAACAATGAATGAGAAAAGATAAAAAGAAACAGAAAATGAAGATAAATACCGGTTCTTGTCAAATCTTCATAACCTTTTACTATTAGTCAGTGCTTTTTCGGTGAAAAAATGAGGTGCCAGTACTCACATCTTCATAAAAGTCCTGTGAGTGCCAACACAAAATGGCTGGCATAGGTAGCAGAAAAAAAAAGAGGTGCAGGTACTCCCTACTGGTGAGAACAGTAACAAAAAAGCCCTGCTGATAGGATATTATGGAACAAATTACTTGCCTAGTTTGGGGGAGGGCAGTGTGCTGGCTGCTTGTGCAGTAGGGAAAAAAAGCTCCTGCCCAAGAGGGCTCTGCTTAGATCCCTAAGATGGTCTGTTTTATTGCAGATTAATTAATAGCTCATTTATTTGTCATTTGGTGTAGGGAAAGGGGAGAGGGCAGAGAACTTTCCCCCTTTCTTCGCTCCAGCTTCTCCTTTCTCTCTTGATTGATCTTCCTGTCTCCTGTCATCCCCCTTACCCTTGCCAGCCTCACCAGCTTTGAAGAGCCTGTATAGATGGAGGCACTGGGACAAGAGAGGTAGCCCTGTGTGCTTTATCAAGCTGCCTCACCTTGTCCACTTCAGCCTGCTGAGCCTGAGCAAGGAGGCAAGGTTGTGTGTGGGGGGCGGGGGGTAAGACGACACTGGTTTTATTTCATTTCATTATTTGTATACTTATTTAAAATGGACCACTGTTCAAGCCAAAAATTGCTTCCCAAACACAACAAACGTAACATTAAATCCATTCCTAAACATTTAAAACATCAATTTCCTTCAAAATACTATGAAAAGCCAGCATAAACCATACAAAAATAATAAACCAGCATAATTCTTAATATTTCAGAGCCAGACCGCACTAGCATTTCTACAGCACATACAGTACAGTGTGCTCAACGCACAGAGAGCAGTCCTTCCCCGTTCCTGCTGGCCCAAAGATGGAAGGCAAGAAAGAGTACAAGAGAAGTGGCTCATTAAAGGAAGATGTAGAGAGGAATCCTGCGTGTTCTTCACATAACAGCAAGTATCAGTCGAAGTGAGGGGTTGAAACCGCCATTGCATAACAGCAGTGAAGAATACTAATACTGCTTAATGCTTATCTAGCACCAGAAGAGTGCTGAATGCACTACTGACAAAGCCCTACAGCCCAAGAAAACTCACTTTTGCTGGTTAAGATAATTTCCTGTTTTCTTCTGCGGCCTGAACATAAGAGAAAGATAGGCTCCTTCAAGTTCCCCCCACCCCCTTTTGCAAAGCAATGCACACAAAATGCGTTATCAAAGAGATGGTATATTCCTACGAATGTCTGAATGTTTTTCAGTGACAAGCAGAATGCAGAAGAGAACCCTTTTTAATTGGATGTACATTCTAGCACATGAAGCATTTTCATTTGCTTTACAGACACAAGAGATGCAATAATCTATCTCTTGTGCAAAAAAAGGCCTTACTTTGTTTGTCAGAGATATCACTGTGGGGCACAAAAAAAAAAGTTCCAGAGCAACAGTCTTGTTATGCCTGCCAATGAAAATAGAACCCATATAGAATCAAAGAATAGTAGAGTTGGAAGGGGCCTATAAGGCTTTCTTCAAAATGCTATAGTAACTGCTACCACTTGGCATTTGTGTTTTAATCAGTGTTTGATGAGTGTGGCAGTTTATGGGTTAACAGGCAAATCTGTATGAAAAGAAAACCTGTGTGCTTTTAGGACTGTTTGAGCCTGCTACCATTTTAAAAAAAGATCTCTAGTTCTGGATTGTGATGTTTGTGACTAAACATGTTAATATTTTGTTCTAGGCAGGAAAATTTGATAGAAGCTTAACAGGAAATCTAACTACACAGGGCTTTCTCCCCTACAAGTCTGTCAGTACTATGGTTCATTTTCACACTATAAAGATCCCACCCACACTCAATTATAGTAAAACTAATATCAATGCTCTGCATACATAGGAAGATAAAAAAGCACCCAGAATACAGCACGATATGCAACTTTGTCGATTGTAATCTCACCATCTGTGTCTTACCTATCTTTTTCTTTCCCCAAATGTCACAATTTCAGGATCATTTGCTATCATGAACATTTCACATCAGTAATTCTCCACCCTGCTTGCTATTGTACTCCTGTGTCTGCAAATTATGTTATTGTCACAGCATACATGTCAAGCACCCATCACACTTGACATCTCTGTTACTATAAAACCCTCCTTTGGATCGGCAAGTGCAGCACTGCAGTTTTTCATAAATCCTATCCTTGTTTCAGAGCACACTTCAGATTCCAGCCCATGCCTCATGTTTGCAAATTCAAAGTAACATGTGCACTTTCCATGGAGTGAATGGAATTCTGCAGCAAGTGATGAATGAGGCACCACATCTGACTTTCTGCAGTAAGCGCCATCAGTATTTTTGCTTTTCTCAGGTTATACAGTATACACTACATAGTGTAACTCCAGGGTTGCAAACTGACTCATCACAGTTGTAAAGGCTGTGTGATGAGTCAGCTTACAACCTGTTGGGTTAGTGCAAATGAAATACAGAACTAGAGGTGTCCAGTGGTGAGAACACATGCATTTGTTTACAAAGTTAAACCATAGAAGATCGATACTGTGCAGCATTAGAAACTAGTAGCAAAGACAGGAGCAGTAGAGGAAAGAACTCACTATACAGTTTTTGGTGAATTCTGAAAACACACCTCTTTACCCTGGCCTTTGACACCTGAGATGTATATTTTTAGGACCCACTCTATTTTTTGTGATATTTGTGATTTTAAGTTGCTTTTTATTGTTTTAAACGATGTATTTTAAACTGTTGTAACCCACCATGGGACCTCAGGGTGAAGGGTGGGTAATTAAAAGAACAACTGGAGTGGCTTTACTATTCTGTTTCATATGACGAAAAAAGGGCTTGACAATTCATATTTATTTATTTATTTATTTATTTATTTATTATTTGTTTATATCCTGCCCTTCCTCCAGCAGGAGCCCAGGGTGGCAAACAAAAGCACTAAAAACAGTTTAAAACATCATAAAACAGACTTTAAAATACATTAAAACAAAACTCTTAAAAAACATTTTTTAAAAACAAGCTTTCAAGACATCTTTTTAAAAAAGGGTAAAAACATATTGCTTAAAAAAAGGTTTAAAAACATATTAGAAAGCAATTCCAACACCGATGCATACTGGGATAAGGTCTCAACTTAAAAGGCTTGTTGAAAGAGGAAGGTCTTCAAAAGGCACCGAAAAAATAATAGAGATGGCGCCTGTCTAATATTTAAGGGTAGGGAATTCCACAGGGTAGGTGCTGCCACACTAAAAGTCCATTTCCTATATTGTACAGAACGGACCTCCTGATAAGATGGTATCTGCAGGATATCCTCACCTGCGGAGGGTATATAAGGGACAAGACGGTCTTTCAGGTATCCTGGTCCCCAGCTGTATAGGGCTTTGTACACCAAAACTAAAACCTTGAACTTAGCCCAGCAGCAAATGGGCAGCCAGTGCAATTCTTTCAGCAGCAGGGTGACATGTTGGCGATACCCTGCCCCAGTGAGCAGTCTTGCCACTGCATTTTGCACCAGCTGCAGCTTCTGGACCAACCTCAAAGGCAGCCCCTCATAGAGTGCATTATAGTAATCCAGCCTGGAGGTTACTAGTACAGTGGTCAGGCTATCCCAGTCCAGAAATGGCCGCAGCTGACTTACCAGCCGAAGCTGGTAAAAGGCACTCCTAGCCTCTGAGGTCACCGGGGCCTCTAGTGACAAAGACTGCGGACCTGCCCTTTCAGAGGGAATACGACTCCATTCAAAGCAGCAACTGACCAATTATCTGAACTCAGGAACCACCAACGCACAGCACCTCTATCTTGCTAAGATCCAGACTCAGTTTACTGGCCCTCATCCAGCCTACCACTGAGTCCAGGCAGCGGTCCAGGGCTTGCAGAGCCTCTCCCGATTCAGATGTTACAGAGAAATAGAGCTGGGTATCGTCAGCATACTACTGACACCTCACCCCAAATCTCCTGATGATCGCTCCCAAGGGCTTCATATACATGTTAAATAGCATGGGGGACAAGATGGTACCCTGTGGCACCCCACAGTTCAACTGTCAGGGGGCCGAAAGACAATCACCCAGTGCTATTCTCTGAAAACGACCTTGGAGATAGGATCGGAACCACTGTAAAACAGTGCCTCCAATACCCATCTCACCAAGTCAACCCAGAACAGGGTCAACGGTATCAAAAGCCGCTGAAATATCAAGTAAGAATAACAGGGTTGCACTCCCCCTGTCCTTCTCTCGATAAAGGGCATCCATAAGGGCGACCAAGGCCAATTCAGTCCCATAACCAGGCCTGAACCCAGACTGGAATGGGTCAAGATAATCTGTTTCATCCAAGAGTACTTGCAATTGCTCCATCACAACCCTCTCAATCACCTTCCCTAAGTATTTGCGACCGGTTGGTAATTGTCACAGACCAATGGGTCCAGGGTAGGCTTTTTCATATAAAGGGCAAGACAAAGAGCTAAGCAGTGGAGGCAATGACTTAAATAATTGTTTGTGGATTTAGAGTTTGGGTACCATTCCTGGTGTTCATTTTTGTGTTGAACCTCAACTTACTTTTTGTTGAACTCCAGCTTCCGCCAATCCCAATTAAAGGACCAACATCTAGGAAGGTCACAAAGACCCCATCCT
This sequence comes from Rhineura floridana, assembly GCF_030035675.1. Classification (NCBI taxonomy): domain Eukaryota; kingdom Metazoa; phylum Chordata; class Lepidosauria; order Squamata; family Rhineuridae; genus Rhineura; species Rhineura floridana. The sequence goes on along the minus strand of NC_084482.1, from coordinate 172,865,093 downwards.
TGGCCTAGATGGTTCCTTTGCTTCTTCCTTTCAGCTGGAGGAGTGCTATCCTGTTCAAAGCTGTTGTGGGTCAGCAACCAGACCTAAGGTGGGTTGTAATAGCAGCACTACAACCATAGAAATATCTGATAAAAATTAAGAATTGGATCCTAAATGCATGTTTGGGCTTAAGGGTGGCCCTGGTCCTGAAAAGGTTCACAACTACTGGCCTAGACAGATTTAGAACTTCATTGTTCTTAATCTGTCAGTCTCCTATGATATAATCCTTAAAGAAAAAGAAGTGGAAGAAGCTAGCCAACTTGCTCAATCTGTAGGAGAAAGAGGAAATCTGCATTTTACTTCACTAAAATGGATTACTAGCATTCCCAGGTCTCCAGATTTTACCAGGAGTCTCAGCTCCAGGTTTTGGGTGTCCTCCCAGCATCTCTGGGGAATTTACCCCAATCTCCAGACAAGTGAGGGGTCACACAACCTCTCACATAACCTCACACAATCCCACGACCTCTCACCTGGCTGGGCCCAGGCCTCCCCAAAGGTTGAGCAGGAGCGAGGCCTGTAAGCACCCAACCCAGGGCTCTGACGAAAGACACTGGTGGGAGGGCTGCCCCTGAGACTGTTTTGCACTGGCCCCCAGATCTCCTGCCCTTTCTCCCATTTTTCGTTTAAAAAATGTTCTTTCTTTGCCTACTCTCTGAGTCTTCCTAAATTTACACCTATGTATGTAAATTAGCATATGCATATATATTTTTGCATATTTGTGCCATGGACCTGTGTCATGAGTCTTATACGGGCCTTGCAACACCCCTAGTTCCAGTTAACGTCAGCCATAAACACTCAGCGCTCCCTCCCTCTCTCTGTGCTCTTTCTATTGTAACAAGGACTCTTGGGTATCTCTCTCTGCTTCCTCCTCCCAGTTGGAGGAGTGTTATTCTTTCAAAGCTCTGAAGGGTCTCTCATTCCAAACAGTTGAGAGACGTTCCCACTTACAAGGGGCAATTTCCTTCTCATTAGTCCAACTGATGAAACATCAATCACTACCCCTGGGCCAGTAGTCAACCAAGGAAAGGTGAGCCAGCAGCAGTAATATTTTTGTACAAAATAAACCTAAAGAATCCAGCCACAGACCTGAACTTACAAGATCTGAACAGGGTGGTTCATGACAGATGCTCTTGGAGGTCACTGATTCATAGGGTCGCCATAAGTCGTGGTCGACTTGGAGGCACATAACAACAACAAAATCCAAATAATGCACAGTTGCAAAGATATACACTATTTTCCTGCTTTCTTCTGAGCCCCATATGTAAGGTTTTGCAATTTGGATTGTACATCCTCTATAAATGCAAGGAATCCATGTTCTTTTTAGATACCAGGTTCTACATGGAATTTTACGGCCATGGAGTGAACTAACCCTGCCTTTAACAAGTCCAAGGTGAACTCATCTTGGAAAGCCACAAATGTCACCTCAGTGTAAGTATTAGAACTAACATCTAAGTTTCTTCTAGATTGGCCTGAACAGCCGTCAAGCCAGCAAGAGATCTAGATCAGTACTGGACTTGAACTCAGGAGAATGGGTCCCGTATCTCTCCTCAGCCATGATGCTCAGTACGTGACCTTGGGCAATTTAATTTAATTCAATCTTGCCAGTCTCACCAGATTGTAAAGACAGAATGAGACTATTCCTTCTAAACTGTGTGCTGTGCCCTTTAGAGGAAATGGGAGATTCAGATAAGGCTAACAAGCCACAGCACAAGCAGGGTAAACACCATGGTGGATGTAGTGAGTTACCAGTGACCTGTAGGAACGATTAATAGACCTTGCCCACTCTAGGAATATTTCTGTGGACACTCTTGAGTACAACTCAAGTTAAGTGTGCTTAAATAGGGCTTAGGCAGGCTATAGTACTGTGGCCACAGTGCAATACAGAATGTGGTGACAATCACTCCAGTGAACAGGAGTTTATTTGGAAATGTACTAAAATACAAAGGCTTTGTATGCTCTTCCTGATAGAGATTAGGAACAAGAACAGCTGTTCAGTGAACTTCGAAGACTTGTGATTTTGTTTTGTTTTGTTTCAAGAATGGTTCAATGTGGCAACACCCCATATGAGAACAAGAGTGCCTCACCCTAGCTATGTTTGATGAAAGATATTTTGCAACAAGTAGTTGGTACAAACACAGCTCCAGGCTTTGCTAACAAACAATCATTATCATCAGGTCTTCCCATACAAACAACTGTGAAGACATGCAACAGCTCTTAGAACTTGGCTAATGGAATGTACCAACAGTTGCTCCACTGAGTTCTAATAGAATAGTTGCATTGCTGTGCCGATTTACCTGAGAATAAACCCCATTGAACTCAGTGGGATTTATTTCTCAGTAGACACAGGATTGCAATAATATGTAGAGGACACAGTAGACATGGTGGGATTTACTTCTCAGTAGACACAGGATTGCACAGTACAGGATTGCAATAATATGTATTGTTAATAATGGTTATGATAATTATCTTTTACATATGTTTCAAAAAAATTTACAAGCCTATCATAAAATCAGCCAAACACAGTTTAAAACAGTACAAAAACAACTGCAGATAGGTTTAAAAACAATACAAAAAGAACATGCATGACAGAACCTTTTCATCCAGTGGCCAAATCAAAAATGCCTTTAATTGTTTCCAGAAAGTAGAGATAGTGGGTGCCTGTCATATTTCAACAGGGATGCTGTTCCACAGAACAGAAGCAGCCACACTGAAAGCCCTGCTGCATGTTACTATTGCTCTTTACCCTGGCCTTTGACATGTAGGATGTATGTTTTCAGTACACACCCTATGCCTGCTATTGTACATTTAATTTAGTACTATTACTAATCATACTCCTACTAATACTAAGAATTTGTTGTTGTTATGTGCCTTCAAGTCCATTACAATTTATAGCAACCCTATGAATCAGTGACTTCCAGTATCATCTGCCATGAACCACCCTGTTCAGATCTTGTAAGTTCAGGTCTGTGGCTTCCTTTATGGAATCAACCCATCTCTTGTTTGGCCTTCCTCTTTTTCTACTCCCTGCTGTTTTTCCCAGAATTGTCTTTTCTAGTGAATCACGTCATTCTCATCTGATCTCTACAGTGGTGATCCTTAGTAAACAGCAGTGGGTGAGACTTCATAATGAACAGAGTGAATTTTCATGCAAATTAGTTAGGAGACTAAATTCTCTCTTCTGAAGGAGATTCAGAACCCGACCCACAAATTACTCACTCGGTGGGATCTGGGATGACCTTGGTGTGAGTAGTAAAGTCAGTAGCCTTTCCTGTGCTAGATTCAGGCTTCCAACATTCTCACATGTGGAGCACAAGGGAATAATGCTACAACAGCATTGATGCCAGTGGGATAACATCAGACAAGACCCTAAGCAGAGCATACAAAGCTGGAATGATGAGCAACAGTACCATACCTGAAGATAGCGCCTGAGGTAAAAGAGAAACTAGGCCTCACATCCCTCCTTCAGAGCTCTAAAAATGGCATATTCTTGCCTCCAGTTTGAGCATGATCACCCCAGCTAGAGAAGCAGTTCTGGAAACCTCTATACTACTCACCATCATTTAAATAGGAAATTACATTCTTATCTTACCTTTCAAGTACATAATTGTGAAGTAAGGAATAGTGTAACTGCTCCCACTAATTCTGAAATTCAAAGGGTTTTTTGCAAATCCCCTCTTCGTAGTGAAACCTCTTTTGAGTTCTGCAAGTCAGATGATCAGCTCTTGAGTTACATTTAACAGAGCACCGTCCTGTGGGAATTAGTTTTGTGCAAGCACCTTATGCCCCCTCTAGGATGCACACCTTAACGTGGTGAGGGGGTTTGAGAGTGCTGAAGAAGCTAAGAGCAATGCCGTCAGGAGTCTAGACCAAGAGGCTAGACTCCTATCAGGGGCACCCAAGGCGGAATGGTCAAAGCTGAAACACCAGACTAAGATGCATCCAAACTCAGAGGAAGGCAATGGTAAACCACCTCTGAATGCCTCTTACCACGAAAACCCTATGAACAGAGTATCCAAAATGCAACACAACATAGTGCTGGAAGATGAGACCCCCCAGGTCAGAAGGCACTCACCGAGCTACTGGGGAAGAACAAAGGACAAGTATGAGTAGCGCTGTGACTAATGATGCAGCTGGGTCAAAGCCAAAAGGAAGCCCAGAGGCTGATGTGCACAGATGCGAAAGGAGAGTCCAGAGTTGTATGACGCACACAATAGGAACATGGAATGTGAGAAGCATAAACCAGGGAAAGTTAGAAAATGTCAAGCAAGAAATGGAACACATCAACATTACAATATTTGGTGTGAGCGAACTAAATTGGATGGGAATGGGACATTTTCAATCAGGCAACTACAAAATACTTTATGTAGGAAATGAGAAATTAAGAAGAAATGGGGTTGCTTTAATAGTGAGACATGATGTAGCAAGAGCAATTAGGAGCTACAACGCAAGGACTGAGCAAGTGATATCAATGAGATTAAACGGGAAACCTATCAACATAACCATCATCTAAGTCTATGCTCCGACAGCAAACGCAGAAGAAGAGGAATTGGAGACATTTTATGCAGAAGTACAAGAAGAAATTGATCACACACCAAAACAAGATGTGCTGATAATCATGGGGGATTGGAATGCAAAAGTAGGGAACAGAGAAGAATTAGGAATTGTGGGGAAATGGGGCCCAGAAGACAGAAATGAAGCAGGATAAAGACTTATTGAATTCTGTGAAGCCAATAATTTGTTTCTTGCGAACACATTTTTTGAACAACCGAAAAGACGACTGTACACGTGGACATCACCAGATGGTCAATATAGGAATCAAATTGATTATATAATCGGTAGCAGAAGATGGAGAAGTTCCATACTTTCTGCAAACACAAGACCAAACACTTGCAAACACTTGACTGCGGTACAGATCATGTACTGGTCATATCGAAAATCAGAGTAAAGCTAAAGAAGAACAACAAAGTAATCATAATGCCAAAATACAAATTAAATAACATCCCAGAACATATCATATGGAAAGCAGGATTGGACCAAGATGGAGGTGTGAAAATTGGAGGGAGAAATATCAATAATTTAAGACATGCAGACGATACCATACTACTAGCAGAAACCAGTAATGACTTGAAATGAATGCTGATGAAAGTTAAAGAGGAAAGTACAAAAGCAGGACTACAGCTGAACGTTTACAAGACTAAACTAACAACAGAAAATTTATGCAACTTTACCATTGACAATGAGGATCAGGGCCGGCTCCAGGCATGCCAGGGCCCTTGGGCATCAGCTTGCCCTGCCCCCCTGCGTGCACACGTGCCCCCCCACCTACCTGTCTGCTGTCTTTTACCATTGCCCTTAACGAAGATGGCAGCCACGGTTTCCCTAAGGGGATGACGCCTCCGCCTCCATCTTTGTTGATGGCACACGTGCATGCTACGCGCACGCATCTGTGCCATCAACTAAGATGGCGGCAGGGGCTTCAGTACCTTAGGGAAACCATGGCCACCATCTTCGTTAAGGGCAATGGTAAAAGACAGCAGACAGGTAGGTGTGTGTGTGGGGGGGGGCTGTGGATTGCGGAAGGGGAGCAGAGGGGCAGCTGAGGGGCCCCCTGTAGCTCCAGGGGCCATTGGGCCAGTGCCCCACCTGGCCGCCCTTTAGAACCGGCATTGATGAGGATACCGAACTTGACAAGGATTATCAATACCTCGGCAAAGTGATTAACTAAAATGGAGACAATAGTCAAGAAATCAGAAGAAGGCTAGGACAGGGGAGGGCAGCTATGAGAGAACTAGAAAAGGTGCTCAAATGTAAAGATGTATCTCTGAACACTAAAGTCAGGATCATTCAGACCATGGTACAGTATTTCTGATCTCTATGTATGGATGTGAAAGTTGGACAGTGAAAAAAGCGGATAAGAGAAAAATCAACTTGTTTGAAATGTGGTGTTGGAGAAGAGTTTTGCGAATACCATGGACTGCGAAAAAGACCAATAATTAGGTGTTAGAACAAATTAAACCAGAACTATCACTAGAAGCTAAGATGATGAAACTGAGGTTATCATACTTTGGACACATAATGAGAAGACATGATTTATTAGAAAAGATAATAATGCTGGGAAAAACAGAAGGGAGTAGAAAAAGAGGAAGGCCAAAGAAGAGATGGATTGATTCCATAAAGGCAGCCACAGACCTGAACTTACAAGATCTGAACAGGGTGGTTCATGACAGATGCTCTTGAAGGTCACTGATTCATAGGGTCGCCATAAGTCGTAATCGACTTGGAGGCACATAACAACAACAAAGCACCTTATGAACTGAACAGACATTTGGCATGTCCTTGTCCAAGTCCCATCCAAACAGGGTTTGTGTAGACTCTCATGTTGTTTATGCTCTTTAGGAATGAGAGCAGATGTTTAGGAATGAGAGTCTTGAATCCTACAGTGCCTTAGGAAAAGAGATGCATGAGCTTGTTTGCATTTAGGAATGCAACAGTGGCAAAGGGTACACACTTCTTTACAGGAAACAATGACAGCTGAAAATGAAAGATGTTGAGAAAAAGCTGCATAACACCATTCAACTTAAATTATTCAACTTGCTTATAAAGCCAAGTAAAGCTAAATAACACATGGAGTAGGTAAGTAGAAATGAAGCGCTAGAAGCAGCTATAGAAAAAACTCTTGGCGATCACTTGTGACCGAGTAAGATTGACTTCCAAAATATAGTCTTTAACAATGGATCCGTCTGAATCTGGATCCCTGCACCAGAGTGACAGCAGGTGCCACAGCGGTCAGAACACCACCCACTTTATGTGATTTTTAAGGGTGACCTAAGCAGTGACAGTCAAAACTCTTGATCAACTACCTCCTTGGCTCCCTGGCACAAAATCTCAGCCCTCAGCACCTCCCATACCTTTCTACTTGCTTCATAATCCCATCCCTATAACTGTTGCAAACTTTTAGCTCAGTTCTGCTTTCTCTGTCTTGCTTTTCTTTATGACCCCAACAAACATTGTTTCATGACTTCCAGGTTATTTAAAAAATTTACCTCTTTGTCATGACTGAGCACACATTGTTCCAATCTATGTGAGGGTGATCAGTCACCCATTTCTATATGTCCTTCTCCGGTTGCCTCCTTGATTTCATTCTCAATCTCTATTTTGGTCAGGGTGGTGATAGTATGTTCCCAGTACTACATTACTCTTGGGACCAAAATTGCCATCACAGGGATTCTGTGGAGGAGTCTGCCCTCTTTTGGGATTTCTAGCTTGTTGGATTCTATGCCCAGTTTTAATCTGCAGAGCGACACCATGTCCAGTACACCCTTCCTACAGAGCAGGGATAGGGAATCTGTGGCCCTCCAGATGGTGCAGGACTACCACTCCCATCATCCATGACCCTTAGCTGTACTTGTTGGCACTGATGAGAGTTGGTAGTCTATCAGCATTTGGAGGGCCACAGGTTCCCCATTCTTGCTGCAGAGTTTATATATGGAGATAATTGTGACCCGCTGGTTCTCTCTATTCCACCAGGTTTCTGTTCTGCCCACTATATAGTTACGCTCTCCTTTAAAACCAAGCACTCCAGCTTGCTCTTCTTGGTCCAGATGTTTGTAGTATTAGCATATAAACACCTATACATGGTTTCTCTCTTGGCTTCCAGTCCCTTAGTTTCTCTAACTCCTGAGCCCTCTTTTGAGGTACCTCCACCTACCAAGCCACTTCTATCTTAGGACTCTGATAAAGTACAATCTAGCTTCAATGAAGAGCTGTCAAACATACCTTATCTGAGTCACTGGAATGTTTGTGAACATCCTTCTGCCATCATCCCAGTTCAGTGAACTGAGGTATACAAAGCTCACTATGTTCAATACAATATAGATCCCCCCCAGTCTCACACAATTACCACACACACAAAGGTGGTCTAACCACATTCACATGGACTCAATTGAGTGAATCCATCTAAATGGTTGATCAGGCAACAGTATTTCTCTCAGTAGGCAATGTGAACATGGGACAACAGCAACACAGCTTTGATTAATTAATCCCACTCTCCAGTAAAGGCACTACCAAAATGAGCCGCATTTTCAAAGCAAACTAGAAAAGCATCACTTCTCTAGTTTTCTCTGGCACAAACCTGGATTCCACAAGTTAGTAACTTTGTCAGAATTCTAGCCGGCTTTACTAGCTATACCCAATTAATACTTCCTAAAAGCTACCAGCTGTGCAGCACACAAATGTGTATTACACAGGGAATTTCATAGTACTGTAGTGAAATCTGTCACATTACATGCTTCAGACCTTTCTGACCCACCTGCCTACTGGAGGAAATGAAGGCCAAGCAAGCATGGTGTTTGCAGAATGATTACAATGTTCTGTTCCAAGGCAATACTTACCAGATCATTTTGTTAAGTATCTCTCAGGAGTGTTTTCATTTTCAGGCAGCCTATGGGCATGCTTCTTCAAAACAGGATTGAGGCTGCATATGTTCTCCTTTGAAGAGACAGGCAACTTGTTCACATCAAGAGGCTAAACTGAAAATTGACTGCAACTGTGGGCCACAGCTAATTTACATAATGTTCAATACTTAAATTTAATGCATTTTATTTAAAATCTATAAATACGAACTGATATTAAAATTCCTAGTTTGCTCAGATCTAGAACTGAAGGTAGTCTGGGATTAACAATCAAGGAAACTGAAACTCAATTTTGTTCTGGCACAAAAGAAAAAGGAAGCTGAACTTAATTCATTTTTAGATCCAATACCAAGTTTTAGTTGCTGCTAGAACTAGGCGATGTAGAAAAATCTAACATTGAATTTAACACTTCACATTATTGCCTCCACATTTTCTCAGTAAGATTCAAGGTTTAAGATATTTTTAATGTCAAATTTTCCTTAGAATGCACATTTTAAAAAACAGTATTAAAATGTTATCTTTGTACAAGAGTGCTGAGATTTTCCTTTCCTGCTCTTCAGATTGAATTTTCAGGAAAGTCTTCTGGTAAATTGTATGCAACAATAGCTTTGCAACAGCAGAAAGCACTTACAATAGACATGGTGTTATAAGCTTATTGCTAATTCTCCAAGATTTTAGTTGCTCACTTTTGACATAAGGGATTGTGGGACTTGTTGTAATCACTCCATTCAGAAGAATTTTCTTCAGTTCTCGGCATGAACATATTACTCACTCTTTTAGTGACCTACCCAAAATTTCTCTACAGGGTTGGCAATAAACCCTTTAGTCACAGAGTATCTGGTCTTGTGGTCCTCTTCATTGTTTGTTTGGAGAGCAATACCTAAAGCAACCAGCCTCACACTAAGATTCTAGACTGGGTGGAGAACTTGAGGCCATCTAGGTGGGGGGCCAACCCCCATCAGCCCCACTCAGAATGGCAAATGATCAGGAACGATGGACATTAAAAAACGACTTCTGGAGGGTCATAGGTTCCCTCTCCGTTTCTAAATAGTATGTAGGGTACACAAATATGAGCACACACTTGGTGTAATAGGAGGCAGTAGCATTCATGTAGAAGTAACTCTATAACCTCCCAACTATATATCTATATCTATGGAATTACATTGAGTACAACAAAAATAAGATTTGTTGCAAGAACCTGAATATTTTAATAGTAGAAGTATGTTCTCAAGAAAAACCAATTGCTAGGATCTTGCTCATTTAATACAATTGTTCTTTTTCTTACCTGTTAACTGTGTAAGGCCTGGTCCAGGATGTGTCTAATATGTGCTTTGGGCTCCCTAGAGGGACAGATATCTTATTTTTGGCACAAATTTTGACAAGCTTCCAACTGAGATTAAAGTATGTAATGGCTTATGCTGCTACGCATTGGCCTCTACAGTGTTTTTCAACTATCTACTCTGATCCTTAGCCAGAGTAGAATATTGATTTAATAGTTTTATGGATAAATCAGCCGAAACTTTATAACTGATCGTGAACCTTTATAAACTTTCTTCCTATTAATTAGACAAAGACTATCTAAGAATGCCTTTTCTCCTTGAAGTTCCACTGGCCAGCCAACTTTTGATAATTTTTGAGAAAAGGCTGTTCATGGAAACGTCACCTAGCTGAAATGAAAAATCAGTTTGCCTGGCCATGTAGCATGGGAGAACAGAACTGCTACCATGTCTTTCCACAGGCAGGTTCAGCATGGATTCAGACAACCATTTACCAAGTAGCAATTTATATGTAATCGCTCGGTAAACTGGTTATTTGAGCCCATACAGAAAACCAACTATGGGGTGATTTCTCTCACCATGGGAAAGCTTTGGCTGCAATCCTATACCTACTTACATGCGAGTAAGTCCCAGTGAATTCAGTGAGACTTACTACAGAGTACACACATACAGGACTGTGCTGTTGGTCATCTTCATCATGGAGAATTTTACTGCCTTGTCAGATGCAGATGGGATAACAGTATTCTGCATCCATCCTCAAACTCTAGTTGCTGAGTAGATAGACCTGTGCTACTGGAGACAGTATTTCCCTTCTCCCAACAGAAAATCCACCTTTGACAAGTGCCAATGGATAGGAAGCATTTGCCAAACCAATCTAAACAATCTGTAGCTTTGCTCTTACTGTCATAAGTGTTTGAACTAACTTTTACCACTGCTGTTTAAAGTTCTTTCCACCACTGAAAGAGCAAGAAGAGTACAAAAAAGGTTTTTTGAAATTGATGAACAATGTGGCCAGAGAACAAAACTATCAATTTAGCATGTTGCTACCTTAAAATGTTTCAAATGATCCCAAAGCCCCAAGTCTTTGGGATTCTAGGTACAGAATGCTTCACAAGTCCTATCATAAACTAGATAAAATGTCCTATTTTATTTTGCCTTATGCAAGAGGAAACTTTGTCCACCTTCCTCTTCATAGCAACGTGCCTGAAACTGAGTATTATGTTCCTGTTAATAACCTCATCTTTTAAATTAAAAAATCAGATCCAACAAGTGGCATATGAAAAAAACATCCTACTCTACACGAATTCTTGTTCTTGCTTTTTGTAATGGGAAAGTACACTGAAGATTTGTCAGCTCAAAGTATATGCATTAAAACATTGTCTTAAGACTCAACATTCTGTAGCTAAAAATCAGGAAAAGGTATGTGTTTCAGAGTTCTCAGTGAATCATTCCTATATATAAAGCACAGTGAACACAGGCCTGGTTCATACATCACAAACCGAACCAAGGCTTAGCACAAAAGTGTGAGCTCCTCGGGAGGAGTTTGCAACTGATTCACTTTCATCCCTGTCGTTCAGCTGTTTGTTGTGCCACCCTGAGCTAAGTCATGGCTTGACTTAGTGTGTCATCTGAACCAGGCTCATGCTTTAGCTTTGATCACACTAACCATGAACCATAAACCAAGAACAATCCTTGATTATAGCTTGTGGTAAGTTTGGAGAGAACTTAAACCATAAGCCTGGTTTTGGACAGTGAGCTAAGCTAAGCCATGACTTAAATTCACACAGTGCAGCAGGAAAACCTTATTCCCAATAGCCCACAACCTCATGTGTTTGCACTAAAACATGGTTTGACTTAGTGTGACATGCAAACCAGACCAGAAACATCAGCAGTCTATATGAATTTACTTATTTTGAATATCAATAAATATATTTTCATGCACGCAACATAATGTACAATAAGCAATATTAAAAAATCAAACGTTGTCTAGAAAAATGCTAGCACAGCAAACTGACTAGTCTTTCCTCAACACCAAAGAATAGAAATTCAGGTTTAATTAAATGTTACTATTTTATTTGTGAAAAAACTACAAGCAGAATTCATAAATAGACATTTCTATTTAAAGCAGGAAAATGATAAAGTGGCTTCTAATAACAGTCGTGCACATGCCGGTAACAGGAATATATTAACATCTTTTATTTGCTAGACAAAGAGCAGTGTCCAATATAAATTTCCCGAAAACATTTAAGACCTGTGAATTTTTCTGACCAGTTCACAAAACCACCATTGACACTTTTAGCATGAAGATTAAACAAACTTAACAGGACTGTCAGCTCTAAAGACTTTACAGAGCAGAAAACTTCCAAAAGCGTTATACAAGCTGTCTTTCTGGGCAAATGAAAAATATAGCTCGTATAATACATTAACATAAAAATCCACAAGATAAAATTATGTCTTGACATACTTAAACAAGCATTCTCTATTTGTCTCCAAACAAACAAAGCTAAAGAATAATGTAACCATCTTTACACAGTAAATTAAGGTTACAAGTCATACACAAGAACAGAACTGCTTGCGCATTAAAAACTGTTCACCTCCATTGTCATATTCTAAATGTTGGCTCTTAAACCATTTTGTTTTCGGTTACATACAAGCAAAGGTTATTATAGTCAGCAAGTAATAAATTTTCAATAATTTACGTTTACAGTTGTTTAAAAAAAAGTAGCCTGAAAATGGTACTGATAAGGCAGATGGAAGTGTCTCAATGCGTATAGCTACTGCCCAATTTTAAAATCTAACTGATTTTTAACAAGCAAAATGCTTTCAATTAAAACTGCCCATCTATTCTCTTCTTTTTATTGTTCCCTTTGCATGACTATTTCAAACTGAGCAAGTCAAGCAAGCTGTTGTGTGTATGGTGTGCACGCACATGTGTGTGTATATATAAAGTGTAAAAATTGAAACTTGCAAATGTAACACTGTGCTTTTTCCTTACCTGCTTTCTGTGCCACTTGCTACCAAGCATTTCTGGCCCTTCTTCTACACTAGTATTTCAGAAACATGCTCTCCAACTACTGTATGGCTAACTGAAATGCAGAAAGTGAAGGGAATTCCATTTTTAAACATGCTTTTTTAAAAGGGGTGTGTGTGTTACCAGTTGCAGAGTTTACAATGCAACAGCTAAAAATGCGGCCCAAGAAAGTTTGAATGCTTAGCTGACAATTTCAGCCAAATGCAGTTTCAGTCACACCACTTGTGCCAAAGATAGATTTGCATACTTTATTCTAACAGGCTAATATGTCAGAGGCACACATTAAAAAAAAAGGAGAAAGGAAAAGAAAACCCAAAGAGGATTTCACTGAATTGGTAAGCCAATGAGCAGCTCATTACTGTTAAAGCTTTTGTTGCCTAACCTAAGGGGCATATTTCACAAGGCAGAACCCGCCAACCTCTGCTGCTGTGTGCACTCTTTAAATGGCAGCCCACAAAAAGCCATACTATAAAATGAGTGGAGCAGCAATGCTTGGTGGGTGGTGCTCACCATATTAAGTAATTTTCTCAACACGCACTGTTTTCCCCCACACCAAGGCCTTATTCTAGCAACCCACTGAAGGAAATACACCATTTGTATACACGGGTGCACTCCCAATACCCATGCCCATAGATCAGGTCTTTGCTGGGAAGGGGCCAAATGCATATAGGCCTAATTCATTCTGGTTTATTTGTTTAAAAAAAGCTGTGCAAATTACACACATCTGGGACTAAGTTCAAAACATCTCTTTAAAAATTATTTTTTCTCCAAAAATAAATTATGGCTGACCAATTTACCCTCCCTGAGATCCTTTAAAGGAATAGTAAGACTTGGAAAAGGAATGTCTTTACAATATCATACCAATGTTTGAAATGTGGATTGATGTGGACTATTAAAACTACACCTATTGTATTTCAGAGCTTATGAGAATCATCTGGTTTTCCTTTGGTTCTTGTTTCTTTTTCAATAAATACTTTAAGAATAAGACTTCAAAAAAGAATAATTAGATATACGAACAATTTAATGAGGAAATCACCATGTTCAGAATTGAACTGCAGCTGCAAAGGCACTGCTCTGCTACTCTAACTCTTTGAGCAGAGTTGCTTTATTCAGTTAAGCATAGGTTAAAATTTAAAATTGATATCAAAGGACATTGTGTTTGTTGCTACTTAAAACTAAACTGGTAAAATGCAACAATTTCATTGCCTCAATACAACAGAAATAATTTATATTTTTCGAGCAACAAATCTGTACAATAATTTTCTAGCACCAAGTTCTGCCAAGTGGCCCTTTGAGCATAAACACCCACACGGTATCCATTTTGATAATCAGAAAAGGGGCTACTGAAATTATAGCAAAGCACTCTGGGTCGCCTAAAAAAGCACATACAATGGATTTTTTAAAACAGTGTTCCATCACTTCATTCTAGTGTTTTAAGCAGGATAACACAAAAGTTAGGTAAAACTGCAACACAATTTGAAACTGGAAGGAAGCTTATAGTCAGGATAGCTTTCTAGAAAGAATAACGATTATTGGCCATTCTGTTCCTCGCTTGCCAGTATGAAAGTTCTTCACAACTGTAGCTCCCATAACAGACTATTTTAGCTCGACATGTCTAAATAAATCCATAGACGTTATCATTGGATGACAGGCTGTTTGAAAAAAAATACTCTCAGAATACAGAATAATTAAATTAAAAACAAGTCAGACACGTGAGATTTGCATTGAGAGCAAGCTATGTGACATCAGAGTACACAGTGGGCTGGTTATAATAGCAGGGGCGAGGGCAGCACCCTCAATGTTAGGCTGTCAGCTGCCTTGAGTCATAAATGCTGACAGATATTCCCCACCCCACAGATATTCAATGTTACTCCCATAACCAATATGGATCTGGACAATGGCTAGAGAAAAAGTGACACAGAGTAAAAGTGAGATTGATTATGCAAAACTAGGCAATGTTAATGTGCAGCCATCATGTACATTAATACTAGGCATTCTGAAACCAATATAGCTTGTAGTTTTTAAAATTTGTACACTATTGTAGGAAAAGGCTGGAAATTTATTGTTTTCAGATATTCTACTGGGAATGCAAGTGACCTGGAGCACCTTTGGGATAAAAAAAGGAACAGAAAATAAGAAAATAGACATTTATCTTTGTCCAGTACTCTTCAGGCAAAGCACACGAAGAAAGCCAGGTCCCATTTCCACTTGAACTTCCAGGAACACTCTGTTCATCTAAAAGCGGTTCCGGTTTTGTTTCAGCACTCACTGTCCCAGATCTTAAATTGTTTTGCTTCACAGTGTTTCAAGCACCAGCGTTTCCATGTATTGGTTTCAAATAACCCTATATATATATATTTTATATATATATATATATATATATATATATTTATATATTTATATATAATTTATATCAAAACTGATAGTACACAGTATAACTGGAAGTAGCGAGAACTGAACTCAAAAGAATATGCTGGGGTGGGGTGGGGTGGGGTGGGGGAGAATGAGAGGATGACGTTTGTGAATACAATAAATAAAAATCCTCCTATAGCCCTCCCCTCCCACCTGCATCATGTTGCCTCACCCCCCAAAAAACAAGGTTGTAATGTTCATGGAAAAAAACTGTGCACAGCAGTTTTATAAGAAAGAGTCAGAAGCACATCCAATTATAAATGATTGTTAAGAAAATCATATAAAACAATGGAATTAATAAGTGTCAAAAAGTAATTGTCAGGGTGCGAAATTCCTTGGTGACCAGATGCCCACAGCCTTCCCAAACAATCCTGGTGTCATCAGTTAAGGGACGATGTCCATAAAGTACGCTGAAGCATAGGAGGACGACGAGAAAAAGTGGCACTGGCAGCTTTTCCAGGACTACAGCCTAGTGGACAAATGGAATATTTGAATTTCATACCCTGATTTCATAGGTTTCCCACAATTCCATGTGCAATTATCAGAAAGATTCATCGTTGACTACGGACATGTCGCCCTTTGGCGTAGAGGATCGGGACGAGCCCTTGTCTGTGCTCTCTGAGCCTGAGCTGCTCTGATTCTGCTGTTCTGATCCTGCACTGGAGGTCACCGTAGATGAAGATGTGGAGGAAGAGCGAGTCTTTTCTTTAAAGTCTGTGATAATTACTGTGACATTTCCCACTGTGACTGCCAGCTGCTGGGCTGTACTTCTGTCCACATTTTTCAGTCTGGGCCTTAAATAATAATAAGACGACCAATTATAAACAACAGATCAGCCTTCTGTTAAGACATTTTTCTCAGCTAACTTACAAGGAACAGTTCCAAAGAGAGCAGAGGTGCCAGTCAACTGATGAATGGCTATGATTATAAACAAATCAACTGCTACCCCACCCTCCAACATCTGACCTTTTGCTCTCTCTGAATGAAAGGCTTCACCAGAGCATGTTCAATCCTCAATGAGCACCTATAGCTGGGGGAATCAATTTTTTGGAGCTCAGCCAGAAAGAATGGTAATATGAGAATAGCTATCTAGGCATTAAGAAAGCCTCAAAGTCCCTTCCAGAATACAAGGATTCTGTGCTTGGAATTCTTTATCTTGTCAAGTGCCCCAAAGCTGTGATTTTGTAACACAAAGCCACAAGAAAGCATCTGCAAGTGGTGCTGTCATTTGCAAAGGGGATCTCTGTTGGTGCAAACACCACAGGCACCAGTACAATGTGGCATTCCTTTCCACCAGCTGCGAAGTTATACAGAGAAGCAAACCAACTAACCCACGTAAAATAATTGCTCAATAGTTCCTTCTGAATATAGCTCGTGAAAGCAAGCTATGAAATATTCACAATTATTATTCAAATTGTTAGTTTTGTCCTATCTAAAAACAGACCAATAAAGAGAAAAGTAGCAATTTAGTCCAGAATCTTTCGTGATTTGTGCCACGTCATCACACAATCAATATGACCACTTATAAAGCACCAGTTTACATTTACACGTGACTGCATAGTGTTCATCTGCTAACACTAATACAATACAAGAAATTTCTTTCAAGATAGAACTGGGTCTGTGCTGTAAGTAAGATCTTAAGAAAACATTAATGGCTCCTTCTCAGCAGCTAAAAAAATCACCCTATGGGGAGATTCAGAAGTTGTACTTAAAGATCAAATTTAAATGAATAGTTGGCTCAAGGTAAGAACCAGTAGCACTTTTAAAAGAGGAGTTATTTTTATAGGAATGCCACATTTAGTTCAATGCAGACTCTTGCCCCACTTTGGTGTTTTTTGTAGCACCAGAATCCCAATTTAAATATATGTCCCTCTCAGCTAATGATGAGGTAGATCTGTCAATCATCTCCTGCTGGGAAGTATGGGTTGCGGACAATAACTCCTAATACCCCCGTGAACATAGGCACTGCCCAAAATTATTCTGTAGATATAGAGCCTGTAGGCCATTATCTAACACTGCCAGCCGTAAGAAAAAATTTGATCCTGCAGCTCCTTCTACCCCTTATCAATTCTTAGTATTCCCAGTTGGTATATGTATTGGATTTGAAATTGTTTTTTATTGTGAAATTACTTTGAGATGCTTCATAGGAAGTGGTTCATAAATAAATAAATAAATAATGGTAATACAAAAAAGCCACTGAGATGAAGGGGGAAATCAGACACCTTCCTGCAATTCTCAACTCTACAGGGTAGAAAATGAAAGCTTGTAAGTCCTCTCCCAGGCCCACAGTAACCTAAAAACAAAGCAGAAGCAGAGGGAAATAGTTCTGTCTTCTCTCCACTGGTCTCTTCCTCACCCTTCTTAAAACAGGAGTTCCCAGGTGTTTTACTGACTTCCACTCCAATTTTCAGATCTACTACTTTTATTTCACCTTGCATTACCAACACACCAAGCGTGCTCTGTATAGTTAAAGCAGGATCTACTCAGATGACATTGCATCTTTGTTTCCTCAATCATAACTCCATACAGCAGGGGTGGGAACTTTTCTGGCCCAGTGGGCCAGATATTTATCACTCACACCCCACCTCACAGGTCAACTTAAACAAGTGGGTGGGAGCACCCACGTTTCAATCATCTGATGTCATAATGATAGCAGGTGATTGACACCTGTCAAAGGTGGCCCACAAAGCCAGTGGGAGGGCTTGCTCAGCCTTGTGAGAAGCGCTTTCCAAGCACCTGACAATCAACTGGTTATTGGGCATTTGGAAAGTGCCAAGCAAAGCACTTTGCAATCTCTGTGCTCAGCACTTCCCAAGTGCCAAGCACAGCACTTGCAAAGCTCCTTGTCCAATGAAGCTCCCGACATTCAGTAATGTCTGCAAAGTCCCTTTTGACCAACCCCACCCTTGCCTGTCCCACACCTATGTCATATAAAACATCAGGTGCAAGGCAGGTGATTGCAGCTTCATGGCCTGGGAGGCCAAATGGGGATTTGGTGGGGCAAATCTGGCCTGTGGGGTGGAGGTTCCCCACTACTGCCATATAGTTCTAGCCAGATTGTGATGCTTCAAGTAAACCAGAGGGCCACATCTCATCTTTCCTGATGGAGCAGCACACTGAGGAACACCCTCCCATGTCCTGCTTTTACTATATGGGGGAGACAAAATTGCAAGCTGGGGTTTGAATAGCTCAAATGCAGGTTCTAACTTCTCTAGGTAATTTTGCTTGCCAGCTGCTTGCGTGTTGTACCTTAAGCACTTAGAATATTTAAGGAAGTCAAATTAAGAATTTGTCTTAAAATATAAGCTACAGCCCAAAACAAGAAAGGAAACAAAATCTTGTGAAAGAATGCAGAACCCAATTTCAAGTTGAATAGAGCTTGAAATACTTGATGGAATTACTCAGTTTTAAAAGGATTATAAACAGAAGGAACATCCAGTGCTGCATAGCACTAAAAATATTTTTATCCTATTACTCTACAATTGCCAGCACAGTAGTTTTCCATGAAAGGCAAGCTTAACGGTAGCTGCCCCTCCATCCAAAGAGCAAATTAGAGACAGGAATACTCAATTTACCAAGTGAAACAAAGCTTTAAATTGTTCAACTCCCATTGGCTAAGGTGCTACAATTCTGTCTGCATGTTTCATAACGAAAGAAACAGCATTTATTATTATATTAATGGCCATTTCACACGTTATCTCTTAACAAGAGCTTGTGAGTACTGCCATAAAAATAAGTTGCCACACAATCTGGTTTTACTTCCTTGTTCTCTCTCCCTGCTCTTTCCCCTCTCAGCTGCATGCAAGAACCAGTAATGAAAACCAGCTATTGTGGTAATTTTATCATTTTCTTTGGCAAAAAGCAGGATCTTATATTACAGTAGCAAATAAGAAAGCAGTGGATATTTTTGGTGTAAGGCAAGCCAAGGACTAGAAAAAGACTCTATAAAAGCAGACTCAAGCCCACATTTATTTTTAAAGAAGGAATGGGGTTAGGCACACATCTACACACTTTGTATTTAACACACGTGTGTTTTGTACTCTGGTATTCACACCCAAGTACAAAAAAATCCCACAGGAACTACCCTCTCTTTCCCATTTTGCTGTGAGGCCCAGTGATGGACAATGGCATACAGACCTCACAAAGGAGGCTGTAGCCTGTACAGTGGGGATGATGTTGAGCGACAAGTAGTGAAATCACCACCGTATAGACTGTAGCCTGTAGATCCTAGTGCACACAGATTATGGATTAGCCTAGCATTTGGTGTGCACAATCTAGCATATCCAAATTGGTGAGTTGAGATTATCTCCGATTATTATGCCAATGGTACCAGTAAATGACAGGCTGGGCATTCATTCATATTAATAATATTAATATTATTAGTATTAATAATGATGATAATAATAAACAACTATTATTATTATTCTGAGGTACAGCCTCCTGTTATACCCCATCATTGTCAATGACTCAAGTAAGTCAGCTAAGTCATGGGCTGCTGGGAAAAGTTTAAGCCCCATGTTCACTAGCCTGGAAAATAAATATATTTTCTAACTCCAAATAGAGAAGCTAATTTTAAAAGCCTATAATCAGGCAGTTCTTTATTTTAAAACAATTACCTTGAGGTGTGATTTGAATCACTTGTCTTTGTTGTCGTATTGCCAGACTGTATGCTATTTGCTTCACTTGGGGGATCTTTCACAATATCGGACTTTGGCCTGAAAGAGAGACCAGAAGGAAACTTAATGTTAAAGGGCTTTCTGTTTCAAGAATATCAATTATGAAACTTGGATCACTTGTACCCCAGAGTGTGTTCACACGCACAGCCACTATACAATGAATGTAGCTCTCCCACCAGTTAATAAAGCCACAGACAGAGGTTACGGAGGACATGAATATACCTTCCCCTCCTCCACCCACTCTGGAAAAGGACAAAACACATGTAATCAATAGATGGTAGTGGGATGGGGGAAGGGGAGAATGATTGGGGAATCACTGGAAATGTGTCTGGAAGTTTGAGGTATTCTGGGTGGGACTGGGTGGGACTGGGTGAGACTTCAAGGCTGAGAGCAGAAGCGTACATTTCTAGAGGTTAAGGATATGTATTAGATGAAATCATCTGCAGGAGGATACAGAGACAAAAAGGATGGGCCAAAAACATACTTAGTCTTCTTGCTGGTACTCTTCTTTATAACACTTTGACTAATTTCTTTTTCTTTGTCTGGTTTTTTCTCTTCCTGCTTTTCCACCTTCTCTTTCTTCTCCTTTTTAGGAGGTGGTGGCGTAGCATATTGCTGAGCAACTTGTTGTGCAACAAGCTGAGAATTTATCCTAGGCTTCCTATGAGTGAGAAGAAATAAAAAAATGTCAGTGTCTTTATTAAAACCCATGGGTGACTGTAGCTAAAGCATCAATAAAGCAAACATCAAAACAAGTAGTATTAACTAGGAAGAGTGTCATGTCCAAGGTTTTAAAGTGGTACATTCACACAAATTTTAAAGTTGTGGTTCAAGGTTCTTAACCACTTTCGGAATATTCTCTATATATGAAACTGGGGGTCTAGTCATCACTTATTTTAGTGAAAATTCCTCTCTTCAGAACTGAACTTCACAGAATATGATGAAAAGAAACATGTTCCGAAACATGGGGCCAAACAGACACAGCTCTGAAACATTAACCTAGCACACTGTATTACTTCTTTAGGAAATTTCTAGGCATCTAGTCTGCCTTTTTAAAAGATTGTATATGAAGATGTATCGCACAGATAACTGAAAGCCCAGAAACCACACTCACTCTGTCTATAATTTGAAGTGCTATGTCAACAGACAGCTTTCACACTGCTTGCATTGTTTCATTAAATGGACACTAGTAAATTTTTAAATACATAAAATAGAGTTAGTAATGTCTCATTCAACTGTAATTATTCACATTAAATCCTTCTTCCCTAAAGCTTCAAGCCTGACAATCACAACACAGTGATTGTCAATCAAAGCAAACCTTAAACAAATGATAAATTGAGTGACACATTAGCAGTCTTGTCTTTGCCAGTCTCCTAACTGGCACTGTATCTCAACACTATTTTCCTGCAAACTTCCACAATCATTACAACAACTGACACATAAGCCTGCATTGCCAATAAGAAAGTAGCAAATCTGAAAGGCATTTTTAACAAGTTCTGCAAATAAAAGATGTATTTAAGCAGAAAGGAGCCAGATGTTATACTGATTAATAAGTAGCTGCTACATAACAGCTAGTAATTTTTAATTTATGGATCCAACCTACTTTCACTTTCAAGCCCAAGTATTTGAAGGTGATGGTGTGGTTTCTGTTAACAACCACAGGCGTCAACAGACTCTGGCAGGTGATGAAACATGAGATATCATTGTGGCTATGTGTATTAAGAGAATGAACCTGATCTAGTGAGTGGCATAAAACTTTGCCTTCCAAAGAAAAATGGGTTAAAAACTACCTCAGGTACACTGTTGCAGGATTTAAACAGAAGTAGACCTACAACACAGTCCTTCTGATTTGTTGTCACCTACATGATAGTACACAACAACCCTAAGTTTCACTCATTTGACATTTACTGTTTTCTTTCTCATGACATTTATTGATATTTGCCATTGGGGTACTTTTCTGTCCCAGACACCCTTAACATAACTGGTAAAAAAAAATGTCCCATCTGGTTTCTCAACCAAAAACCAATCTAGAGAAGCAGATATGGGCACTTTTCCTAACACACCACACATGGATTCATTTTGGGACATTTTACTACCCCAAGACACATTTGAATTCTGCTTGGGGTAGAGAAATAGCCCCTAAAACTGATCCAGGGAAGCAGATTAAAGTACTCTTCTCCTCACACAACATACATAGCTTCGTTTGGCACATTTTACTACTCCAAGATACATTGGGGGGCAGCATGGGACAGAACACTACCTCATAAAACTGTCTATGTCAGTTCTGTAGTTTTCCTAGATAAAAACAAAGATAGCAAGACACGGTACATGTTCTCGAGAAGATTCCTCAGGTTTACCCATAATTTAATATTTAAATAAGTGATAAGAGGTATCAAAAACCCAAAATTATATGGTTGCTGTCAGCCCTTTCTAAGATGTCAAGAAGTTAATGTGATTATTAATGTTCTTTATCCTTTTAACACCAAGGAATTGGGGGAAATATAGTTTTTATATGAAAATTGTTTCCCCTGGCAATATATCCTCAATAGATGTTAACTTGTTCACTGCACTCAAATATCTCCATCATCATTCTTTCATATAAACCCACCTTCTCTTTCTGTGTCCCCCAAAATCTATCAGATGCAAACTACTATTGTCTTTCTTAATCCTCAATTAAGGTTGCAGCATTTGGGACTTTTTAGTTTAGAGAAAAGGCGAGTAAGAGGCAACATGATGGAGGTGTATAAAATTATGCATGGCATGGAGAAAGTGGATAGAGAAAGGTTTTTCTCCTCTGATAACACTAGAACTTGTGTACACTCAATGAAGCTGAATGTTGGAAGATTCAGAACAGACAAAAGAAAGTACTTCACACAGCACATAGTTAAAACTATGGAATTCGTTCCCACAAGAGACAGTTATGGCCAC
Organism: Rhineura floridana; assembly: GCF_030035675.1. NCBI lineage: Eukaryota > Metazoa > Chordata > Lepidosauria > Squamata > Rhineuridae > Rhineura > Rhineura floridana. Next base: position 172,842,319 of record NC_084482.1, on the reverse strand, counting down.
CAACGTGGATGGCTTTAATAGAGGACTAAACAAGTTCATGGTGGATAAGGCTATCAATGGTACCAGCCATGATGGCCGTGCTCTGTTACCATAGTCAGAGACAGCATGCTTAACATGCACAGTTAACCATCCACCAAGAATCCAGAACAAGGATATCCTCAGCAAGCTTAGCAAACTGCTCAACCCAACTGCAAATTTATGAACAAATGTAAAAACACAGGCCCCAATACTTATCCCTGGGAGACTCCACTTTCTACATCCCTCCATTAGGAGAATTGCCCATGTATTCCTACTCTCACTTTCCTGGTTCTTAACCTGTCCTCTTATCCCATGACTGCTAAGCTTACTCAGGAGTTTTTTGAAGGTTACTTTGTCAAAAGCTTTTTGAAAGTCTAGATTGGGTGGGGAGCCTTTGGATCATCTCTATCCACATGCCTGTTGACATGCTCATAGAACTCTAATAGATTAATGAAACAGGACTGACCTGTCCAGAAAGCATGCCAGTTCTGCTTCAGCAAGACCTGTTCTTCTATATGCTTGCTAATTCTATCTTTAACAATGCTTTCCACCAGTTTTCCTGGAACAGACATTAAGCAAAAAAGGCTGAAATTTCCAGGACCTTGCTGAATCGCTTTTTAAAAAAGGGATATTACACTGGCCACTTTCCAGTCTTCAGGTACAGAGGCTGATCTGGGGGAACAAGTTACATATTTTTGTTAGAAGGTTAGTAATTCCATATTTGAGTTCATTAGGAACTCTGATGGATTTGTCAGCTTTTAGTCTATCAATAAGGTCTAGAACTACATCTGTCACCGCTATTTGCCTCAGATCCTCAAACTCCCTTCCTGCAAAAGTAACTCATCTTTATTGTTTGCAGTCATTGACCCAGCCATACAAGTACAAGTATTTAAACACAGAAAGGCAAAAGAGTTACTTATAAACAGGTTAAATTATATGACTTATATACAAACAAACTTTTAAAAAATCTGATATACTAGTTACGATGTATTAACCATCTGTTTCCTTATAGCGTGTGCTAAAGCCCAAAATTTTGCAACTTTAAAGGTATTTCATTTCTCAAATCTGAGAGAAGGAAGGAGGTATAGAATGTGTCAGATCTACCTGGTAAGTTTTTTAGAATTGATTATGAACGGAATGAATGTCCTTATAATATGACCAGTATAACACAACATGGGTGATTGATTCAATCTCGCCCAATTGACATGGGCAGATACGTTGGGAATAAGGAATGTGCAAATTATCTCCCCTCCAACAAGGCTGATGGTAAAGAGTTAAAACAAGCCAGTGTAAAGGCTCTACAATACTTAGGGATCTCCAGAGCATAAAGATACAGTTAAGGGGCAAAATTCTTATTGTAATTCACCAGAAACAAGTAATGTGAGGCCTGAGCTCTGTCTTCTTGTAAGGCAACATCCCTAATCCGGTTCTTAATCATTTCTTTGGCCTTTATAGGTCCTAGTTGAACTAGAGCTGAGGGAGAAAACCCATAAAGGTGTAATTTTTCCTCAACAATACTTGCCCAACCAGAGGTCAGGTTGTCTATTAAAATCAAAGGGGCTAATCCTTGAGGTCTGAAATTTAGCTTGAGCCAGAAACTTAATGTATTTTAGCCATGCTCATGCTTCAAGGAAAACCAGCCCAGATTCCAATCTGAGTAGGGCATTAGGAATGCCATGTATGGCTCCAAAAATAGAATGCAGAAATTTGGACTGTACTGCCTCCAGGGAGCGAAAATCTTTACAGATGCGTATCTGAGAGCCATAGAGTGTTGGGTCAACACCTTGCCGTAGAAAACTTTGATGACAGGGAGAATATGGGAACCCCCCTTCCAAAAAGAATAATCTAAAATCTAGTGGAGATAGTTCTTTGGTCATTCTCAGAAAGCAATTTGGGCTCTCCACAGACCAGCTGTTTTAAAAACTACACCCAAGTATTTATATACCTTGACCTGTTTGGTATTGTGCCCATTGACCCTCCATCTGTGCTTAGTATATCTTTTGGAAAAGACCAACATTTTGGTCTTTTGGTAGTTTATTGTAAGCTCATTCTCTGTACAGTATGCAGTAAAGGCACAAAGAGCTCTCCTGAGTCCTACTTCTGAGTAAGATAATATAACAGTGTCATCCACATACAATAAGGCAGGAATGGGTCGGTTTGCTAATTTGGGCGGGTGAAAGTCTGGGTTTGTTAAAGTTGGGACTAGAGAGTTAATGTAAAAATTGAGTAATGGGGGGCAGAATAAAACCCTGTCTCACTCCTCTGTTTAGTGGGACCGAGAGAACAGATGTTCTTGCGGGTTGCACCTTACTCTAAGAGAATTATTTTCATGCAAGGTGAGAATTAATATTAATAGTTGGTGGTCAAGAGAGGAGGACTCCAATTTTGCTCACAGCCTGTTCCTGGAGATCGTGTCAAATGCAGATTTAGTCGACGAAAGCTGAAAAAAGGGCTCCATTGGGCCTACAGCTATATTTCCTAATCAGATTATGTAAGATCAGGCATTGATCAGTGGTGGAGCGACTGGACCTAAAGCCAGCTTGCTCCTCAACTACTATGTTCGCCTGATCAAGCCAGTCCCAAAGTTTCCACAACAAATGCCTGGCACAGAGCTTGCTTACTGTACTAAGCAGACTACTTGGACAGTAATTGGAAGGGTCATCCTTTTGTCCCTTTTTATATATTGGGATGATAATGGTCAGGCCCCAGTCTGTCGGTATTTGTGCTGACTGATCTATGAATGTAAGAAGTGAGGCCAGGACTATGTCTATGTTGTTTTTTATTAGCTCTGATGGAATACAATCAATCCCAGGAGCCTTCCCCGGTTTGTGTAGAATGACTAATTTTTTTTATTTCTAATATAGAGACTAGCTGTCATGAAGGAGTATCTGCCAAATTGATAATTGAGGTTACTGTAGAGTCTAGCCCTGCTGAATAGAGTGCACTAAAATGGGTTTCCCATGTCTTGGCAGACACCAGACAGGTCATCCTAGGGGGTTCTAATGGAAGCCTACTCCCTACAATATGCCAAAAGAGAGGAATCATTGCTTTTAGCTGCCTGGATCAACTGGGCCCAGGCTTTGCTTAATGCCTCCCTCTTTTTCTTTTTGATTAGCACATTGTACTACTTTTTTTTTGAAGATGTAATGCTGGGGGCATTGAGGTAGCTTTACTTAGTCTGTAGTGTTGATAATGAACTACCAGCTGTTTCTTTGTTGTCACACACTTTGAGTCAAACCAGGGCTTCAAATTGTGTTTTATAAAGGTGGGAACTAACAGGTTAAGAGTTTTTTTTGTTAGGACCTGTTGCAGCTCAAGGGCTAAATTTTGACACGCGCAAATAGCTATTTCAGGTGAGTTTGTTATAATAATCTCATAGCAGAATCCGAAGGCCCTATCAGGTCTAAGAATTTTAGTACTTATCACATCCAGGTTGTTAGACCATCTGACTCTTTTATGGACATTAGCAGCAGGGCCGGCCCCAGGCATGCCGGGGCCCATAGGCACCAGCCTGCTCCGGGCCCCGGCACTCCCCTTTTGTGGTTCGCGGCAGGATGGGTACCACGGATCACAGGGTGGGAGATCCCAAGTCGCCCACCATTCCCCCATTCTACTTACCTTTCTCTGTGCTGTTTTTTCGCAGCGCGCACTGCACATGCAGGTTTGCCATCAATCAAGATGGCAGCTGAGGTTTCACTAAGGGGCTGAAGCCTCTGCCGCCATCTTGGTTGATGGCACGCATGCATGCTACACACACGCACTGCTGCCATCAACCAAGATGGCGGCAGAGGCTTCAGCCTCCTAGGGAAACCTCGGCCGCCATCTTGATTGATGGCAAACCTGTGCGCACAGCACGTGCAGTCGCCAAAACAGCACAGAGAAAGGTAGGTGAAGCGGGGGCATGGTGGGCGGCTCTGAAGCTCCTGCCCTGCTATCCGCGGCAGGATTGCTGCCACGGATTGCAGAAGGGGAGTGCAGGGCCCCACCTGGCCACGCTTTAGAACCGGCCCTGATTAGCAAACATAAAATTTATGTCAAACTTATCAATTAGATGAGTAGCCATGATTCCAATTTTAAATTTCAGAAAGATAGGTAAATGATCACTATCCTGATGTGGCTCAACTTTAAGAAAAATCAAGTTGTCCAGCAAATTATGTGATGTCAGAACATAATCAATAATAATAGAATTCAAACTGCAATACAATAAAATACAGTATAACAAATAAAAGCAATACAATTCAATTAAAATCAGTATGAATATTTAATATGGTCATGATGTGGACTACCTGAATAAAGCTTGAGGACCACTGGTGGTCTACAGACCACAGTTTGGGAACCCCTGCTCTAGATCAATTCACTGTGCATTCTACAGCTCTAGTCCAATTCTAGACTAACTTATCCATTCTGTTCACCTCATTTTGGGACACAGAACTTTGCTTAGCCTAGAGATTGGGCCATACATACATCAGACCAAATTTAGAATATCCATGATGAATATAGTGATACCATCAATTCTAAGGAAACATATACATTTCCATAGCACTCCTTTGACAGTTGCTCATAACTCTAATACAAACATTTTATGATGAGAACAAAAGTAATAGAACCTGAGATTTCATGGAGTTAAAAGCCTTAAGGAGGGAAGATATGGATAATTTCAGTGTTCTCATTTTTTGTATTAATTGCAAGGTCTGATTGGTCTGATCACTTCTGTGAATAAGGATGGGTGTATTACTAAATGTGCTCTTTTTTTAATAGCACTGAAGTATTTGACTATGTGCCCAGCTGGGATAGGCAAGAACAAAGAAACCAAAATGACTCATATTTCATCTATCTAAACAAAAATCAGTGCATACTGTACTGCAAAACTGCACCTGATTACACAGAGTAATCATTGCTTTTGGTAATCACTGCATTGTTTTCAAGGTGCTTACAGACAGATCACTTCATAATCTGCTCCAGAATTTTAACTGAAGTATAGTTTCCAAATTGCATGAAGCACTAGTCCTGTACTCGACACTGGTTAGGCCTCATCTGTAGTACTGCATCCAGTTCTTGACACCGCACTTTAAGAAGGATGCAGATAAACTGGAACAGGTTCAGAGGAGGGCAACAAGGATGATGAGGGGACTGGAAACAAAGCACTATAAGGAGAGACTGAAAGAAATGGGCATGTTTAGCCTTGAGAAGAGAAGACTGAAGGGAGGTATGATCGCACTCTTCAAGTACAGTAGGGTCCCAGTCATACGGCAGGTTAGGTTCCAGACCCCCGCTGAAAAGCAAATCAGCTCTGGCGCGGGGATCTGGAACCTAACCCGCTGATCGCACCAGAGGAGGAGAAGATCAGATCTTCCCTTCCTTGGGCACCATCACCTCGAGCGGGAGTCTGATTGCACCAAAAGAGGAGAAGATCAGCTGTAGCACACTACAGCTGATCTTCCTCTCCTCCGGCATAATCAGCTGGAGTGCAGGAAGCTCCAGCCCCCCCCCCAGCTGATCACCCTGCTGGTGCCGTATTAGCGGAACACCAAGAAGCACGGCCCTACTGTACTTGAAAGGTTGTCACACAAAGGACCATGATCTCTTCTCAATCATCCCAGAGTGCAGGACACGGAATAATGGGCTCAAGTTGCAGGAAGCCAGATTTCAACTGAACATCAGGAAAAACTTCCTAACTGTTTGAGCGGCACGACAATGCGACCAATAACCTAGGGAGGTGGTGGGCTTTCCAACACTGGAGGCATTCAAAAGGCAGCGGGACAGCCACCTGTCAGGTATGCTTTAATTTGGATTCCTGAAATGAGCAGGGGGTTGGATTCGATGGCCTTATAGGTCACTTCCAACTCTATGATTCTATGAATACAGCCTAAAATAGCATTCACCTTTTTTCCAGCCATATCGCACTGTTGGCTCATATTCAGTTTGTGATCAACAACAATCCCAAGATCCTTCTTGCATGCAGTAATGCTGAGCCAAGTATCCCCCATCTTATAACTGCTCATTTGGTTTCTTTTTCTGAGGTGTAGAACTTTGCACTTATCTCTGTTAAATTTCATTGTTTTTTTCAGCCCCATGCTCCAGCCTTTCAAGATCCCTTTGAATTTTGCTTCTGTCTTCCAAGGTATTAATTATCCCTCCCAATTTTGTGTCATCTGCAAATCTGATAAGCATTCCCTGCACCTCCCTCAACCAAGTCATCAATAAATATGAAGAGCACTGGGCCCACGACCGAGCACTGTGGTACTCCGCTCATTACCTCCCTTCAGTCTGAGAAGAAACTACTGATAAGCACTCTTTATGATTCTGTAGCCAACTATGGAAAATTTTGAGGTTTCCAGGATACATATTGGTATTATCCATGCATAATCTTAAAACCACCAGGCCTCCATGGCCATTTCTACCAAATCACATCCACCTACTCAGCTGTAGGGCAGGGAAAGACGCACTGTGTCAAAAAGGGGGGATGAAGACACCACTGATCAGATAAGCCTGCAAAGTTCTCTAAAAAGTGATGTACATCTGACAATACTGTGCACTGGGCTTTGCAAGCCATTGGCTGATTAACTACAGTTCTGGCTTTGCAAGCTCCAACAATCAGCGGATTGTCAGCGCTTGGGGAGTGCTTCATGAGACCCTCCTCAGGTCATGTGAAGCCCAGGGCTTCACAAAACCTGACAATAAGCCGATTGTTGGTAGTCTGCATGGCTGGATTTCAAACCACGCCACCAAAAACAGTTCACCTGATGTCACTGTGACATCAAGTGGATGGTCTTACTCACCTGTCAAACCTGGCGGAAGATAACAATCATGCCAACTGGTCTGATCTAGTTCCTCGCCTTTGTGTTAAAACTATAGTCAACTTTCCCCCAAAGAAACCACAATCAATATCATGATTATTATTAGACAGGAAATAGGTGAGACTTGCCCTAGAGCTCAGTTCCGACACAACTAATAGAAGGAATTTATACTATTTTGTGTGTATAGACATGTAGGTAAAGAAAAATGGGAAATGGTGCTTGTGGAAATCATCAAGCAATCCTTCACTTGCTACTCTAAATTTCCCACTCCCAAAGTGGGTTTGCTTTTCTCTTTCTTTTCTTTTTTCTTTTTTTAAAAAGTTGCTGGGAGTATTGCTTAGTGGGTAATCAGGCCCCCTAAGCTGTGTGACCTTTTCTTCCAGGTTCGTTCTCCACATACCCATCCTTCCATACTGCTTTCTCTGCATTCTGTATTGCCTTTGCACTCTGTCCCTTAGATTTCATGAAACCCAATCATCTCTTCCCAGTCCTCACCCTGTGTTTTAATTCAACAAGGTTCCCTTCTTTCACAGAAGTTGTACTGTTTAATTCCCTGATCAAATGAACATTTCATGCCATTACACCAGCCCAGCCAACCTGTCAGACTTCACTGCTACAAATACAGATGTGTTCAATAGCACTTCACATTTATGCTATCAGCTAAGAATTAGTGAAAAGGAAGCGATTCTATCTGTATCCAAATTCTTCTAGCTCTGCAACTATAGCTCCCATACAGAATGAAAGCTACAAGTACTGCCAATTCAAATAAGGAATGCGTAGATGCCATTGGTTCAATCAATGAAGAAACTGGGTCTATTACCATAATATCTGACTGCTCATTTTCAAGCTCTGAATTTTCAAAAGAAAAAGAAATAGTTATCAGAGCTGCTGCGTATTTATCTGATGAGCAGTCATCTTCTGGAGGTTTGTCACAAGCATTCCAGCCATTTCTATAAGAAAAACAAGTCCATTTTATTAACTGGAATACCTTGCCTTAGGTTCCTTCAACCTTCTGATGGAATGGATCAAGTGCTCCTAAGGGGTTTCAAGGAACTCAGAGTGATCAGGAAAGAGAAGCATAATAACAAGAGGGAGAAGTTACAGGGAGTAGCATGTTGCGTTATTTATCCCCTCTGTAAATGGGCTCCCACAACTGAGGGTTAAGTGGTGAATGGCTGTTTCCAAGCTCTCTGGCTTCTCTCCATGAATTCACAGCTGCTCCAATATAGGCGGCTGCTGGAGAATTTCACATGTATGCCACAGGCTCTGAAAGCAGCCTGCCAAGCTTCTCTTCTCTTCTCCCACAGCATTCATCACAGTCATTACAGCACATACAACCTTGCCCAAACTGCCACCAACAAACACTGCCAGTTCTCCACAACTGAGCTGTAAGAGGCTGTCTATGTCTAACTACTAGTGGAAGCAGGTGTGAGATGAGGAGAGAAAAGAGCAAACATAGTTAATGACAACTAAAGCAGGACATGACAAGATGGAACCTTGAGAAGAATGTGCTTTATCCCATACCTTGCCCTCTCGTTCCTCTGCTTTTGGGGAATTGTCCTTTCTTTCAAATCACTGTGGGAAAATATTTTCATTACCAAGAAGATTAAGAGCATAAGAAGAGCCAACTGGATCAGGCCAAAGGCCAATCTAGACCAGTATCCTGTTCTCTCAGTCACCAACCACATGCCCATGGAAAATCCACAAGCACAACCTGTGCACAACAGCACTCTCCCTTCGTACGGTTTCCAGCAACTGGTACTCAGAAGTACACTGCTTCCAACAGTGCAGGTAGAACGTAGCTACTGATAGCTTATCCAGTATGAATTTGTCTAACCCTTTGTTAAAGCTATCCAAGTTGGTGGCCATCACTACCTCTTGTGTGAGCTAATTCCATAGTTTAACCATGTACTAGATAAAGTGGTACTTTCACCTGGATCTTCCAACATTCAGCTTCGTTCAGTATTTCAACCTGATTGTATTTCTATGCCACTTTCTATTCAAGTGAATCCCAAAGAGGCTTACAAACAACGTCAAAACAACAGATCATAATAATTACAGGTTATATAATACACCTCAAGGTTATATAATACCTCAAAGACCACCTCTCCCTATATATACCAACCCGGACCCTGTGCTCGGCATCAGAGGCCTTTCTTTGTGTGCCCCCTCCAAAGGAGGTGTGGAGAGTGGCAATACAAGAACAGGCCTTCTTGGTAGCTGTCCCCTGTGTGTGGAACGCTCTCCCCAGGGAGGCATGCCTGGTGCCATCATTCTCTATCTTTAGGCACCTGGCAAAAACATTTGTCTTCTCCCAGGCACTTGGGAAGGCTTCTGGAGAGCTTCTGTTGTATAGCCTTCCTAAGAAGGGTTGCTCCTCCACCTTATATACTTTTAAAATATACATACACAGTGCCTTGCAAAAGTATTCAGACCCCTGACCGCAGGTGGAGGCCAATTGTAAAGTAATAGTGTCCTCAATAGGGCAATTTCTTTCATCTGTGTAAACTGGGCGCTTCCACAGCACGTGTGTGTGTGTGTGTCACAAGCTGGAATATTTATGCAAGCAACATGTTTCACTTTTTTATGTTTCTTACAAACATTTCCCAACATAAAACCAATGTCACTTTACTTAATTTACCTTAACTGATTCTGACTTTCAGTGTTTCAAAATAAAGTGTCATACAGAACAAAATTACAATGTACCATTAGTAATTCCGTAATATGAGAGCATCGGTCAGGGGTCCAATTATTTTTGCAAGGCACTGTAGCACTAGAACTCTACTCATTAACTTGTTTTCCTGAAGGGCCACTTTTAGAAGAGAATGAGGGTTGGTAAGCCAGCTTGCCAGCCTATATCTCCTAAAGTGATCTGCCAGCAATGTTCTGTTTCATCACAAGGCCTCAGAGGCCAGATTTAGTCCAGAGGCTCCAGTTACTGCATGATTTTAATGAGCAACAAAATTATGCCAAGGCAAAGTGGTATATGAATCTCTTCACGTTGTCCTGCAGGGAGGGAGGGTTACGCTGTGCACCTGGCTTCCTGCCAGGGGATTCGATGCCACTTACCGGGCAGGAGTGGGGAGGCAGCAGGAAGGACTCGCTGCCTCATCCCTCCCAGAACACATAGCAACTTCACTGGTAAGAGACCACATGTGCGGCAACATGCCTCAGTAGCGTGATCCTTAAATATAAAAACAAAGCTTCAAAAATCTCCCAATAAAAAAGTATAAAGGCAGGTCTCATATCCACAGAGCATAAGTGTAACTTTTTTATTTCTTCTGCATTGTTTGAATCTTACATTTTCAATAGTAGAGGTTTTTTTTAAAAAAAGAATTATTTAATTTATATAACGCTTCTTAACAAGATTGTCAAAGCAGTTTTGTGAATGTGCATATAAATATCAACAACCTATCAACCACACCCCAGATGGACTGTTTGACTGGGGTGCAGGGGGCAGGGAACTTGGGAGCAGGCCTCAGGATCAGGTTGAAAATGAACGGAAGGAAAATATAGTCCTAGTCCAGGGATGTGGCGGGGGTGGGAAATCAGGGAGATAATATTCAAACAGCCTCAAATACACAACACAAAATACAGAGCACATGCAAAGACAAGATAACTGAATAGAAAGTTACAACATATTTTCAAAATATACATATCTGGAAGACTGCCGACTCAAAAAATTTGCAGATTTAACCTTGCATTTCCTGAACACAACAGTAACATCTTCATCTCACTATAATTATACGGCCATGGTCATGGCTCTATGTTAAGGGGGAGTCAGTTGGATCAGTTCTGCCATTATTATGAGACACTGGGGAGGAGTAGGTACCACAGTTTACAGTTAGAATCAATTACCTAGAGAAGTAGTGGGCTCTCCAACACTGGAGGCATTCAAGAAGCAGCTGGACAGCCATCCATTGGGAATGCTTTGATTTGGATTCCTGCATTGAGCAGGGGGTTGGACTTGATGGCCTTATAGGCCCCTTCCAACTCTACTATGATTCTATGATTATATCCATATTGTCTAAATAACATCTGTAAGGGTGAGGTACTTAATAGCTGCAATTTCCTGGCATTTCAGAGCTTGATTAAAAATGGAAAGCTCTTAACTTATGAAACCAAAAAGGGTTTTGTTGTTGTTAATTTAATATATCATCTGGAACATCTCCCTTTCCCTTTCTGTCCTCTAATTTCAAAGCTACAATAAAGCTTTACCACATTTACACATAGATGCTCTATTTTTTTTATTCTTCCAAGTACAAATACCTAGAAAATCAGGGCAAACTAGAAAAACTCTTCAGTTCTAACAATATGAGTTGGGGAGTTCTTGCTAAGTACTCACAGTTCTGCTGTGAAGCTTTGCCAACTGTAAATCATGCCAACCATCCTGGCACCATCAGTTACAGTCATTTTCCATTTAAGGAATCTCACATCAATGCCAGTGTAGCCTTTCATTATCCAACCCACTTAATACCCACAATCTCTCTGCAGCTCACTTGTTCTGTGTCTCCACTGACCAAGGAGCACAGCACAGACTGATGTGTGGATTATTTGGATTCCTAATATTTTTTTCTCCTGCTGGATAGCTGCAAAGCACTTGGAAATGTGCCTGACCCACAACACGTGTGGAATTGTCAGCCTAATACAGTATGTCATTTGAAGAGTCTTGGAGCAAAGCATACCTAAAGCTGCCTTCTAAGCAACAGCTCCAGGCTTACAAAACTTTCAGCTTTTATAAGATTCATTAAAATTAGTTTTTTAAAAATGTGAGTTAACATGAATTTTCTCTTCTGTGTTATGAAAGAGATGAGTAAGTCAGTAAGAAGAGTGTGACTTTTTGGTACTGTTTACAAAAAGCAGGTGGTACAAGCAGTTATCATTAGACAAGACTTTTTTGGGGGGGAATGAAAAGAGATCAAAAGAACTGCTTTTGAATCAAGTCCTGCTATATGCCATCTGCCTATTGACTGTATAGTCAGATTCTTATTTACTGGGGTTCTTTTTAGGTTTTTATTTATATGCAAAGAATGAAAAAGGCATTTAATTAGAGAATACAGAAATGATAAAAAAAAGAACAAATTATCAATGGTTACTTTAATAGACCTTTTTCCTACAGGAAAGTTACAAATTATTATGAGGTGAGCACAGCTGTCTACTCTGACTAGCAGTGGCTCTCCAGAATACAAATAACAGGTCTTTCCTTTCAATGGCTACCTGATTGTTTCAACTGGGATCTTCTGCATGCAAAGCATGTGCTCTAACCCTGATCAACACCACCTCCTCTAATTTACAGCCAAAGTAGCCATGCTGCACTTTGACAAACCAGGAGGAACAATGTTTTCCCTAGCAGTTAAGAGGAAACAGCTGTCTGTACCACCACGTGAGGCGTAAAACAATCTATAAATGCCTTTCCAACTTCAGCATAGGTCTACAAGAGGGCCAAGTGTACACCATAAGAAAGGGCAAGACCTCAGGAAGCAAATTTGGGGTTCTCTGATAACGTAACTAACAATGTAGAACATTATTCATCCATATGAGCATGCTCTTGTAGGGTATCCAGGAATACTGCATGGAATTTTTTGCATGTCTCTATTGACCAACAGTTCTATGGAACATATACATACAGAGAGGGAGACACAGACACAGAAAGACATATTTTTAAACCGTAAGTAAAATGTACCAGCTACATAAAGTAATTATGTACCTTGAAAAAGTACCATGAAAATCCTATGGACAGAGTATTCAAAATGCCACACAAGACACTGCTGGAAGATGAGACCCCCAGGTTACATGGCACTCAACAAGCTACTGGGGAAGAACAATGAGCAAGTACAAGTAGTGCTGTCACTTAAGATGCCACTGGGTCAAATGGAAGCCCAGAGGCTGATGCAAACAGAGAGTCTGGAGTTGTACGACATATACAACAGGAACATTGAATGTGAGAAGCATGAAACAGAGAAAGTTAGAAATTGTCAAGAAAGAAATGGAATGCATCAACATTACAATACTTGGTGTGAGTGAATTAAAATGGACGGGAATGGGACACTTTCAATTAGGCAAATACAAAATATTTTATGCAGGAAATGAGAAATTAAGAACAAACAGGTTTGCTTTGTTAGTGAAAACGGATGAACCAAAAGCAAATAGAGGCTACAACACAAAATCTAAGTGAGTATCAATGAGATTTAATGGAAAACCTATTAACATAAACATTATCCAAGTCTATGCTCCAACGGCAAACACAGAAGAGGAGGAATTGGAGAGATTTTACACAGAAGTACAGGAAGTAATTGATCACACACCAAAACAAGATGTGCTGGTAAGATAATCATGGGGGACTGGAATGCAAAAGTAGAGAACAAAGAAGAACTAGAAATTGTGGGAAAATGGGACTTAGGAGATAGAAATGAAGCAGGAGACTTACTGATACTGTGAAGTCAATAATTTGTTTCTTGCAAACACATTTTTTGAGCAACCAAAAAGATGACTGTACAGGTGGACATCACCAGATTGGTCAATATAGGAACCAAATTGATTATATAATTAGTAGCAGAAGATGGAGAAGTTCCATACTTTCTTCAAAAACAAGACCAGGAGCAGACTGCGGTACAGATCATGAACTGGTCATACTGAAAATCAAAGTAAAGCTAAAGAACAACAAAGCAATCATAATGCCAAAATACAATTTAAATAACATTCCAGAAGAATATAAAGATCAAATAAGGAACAGATTTGAAGCTTTAAACTTAGTTAACAGAGAACCAGAAGAACTATGCATTGAAGTCAGAGACATAATCAGGGAAGAATGCAAAAAGACAATACCTCTAGTTAAAAAGGGATAAAGACCTCAATGGATGACTGAAGAAACTCTTAAAATGGTCAAAGAGAGAAGGAAAGCAAAGGCAAACGGCAACAGAAACACAGTCAGAACCCTAAATGCAATAATACAGCAACTAGTACACAGGGACAAAGAGAACTATCACAACAGTTATTGTGCATAAATAAGACAACAAAAAGGGTAGAACAAGAGCCCTATTCCAAAAGGTTAGAGAAATGAAAGGGAATTTAAACCAAGAATACGGTTGCTGAACAATCAACAGGGGAACACACTGACTGACCGAGATGAAATAAAAGGAAGATGGAAGCAATACACTGAAGAACTCTATAAAAGAGATGCCAGGATGACAGATGCATTCACGGAGGAACCGTGTGATGACGAACCAGAAATTATAGAATGCAAGGTGAAAGCTGCTCTTAAAATACTTGGAAGAAACAAACCACCAGGAACAGATGGCATACCAACAGAGTTGCTACGGAGACTGAATCTGTCCAAATTTTGACAAAAAATTGTCAACGAATACAGAAAACAAAATAATGGCCCACAGACTGGAAGCGTTCAATATATATCCCAATTTGAAAGAAAGGGGATCCCAGCTAATGCAGTAATTATCAAACCATCGACTTAATATCTCATGCAAGTAAAGTAATGCTCAAGATTCAACAGCAAAGGCCCTTACCATATATGGAATGAAAAATACCAGACGTCCCAGCTGGATTTAAAAAGGGAAGAGGTACAAGAGATCATATCGCAAACACATGCTGGATAATGGAACAGAGCAAGGAATTTCAGAAGAAAATCGCCCTGTTGTTTATAGGTTACAGCAAAGCCTTTGTTTGTGTAGATCATGAAAAACTATGGAATGCTTTAAAAGAAATGGGGGTGCCACAGCACCTGTTGTCCTGGTGCACAACCTATACTCTGCACAAGAGACTACTGTAAGGACAGAATATGGAGAAACCGACCGGTTCCCCATTGGAAAGGGTGTGAGACAGGGGTGTATTTTATCACCCTATTTGTTTAATCTATATGCAGAACATACCATACGGAAAGTGGGATAGGACCAAGATGAAGGAGGTGTGAAAACTGGAGGAAGAAATATCAATAATTTAAGATATGCAGATGATACCATTCTACTAGCAGAAACCAGTAATGATTTGAAACAAATGCTGATGAAAGTGAAAGAGGAAAGCACAAAAGCAGGACTACAGCTGAACATGAAGAAGACTAAAGTAATGACAACAGAAGATTTATGTAACTTTAAAGTTGACAATGAGGACATTGAACTTGACAAGGATTATCAATACCTTGGTACAGTCATTAAGCAAAACGGAGACAATATTCAAGAAATCAGAAGAAGGCTAGTACTGGGGAGGGCAGCTGTGAGAGAACTAGAAAAGGTCCTCAAATACAAAGATGTATCACTGAACACTAAAGTCAACACTATCATTCAGACCATGGTATTCCCCATCTCTACGTATGGATGTGAAAGTTGGATGGTAAAAAAAAGTGGATAAGAGAAAAATCAACTCATTTGAAATGTGGTGTTAGAGGAGAGCTTTGCGCATACCATGGACTGCAAAAAGACAAATGATTGGGTGTTAGAACAAACTAAACCACAACTATCACTAGAAGCTAAAATGATGAAACTGAGATTAACATAGTTTGGACACATAATGAGAAGACAGGATTCATTAGAAAAGACAATGCTGGGAAAAACAGAAGGGAGTAGAAAAAGAGGAAGGCCAAACAAGAGATGGATTGATTCTATAAAGGAAGCCAAGACCTGAACTTACAAGATCTGAACAGGGTGGTTCACGACAGATGCTATCGGAGGTCGCTTATTCACAGGGTCACCATAAGTCGTGATCGACTTGAAGGCACATAACATAAGGTAATAAACATTTAAACAGAATCTGTCATTTCTCCCGACTCCCCGCCAGTTGGAAGTGTGGGATGGTATTCAAAGTACATCAACACACAACAGAACAATCTTGGTTCGCACATAACTAAAATATATTATCAACAAACAAAAGGCAAAAGGGGAAAATAAACTAAAGAAAAACATGCAGGAGATCTCTAAACACACTGCAGGGGAAAGGGATTTTGAGCATTTCTTAAAAATTAAGAGGAACAACAAAGATGACTGTTTTGACACAGTTAGTGAAATGTCATGTAAAAACTAAGTAGAAACTATTAACTTTACATGTATTTTATTGCAGTGTGACATTACTAACAAATTATTCTTGCAAACCTCATCTATTTATGTTTAGTAAATAGATTTAAAATATTTAACAATTCAATCCATGCATTGAGTTTGTTTTTCTTTTCAGCATCCATTTGATCTTGCATGCAAATATATGTATATACTCTTAAGGTACATTCTTTACACATGCTTTTTCCTTCCAGTACCTGGAAGATAGGTCAGGTCATATCAAACCATAGAATACCATGTGTTTGCTGCTCTGGAGCCTCCCACAGTGGACAGGTGATAGGGGAAAGGACGACAGAAAGAAGAGAAGCAGTAGAACAAGAAGAAACTGATTTTTAAAAGTATGAAAACATTGGGTAGCGGTTGTTGACTTATGGCGACCCTATGTATCAACGACCTCCAAGAGCATCTGTTATAAACCACCTTGTCCAGACTTGTAAGTTCAGGTCTGTGGCTTCCTTTATGGAATCAATCCACCTTTTGTCTGGTCTTCCTGTTTTCCTATACCCTTCTATTTTTCCAAGCATTATTATCTTTTCTAATGAATCATGTCTTCTCATGATGTGTCCAAAGTATGATAACCTCAGTTTCATCATTTTAGCTTCTAATGGTAGTGCTGGTTTAGTCTGTTCTAACACCCAATTATTTGTCTTTTTCGCAGTCCATGGTATCTGCAAAGCTCTTCTCCAAGACTACATTTCAAATGAGTTGATTTTTCTCTTATCCACTTTTTTCACTGTCCAACTTTCACATCCATACATAGAGATCGGGAATAGCACGGTCTGAATGATCCTGACTTTAGTATTCAGTGATACATCTTTGCATTTGAGGACCTTTTCTAGTTCTCTCATAGCTGCCCTCCCCAGTCCTATCCTTCTTCTGATTTCTTGACTATTTTAAAGACTATTGCTTGGTTAATGGTTGTCAACTTTAGAGTTACATAAATCTTGTCATTACTTTAGTCTTTTTGACATTCAGCTTTTGTTCTTCTTTATCTTTCAACAGCATTTGTTTCAAATCATTACTGGTTTCTGCTAGTAGTATGGTATCGTCTGCATATCTTAAATTATTGATGTTTCTCCCTCCAATTTTCACACCTCCTTCCTCTTGGTGAAATCCCGCTTTCCGCATGATATGCTCTGCATATAGTTTAAACAAATAGTGTGATAAAATACACCCGTCTCCAGGGCTGTGGAGTCGGTACTTCAAGCCTTCGACTCCGACTCCTCTATTTTTCTACTGTCTGACTCCTTCATAAACAGCAAATGTATATTATTTATTTATTATTTGATTTATATCCCACCTTTCTTCCCAACAGGAGCCCAGGGCGGCAAACAGAAATGCTAAAAACACTTTAAGACATCATAAAAAGACCTTAAAATACATTAAAACAAAAAATTTAAATTATTAATTTTATTTTGAAGCCAGAGTCGGAACATTTCTACCGACTCCGACTCCACCCAAAATTGCTTTTGACTCCCACTCCGACTCCACAGCCCTGCCTGTCTCACACCCTTTCCTATGGGGAACCAACCTGTTCCTTCATATTCTGTCCTTATAGTAGCTTCTTGAACAGAAAAAAGGCAGTTGTAAAGTGAGCGGGTATTCAGAGGGAAGAAGAAGGAATACAAGGGCCCACAGAGATATGTCCATATAGAGCAGATATATGGGTTGAACAACTTCTAGGGCTATAATATGTTGATTTAAAAAAAAAAAGGACCAATAACAAAATCCAGCTGGCAGATCTCACTGGTCATTATAAGAAAAGACTGGTACAGCATAAACCTAAGCATATTTACACAAATGTTCTGCAGTGGTGAGGCAGCTTCAGACTTTGCCCGTCATGGCAGTGTAAAAAGGATGCTCTTCTCAGTTTCAGAAGATAGCCTACTTGATAGCTGCCTCACACCCACCCTGGGTCCCATGCCATCTGAGGGAAGAGAGTTCTTGGCTAACACAGACTGTATCCCTCTGCTCAGCCCATCCTTTCCATTTAAAGAGAACTCACTGCCACCAGATTTTTTTTGGGGGGGGGATTTGAATATTAGGCTGCCCCTTACCAATCGGTCTAATAATAAAGAACAAAAACCTTTCTTTGATCTCTCCAATGCCTCTCAAGTGTGACTTCTAGGCATAAGGTTGTTACACTAAGGAGAGACCATATCAGGTTTATGACAAAAATAATGAAGTTTTAAGTTATGGGTTTGGGGTTGAGATAGATCATTTCTATGAGTCCCAGCCTCTGATTTGAAACCCTGCACCTGGAGGTGGGCTCTGCAGTTGAGAAGCATGCTCCACTGGTCAGATGAGTCCTCTTTGTTAGTCTAACAGAGTGGCCAGGTGAGTTAATAGGTCTATCAAGTGCCTAATAACTGGCCCAGGGAAATCCTATTGTTATGTTTTTAGATTGAGTAGGAGGAATTGCTGGGAGCTGGAGACATGCAGAGGCTGGCTCCCTGCACCATGGCTTTAGGGTGCCTCCTGTAAGTCTGATGGAAAAGCAAGATATTGGACTGATGATGCTTTGACCTCCTCCATCGTAAGCTCAGGTTGGAATGTGTGTAAATATACCATATTTCATAAAGACACCACGGTCTCCACTGACATTCTTTCCAAGGAAACCCTGGGTACACACAGGGACCCCTGGAGATCTCTCACCGCTAGGAGATTGGGGTGGCGCGGAACAATATTATATGCAAAAGTTACAGAAAAGTAATATATTCCCTTTGGAGCTAAAACGACAAAACAAAGTGTTAAATGTAATCTATCCCTGGGCCTAATTACATACCCTGCAGAATCTCCTCTAGTGCCTTTACCTACCATCTCTCAAGTAAGCAAAGCAATTCTACTGCCTTCTCGTTTGAGTCCCAGGGCACACCATTCGAGCAGATTAACCCTATAATGCCCATATGACCAGACAAGAAAGATATACAGCATATGCTCTGTGCATATGTATCCCCATATAACACACAGCAATCCATATAAAAGAGTCCATACAAACAGTCCAGGACAGTAAAGTCCAATTCCTTTACAGGCTAGAACTTTTTTTTTTTTTACTTCAACAGGCTTCTAAAGTCAATTTAAAAATCTGTTTATTGGACATGAAACTCAGGTTGAATTTTTTTTTAATGATGGTATGAGGAAGAATTTTAAAGTTGCTTTTAAACCACATTGTACATACTCTTTGGTCAAGGACAGGCTAGAATGTTTCAAAAGTGGCTTGAGGACTAAACACCATGAGGTAAAGTACACAGAAACACGTATAATTTTTTTTTCACACAATCACAGCAACCTCTGTACATTGTTGAAAGCTGTTCGGTCCCTTTTTATTTCAACAGGCCAAAATATTACATCGTTACAATTTCTCATAACCAGTTTAAATTTTACATTTTACAAATATATCTAGGTTATCTGTAACTTCACTTTGCATACTATGGCTTCACAGGATGACAAATTGTATTTAAGTAGTAATATTTCTACAAATTACAGCAAAGCAATAGCATTCAAGAAAAACTTTTGATTGTAGAAAACACCTTTTTGTTTCTCTTTACTCCATGTTTCCTATTCCACACTACCATCCTGCCTCCTTGGACAACAGCCAAACAAGCATACTTCCTTTTTGTTAGTTAAAATGCCAGGCAGGCTTCTTCATCCAAGTACCACTCTTCACAGATCAGCCTGAAAGCAACACTATATCCATCTCACAAATACAAAATTTGAAAATCACCGTGGAGTCCATTAAACTTGCTTCTGCCCAAAGGCATGAACAAAGCAGGAATTTCTAGAACCTAACATCTCTATAACTAAATTTCTACAATGTATACAAATGCACATGCTGATTAAGTATTGATAGCTTTGCACTAGCTAGTTCATTTCTATTGCACTTCCACAAAGCCTTTTTCAGAGCTCATTGTGAAAATAGTCACTTGCCTGAAGAGAGTTGAAAATTGCCTTTAGGCAACCAGGCAAGCAACTTCTGCAACAGAATCTCTTTTATAGAAGACCACATGATGAACTAATATGTATTTTTGGGCGATAGTAAATGTTATGTACAGAGTAATCCATATTTACTCAGAAGTTCCACTGAGTTCAATGGGGCTCAATCTTAAGTAATGGTGCATACAATTATAGCCTTTGTAAACTTATTGACAAGATTTCATTAATGCCACATTCTCTGTTTTCAGCCACACACATAATATCATTTGGAGTTTTAGGTGTTTGTTGTACTGGCTATCCCACATCTCGTCACTGCATCTTCACGTTAAGACATGAGTAAGTCCGCTAAAAGGGACACTTGCATGTCAAAAGGCAACTGGGGTTGCCATCCTAACAGCCTGGTCTAGAAGTTCCAGAGTCATAATTGGTACTAGGTCTGCCTTGGTCTCTGAAGGGCAACCATCTTCACAGGACTCATAGCAGTTAGGTAGTCAGAAACCAAACAAACTCTCATATATTAAAGTTCAAAACATGATAACCTCCTGCAACTGGTTCTCAATGAACTATAACAATGCGTACTTAACTTTAAATTTAGTAATACTGAGTCTAAGAGAGTAACTTATCAATGATTTTAAGAAGTGTTAGAAAACTGAGTGGCAGGTGAGCCCTTAAAACAATGTTGTTATGTGCCTTCAAGTCGATTATGACTTATGGTGACCCTATGAATCAGTGACCTTCAATAGCATCTGTCATGAACCACCCTGTTCAGATCTTGTAAGTTCAGGTCTGTGGCTTCCTTTATGGAATCAATCCATCTCTTGTTTGGCCTTCCTCTTTTTCTACTCCCTTCTGTATTTCCCAGCATTATTGTCTCTTCTAGTGAATCATGTCTTCTCATGATGTGTCCAAAGTATGATAACCTCAGTTTCATCATTTTAGCTTCAAGTGACAGTTCGGGTTTAATTTAACACCCAATTATTTCTCTTTTTCGCAGTCCATGATATGCGCAAAGCTCTCCTCCAAAACCACATTTCAAATGAGTTGATTTTTCTCTTACCCACTTTTTTCACTGTCCAACTTTCACATCCATACATAGAGATAGCATGGTCTGAATGATCCTGACTTTGGTGTTCAGTGATACATCTTTGCATTTGAGGACCTTTTCTAGTTCTCTCACAGCTGCCCTACCCAATCCTAGCCTTCTTCTGATTTCTTGACTATTGTCTCGATTTTGGTTAATGACTGTGCCAAGGTACTGATAATCCTTGACAAGTTCAATGTCCTCACTGTCAACTGTAAAGTTACATAAATCTTCTGTTGTCATTACTTTAGTCTTCTTGACGTTCAGCTGTAGTCCTGCTTTTGTGCTTTCCTCTTTCATCAGCACTTGTTTCAAATCATTACTGGTTTCTGCTAAGAGTATGGTATCATCTGCATATCTTAAATTATTGATATTTCTCCCTCCAATTTTCACACCTCCTTCATCTTGGGCCAATCCCGCTTTCCGTATGATATGTTCTGTGTACAGATTAAACAAATAAGGTGATAAAATACACCCCTGTCTTACACCCTTTCCGATTGGGAACCAATTGGTTTCTCCATATTCTGTCCTTACAGTAGCCTCTTGTCCAGAGTATAGGCTGTGCATCAGGACAATCAGATGCTGTGGCACCCCCATTTCTTTTAAAGCATTCCATAGTTTTTCATGATCTACACAGTCAAGGGCTTTGCTGTAGTCTATAACGCACAGAGTGATTTTCTTCTGAAATTCCTTGGTCCATTCCATTATCCAACGTATGTTTGCGATATGATCTCTGATGCCTCTTCCCTTTCTAAATCCAGCTTGGACGTCTGGCATTTCTCGCTCCATATATGGTAACAGCCTTTGTTGTAGAATCTTGAGCATTACTTTACTTGCATGGGATATAGAGGCAACAGTGCGGTAATTACTGCATTCTCTGGGATCCCCTTTCTTTGAAATTGGATATATTGAACGCTTCCAGTCTGTGGGCCATTGTTTAATTTTCCGTATTTCTTGACAAATTGTTGTCAAAATTTGGACTGATTCAGTCTCGGTGACTTGTAGCAACTCTATTGGTATGCCATCTGTTCCTGGTGATTTGTTTCTTCCAAGTATTTTAAGAGCAGCTTTCACCTCACATTCTAAAATTTCTGGTTCTTTATCATACGGTTCCTCCGTGAACGAATCTGTCATCCTGGCATCTCTTTTATAGAGTTCTTCAGTGTATTGCTTCCATCTTCCTTTTATTTCATCTCAGTCAGTCAGTGTGTTCCCCTGTTGATTATTCAACATCCCTACTAGTGGTTTAAATTTCCCTTTCATTTCTCTAATCTTTTGGAATAGGGCTCTTGTTCTTCCCATTTTGTTGTCCTTTTCTATTTCTATACAATAACTATTGTAATAGTTTTCTTTGTCCCTACGTACTAGTAGTTGTATTATTGCATTTAGCGTTCTTACCGTGTTTCTATTGCCGTTTGCCTTTGCTTTCCTTCTCTCTTTGACCATTTTAAGAGTTTCTTCAGTCATCCATTGAGGTCTTTCTGTCTTTTTGCATTCTTCCCTGATAATGTCTCTGACTCTGACTTCAGTCCATAGTTCTTCTGGTTCTCTGTCAACTAAGTTTAACGCCTGAAACCTGTTCCTTATTTGATCTTTACATTCTTCTGGGATGTTATTTATATTGTATTTTGGCATTATGATTGCTTTGTTCTTCTTCTTTAGCTTTACTCTGATTTTTGATATGACCAGTTCACGATCTGTACCACAGTCTGCTCCTGGTCTTGTTCTTGCAGAAAGTATGGAACTTCTCCATCTTCTGCTACCGATTATATAATCAGTTTGATTCCTATATTGACCATTTGGTGAGGTCCACGTGTACAGTCGTCTTTTCTGTTGCCCAAAACATGTGTTTGCAAGAAACAAATTATTGACTTCACAGAATTCAATAAGTCTTTCTCCTGCTTCATTTCTGTCACCTAAGCCCCATTTTCCCACAATTTCTAGTTCTTCTCTGTTCCCTGCTTTTGCATTCCAGTCCCCCATGATTATCAGCACATCTTGTTTTGGTCTGTGATCAATTTCCTCCTGTACATCTGCATAAAACCTCTCCTTCTGCGTTTAACGTTGGAGCGTAGACTTGGATGATGGTTATGTTAATAGGTTTCCCGTTTAATCTCATTGATACTCGCTCAGACCTTGTGTTGTAGCTCCTAATTGCTTTTGCTACATCACTTCTCACTATTAAAGCAACCCCGTTTCTTCTTAATTTCTCATTTCCTGCATAAAATATTTTGTAGTTGCTTGATTGAAATTGTCCCATTCCAGTCCATTTTAATCACTCACGCCAAGTATTGTAATGTTGATACGTTCCATTTCTTGCTTGACAATTTCTAACTTTCCCTGGTTCATGCTTCTCACGTTCCATGTTCCTATTGTGTGCATCGTACAACTCCGGACTCTCCTTTCTCATCTGTGCGCATCAGCCTATGGGCTTCCTTTCGGCTTTGACCCAGCTGCATCATTAGTCACAGCGCTACTCGTACTTGTCTGTTGTTCTTCCCCAGTAGCTCGGTGAGTGCCTTCTGACCTGGGGGGTCTCATCTTCCAGCACTATGTTGTGTTGCATTTTGGATACTCTATTCATAGGGTTTTTGTGGTAAGAGGCATTCAGAGGTGGTTTACCATTGCCTTCCTCTGAGTTTGGATGCATCTTAGTCTGGTGTTTCAGCTTTGACCATTCCGCCATGGTGCCCCTGCTCTTGGTCTAGACTCCTGACAGCATTGCTCTTAGCTTCTTCAACACTCTCAAACCCCCTCACCGCAACAATAAGGCGGGGGTGAGAATTAACATACAGTGCTGGGATGGGTGAAGCCCAGTGCCCTGATACAGATGCAAATCACCCCCCTTCCAAGTAATCAGATTAAACATTTGATGAGTGAAGAGGAAGCAATAATCTCTCTTTCCTCAGGTGATCTGCACGTATCACGTGAGGAAGATGACTTGCATATGAAAGCAAGGTGGCCATGCTGACCACTGGCATGTGAGCACTGGCAGGGCCGCAACAGTCATCTGAGTCTTAGTTTTTTCCCCTGCTAGACAGACAGAGAGTCTACAAATGGAGAAGGTTCACAGTCACTCTACTCAGGAGCGGTTGTCCTACCAAAATCTCTGCAAGAACAAACCAGCACATCATCCAGGAAAGTCACAAAGAACCCCAGAGTAACATCCAAGAATCTGCAGGCCACTCTCACCTTGGCTAATGTGAGTGTTCATGACTCAATGATCAGGAAAAGTCTGAACAACAATGGTGTTCATGGGAGGATAGCCAGGAGGAAACCATTATTCTTTAACTAGAACGTTGCTGCCCATCTGAAATTCACCAAAGATCACACAGATGATCTCCAAGACATCTGGAACAATGTTCTCTGGACAGAAGAGTCAACGGTAAACTTTTGGCCTCAATGAGAAGCGTTGTTTGATGAAAAACAAGCAACCTCATCTCAACCATCAAGCAAGGTGGTGGGAATGTGATAGTTTCGGCTTGCTTTGCTGCCTCAGGACCTGGATGGCTTGTCTTCGTTGGCACAACCATAAATTTTGCAGTGTATCAGAATATTCTTCAGGAGAATGTGAAACCACCTATCCGAGAGCTGAACCTGAACCAAAAATGGGTCATGCAACACGACAATGATCCTTTTTTTTTTTTACAATAATTTTTATTCAAATTTTCATAAAACATACAAAACAAAATCATAAAACATTCAAAGACAAAAAACAAAACAAAAATGATTAAACAAAAAATAAAATGTTGACTTCCCATTTGTCGCAGATCAAATCAGTTGTAGGTCTACAATATATAACAATCCTGTCTCTTAAATTATATTATAAAATCACTTTCCTCCAGTAGTTATCTTAATTAATCATCAAATCTCATAAACATTACTTTATTCTTTCCACAAAAAGTCAAAGAGAGGTTTCAATTCTTTAAGAAATATATCTATCAATTTTTCTCCAAATAAACATGTTGATTAATCCATCTCGTTAATAATAATAATAATCTTATTGTCATAACCATAGTCCAAATAAACATATCGATTAATCCATCTCATCAAAATCTGTTAGGTCCAATAATTTCAATAGCCATTATTCCATTATCCATATTAATTCCATCTTCCATCTTCAATAGTCCTGTTAAGTCCAGTAATTTCAGTGTCCAACCTTCCATTATCAGTATTCCATAATAATCTTGCTGTCATAACCATAGTCATATAATAAGAGTCTGATGGGAATTTCCTCTATCCCAAATATTTTCTTGCCATCGATTCTGAATAAGTTGCTGAAATATTGTTGTAAAGTCATATCTCTGTTCTTCTTTTTTACAAAATGCACTGGCTCATCTCTTGAGTTTTTCCATTGTCACATGGCTGCAGTTGATTCCATATATTTTCTCTATATCAAGCTCCATCACGTCATTCCAGTCCAGAAGATTATCCAAGCCATTGATAACTTTATCTCTAATATCTTCATTAATTTCTTCAGAGATAACGTTAAATTCCAAACAGTAGATTTTATTTCTAATATCCATAAACTCCAGATCTTTTTCCAATTCCACATTTGTTCCAATCTCCAGGGCTTGTATCTTCCCTTTATTTTTTCTTTTCTCATCTCTGATCTCATTCTCCTCTCTCACAGGATCCCCTATTTCTTTAAGCTCCTGCGTCATTTTGCTCAGTTCAATTTTCAGCTCCTTACTGCCCTGTCGCAGGGTTTGTTTCGTTATCTCAATCTCATCCATTATTTTCTGAAACATAATTACTTCCAGATTCTCAGCCACTTTCTTGATTGCCATTTTTAAAACCACGAAAACAAAACAAAACAAAAATAAAGAAGAACCACTTCTTATTTCAGCAACAATTGGGTTAATATTCCAGGCTTGATGACATCACAGTATAAACAGAGCAGCCTGCCTTATCTCTCTATGTTCAAGAACACAAAACAAATTTAGTTCCCAGCATCAAAACAGTTAGTGGCGTCGTGAAGAAGCAGATTCGTCAAAATAAAATAGACCAAAAAGAGAATAGTCCCAGACAATATAATGTTCCTCGGAATAGAAATCCCTCTTCTGTTTATATCTTTAGAATGCACTTCCAGGACAGCTTTTTGCAATAGAAACAGAGATAAGCTGTTAATTTCGTGAATAACAGAGAAGAGTTATAGCTCACCCAGAAGTTCTTTAAAGCTGATTCATTTGACAAATCTCTTTTTGCTGCAACAATTTAAACCAAGTAAAAAAAATAATAGAAAGAAGGGTGCTTGCCTGTTAGTCCGTTTTCTCTTTGAAGAAAAGATAAACGTATCGCATTAATCAGATAGAGCTTGTTCGGAAGTCCGTCTGGCATTGCTGGCTGGACCTTTTCTCATAAATTAATGAAATCCAGTCCTCCCAACAAAAACAGGCTTTTGAGGTTGATCTCTACGTTTCTCCCTGCCCGGGAGAAATTTCATCAGTCAAAAAAAAAATGTTCTGACTGATTTATATCTGAATAAGCTTCTTTTGAGGCGGGAGCCCGTCTCAAAAGCAGGCACAAGCGAAGTCACCCTTCCCGGAAGTCCGCAACACGACAATGATCCTAAAGATACAAGCAGATCTACCAATGAATGGCTGCGGAAAAAGAAATTCTGTGTTTTAGAATGGCCTAGTGAAAGCCCAGACCTAAAGCCCATCAAAATGTTGTGGCAGGACATGAAGAGCTGTTTATGCAAGGAAGCCCTCAAATGTCACTGAGTTGGAGCAGTTCTGTAAGTTCTAGCAACACTCCCAAGATATGAATCTGCTCCCTTGGAGGGAGTGCAACCCTATCCAGAACAGGATTGACTAAGCTCCCAGATTTGGGAACTGCCCACTCACATGGATACCCATCCGTTTTATCAGAATTCCATTTCAATTTACTCATCCTCATCCAGCCCACCACTGAATCCTGACACTGACCAAGGACTTGCACAGCCAACCTAACAGAGAAGTAGAGTTGTGTGCCATCAGCATTCTGATATAAGCCCCGAACTCCCTAATGACTACTCCCAGTGCCTTCATATAGATATTAAATAGCATCAGGGACCATATTGTGCCCTATAGCATCTCACAGCACAATTTTCAAGAGGCCAAAAGGCAATCACCCAATACTACCCTCTGGAAACACTCCTGTAAGTAGAAGCCGAGGCACCGTAATATGGCATGCCCATCTCATGGAGAGATGCCACAGTCAATTATTTCAAAAGCCACTGGGGAACTAAGCAAAAGCAACAGGGTTGCACTCCCCCTGTTCATCTCACAATAAAAGGTCATCCATCAGGGTGACCAAGGCTGATTTTGTCCCAAAGCCAGGTCAGAAGAACCCAGAATGAAGTGATTTAGACAATCAGTTTCCTGCAAAAGTAACTCCAGTTGCACTGCCACTATCCTTTCGAGCACCTTCTCCAAAAGGGGGGGATTTGCAACCAGGCAATAGTTGTTCAGAGTGTGCTTTTTCCAGGAGAGGCTGCATAACCACCTCCTTAAAGACAACAGATACACCCCATCACGCAAAGATGCATTCACCACACCTTGAACTCACCTAGTCAAACCATGAGGGACAGGAACAGAGAAAGTATATGGTCAAGTGAACTGCTATCCTCTCCATGTCCTTAGGTAGCATAAATTGGAACTAATCCCACAAAAATGGATTTGACAGTGCATTAGATGCCTTGACCAGATCTGCCAAAGTGCCAACACCCTGATCACAACAGGGACGATCTGGCTTTATACTCAAGGTGCTTAGTTACCTCTGATCATGCTTTGATGGTATGTGCTGTTACATTTTTCGACTGAAGTATTAAAGGAAATATGTTGTTATTTGCCAATCCCAATTTTATCCAATTAAATTAAAGAGCAATTAGTAAATAAATCAAGCACAATTTACTGAGATAGCCTCATCATAAAGACTCTTGTGGGATGTATTATGGCATAAGAACACAAGTGCCCTGCTGGATCACCCTAAAGGCCCATCTAATCCAGCATTCTGTTCTTACAGTGACCAAACAGATACCTATGTGAAGTCTGCAAACAAGAACTGAGAGCAATGGCATATCCTCACTTGTGATTCCCAGCAACCAGTATTAGTGGAGGTAGATCACAGTGATCAATAGTAACCACTGACAGCTTATGCTCAATGAATCTGTCTAATCCTCTCTTAAGTATGAATTGTGTGAAGAAATACTTTCTTCTGTCTCTCCAGAATATTCCAGCTTTGGTTGCCTATTTCTGAACTTTTTCCAGCTCTACAATATCCTTTTTGTAGTGAGGTGACCAGAACTGTACACAGTATGCCAACTATGGTCTCATAATAGATTTGTATAATGTCATATAATGTCATGATACTGACAGTTTTATTCTTCAACCCCCTTTTGGTTAATGATCCCCAACTGAAGTTCATCTTTTTCACAACTGTCGCACACTGGGTCGATGTCTTCATTGAGCTATCCACTACGACCCTAGGGTCTTGCTCCTGATCAGTCATGCTAGTTCAAACCCCATGAGCGTATACATGAAATTAGAAAAAAACTGCCCTGATGCATATTTATACTTGCTTACATTGAATTAACTTGATCGTTTTACTGCTCATTCAAAGTGTTTGGAGAGATCCTTTTGGAGGTCCTTGAAATCCCTTTTTTTTTGTTCCAACCACCTTGAACAATTTGGCAAATTTGGTGATCTGACTCTCACCCCTAATTTTAAATCATTTATGAACAAGTTTAAAAGCATAGGTCCCAAAATTGGTCCTAGAGGGATTCCACTTTATATGCTCATTGGGAAAACTGTCCATTTATTCCTACTCTCTGCTTCCTCTTCCTTAATCAGTTACTGATCCATAAGAGGACATATCCTCATATTCCATGATTGCTAAGCTTCCTCAGGAGTCTCTGGTATGGTATCTTGTCAAAAGGTTTTTGAAAGTCCAAGTACAAAAGGTCAATTGAACCACCTCTATCTATACTTCTGTTGACACTCTCAAAGGTTAGACAGAGTTCAGCCTTGCAGAAGCCATGCCAGTTCTGCCTTGCAAGACATGTTCTTCTATATGCTTGGTATTCTATCTTTAACAATGCTTTCCACCAGTTTTCCTGGAACAGACACTAAGCTAGCTGACCCATAATATCCAGAATCCCCCCGGGGTCTCATTTTTAAAAGAGATGTTACACTGGCCACTTTCAAGTCTTCAGTTACAGAGGCTGACCTTAGGTGTAAATTACATATTTTTGTTAGAAGATCAACAATTTTACACTTGCATTCATTAAAAACGTTTGGGTGGATCCCATCCAGACCCAGTCATTTGTCAGTTTTTAGTTTGTCAATAAGGCCTAAAATGTTTTCTTATCCCTTCCTGTGAAAGTTAGTTCAGGCACAAGGATCTTCCCTAGATCTTCCACTTTGAAGACATATATAAAGAATTATTTCTAACTTCTCTGCAGTCTGCCTTTAGACTCCCTTGTAGACTAAAGATACAACTACTTCTAAAGCTGGTCTCCTGCTATTAATGTACTTTTTTATTTTTTGTCTTTATGTTTTTACCAATGTGTTGTTTGAATTTTTTCCCCTTACATCCCTTATTGTCTGCTTGCATTTCTTTCCCCAAACATTGTGTTCTTTCTTCTCCACCTCATTTAGATATTTCCATTTTCTGAAGGAAGCAAAGCTTTCTTATCCCTAACAGCTTCCCTTGACTGTGCTCGTTAACCATGCTGGTGTTCTCCTGTCCATGGTAGTACTCAGAGCTTGGAAGATTACTTTTAAAAAGTAATAAATTACGGTTATGATTACATGGCCCAAAAAGTAGTAATTACTGTAACAATTACAATTGCTCTGAAAGTAACTGGTTACTTTTTCTCAAAAGTAATCACTACAATTACACGCCAGTTACTTTTTTTAAAAACGCCTACAAGGTGCTGGCCTTGGCTACTGCATATCTAAGCAGCCTAAAACAACATTAAAAATAAATACACACATACAAAGGTAGTAGAATAATTCTTTTTATCCATGAGATAGCAACGGTGGTCTCTCTGCTGGTAAGGAAGGTGGGAAAGGAGGCAGAGGACACTACTCAGATCTTCGCACATCAAACCAAGTGCACACACACCCCACTCAGCCAGCAAGCATAATCTTTCTCACTTAACCACCTCCTGGACCCTGCCCTGCCACCAACCAAGGGACACTCATCCAAGCAAACATTTTCCCAAGATGCAAAAAAGTTAAAATACTGCAAATGCAGCACAGTAGCCAGAGATGGTGGTGGTGACCACTTTGTGTGCCAAGTGCAAACACAGTATTCACACACACACGTCGTCATCTTTCACCTCCAGTTCTTTATTTCCATTCTGCTGCTGCCTACTTCTCCTCCTTTATCCATCTTCTTGCCCTCCGGCTCCTTTTTCCCTCCACTCCATTCTTCACCACCACCATCCATTTTTAAAAACAATTGTTTTCTTCACTTCATCCTGTCTCACTCTCCACCTCCTCCCTCGTCGCCTCCTACCCACCCACAGAGCATGAGAGAAGAGCGACGCTACACAGAAGCCCAGTTTGAGGCACATGATTGTTATCCACAAATCAAAGGAGCAGAAGACTTCCCCTGTTTCTCCACCTCAAGTAATGCTCAAAAGTAATGCTGGAAACATTACAATTACTCCACAAAAGCAGTAAAATTACTCCTAGTTCTATTACAAGCAAAATGTAAAGGAATTACCCGCTCGTTCCTCAAAAAAGTAATGAATTACAAGTAAATTCTGGTTGAATGTATTATTGTGGTTTAGAACCACCACCAAGTATTAAGGAAAGATCTAACCCTCTTGACTTTATCTTTCAACTCCCTTTTTGACCAATTCCCATGTTTCAGAAGTTTTCTCAAGTGAAATCAAATTGATTGTGTTGAATTTTCTTGGAAATTGTCCGCATATGTATTTTTTGAATTTGATACCACTAAAGTCACTGTTCCAAATCAGTTTAATCCCACTTATCTCAAGCAGCAAGTCCTGAGCTCCACTTAAGTTTAAGTCAAGGATTGCAGCCCCTCTGGTCGCTTCCATGACCAACATGTCACCCTGCTGCTGAAAGAATTGCACTGGCTGCCCATTTGCTACCAGGCCAAGTTCAAGGTTCTAGTTTTGGTGTACAAAGCCCTACACAGCTTGGGACCAGGATACCTGAAAGACCGTCTCATCCCTTATATACCCAGTCAATCACTGCGTTCTGCAGGTAAGGGCCTCCTGCAGATACCATCTTGAGGTCCGTTCTGCACAACATAGGAAATGGACCTTTAGTGTGGCGGCACCTACTCTGTGGAATACCCTCCCCTTAAATATTAGACAGGTGCCATCTGTTATGTTTTTGGTGCCTATTGAAGACCTTCATCTTTAAACAAGACTTAAGTTGAGACCTTATCCCAGTCTGCATCTGTGTTGGAATTGCTTTTTAATATGTTTTTAAACCTTTTTTTTTTAAAAAAACCAATATGTTTTCAACCTCTTTTTAAAGATGTCTTCAAAGCTCTATTAAAAAAATGTTTTTAAAGATGTTTTCTTTTAATGTATTTTAAAGTCTGTTTTTATGATGTTTTAAAGTGTTTTTAGTGCTTTTGTTTGCCATCTGGGCTCCTGCAGGGAAGAAGGGTGGGATATAAATCAAATAATAAAATAAATAAATAAATAAATAATAATAATAATAATAATAATAAATTTTATTTATTGGTCGCCTATCTGTCCAGGTTAGTGGACACTCTAGGCAACTTACAATGGTAAAAACAATACATAGTATATAACATAATAAACCAATAACAATCATAATCAGTTTAAAACAATTCCAGTTAAAACCACATAAAAATCAATCCTCCCCCATTCCATAGGCCCGCCTGAATAGCCAGGTCTTTAAGGCTTTGCGAAAACCTGTCAGGGAGGGAGCATGTCGGAGATCGAGGGGAAGGCAATTCCAGAGGGTGGGGGCCACGATCGAAAATGCCCTCTCTCTGGTCCACACCAGTCTAGCTGTTTTAACTGGTGGGACCGAGAGAAGGTCTTGTGAGGCTGATCTTGTCAGGCGGCATAATTGGTGATTCTGGAGGCGCTCCTTCAGATAGACTGGGCCGAAACCGTATAGGGCTGTAAAGGTCAGCACCAACACCTTGAATTGGGCCCGGTAAACAACAGGTAACCAGTGAATACTGGCGTGACATGGTCACGACGACGACCGCGCTTAATCAAGCGCGCTGCCGCATTTTGTACCAGCTGTAATTTCCGGACCGTTTTCAAGGGTAGCCCCACGTAGAGCGCATTACAGTAGTCTAGGCGAGAGGAGACCAGGGCATGTATCACCTGTGGGAGAAGATGAACAGGGAGATAGGGTTGCAGCCTTCGTATCAGATGTAATTGATACCAGGCTGCCCGACTCACCGCCAAAACCTGAGCCTCCATGGACAGCCAAGGCTGTTTCAGTTCCATGCCCAGTCCTAAAGCCCGATTGGAATGGATCTAAATAATCCGTTTCCTCCAAATGTGTCTGTAACTGTTTGGCCACCACTTGCTCAATCACCTTGCCCAAGAATGGTAAGTTAGAGACTGGGCGGAAGTTATTCAACTCTTGGGGATCCAAGGAGGGTTTTTTCAAGATGGGCTTTATCACCGCCTCCTTGAGGGCTGATGGCATAGCACCCTCTTTCAAGGATGCATTTACCACTGCCTTGATCCCTTCGCCCACTCCATGAGCTAGTGAGAACCCGTAGCTCACAAACATCAAGGTGAGTTAAACAGCAGAGCCACTTCAGCTGTACAGCCAGGAATCCAGGACACACCATTCTGCCAGTCTGTCCATTGACCTGAACAAAACCTTAGCTTTCAGTAAATTAACTCAATAAACTGCATAAAAAAATAATGCAGGTAGGAAGGCAGCAGGGATGTGGGGGCTTTCAGTGTTTTGCACTGCCTGTAACATGTACGCCTATCTACCTGTTGCACAGATGTTGTGGGTGTGCCCTCGATGCAATGAGCTCCTGGCTCTTGGGGAACACATTCATTTCCTTGAGGCAAAGGTGGTTGGCTTGGAGAAGCTGAAAGAGACAGAGAGGTTTGTGGATGAGGTCTACAGGGACATAACAGCGGTGTCCCACTCCTAAGTTGATAGGTCTTCTGCAATCATGGGCCTTGGAGAAGGACAGTGTCTATCTGAGGAAGAAGGAAACAATTTCTTGAAAGTGACCCATGTCCTTGGAGGTGATCAGATATCCTCTCTTGCCAAGGATACTTCTCTGGGGGGTTGAGGGATCCTATTAGATTCAAACATTAGGAACACAGATAGTGGGGTGTGTAATAGGCACGCAGATCACAGGGTTATTTGCCTGTCTGGTGTGAACGTTGCAGATGACTCCCATCATCTAGATAACTTTGTAGCTAGTGCTGGGGAGGAGTCAGAGGTCATGTTGCATGTTGGCAGCAATGATGTGGGGAAATGCAGCCGTGAGGCCTGTAGGCAAAATTTAGGTTGCTAGCTACGATGCTGAAAGCCAGGACCTTTAAGGTAGCTTTCTCTGAAATGCTAGATAGGCACAGCTTTGTAGTCTCCATGCGTAGATGATATGATTGGTCAGGAGGTGGGGTTTGGACTTGTTAGGCACTGGGGAACATTTGGGGACAAGCCAGGGCTATACAAAAAGGACATGCTCCACTTGAACCGGGATGGAACCAGACTGCTAGTGCTTAAAATCAAGAAGGTGGTAGAGCAGCTTGTAAACTGATTGAAGGGGCAAGCCAATAGGAGCTGAGTAGGGTCCAGTTCCGAACAAATTTTCCCCTTGGGATAAAGAAATAAATAAAAATGATGACAATTTAATGGGATAGACCTACAATTAGGCATTGTGAGTGCAGAGGCACAGCATAGCAATTTAGAGAGGCCTAAATACCACAGATCAAATCAAAAGTGCCAAAGACACTTGAAGAGAGACACTGTATACGCTAATGCCAGAAGCCTCCGAGCCAAGATGGGAGAACTAGAATGCTTGGTCTTAGAGGACAGCATTGATATAGTCAGCATAATGGAAACCTAGTGGAACAGAGAAACCCAGTGGGACATGGTTATCACTGCATATAAGCAGGGAAGGACTTATTGAAGGCGATGTCATATGCAAAAGAGGGCATTGAATCCAGTAACCCAGAAACCCCCCAAAGAGTTAGACTCCTCTGCAGAATCGCTGTGGGTGGTGATATTGGGTGACAAAACTAATTTAGTACTGGGGATATTCTATTGTCCCCTTGTTCAAAATGCTCAGAGAGAGACCTTGAGATGAAAACTGAAGCACTCAAACTAGGAAAAATTGTAGTAATGGGTGACTACTCTGATACAGACTGGCTACATACGTGTTCCAGTCACAACGAAAAAGTAAAATTTCTAGATACCCTAAATTACTGTACCCTAGAATAAGTGGTTACCAACATGCTTGGGAATTGTTTAAAAACACTATATTAGAAACTCAACTGGAGTGTATACTGCAGATCAGGAAAGGTACCTGTGATGTTCCTGCTTATAGTGTAAATATGGTAAGTGCTGTTTATATAGAAGACATATGGTAAGTGAAGTGAAAGAGGAGGGGGGAGTACATGAGCAGTAGAATGCTGGATGATTGGCTGAGCATTTGAATGGCTGGGAGTATAAATGGAAGAATGACAGTTGAATCTGGGTGGATGTTGGGAGTGTGGAGAAAGAGGGAGTTGGAGTTCTGATTAATAATAAGTCAAGTACAAAACAGGAATAGATGAAACCATACGCTTGTGAAACATTCTAAAACTAATCTTGTTATTTCTGATATTTAATAAATACTTATTTGGTTTACCAAAGGCCTGATCCTTGGCTGGGGGATATACATACCAGAAGGGAGGGCAAGGTAATTACCAAGGCTGAACAGAAACAGTATCTAATGGTGGCAGCGGTGAAGGGAGGAATAATAACAATTCAAGTATCCAGAGCAACCCAGAGTTGTATGCGTTATCTATAAAGATACAAGGGGGTTGGGAACAGCATAAGCATGCAGTCACAAAAGTAACCAGCTAGAGAGAGACTCAGGCAAAGTCTCTGGGAGTATTGGTTATAGGACGTGACTGGTGGTGCTGCCTAGCAGGGGGATCTAGTGAGATCTGTGCTAGAGCGGAGTGAGAAACCATATAAAGGACGGTCCAGACTGGTGGTATCCCTGGTGGTGCCTAGTGAAAGGCAGTAGCCACAAGCAGGTGGGAACCTGACAGGGAGAACCAGGGAAGGACGTCACAGTACCACCAAGACTAAGAGGATTCCGGCATGGTTAACAAGCAGAATCAAAAAAGCTATTAGAGGCAAGAAAGCTTCCTTTAAAAAAAAAATGGACGTCTTGTCCAAATTAGGGAAATAAAAAGGAACGCAAACTCTGACAAAAGAAATACAAGAAGAACATACAGGATCCTAAACACAAATTTGAGGAGCACATTGCTAAAAACATAATAACCAACAAAACAATTCTTTAAATATATTCAAACCAGGAGACCATCTAGGGAGGGGGTTGGGCCCTTGGATGACAAGGGAGTTAAAGGTGTGCTAACCAGGATAAGGAGATTGCAGAGACGCTAAACAAATTCTTTGTATCTGTTTTTACAGTGGAGGATACAGGACAGATCCCTGTGCCTGAACTAACATTTGGAAGGAAGTCTGAGGAACTGAGGCAGATAGCGGTGACAAGAGATGACATTCTAGGCTTTATAGACAAAATAAGATCTGACAAATTGTTGAGTCTGAATGGCAGCCACCCGAGAGTTCTCAGAGGACTGTATCTGAGACAGCTGTTCTTCTAACAAAAATATGTAACCTTTCCCTTAGACCTACCTCCATACCTGAGGACTGGAAAGTGGCCAATGTAACACTAATCTTTAAAATGGGATCCATGGGGGATCCTGGAAATTACAGGCCAGTTAGCTTAATGTCTGCCCTGGGAAAACTAGGAGAAACTATTGTTAAAGATTTAATAACCAAGATATAGAAAAGCAAGTCTTGCTGAAGCAGAGCTAGCATGGCTTCTGCAAGAGTAAGTCTTGTCTCACCAAGCTACTGGAGTTCTTTGAGAGTGTCAGCAAGCATATAGATAGAGGTGATCTGGTTGATATGGTGTCAGGGTGGATAAAAATCAGTGATTTTTTAAAAGAAATGATTTTTAAAATTTAAATTAGATTTTTATTTGTTTAAAAAATCATTTATAAAATAGTACATCTCTCTCTCGTTCAATTCTATCTTATTACAAACAGGCTAAACCTACACTTCCAGACTTGTTAAAATGAATTAACAGCTCTAACACACTCACATATATTGAGTTACCTACCAATCAAACATGGGCATTTATTTCAGTTTTTTATTTCATGAAAATGGCTCTGCCTAGCCTAGCTTCAAACTCTCGCTACTTGGACTTTCAGTTTCTTTTTCTCTGACTAAAGTTACATGTGCAAAGACACATGCTGGATGGGAATGGGATTATTGTTGTTCTGAATGTATGTGGTGGTGGAGTTGGGCTACACATGGACAAAAGAATTAGGGCAGAGACAATATAGAAAAGGACAGCTGGAGGTAGAGTAGAAAGGAACAGTGGAGAGAAAGAAAGAAAAAAGGGAAGACATAGTGCAGTTTTCATATTCCCTCCCTCTCACTTTTGCCACAGAAGAACTGCCATGGCTTCTAGGCGTAAAAGAGACCCTATCTGGGAATATTTTGAATACATTTCTTCCTGGGCAAAAAAGGAAAATCTGCAAAGTGTAAATAGTGTAAGAAGGAGATGCAGGGCCCTACTTGCAAGAATGATGAAACGTCTTAATGAACTCTGCTTATTGGGAGAAAAGAACGGGGATGAAGATGTGGATATGTCTGAAGAACAATGTGGATCAAATGGTTATTAAATTGAATAATTTACTTTGTAATGCATTATGGTAATGTATCCTTCGTCAAGACTCTCTATGTCTTTTAGTATTAGTGTCATTCAACATGCTGTTTCCTATGTTGGATGTTAAGAGAAAAAAGCTGAGCTCCTAATGGCTTGTTTAATCAGTTAACTGGGTTTAGAAACTATAACCCAAGATTACGGTATAGAAAGATGCAGTTAAGAGTTGCCACTGGGTGTCGTTTTCTTATTTTATACTACATAACACGCCCTTTATTTTGCAACATCATGGCAGACCATAATGATGATGCCATAAGTCCATACCCTGTTTTGCTTCAGCATAACTCATCTTCCCTAGGGAACTCCATTCTATACTTGTTTTCTCAAAAAACAAGCATGTACAGCTTGACACAAGCAATATAATGTACTATTTCCTAAATAAATAAAAATCAAGTTATCTAAACAATTACACAAAGTGTACCCTCCTTGTAAAATGCTATACTGAGTTGTAAATTAACATGTTTTAGTAATTAGATCTGCACCATTGTTTAAGAAATATGTGAAGAACTGTAAGTAACTGGTCCCAGGCTATGGTCTGAAGGCACATAAGGCCAGTACCCTGCTGAAGCTAATCAGGATCAGGTCTGGTCAGTGCCTGGATAGGAGACCGCCTGAGAACCATATGTAAGCCGCATTGGGTTTCTACCATGAAAAGAAAGGAGGAGTATAAATGTAATAAATATACACTGATTTAAATCATGATTTAAATCAATTATTTAAATTGCCCTGGTTTAAATCAATCCACCCTGCATAGTGTACTTGGACTTTCAAAAAGCTTTCAACAAGATACCTCATCAAATACTCACGAGTAAGCTTAGCAGTCATGGAATAAGAGAGGTAGATCAGGAGCTAATCATGTAACAGGAAGCAGAGAGTAGGAAAATAAAGGGACAGTTCTTCCAGTGCAGGGATGTAAAAAGTGGAGTTCCCCAAGGATCAGTATTGGGACCTGTGCTTTTTAACTTGTTCATAAATGATCTAGAGTTAGGGGTGAGTAGTGAGGTAGCCATATTTACTGATGATGCTAAATTGTTCAGGGCTGTTAAACAGAGATTGTGAAGGACCTCTCCAAACTGATTCAATGGACGGTAAAATGGCAAATATAATTTAATGTGATCAAGCGTGAAGCGATGCATGTCAGGGCAAAAAATCTTAATTTCACATATACGGTCATGTGATCTGAACTGGCAGTGACTGACCAGGAATGAGACTTTAGGGTCGCAGTGGACAGCTCTATGAAGACTTCGACCCAATGTGCAGCAGCTGTGAAAAAGACAAATTCCATGCTAGGCATCATTAGGAAAAGTATTGAAAATAAAACTGCTGATATTGTAATACCATTATACAAATCTATGGTGCAGCTGTATTTGGAATACTATGTATAGCTCTGGTCACCTCACCTCAAAAAGGATATTGTAGAGTTGGAAAAAAGTTTAAAAAACAACAACCAAGATGATCAAGGGGATGGAACAACTCCCCTATGAAGAAAGGTTGCAGTATTTGAAGCTTTTTAGTTTAGAGAAAAGGCGAGTCAAAGGTGACATGATAGAAGTTTATACCATTATGCAAGACATGGAGAGAGTGGCTGGAGAGAAGTTTTTCTCCTTCTCTCATAATTCTAGAACTTGTGGACATCTAGTGAAGCTGAGTTGCAAGATTCAGGATAGATGAAAGGAAGTACTTCTTCACACAGCGCATAGTTAAGCTATGGAACTCACTCCCATAGGAGACAGTGAGGGCCACCAACTTGGACGGCTTTAAAAGAGGATTAGACAAATTCATGGAAGATAACGGTATCAAAGGCTACTTACCACAATGGCTATGCTCTGCCTCACAGTTGGATGCAGTATGCTTCTGAATACCAGCTGCTGAAACTACAGGAAGGGAGAATGCTTTTGCACTCAGGTCCTGCTTGCAAGCTTCCCATGGGCATTTGATTGGCCACTATGGGAACAGGTGCTGGGCAGCTGGTCTGATCCAGCAGGCTGCTGCTATGTTATTTATTTATTTATTTATTTATTTATTTATTTATTTATTTATATCCCACCCTTCCTCCCAGTAGGAGCCCTTGTTCTTAAGCATTAATGCTATTTAACATCTCCTGTAATTTTACTTGGACTAAACTTTTTTATCTGCAGTCATTTGTAATTGGGAGTTAATTGTGAGATATATAGAAGCCTGTTTTGAAGTATTACAAAAAAATGCTGTCAAGAGCTTTAGCTCAGATTGTACCATAATTGGTTAGCTATACAACTGTTCAATGCAAAGATGTATCACTGAACACCAAAGTCAGGATCATTCAGACCATGGTATTCCCGATCTCTATGTATGGATGTGAAAGTTGGACAGTGAAAAAGGCAGATAAGAGAAAAATCAACTCATTTCAAATGTGGTGCTGGAGGAGAGCTTTGCGCATACCATGGACTGCGAAAAAGACAAATAATTGGGTGTTAGAACAAATTAAACCAGCACTACCATTAGAAGCTAAAATGATGAAACTGAGGTTATCATACTTTGGACACATCATGAGAAGACATGATTCACTAGAAAAGACAATAATGCTGTGGAAAACAGAAGGGAGTAGAAAAAGAGGAAGGCCAAACAAGAGATGGGTTGATTCCATAAAGGAAGCCACAGAGCTGAACTTACAAGATCTGAACAGGGTGGTTCACAACAGATGCTCTTGGAGGTCACTGATTCATAGGGTCACCAAAAGTCGTAATCGAC
The DNA here is from genome assembly GCF_030035675.1 of Rhineura floridana. Classification (NCBI taxonomy): domain Eukaryota; kingdom Metazoa; phylum Chordata; class Lepidosauria; order Squamata; family Rhineuridae; genus Rhineura; species Rhineura floridana. The sequence goes on along the minus strand of NC_084482.1, from coordinate 172,802,744 downwards.
TTTAAGGCACATAACAACAACAATAGAACTGTTCATACTGTGCCACGATTGTTTTATATCATGTAGCATATGACATGTTATGTTTTAATATCATGCAACAAGAACAGATTTGTTTGACAACAATTGGCAACACTACACCAATCTCAAAAGAATGGCTACAGAATGCATCACCATTGCTATAAGGATATTGACTCAGCTGCAGCTCTCTGAGGCTCTCACACTCCAACGGAGGAGCAAAGTAATTCTGTGCATGACTTTTTCCATCAACTGTCAAACACAAAAATTAAGTACACTGTCTCAACTACCCTAACAAAAATATCTACTGAAACTGAAAGCTCAGATATACTTGTTTAAAATGGAAATCAGATTTCTATGACACTACACTAATTCTATTTGAATCCTTAATCTATAATTTCAGCAAATTAGCCATGAAAGAAAAATCTATTATCTTACACAATGAAGATGGTATTATATCACATTTAGCCTATTTACTTCTAGGGCTGTCAACTGATTCTAAATAACCAGCACATTTACTGTCTTGCTCTTAAATGTATTAATTGATTTTTAAAATTTCAGTGTTCTCAACAGAGATTGAGTGTTAAAGATTCAACGGTAGCAGTTACTTGAAAAACAGTCAAGTCCAGTCTTGCAGCTAGCACCTTGCCAACTTGCTGAATGTATAACAAGTCCTTCCAGGTAAATAGCTTGCCTCTCTCGCCTCTTAAGACAACATCTAATGCACACAGATATGCTGGCAACATTTCTTTTTCTTGGCTTAGTTTTATTTTATTAACATGCAAGTTATGGACAAGTAAAATATTGCTCAGAATATCACTTAAATGCATTGTACAAACCTCGAGATGTGTAAAAGCAACCTACCACACAGCATCTCCAATAAATACACTAGCATTTAATTCGTCATTAATTGTTTAGTCATAACTATTAATGTTTTTCACTCTTTCATTTTGTTTAGGAGTATGAAATATAACAACTTATATAAGGTTTCTTGAAGTACAATTAAATAATACACTCAAAATAATCATGACACCAGAGAAAGTTATTTACTTGTTTTCCTTCCCTGTCCCCAATGGAGTTGCAGGGTCTCAGTAATAGCAGCACAGGGGTAAGAGAGCTAGTACACAATATTAACATTACAGAGGAAAGCCTCCCCTTCATCTAATGATGTGCTCCATCCAAGTATGCCCAAGGGACAAATGACTGTGCTGGCTGATTGACTCCATCACAGGGCCATCGTCCATCAATGTATTGCATGTTCTATTGAAATCTGAGAAAGTGCAAGTCCTCAGTACTGCAAGCACTTTCAGAATTGAGAATACTACAACCCAGCAGGTCAAATAATATACGCAAAGAAACAGAAACATGTCTTTGGTAGCCAGGCACAGAAGTCATTAGGGATGAGCGAGAAGTTAGATTCAGTTCACATCTTATTATTATTATTAGATTTATATTCCGCCCTTTCTCCCAGTAGGAGCCCAGTGCAGCAAACAAAGGCACTAAAACACTTTAACACATCATAAAAACAGACTTTATATTAAAATAAAACCACCATTAAAACATATTAAAACAAAACATCTTTAAAAACATTCTGAAAAGCTTTAAAAACATCTATGCTTTTTAAAAAAAGATTTAAAAACATTAAAACACAAATTTAAAGCCAAAGTTATCAAATTCACACTTTCCAAAGTAATATGAGGACCGAAACATAACCATCCTTTGAAAATTGCACTTAACCAAATTTTGGGACACGGTTCTCCAACCAACCAATATTCATAGAAGTGCATATACTGTATTAAAGGGAAATGTGTATAAAAATGCATATAAGTGAAAATAACATACAAAAATACATTACATTAGGACAACTTGCTTGCAAAAATGTGTACAGTAGTCAAAGCTGCATACAAAAAATGTACTGATTAGAAGAAATTGGCACTACAATACTCAACAACTTTCATGACGACTTAAAAAACAGTTCAAAAATTGCTGCAGAAATGTAGAGAACCTATTAGAAAAAATCACTAATAGGCAAAAAACCTTGTGGTTTAAGAACATACCTATAGCCAACACATATTACTATCAAACTTTTAAAAGGAGGGAAATTGGGCAACTATAGTGAATGCACCAGGGAAGCAGGAGACCTGACCTCCTCTCTGAGATATTGGACTGCCCTACAAAGTTGCCAAAATGCAACAACAATTTGGGCTGGTCTTTCACAGTCCAATCCACTTCCTGTGTAGTTTGGAAGAATTTGGTAACATGGGCCTATGGAGAGTGGTGGAAACACCTGCCATCTCCAGAGATGGAGAATTACATTTTTGTATGTTTGTTGGTGTTCTTCTTACTTTTGCTTCTTTCCTGCATTACTATTGTTTCTACAGAGAATCTAATCTAGAAATTTTTATTTCCCTCATTGTTCATCCTAGTAACCTGTGTCAAATTTATATTTATTAATTTCAAAGCCTTTTTATTGGTCAATGTCATATGATGGTGAAGACCGCCTTTTGTGTTTCAAACTGGAGGTTATGCTCTATTTCTATTTTGGGTACATTAATAATTGAATCTGAAACTGCAGTTTGATGTACAATCAAACTGATTACAATACGTTGCTACTTAAGCAATGAATCTAGCTGCTGGGGGAAACAAACTGGTCTGCCCAAGATGAATGTTTTCAGCCTGCTATGCTTAATCCACTTCATTTGAGGAAAGGTGGGCATGGTCAATTAAAAACACACCTAGAAATTTGTTAGAATAGATTTCACCTCCCACTGTTTTATCTTGTGCAAACTGAGACACTCTTCATGTCCACTGGAGACTATTCTGCAGAATAATTACAATTATTCCACAATTGTTTATGGAGTTTTTTAGTGTATATTCTGCAAAGTGTTGCTGTGTTTCACATATTCACAGAAAAAGAAGCAAAAGAAAATGATTTACTGTAGGAAACTTCACTAAAATTGCAAAGTAAATCAAACATATTTAAAGTGACCATCTGAACTATATCAACTATTAATACTGTGCTTCCTCCCTCCTAAAACAAGATCAGCACAGCACGTCTTCTTTCTATTATTTGGGCTGTTTGCAGGTGTTGCCACCACTCATCAAATGCTCAGAGGCACATGTCACCAAATTCTTCCAAGCTACACAGGAAATGGATAGGACTGTGAAAGACGAGCCCAAATTGTGTTTGCATTTTTGACAAATTTGTAGGGCAGTACAATATCTCAGAGAGGAGGTCAGGTCTCGTGCTCCCCTCCTGCATCCACTACAGCCCAATTTCCTGCTTTTTAAAGTTTGATAGAAATATCTGTTGGTTATAGGTACGTTCTTAACCCACAAGGATTTTTGCCTATTAGTGAATTTCTCTGGTTTTTAATCCGGGAGGTAAGAAATGGGATCCTGCGCAAGTTTGCTGGGAATGGATTGGTCATTTGCATGCTTATTGAGTTCAGTGGGATTTATTCCCCTGCAATCATGTTTCGGATAAGTGAAACTGACCACAGGGGAAAGGGAGGAGATGAGGGGGATGGGAGCAGGCAGGAGGGGGAGGGCAGGTTTGATCATTTGCATGTTTATTGAGTTCAGTGGGATTTATTCCTGTGTAATCATGCTTAGGATAGGTAAAAGTGACCAGGGGGGAAGGACGGAGGGCTGGAGTGGGCAGGGGAGGAGGAAAAAAGGAGAAGGGAGGGGAAGGGAGAAGGGAGAGGGGAGGGGAGGGGAAGGAGGGAACATGCAGGTCTGAGCATTTACATGCTTACTGAGTTCACTGGGACTTACTCGTATGCAATCATGGTTAGGATAGGTAAAACTGACCATGGGGAAGGAGAAAGGGGGGAGGGGAGGGGAAGGGAGAGGCAAAAGAAGGGGGAGGAAAGGGGTAAAACGGAGGTGATGGAAAGAGGAGGGCAGGTTTGATCATTTGCATACTTATTGAGTTCAATGGGATTTACTCCAGTGCGATTAATCATGCTTAATATAGGTGACACTGAGCATGGAGGAACGATATAGTGTAAATAATCACTTAATGGCAGTTTGGAAATAATTGAGAAAATAAGTTGGTCCCTTGGCATTTCTAAAAGGCAATGCTCCTTTTTACATGATTCAATTGTTGACTAAGCCGAAAATCCTATGCGTATTTATCTGAAGAGTATGAGCACTTCCAGACTACTGCACTTCTGCGCTGATCTCTCTGACAGTCAGGTAGATGCCAGTAAATGCCCTTGTGCAATAAGAGTGCACCTTCATAACCCATCACAAAGAAAACAAGGACATTGTGATAAATAGCAGTGGCTAAATAGCAACAAATATGATTCCAAAAATTCCAATTCCCAGCCACCCCCTGGACATTTTTCAGTTGAAAAAATGACAGAGAACTGTGTGGAAAATTTATGATAACCTCATGATTGCCACATCATATCACCTCTGTGCAAATTTTGTGAAAACAAATTAGGACAATTACTCAATATACACTTCATCTGGAAGCAACCTTCTCAATATACACCTCATCTAGGGGTGTGGAAACTTCTTGGCTCTGCAGGTCAGATCCCTATCAGATCCTAGCCTTGTGAGCCAAATTTTACAGGGAGATGGCGCTGCCCACCTCTCAATTACTTGACTTCAAAATAACATTAGATGACTGCACACTCTGAAGTCCCAAAGTCAGGACTTCAAAGCACAATTCAGGGCTTCCAAAGAGACCTGTGCAGTGCTTTAAAGCATCTGACGTTTTTGCTAATGGGAAGCTGAGCCAAAGCCTGTTCCATGAAGGGTGGTAGAACCAAAGAGTGCTGTCTCTTGCCAATGCACACTCAGGAACACACTTTAAGGCTCCCAAATGTGCATTTGCAGGTGCATTTCTATCTACGCTACACCTGGTGTCACCTATGATGTCATGTATGAGACAGGTGGGTGTGGTTTAGGGAAAACTGCCTTGGAGGCCAACTCTGAACCCCTAGCTAGTGAACAAAGTTTGCCCTGCAGGCCAGAGGTTCTCATGCCGATCTAGAAATTACCCAAGTCCCATTGAACTAAGAGGTACTTACACAACTGTGCAGCACATCCTTTATTCTTTTTACCAGCAACTAACAATAGGAATAGTTTCTTCTTTGTGCCCATGTCTTAACTCTACGTTCAACCAGAGTTGGTGAGAATTCTCTTTCAGGTGTTTGGAGAAGCAGTTTTAAATTACCTGTGTATTCAACAGCTAGCATATGGTAGGCGTGGTTTTAAAACATGCAGAAACCTTCTAAAAGTAATTTGAATCTAGGAATTCTATTCAACTACCATCTCCATCATGTCCTACCCAAAATGCACAGAAATAGTAGAACAGGTCATATAATAACTACTTTTCATATTTTGATATTTTTAATCCCACCCAGCCTTCCCCCCAAAAAACTATTCATTTTTTCCCTAATCTTTACCCTTCTTAATATTCATGGAAGATGTTTAATTAAACTCATTCAGCAACTATGCTTTTTACAAGCAACTCTACAGTAAATGTTAAAAGCATATGGGAGGGGGAGATGCAGATATATCTTTAAAAGGTAACAACAGTCTAATGATTCAACAGCACTTGCCCCTCTGTACAATGAAAAGGAAGATGCTACATCTAGCTTGTAAAAATCTGAAGCATCTTGTTGACAACGTTGCCAAGAATGTGGCATCTAGGATTTTTAGACATTTTATCAGCCTCAGGCACAGAGAAACATGGAACTCTAAGAAAAAGATTTTAAAAGGAAATCCATGACACTAAATCCACTAAAGCTTATTACATGTTTCTCAACAAAAATCTGAGAACCTGAATACAGGAGCAAGATGCAATCCATGCAGATTGGAGTCCGAAGCCAAAAAGCCAATTCCAGTAACAAAGGATTAGGGTGAACCAAAATCAGTTGCTATAAACCCATATAGATTGCATGTAGAGCAAGCATCAAAAGGGAAAGCACAGGTCAAAGAATCTGTCCAAAATTAGGAAGAACCAAGGAACTAGAGGCAGACACAGATGAGCAAGATGGACTGAGATGGGCACAAAAAGGCAAAAAGCAGTGGCAGTAAGAAACAGCTACAAGGCAAATTGCTTTCAAGCATGGAATCAGCAATACTTAAGTAGTAGCCAAGTTACCGCATTGCTTAGAAGAGAGTCTCCAAATTTCTGAGGTTTATATCCAGCAAGATTAAATAGCAAAAACCAGTTGCTTTCTTTGGAGTCAGAGCTATGCAAATTAGAAAGTCACCACATCAGATCCTCTTGCAAGTTCAAGCCTAAACTAGAATGGAGCTACAGAACCCACAATATCCTGCCAAGGGCAAGTTTCCCAATTCAAGCAATGATATCTCTTACACGAAACCTATGGCAGTGGTATGCAAAATTAAGGCTAAATGACAGTTAAGGCCAAGTATGATCAGATATTGTACAACAACTTATGAAAATGCTTAGTACAGGAACACAGGATACAAATTTCACTGAAAATAGGTACTCCAGACAAACAGGAACTACTGCAGAGTTCAACAAAAGCTTTTCTTTTAAAACTGAGCATTATTATTCATGTCCTAGGCTTCTTCAACTGACTGAATTAGTATAATTCCAGATCCACAATGGATGAAGACACCAAATAGTCATAAGAAACAAGATCATATTTCAAATTCCTTAAACCCATAGAAAGAGTAGTGGATGATATGTTTATTTTTCTGTTTATTATTCAGCAAAACACCAACACACAAAGGTTCTCTTTGTTTCTCTAGAATATGCCAACTTTTAAAAATTAATTATATTATATCCAAATTATTTGTTACATAGCAGAGTAGAACACCAGGATCAGGTGGATAGAACTGTATCTACTGAGAGGGAAAAAACCCTGAAGCTGCATACATAACCTGTGTAAATTCCACTGTAGGTCAAAGGCTACTTGTTATGGAAGAAATGTACAACTTTCCAAATGACCTACATTCTGCAAAGAGACCCACTGACCTACAGAACCGTTTGAAAACTCATAAAGTAGGTCACTGGGTTTCACTGTTTTTAAGCATTACACTTTGAAAGAGACACACAGTGACTAAATCTAAAACAAATGCACATCACAGAGGATCTCCACATGCAGTGATCTACCAGTTTTTTAACCAAACTGCATAGCATAAAACTATTCTCTTTCAAGTCACATGGTTGGCTTCTATTTCTCTTAAACGATTCAAATGAAAGAGTGTTTAGATGTAAGTTTTCCACAGGTGAATGTTACAGTTTTTCTGACTAGTCTATTGAACAACAAAATTGTCAGAGACAGTGAATGAAGATACACACAAAAGTTTGTTTTCATTTAGGGCCTATTAGCAAGCTCCAGGGAAAAGGATGAACTGCCCAGAGTTGATGCCAGTAAAAATAAAATACCATTCCTAGCTACCTTTCCAGCTTTGAAATTCTTCATTTCATCTACTATAGCTTTTAGACCAGGCACAGCACAGACATGGAAAAAGAAAGTGTGTGTGTGGGGTGGGGGGGAGGAACCATATGTTTTTAAATTGTATATTGGATGTTATATGTTGTGAACTGCCCAGAGAGCTTCGGCTATGGGACGGTATAGAAATATAATTAATAAATAATAAAAATAAATAAGAAGGCATCTCTTGGAATCATTGTGGGATTGTTTCCAATGCTACCTGAAGGGACAAAATATCAAACACAAAAGCACTTTGTAACTTCCAAGAGGGCTGTGCAGCTCTGAATACACATTTTGTAAACCTTCTGTGCATGACAATACAGCCCATTTGGATGCTAAGGTGTTATTTTAGGTGGTTCCCCTTCCCTCTTATGATACTGCCCCATCTTAGAAACTTGATTAGGGAAATGTGTTAGAAACATTCCTCAAGATCCAAAACGGAGACATAGGATTCCAGAAGAGAAAGCAGGGAGAAAACTTCCTTTTGCCCAAATCAAATTGCAGGGCCAATTCTGAAAAATAGTTCTTTCACAGAGGAATGCTCTTAAATTTTAGTATAAATAAAAAAGCCACACAAGGTTTGCAAGGAATGGCTGTAAATATAAGAGTGCATTCTTGTAAATGGAAGAATACAATCTGATTATTAAGGGTACTGAAAAAATCCACAGGAGTTTTCAATTCTAATTCACTGCCTTTCCATGCAAGTGATCATCCCCTCTTGAATTTTTGTTTCCAAGATAGCTGTACACACAACTATCTTGTGTGTACATACAATAGTCAAAAAGTCTTAAGTATATTTAGAAATGAAAATGAAAGATATGGCGAGCACATTAAATTTGTCAGTCGCTTTTCTTCACAAAAATGAACCCAAAGTGACATACAATCAATTAAAAAGTTAAAACCAGTATAAAAACAAAAACAAAATAAAAAGATAAAAAACACACATAAATATGACAACTGTGGAACAACCCACCCACTAAAAGCAGCTATAACATCAAGAACGTGTGGATAGGCTGAGCTTTGTACTTTCAATACAGTGCTGGACAGTTGTGCTGCCAGTCAGTTATAAAACTTTGTGTGCAGAACTCTGCCTCTTCATCCACTCTCTTTGTTAGCTCTAATCCAACTGCTGATATTTAAATTGCAAATTCTTGTGGGGAGCAACATCTTTTCCCCCCCAAATATTATTCTGTAAAGTGCTATGTATATTGATGGCACTACATAAAAGGACAGGATTAAAGTTATATCATCTGTTACATTTAGAACACTTATCAAACAAGTTGGCCATATTACAGACATTTATCAGGACATATCCCTTACTATATTGCATCTGCTTCAATACAAGTCATAAATCACGCACTATAAATTAATGCCTGATTATTCCAGTTCATTTCAGGGAGCAGAAGGTGGTACAGATGAAGGAAAACAGATCCCATTTCTTACAGGCTGAAATGTATCCTTGAACTGTGATAATACCTCTTTGCTTGCCTGGAGGGAAGATGGAAAAATGGAGGGGAATACATAGAAACTATTTACATGGCTGTATTGTAAAAGGCAAGATTCACATCTGTGGCTCTGCCCACTTTTGCAAGCCAAGTAAAAGCACTCGAGGAGGATGCAGAATGGTGAGGGACACAGCCACCCTGGGCTCCTTCTAGGAGGAAGAGTGGAAAATAAATTTAATAAATAAATAAATGGCTGGGGAGTCATAGAGACCTAGAAGGCAACATCTGGCCCATGGTCTGGAGGTTCCTAACCCCTGCTTTAGTTAAACTGTCTGCCCAAACACAGGCAAAGCAAGGGGGAGGGAAATCTGATTTTTAGAACACAAGTGGCACGCACACAAGTACACTACTCGCTTATCCACACCCAAGCACGTTTTTCTCACCTACATTTATAATTTGATTGGAGTTCACTTCTGGTGTTGGAAAAGAAAAGTGCTAGGGGAGATAAGATTGTGGGAAGATAAGCTGCAGATAGGACTAAACAAGCACACCCCTCTCACACACATGGTATTTTTAAGAATTGGGGCTCTTGCTTCTTGCTTTTTTATGACTTAGGCAGATCCAGATTTAAATAAGCAAGTCTACTGATGTTAAAGAGCCAGTGTGGTGTAGTGGTTAAGGTGTTGGACTACGACCTGGGAGGCCAGGGTTCAAATCCCCACACAGCCATGAAGCTCACTGGGTGACCTTGGGCCAGTCACTGCCTCTCAGCCTCAGAGGAAAGCAATGGTAACCCCCCTCTGAATACCGCTTACCCTATTCAAAGGGCCGCCATAAGTCAGAATTGACTTGAAGGAAGTCCATCATCACTGATGTTACATCTGGTGTGGCCTTTAGAGTTAAAAACAACTGCAAAGTGTCACTTTTCTTGGCATACTGTACTTAACTAATTATGAACACAAGAATTCTATTCAATTTCACACTGATGGTGTCAAAAGAGAACTACTGGGCTGGATTTACAAACAAGATAGCTCAAAAGGGAGATTAAATGCAAGGAAAAAATATGACAGCAGGAACATGCATGCTGTACACAAAGCAAGCAGGCACTATTAAAACTAATAATGGAAAACAATTTGCAGCTTTTGTTAACAATAAAAACATGGCCAGCAAAAGGTTTTTTTAAAAATTGGATGCTGAACAGATAGAAGCAGAAGTTTTAGTCACAAACAACAGTTCTGTACATGGTTACTCAGAAATAAATGCTATTCAGTTCAGTGGAGCTTATTTTTAGCTAAGTGGTATAGGACTGCAGCTTAACTTTTCAGGATTGCAGAGCTACACATAAATCATCATCTGAAAAATCAAAACAGACCCCACAGAAAACCTACATCTCTTTGAACAATGCAAACTATTGTTAAAACTGAGTGGCTGAAGATATGCAAGTCACATATTTAACAATGCTTGTTTTAGCTTTAAGAACTTGCTCCTTGACTAAACTATTCAGAGCCTACTACCCCAAAGTAATGGTTTCCATTGCTGAAGTACTCTTACAATAATAAAGTTTCTCCTAATTTTCAACCAAAATCTACCTTCCTGCAACCTAAGTCCATCAGATCTAGTCTTGTCCTCTGAGACAGCAGAGAACAAGTTTTTGCACAGTTCTATGGCACAGCCCAATGGGGATTTGAAGAGTGCTACCAAGTCCCCCTCCAGTCTTCTCTTCCGGAGGTTAAACATACCCAGTTCTTTCAACTTTTCCTCAAAGGAATTGTTTTTCATCCCACTGATCATCTTTGTTGACTTCCTCTGGACCCATTCCTAGTTGTCTACATTCTTGTTAAAGCACAGTGTGAACTGGACAGTACTCCAGATGAGATCTGACCAGTAGAGAATAAAGCTGATTTTGATTTTATTGCTTATCTTGTATTTATGTTTTTATGCTCAGTTATTATAACCAAGAGAATTTTTATATTATGGGACATAAGTGACATATATAAAATAAAATAAAGGAACTATTTCTTATCATGATTTGAAAACTATGTTTCTATTAATGCAATCTAAAATTGTATCAACCTCTTTTTGCAGCTGCACACACTGCTGACTCATGTTCAAGTTGTAATTGACTACAATCTCAAGATCCTTTTCACATGTACTACTGCCAACCTATGCTTCTGAAATTGAAAGTACATCAAGTACATTGAGTAAACTATATCCAGGTGCAGTTTCATGTGAATTATATTCCTCTGCCACATCATTCACTATTTTATGTAAAACATTCAAAAACAGAAGCATTTCTTGACTGAGAAAACCAAGTGAGGCTTTTACTTTCAGTCATGGATACCTACCTCATTCCCCAAACCACAGCAAACCTTAAAAGTGAATTAGCTCACAATCCACAGTAGCCCTCATAACTCAAGCCAAAATCCACTGGCTAGTACACAAAGCTATATTCTGAGCCTCTGATCAGAAACTAACAAATGTCACCCAGGACACACCCTTAGAATAATACTGAGATGCCCTGGACTGAGCAGGGAAGTGGGGGAATAGAAAGTGGTAATATTTTTTCCAGTATAAGTCTTATTATACAGAGAGGTTACGTTCCTTGTCTGAGTATTTATATAAACAATAAATCATTTCCACTGTTGGACATTCCAGCTTCTGTCTCTAATGTTAGCAGTATCACTCATAAACTGGTAGCTTGTTACTGATATTTTGGAGGACAGATTTACAGGTTCTTAAACAATCCTAGTATATACTAGCAACTGAGATATTCTATCATAAAGGAAAGGTAAAGGTGTCCCCGCACTTGTAGTACAAGTCTTTTCTGACTCTTAGGGTGACATCTTGCAACGTTTACTAGGCAGACTGTATATATGGGGTGGGAATGCCAGTTCCTTCCCCGGCCTTTCTTTACCCCCCAGCATATGCTGGGTACTCATTTTACTGACCACGGATGGATGGAAGGCTGAGTGGACCTCGACCCCTTTTACTGGAGATTCAACTTCCTCCTTCATTGGAACTGAACTCCTGCCGTGAGCAGAGCTTCGGCTGCGTTACCACTGCTTACCACTCTGCACCACGGAAGGTCTTCTATCATACAAATAAGCAAACAGATTGTATCATCAGATGCAAATATTCTGAGTAACAGCCAGACATAAACCATAGCATTTTTGTATATTACGTGTCAAAGTTCCCTGACAACACCACATCACATACAGTAACTCTCAAGCCCAAGCCATAACCAAAAACTCAAGGCAGAATTCATTGTTCAGTTACTATCATTTGAGTTATTCACAGACTTATAAACAATATTCACTTTGTTTATAAAAATACTGTTAATTTTACCTTTATTATGAGATGTCATAAATATCATTGATAACACTTATTTAAAAAGCATAAGGTATGCTTTTTAAGCAAATCAGGTATGGGGAATGTGTGGCCCTCCATATGTTGTTGAATTACAGCATCCATCATCCTTAACCACTGGCAATGCTGGCTGGTACTGATGGGAGTTGGGAGTCCAACAACATATGGAGGAGCCCCAAGTGTCTTAAGTGCATGTGGTAATATTGACTTTGGTGAAACCAGGAAAAGAAACCTAACAAGATGTTTACAATAATCTGATCTGGCCACGGTGACACATGCCTTAGTTACATCCCGTTTAGATTACTGTAACGCACTCTACGTGGGGCTGCCTCTGAAGACTGTTCGGAAACTTCAGTTGGTACAACGTGCTGCAGCCAGAATGCTAACTGGGGCTGGTTACAGGGACCATACTACCCCCCTGTTAAAAAAGCTCCACTGGTTGCCAGTCTGTTTCCGACACAATTCAAAGTGCTGGTGATGACCTATAAAGCCCTATACGGCTTAGATCCAGGCTATTTATCAGACCGTATCTCCCTGTATGAGCCTGCCCGGGCCCTGAGATCCTCAGGAGAGGCCCTTCTCTCAATACCCACATCTTCTCAAGTACGACTAGTGGGGACACGTGAGAGGGCCTTCTCGGTGCCTGCCCCTAGGCTTTGGAATTCCCTTCCTAGGGAGGTAAGAATGATCCCCTCCTTGCAGTCCTTCCGCCAACAAGCAAAGACCTTTAAATTCCAACAAGCCTTTGAAATTGAAGGCTAAGGATGGGATGTGAAGGGTGCTGCATTGCTAATGTCTATTATATTATTTTTAAACTAGTTTGAACTCTTTTAGCTATATGTGTGTATGGTTTTAATATTGGAAATAGTTTAATCTTATTTTAATGTAGATTTTGTATGTTTTTAATTATATGTATTTTTTATCTGGAAGCCGCCATGAGTTCCAGTTTTGGAAAAATGGCGGGGTATAAATAAAGACAATAATAATAACAATAATAATACATTAACTCTACATTGCAGGAAATTCAAAATGAGGAAGAAAGCACACATTTTTCTAGTTCTAATAATCACTTAATAACTATGCCTTAATTAAAAGTTTTCCATTATTAATTCAATTTATTAATTTAATATGTAATTAAATGGGATGATGTTTCCATATCAATATAGTATCACTTGACCCCACCCCCAAATTCTCATGTTACAGCATAGGTTGTCCTTCCTCAGAGACAAAAATATGCTTTTGAACAAGTAAGCATACCCAGCAAATTGCCCAACTTCTGTATCCCTTGTGGGGACTGGTCCCCAGACTGTAGTATGGGAGTGTGAAGTATATATTGTCTCTCAAACTCAAGTCACTCATGAGCACTCAAGCTCCCCAATAAAGTTTGCCCATTCTTGACGGTAAGGCCTTCCCAGTTTCACCACTGAAGCATTATATAGAAAATAAATACTACCCTGGCCCAATCTCATCTGATCTCGGAAGCTAAGCAGGGTCAGGCCTGGTTAGTACTTGGATGGGAGACCGCCTTGGAATACCAGGTGCCGTAGGCTTAGAGCAGCCTTTCCCAACCAGTGTGCCTCCAGATGTTGTTGGACAACAATTCCCATCGTTCCTGTCCATTGGCAATGCTGGCTGAGGCTGATGGGAGTTGTGGTCCAACAACATCTGGAGGCACACTGGTTGGGAAAGGCTGGCTTAGAGGAAGGCAATGGTAAACCATCTCTGAATACCTTTTACCATGAAAACCCTATGAATATATCCAAAAAGATTCATAGAGTCACCATAAGTCATAATCGATTTGAAGGCATATAAGAGCAACAAATGTTATATATACAAAACCAAAGAGAGATCCAATATTGAAGTTTGGAATGTGTTTCTTGCAACTTGAAAACACTGTTCTGTTCTTTAAAAGTGAAATCGGGGTGGAGGAATTTTTTTACTGTACCTTAAATTAAATTTGGCAGAGCCACATAAAATTGATGCAGGAAGTAGTTCTATCCCACAATCTGCCTGTTTTCCATCCTTATTAAACACCATCTACAAAACGCTAAACCTGCAAGTGGATCTACAACAATACAGTCCCAAAGAAAAACAGGTTTTTATGCAAAAGCCACAGCTGGATTCACTGACAGTACTAAAGCCTATAGGAACATCTGAAGTTTTCACAAAGCATGTTTTATACTACAATATATATTAGACTTACAGTTAAAATCAGTGTCCTCCAAAACAGCATGAAGTGTAGAAACAGTCAAAAAGACATGCAAGTTATGTACAGAAGTGCCATCATATGACACTTAACAAATGCACTCATGTCACAAGAAGTCTAAGTGAACCAGAAGAATTCTCCTGTTGAAAGTATACATTTTCAGTTAGTATTGCTCTGCCTAGCTCAACATACTAAAGACTGCTCCCAATCACCAAAACAACTTGCTTTTTCCATTCTGCAGGTTTCACATTAGAACTCTATTCATGGTGAAATACTGTGATCTTTTTTAAAAAGAAAAAGCATGCAACATATGATAAAGTTTATAGCTTTCCGAAAATATCGTGGAGAACATGAAAAATAGAACACCCTATTCACAGTTAAGACAGCTTGTCAACCTAATAACTTTGAAAGAATTACTTAGCCCATACTTAACATTTTCAACATTTTGAAAGAATTTCCATCACTAACAGGTACAAGTTAATCAGAAGAAGAAAAGACATCAAGTTCTCAAAAATCTGCATTGTTTCTACATGTCTTTCTGTAACATAAATGCATGTGTCAGATGTCAGATGGCAGCACTCCTGCATATAGCTTGAAAGTCTTTACAACAATGCTATTCTGCAGGACACTGGTTTTCCACAGAGCTCCCTCCTTACATGACACAAGCCATTATTAGAACAAAAAAGCAGCACTTCAAAGCAATTCCTGTTTTGTGGCTCCTTACTCTATCAACCTTCAGAAAACAAAAAGGCACTCCCCAGACTTTTTTAAAAAACAAACACCACTACCAAAATGGCACAGAAAAATACCCAGCTTCCAATCAAATCTGAATGATCTGAGAAAGGCCCATCAACCTTTTTTTTATCTACAAGCATGGCATACAAATATGCAAATATCATCAAGTAATTATTATATGTCTACAAACATTTGTTTTTAATGTGTACTTAAACAGTTGTAACACAAAATAGGGGTTTAAACAGTATTTCAAAGGTAGTTATTTTTTGTTCCCACCACCATGGTATATCAACAAGTCAGCAGCAGTACAATTAAGGAAGCAGAAAACAGGAGACAATTGTTCACATTTTAATGTGTCAATGTACCTTGTAGAGGTGCCTTTCCTGACATCACATATGCTGCATTTAAAGGCTTCAGCACTGTTCCTAAAGGTGCAGACACTACAATCCCAAAAACCTTCATCAGCTGCAGGTTTTGCTTGCCTTTTTGGCCTTGAGAAGTAGGTGTAGGAAGAAGAGGGAGAAGGAGGGGGAGGAAAGGAAAGGAAAAATAAAACATGTTACAAACAAGATCATAAAGCAAAGCTGTTTCATATAATACTCTGCTTTGCTTGCTTGCCTGTTTTTCTGCTCCTTGCCTAAAAAGTAATCACATTTTGGACGGAGCAGCGATGAAAGGACACAAAATATCTATAAAGCTAAAATACCACTTTGTTTTATCCTCTCACCACGCACATATTTATCCCCAACCTTCCCCATCTCCATACCTCCCAGTAAGAGAGTCTCAAGACAATCAATTTTCACACGACGACTACCCACTGAATCTAGAAGGGCAGGGGAAAGGAGATGGTGGAAGGTATTTGAGCTGGTTACCCTCCCTCTTTTGGGGTGTGTGTGCTTGATTGTACTTTAAAGGCTTGGAGGCGTGTCCCTCCATGCGCCCCCTCCGTCTGTCTGTCTGTCTCCTTTACCTTGTTAAATCTCCCTTTGTCTGAAAGAAGTCAGTGTGAGGAGACGAGGAGCTGTGTGTGTTTGTGTGTGTGTGAGAGAGAGAGAGGCCGCCATAGCTGCTCTAACACCAGATTAGCCCTGGCACCGACAGAGAGAGCGAGAAACACAAATACTTCGCCCTCCTCCTCTTGCTCCTACACACTCCCTCCATCTTAAGAGCCACCCTGGGCACAAAATAGAGCCCCCCCCTTCACTAACAGTTAGCCACACAAGGAGCTCTAGCTTTCCTGCCCCTCCACCCTACAGTTTTCTCCTCAACACAATTGAAAACAAGGAGTTTTCTGTACCTAGCTGGGGAGGAGGCAGGCAGGCAGGCAGGCAGACAAACAAGCTCTCCTCCTTACCCACTTCCTCCATCTTAAAAGCCCACTCCTCCACCACCACTACAACCCCTACCACCACCCGGGGCCTAGTCCCCACACACAGCGCCTCCCTTGAGCATAAAGCGGGTTGGGTGCTCCGGCTGGCACCCACGCACACTCCTTTCTGCCCCCCCCCTTTCCACACTCCCTCCATCTTAGGAAGAGCTCCCACTCTTTCTCGACTACTCCACGAAGCGCCACTACTTCCCTTCTTTCTTGCCTTCCGTCAGCCCTCTTACCTGGTCGGGCTCTTCTTGTCGCCCATGGTCATGGATCGGTTGAGGCGGGGAGGCTCCCCCTTGCCTTGCGCACAAGGAGCGGAGGGCTTACAGGGCTGACTCCTCAGACCAGCAGGCTCCGGGTCCTCCTCAGCCGCCGCCGCTCCTCCTGCCGCTGCCAGGCTCCCGCTCCAGACTAGGGAGCGCAGCCTCGCTCCGCTCTGCTCCCCTCCCAGTCAGCAAGCACGGCTACAGCAGGCGGAGCTCGCGGCCCTCCCCGGCCAATCCGGGCAGCCCGGCCTTGGGCTCCGCTGGGGCGAGGGAAGAAGAACGTGCACCCACCGACCAACACTCAACCCCCTCAGTCGCAGACAAGGAATGGCTCCCTCGGCTAGGAGAACGTTGTTTCCTCAAGACTCCGTGGAAGGAGATGAGGGTGCCGTCGCCGTCGCTGGGCGGCGCCTGGCCACCCACAAGGCCAGCATGTGACCCCGCCTCAGTTTAGTCGCTCGCCTCTTCCTCGCGTTGAGCGTTGCCGTCTTCAGACGTGTGCGTGTACGCACAAACGCAGGAGAAGTGGATTACTCGCGCAAAGAGGTGGGCACGAGAAAGATGACGTGCCGCTTAAATTGTTCACTCACTCGCGTAAAGTGGAGAATGTGTGTCACCCGTCTGTCAGGATGCCTTTCATTTAGCCCCTCGTGAACCGTACTTAATGTGTCATTTCCAGGTTGATTTGTTAGTCGCACATAGGGGCATTCTGCCTTTTAAAGTCGCCTGCTTAACAACAAGTGGGCATTGGGGCCCAGCCAGAAAATAAATTCACTCACCCTGCAGTACGGGATGGTCCATATTCATAAGCGCCTACACTCAGCTCCCCTTCATCCCTGGTCAAATACTGATAGAGGGGGAAACGCCGCAGGCTATTCCAGAGGGGGGGGTGACTGTTGTCAGCGGCCCTCTTGCCTCGTGAGAACGTGGCCCCTCAGACAATTGCCCACAAAGAAGTGGGGGATATGTCCCAATACTCAGGTGTGTTGCTCTATTAACCACCCACAGGAGCAGCCTATGCCTCTTCAGTCAGTTATCAAGTGTACGGACAATATGTCAACATTTGTCCTTTCATGTGTCACCTCCTTGGATGCATACTTAAGAACATAAGAAGAGTCTGCTGGATCAGGCCAGTGGCCCATCCAGTCCAGCATCCTGTTCTCACAGTGGCCAACCAGGTGCCTGGGGGAAGCCTGCAAGCAGGACCCGAGTGCAAGAACACTCTCCCCTCCTGAGGCTTCCGGCAACTGGTTTTCAGAAGCATGCTGCCTCTGACTAGGGTGGCACAGCACAGCCATCACGGCTAGTAGCCATTGATAGCCCTGTCCTCCATGAATTTGTCTAATCTTCTTTTAAAGCTGTCCAAGCTGGTGGCCATTACTGCATCTTGTGGGAGCAAATTCCATAGTTTAACTATGCGCTGAGTAAAGAAGTACTTCCTTTTGTCTGTCCTGAATCTTCCAACATTCAGCTTCTTAAGGTTACTTGGGCAGCAATCCTAATTACACATAGGGAGTAAGTTCCATAGAATACAGCAAAACTCACTTCTTATTAAATACACATAGGATTGTGTCAGACGTGCAGTAATTACCATTTAAGCATCTTATCACAGTCCCAAAGTGGTTAAAGCATAGTAAAGCGGTTGGATTTCCACTCTTCAGGGTTTTTGTATGACCACCCTATTTATAGGAGTTATTTATTTTCTTTCTGCCTGCAAAGCCTGCTTGCTTATGGATGTCTTCATCCTGAGCAAAACTTTCAGTTTTACACACCACTGCAAGCTGCTTCAATGAAGGTTGTGTGGCAGTGTTCAAAATTACAAGCCCTACTCTGGACGAACAAGTCAAACAACCTTGTCATCAAGAATAGGTTGCTATTTTGGGGGCCCAAAACAGGATTGCCTCAAGCAAGGAGATTGCATGTACATACGCAGACTACGCCAATAGGTACAGAGTAGATTCTAATTTTGATTAGTGGTTTTGAAGATGGTACCAGGCAGCAGTAATTATTATGGATTAGTTAACACAACTACAAGATTATGATATTTTGGATACGGGGCAAGTCTGTCACACCAAGTAAATTTAATGTGAAATACCCATCCCGGGTCCAAAATATAATGTAGTAGAACTTCAGTCTACCACCTACTTGGGGGTAGGGGGAGAAGGATGTGCTATATACATGCATTCCATAATTAACCCTCATAAAATCACATATAGAAGAAAAAATGTGTCATCAAGCTAGTATTTCAGAGGATCAGCATATATATATATTAGGTTTTTATTTATTAGATTTATATACTGCCTTTCTGCCAGTACATTCAAGTAGAAAATATGATATACTATTTGGGTATATCCCATAGCCATCAAAGAGAGGCATCACTGCAAATGTCCTGTTCTCTTAGTGGGCCATACGTCCTCAGGAGAAGAAAATCCTATTCTAAACACTCCCCCAGTACACATACCCCCTTTCTCCTTACATCCTAAAACGTTTTCCCTTTATCAAAACACAGCGAAGGATGTAGCACATGATTGTGCTAATTGTTTCTTTTTTCCATGTCCATGACAGATATGACGATTGAATCAATGTCATCAAGTGCATCAGACTAGCATCTCAGAGAAACAGCATGCTTCTTCTCACTTTCCCACAGCATTTGGGCCACTTATCAGTTTCCTCAGTGCCTTAAGCAGAAGCCACAGTAATGTACACCAGTGCTTATCCCACATTTTGAAAACAAACTGTTCAGAGAAGTCACACCAAAAAAAAGTCATCATGAACAGAGGGAGATACTGGCCACCAGAGAAAATGGCAGTGATGTGCATTCATCCTCAGACAGTCCCAGAGACTGAGGAATGTCAATATGGGGCATATTGAAGTACCTTGGAGACAATGAACAATCCTCTTCCTGCATGTAAGAAAATGTGTCCTGTCAGTCAACAACTCACATAACAATATGACTGCCACAAATCAGGTGAAAGTGGGAGAAACCACACTATTCCAGCACAACCACCACCTTAAAAAGTCTTGATTGATCCAAATTTTCCATCTGTAAATCCAGCTAACTCAGAGCTTTACCAGTAATGTGAACAGAAATTGGCAGATTCCAGTGTATTTCAGGAGATCTGGACACTTTCTATCACTGAAGGCTGTGCTCAGCTGCATGGGGGGGGTATTGCATTTTTGTTTTTGTTATGCCTGAGGGGAGTGGGTGGAAGGAATTGGTTTGTAAAATTAACAAAATAATTTTATCTTCCTTGGTAATTCAGGTAGCAAATTTTGTTTTCTTTCATAAACATGTGAGTCAGTGAGGGATCATTCCAGTAGAGGTGGCTTCTGTGCATATTTGATGTGACCTACATCAAGGTAGCCTTCTGGAGTTACAGAAGAATGCTCTGGTTTGAGTGGTTACTGCAGGTTCCAGTCTGCTTCTGCTGTGGGCTGAGACCGCAAATCCACAGCCAAACATTGCTTTAAGTGGAATTCAATAGCAGACATGTGCAGGCAGATGTGTCTCCCTCACTGACTCACATGTATATGAAAGGGGAAAAATTGCTATCTCAATTACCAAGGAAGATAAAAGTATTTTGTTAATTTTACAAATCCATTCCTTCCACCCACTCCCCTCAAGCATAACAAAAACAAAAATGCCATAAAAGCCCCCCCCCGGAATCCATGCAGCCTAATGCTATGCATGTTTATTCAGAAGTAGGTCCCACTGAATTCAATGAGGCTTTCTCCAAAATTAGTTTGTGTAGGACTGCAAATTTATTTATGAAATAAGCCTAAAGTGAGCCTCTTAACCAGGCTAGAATAAGGAGAGTAATGCTTCAAGAACTCCTTTAAGAAGCTTTAATATTTTCCTCTCCCACATGAACCCCTTGCAATAGTTAATGAAACCAGTCAAGAAGAGCAAATACAAACTCAGATTTTGCTATTGTACTGTCTTGCTTTTCCTAATTACAATGAAAATATGGAAGAAATAATATAGGTAGCTTCATTGCATTTATATCTTTCCATCACAAGATGCCCAAGGTGCCTTGAGCAGTCATGGAAAAGATTTGGAAAAAGTGACTCAGAAATGTAGTAAGTACAGGGCAGAAATGTAATAAATAAATAGAGGGCAGTAGCTGGCTAAGAAAATTTATACCTGCCTCAAAAGCACACTTGCATCTGAATGTGAAATGACTGTTTGGGCAGTTGTGTTTCTCAAAAGCAGCATGCACTTTCCTAGCATGAAGAAAGAGTAAACAATTATGCCTCATATTAGAAGTGCCTTCTTGATTCAAGTTTAGTAATCGTCTATATGATTCAAACAAGTGAGACAAACCACAACTAACCCATCTGATCTGTGGGAAATTTTATTTCTACCCACCAATATGACCCTGTGTACAAAACAAGACCTATCCTCTGAGCCTCCCACGAAAAAAGGTCTTTAATTTCTAGGACAGTTTTGGAGGCTTCCTGGCCTGCCACAGCCCTTGTATACAATAACATATTGATGAATAAGGGAAGAGAGGCAGAAGGGTTTAGGGAGAGAGAGGAAATGAGCATGAGGAGCTGCAGAATCTGCTTCCTTGCTCACCGCATCGGCTCGAGAGGACACTCCAGCCAGTCTTCAGCCTAATTTGCTTCCTTGTACTGCAGATGTGTGCAGGCAAATCAAAGGCTTAGACTCATAGAATTATAGTATGTTAGAATTGGAAGTGAGTTTGGAGGTCATCTAGTCCAATCACCTGTTCAGTTCAGCAATCTTGCAACTACAGGATCCATGACGGATGGCTGTCTGGCTTTTACTTACATTCCTTCAGTGAAGGAAAGTCCATCACCTTCTGAAGCAATCTGCTTCCTTGTCAAACAGCTCTTAGCGTTAGAAAGTTTCACCTAAAGTTTAACCAAAACATTTTTCCTTGCAATTTCTACCCATTGGTCCCAGCCCAGCCCTCTGGGACAACAGAGATCATCTTCTGTATGACATCCCTTCAGATAAGAGAGAGAGAAGGAGAAAAGTTTTTCCTCTGTTCTTGTTGCATTGTTCTTGTTATATTGTATTTGCATTGTTTTTGTGGCATTGTATTTTTACTGTATATTTTTTACTGGTTATTTCTTATGTATTTTTTTTTGTAATATGTTTTATAATGTTTTGTTCACCACTTTGGGGGCCTTTTGGCCAAAAAGTGGTATATAAATAAATGATAATAATAACAATAGTAATAATTAATAATTATTAATAATAATAATAATTGAAGACAACTATTATGTCCATCCCTGCATCTTTTCTTCTCTTGGCTAAATATATCAAACTCTTTTGACTGTGCCTCAGAAGACTTGCTTAACCTATTTATACAATCATCATGGTGATGAATGAGGAGTAAAGATGAAAGACATAATCAGTACCGGGGAGGGGGCTCAGGGAGGCAAGAAAATGAAAGACAAGGGAAAGAGAGGCATTGGACCACCAAAGGCAAGAGATGGAGCCAGAGTGGGAGAAGGTATGAGGACCTGAAACAACTTTGGTGGACAGGCACAACAGTGTGGATCAGAGGTTGATGGGTAAAAGGAATATTGGTAAAGGATCATTGGGAACCTGGACTGGAAGCATTGCAAGTGGATTGTACTGTAAATCATATGGAAGCACAATGTTCCTACAATTAAATTGGAAATTAAATTACCTATGCATGTGAAGCTAATTATCATTTGTAAGACACTTGGGAGGACTTTGCCAACTTAAATAAATAAATAGGAGGAGAGAGTGGAAGGGAAGGAGAGGAAGAGATGGAGGAAGTTAAAACTTGGAAGTAAAGATAGCTTATACCTGGAAAGCGTTGAAGCAGTGAGTTTGGGGAAGAACCACAGCTTAGTGGTAGAGCATCTACCTTGCATGTAGAAGGTCCCATGTTCAATCCCCAGTGTCTCCAGGTAGTGCTGGGAGAAACTCCTGCCTAAAACCTTGGAGAGCTACCAATCAGTAAAGGCAATACTGAGTTAGTTGGACCAATGGTCTGACTCAGTATAAGGCAGCTTACTGTTCCTATGTTGCCCTGAATGATCAAATGTAAGGTTTCACTAACAGTAGATAAGGGTGATTTGCACTGGAACTAGCACTCTTAAATTTAGTCATACAGATTCTGTAGTCAGGGTGAATAGTGAGTAAGAACAAACATGCAGAATTTCTAGCAAATTATTCAAGCCATATTCAGAGACCAGGTGCTTAGATGGTTGATCATGTCCTGCTTTCAAGTTTTTCAGAGGCATATTTATTTATTTATTATATTTATATACCACCCCATAGCTGAAGCTTTCTGGGCGATTTACAGCAATTAAAACAATAAAAACAAATCTACAAATTTTAAAACACAAAAAACAATTTAAAAACACAATTTTTTTTAAAAAAAGACAATTTTAAAAAATGGGTGGGAAAGCCAGTCTATGAAACAGAATTTGGAGTCTGGAATAAACAAACCTTGGACTGAGCTGCTTTGCAGATAGCACTGCTTTGGCTCCTACCCTAACATCGCCTTTGGGGGCTCATAAAGAGGTAAATAAACAGATTTTTATAAAGATACCACACCTCTGTCCTTAGAAGAATATTGATCCCAATACGGTCTCCTGACTTTCCCACTACTCAGTGAAGAGGAAGCAAACCCTTATAAAAGAAAACACTAACGAGAACGTACATCCAGTAATTGATCTGGGCAGAATCACTCTAACAATAAAAATGCCAAGTTGTTTCTTCATATGATGGGGGTGGAAGTCAGCTAAAAATGTAATTCACAGTCTCCTTTCTATTAAATGACAGTCTGTACAAAAATGACATAATTGTGACAAACAAGGGTGCCTAGTAAGACTGTGAGAAGAACAATTTATTCTCTGAAAAAGTTGATGTTTTCTTCTGCAAAACTCACAGTTTTCTCTTTCCTCCCCCAAACCTGCAAGATGAATTATGTAGTTTCCCTGGACTTCTTTGTTTCTTAGCAAATACTGAAATGTCACACACTGAAAACTTGCCAGCCCATCCCACCAGTCTGATTTTGTGTGATGTTTTAACACATGCAACACAAGGCATTTTTTTCTGTTTATGAAACACTCTTTTTAAATATGTAACTAGCAGGCTCCATTTGGCTGTTATTTTCTTAACTGGGAGTTTGATCAAGCAAGTTTAAATCCATCAACAACTTTGACTTCAGCAATAATAGAACAGCCCTTGGACTGGTATAAATAAAGTGGGCTGTGTGATCTCATGTGGCTGTTATCAAAGGTCACACTTCTGCATCAGTGGTTTTCAGTTACTACAGGATACTATAGAGTGCTGCCATTCCTGTTGATTTATGCTGACCTTTTAAACCCTTCCCCCTATGATGCCAAAGTTCATGCAACAGCTTTTCCTTACCTGCTGAGGGTAATTTTACTGAATGCAAAAATAAAAGAATTCTAACAGGGTGTGAAAGTATCATATGTGCATGAAAAAAGACTGGCAAGATGTTGGTTAGGCATCTGAATCGTAAACATACACATAATTAGCAAATGGAATAGTTTGTAGTGAGATGGATACTAGTGTCTATGATGCAAGTCCATCCATCTGTGATGCGATAAGCTGCAATGTTAGTTGCATAAACTGTGGCCCTCTAGAAAATTCTTGGCAGTAGCCAAACTGTTTTCAGAACGCATCAGAAATTAACTGTCTTCAGTCCTACCCCATCGCACTTCCACAGTGGCTGCATTTTGGGTATCCCATTCCAAGTTGTGCAACAGCTTGGTGCAATATTACTTCTGGAAGTGGTAACAATTGCCCATGATCAGCACTAACTGTGCAGCTGTACTCCTGGATCAGTTCACAACACTGGCACGGTAATCATTAATTCCAATCTCAATGGTGTGTACATTTTTATACAGACATTCTTTGTCAATTTTTTTTTAAAAAATAGCCATCCTGTTCATGCTTTCACAGCTTTCAAAAATATATTTTTGTCTCTGTGTACTATGCATTCACTTGTCTTCATATTCAAAGAAGAATCCCTTATTTCAACATCTATTGTCCTATTACTAAATTCAAGACACTAAAAAATGAAATGGACTGCCTTCAAGTCGATTCCGACTTATGGGCGACCTTATGAATAGGGTTTTCATGGTAAGCGGTACTCAGAGGGGGGTTACCATTGCCTTCCTCTGAGGCTGAGAGGCAGTGACTGGCCCAAGATCACCCAGTGAGCTTGATGGCTGTGTGGGGATTCAAACCTTGGTCTCCCAGGTCGTAGTCTAGCACCTTAACCACTACTAGAGATGAAATAAAACTCCGAATGCCCTTGGCCAGCATATCTAAAAGACCACCTCCATCCTTATGATCTGACACAATCATACGACTGACCTAGAACAGTCTTTTATCATTTTTGCACCAAGTCAGGGCCACGAGGGCATTCAGAGTAGCATTCTTAGTTTTGACCCTCCAACATTTACTCTGGAAGCAGTATAAAATATTTTTACTTAAATTGACTTTCAGTGGCCAGGGATATAGCACTATAGGGAAAAGTGAAATGTAATCAGTGTGACTGGAGGTTTAAAATTCAAACATAGTTAATTACACCAATTAACGTCTTGGGATGAGGTAGGCTCTAAAAACAAATTAGCAGGATGGCCAGGTAAAGAAAGGACAATGCTCCTGCACCTCTAATATATGTATAGATGAAGTAATTTCAGCATGTGCCATTTGTCATACAAGCTGTACCTGCTGAAATTCCCTTTTCTACTTTTGTATTAAAGGTGTAGGAGTCCTGTCCTTTTTTTCACCTGGCCACCTTTTTAAGGCACTCTTTTTAAGCTGGCCACCCTAGTCACTGCTTAGACATTTTGTGCCATGTCTAGAAAAAAGAAAATATAGGAACATTACACACACACCATAACTTACATTTATCAATGTGAAGTGTTGTTGCCATATTTGTTCCACAAAATAAGACAGCGGGTGATATGTTTTATTGGTCAAATTTCTACTGGCAATAGCATGTTTCCTAGGCTTAGGAGTTCAACCGTTTGTAATGAATCCCAGTTCTCTTTGTATCATTGGTTCTCTTTGTGATTATATAGCTTTTTTACTTATAGTCTTGCAATCTTCCAAACAAGGAGGGCATCATTTGACACATCTACAATTCATATTTAGTAAATATGTTGCCATGCATACAGGTACATGATCCACATGGGTCGTACTATGGAAGTGTCCCTTGAGTATGTGAAGATAGGGATCAACAAGACTCTCCCTCTCCACCACCACCCCACAAAAAAAAGAATGCCATGCATGAACATGGTTTTCATGTTCCTTCACCTAACTGCAGTTGCTATAGCTTCTTTACTTCTACTAAGTAGATGGAATACAACCCAAGTTTAGTGTCTGTGGCTCTTGAAAAGGCAGCAGGCAAAGGCTTCCCTTTGCCTTCAAAACATTCTTTTCTCAAAGCAAACACCAAGCTAATTGCTTCTGTGTTGTGTCTGGATTCTCACCAGCACAGGGCTGCAGCGATCCGAGGATTATTTACCTGCACCTGGACTGCCTGCACAGGCTATTTTAAACTCTTATGAAATATAAGGAATCAATGCCAGTATTTATGCAAAGAGTTTGATGCCAACTATAAATGTTAGCCTGAACATTTTTGCTACATTGGCCAATGTGGTTAAAAAAAAAAACCTTCCCAAGTTTGACTTAAACTGTTGTGCATTCTTATAAACACCATCTTTTTAATAAGGGATTTGGCAGGTGAGTATTCTCACTAAAAGTTTGTTTAAATGAAATTTGAGGATATATCCAGGAATTTGGTTTTCCTCATTACAGGATGGCCAGTGTGGTGAAGTGCTTAGAGTGTTGGAGTAGGCTCAGGGAGACCTGGGTGCAAATCCCTGCATAGGTTTGCCAGCTCTCTGGGTTTCATTGGGAGACTCTATTTTTTGGGGGTCCTCTCCGGGTCTCCAGGCGAGTCACCTTAATCTCCAGACTCGTAGCTTTCATTTTTTTAAAAAAATTAACTTTCTAGGTGGTCTGGTTCAAAAGACATACATCAAAATGTCAGGGGGGCCCCCCTCAACTTCTGTTAGTACTGGCTGCTCTAATCCCGCCCTTTCAAGTTTTTAGCCAATGAGTGAAGTCAGGGTTGTGACTGACAAGATTTGATGATCCCCCAGGCAATACCTAAACCCCATTTCAAATCTGATAACAGTTTCCTTTTCCTGCTTGTCTCACATCAGGAATTCAGTAAATATTTCCTAATAGTCAAAAAATCTTGTGGTTTAAGAACGTACCTATAGCCAACACATATTTCTATCAAACTTTAAAAAGCAGGGCAATTGGGTAGCTATAGTGAATGCACCAGGGAAGCAGGAGACCTGACCTCCTCTCTGAGATATTGTACTGCCATACAAATTTGTCAAAGTGCAACAACAATTTGGGTTGGTCTTTCACAGTCCAATTCACTTCCTATATAGTTTGGAAGAATTTGGTAACATGTGCCTCTGAGCATATGGTGACTGGTGGCAACATCTGTCATCTCCAAAAATGGATAATTACATTTTTGTATGTTTGTTGGCGTTCTTCTTACTTTGCTTCTTTCCTGTGTCACTACTGTTTCTACAAAGAATCTAACCTAGAAAATTATATTTCTCTCATTATTTATCGCAGAAATCTGTGTCAAATTTATTTTTATTAATTTCAAAGCCTTTTTATTGGTCTATGTCATATGATGGTGAAGACATCCCTTTGTGTTTTCAATTTGAGATTATGTTCTATTTCTATTTTGGGTGCATTAACAGTTGAATCTGAAACTGCACTTTGATGTAAAAGACTGATTACAATATGTTGATACTTAAGCAATGAATCTAGCTGTTGGAAAAAAACAAACTTGGCCTGCCCAAGATGCATGTTTTCAGATTGCTATGCTTAAACTACTCCACTTAAGGAAACACGGACATGGTCAATTAAAAACATAGAGCACACCTAGAATCTTGCTAGAATATATTTCACCTCCCACTGTTTTTTCTTGTGCAAACTGAGACACTCCTTATGTCCACTGGAAACTATTCTGCAGAATAGTCAGTGCCATTATTCCACAATTGTTTCTGGAGTTTTTTAGTGTATATTTTGCAAAGTGTTGCTGTGCTTCACATATTCACAGAAACAGGAGCAAAAGAAAATGATTTCCTATAGGAAACTTCACTAAAATTGCAAAGGAAATCAAACTTAATTAAAGTGACTCTGAACTCTATCAACTGTCTTAATATTATTGCTTCCTCCCTCCTAAAACAAGATCAGCACAGCACATGACTTGTTTCTGTTATTTGTGCTGATTGCAGGTGTTGCCACCACTCACCAAATGCTCAGCACATGTTACCAAATTCTTCCAAACTACACAGAAAGTAGATAGGACTGTGAAAGACCAACCCAAATGGTGTTTGCATTTTGACCAATTTGTAGGGCAGTACAATATCTCTGAGAGGAGGTCAGGTCTCTTGCTCTCCTGGTGCATTCACTAGAGCTGCCCAATTTCCCTGCTTTTCAAAGTTTGATAGAAATATGTGTTGGCTATAGGTATGTTCTTAAACCACAAAGGTTCTATGCCTATTAGTGAATTTCTCTGCATTTTAATCCAGGAGGTAAGAAATGGGATCCTGCGCAAGTTTGATGGGAATGGATTGATCAATTGCATGCTTATTGAGTTGAGTGGGATTTACTTCCCTGCAATCATGCTTAGGATAGGTGAAACTGACCACAGAGGACAGGGAGGGGAGGAGGAGGAAGGGCAAAGGGGAGAAGGGGAAGGGAAGGAGGCAGGAGGGGGAGGGGACGGGGAGGGCAGTTACAACCATTTGCACACTTATTGCACACTTCAGTGGGATTTACTCCTGTGCAATCATGCTTAGGATATGTAAAACTGACCATGGGGGAGGGAGAGAGGGCTAGAGTGGGCAGGAGAGGAGGAAGAAAGAAGAGGGGAGGGGAGGGAAGGAAGAAGGGAGGAGGAATGGTGAGAAGAGGGGAAGGAGGGGAAAGGCAGGTCTGATCATTTGCATGCTTATTGAGTTAATGGGATTTACTCCTGTGCAATCATGCTTAAGATACGTACAAGTGACGATAAGGGAGGGGGAGGGGAGAGGGAAGGGGAAGGATGAGGGGGAAGGAGGGGATTGGAAGGGGATGGGGAGGGGGAAGGAGGGGCAAGAAGAAGGGGTTAGGAGGGAGGAGGAAGGGAGGGCAGGTTTCATGATTTGCGTGCTTTTTGAGTTCAATGGGATTTTCTCCTGTGCAATCATGCTTAGGATAGGTGAAACTGACTGGGGGAGGGCAAGGAGGGGAGGAGGAAAGGGAGGGGCAGGGAAGGGAGAGGAGAGAAAGAGGGGAGAGGAGGGGAGGGGGAGGGGGAGGGGGAGGAGATTGGTTGGGTGGGCACTGGGAAGAGGGGAAGCCCCTTTCTTTTCCAAAAGGAAAACATTGTGAACTGTATCATTTTTTCATTTCCGCCCCACCTTTTTATTCTACAGCAGACACATGTAGTCTCCCACCCAAATCTAAACCAAAGCTGTCACTGGACACACACACACCAGACTGTTATTCCACTTTAGACTGTCATGGATCCCTCCAAAAAATCCTGGGAAGAGTAGTTAATGAAGGGGGCTGTGAGTTGCTAGGAGATGCCCTGTTCTCCTCACAGACCGTCAGTCAGAGTGGCTTACTGTTAAACCACTCTGGACATTGGGGCTCTGTAAGGGGAATAGAAGTCTCCTCTGAGCACCTTTCACAAACTACACTTCCCAGGATTCTTTGGGGAAAGCTATGACTGTCTCAAGTGTAGGAAAAGTCTGGTGTGGGTGTGGTCCCCTGATTAACTAAGCCAAACAGCTGTGACTCTGGCTTTTAGTTTTTTTTTTTTTTCAATAATTTTTATTCAGATTTTCATAAAACATACAAGACAAAATCATAAAACATTCAAAGACAAAAAACAAAATCAAAAATAGTTAAACAAAAAGAAAAAAAGAAAAGAAGAAAAAAAAAAAACAAAAATAAAAAATAAAGAGTAAAATATTGACTTCCCATTTGTCAAAGATCAAATCAGTTATAAGTCTATAATATATAGCAATCCTGTCTCTTAAGTCATATTATAAAATCACTTTCCTCCAGTAGTTATCTTACTTAATCATCAAATCTCATAAACATTACTTTATTCTTTCCACAAAAAGTCAAAGAGAGGTTTCAATTCTTTAAGAAATATATCTATCAATTTTTTTTTCCAGATAAGCATATCGATTAATCCATCTCATTACTAATTATGATAATCTTATTGTCATAACCATAGTCAAAATAAACATTTCAATTAATCCATCACATCAGAATCTGTTAGGTTCAGTAATTTCAGTAGCCATTGTTCTATTATCTCTATTAGTTCCATTTTCCATCTTCCATCTTCAGTAGTCTTGTTAAGTCCAGTAATTTCAATATCCAATCTTCCATTATCAGTATTCCATAATAATCTTGCTGTCAAAGCCATAGTCATATAATAAGAGTCTGATGGGAATTACCTCTATCCCAAATATTTTCTTGCCATCCATTCTGAATAAGTTGCTGAAATACTGCTGTAAAATCATATCTCTGTTCTTTTTTTCAAAATACACTGGGTCATCTCTTAAAAGTTTTTCCATTGTCACATGGCTGCAGTTAATTCCATAGATTTTCTCTATATTGGGCTCCATCACATCATTCCAGTCCAGAAGATAATCCATGCCATTGATAACTTTATCTCTAGAATCTTCATTAATTTCTTCAGAGATAACATTGAGTTCCAAACAATAGATTTTATTTCTAAAGTCCATAGACTCCAAATCTTGTTCCTGTTCCACGTTTGTTCCAATCTCCGGGATCTCCTCTCTCACAGGGACCCCTATTCCAGTCTCCAGGGTCTCCTCTCTCACAGGGACCCCTATTCCAATCTCCGGGGTCTCCTCTCTCACAGGGACCCCTTCCAGGGTCACCTCTCTCACAGGGACCCTTATATCTTTAATCTCCTGCTTCATTTTACTCAATTCAATTTTCGTTATCTCAATCTCATTCATTATTCTCTGAAACATAGTTATTTCCAGATTCTCAGCCACTTTCTTAATTGCCATTTTAAAAGAAAAATATAGGAAAACCACTTCTTATTTCAGCAACAATTGGGTTAATACTCCAAACTTGGTGACATCACAGTATAAACAGAGCAGACAGCCTTATCTCTCCAATAGTTAAGTAAACCAAATGCAGTTCCCAGGATCGAAGCAATTAATGGCAATCGTCAAGAAACAGATTCGTCAAAATAAAATAGACCAAAAAGAGAGTAGTCTCAAAACAGTATAATATTTTTCAAAATAAAAATCTGGAATAGAAATCCCTCTTCTGTGTGTATCTTTAGAATGCAAATCCAGGACAGCTTTTTGCAACAAAAACAGAGATAAGCTATTAATTAGTGCGTAGCAGAGAGAAGTTACGGCTCCCCAGTGAGATGTCAAAAACCGATCAATCTGGCAAATCTCTTTTAAACAGCAACAATTTAAGTCAAGTAAAAGAAAAATATAGAAAGAAGGGTGCTTGCCTGTTAGTGCGTTCTCTCTTAGAAGATAAGATGAACGTTCGCTTTAACAGATAGAGCTTGCTGTTGAAAATCCGTCCCACCTTCGTCGGCTGGACCTCGTCCCATAAATTAATGAGATCTGGTCGTCCCAACAAAAATAGGCTTTGAGGTTAATCTCTTCGTTTCTCCCTACCCGGGAGAAGTTTAATCAGTCAAAAAAAAAAGAAAAAACTGACTGATATATCTGAATAAGCTTCTTTTGAGGCAGGAGCCCGTCTCAAAAGCAGGCACAGGCTAAGTCACCCTTCCCGGAAGTCGTGACTCTGGCTTTTAGAACACTGGCAGTTGGTTCTTACTGAGCATGCACAGGCTTATCATTGACTTAATGCTAAATCTCTTAAATTAATTAAAAATCAGCTAGGCATTTTTAAAAGCTGGAATATGAAGGTCTGAGTATGGGGCAAGGTCAGTAATAGGATTACAGGTACTTTGTGAACATGGCTGATTTTTAATTAATTTCAACAAATTATGAGAACTCTGACAGAAAAAAATCCGAAAGGGGTCTGTTTTTTCTCTCTCTCTTTTTACACTTTGAACTCTCAATTCTCTCTGACTGTTTTGTGTATTGCCATGAACATTTAGAGGGCTGTTAGGCAAGCGTTTCTGAGTTCAGCACCAGGGCCGATGGGAGGGGGGGGGAAGCCAGTACCAATTACTGGGGCCCGGTAGTCTGGAAGGGGGCCTGGGGCCAGACCAAGATGCATACATTTTTGTCTTTCTCGGTAGTATCATTATTTGTCAATTGTTGTTGACATCCATTGTAAAATCAGTGAATTTCAAAGGAGATAATAATTATATATAAAAGATGAAAGTATAAAGATTTTTAGCCGGTTTGCCCTTGCTGGGGGCCCTGAAAAAATGTTTTCACCAGGACCCGAACCTGGGCTTATGGGAAGCGTCAGAATGGCATGGAGGTAGGTATTATCTATCTATCTATCTAATCTATCTATCTAATCTATATTATTTGATTTATATTCCACCCTTCCTCCCTGTAGGAGCCCAGGGCAGCAAACAAAAGTACTAAAAACACTTTAAAATATCATAAAAACAGCCTTTAAAATATATTAAAACAAAACATCTTTTAAAACATTTTTTAAAAAAGCTTTAAAAACATCTTTTTTAAAAAAGGTATAAAACCATATTTTTTACAAAATAAGGTTTAAAATATTATAAAGCAATTCCAACACAGATGCTCAACTTAAAAGGCATGTTGAAAGAGGAAGGTCTTCAGTAGGCTCTGAAAAGATAACAGAGGCTGCTTCACACATGGGGCTGATTGCGTTAGTTTAACAGATTAAAAAGGTAGTGCTTCTGTCCCGATTTCTAAAATCCCTTTCACACTGCAGTACCTCTTGCATTAAGGAACAGCAGCTTTTCCAGCCGATATACTGGCATTTCGCGCAATGGTCTTTCACACGGCTTGTTTTGGTCCCTCACCCATACATACTGTTCCTCACTGTTAGGAGGTCTAAGATCTTGTCCCGTCGCCATGAAAGCCCTCTGCCTTTAGGATCTGACTTTTTAAATTGTTTTAGTTGTATCACGACAGGGGTATGTGTGGGAAATGCTGCTGCTATCTGCACCAATGCTGAAATACCAGTACAACATTCATCAGGCCAAAATAAATAAAAACCCGCACGACTATAGGGCGGGAACGCACTGCATGCTGGGATGCCTGTTACATGAGCGGCTGCAGCTAGCAATAAACTTCTGCAATATTCCAGGTTCCCAGCCTTGCTAACGGATTATTTCTGATATCATTTATCACAGAAATTAGCGCTAAACTTCCACTACATTCCACTAGAATTCTGGAGCTAGAGTGTGCGTCGTGTGAAAGATCAAATATAACGCGCAAATTACCAGGTAAGAAATCGTCAGAATAACAAAATAAAGTGCAGTGGGAAAGCAGCCAGAGATGGCCCCTGTCTAATATTTAAGGGACGGGAATTCCAAAGGGTAGGTGCTGCCACACTAAAGGTCTGTTTCCTATGTTGTGCAGAATGGACCGCCTGATAAGATGGTATCTGCAGGAGGCCCTCACCTGCAGAGCGTAGTGATCGACTAGTATATAAGGGACAAGACAATCTTTCAGGTATCCTGGTCCCAAGCTGTATAGGGCTTTGTACACCAAAACTAGAACCTTGAACTTGCCCAAGTAGCAAATGGGCAGCCAGTGCAATTCCTTCAACATCAGGGTGACATGTTGGCAATACCCTGCCCCAGTGAGCAGGCTCGTCGTGGCATTTTGCACCAACTGCAGCTTCCCAACCTCAAGGGCAGCCCCACATAGAGTGCATTACAGTAATCCAGCGTGGAATTTACCAGTGCATGGACAACAGTGGTTATGCTATCCCGGTCCAGAAAGGGCTGAAGCTGGTAAAGGCACTCCTAGCCACTGAGGTCATCTGGGCCTCTAGCATCAAAGATGGATCCAGGAGCACTCCCAGACTACGGACCTTCTTTTGAGAGGGAGTATGACCCCATCCAAAGCAGGCAACTGACCAATTATCTGAACTTGGGAACCACCCACCCACAGTGCCTCCGTCTTGCTAGGATTCAGACTCAGTTTATTGGCCCTCTTCCAGCCCACCACTGAGTCCAGGCAGTGGTCAAAGGCTTGCACAGTATGGTATTGCATTTAGGAAATTCTTGGATGAAACAGATTATCTTGACCTATTCCTGTCTGGGTTCAGGCCTGGTTATGGGACTGAATCGGCCTTGGTTGCCCTGATGGATGACCTTTATCAGGAAAAGGACAGGGGGAGTGTGACCCTGTTACTCTTAGTTGCTCTCTCAGTGGCTTTTGATACCATTCACCATGGTATCCATCTTGGTGAGATGGGTATCGGAGGCACTGTGTAACAGGGGTTCTGATCCTATCTCCAAGGTCGTTTTCAGAGAATAGCAGTGGGTGATTTCTGCCACACTAAAGGATCAATTTCTTACAAGAGTAGAACAAGTGGTATGTGGAACCCGTAACATGGAAAGCATACCTTGATCATGGCCTGGTAGCAAATTGGCAACCAGTGCAGATTTCTCAGCAGAGGTGTTATGTGCTGATAGGGTCTCACTCATGTCAGCAATCATGCCACAGCATACTGCACTAACTGCAGCCCCTGGGACAGGTTGTGCTGCATGGGAATTTCTGTGACCTTGGCTGACTGGCTGCCAGGATTTTGTTTTGTTTTGTTTTGGTTAGGAACTCTGACTGGTTGTGGAATGCTGAATTTTACTTAGGAATCATGTTGTGGCTATTTTCATTTCATGTACCTCTGACCTTACTCCCTTACATCCATAGAAGTAGCAACAGTGGTTCCATGTGGTCAGCTCAACCCCCTTAAACCCACTGATGATGCACCTTGTTGTTTGCATGATGGTTTGTTTCTTGCCTAATAGTGGTAAAAGAGAATTCACATATTGGGAAGTGTGGCTTCAATTGCTGTTGTTCCCAAGCTACTGCCTATGAAGGTAGACCCAACCATGTGTGTTTTCTCTGTCAATTATTACTCACTGGAATTGGGTTGGCTGTCAAAGTGAGTAAATAGCATCCCACAGAGTAGGCAGAGAAGAGCAGAGAATTTACTTAACTCTTACTAATTTCTCAAATGAAGGGTCAAGTCCATAAAGAAGTTTGGAGCAGCCACGTTAAAAGGCAGGCAGGGCATTCCAGGCAGGGAGTTGCCAACCCTGCTTTGATATGGATATTATTGAAGAAGATCTCTAGTCAAACCTTACCAACATCAAAATCTTAACAATATCTACACAGAAGTAAGTCCTGTTGAGTTCTGTGGGGCTTAGTATATGTGTTTAGAACTGCAGCCTTCAGGGCATCCATCTTTACTCTTGAGGGCTCCCATCTAACATCTCCACAACACTAGGCTTTCTTTCTACAATGGCCTTCTGGTGACTGGCCTGGCCTGAGGGCACTTAAATCCTTCTTGCCAGAAGCAAGTAGGCTAGATTAAATGTTCCTTACCCAGGCTCTCTGGTGTGAAGGAATGATTCTGTCACTTCATCTGGATCTGAAAACACTCTAATTTAGCTAAGATTTCTATCTTAATTTCCCATGAGATATTTTGTTTGAGTGGTATGCTCCAAGCAACTGTGGTTGATTCTTAATGTATCATGCTTAATGACATAACCAGGCCCTGCTCCTATGATATAACTAAGGCATGCCCCCATGACATCACTAAGGCCTGCCCCTGAAATCTCAGTGTTTGGGACGCTTCTGAGCTGGCAACCCTAGCTATGAAACTGCCTGGGTGACTTTGGGCCTGTCACTATCTCTCAGCCTAATCTTCCTCATAGGGTTGCTGTGAGGATAAAATAAGAAGAAGAACCATGCATGCTGCCTTAAATCCCTTGAAGGAAAGATTAAATATAAAAATTATTGATAATAATATCAGTGGAGAGGGGGCACCACAGAAGTTATGCTGCTTTTACTTCTGGAGTGCTTGGATTTGCATTAAGGAATTGTCCTACATGAGTATGATCATTTCTTCAAATTTTGGTCCTGCATATCAGGGAATGAAAAAGCAAGTATTTCAAACAAGCAAATATCAATGCCAATTCCTTCACAGGTTGGTCTCGCAGTCTGGGCTTTGACAATGGGGAAAGGCCATTGCTCAGTGGCAGAGCAAGGTGTCAATCCTGCCTGCAATCTGGAAGAGCTGCTGCCAATCATTGTAAATAATACTGAGCTATATGAACCCAATGGTCTGACTCAATAAAAGGCAGTTTCCTATGTTCCTAATTAGTATATCTCAGCCTTGGTTACTCATGTGTAACATAGGAATAATACTGACTGAAAATGGTAAAGTTATTAAAATGGCATAAAGTGCCATGGGAATTTTAGAGGACAGGAGATCAGTATCATTGTGCTTTTTAATTAAAAATATATATATTAGAAGCCCTGATCCAGCTAAGGTTAATTGTAACTAACAGCACAATCCTATATATATCTACTCAGACATGTATGTATCCAGTGGGATTTACTCCCATGTGATTGTGCAAAGGATTAGGATTGCAATCTGAAGCCATTTCTTTTCTTTTACATCTGCACTGAGTGTATTTAATTTCTTCTGGAACTTTTGCAGCTAAAAGAGGTTTTGTTTCATTTTTAACTTTGTTTTGTGTTTTTAGGTAGTTGAACATCAATTTATATTAAAAATCCATGCAAAATAAATGTGACTGCATTCATAGCCATATAGAACTTAATCCAATATTTTGAAAGTGGAAAATTGGTACATTCATTGCCTAAAAATTTCATATATGGCAAAGGAATCCAAATAACAGGCAGAGCAATTCTGCATTTAGGATGTATTTGTCATTTAAGGCCCTTCTGTGTGTGCCCCCTCCAAGGGAGGTACAGAGGGTGATGACATGAGAACAGGTCTCAGTGGTGGCTCCGCATTTGTGGAATGCTCTCCCCAGGGAGGCACAACCGGGGTCACCACTTAGGTGCCAAGCAAAAACATTTTTATTCACCCGGACCTTTCAACCTTAATTTTCCACTTATCTTTTAGTGGGGTGGGTTGAGATGGATTTCTTCTTTTACATATTATTGGTGAGCCTTTCAAGTTGTTTTTATTCTTGTTTTTGCACATTTGTTTTTAATGTTTCCCTGGGTTCACCTTTCTGAAAAAAGCAACTAATAGATATAACAACAAGAACAACATTATGCAGGGGGCAGAGATACACCACTGCTACGTTAGCAGAATGGTCATCACATCTAATGCACGCTCAGTTGAAATGGGAAGAGAACAAACACAAAACCAGAATATGCAAAAAATGCAGGAAAAGACAGACCCTGGAAACGGTGCCACAGCCCACAAACCAGGGACTGTACTGGCGACAAAGTTCACATGCCACACACACACACTCAGAGGCAGCCAATGAACTCATTACCATGGGGACAGGCATCCTGCATCTTCACACAAGACAACACCAAAGCCCACCCTCTCTGTTGGTCCCAGCAGCACAGACAGAAACAACCCTACTACAGCCAGTCTCCAGGCATCTGGGGTAGGGGGCTGGAAGCCCTTTACACTCCTCTTCACCGTTGTTTTATAATGCGACCTACACAGGCAAGAAAGGAAATCCCAGACAACACAGCACTCACATAGTTTCCTGAGCAGAAGGAATGCGCACACAGCTCTCCTGGGATTAAAGTGCAAGGCCCACCTAGGAAGGAAAAGGCCTTTTTGCCAAGCAGCCAAAAAGAGGGGCCAGGACCTGTGGTGGCTGGCACTCATTGGGACTGGTAGGGTAGAAGGCAAGGAGGCCAACAGTAGGCGGAGCCAGACAGCCCTATAGCCAGCCTTCCTGGTTATGTGGGGCAGCCACATTCATAGGTGGGGCATTTTGAGAAGAGGCACATAGCATCAGCCAATACCCCCCCCTCATGTTTTTGAGAGATCCCCAAGAATACCAGACTCAAAAGCTTGACTGTAATATCATATCATAAATTAAAAGACAATTTAGAAAAACCTGATGCTGGGGGGGGGGACACAGCTCTGGGGCTGGGTGATGCACTCCTTTGCCCCACCCTGGCTACAGGGCTGGAGCAAGAGCTAATGACAGGAAGAGTGAGTTCCAAAAGGGCAACACCAAGACTAATCAGAAAGAAGGCAGGCAATGCCACCCTCCAGACTGCTTGTACGTAGGAAGAAAGGCAGATGAGGGCTGGCTGAAGGCAGACTGAGGTTGATCAGGCAGTGCCCCATTCATGCTAATGGACTCCTCCACTGGCCAGGACACACACGACATGTCATCACCCAGGGCTCTGACTGTTCATCCTCAGGGGAAGAGGCCATGGATTCAGGAGACATCTCGGAGAAGGATTTCCCTCAGAACCAGCCTCCATGTCCCTGCGTTTTCAGGAGTCCTAGCACCAAAGGAGCCCATTATGCCCACGCCTCTCCAGCCTGAAGAGATTGCATTGCTTTCCTCAGACTCTAGCTCAAAAGTTCCAGTAGAACCCTGGACTCCCTTGCGCCACCAAATTCAATGGCTTCTAAAACCGGCTGGAACCCTGTCTGCGGGCTGTAACCACTGCCAGAACAGACAGAAGAGTTACATGGGAAGCCACAGACATACACTTGACAGCAGCAACCTCCAACGGCTCAAACTGGGCATAAAGTTGGGAAGAAGATCGGGTTCAAGGCAGCCATACCAATGGGAGGGGTAGACCATGGCCCTGCTTGCCTTTTGCACGCTTGGCCAGAAATGGTCATATTGGGGGCGAAAGAGAGGAGCTCCTGGAATTCAAACCAACACAGCAAGCTCCACAGAGCACTTCACTAGCACCTCAGCCCCAGCAGCAGACAGGAACCAGATACATCATGGGGCATTTCCTGGCCTTTGTCAGCACCCAGTTGTAGATACCAAGGGCATAGGGGCTGCCCGGGAACCCTGCCCATGTGGAAACCTTTCTTACTACATGCAGGGGATGCAGCCCCACACTAGGAAAGATTAAGAGAAGCCCCCATGCCAGTTAGGAGTGTTGCAAGGATCCATAGCCTAGCTTCTGCAGCCCTTTTGGCGAACCCCTCCTTCTGGAAACATGTGTGAACAATCCCACCCCTGCCCCATCCCACTATCTTGCCTACTAGGCCAGCCCTACCAGCTAGCAGGCCTCATTGACCCTTCCCCCCCTTTCCCTGCCCCCCCTCACCTAGCTGACTTGCATGCTGTCTTGGGCTCCTTTCGGAGGGTGTGATATACATTTAATAATAAATAAACAAAATAAACCCCAGCAGCAGCACCTATCCCTCATATGCAGCATGAGAAGCTTTGATCCTCAGTCCAGGGAACCTGAGTGAAAAGATGGGCCTCCTGTCTCTGAGGCTATCAGTATCCTGGTCTCTCTTCCCCCCCCCCCGTCCATCCTGAGGCTAACTGAAGCCAGGTAGTTCTAGGGTGTAGGAAAGTGATACTTTGCCACTCCCTAGCAAAAAAGCATGTGGCAGTATCTGGGATGAAGGTGGCCCTGAAAGAGACAGGTACATATGTGGGGTTGCCAACCACTTCTTCCAGCAGGGCTCCTGTGTCTTGCACAGTGGCTTAATGGACAGCAGGGGCAGGGTAACAACTGAAATGTCCCTTATGGCACCAGCTCTATGGTAGGAACAGCTCCACCTGTTGTGTATGATATGTGTGACACTTCAGTCCAGGGAAATGTGAACAGATTAGTTTTAGTATCACTTCCACAGTTCAACAGAGGCCTAAACTGCATGCGACCATCATAGAACTTCGACTCAACTACCCTGAAGTTTGCCTCTTTTCCCAGTCCTAAT
The DNA here is from genome assembly GCF_030035675.1 of Rhineura floridana. Lineage (NCBI taxonomy): Eukaryota > Metazoa > Chordata > Lepidosauria > Squamata > Rhineuridae > Rhineura > Rhineura floridana. The sequence continues at coordinate 172,762,979 of NC_084482.1, read as the reverse complement.
TCCTTTTTACTTAAAAGGGACATTAACATATTAAATCTTCAGTAGAGATTAAGCTTAAAATAATAGCAATTTAAAACTGATTCTAATTCCCATCACACAACTATCTCATGGAGCTTGCAAGGGTATAAAAGCCTGCCTGGAGCAAGTAATTTTAATAACCCTGTGAAAAAATAACTGGGAGCATCCAAGTCATTGCTGGTGGTTGTGTGGTGGTCCTAGCTTGTGGGATGTATTCTGTACTTGTGGCAGAGCAGCTTGTGGAGATACCGGGTGGGATTCAATACTAGTCCTACTCAAAGTAGACCCACTGAAATTAATGGACATGGCTAACTTAGGTTTATTAATGTCTATGGGTCTGCTCTGAGTAGGGCTTAGTTGAATACAAACCACCAAAAGAGTATATAATCAGCAGCTGCAAAGTAGTCCTCGAACCTGTGAGGAGAATAAGTGGTACCATCTGCTGTTGCTTATGCCTCAGCCTCTTCCACGGATGGGAGGACTGCAGTGAGTATACACGCGTCTTCCCTCTCTTGGTGACAGCACGCTCTACTTCCATGTGTCTGGGTTGGGATCTTGCATGGCAAAAGTGCTTATGAAATGGCTGGGGTGGAGTGCCTGACCTTTGCCAAGAGAGAGCCTACCTGAAGTGGGCAGGAGTGTGTCTCTGCCTGTGGGAGACACTGCTTTCCTCCATTTGTGGCAAAGCAGCGAGTGTTCTAGAAATATAGTTCAGACAAGGCACAGTATTTGCTTATACCAACGGAGGTAGGTGGGAATCATGATGGGAGTAGGGATGGAAGAGTCTGTCGATTCTGGTTCTCTCAGTTTCTCATTTTTCCAATTTGAAATTCAGTTCTGCACATTTCTGCAGCAGTTTGCAGGTTTATTTTTTTTAATCCTCATAAATTCTTCACTATTTTTGTCCAAATTTCTCCTAATAGAATGCTTTTTTGTATTATTTTCACTTATATATTCATTTTGTACACATTTTCCTGTAATATATGCATTTTTGTAAAGATTGTTTGATTGGAGAACTGCATTTGATAAATTCGGCTTTAAATGTGAACTGAATCAAATTTCTCCTGCATGAAAGGCAGCAGCTATTCATTACAGCATCTGTTCCCCCTGACCTTATTAATTACTATGTGGGGTGGTCTGTCCTGGCAACCCTAGGTGTAAGAGTGGAGGGGAGATTTATGTCTGGAGCCCCCAAGATGAAGTACCTGTTAGGGTTCTAGGCAGAAGCATGGACAAAGTTTCCATGTGCGTTTTGAAGATAGAGCACTTGGCACAAAGCAGCCTTTCTCCATCATTCCATTTTCCCCTTGTGGTTTCTAAAGTGTTCACAAAATGAAGCCATTTTATTAGATGAGATAGTTACAAGCTGTTATCTGAGTTGCTGTCTCCCTGTGTGGGGTTTATATACTGGTGGTGGTGTGCTCTGTTTGAGTGGTATGTTACACCATATTCTGTGATCTGACATGACAACATAGGCTATCATCAACTATTTTTATTTTTCCCCTCCCACTGAAGTCAATGGGAGGGCAATTTCTTTTACCAGGTCAGGGGCCAGTACATAAAGTTGCACGGTCAATAGGAGCATGACTGTAGTCTGGAACAGTATCGGATGCAACATGTGTTCTCTTCCCTGTACCACACTCTCCTGCCCCCATTACACCCCATTTTTAGCAGACATATCTGAGGTTTTCTGTTGTGACGGCAATGTGTATATCAGTCTGCTGGCAACGCAGGGCTTCCATCAGATCCTATGGCCCCTCAGACAGCCTGATTCAGAACACCCCAGATATTCCAGATTGCTTGCACTCATTTTCATTTCCGAAAAGAAAACAGTGATACAAATTGCTATCTTCAAAGCAAGATATATTCAAGGTTTGCCAGAAGCTATAGCACATTTCTGAAGAAAAGCTAAGGAAATATTATGAACTTCCCAGGAGGATCCCTCCGCCTGTGCTACCTCTGAGACGGGCTCCCGTCTTGGATGAAACTTATCCAGTTTTAAATTCAGTCAGAAGGGTTTTTTCTGACTGGGGATGATTTCTTCCGGATAAGGAAGAAGCGTGAGATCTGCCACATAGTTTTGTTTTGATTGTTGGAGCCTGGAATTCGTCAGAATTGTCTGTCTTCCAGCAGTTCAGACAGAGCGAGGATTTTATGCTAGCTCAGCTGGATAAGTGACCCGTTTTTTTTTAACGGACTAGCAGGCAAACCTCCTGTCTACATTTATCATTTTCTTATCTATATAGCTAAAGAGATTTGTCAAAGTAACAGCAATTAAGATAACCTAGATGAGGTAAGACTTTCCTTCTTTATTTACGGAACTAAGGGGGAAGAAAATATAAATAGCTTATCTTTTTTTTTTTATTGCAAAAAGCTGACATGGAAAATTGCGTTTTAAAGATTACAACGGATGAGAGCTTTCTGATTGGGAGAGATAATAAATCTTTTTGATTTACAAGACTTTTGTGTAATATATATAAGGGACTATTTTTTCTGATCTACTTTTTTTTTTTTGTTGACGAATCTGCTCATTCTCTCTGCTACTAGTTATTTGAACGCTGTGAACTAAAAGCTGTTTTTGCACTTCTGGACATTTAAGAGATAAGGACTGTCTAGCGTGTGACGTTAGTTGGTTGGAAAGATTAACTCCTTTGTAACTGGATAAAGAAATAAACTGCTCTTTGCTTGGGACATTGAAAATTGAAGGAGTTTTGTTCTTTTGGTTTTAAGAATGGCAATTAAGAAGATCATGGATGTACAAGAAGGGACTTTATTTCTAGACATGCTTCAGAAAATAATGGATGGGATTAACTCAATAAAACAAGAACTGAGAAATAATAGACAAGCGTGGAGAACTGAATTTCATGAAATGAGACAGGAGCTGAAAGAAACTCAGGATTCTATGAGAAAGGAGAATAAAGATAGATCTGGAAAACAAAAAAAGGATGAAAGAGAAATTAAAGGCAAGGTTCAATCTATGGAGATTGGCTTAAATATGGACATGAAAAAAGATTTGGATTTCCTGGTTGTGACGGATCCTGGAGATAAATATTACAGTTTGGAATACAGCGCTGTCTCTGAAGGAATTGAAGAGATTGGAGATAAAGATATTATCGGTTCAAAAAAATTCCTGGACTGGAAGGATTTGATGGAACTTGAAATGGAGAAAGTTAATAGAATTAATCCCTGTTTTGTGTCAATGGAAAAACCTTCAAGAAATGTACTAGTGTATCATGTGGAAAAGAGGAGCAGAGATGCGGCTTTGAAACAATACTTCAGTGTTACGTTTGGATTTGATGGTAAGAAAATATCTGTGATGGAGGAAATTCCTATCAGACTTTTATTATATGACTATGACAGCAAGATTTTTGGGTGCGTAAAGATGGAAGATGGACCCAATATGGATAATGACAGAAGAGCGATTTGAAACTACTGGACTCAGTAGATTTGATGAGTTGGATTAATTGACATGTTTATTTAGAAAAAAAATTGATTGACATATATCTCAAGGATTGGAAACTTCTCTTTGACTTTTTGTGGAAGATTAAAACGGTATGTTGTTAATGAGATTTGAAACCAACTAAGATAACTGCTGGAGGAAGGTGATTTTATAATCTATTAAGAGATAGGTCTGTTATATATTATAGATTTATAGTTGAATTATAGTGTTTTGAAATTACTGGATTTAGTAGATTTGATGAGCTGGATTAATTGGCATGTTTATTTAGAAAAAAAATTGATATATATCTCAAGGATTGGAAACTTCTCTTTGACTTTTTGTGGAATATTAAAATGATATGATGTTAATGAGATTTGAAACCAACTAAGATAACCGCTGGAGGAAGGTGATTTTATAATCTATTAAGAGATAGGTTTGTTATATATTATAGATTTATAGCTGAACTATGACAAATCGGAAGTCAATATTTTTATATATATGTATTTTTTTTGTATTGTATTAGTTATTGATTTGTGTTGTTTTCTTTTTGTATTATTTTGGTTTTGAAAATTAGAATAAAAATTAATTGAAAAAAAAAAAAGCTAAGGAAAGATTACTTGGAGTTCTTGTCAGATGTTCAGAAAAAGCATCAGCTCATATGGATGGAGAGGCAAGAAAGGTAAAATTAGGCATTATCCCATCCACTACAAACGAGGCAGCCAGGGAGTGACCACAATGCCACACACATCTGCATGTAATCTAGTCAGATATCCAAGTCATGGATTTTAAAATCTAGTCATGGATTTTAGGAACCTTTTTAATTATTAGAACTATTCTGAGCCCGTGGTTCTGAAACCCACTTTGCCAGACAGTTATCTTAATCTCTCTTTTAATCAGAACTATTTTATCAAACCAGAAAAAACAAGGTATACAGAAACTTCCAAGAAAATGTAGTCTCTGGGAATGGTGAACTGAGGGTGGTGGTGATGATGATGAAGGCTGATGGAAGGTAATTATATTCTAGAATTGTTGAAGAGAAAGATTCAACACAGGAGAGGTAACTTCTGAGAGAAAGCCAGCTTCTGGAAGAGGAAATTCTGGCAGAGGAATAATGGCCAAGAGAGAGGTAAAAAAGTGGGGCTACTAGGCCTGCTGCTAGCTTCACTGATGAGTGAAACAACTAAGGCAGGTTTTGGCAGGAAAAACTAACTAACCAATTAAAGAAAGGGTTGATGTCACCTGACAGGAAGTTATTATAAGGCTAAGGGAGCATAGAGATAGACCTTTAGAGTTCCATAACTAACCTAATAAATACCTTCTTTAGCACAACTGAAGGAGTGTCTCTGCAGAGGCAGCACAAGAACCTTTTTAATTATTTTTGAAGCGTCCGGGACTTTCAAAATGGTAGCTATGATGAATGACAAAAAATGAATACATGTCTAATAACCCAGTCCAATATCCCAGTATCTGAAGCCAACTTAAAATTTCTAAGCAAGTTTAAATAACCTATATTTATTTTTGTCTCACAATTTGGATTGGCCCATATTTTGACAGCTCTAGGCCTTAAAATGCAAAACCTTTCATTATATTGATATTTTTATGCTGACAAAATAACAGTGCTTGTTTCAAGTGGAAAGTTTTGCCATTACTTCTCCAAAGTAACCGTTAATAGTATTAATAACAAAGGTATAAACAATTATTATACACATTTTAAATAAATTAAACCACTTGAATTTGAAGTCAAGCCTGGGACATGTGTACACTATTAAGCTAGATATTCTTCATTATCTCACCATCTTCAAAATGTTCAGAATAGCAGTTTTAATTGCTTCACCTGAATGTACATGTTCATTTTTTAGAGGCAATTTCACTCCCTCTGACAATGTATTCTTAGTATGTTCCACAGGCCCAAACCAATCCAGTGCTGACCACCCAAAATGTTTTTTATCATTAATTTGGGCATGCTGTGAAGTTCTCCATTCATGGACTTGTAAGTGTGCTCAGAGGCAGTGCTTGTTTGAAGGAATCATGGTTCAAAAGAAGCCTTACAGAATTGTAGTGCACTATTGTCACCACTTATGTCCATGAGAGGTGAACAAGCTATAATTCACAGGATCATTGCAAAGTAGTTTGACAGTAAATAAAGACAGTTGATTAAACAGAGCTTCAGTAAACAACTCATTTTTTCCATATTGTTCAACGGTTTCCATATGCATCAAATCTTTTGATTGTAAGACTTGCTTTATGCTGTCACCTTGCCACTCCCAAAGAAACCTCCCATTGTGTCTGCTGTATTAGCATACTGGAGACCATCATCTTACTTATATGATATCTCATCCCAAGAGTCTGGATGACATCATTCGGCAGTTTAATGTAGAGGTTAAAATCCGAGGACAGGATTATGTTGAAAGGAATGATTTAGTTCATGGAGACATGTTCTTCTATTTGGCAGAAAAGCTCCATGTTCAGAGGCAGTATATCTCAGTGTCAGATGTAAAGACAAGTAAGAAGAAAGCTATCACCATCATAATTTGGCTTGGGGGCTTCAGAGGCATCTGAGTAGCCATTGCTGGGAATAGAATAATGGAGTTAGCGATCCTTGATCTGATCCAGCAAGGGAATTCCTATGTTTTGTGACTTGAGTTGTTTTTAGAGTTGGACTAACTCCCATGACTTAAAATTGTGAACCTTCCATACTCCCAAGCATTCAAGCAAAAGCTCAGTATGCTGTTTGGATTGTGATATTCTGCAGATGCTAAAAGCACTGTAATGGAAATTTGTAATCTCTTTTCTATTTGGTTTGTAATAGTGCAGGTTGGATGTCGCCAGTGTATGAATAGGTATCTTGGGACTGCTCTGGGGATCATAGGTCAAAGTTTAGTGATGTATGTAGTTGTCTCACTAATGGGTCTTATTGATTATTATCCACAGAAACAACAAAGAGCTCTGACTCCTCCCTCTCCCACCAGATGCTGGCAACCAAGAAAAAGTACCTTGGCCTTTGAGCTCTGAACAATTTGTAGGACAGTTAAGCTCTCAGTGTGGATCGACACCAAGACAGCATATAGATTGCTGCAACAGGGGAAGTGGAAAATGATAAATGGGTCTCAGAAATATCACCATAGCAATGATACCTGGGAGCAAAAATGCTAAAACAGAATAAATGTTGTATAAAGTACAGTAATAAAGGGGAGCTAGGTAGAGCCTTGTGGGACTCCACAACGCAGTTCAGCCAGCTGAGCAAAAAATAGACATGATAGAAACAAGCTGACCGCCCTTGTGCAGATAAGAATACAATCACAGAGGCTCTTCTCTCTCAGTGGTTCCAATGAAACCTTGATGTTATTCACAATGTAAAAAGCAGTCTCCTAAAATGATTTTGAAATGTAAGTATTCTGGGTTTATAACTTCAAGTTATAAATTTCCGTAAACATTTGGAGCAACTGCTTGCAGGATGAAGCCCATAGTATTCAGTTTATTAGTGGGGGGCCTTCCCTTAGACAGTAATTGCTAAACTGTTCTCCAGACAAGGGCAACTTGTTGGGGGTGGGGGGATAACTAGAAAGGGAGTGATCTTTTTCTTGTTTTGTCTTAGAAGCTCTGGGCCAAATTTGTTGTTCATATGCCAACCCATGTTTTCATGTGTCTGTCTCATTCATGATTGTGTGTGGGATGGTACAGCCTTCTTAATATAAAAAAATGTGCACAGTGAAGAGAGAGGAAATGTACACTGTCTTACCTCCTTGCACTCTCTTCCCAAGGCAGTGGACTCTAGGAATGAGCCAGCTTTGGAGAAAAGTATCTGAAGAGATGGAGTGTGAGGGAGGTAAGGCAGGGAACTTTTCAGTACCCTTTAATGTGCCTGCCTTTTGATATTAAAGTTAGAACCTTCCACTGTTTTTCTATTTAGGGTAGCCAAGTGTCCTACTTTACAGAGGTCAGTCCTCTATTTTGAAGGCATCTTTTACCTGACGATTGTCCAGTCCAACTCTGGTTTACAAAGATAAGAGACCATAAAAAGGGATAGCAGGAGCATTGTATTTGCCCATCAACAGTTAGCAGTACCTGGTCAGCAGACTGAGCAACCATACAAGTCATCTGTGTCTTTCCCACCATGGTAAGATGTTTTATATTTCTATCAAAATTTTAGTAATTGTTTCTAAATTACACATATTTAGAATTTCTAATTGCATATATACATATTGTATGTAAATTGGAGTCAACTCATCCTCTTTTTTTGGTAATATATAACTGGCCATTCTACTTATAATGGCCAGCTGGATACACGAATAAGCAAACATGACTGATGCTGTAACGAATGGAAATTGTCAAGATTCCTTGGAATAAAGCTAGTCTTCTGCAGGACTTCCCATTATGGCTGTGTACACACTATCCCTTCAAAGCATATTCCCTTTCAAAGAATCCTGGGAACTGTAGTTTGTTAAAAGTGCTGGGAATTATAGCTCTTTGGTGGGTAAACTACAGGATTCTTTGGAGGGCATGGTTTGGAGGGCAAGGTCTGCTATGTATGTAGCCACAGCCAAAGTTTACTGCATCTGTATTTTCTCCTTCCTTAATGTTCCAGCTAGCACTGATTCAGATACAGCAAAACAGCATTCTGTCTGTACACAATGAATGATAGGAATAGGTTTGCTATGGGAAGTTGTAGGTTTCTATTCACCCTTTGCAAAGGAAAATTACAACCAGATACAAGGGAAGGAAATTCATCAGGGATTGTTAAAAGGTCTGGCACAGCTTGTGACCTAAAAAAGAAAAAGAAATCCTTATTCATTGCATGTCAAATTGATATCAATAGTATTTGGCTGATCAAGATATACTTTAAAATGCATACATACACACAGCTTAATTGAAACCAGTTTTAGGTTTATTAATCCCAACCCCTCCTCTTCTATTTTTCCCCTGCTATTTCCCATTCCTCAATAGGAGAGATACCCCTAGTCCTCTATTTTCTATAGTTGACTAAAGAAGCTGCAGAAGTTGAGAATTTGGCACACTGCTCCTAGATCTAACTTAATTTTTGTATTAACAAGTGGAATGACAAGCCTGTAGGTGCTTGCCAAGTTTCAGACAGACAGAAATATTCATGACAGGGTAATAAACACCTTAATATGAGATCTAAGATGAAAACATGGACAAAGCCCAAATATGATAGTGCAAACATCTTTTTTTTACAGAGGAAGTGTCACCAAGCAAGCCAGGAGAAGAAAAAGCAAGTGCAGGCTTTTATGTTGCCCATGGGCCCATAGCTTTAACTGGGCCCCTGTGCGATTAAGGGCCTATTCAATTTACAACCCAAGTGCCAATTTCTTCAGTATCCCCTTAACGTCAAAGCCTGTTCAATTATTATTGTTTTCTGTGGCATTTCTTCTTTTTTCCTAGGACAATAGCATTACTATAGCTCTGAATTCTGGAGATGATTAAGCCCAGTCACCTTCACTTCTGAAGAAATGGCATAGTAATATGTATATACTGTAAGCAAAGTTACAAACTTAGCACTCACAAGGCATGCTGTGCACAGATAACAAGGAACAGCATGTAAGCGTAAGCAAACGAAAACCTTTGGCACAGTTACAACCTAAGGGCCATTTTACACATTCCAAGGAGAAAGGCCTGATTTCCTCAGAAGTGCATGCTCTACAGAGATGGTTGGCCAATCAGAAATTCCCTGTGGCATGTATTCTTATCTGCCACTTATTTCAGATACCTGTTTTTAAAATATGAAACATTATGCTTCCAGTGAATAGCAATACATGCTTAAAGCATGACCATAGAGCTGCTGTGGTATAGTGGTAAAGAGAATGAATGGTGAGCTGGATGTTTCTGCTTAAAAATTTTTCTCATCCATTACATCTTCAGCAACCACTACCACCACCCTTTTCCAGATGCAATATAGGACTGTCCTACTTTAGAGGGCTCCTACTGGGAGAAAGGGCAGGATATAAATCTAATAAATAAATAAAATAAGAATAACTGAGTTAAAACATGTGAACTGTTTTGAATACTTGGGCAACTACACTCTGTGAATAGTATATACTAGTGGGATCTGCAACAAAATGTTGCAGTATGAAGTATCACTGTTGTGCATTCTAGGGTGTTCACTTCCTCCAGGTTACTTCATTCATTCTCCTTTCCACCTGGTTTCACTCTCCCACCTCCACCCTTGCAACAGTCAGTGAACACTGAGCAAGCTCAGTCCTCAGTGGGCTATTCTTGCTCCATGCTTCCAATATAGGGTCCCTCCTCATTTTTCTGCAGATCTTGGCATCCCCCAAAGCCTGCAAATATACCCATCGTGTGTGGATGGTGCTGTTTTGGCACTGTAAGTGTGGCTACCACACTTACTTCTGAGTTTCAGAAATGAGGAAATGATTATTATAATGCTGCCTAAAACTAGTGATGGATGAACTGACCCTATTGTGATTGAGAATCAGATGTGATTTACAAGACCATCTGAAATGAAAACTTGGAATAATGCTGTCCTATATTCCAAGCTTTTGAATCATGGCTTAATTTTAGAACATCCCTCAGCAACATGACAATTGTATTGCAAAGTTCCTTTCCTGCTGTTTTCCATTACCAAGTCATCTCTGACTGTCCATTGTCACATCTGTTTTGTTTGCAAACTGACAAGATCACCCTAGAACCACAGAACTTAACTCATAATAAACTCAAATTTAATTGTGAATATACTGTAATTTTTAATTCACATATTTAATTGTGAATATACTGTAATTTTGGCCCAATCAGGACTCATATTAAATTCAGGAATTATGAAAAGGTTAGGTTAACATTATGCACTAGCTAATTAAGAGTTTCAGCAGCCTAAAACATTAACGTTGCTGGCCTTCTGAAGTGGCTCTGTGCCTGACAGTGCATATGTCTGATTTAGGCTTAATTGCATGTAGTAAGCATCCTGATAAGATATGTCAGATATGGGAGCTCCTTACAGGAGCATTCACATGTTGTAAACTCTAACATGGGAAGTGACATTCAGCTCCATTCTCTCACTGTTCTATACACTTTGGCATCCACAGTTGCATCCCATTATTGTTTTAACCCCAAAACATTTATGTATAATAACCATTCATCTACATATCCATGGATATTATTGTAATATTAATCATTAATTAAACACATCTATGTATATCGTACATTAATATATTAACCACGTGAATAATAACTAGTACATTAACTTATTACTATAGATCGATAATTATTGTTGTGCATTACTGATAAATAACATGACTATTCATAAATATATTTACCTTAAACTTTTACATAAAACATTACTGAAACTACTCTTATCAATATGGATATTCTCTAGTGTTAGTTTATCTATTAATTTGACACATCATGAGAAATCACCAAGACCTTAATGTACCCGTCCTGTCCCTAGCCTCAGGCCCATGCAGTTGAGCCCCAACTCAACGTGTCTTTCTCAAGACCTATAAAAGATAGCAAATTGTCTACTAATTCAACACATCAAGAGAAATCACCAAACCTTTAAGGTTACACTAAGCCCCTAGCGTCAAGTCCATAAATTGAGATTGAACTGGACTCACTTTTTCCAAGGACTCTGGTTTTAGGTCAGGACCATCACGCCCTCCATCACCACACATGTACCTTTCCAAGGACTCTGTTAATGGATTAATTACCCATTTCCTCATACCAATAGCATCCCAGATCTTTCTGAGAGCTGGTATTTTTTCTAGAGCAGAAAAGATGAATTCTGTTAAGAGTTTGGAGAACCAATTTGGGATGGAGAGACAGAAGAGTTATTCCTGTAATCAAGGGATGGAGGACTTCTGGCTCATGGCCCTGGTTAAGTCCAGCAGCCTCTTTACCATGCCATCCGGCCAAGCCATGATGGCCACTTGCCCTACACCTGAAATCATATGACATCTGGTGTCAGGCAGGTAGAGACATAGCAGGGCCAAAAAGGGTTTGCAGGCACTACTGATCAGCAGCACACAGAAAGCCCTGTGCACAGCATCCCACTGTTGTGCAGCGATGAAATGCTGAAGTGATATGCCCAAAGAATAATGCACCAACCACTCCAGAATGCCCATGAATGTAGAATGACGACGGACAACAGCAAGTTATGTGTAAATGGATCTTTACTGATCCCTAAGACAAAGGTTACAATACAATTCTCTTACTCCGACTAACATCCCCCACACCTTGAGAAATGTCTCCCAAGGCTATATACTTTCGGTTCAGTGGACAGCCTTGGACAGCTGCACAGTTTTAACCCGTTACTTGTCTTTCTGGAAACACTTCACTGTCCAGAAGCCTACACCCACATGGCTCTCTTCAAGCACCAACTATCAGCTAGTAGTTGCTGCTTGCCAGGAGCAGTGCTTTGGAGCCCTGAAAATGAAGGGATTGTTGGGGCTTCAAAGCACCCTGTACTGTGCTGGTGAAAATGAGTTACCTAATGTCACTGTGATGCCAGGTGATTGACAGGCGGGTGGCCCCACCCACCTGTCAAACCAGGCCGGGGGGGGGGGAGGAGATAAGGCCATCCAGCTGGATCCACTTCCTCACCCCTGCGGTAATCTGGTGGCATGTCCCAGAGCTACCAAGCACACCCTATGAGGAGAGTCGTTGCCATGACAAGGGGAGTCTGGAATTGTTGCTTTAAAGGGGTGGTGTTAGGCTCTTGCTCAGTTCTTGAACAGAATGTAGCCTCTACAGGGAGAGGTTGTTTAATTGACACTGTGGTAGGGTAACAAATCCTGCAGCCTGTTCCTGTTCATTGCTTCCCACCCAGGGGTTAAGGCTTGTGAGAAAGGGTAGCAACAAACACAAGTGGAAAAGTGGCTGCACTGATTGGATGCCCGCCTTGCCAAAATGTTGCCTCACACTGGCATTCCTGCAGCCCTTTCTGGTGGGGTGTGGCTGCTTTGTGCCTCCTGTGCAGTTCCTACTGCAAGGAGAGACCATCCGGTTGGGCCCTTCAGCCCAGTTTCTACTCCTGTTTCTTCATCCACACTCTGCAAAGGGAGAGAAACTTGAACGTCATTGACCTGGATGTCCTGCCTCCTCCGTCAGTGTTCCTCACAGCCCTTGAAACAGCTGGTGCTGTCTGCCCTGCAATCAAACCTAGGACAGCACAACAGCTGTGGCTGTGAGTGAGGCTGGTGCTTCAGGGCAATTGTGGCTTGGAGCCTCTCAGAGACCTGCCTGTCTTTGAAACCAGGACATGTCTCATTGGGAAAGGGTGGGGAGAGAGAGAAAACAGGAGCAGAATCAGCTAATGATCAGCTACTGTTCCTTACCACTAAGTGGTACATGCCCATGTTTTTGTCCTTAGAGGGGTGATAGGCAGTACAGTGAGTTACCCCATATATGAATGCAGACCAGAATCGAACAAGCACATAGGTTTAGTTATGTATGGTTTAGGACTGGGATACCGTCTCCTATTAAGTCTGCCTATCTATCGTGATCACCTTCAGAGGCTCTTCTATATAATATTCCCAGAAATATCCTAGGTCAGGACCAGGGCTTTAGGAGATAATGTGATACTGTTTCAATTCAAAGAAGACTGTGCACTCTTCCTTTACAGAGCTGGGGTTCATTGTTTCTGAGTTTTATTTTTTTAAAAAAATACTAGTTGCTGAAACAGTAGCACAACACTCTTCCTCTAGAGGCCAGGCTGTTTTCCCCTCAGCAAGGTAGCCGCTCCTAAGCTAGTGCAACTGGGGTTAGAGATGAGGGCAAACTCCCCCATCAAGTTCTAAATTGTGCTCAAAACACAAATCTGTTTTTCCCAGTAGCTTGGTTTATTTTCCACACAATTACAAACCAAATCACTAGTAACCACTGATATTTCCACCAGCCCCTGGTTGTGCTTCCACACCCCCTCCCTCCTCCATCTCACCTTTGTACTGGCTGGCTCACCTGCTTTCCTTCACTCTATCTCTCTGCCCACTTTTCCCTGGTTTCTGCTCCAGTGGCTGCAGAATAGAGGGAGGCCTCTCTTTCCCCTCTGGTTCCAGCTATGGCTCTGAGACAGAAGTGATGGGATATGCAGAGGGATGCCATAAGCTATAGAAAAATGTTCCTGGTCCCTGGAGGCCTTCCCTCTACCACCACTATCAGAGCAATAAGACAGGCAAATAGGTCAACAAGAGAGGGTTGGAGGTGGGAGGGGGGACAGAGAGAAGAACAAAAGTCACGTCAGTCAGTCTTCCATGACTCATATTAACTCCCTTTGTCTAAATGTTTTAGTGATTTTTATCTCTGTTTTTAATTGGCTTGTGCATTTTAGCCAGGTTTTATATATAATCGGAGTTGTACACTGCTTGGAGAATTGTATTTTATTTTTTTGAGCAAGCGGTTTGTACAGTTTCTATAGATATTTATAGATATAAATAAATAAAATGTGAGAAACAGAAGGCAGTATTTTACTAACAAGTCCCATCAGTGCAAGGATTTCCGCTTGAGCAACAGGATTTCCTGCCCTTCCTCCCCGTGCACACCCCACACCCTCCTCAAATCTGCTCCAGAAGGTTGGGGGACTCCTATAACAGATTTATGGGGTGCAAGGGGGTTGGAGGGGGACAACATTCTGTTGTGCAAGCAGAAATCCTTGTGTTGATGGCATGATTGCTTAGCACTACATTGGATTCCACCCAGAAAAACTTTTGGGATTGTATATGCTCACTTCGTATTAAAGGCAAGCATTATAAGCTGCCAAGATTTGTATTTCTGAGCCAGGAAAAATGAAACTCAGTGAGACTACTCCTAAAGATACAGTGCTGTGAGCATTGTACAAAGGCTGCAAAGCACTGCTAAGGGCACCTTTTGCCTGATTGCATTGGAAAGCTCTTAGGATGGATGAGAACTGCCATTCATAGGATGCTAATGGACTGTGGATTTACAACTAATCATCTGAAGGAAAATTCTTCCTTATTTTCTATTGGCTGCTGTATTTTCATTCAAGCACATGATGGTGTGTGTGTGCATTTCCAGGTGTTTTCAGTTACAAATCCAAACAGTTACAAAAAGGAATGGAGTTATATTGCTGTCTTATTTCTCTTCTGAAGGCCCAGAAGGGAAAGAGCCATCCGTGCTCAGACGCAGTGCTGAGTCTAATTGCTAATAGCAATTCTGCCTAATTAGATAATTAGATTAACTACCCAATTAACAGAGATTGTTGTTAGACAAAAGCAGGTGGAGGCTCGGAGGTGATGAGAAAGATGCAATGTTACTTCTCTATTTTAACACCCCCGAAGTCCCAGGCCTTTCTCTAAGTATTCACTTATGTTATCTCCCTTAAGAGGTCTTTTATATGCTAAGGATTTTTCCATATTTCAGCATTATGTAGCTGTAAATCCACTTTCCCCCATTCAAATGAGACCAGAGTATTTGTGTATGAAGAGTATCTTTGGTCTTTCCTGTTCATACCTGTAGCCATTCCCATTTGTGTTTGTCTCTGCCTGGTAATAGAGAGCCAGTGCGGCATAGTGGTTAAGGTGTTGGACTACAACCTGGGAAACCACAGTTTGAATCCCCACACAGCCATGAAGCGCACTGGGTGACCTTGGGCCAGTCACTGCCTCCCAGCCTCATGAAAACCCTACTCATAGGGTCGCCATAAGTCGGAATCAACTTGAAGGCAGTACATTCACATTTTAAAAAAATTGTTTGATTCTGTTATGCTGTATAAGTAGCAACAGGACATGCATGCAGATAGCTGTGCATGCACTTTGTTTTTTTAAATCCCACCCAGAAAGTCTGTAAAAGCACACAGTCAGGCAATTATAAATTTCCAGTACACAATTTTTAATGTGGTTTGCTTGTGTAGTGTTATGGATTTGTGCAGATCTAAGGGATCAAAAGAAAAAAATACACAAGACTATGATCTCCCTTCAGGAGCGCACCAAAAATCCTTATGGGCACTGATGGCCTAGAAATGAAAGCTCTGAGGAAGTAGTGGATGTGGGCAGGGGGGGTAGCAGGAAGTGAGGATTGATCCACCCACCCAAAAACAGTGAAACAAATTGTCTGTGATCCCAAATGGAGCACCTTGGAGCCTGATTCCCCCAACATATCAGATTATTTGTTGGGTAAACCCAAATTTACAGGGTGAAAGCACTGAGATTACTGTTGTTTGAGGATAATGTCATGTGGACGGTGCAAATTAAATGAAAACACAAATAGCTGCAAACACAATAAACTCTGGTGTGGACAAGCCCTAAGTAAAGAACCCATCTCAAAATGGTCTTTCCAACCAGTTCTGTCAATTAAATAAATAAATAATAAACATGCAACAACTCTTCAACTTGGTGCCCTCCAGAGGTCTTGGACCATGACTTTCATCACTTCCAGCCAGCATAGCCTCACTGTATCTTAATGGTTCTGTGTCCATTCCCTTGATTTATATCATTCATTCATTGGCGATCACTGGTGGCTGAGTAAGATTGTCTTCCAAGATAAGGTTTTTAACGGTGGGTCCATAAGTGACTGTGGAGGCCAATTCTGGATCCACACAGCCTCCCACAGTGAGGATATAGGTTTCCAGATGGAAGATGGTCGCAATTAGGAATTGTTTGAGGTGCCTTCTGCTTAGCTCATTTGTCCCATTTGCCCTTCTTCAAAGTCCACAGCACCTTTGATAATAGCCGACCTCCATTTGGGACGCTCATGGGCCAAGACTTCCCAATTCTCAATGTTCATGTTACATTTTTTTAGATTCATTTTAAGAACATCTTTAAACCTCTTTTGCTGTTCACCGATGTTCCGTTTTCCATCCTTAACTTGGGAGTAAAGTAGCTGCTTTGGAAGATGGTGATTAGGCATTCGAACAACATGGCCGGTCCAGTGAAGTTGATATTGAAGGATCATTGTTTCAACACTGGCAGTCTTTGCTTCTTCCAAAACGCTAACATTAGTCCATCTGTCTTCCCAAGTAATTTGCAGAATTTTCCAGAAGCAGCATTGGTGGAATCTTTCAAGAAGTTGGGAGTGGCATTTATAAATGGTCCATGTTTTGCAGGCATACAGTAAGGTCGGTAGTACAATGGCTTTGTAAATAAGCATTTTGGTCTCCCTGCGAATATCCCGATCCTCGAACACTCTACGCTTCATTCGGGAGAATGCGGCACTCGCAGAGCTCAGACGATGTTCAATTTCAGCATCGATGTCAGCTTTTACAAAGAGATGGCTGCCAAGATAGGGGAAGTGATGAACATTCTCCAGCGTCACACCATTAAGCTGGATTGATGGTGCTACAGAGGGACTAGTTCGCACCTGTTGATGAAGCACTTTGAGTTTTTTAATATTAAGTGAGAGCCCAAGCTTTTCATATGCTTCTGCGAAGACATTTAGGATGGTTTGAAGATCTTTCTCTGAATGTGCAGAGACTACATGATCATTGGCATATCAAGGTTCTACGACAGAGGTTGACATTACCTTACTTTTTGCTTTCAGCCTACTGAGGTTAAAAAGCTTTCCATCTGTTTGTTATATGATTTCCACACCAGTAGGAAGTTTCCCCTCAATAAGGTGTAGAATCATAGCAATGAAGATAGCCAATAAGGTCGGAGCAATGATGCATCCCTATTTTACGCCTGATCCGACTCTGAATTAATCACTCTGAAAGCCATTGTTGTCCAAAATTGTTGCTGTCATGTTGTCATGAAGGAGTCGCAAAATATTCACAAATTTATCAGGGCATCCAGTTTTCAGAAGGATGGTCCAGAGAGCAGTTCAATTCACAGTGTCAAAGGCCTTAGTCAGATCAATAAATGCCATATATAAAGGTTGATTCTGCTCCCGGCATTTTTCTTGAAGCTGACGTTTTTGATGTACCTTTTACTTTATGATTTTAAATAATATGTTTTTACTGTAGATACCCAAAAGTGTTTTAAGCATGGGAAAAGGCAAAAAATCCAAGGTGGCATAGGGAGTGCAACAAGGGTAGCTTACACAGAACAAACAGGGGTTGAGGCCCTGATAGGGTTGGCTCCAAATTGGAGGGGGCCCATACCATTTGGTGAGCCCCCCTGAATGTCTGCAGGGGGAGGGGGTAGCAGACTAGAAATCACAATGGCAGAGATGGGCACAGATGGTTGCAAGCCATCCATCATTTTACATCTCCGACAATGCCTTAGGCAGGGATGACAATTTCCTCAAGCTTTTTTCCTCAAGGCACATCAACATGCCCTGCACCTGGTGTCATATATGAAGTTGGTTGTGGGATAGGTAAAGATACCTCCCTGCTGAAAGCAGGGTTTGCAGGTGCTAGTCAGCAGCCCCAGCAATGATTGGCAGGGTAGAGCAGCACTGGCAGGGTGGTGTTGCACACCTGGCTTCCCAATGCCAACCATCGCTGCCGCTTACTTAAGAGAGAGGGGGATGAGATATGGGGAGCTCAGCCTGGTGTGGGTAGAGCAGCAGGAGTGCTAGATTGTCTATAACACTGCACCTGCACCACACTGAGCTCCCTGTACCTCGCCTCTCTCCATCTTGGTAAGCGGCAGCAATGCTCAGGGTTGGGAAGCCAGGTGTGCAATGCCTGTGCTGCCCCACCAACCACTGCAGAGCAGCACTTGCTCACCTCTGTGCCTTTGCTTGTGCGGCTTGATTTCAAACTGCCCAGGTGAAGGCAGCAGGGTTTGCAGGCACTACCAATCAGCTGATCATCGGTGCCTGCTTGCACCCCCTTGTGTCTTTGTTGGTTAGACCCTTCTTCAGCACTGCAGCCCTGATCCAGAGGTGTGTGTGGAGGGGCAGCTTGTGGTTGTTTTTAAGGGGGGGATATAAATGTCAAGAGAGCCAATGGTGGAAATCCCATGGCCTGACTAGTTTGGCCCTTGATTCATTAGCATGACACTGGGATGCACGAAGAACAGAGTCCTTAGCTCAGTGCTAGATCAAATGCTTACAGTCATAAGGGTGCCAAGCACCCTCAGTTTAAAAGGATATTGGGCAACAAGCCTGTCTGAGACCTTTGAGAGCTTCTGCTGCGCTAGAGGAACCAACGAGTCTGTTCATCTGTCTGTGTATAATTCAGCTTTGGATAGGAGTTACCATCTGCAGTCCACCAAATACTGATGCTATGCAGCTCTCATTCATTTAAATGGGCCTTCTTGCGTGGGAACTCTGCCTGAGCTCTGTTGAAAAAATCATGGAGGCCTGTGCACGTCAGCCAAGTGCCTGGTGCTTTGCACCCAAAGCCTGCATGAAGCACTACAGGCAATGAACTGCACAACATTTTCCCCACAGCCCACGCTCTATATATTCCTATAAAAATAAATGCTAAGAAGTCTGCTCAATCTGTAGGGAAGAAATTTATTGCCCTTAAACAGGCATGCATGTCCAAATCAATCTTTCCCTGGCTCTTGTGAGAGAGCTATTGAAATGAAAATGATAAAAAGCTATTTCCTTAAAGATTCTCTTAAAACGAACTGTGAATAATGATCCATGTGACAAATTCATCCCCCACCGATCCCTTTCTTGTGAGGAAGTGTGTGGTGGCAGGGCCATTTCTTCCCAGTCCATGAAACCCCTTTATGTTCATACTCGGAGCTAGAAGAGTCAAACAGCCTGACTCCAAGGTACCCCACCCTGCCCCAAATGGGTGCAATGTGTTCTCAGATAAGCTTTATAGACACTTTTATCCCCCTTCCAGTGAGAGCAAATTCAGAACTATGTTAGTAGAAGACACAGAATGAAATTGGAGCTCTGGGCTGAGGACAGGCACCCTTTGAAAGTAGCCACTTGGTCTTGGACTAGCTGGAACATCTCCCCCCCCCCACCGCCTTTTCTGAATTTTAAAGCACTTGTGACCCATGGCCAGTCTGCATTCTTTACCAACATGCAGAATAGCAAGCTGGTGTTTGTAATATTATTTTGCACATATTGGCCACCCTCCAATACAGGGTGAAGCATAAATAAGCCCACTGAATCAATGCAGTTTAAGCTAACTCTCCTAGGTTGTAACCATCAAGGGTTGTATTCAAGGTAGTGTTAATTAAAGTAATTTAGCACTATATTTGTTCCTCTGGTGAAATGTTTTGCTCCACCAAGTTGCTGGTAAATTTGTTGCACTGCACAATAGGCTGTGCAATCTGTTGTACAGTGAGTTTCTGCTAGTGCAACTATTGGGTTAAATTCACCCATCCACTAGCACAAGAGCCCTTGCACTAGCAGACAAAGAATGTTGGTTACACAGCCCTGATTTTTGTTGCATTTGGGGGGGTGTTCTTGTGTGTAAGGACTCAATTTCAGAAGTGCCAAGATCTTACAAAAACAGGTAGGTACAATAACTATATTGTTCAAGGTGTGATAAAGGTGTGATAAATTTTACAACCCTTCCTAAAGCGGTGGCGTCTGCAGGAAATTTTAACCTGTCCTAAAAGCTTCTCCATTTTTAGTGTCCAAAACCCACGTGTAAACCCATACATGGTTCTGTAGCTGCAAAAAAAAATAAATGGAAATAATTGCATTTTGATCCTGAGGCAGGGGTAACTAATTCCCCAGTTTGGGAGACCTGATCTGCACCCCTTCCACACAAGCAATTTCTCCTCCTCCCCCAAGACTCCATTGATTTTGGTGGCAACAGCAAAAAGAAAAAATAAATGAAGGAGGCATAGCATTGGGGGCAGAGGTAGTGCCTGATGGGGTTGGTCCTGTCCCCAAATGATCAATCATTTGATGAGTGGCGAGGGAAGGATAGTAACCCAGCTCAACTGATCAGCATGTGTCAGGTGAAGGGGGAGCTCTGTGCCTGTGGGTGTGTCTGTGGGTGTCCTCCATATGATGGTGTATATGTGAGAGAGTTTGGAGTCATCCCCCTGACAGCCCTAAAAGAGTTGGCCAAGGGTGAATGTGGCCTATGGGCCAAAACAACAACAACACTCAGCCACTCTTGCCCTAATGACTGGATGTTTAGTCATCGTTTGATTACTGCAGCACCAAAGCATAGCTTTTCATGTATGCGTGAAGGGATCATCACACAGAGAGCTTTCATATCACCTCATACTTAATGCTTCTCAAGGGAACATGAGAAGCTGCCTTACACTAGTCAGGCCATTGGTCCATGTAATTCAGTAGTGAGTACAATGGTTGGCAGAGGCTCTCCAGGATTTCAGGCAGGGTCTCTCCCATCCCTAGCTGTAGATGCCAGGAGGAGAACTTGGGGGTTTCTGCACGCAAAGCACAGAGCTACGACCCTTCCCCAGGGAATTAATTTCACACATTCAGCTGCTAGTTATCATGTATAATATTCAAGAGATGCAGAGAAACCAAAGGCCTTTTCAGCTGTTACATGTACACCAGGGGTGGAGTGGGATTACATGTACCCAACTTCCATGCATTGATGGGAAGGAC
Organism: Rhineura floridana; assembly: GCF_030035675.1. Classification (NCBI taxonomy): domain Eukaryota; kingdom Metazoa; phylum Chordata; class Lepidosauria; order Squamata; family Rhineuridae; genus Rhineura; species Rhineura floridana. The sequence continues at coordinate 172,742,161 of NC_084482.1, read as the reverse complement.
TCCATTTGGACAATCCTAAGGAGCCCAGAATCACATGGAGCTAGCCCTCTGGTATCAAGGGTGAAACACCACATCCCAACAGGAAGCCCACTGCCAACTCCTTGAGTCCCCTAGCCCTTCTGCTCCTTTTTCTAGCCATTACTGGCTCTTCACCCATCCCTTCTAAGCAGGTGAGCAGTTTCCTTTCCCTCCACTGTTTGGAATCATTTTTTTGTTTTTGCTTTTGAATATGTAATGGACTATTAACAAACTTGTACTGAACTGAAAAGAAAGGGACATAAAGCTAGATGAAAACAATGGAAGAAAATATGAGATAGCTAGAATGTTTTACTCCTCATGAAATGGCCACAAGGATATACGCAATTTGCATATGGAATACCATTAAACCAGAGCAAATCAGAGTAAGTCACTGGAATGCTGCATGAGGGTCAGCAAAAAAAATGCAAAGCAGTTTATTCTGAAATTGCCACAGGAATTAATTCAGTAGTATTTTGCTTTTATATATGTATTTGTTTTTCAACGACTGTATTAAGAACGTGATCATTTTTTAATGGGTCAGATCCATCCTACTGTTTTCTCAGCAAATGTGCCTGGAATGATTTTGACCCATCAGATGGCATATACAAACCCTGTTAACCACAGAAGCCTGCCAAAGGTACATGGTAGAGAATTTCTCTCGTTCCCTGCTGGCCATGAAACCTAATTTCTAGCACGCCAGAGGTTCTTTTTCTTCATTAATCATATTTGCTTAATAACCTTGTTGCATCTCGCCAGAGCAGGAAACTGACAGGGTCACATAAGGTAATTGTGAGCTGGCTCAGCTGGGGAGGAGACGCGCTAGATAGGCTGTCACTCTCAGCTACCGCATATGGAACAGATCCTTACTAATTTGCTTTCCCAAGCTCGCCCAAGAAGCTGTGGCAGGTGCCCATTCTAACAGTGCTTCACTCTGCACCCGTATAATAGAGTTGACAATAGTGAATGTGAAATATTCTGTGTGTGTGTGTGTGTGTGTTGATTGACAATCAGGTTTGAGCTGTGGTGTCTCACCAAGGATAATCACGGTTGACATGGTAAGAAAAGATTACACATAGATACCATCTATTCATTCATTCATTGTAGGAGGAGTTGCTCTCATTAAATAAAATCACAGCTGCTATCTGTAAACTATTTTTGATATATCCCGACAGGACTGATGATGAGCCAAATTCTGTCACCTCTATTGTCTATGGGAGTTTTGCAAGCTCAGTCTGATTCTCTTATTTATATAGGTGAGGATGAATTCTGCATTCTTTTCATTTCCCCATTTCATACTATTTCATTGCTCAGATTTCCTCCTTTCATTATTCCATCTCTCATGCTTCCTAGATTACCATTAGTGCAGCACAGGCAGCATTATGCTTATAAATCTTTTTAAATTCATCTTGTTGCAGTGTGATGCTCTGTGAATAAGGGCTGTAAAGTACTTTGCACAGTAAAAGTGTCACAGAAATAGCTGATAAATAATACTTCCTTGTGGGTTCTTTTCATTAACAAAAAGGGAATAATTAAGTGCAGCCACCTATGTGAATGCAATAAGTAAAATTGCCGCTGCCTATTGTAACACAAAAGGCATACCTGCACATAGATTTTGAAAATGCATTTAATGCACTTCCGAACTTTTCTGAATACCTATGGATATATGCTGATTCTTCACTGATTCTTCTTACACATCTGTGGCAGACCACTAGGGATGGGTGAGAATTCCACCCAAATCACACCCGAGGCTGAATATTTTAAAAATCTGCCTGTGCTTTCTCTTTGGAGACCAATCCTGAAGACATTTGATTTCTGCTTTATTTTCCAGCACCAGATTTTTAAAGAAATCAAATATCACTAAAGGATTGATTCTACAGAGATTAACAGGGAATCCTAGAGCACCTCACTCACATTAAGGAGATACTCTAGGATTCCTGTTAATCTCTAACTTCAATCCTCCGTCCTAAAAAAAAGGGGAGGGGAGAAGCTGCATGGCCTCTCCGCAAACTCCTCAGATGACAGTGAGGTAAACTGGATGCCCATGGAAGGAGATCGCCTCACCAGCCCAGGCTACAGGATCCTCTGCCCTTTCCAGTGCTGAGGAGGTGACCGGTGGGGTGAGGTGGATCAGGATTCTGGAGAGCCTGTACTGTCACAGCATTGCCGCAATAAGCTGGGAACAGGAGGGAGGGGAAGGCCTGGGGTCCCTGCCCTCTGTTCCCCCAGAAGTTCTTCTCATGCCATCCAATGCATACTTCTGGTTCCTGGTTTCATATTAAACTGAGACAACGCAGAGGTTTGTGGGGGGAAGAGGAAGTCAGGATAGAATTGCATTCCATTTTGACGGAATGTGGGCCCAGCTAGCAGATCCCATCCCTACAGTTCACACCACAATGAACATAGACTGTGTGGTCTGCATGACCAACTTTCTGCTGTCAAAGCACACAAAGGTGTCACTTCCTCCTTCCTCCTATGTGCTTCTTGTGCTTCCAGTTTCATTCTACAATGCTAAATTGATACTTTGAGGGGACATGCTAACTTGCTCATGGTTTCATTTTCATATACCTGTTTTTTTAAACCTTCCTGATTGAAGTCAGCTGGGCCATAACAGTGAAGAATTGCAGGGAGTTGTAAAAATATGTTCTTCAGTGCTCATTATGTCAGGCTACAGAATGAGTTCAGTTGTGCATATGTAAGTACTTGTAAGTACTTTATCTGTAGTTGCATCTGTAAATACTCCTATGGCACCTTTAGACCAGGTTGCAGGAGAGGGAGAGAAATGGGACTGAGGGCCATCAGTTCTCCAGAAACAGATCAGTTCCATCAGGCTTCTCCCTTGTCATTTATAGCAGCCATTCCATCAGGCTATAACAGAAGGTGGAACTGCAAGGCCTTTCCATCAGCTCTGCTGAAAGACCAGCAACATTTCACTCCTCCTTTCCTTGAAATATTTCCATTCTGGCTTGTCATTACAAAAATTCTGTAAATTAAGAAATAGTTTGCTTTCTTTCTTCCTCCCTCTCAATCCCTTTTCCTTTTGTGTCATGACTTGTAGGCCTGAGGGAAGGGATGATTTTGTTAGTTATAGTTGTATGCTGCTCAGGCTGAACAGCAGAATAAAAATGCTTTAAAGAAATAAAAGCACATAAAGGGAAAGAACCATAAGACCATCAAAGCCAGAACTTCTTTGTGAAGCAGGTTGATCTGTCCACCAGCCACCGCCCACAGACCAACTTGCACAATTAGTGCATAGGAAACTGCCTTATGCGAAATCAGAACATTGGTCCATTTAGTTCAGTATTGCTTACACGGACTGGCAGTGGCTCTCTAGGGTTTCAGAGAAGGAATCTTTCCCAGCCCTGCCTGAAGATACCAGGGACTGAACCTTGAGCCTTTGGTATGCCTATCATACATTCTGCTGTTAACCTATAGCCACAAGCACAGAGTCGGGCACCACACAAAGGAATAAGCTCTGAGAAGATTCTGGCAAGCATACTAAACAGTATGCTGCAAGAAAGTGTAATAAGTGGGCTGTTGTAGCATAATGACTAGTAAGACCCTGAGGGCAATACTAGATATGACCAGTGCTTAGAATGAACTAATTCAGATTAAGTGAATTAATGCAAAAATCTTTGAAATACACCTGAAAGTACTTGCCATAATTTTCAGGTGAACTGTACACTGCATTTACCTTTTTTACCTATCTAAAAAGCGATACTGTTGTTTAAGCTTAGAGATCATAACTGTTGGGGAAAATAAATAAAGCAATTGTTCACATTACACAGTGTGTGTTTGAGGTTATCTTCATCTTAAATATATTTTATACTTTAAGAGAGCAGCTTGTAAAATTCTGAAGGCTGGGAAAAAATGCCAAGGACCACGTGAATGAATTGTGAATTGAACTGGAACAGAATTAGTTCCTCTTTGGAGGGATGAACTGGAACTAATTCCTTTTTAAAATGAACTTTCCAAGCACTTGCATATGATGCTGAATAGGTCTTTGCCTTTAATGTGCACTTTTTAAAAAATGCACAGAGTAGCTGCTGGGGGATTCTGATAATTATCAGAATCACAGTAGCCAGGCAGGAAGAGATTAACCTTTTCTTCCCCCCTGTGGTCCTGATGAAAATCTTTCTTTCAAAGTTGCTATTTGTAGCGAGAGAGAGAAACGCACTGGCACTAATGGGGATTTCCTCCCAACACAAATCATTGCCTCAGAGTTCTTACAAGAGCACAGATGGGAAGGATCCTACCTGCTGTGATCCCAATAATTATTAATTACCCCCTCTCAGAAACTGTATTTTGCATTTTTTTAAAAATGTGTACATTAAATGCAAAATGCATTCAGTGTCATGTCTAGGCTGGTCCTGTCCAATACAATCAGGAAGTCAGTCTCCACTTCATATCTCTCTTCTGTCATGAACTGAGCAATCGAACTCACGGCAAGCCGACGAAAGGGCAGCTGGTGGAGGAGGAGCCAGCAGGAAGGTCTGCAGCATCCATTTTGCACTCAGGAGCCGCTGGGCCGGCTGATGTGGGTTCAGCCAGGAGCTGCGTGCAGGGACTGGAAACTAAAAACCGGTTCTTACAAATATTCCTAGTAGTAAATAAGTGCTCTCCATAGACATCTATTGTAATTATTTTCTTAGACTGACCTTTTTCCTGGTGTAACCTTGGCCCGGATCAGGACCTGCAGGAGCGCTCTGAACATGAATTAGATGTGGCCTAAGTCTCCCCCCTCGGCCTCTTCTCTGACACCCCCCTTTTTGGGCCTTACACTGGCACCCCTTCTGCCGGGCTCAGCTTTCCTGATGGAAACCCAGTTGCACTGAGCTGAGCTGAGGGGCTTGTGCTGGCGAAGCTGGGACCCTGCTGGCTCATCTAGGGATCTGCCGTATCCAACTCCCCTTAGCCTGGGATAAATCCAAGTTGTATTGCGTCCTAAGTGTTTCTAGGCAAGCCATCCTCTCTCATCTTCTGCCACTCGTCTATAACATAAATGGACAACCTTACAGGGTGGTTATAAGGATTACAAGAAGAGAATGTATATGACACACTTTGAGAACACATGGATTTAGAAAATTAATCCGCCATCAGCTGAACAGATAGGCCAAAAAGAAAGTTACTCATACAGTGAGCTACTGGATTCCTTTTTACTATGACCATTAAAAAATAACAAGTCTGACTCTATCTGAAGTAATGTGTTATCATTTTCCAACCATACAACATTAATTGAATGTTTAAAAGTGATCTGAGTATGGGGCAAATCAGATTGTCTTTAGTGTTGTATTTATTTATATTATTCATAACCTTTTATTTGTTCACACACTCCCAAAGCAAGGAACAACATTAAAATAAAATAATCATTTAATCTTAATGCAACTTGAAGTAAAAACAGACTGTACATGGATAGCATAACTACACCAGCCAGGTGAGAGGTACCACTTTAGTCAAATGCTTAGGTGAATAGCCATGTTTTTACCTGGTGTCAAATCTCCCTCAGTGTTGGTACAGTTTGCACCTGAGCGGGGAGAGCATTCCAAAGTTGGGGTGCCACACCTGAGAACTCCCTCTCATGAGTAACCACCTACCATACCTCAGAGGACTGTGGCTCTGTGAAAAGAGCATCCCCTGATTATCATACAGTCCAGGCAGCTGTATAAGGGAGTAGGCAGTCTTTCAGGTATCTGGGTCCTGAGCTGTCTAAGGCTTTACAAGCATTTTAAATCTGTCTCAATAGCATTTTGGCAGGAGTGCAAAGATTTCAATACCGGTGTTATATGTTGATGGTGAGATGTCCCCACAAGTAGTCTCACCACAGCATTCTGCACTAGCTCCAAACCAGACCCAAAGCCCCACATAGAATGAACAGCAATAGGCCAACTGTGAAATGTTCAGGGCATGCCATATAGTAGCTAAGCGTACCTGTCCAGGAATGGTCATAGCTGTCGAGCCAGCTAAAACCAGTGCAACACACTCTTAGCTATGGATGCCACTTGGGCCATCATCAACATAAATGGTTCAGAGTATCCCCAGACTACAAACCCACATCTCAAAAGGGAGCACAACCCCATCAAGAATGGTCTATCTCCCCAGTTCCTAGACAAGAGAACTGCCCCACTCCCCAAACCTCCACCTTGCCCTCTCAATCACCTTCCCTAAAAAGGGGGTATTTGCGACCAGGCTGTAGTTGTCACAAACCAGTGGATCCAGGGTGGGCTTTTTCAGGAGAGGTTGAACCACTCCCCCCCCCTGGAACATTGTGCATTGACCACACCCTGGATCCACTTGGTCAAACCCCATCGGCAAGCTTTAATAAGCCAAGAAGGGCAAGGGTTGAGAGGACACGTTGCTGGCTGCATCACTGCAATAACCTTGTCCACATCATCAGGCCGCATCAACTGAAACTGATCCCAAGAAGTTGCAGCAGACATTGCACTGGACACCTCACTGAGGACTACAGTAGATGTGGATGGGGCATCAAGATTGCTATGGAGGTGAATAACTTTACCCTCAAAGTGCCTTGCAAATAATTCACAGTGGGCCTCTGAAGGGTCTAAAACTCAATTTCCTGGAGTTGATGTCAACAGAACCCTGACAATACAGAAAAGCACCACTGGATGGCTATTTGAGGATGTGATGATGGCAGAGAAGTGGGCTTTCTTCGCCGCCCTCACTGCCACACAGTAGACATAGTTATGATGTTTTACTTGTGCCCAATCAGCATCACAGCACATCTTTTACCACTTGTGCTCTAGCCATTGTCCAGCCTGTTTCATTGCCCTTAGTTCACTGATGTACCAAGGTGCAAACCAGGCTCCACAATGCTGGAGACACCACTCATGGGCAACCCTGTTAAGAGCCCAGTGTGCCTCACTGTTCCACAGCGTGACAAGGGCTTCAACAGGGTTACCTGCTCTATCTACTGGGAACTCCCCCAGGGCATTCAGAAATCCAGTGGATTCCATTAGTCTCCAGGGGTGGACCACTCCTATCCACCACTCCTGCAAGGGAGGATCAGAGCTGTAAGTATAAACTTCACCAGGAAGTTGTCTGACTATGACAATGAGGTGGCATTCACCTCACCATCTCCAGCCTTCCATCCATCCTTCTCCCTCCTTCCCTCCATCCTCCATCTTGAGCAAAAACCAAGTCAAGGGTATGTGCTGCCCTATGAGTTGGGTCAGTGACAACTTGAGACAGCCCCATGGTCGTCATGGAGGCCATGAAGTCCTGAGCCAGAACACTAGAGGCAGCCTCAGCATGGACACTGAAATCACCCAGGACAATTGTTCTGGGCGCCTCCAATGCCACAGCCAAGATGGTTTCCACCAGCTCGGTCAGAGAAGCTGCTGGGCAGAAGGGTGGACGGTACACAAGCAACAACCCTAGTTACTGTCTTCTCAGCTCAACACCAGGTGCAGGCCCTCACAGCCAGCTCCAAGACAGAGTGGTTTCCTGGTGACAGAGATGGAAGTTCTGTAGATCACAGCAATTCCTTCCCCCCCCCGTCCCTGCAGCCTGTGCTGGTGTTGTGTTGCACTGAGTATCCAGGTGGGCAAAGCTGGGTCAGATCAACGCCTCCCAGCTCACCCACCCAGGTCTCAGTAATGCACATCAAATCATGGATGACTGTGGTTTTATTGTGTACCGTTCTGGAATTAAACAACAGCACACACAGATTTAAATGTGCTTTAAACGTATGGTGTGGAAGTAAGCCCTCATCCCACCTGCCCCTTGTGTAAAAGCCAGCCCAAGTATTCAGTGTTGTTACCTCCCTCTCCCCAAGCATCCATCACGCAAGGCTGGCACAAATCTCTTAAAGCAAAGGTGGGAAACTAGTGTTGCCCAGTCTCTGGGTTTCACTTGGAGACTCTGTTTCTTTAGTGTCCTCCCCAGATGTCATGAGCACTGCAGAGGAGTCTTGGAGTGATGAAGAAGAAGATAATGAAAATACAGAATGGGACCTGGGAGAGGGTCCTAGTCGGTTGCACCCAGGAACCGCTGAGACAGTAGGCTTCAATACTTTTGACAGTGACAGCTCCAGTTACAACAGAAGGAATGCTGGCTGATCAGGAGCCTGTCCCTTCTCCACTCCACCCACCTTCTCCTCCCAAGTCACTGCCGTAGCACACACCTCCTCTAGATGAGGAGGATCTCAATGAAGTGCCGCCACCCCATAACCCCAGACACACAGGCAACTGGGAAGGCAGGCTCAGCTGGCCCCCACATTTCCACCTCGAAGGAATGCTTGCATGCACTCACATTCCCATTCTGTGACACCTTCCTCACACAGGTAGAAAGAGCCCTGTTGTAAGGGTGTGTGTGTTTAATTGCTGCAGCAACAGCTTAGCTTTGAGTAGTAATGCCTGATTATGCCATATAGAGATGCAGAATCTTGTGTAACCTGTAAGCTGACCCATGAAGCGTACTAGACTGAAGTTGCTCATTAAACTACTAGAGAAAAATACACCAGTAAGTCTGAGACTGATTCCAACGGCCTTGGCCAGGACACCAGGTCTCTGGGCGAGGCATCCCAATCTCCGGTTTCTGGTCTGCAGGGACACAACAACGGGCCCAAATCTTCCTTCTGTGGGGAGATTTAGGCCATTGACGCACACACACCACAGCTTTGGAGCCAGCTGCATTCAATCAACAGGGCAAAGAACTTCCTCCTTGCCACCCCATCAAATGCAGCTGGCTCTGAGGCCAGGGAAATTTAGACCAGTTGTTGCACACCCGTGGCTTCAGAACTGGCTGCATCACATCAGGGAGGGCAAGGAAGAGGGGTGGGATGCTGCCAGCTCCAGGGCCCACCACATGACATTACTAGGACTTGCCCCTGAAATTTCAGGGTTGGGATGCTTCTGACCTGGCAACCCTGTGGGAAACCTGTGGCCTTCCTGATGTTGTTGGACTCCAATTCCCATCAGCCCCACCCAGCATGGCCAATAGTCAGAGATGATGAGAACTGTAGTCTGGAGAGCCACAGATTTCCCATCCCAGTCCTAAAGGATCAACCTTTAATATGGATCTTATCTGAAGAAGTCCCTCAACAGTGGTACTGTTCCAACATTCAGCAGAATTAATACCAGATTGTTCTCATTCGGAGAACTGAATATGCTCTTTCAGTATATTCACTCTCCATGGTAGACACAGATCAGCATGAGCTATGCTTCCTGTTTGCTGAGAGTTGCAAGGGAAAACATTTCCAGGGGAAAATACTTCTGGCCCTCTTGGGTGTGTGCTTCAGGCTGAAAACAGAGGTGCTGTTTCCTAAAAATCTATAAATTTAATCAACATTCAAACTGGTTTGCATGTTGCATTTCCTTGTTAAAGGACTTGGAACTGTGATTTTCTGAAAAGTATCTCAAACTAAGCATCCTCAGCACCCTTAAAAAAATAAAATTCTGAGGTTCTGTAGAGGCAACTAGTACAGTGAAACTGGTTTTGGAACCAGTTTTGTTCTTTATTGTAGATGTGACCTGAAGTACCATTTTGTACTTGTCCTGCATAATTATTATTTTTTTACCCAGTTCAGTAGCTAGAAATTTTGCCAGGCCTCTCAAAGGGGGAAAAGCCACTCATCCATTTCTCTGAAATAGCATATTATGATGGATGCAACTGCCAGGTTACAGCTAATGGATAATGTGATATAAAACATAATTACTTGAGTGTAACAAATTCTTCTAAAAAGCCTTGTGTCCATAGAAACCTTACGAAAGGCAGTGGATTTATTGCAAACATTCAGACAGCAAGTGGGAAAGAGAGAGAGAAAGCACTAGTGTCTCTTGTTGAAGAAAAAAATAGTAAAGATATATGCAGTGTATTTAATACAAAAGCAATTAATATCTTTTTTCTAGCTCTCCTGGCAGGTGCAGAATCCCAACTACTAGACCTAAAAGTCTATGGGAATCTCACATCATCAGGCCAATGTCTTCAGGGCTAAACTACACATTGCATGCAAACACATGTAACTGCAGCCCAGCTGCCCCTATTGAAGAGGAAGAGAACATAAGTATATAAGAAAAACCCTGCAGGATCAAACCAGAGGCCCTGTTCTGTGGATGGCCAACCAGATGCCTGTAGGAAGCCTGCAAGCAGGGCCTGTTTTTTATTCCCACCAGCTGGTATTCACAGGCACACTGCCTCCGACGCTGGAGCTAAAGTACAGCCATGATGACTATTTTTTTTTAAAAAAAAAGAATTATACCACAACAGTTCCCAGAGGTTAGCTACCCCACAGTCAGAGTGCCCAGAACCCTGGGAAGTCTCTACATAAAGACATCAAGACACAAATGCTTCCCTGCTTCAGACATCCATGAAAATGAGCGAATGGGAGTAGTGGGAGGTGCTGCGTGTGGCTACTCGCCACAATGGCTATATTCTGTCTCCACTCTCTGAGGAAGTACACCTCTTCATTCCAGCTGATGGGAATTGCAGGTGGGGAGAGTGTTGTTGTTCCGGTTCTGCTTGTGGGCATCTGTTTGGTCACTGGGAGGACATGATGCTAGACTAGATGGGCTTTTCTGATGTTCCTATGTGTCTTTGAGCAGGGCTGCAAGTGCACCCCACAACCTCTTCCTATATGCACTGTGCCCCTTGCATGAGTAACACATGATGGGGGCTAAAGTATTATGATAGTGATAGTCACTAGCTAAGATGGCTTTAAAGGGGGGTTCGATAAATTCATGCAGGAAAGACCTATTAGTGGTTGCTAGTCATAATACCTATATGGAAACCTCTGGTTCAGAGATAGTTGCAATGACCAGGAGAGGGCTATCGCCATAAAGCCCTGCTTGTGGGCTTCTCAGAAGTGTCCTTTGGGAAACAAGATCCTGAACTAGATGGACCTTTGCTGTGGTCTAGCAAAGCACTTCTTATGTTCTTGTGACTGTTTACTTATACCACAGATATGTTAGGAGGACCCTTTTTTAAATCCTGTAGATTTATAATGATTTGAGTGCATCACATTTAGATCCCCATACACCCAGCTTGGTAGGGCACAGCAGCGCTTCCATTCAAAGTCAGTTCTCACATGACACAATTTCCAAGTTTATTTTGGTGTATTTAGGTTTAACTAAACAACAGTTTATTTAGGTGTAACTAAATGTCCATTCCCATAACACAGGGGGAAGGGCCGAAGCGCAGTGGTAGAGCATCTATTTGAATGCAGAAGGTCCCAGGTTCGATCCCTGGCATCTCCAGGTAGGACTGGGAATCATCCCCTGGAGAGAAACCCTGGAGAGCTGCTGCCAGTCAGTGTAGGCAATACTGAGCTAGATGGACCAAGGGTCTGACTCAGCATGAGGCAATTTCCTTCCTCTATTCTTCCTATATTCACAGGGAAGCCAAGCATATTCCTCCACCAATATATGCCCATACTTCTGCCTTCTAAATCAGCTGGAAATTAACTAAAACAATTCTTCTGCGATTCATTTCTAAGATGGCCTACTTTGCATGCATTTCATAACATCCATTCCCTCCCATTCAAAAGTGGAAAGGGGGTGTTTAATGAATTGAACACATACTGTGGTTTGGTTAATGCGCAGTGAACTCTGGTGTACATTGCAAATGGTATTTTAACTTGAACGAGCCACATATTTTAATGAGACAAATATTTCAAGTAGAACCGAGGGGCTTAACTGAAGATTTTGAGGGAGCTGGGATATAATTGCTCCTAATAGCTCAGCACCTGTTGTAAGCTGTTCCCTTTTCTAGTAGCGGCTCATCTGAATACATTCGGATTTGGTGGGCGAAAAGACCAAATTGTAGGAAGAGAGAAAAGCATGAAGAAAAAGGTTTGGCCGACCTAGGTTTGCTATTACTTCATTATGTCAGAGCTTGGAAAAGTTGCTTTTTTGAACTACAACTCCCATCAGCCCCAGCCAGCAAATTTCAAAGTAAATCAGACATATTTAAAGTGACCATCCGAACCATATCAACTGTCTTAATAATGTTGCTCAGAGTTACCAAATTCTTCCAAGCTACAAGATTGAACTGTGAAAGACCACCCTAATTGTGTTTGCATTTTTATAAATTTGTAGTGTAGTACAATATCTCAGAGAGGAGGAAGGAAGTTAGAGTGACTACATGTAAATACTTATATAAGTAATGGGAGTAAGCAGGTGCATTATGTTCAGACTGTGTTACTACATGGTCTTTTTTTAACTGCATATATGTAAAGATAGTCAGTGTAGTGTAGTGGTTGGAGTGTTGGACTACGACCTGGGAGACCAGGGTTTGAATCCTCACACAGCCATGACACTCACTGGGTGACCTTGGGCCAGTCACTGCCTCTCAGAGGAAGGCAATGGTAACCAACCTCTGCACACTGCTTACCATGAAAACCTTATTCATAGGTTCACCATAAGTCAGGATCGACTTGAAGGCAATCCTTAGCTAGCTACAATACCTCAGAGAGGAGGTCGGTCTCCCGCTCCCATGGTGCAGTCACTATAGCTGCCCAATTTCCCTGCTTTTTAAAGTTTGATAGAAATATCTGTTGGCTATAGGTATGTTCTTAAACTGCAGTGGTTTTTTGCTTCTCAATGAATTTCTCTGCTTTTTAATCCGGGAGGTAAGAAATGGGATCCTGTGCAAGTTTGCTGAGAATGGATTGATCATTTGCATGCTTATTGAGTTCAGTAGGATTTACTCCCATGCAATCACGCCTGGGATAGGTGAAACTGACCACAGGGGATAGGCTGGGAGGGAGGAGGATGGGGAGGAAGGGCAGAGGGGAGGAGGGGGGAGGGGGAGGAGGAAGGGGAGGAAAAGGGCAGGTTTGATCATTTGCATGTTTATTGAGTTCAGTGGGATTTACTCCCATGCAATCATGCTTAGGATATGTAAAACTGACCAGGGGGAGGGCTGGAGTAGGCAGGGGAGGAGGAAGAAGGAAGCAGGGAGGGGAGGAGGAAGGGGAAGGAGGGGAAAGGCAGATCATCATTTGCATCCTTATTGAGTTCAATGGGATTTACTCATATGCAATCATGGTTAGGATAGGTAAAACTGACCATGGGGGAGGAGGAGGGAGAGGGGGATGGGGAAGGAGCAGATTGGAGGAGGGCAAAGGAAGGGGGAGGGGAGGGCAGGTTTGATTATTTTCATGCTTATTGAGTTCAATGGTATTTGCTCCCGTGCAATCATGCTTAAGATAGGTAAAACTGACCATGGGGAGGAGAAAGGGGAGAGGGGGAAGGAGGAAGGGGAAAGAGGGGATTGGAAGGGGATGGGGATAGAGAGGGAGGGGCAAAGGAAGGGGGCAGGAGGGGGCAAGAGGGACAGGATAGGAGGGAGGAGAAGGGAGGGTGGGTTTGATAATTTGTATACTTTTTGAGTTCAATGGGATTTATTTCTGTGCAATCATATTTGAAAATGGAAATGGACTGCCTTCAAGTTGATCCCAACTTATGACGACCCTATGAATAGGGTTTTCTTGGTAAACAGTGTTCAGAGGTGGTTTTACCATTGCCTTCCTCTGAGGCTGAGAGGCAGTGACTGGCCCAAGGCCACCCAGTCAGCTTCATGACTGTGTGGGGATTTGAACCCTAGTCTCCCAGATCATAGTCCAACACTGACCTGGGGGAGGGGCAGGAAGGGTAGGAGGAGGGGGAGGGGAGGAGATTGGGTGTGTGGGCACTGGGCAGAGGGAAAGCCCCTTTCCTTTCCAAAAGGAAAACATTGTGAACAGTATCATTGCTTTTCAAGGTTTCCCCCACCTTTTTATTCTACAGCAGGCACGTGTAGCCTCCCACACAAATTGAAACCAAAGCTCTCCCTGGCCACATCCACAGCAGGCCTTTATTTCACTTTGGACAGTAATGGCTTCTCTCAAAGAATCCTGGGAAGTGTAGTTAGTGAAAGGTGCTGAGAGTTGCCAGGAGACCTTCAACCAGAGTGGCTGACTGTTAAACCACTCTGGACACTGGAGCTCTGTCAGGGGAATAGAAGTCTCCTCTCCTTCACATACTACACTTCCCAGGATTCTTTGGGGGAAGCTATGACTGTGTCAAGTGAAATCAAAGTCTGGTGTGGGTGTGGCCCCCTGATTAGCCAAGCCAAGCAGCTGTGAGTCTGGCTTTTAGAACACTGACAGTTGGTTCTTACTGAGCATGCTCCGTGCTATCATTGGGTACCAGCCAAAATTTCTTAAATTAATTAAAAATCAGCCAGGCATTTTTTTAACTTTTAAACTGCAGAAGATGAAGGTCAGAGTATGGGGCAAGGTCAGTAATAGGATGACAGGTACTCTGTGAACATGGCTGATTTTTAATTAATTTCAACAAATTATGACACCACTGACAGAAAAAAGTCCAACAGGGGTCTGGATTTTTTCTCTCTTGTTTTACACTTTGAACTCTCGATTCTCTCTGACTGTTTTGTGTATCGCCATGAAAAGTTAGAGAGTTGTTAAGCAAGCTTTTCTGAGTTCAGGACTATAAGTTATGTAAGGTTTTGTTTTGGAATGAGCTTATGGGAAGTAGCAGAATGGCATGGGGGTATTTTCAATTTAACATTGCGAATATGAAAAATCCATGCTGCCTGTGGTATATACAGCCACTCTTGTGGCTGTATAATATAGCTATCCTTGAAAATTCACACTTATCTGAATTTGGTGATGCACTTCTCCAACCAAAGAATGTTTACAAAAATGCATATATTAGGGGAAAGTGTGCCAAAAAATGAATATATTCATGAAAATAACATACAGAGATGCATTCATGTAAGGCGAAATTGCTTGCAAAAATGTGCACATGAGTCAAAACTGCATATAAAATGTGTGTTAGGAGAAATTTGCACTTAAATGCTGAAGAATTTCCATGGGGATTTAAAAAACAACCCAAATTGCTACAGAAATTTGGAGAACTGAATTTAAGATTGGAAAAATGAGAAAATAAGTGGAATCCCTAGTGGCAGTATTCATTATCCGATAGTTGATAAATTATAGCATTCAATATGCAGCAATATTCTTTTTTAAATGCTTTATAATAATCGATATACTTTGAATACAATTAGAAAAGCTAACAAAATAAAAAAGATACATTCTAAAACCCATTGATTTTAAAGGGAGCAAGTTAAGCACCATTTTAATTCTCCTATAGAAATTAGTAAGACTTAAATGTGCTCAATATTGGCTCGGTCATGCCCCAGTATTTTAAATATTCACTAATAGGCAAAAAACCTTGCGGTTTAAGAATGTACCTATAGCCCACAGATATTTGACTCTCGTGGCTGTATAATAAAGAATTCAAAATTCAAATTATGAACTCTGCTGTGTATATGTACCCTTGGAAAGAGAATTGAGCCATATTGTGAAAAGAACAATGAGAAAGTTAAAGCCATGCCAACAATTCCAGGATATGCCTGTTGCCTAAGAGTGTGCTGAGCATAATGGCCACCCAGGTGTCAGGTGATGTATGTCTCAAAGCATGCAGAGATGGGGGTGGGGAATTCACATGCACGTCAAATTTGCACATTTTGAACCAATAAGCCACCCTAGTGCTCTCCAGTGTTTTAGGCTACAACTTTCATCAGCCCGAGCTGATGTGAGTTGTCATCTAATATTCTGGATGGCCTCAGGTTGACAAAGGCTGGAATAAACAAAACAAACCACCACTATCTTTCAAAATTCACACTTCCCTGAATTTTGTGATGCAGTTCTCCATCCAAAAAGTATGCAAAAAGATAACCCACAAAAACTACATTATATTGGAGGAGACTGCTTATAAAAATCTGTACATTAGGCAAAACTGTGTACGAAAATGCATGTATTACAAATATCACAAAGTGATGTAAAATTGAGCGAACCTTAATTTCAGGTTAGAAAAATGAAAACTAAGCGAAACTGAAATTGACAAATACGGGAACCAAAGTATGGGAACCAAAGATCTGTCATTTTTCTCAGTTACTAGGAATAAAACAACTTGTTTTCTGTTGATATTAACTACCTTTGTATCCATCCCTTCCTCGACATAGTTCAGCATGACATTTAAGCCTGAAACCAATCATTTCAGTCTCAAATCCTATGAGACAGGCTGATATGTCAAGGAGGGATCTAAAAGTGGATTTCCTGCATCTGTACCAAAACAAGCTAGCCATGACACCACGCTAGTGGTCTCTGGACAGGAATATTTCTTCGTTTAGGCACATTCATGCAAAACAGAGATATCAACATCAGTTAGCCAGGATGCTTGAGGGAGTCTTGGCTGAGACCCAGAGGTTCCTTTCAGTGCTAGGGCTTTGTACCAGAGTATATGAAGTGGGACTTTAATGCATTTGTAATGGTGCCTCCTGCTAAGGTATAACCTTCTTGCCTTCAACAGCACTTTTCCAGACATTGCTTGTATTTTACAAGGATTTCCCCCTATCCATTCACATTCATAAAAATCTGGTAAGAAGTACCCATTCCCCCTACCAGCTTAGTTTTAAAAGGTTTGAATGCTGTGTTCTGGTAGCTTTGAATGGCTTTCTAGTTATTCTCAGGGCCTCCAACAAAAGCCATGCCAGAGGGGGCAAAGGCAACAAGTGCTGCCCCCCAGCTGCAGATGGCACAGTGGGGTTGTGCCTGTCATCTGACTTCTATCCGACTGAGTCACTGCAGCATACCAGGCTATAGAGGAGGAGGGCAAGGCAGAGGCAAGGTCAGCGGGGTGGAAACACACCAGAAGAGCCAATCTGAACACCTGCCAGCACGTTTGCATTGCACCAACCTCAATGCTGCCTCTCCCTTCCCCTTCTCCATCCTAATATCCTGCAACTACTCAACTGGACAAAGGTCAGGTAAGAAGCAGAGCCCCACCACACTGTCAGCTGCTACCCCCCCCCATTGCTGGGACCCTCTGGTTGCTTGAAGGAAAGGCACTTTGGGAATGAATAAAAATATAGGAAGAGCCAGCTGGATCAGGCCAGTGGCCCATCTAGTCCACCATCCTGTTGTCATAGTGCCCAATCTGTACCTGTGGGAAACATGGAAGCAGGATGTGAGCACAGCAGGACTCTCCCCTCTTGCCGTTTCCAGCAACTGGGTTTCAGAAGCATGCTGTCCCTGACTATGGTGGCAGAGCACAGCCATCGTGGTTAGTAGCAATTGATAGCCTTATGCTCCATGAATTTGTCTAATCCTCTTTTAAAGCCATCCAAGTTGGAGGCCATCACTGCCTCTTGTGGGAGCAAATTCCATAGTTTAACTATGCGCTGAGTAAAGAAGTACTTCCTTTTGTCCATCCTGAATCTTCCAACATTCAGCTTCATTGAATGTCCATGAATTCTAATGTTATGAGAGAGGGAGAAAAACTTTTATCTATCCACTTTCTCCATGCCATGCATAATTTTATACACCTCTGTCATGTACCCCCTTTTTTGCCTTTTTTCTAAACTAAAAAGTCAAGCACATTGTAACCCTTCCTCATAGGGGAGCTGCTCCAGTCCCTTGATCATTTTCTGAACCTTTTCCTACCTCTGCTGAATAGAGGGGAGAGTGCTCTTGCACTCAGGTCCTGCTTGTGGGCTTCTCATAGGCATCTGGAGTGGATGGGCCACTGGCCTGATCCAGCAGGCTCTTCTTATGTTCTTAATGCGAAGTATAAGGAGGAATGTGAAGGAGGAGGAGGAGTGCAAAACAGCGAGCAGCCCAGTCATGTGCAGGCTGAGTGAGGGTTGCCTCACTGTTGCCCCCGGGATGTCAGTGCATGGCCTGCTCAACAGCGTCTTCTCCTGCTTTCCCTCGCCGGCAGCCGGTGCCTCGCCCTCCTCCTCTTTCAAGAACCTCTCCAAGTGGAAGCTCCACCAGACCAGCAGCTGGACCCAGCCATTGTTGGCCACTCTGGCGGGGGGGGGAGGCGGCAGAGGACTTGGTCCATGCTCCCCGGGCCAGTGTAGTGGGCAGCCCTTTGGTGGAATGCTTGGCGGCCTTTTCCTCCTGTGCTTTGTTGCGCCCGGCCAGCGAGGGGTACGCTGCTGGGCACCTTCTTGCTCTCTGTGCCCGGCGCCCCGCTAGATAAGTCACCTTGGGCAGCTTCTGCTTTGACTGCGAGAGCTCTCAAGGAGGTGTCTCCAGCAGGGGAAGGGCCAACATCTGCCCAGCAGTCATGCCTCCACCTACATCGTGTGGAAATCTGACACAGCCATCAAATTTTATGGGAATTTCCGCCCATCTACTAGAGCTTCATGTTCTGGAGTGGCACGACTCCCTCTTCCAGGTCATGGCAGAGAGGCACAACATGTACCAGTGCCTGGTGGAGAGCTGTCTGCAAGGAGCACTTAGTCAAAGTTCACTGCTACCCTTCTGATCTTCACTTTGGGATTTGTTAATGTATTTTATTGGAAGTTGTAACTGCTGCTTTTTATAAATTGTATTGTTTTTATTGATGTATTTTTATATTTGTGTTTTTTGTAAGCCGCTTTGAGGGCCTTTTGGTAGGAAAAGGTTTCCTCTGAGGAAGTGGACAAGGTGTTCTCTTCTGTGAAGCCAACCACTTGTTTGCTTGATCCTTGCCCTTCGTGGCTCATCATGAGTTGCAAAGAGAGACTGGGCGAAGGGATCAAGGCAGTGGTAAATGCGTCCTTGGAAGAGGGCGCAATGCCATCAGCCCTCAAAGAGGCAGTAATAAAGCCCATCTTAAAAAAGTCCTCCTTGGATCCCCAAGAATTGAACAACTTCCGTCCAGTCTCTAATCTACCATTCTTGGGCAAGGTGATTGAGCGAGTGGTGGCCAAACAGTTACAGACACACTTGGATGAAGCAGATTATTTAGATCCTTTCCAATCGGGCTTCAGGACTGGGCATGGAACTGAAACAGCCTTGGTCACTCTGGTGGATGATATGAGGAGGGCATTGGATAGAAGAGAACACACATTCCTTGTCCTCCTCAATCTCTCAGCGGGTTTCGATACCGTCGACCACGGTATCCTTTTAAACCACCTGGAGGGATTGGGAATAGGGGGCACTGTTCTACAGTGGTTCCATTCCTATCTCTCCGGCAGGTATCAACGGGTAGCATTGGGGGAGGAGGTTTCAGACCCTTGGCCTCTCAATTGTGGAGTGCCACAGGGTTCTATCCTCTCCCCCATGCTATTCAACATCTATATGAAACCGCTGGGAGCTATCATCAGGAGTTTTGGGCTGAAGTGTCACCAATATGCGGATGACACTCAGCTCTACCTCTCATTTAAGTCCTCACCAGAGGCGGCTGTGAATACCTTGTCCAAATGCCTGGAGTCCGTAAGTGGATGGATAGGAGAGAACAGGCTGAAACTAAACCCCGACAAGACCGAGGTGTTGCTTGTGGGTGATAAGAGAAGGTGGGGAGATTTGGACTTAGTATTTAATGGGGTGAGATTACCCCTGAAAGACCAGGTCCGTAGCCTAGGGGTCATTCTTGACTCCCAGCTGTCCATGGAGGCTCAGGTTTCGGCAGTGAGCTGGACAGCTTGGTATCAATTACATCTGATACAGAGGCTGCGACCCTACCTTCCTATACATCTGCTCCCACGAGTGATACATGCCCTGGTCTCCTCTCGCTTAGACTACTGTAATGCGCTCTACGTGGGGTTACCCTTGAAAACGGTCTGGAAATTGCAGCTGGTACAAAATGCGGCAGCACACTTGATAAAGCAGAGCCGTCACTGGGATCATATCACTCCAGTGTTGATCGATCTACACTGGTTACCAGTTGCTTACCGGGCCCAATTCAGGGTGTTGGTACTGACCTTTAAAACCCTATATGGTTTCAGCCCAGTTTATCTGAAGGAACACCTCCAGTATCACCAATTAAGCCGCCTAACGAGATCAGCCTCACAAGACCTTCTCTCGGTCCCACCGGTGAAAACAGCTAGGCTGGTGCGGACCAGAGAGAGGGCATTTTCAATTGTGGCCCCCACCCTCTGGAACTCGCTCCCTTTTGACCTCTGACATGCCCCCTCTCTGATGGGTTTTCGCCAAGCCTTAAAGACCTGGCTATTCAGGCAGGCCTATGGGATTTTTGAGGGGGATTAGTTTTTATGGAATCTTAATTGAAGATGGTTTTAGTTGAATTAATGGTGATGTTGTGTTTTGCTGATTTATATATTATTTTATACTGTACTTGAATTGTTGTATTATTGTTGTACGTCGCCCAGAGTGTCCGTTAACTCGGACAGATGGGCGACTAATAAATAAAATGTTATTATTATTATTATTAAAAGGCGGGGTAGAAATAAACAAAAACAACAATAACAACAACAACCACAATAATATAATGAATCATAAAGTAGAAATTAAAATAAGGCTGCAATCCTAAACATGGTTGCTTCAATGTTAACTCCAGAGCAAATGTGTTTAGGATGGGAGTGCCAAAAATTTATCCATCAATTAATGAGAAAAGAATTATCAAAGGGAGGTAAAATTCTCATGGATGTGATGCCGGGGCTTTGATGCACTTACCTGACCTTTTGAGATGGTTGAGGGGTATTGGTGAGTGACTTTTCTTTCATTCTACAAATCATCTCTCCAGTGGTCTGCACTCTGCAGCCTTCCTTGGTGCTTGTGCTTCAGTTAAAGCCCAGGAGAAGACATCGTGAGGAAATGTTGTGGGCCTATTTCAGAGCAGCAAGCATGGGTTGCCGAGGACATGGCAGAGAGAAAAAGCACACAAACCACCTCACAACAATACAGTAAGCTCAAAACCTCACACCCACTTAAATTCTAAAGGAAATTCTAAAGTGTTGTGAGAATGAGATTGAGAAATTGGAGGGTGGATTTTGACACAACATTAACTTGTATACTGTTATTTCATATACTTTTATTACTAATACGTATGCCATCCCCTCCCTTTTTTCTGAAAAGTGGAGATCTCGCAGAAAATGCTGGTCTGTTTTGCCCAGGACCATTTTGTTATCATGTCAACAACTTTAATCCCCTCCACTCTCTTCTCTTCCCTGTCCCTTCCCCACACGCACTGAGAGAGAGAAAACTATTTGTTGGAGCCAGCTCTTCTCTCTTCCTTCCTCTGTCATTCCTTTTATTGCATTGCTTGTGCCTGCTTCTTTGCATGAAGAAGAAAAAGGGAGGGTTGTGCAAGCAGGAGTTGCTAAGCAGCTGCCTTTTTATTTTTTATAGCTGAAAGTCTATTGTCTTCTTTGTTTCCAGCAGTGCCAATGTGACCCAGGTGGCAATACACCTGCCACTCACACCTGTGCCAAAGCAGCCCGAAAGAATTCCAAAGGCAACCTAGACTCAAAGTAACAATTGGGGGGGAGGGAGGGAGAACAGCAAGTACTTTCTAGCATCAGACATCAGCAAAAGACACAGAATACCAAATTGCTATAAAGGCTCAGGATGTGGACAAGGCTGAGATCAAATTCAGTATTTTAATATGCTGGGGGTGTCATAATGTACAGACTGTTCTCCCCTGGACACATCCAAGTGAGCTATTGGGTCTTCCTTAGCCTGGTTTATCCCCCAGCAGAAAGGCCGTTGTAAAAGGAAACAAAGGTTGTTCCCCTCCTGCCAGGTTTGAGGCCTAGAGAAGCTTTAGCCCTCTTTCTCTTTGACCAGTTCTGCAAACAGAATTTACAAACACTGCCACAGCCCCACCCAACACCAAGAGGGCAGGAACTTATGCAGCCTTCCGTTGGGTCCTACCTTCTCCTATCCAGACAGCTCCTGAAGATGGCATACTGTTCATGACACCTGCAGGCAAGATGACTGAAGTTAAAGTATTTCCATTGGAAGCAATGGGGTGCCCCAAATGGCTGCCTCCATCTTTTTCTTCTCCAACTGATACAAAATGAGCTCACTCGGCTCCAGTTAGAAGATGCCACATTAATATTGTTTCAGTTGCACTGCTTGCCAGTGCATTTCTGGCACCAAACTAAAGTTTGGTGATTAACTTTAAAGCTCTGAATTGTTGGATACCAGTCGAACCTAAAGGACCACCTGTATCCATACCTGCCCATACTTTCAGATCCATTTCTGGAGCCCTGTTGAGGTGCCTACCAATAAAGGAAATCAGACTGGCAGGCGATTTAAATATATTTTCATGGATTACATAAGAGATGGGAAATAGAAGAACAAGAAGATGGTTAATTTTATAATTGAGAGCAGGCCCTCTTAGAAGTCCAGAGCACCTTCCAGTTTTTGATGCCCCTAGCCATAATAAAAATTTAAAACTTGTGACAGACAAAAACAAAATCATCTATATCAGTTATGAAAAATGCCTTTTACCAAACTACATCTTATTTGCTTAAATTTGCAGCTCTAAACTGAGAAAGTGGATCCAAGTTTGGTCTGATGAGCATAAACACAAGTTGCAAAATTTATCGAATGCCAAAAAAATAACAAGCATCTAAATTTACTCCCAGCCCAAATAGCTCAGATTGAGAGAGGTGAACAGAAAGGGGGGGAGAGATCATGTGAGATGTTGATGCCATAATTTATATTTACATATGATGGGATCCAAAAACTTATGGATTTATGTGCACACACAAAGAATTATCTCAGGTTCAACTTTATGGTGATCTGCTGAATCCTCTTTTTTATTTTTTTAGAGTGAAAGAACAGAAAGGTGGGAAGGCTTCAGTAGACACACAGAAGGACTCCGTGCAGACCATAATATATTCTTTCAAACATATATTTAAATTCATTTATTTATGATAGTGATTAAATGGCATTCATTAGTATTGAACATATGAACAAGAGCATTTAGTGGCAAAGCAGCAAATTGTGCAGCTGGTAGCAAATTATTCAGCTATATTGAAAGTAGACAAGAATAATAATGGCATCTTGTTGAACATCCAAGTGAAAATCCTGCATACCACTCCCATGGGCTAATTGTGTGGTGACTTTGGTTCAATCGCTATTTTCTTGCTTCAGGACCTGATCTGTAAAACAGAAATAATGGACCTCCTAAGTGTTAGAACATTAGTGTTAAAACACTTCAACAGGAATTTTATATCAATTTTATATAAATATAATGAAATACATAGTGGCATGTTTGCATGAGAGGGTGTGTGTGTGTGAGAGAGAGAGAGAGAGAGAGAAAGAGAGAGAGAGAGAGATTTGTCCTGTCTGTATAGATAATATATGATTTAGAAAGCACTTTACATTATTATGCTCTGCAAGTAACTAAGGAAAAGGTCTCTGCTTTACGAAGCATATAGTCTGTCTAAATTCTCACAGTGGCACGGAAAAGGAGAGGAAACATTTAGAATGGATTGGCTGTGCTATTTTGAACCCACTTACCTGGACGTAAGCCCCAGTGAAATCAATAAGACTGATTTCTGAGTAAACATCCACAGGATTGCATTGCATGACACACTAACCCTGAAGTCTGAGCAGTTGTGGGAGTGGGGTCTCTGAGGAAGTGAACTTTTCAGATTTCTAGTATCTTGCACTGTGATTCCTTATTTAATAAGGATGGTGTTCAATGTTAGTCTTACTCAGAGCACACCCATTGAAGTTAATAGACTAACTCAGGTTCATTCATTTCAGTGGGTCTACTCTGACCATGACATAGTTGGATACAACCCTAAGTTATTTGTTTATAATGGTCATTTAATGTTAATTTAGTTCAGACTATGGTACTATACTCACTTTCCTGGGAGTAAGTCCCATGGAACTCTTTGTTGTTGTTATGTGTCTTCAAGTCGATTACGACTTATGGCGATCATATGAATCAGCAACCTCCATCTGTTATAAATCACCCTGTTCAGATCTTGTAAGTTCAGGTCTGTGGCTTGCTTTATGGAATCAATCCATCTCTTCTTTGGCCTTCCTCTTTTTCTACTCCCTTCTGTTTTCCACAGCATTATTGTCTTTTCTAGTGAATCATGTCTTCTCATGATGTGTCCAAAGTATGATAACCTCAGTTTCATCATTTTAGCTTCTAGTGCCAGTTCTGGTTTAATTTGTTCTAACAACCAAATATTTGCCTTTTTCTCAGTCCATGGTATGCTCAAATCTCTCCTCCAATACCACATTTCAAATGAGTTGATTTTTCTTTTATCTGTTTTTTTCACTGTTCAACTTTAACATCAATACATACAGATCAGGAATACCATGGTCTGAATGATCCTGATTTTAGTGTTCAGTGATACATCTTTGCATTTGAGGACCTTTTCTAGTTCTCTCATAGCTGCCCTCCCCAGCCCTAGCCTTCTTCTCATTTCTTGACTATTGTCTCCATTTTGGTTAACGATTGTGCCAAGGTATTGATAATCCTTGACAAGTTCAATGTCCTTGTTGTCAATTTTAAAGTTACGTAAATCTTCTTTTGTAATTACTTTAGTCTTCTTGATGTTCAGCTATAGTCCTACTTTTGTGCTTTCCTCTTTAACTTTCAACAGCATTCATTTCAAATCATTCCTGGATTCTGCTAGTAGTTAGTTAGTTATTCTTTATTTATATCCTGCCATCCTTCCAATACTGGAACTCGCTAGCAGTATGATATCATCTGCATTTCTTAAATTATTGATATTTCTCCCTCCAATTTTCACACCTTCATCTTGGTCCAGTCCTGCTTTCCATATGACATTCTGCATATAGATTAAACAAATTGGGTGATAAAATACACCCCAGTCTCACACCCTTTCCAATTGGGAACAAATCGGTTTCTCCATATCCTAGGGTTGCCAGGTCAGAAGCATCCCAAAACCTAAGATTTCAGGGGCAGGCCCAAGTGATGTCATGAGGGTGGGCCCAAGTGATATCATGAGGTGGGCCCGAGTGATGTCACGGGGGCAGGCCCGATTGAAGTCATTAAGCATTATACATTAAGTATCAATCACAGTAGCTTAGAGCATACAATTAAAAAAAAATCTGATTGGAAATTAAGATAGAAATCTTAGCTAAAAGATGGAGCCTGGGTAGGGAACATTTAATCTAGCCTACTTGCTTTCAGCAAGAAGGGTTTAAGTGCCTTCAGGCCAGGCCAGTAATCAGAAGGCCACTGTAGGAAGAAAGGAGCCTAGTGTTGTGGAGATGTTAGATGGGAGCATTTGGGAGTAAAGATGGATGCCCCTGAATGCTGCAATTCTAAACACACTTACTAAGGGACTAAGCCCCATAGAACTCAACAGGACTTACTTCTGAGTAGATATAGTTTGGATTGTGCTGTTGGTAAACCTTGTCTAGGGATCCTCTGCAAAGACATCCATATCCAAGCAGGGTTGGCAACCCCCTGCCTGGAATGTCCTGCCCTTATCTTTTAATGTGGCTGCTCCAAACGTCTTTACAGATTTGACCCTTCAGTTCAGAAAGAAGCCTGAGAAATGAGTAAGAGTAAGAAGATTCTCTACCCTTTCTGTCTACCTTGTGAGTTGCTATAAACTCACTTTGACAGCCAACCCAATTCCAGTGAGCAATAATTGACAGAGAAAACACACATGGTTTGGTCTACCTTCACAGGTAGCAGCTTGGGAACAAGAATTGCAGCCATACTTTCAAATATGTGAATTCTCTTTTATCACTATTGGGCAGGAAACAAACTGCCCTGCAACCAACAAGGTGAATCATCAACGGGTTTTAGGGAGTTGAGCTGAGCACATGCAACCACTGCTGTTGCTTCTATGGATGTAAGGGAGTGAGGTTAAAGGTAAATGAAATGCAAACAGAAAATGTAAAACAATGTGCTAGGTATCATTAGGAAAGGTATTAAAAATAAAACTGTTGATATCATAATGCTGTTGTATAAATCTATGGTGCGGCCACTTTTGGAATACTGTGTAAAGTTCTGGTCACCTCACCTCAAAAAGGATGTGGTAGAGTTAGAAAAAGTTCAGAAAAAGGCAACCTGTCCTGCCTGAACACTCTGAAGTTAGACACGATGAACTGTGCTTGTCTTTAGTAGGTTTATTAGAAGATTTCAGTTCAGAGTGCTTCATGAATCATTTTACAGGTTACACAGAATTCAGTAGCATTACTAGGAGAGACTAGACACAACTTGATTGATTGATTGATTGATTGATTGATTGCATTTGTATACCGCCCCATAGCCAAAGCTCTCTGGGCGGTTTACAACAAATGTATTACTACATTTATACTGCACTAAGACATTGTTGCAGCAACTAGACACCCCCCCACACCCGACTTAAGTAAGGATGGGTGAGCACCCTATTTGCATGAACTGTCAGTGTTGGGAGCGCACATGCACCTGAGCGCTCCTCTTCAGAGGGGGCGTTGCAGGTGCAACCGCCTCTGTATGCAAGGTGAAGGTGGCTGCTGTGCATAAGCAGGAGTGGGCCTGCGATGGGGTGGCAGTGAAGCGAGCATGGGAAGATGAGGATTGTCAGGTGGAGTGGCAACTGCCTGCCTGGGCTAGGCCTCCTTGCAGGTTATCGGAGACCTGGGGAGGAGCTGTCTCAGTCCATGGTGAGAGAGTTCTCAGAGTCTTGCATGCCAGTCAGCCCATCACTGGAACTGACATCCCATTCTGGGTCCTCCACCTCTGCAGTCTTGCCATTCCACCCCCGTTCTGCTGGGCTCATGACACAACCAGAATGATCAAGGGATGGAGTGACTCCCCTATGAGGAAAGGTTGCAACATTTGGGGCTTTTCAGTTTAGAGAAAAGGTGAGTTAGAAGTGTATACAATTATGCATGGCATGGAAAAAGTGGACGGAGAAGAGTTTTTCTCCCTATCTCAGAACACTAGAACTTGTGGACATTCAATGAAGCTCAGTGTTGGAAGATTCAGGACGGACAAAAGGAAGTACTTCTTCACACAGCACATAGTTAAACTATGGAATTTGCTCCCATAAGAGGCAGTGATGGCCTCCAACTTGGATGGCTTTAAAAGAGGATTAGACAAATTCATGGAGGACAGAGCTATCAATGGCTACTAACCACGACAGCTGTGCTCTGCCACCATAGTTAGAGGCAGCATGCTTCTGAAACCCAGTTACTGGAAGCCGCCGGAGGGGAGAGTTCTCTTGCACTCAGGTCCTGCTTGTCAGCTTCCCATGGATATCTAGATTGCCACTGTGCAAACAGGATGCTGGACTAGATGGGCCACTGGCCTGATCCAGCTGGCTCTTCTTGTGTTCTTATACTGCTCACACTTGAAGGCTCTGAGTTGATCAGGAGACAGATGTAGGTGTTCGTTGTACTCTGCAAGTCACATGACGCTACTCAGCAGCAGCATTTTGCTCTAAAGCTGTCTCCTGTACAGGCTAATGCTGTGTCAAAAACACTACTCCAATTTCTTGAAAGTTTCTTGTTTTTCTGTGTCATTCACAGAATCACAGGACATTGCAAAATTTTTTAAAATTTCTTTATCATTTGGGTGGGTATGGGGTTGAGCTTATCATATTTCAAGACAGGCAAAGGTGATGTGTGTTTTTCTTTCCATTAAACATTTATCCAGCACTCTGCAGCCTCCCTGGCTGCCCACACTTCCTGATATGAAAAAGCCCCATGGGAGAAGTTACTAATGCACCTTCCCCTGAGCTGGCGACCAAGCACCCGAGGTGCCAAGGAGGCTGGCGACCAAGCACCTGAGGTAATTTATATTTTAAAGGGAAGTCTTTCCTTTTATCTTTTTTCAAAAAACCCTTTAAAAACAACAGCAACAAACAGCTGTCAGGCATATGGTAAGCATTGCAGCTTCCTTACAGTAAAAAGGCCAGCCAAGGATCTTAATAGATTTTTCAGAAAGTGTGGGCGCTTAGGAAGGCTACAGAATGCAGTTCAACAGAGACAGGACTCGCAGTGTGAAAGAAAGGACATTCACAAAGCCCCTCAACCACCTTAAAAGTAAAGTAAGCACAACAAAAACTCCGCATCCCACCCATAGTCGGTCCTCACATATTACATCTGTTCTGGCTTGTTTGCACTGGCTGCCAATTTGTTTCCGGGCCAGATTCAAGGTGCTGGTATTGACCTACAAAGCCCTACACGGTGAGGGCCAGCAATACCTGATGGAACGCCTCTCCCGCTATGAACCTACCCGTGCACTTCGTTCGACATCTAAGGCCCTCCTCTGAGTACCGAGTCATCGAGAAGCTCGAAGGGTAATGACAAGATCCAGGGCCTTTTCTGTGGTGGCCCCCGAATTGTGGAACAGTCTCCCCGAGGAGGTACGCCTGGCGCCTACGTTGTTATCCTTTCAGCGCCAGGCTAAAACCTTCCTATTCTCCCAGGCATTTTAAATGCATTTTAAATACATTTTAAATATATTTAATATATTTTAAGTATTTTGATGTGTTAATTGCTTTAGTTGTTTTTCATATTGTTTAGCGCACTTGTATTTTATATTGTACTTTTGTATGTTGTACACCGCCCAGGGAGCCATTGGTTATGGGCAGTTTATAAATGAAACTAAATAAAAATAAATAAAATAAATAAAATAAATAAATAAAGACTTCACAGAAATTTTCTTTCCTCTGATAATTTTCTAATCCAATTTCTTTTCTCATTAACTGTTGGGGGTTGAAAAAAAGTGGATAAATTTTTGGCACCACTTTAGTACAGGCTAAACTGGTGAGTTAACCTTGTTTGTGCTAACAGCACTGTGCATACTAGCAGTTAGTTAATTAGCTATGGCTGTTCTGTAAACTGAGGTGCTGAATTATGTCTGTTTACTAGAAAGAGGAATGGGATTCCAGCTAGGCAACTTGCCACAATTCAAAGTAAGAGGTTTGAATTTGTAGTCTAATGACAATAACCCCTCTGAGATTCCCCCTTATAGTCTTCCTCTCATTACTCTGGACCACTCTTTCTTCACAATGGCTCCCCTTGGTCTGCCTGTTACAATTTAGCTTCCAAAAATCAATAAATGGGCACAATCTATTGACACATTATGGTTAGTTGGCTGCTGCTAAAATTGTAATCATGAAAAAATTGTCAAGTATGGAAATGCCTTCTATAAAAAAAGCAAAACACAACAAGAACCCAGCTGGATCAGGCCAAAGGTCTGTCTAGGCCAGCATCCTGATTCCAATCAGATGCTTCCAGGAAACCCACAAGGAGGCCATTCCTTTTCTTCCTGTCATTCCTTTGGAGGTATGGTGTGTTGTGAGTGACACCCTAGAAGTTCAGCCATTTGCTGACAGAATATCTGTGAAGCACAGGCAAGGGCTTTACCAACAGAAAATCCCATAGATGGGTAATTAATGGAGAAAGGACACCCAAGCGTTGGAATTCCCTCCCTAGTTCATTTGGCACCATCAGTTTTGCCACTTAGGTAGCATCCTAGTTCCCTGAGCTTTTAATTAAGAACAATGCATTATGTGCAAACCGGGAATCATGTTATTTTGCCCCCAACAAGCCAGGATCCGTAGCCAAGGTTAGTTCTTGGCTGATTGATCATGGTCTGTTGAGATAAAACAAACTATATTGCCAAAGTTGCACATAACACAAAGGGTGGTATTTAATGCTAGTCCTACTCAGAGTAGACCCATTGAGGTTAATAGGCATGATTAACTTAGGTTCATTAATTCCAGTGGCTCTGTTCTGAGTAGGATTTAGCTGAATACAAGCCTAAGCCAGGAGCCATGGTTTGTTTCTTCCATGCACTAGCAAGGAAGAGCAAAATAGCTCAGATTGGTGCATTCGCTATGGCTAACTGTGATGTACTAATTGGGAATTTATTCACAAAATGCAGACAGTGTTCTTGTTAAAACACTCACCACGAAACTTGTCTTAATATTGCTAGAAGACCAAAAAATCCAACCAGGGCTAAAAAGGCAGCATTTTTGTAATTCATTTATTTATTAAATGTAACATCACTAAGTTGCAGTTAGTCTAAGGCACTGGGGACAGATTGAGAGCTACCTCTTCAATGCCATGGCAGTTGCCCGTGCATGTGCCACACGGGCAGGCTTCATACAATTTCTTTTGCTTGTTTGCTGTTCAGTCAACAAGCAAATTTTACCATGGTAACAACTCTACCAGAAGAGACATTCACAGCAGTGCTCCACTCTGCTTGCGTGCATCTTTTTTGACTTTGCTGGGCATTTCCATTGGCTGAAGGACAGATAGAGGCTTTTCTTCCTTGCTTGTTCCTTTCCCTTTCTGATTCTTTTCACTGGAGAGCACAGTAAGTTATGCTCAACTTTAATTTTGTGCTTACCCATTTCACTCACTAAGGCTGGAACCCCACTTACCTGGGAGTAGCGAGGAACAAGTCGGTCAATTTCCATTTCTCTCAGTTTCTCCTTTTTCCATTCTTAAATTTGGTTCTCTACATTTCTGCAGCATTTTGATTTTTTAAAAAAAATCTCATGAAAATTCATCAGCATTTTAGTGCGAATTTCTCTTAATATACACATTTTTTCAAGAAATTCCTCTTAATATAATGCATTTTTGTATGTTATTTTTTTACTAAAGTATGCATTTCTATGCACAACTAACATATGCATTTTTTGGTGGAGAATTGCATCACAAAATTCAGTGCAAATTTCAAAGGATTAATGATGTTTTGGTTCTGGTATTGATTCAAGAAGTGCAAATTAGATAATTTCTCATTAAAATGCAAACAAAGTTGAATTTCTCTCCCATCCCTGCCTGGAAGTAAGCCCCACTGAATGAAATAGGATTTAGTTCTCAGCAGAGCTTGGAAAAGTTACTTTTTTGAACTACAACTCCCATCAGCCCCAGCCAGCATGGCGCTGGCTGGGGCTGATGGGAGTTGTAGTTCAAAAAAGTAACTTTTCCAAGCTCTGGTTCTCAGTAGACATGGATAGGATTGCACTGTAAAACATCACAAACTTCTTAATCTGCCGGGGAGAAGTGGCAAGAGAAGCCCAGCCTGAAGGACCTAATGCTGTAACAGGCTTGACACTAAACAGGTGTGACTTTGATTAGTGTTCAGATGACAGACACCTAGGAACCCTACACAGTGCATTAGAAATAAAGTGTAGCCGTTAAGTATATTTCGAACTATCACCTGATGGGATGTCCTAGTGAATTAATTGGTTAAATCTTTGCCCATTTCAACAGTCAACATCTTTGAAGAAGAGGCATTCCTCATTGCCTTTCACACAGAGGGAAATGGCACTTGACACCTGCAGTTTTTATAAATACCTGTACAAAATAAATATCTGCTGGCTAATTGGGATGGGCACCTTTTTGGTCAATTGGCATGTTTTGAGTGATTTAACCAATGTGTCAGTTAAATGTTGCAGCCCCAAATGTAATAAATAAGAAGAGCCCTGTTGGATCAGACCAAAGGCCCATCTATTCCAGCAGCTGTCACTGTGGCTAGCCTGGGAAGTCCACAAGCAGAACCTGATAGCATTGGAGTCCTTGTGGTAGGAAATGGATCAAACTTTGGTACACATTCTTGGCACCCAGTAAACCTGGAACTGTTTCACAGGACTATTTTTAGGTGCCAAGATCTGGGTTAAGTGAATGGATTTTCCCCCCTCTCTCTTTCTCTTTCTTTACTGATTGTTTGTGGTCCATTAAAGCAAAGCAGTCATACACCCAGATCCAGGTTTTACATGCCCACAAAGCCTTCAAACGTACATAGAGAGATGGTGAATTAGAACGTGGGCTTGATTAAAAATACTCAACTCTAGATAGAGTTGGGACAACTTACGAAAGATTTAAAAATGCTAATATTGCAAACAATGAAAGCTACAGACCCTAAAGGTTTTGCCTGATGGATTTCATTCACAAGCACTGCACATATGATAGACTTTATTCAGTCCTAAGAATTCTCCTAAAACGATCTTTTCATCTAGGCAGAATTGTTTTGCTAGTACAAGAGACTTACACTGGTGGACTGAACTTTCCCCTCCTCTTCTCTCCCCTGTGGCCCCTTGCACACCCACAAAATCAGCTCTGGAGGGTTAGGGGACTCTCCTGAGAAGATTTATGGGAGGAGAGGAATGGAAGTACCTCTGCATCAGCTTTGGATTCAACCCTCTGTTTCCCAATTTGAGGCTCAAAATACAACTGAATGATTCACTTCAGCCCTTAGTTCTCCCTTAACCTGGATACCAGGCAGTCATGGAAACATTATGAGAAAAAGAAAGGTTTGTTAAATTTAATATTTAATTAAAATGAAGTACATATTTTCAGAATGCACCTAAATTATAGATGCATCTTTATGTGTAATATCAATTGACATAACAAAGTCACCAAATTCTTGCAAGCTACACGGGAAGTGGATTGGACTGTGAAAGACCAACCCAAATTGTGTTTGTATTTTTACAAATGTGTAGGGCAGTACAATATCTCAGAGAGGAGGTCAGGTGTCCTGCTCCCCTGGTGCATTCACTATACCTGCCCAATTTTCCTGCTTTTTAAAGTTTGATAGAAATATCTGTGGGCTATAGGTACATTCTTAAACTGCAAGGGGTTTTTTTTGCCTATTAGTGAATTTCTCTGCTTTTTAATCTGGGAGGTAAGAAATTAGATCCTGTGCAAATTTGCTGAGAATGGATTTATCATTTGCATACTTATTGAGTTCAATGGGATTTACACCCCTGCAATCACACTTAGGATAGATGAAACTGACCATGGGGGGAGGAGGGAGGGCAAGGGAGGAGGGGGAGGGGAGCAGGCAGGAAGGGAAGAAGGAGGACAGGTTTGATTATTTGCATACTTATTGAGTTCAATGGGATTTACTCCTGTGCAATCATAGTTAGGATAGGTGAAACTGACCACAGGGGAGGAGGAGAAGGGAGGGGAGGAGGAAGGGGGAGGAGAAGGGGGATGGGAGGGGAAGAATGGAGGGGGAGGGAAGAAGGGGCAGAAGAGGGGAGGAGGGGAGGGGAGGTTTGATAATTTGCATGCTTATTGAGTCCAATGGGATTTACCTCTGTGCAGTCATGCTTAGGATGGGTGAAACTGACCTGAGGGAGGGGCAGGGAGGCAGGAAGAGGGGAAAGCGGGAGGGTGGGGAGGAAGGGGAGAAAGGGTACAGGTATGGAAGAAGGGAGAGAGGAGAGGGAGAGGACGAGGGGGAGGGAGGGAAGGCAATAGGGTGGGTGGGCACTGGGTAGAGGGAAAGCCCATTTCCTTTTCAAAAGGAAAACATTGTGAACAGTATCATTCTTTTTCAGGGTTTCCCCCACCTTTTTATTCTGTAGCAGACACATGTAGTCTCCCACCCAAATTTAAACTGAAGCTGTCCCTGGCCACATCCACACTAGGCCTTTATTTCACTTCAGACAGTCATGGCTTCCCCCAAAGAATCCTGGGAAGTGTAGCTTGTGAAGGGGGCTGGGAATCGTCCTATTCCCCTCACAGAGCTACAATCCCCTGGCCATTGAAATAGGAGTCTCCTAACATCTCTGGGCACACTTCACAAACCACACTTCCCAGGATTCTTTGGGGGAAGCCATGATTGTTTAAAGTGGAATAAATGTATGGCATGAGTGGGCCCCCCTGATTAGCCAAGCCAAACAGCGGTTAGTCTGACTTTTAGAACACTGATAGTTGGTTCTTACTGAGCATGCCTGCTTTATCATAGACGCCAATGTTAAATTTCTTAAATTAATTAAAAATCAGCCATGCATTTTTTACACTTTTAAACTGCAGAAGGCAAAGATCAGATTAAGGGGCAAGGTCAGTAATAGAATTACAGCTACTCTTTGAACATGGCTGATTTTTAATTAATTTCAACAACTTATGAGACCATTGACAGAAAAATGTCCAACAAGGGTCTAGATTTTTTACTCGCGTTTCAGATTACAAAGTCTGGATTCTCTCTGAGTGTTTTGTGTATCACCATTAAAACTCCGAGGGTTGTTAAGCAAGTGTTTCTGAGTTCAGGACTATACGTTATGTAAGGTTTGTTTTGAAATGAGCTTATGAGAAGCAGCAGAATAGCATGGGGGTATTTTCAATTTAACATTGCGGAATGTGAACAATCCATGCTGGCTATAGTATACAGCCACTCGCATGGATGTATAATATTACAACCATTTAATGTTTTCAACATCAATAATTTTAAACTTTTCTTGCTTGTAGCACATGCCCTGATGATATCCAAAACAAATGTCTACAGGAGAGAGCCCACACAAAGCAAAGCCCTCTATCAACTCACTCTGCTCCACTAACAGCAATGTTTATGTATGGCAAGCCAATGTTTGTGGAAATATCCACAACGTTCCACTCTGGAGAGTTTAATAAACAAAAAGCATACACCAGCAGTAGGAGAGCCTTTGTGTTGCCACTCCGCTCTTAAACATAAGCAATCACGGGGGGAGAGAGAGAGAGAGAGAGAGAGAGACCAACACAGAAAAGCCTATTGCTGATGATCAAGATTCTCCATGGCAAAAGTAGCAGGAAGATCTCCAAAAAGGAGAAAGGTGGATGGCATAAGATGTGCACACTGACACACATCATTACATCACTGTATATCTTAGCTCCCAGGAAATTTCCACTATGGGCCTCTCTGACTGGTAGTGATGGGTGAGCTTCAAATTTGGCATACTTCTGTCAGAGAGAAAAAATGAAATTATCATATGACTACTGCCTACAACAACATTCTCATATACGTTTAGAAGATTTTGGGTTTGGAGGACACCCTAGCTTTTGTGGTCCGTCATTAACCACACATCCTGCACACCCTACATGGCTGCCACTGACACCAGGAGTAACACCACTGGCACATCAAGCACATCAACTTTAATACCATAACTGCATGATACCAGGAATGTAGGAAAGATGCACTAAAACTGATATCAATTTATTTTTGGCTAAAATCTGAAATGCCCAGTTTGTAGTACAATTTTGTGATATGAAATAGCTGTGAAGGCTGGCCCTCTGCCCTTTGCCAACCAGACATGTGCAGCTGCTTTCATAAGTGGGGACACTGATTTTACAGCTTGGTTTGTACCACTGCTTGGTTGTCCAGTGGGTCTGATTCAGGGACTGTTTGTCACCAAGTTCTCAAGAGCTGGTGATTCAAACTTGCCAGCCTAACATAGTCTCCAGCTTAGAAGCTTTTCTCCCAAATCCTAGATGTATCCCATGCCAATGGGAAAAAAACGCTAAAATGTAGAAATAGGCTAGGTGCACACTGCATGTTCAAAAGCAGCAAGACCATTTTGTCTGGCTGTGGTTTCAAACATATTTGCCCACAGCTGGACACTGTGGACAACCCTAACCCTTCCCCACTGCTGTTTAGAACTGCAAAGCGCTAGGGCAATAACTGTGCCTGCTTGAACCTACAGCAAAGTGTTTTCATTGGACACACCTGGAGTGGCAACAGAGTTGATGGCCAATCAATTCTGAAGTCTGTGTGAAGCTGACTTCAAGGTAAAATGCACTTGAGTGGGAGAAGAACAGAGAGAGTGCGACCCTGTTATTCTTACTTGATCTCTCAGCGGCTTTTGCTACCATTGACCATGGTATCCCTCTGGGCCGACTTGGT
Source organism: Rhineura floridana (assembly GCF_030035675.1). Classification (NCBI taxonomy): domain Eukaryota; kingdom Metazoa; phylum Chordata; class Lepidosauria; order Squamata; family Rhineuridae; genus Rhineura; species Rhineura floridana. The sequence goes on along the minus strand of NC_084482.1, from coordinate 172,706,834 downwards.
GAGATGGGTATTGGAGGCACTGTTTTACAGTAGTTCTGATCCTATCTCCAGGGTTGTTTTCAGAGAATAGCATTGGGTGATTGTCTTTCATCCCGCTGGCAGTTTTGCTGTGGGGTGCCGCAGGGTACCATCTTGTCCCCCATGCTATTTAACATATATATCAAGCCCTTGGGAGCGGTCATCAGGAGATTTGGGGCAAGGTGTCAGCAGTATGCTGACAATACCCAGCTCTATTTCTCCGTAACATCTGAATCAGGAGAGGTTGTGCAAGCCCTGGACTGCTGCCTGGACTCGGTAGTGGGCTGGATGAGGGCCAAAAAATGGAGTCTGAATCCTAGCAAGATGAAGGTGCTGTGGGTTGGTGGTTCCTGAGTTTGGATAATTGGTCAATTGCCCACTTTGGATGGAGTCGTACTCCCTCTGAAAGAGCAGGTTCATAGTCTGGGGTTGCTCCTGGATCCATCTTTGTCACTAGAGGCCAAGGTGACCTCAGTGGCTAGGAGTGCCTTTTACCAGCTTCGGCTGGTAAGACAGCTGCGGCCGTTTCTGGACTGGGATAGCCTGACTACTCTTGTCCACGCACTGGTAACCTCCAGGCTGGATTACTGTAATGTGCTCTATGTGGGGCTGCCCTTGAGGTTGGTCCAGAAGCTGCAGCTGATGCAAAATGTGGTGGCGAGACTGCTCACTGGGACAGGGTACTGCCAGCATGTCACCCCACTGCTGAAAGAATTGCACTGGCTGCCTATTAGCGACCCGACTAAGTTCAAGGTTCTGGTTTCATGTACAAAGCCCTATACAGCTGGGGACCAAGATACCTGAAAGACCGTCTTACCCCTTACATACCCAGTCGATCACTGCACTCCGCAGGAGATCCATTCCACACAACATAAGAAGTGGATTTTTAGTGTTGTAGCACCTACCCTTTGGAACTCTCTTCCCTTAAATATTAGACAGGCACCTACTGAAGACCTTCCTCTTTCAGCAAATCTTTTAAGTAGAGCCCTTATCCCAGTCTGCATCTGTGTTGGAACTGCTTTTTAAGATGCTTTTAAAGCTTTTTTTTTTTAAAGATGTTTTTAAAGATGTTTTGTTTTTATATATTTTACAGTCTGTTTTTACAATGTTTTAGAGTGTTTTTAGTGCTTTTGTTTGCTGCCCTGGGCTCCTACTGGGAGGAAGGGTGGGATATAAATCAAATAAATAATCATAATCTCCTAGGTTTTGGAGTAAAAGGGTGTGGAGTTTGACTAGTGTTGTGTGTCCCCAGGTTCAGTAAATGGCAGTGGGAACACACTGAAGCCAGCACAACTGGCTTATTTTGTTCATCTATATCCTTCCTTTCTTCCATCATGGAACTCAAGACAGCCTACATGGAATTCCCAGGTGGTCTCCCATCCAGCCACTGACCAGCCTCAAACCTGCTTAGCTTCAGGTCTTTTGCATGTCTTAGGCTGTGAACACACTAGTCGCCAGATCAAAGCATTCCCCCCCTGGAAGGGGAACGGGTTGAACGGCCGATCAGTTGTAAAATCTCATTGAAGCAAATTAATATACACACACACACTCAAGGTTTGATTGGCGTTGTGTGCCCCCATTTTCAAAAGAGAGAGGTGGAGAAGCACTGGAATCGGAGGAACAGTCAGTGTGTTTGTACCCTTAATCTAAATATAAGCAGTAGCAACAAAAACTAGGTGGTAACTACTATCTAAAAAATGTTGGGGGGGTGGAGTTATTGCTTTGCCACATTTACTTTAGGAACAAAGCACAACAGCGGGAGACTTTTTACTGCTTATAGTTGAGAGGGCCCATTCTGTTTGTGAAATGAGCACACAATGTAGCTCTTAGTCTTCCTCTTAACCATTGAACTGTGGCCTTTTCACTTGACCTGTGCTCTCGTAAATCCAAGTGGCAAACAAAGAGCCCAATTCTGGCTCTCTGCATCCAAGAAGACACTGCTCACAGAGTTCAATGGGGACAGGATCAGCCCTTGTACACAGCTGGCAGAAAGTGCGTCTGAGCAAAGCTGTTGCCACCAAGGATAGACGTACTAAGGGTGCAAACACATGGCAAAGCCTCTGTGAGCAACTTTAGTTGCATTCAGAAAAAGCTTTTAGCTGCCTGCATGACAAGCAGTGCACTTTCAACTAACAAGGTGCCTGAATTGATTTGGCCAGAAGACATTGCTTTCACCATTCTGTAGAAATGGAGGCAATCTCAAGAGGGCATATCTAGCGCAGCAAAGAACAGCATATTCATGTTTCCAGCTTTCCTTGGGAAATCATCCAAGTACCTGAGCTCTTTGCCACAAATGTTCTTGCTATCTGCTATAATTTTCCATTGAATAATAACTTGCATTGAGTAAATGTAATATTTTATTTCCAATTATCTGCCTTTCTACAACTATCACTCAGTTGATTACCGGACAATAGAACAGTAGCAGCTTTTTTTCAAGGTTCAATCTGAATATTTACTGAATATTGGAGAGGATGTGAGCTTGTTTAGCTTGCCAGTGAGAATACATTTCTGCGCTATCAAGAGATCAATCTTGCGATATATCCTCACTCCTGGTTGCAAAGTGTAGCACATAACTGGTAGTGTGAGACGTGTTCTAGGGGGGGAAATGAGCCTACCTCTCTGCTCAGTTCAGGAAGCCAGACTTAAGGGCTGCAAAAACCGTGGTAATCCTTACTGGGGAGGAAGCATAGCCCAGTGTGATAAAGCAGCTGCTTTGCCTGCAGAAGAGCCCAAGTCCTGGCACACCCAGTTAAAAGGACCATGTTGCAGGGAGATATGTGTATAAGAGAGCCCGCAAGTTCCTCTTTCCTCCTAGAGGCATGGGACACCCTCTCTGTCTCCTTGTGTAGGCCTTGGAGTAGAGGGAGTGTTCAAAAGTCAGTGTTTTCTGGAGTATGGTAGAATTAAGGAGTTCTATTATGACGCTCCTAGGATATCTTCTGGATTGCCTGGACAGCAGAGCCTAGAGGTGGACTGTCAGCTGAGCAGGTTAGCGCACCCTCATATTATTAACCATGCCCAAAGAACATGACAAGCAAGGAATATGGAAACCGAGAGCCACTACCAGCCAAAGTAGACCATGGGTCACCAACATGGTGCCCATGAGAGCCCCTGCACCAGCAGAGCCTTTCCCTGGTGCCCACAGGGTCCTGCCTCCCCCCTTCCCTCCCCCCACTGGCTTGAAAAAAGCCTTCGTGTAGCCAAAAGAAAGTTTTTTGCAAGCCTAATTATTGCATGGGGGTACCATATGCAAACGTTATGAAAATTGGTGTTATTAGAACACGAGAAGAGCCCTGCTGGATCAGGCCAAAGGCCCATCTGGCCCAGCACTCTCTTCTCACAGTGGCCAGCAGCCAGACGCTGCTTTGCTCTCTTTTTTGGTGTTGCAAATCCTCTTTTTTGACTGTGCCTAACTAACTGGCCACCCTAGCTCTGGTACTGAAAATAAATGCTGAGCTGAGCATAAGGTCAGAGGCACACTCCTCCCTAATTCTAAATATATTTCTCTTCCCTCCCCACCTCCCCTACGTAGCCATAGTTTTGTTCCTGACTAATGGACTTTCGGCAGGGAAAAATGACAGGGGAGGGATGCCATGAAGCAGTAGTAATGTAGTGGCAAATTCAGAAGTGCAGGTTCCCTTCTTGATACTCACAGTCACACCCCTTCCCACTCTTTTTTCTTTTGCTGCTGGGTTGAGAATGAGATCCTGGTTAATGCCTTCCCCCACAACAACAGATGTCCATAGGAACCAATCAGCATGAAAGGGAAGAGTGTTAGCTACTGAAAAGAGTCTTCTCAGTGGCCAACTCACCTCATTTCACTCTGATTGACTCCAAGGACAAGGAAGCAAGTTAGAAGACTCTTCTCAGTGGCTAATATGTTCCCCTTTCATGCTGATTGGCCTATAAGACACTGGAGACATAGGAACCCTGCTGGGACCCTGCTTCTAAAAAGGTAAAGGGTCTAAGACACCCCCCTCTTCCCGAGACCCTGGATGACTACACCCCTGCTGTGGAAAGAAGGGTTTCCTCTTCCCCTAGTGGAAATGGGATAAACAAACCAGGAAGTCCTGGCTTCCTGTTACATCCAAACCATGGTTTGTGTTTTTTTGTTTCCTAACAAGTCATGATCACTAGCCAACCTAAAGCCATTATTAGTAGTCACCTTGCTGATTGTGGCTTGTTAGGAAACAAAACCCAAATCCCTGGTTTGGACCAAATGGGAAGCCAAGGTTTCCTGGTTTTGCTTATTTTGCTCATGTCAGGGAAGGAGAGAAATGGAAGGGACTGAGCAGGATACACTAGCACAGTGCTCGTTCCTGATAAACATGATAATCCAGAACGTCTGGCTTATCATTACATACAGATGTGGCCAACATAGACAACACTGAGCTAGATGGACCAGTTTCCTATCTTCCCCAATAGTGAAAAAATAGGAAAAAAGGAACACCCTATCCTTTACCACATCAAAACTGTCTGCAATTATGTATTCAAAGGGTGATTTTAGAGACATAGAATGAGCATTCAGTGAATCACAAAACCCAATATTTTATGGACTTACTTCTGTTATGCATTTCTCTGCATAAAGCACAACTTTATGTCCTAAGTACTTTTCTTAGTCTTCCACACACACACCCCTCCAAGGAAGTAGGATCCAAAATGTATCCTATTACAAATGCAATCATGTGAAGGCTTTTTATTAGTAACTCTATTTTTCCCTCGAGCTAAGAGTAGAATATGAATGAATTGTCAAAGATTACTTTAAGTGCCTCTGATTGAGGAGATGATCTCCAAAGTGCAAGGAGACAGAAAGGCAAAAAAACTAACAGCTGCTATATTTAACATCAACTTGCCTCTAGTTCACACACGCTTGCTGGAATGACTGTTTTGCATTCATCAATCTATTTCTGAGGGACATTTCATGTGTCACATTTTACAAATATGTGTGCAACATGGATGCACAGTGCATGCAGCACTAAGTCTTCTGCACCTCCCTGAAATGTAGGGTTGCCAAATAAGAAATAGGCCTGGTTCTTTAACAGATATTGGACATGCTAAAAGTAACAGGCAAAGCTTGTCATAGTTTGGAGCTAATAGTAGCCCTGTTTGGACATTTTCCACATGTAGAACCTATGCACGGAGAAGGGAGCAGCAGACCACACTGCTCGCCTCATCCTGGCATCCTACGTGGTACTGGGCTGGCCATGTCTCCTGCATGTCCACGTGTAGATGCCGATGCCTACAGAGGAAAGCATGAGCAGATGCTCACGTATAGAGTTCCATATAAGAATCTTTGATCAGGCAGAGGTAATAAGCAGCTGCTCGCACATAGACTTTCCATATACAGATACATGGAAGTAGGTAGTAGGAACAGGGGAGAAAATTTATTTATTTTGCATTTAAAGGCAAACCTACCTAATACAGTTTCCAAAGCAATATGTAAACCAAAACACAGCCATCCTTTTAAATGTGCACTTCTCTGAATTTTGCATTCAGTTTTTCAGCCAAGTAATGTATACTAGGGTAAAGTGTATATAAAAAGGCATATATTAGCACAAATAGTACAGCTTGGGACCAGGATACCTGAAAGATTGCCTTACCCTTTATGTCCCCAGTCGATCACTACATTCTGCAGGTGAGGGCCTCCTGATCTCATCTCATCTCATTCTGCACAACGCAGAAAGTGGAACTTCAGTGTTGTGGAACCCACCCTTTGGAATTCTTTCCCCATAAATATTAGACAGGTGCCATCTCTGTTATCTTTTTGGCGCCTACTGAAGACCTTCCTCTTTCAGCAAGCCTTTTAAGTAGAGACCTTATCCCAGTCTGCGTCTGTGTTGGAACTGTTTTTTAAGATGCTTTTAAAGCTTTTATTTTTAAAGATGTTTTGTTTTAATATGTTTTTTAAGATTTTAATATGTTTTAAAGTCTTTTGTTTTGAAGATGTTTTAGAGTATTTTTAGTGTTTTGTTTGCCATCTGGGGCTCTTTCTGGAAGGAAGTGTGGGATATAAATTTAATAAATAAATAAATGGAAAGTTCTACACTTAGGAAAAAGAAACCAAATGCACAGTTATAAGATGGGGAATACTTGGCTCAGCCATAAGACATGTGAGAAGGATCTTGGAATTGTCGTTGATCACAAGCTGAATATGAGCCAACAGTGTGATGTGGCTGCAAAAAAGGCAAACACTATATTAGGCTGCATTAACAGAAGTATAGTTTCCAAATAGTGTGAAGTATTAGCTCCCCTCTATTCAGCACTGGTTAGGCCTCATCTTGAGTACTGCGTCCAGTTCTGGTCTCTGCACTTCAAGAAGGATGCAGACAAACTGAAACAGGTTCAGAGGAGGGCAACAAGGATGATCAGGGGACTAGAAACCAAGCCCTATGAGGAGAGACTGAAAGAACTGGGCATGTTTAGCCTGGAGAAGAGAAGACTGAGGGGAGATATGATAGCACTCTTCAAGTACGTGAAAGGTTGTCACATAGAGGAGGGCCGGGATCTCTTCTCGATCATCCCAGACTGCTGGACACGGAATAATGGGCTCAAGCTGCAGGAAGCCAGATTTCGACTGGACATCAGGGAAAACTTCCTAACTGTTAGAGCCATATGACAATGGAATCAATTACCTAGAGAGGTAGTGGGCTCTCCGACGCTGGAGGCATTCAAGAGGCAGCTGGACAGCCATCTGTCGGGAATGCTTTGATTTGGATTCCTGCATTGAGCAGGGGGTTGGACTTGATGGCCTTATAGGCCCCTTCCAACTCTACTGTTCTATGATTCTATGAAATAACATAATACAACATAACAAAAATGCATTGTTAGAGGAAATTGCCTTGCAAAACTATGTATATTAGGCAACATTGCATACAAACACATGTGTGTTAGGATAAATTAGCTGATGAATTTTCACGAGGACTTCTTTTAAAAGAAAATATCACAAACTGATGTGGAAATGTGGAAAACTGAATTTAAGATTGGAAAATGAGACACTGAGAGAAACCGAAATTCACAGCTTCGCCCATCTCTGTCAGGAGGTGGGGACAGTCGTGTGGCCAGTTGCCCCTTCTAATTACCTGCTAATTACTGCTGATCAAACTGCTGTTAAAGAGGCAGTTGCAGGTGCCAGCTTACAGATTGCAGCCTTACTGTAGCAGGTACCCATATAGGGAAACATTTTTTCTACCACACCATGTGAGGCAACCGTAAGCCACAACACACTCTAAGTAAGAGATTAGCAGAAGATAGGCAAGGATCCGCTGATATATCTCTAAGTGATTTCAATCTGCAGTAGATCAGCAAGTGTTTCCAGCTCCCAAAAATATTTTATGCAGGAAATGAGAAATTAAGGAGAAACAGGTTTGCTTTACTAGTGAGAAGTGATGTAGCAAAAGCAAACAGGAGTTATAACGCAAGGTCTGAGTGACTTGTATCAATGAGATTTAACAGGAAACCTATGAACATAACCATCATCCAAATCTATGCTGCAACGGCAAACACAGAAGAAGAGGAATTGGAGAGATTTTACACAGAAGTACAGGAAGAAATTGATCACGCACCAAAACTAGATGTGCTGATAATCATGAGGGACTGGAATGCAAAAGCAGGGAACAGAGAAGAACTAGAAATTGTGGGAAAATGGGGCTTAGGAGATAGAAATGAAGCAGGAGAAAGGCTTATTGAATTCTGTGAAGCCAATAATTTGTTTCTCGCAAACACATTTTTTGAGCAACCAAAACGACAACTGTACACGTGGACATCACCAAATGGTCAATATAGGAATCAAATTGATTATATAATTGGTAGCAGAAGATGGAGAAGTTCCATACTTTCTGCGAAAACAAGACCAGGAGCAGACTGCGGTACAGATCATGAACTGGTCATATTGAAAATCAGAGTAAAGCTTAAGAAGAAGAACAAAGCAATCATAATGCCAAAATACAATTTAAATAACACCCCTGAAGAATATAAAGATCAAATAAGGAACAGATTTGAAGCTTTAAACTTAGTTGACAGAGAACCAGAAGAACTATGGATTGAAGTCAGACAGGCTGAAGCTGAATCCCGACAAGACCGAGGTGTTGCTAGTGGGGGATAAGAGAAGGTTGGGAAATTTAGACTTGGTGCTTAATGGGGTGAGATTACCCCTGAAGGACCAAGTCCGCAGCCTAGGGGTCATATTGGACTCCCAGCTGTCTATGGAGGCTCAGGCAGTGAGCCGGGCAGCTTGGTACCAACTTCATCTGGTACAGAGGTTGCGACCCTACCTTCCTATACATCTGCTCCCACGAGTAATACATGCCCTGGTCTCCTCTCGATTAGACTATTGTAATGTGCTCTACGTGGGGTTACCCTTGAAGATGGTCCGGAAACTGCAGCTGGTACAGAATGAGGCGGCACGCTTAATAAAGCAGAGCCGTCGCTGGGACCAAGTCACCCCAGTGTTGATCGAACTACACTGGTTGCCAGTTGTGTACCGGGCCCAATTCAAGGTGTTGGTACTCACCTTTAAAACCCTATATGGTTTCGGCCCAGTTTATCTTAAGGAACGCCTCCAGTATCACCAAATATGTTGCCTAACAAGATCAGCCTCACAAGACCTTCTCTCGGTCCCACTGATGAAAACAGCTAGGTTAGTGCGAACCAGAGAGAGGGCTTTCTCGATCGTGGCCCCCACCCTCTGGAACTTGCTTCCATTTGACCTTCGACATGCCTCTTCCCTGATGGTTTTTCGCCGAGCCTTAAAGACCTGGCTATTCAGGCAGGCCTATGGGATTTCTGGGGTGGGTTAGGTTTTTATACTGTATTATTGATGGGATGGTCTTAGATAATGTGATGTTAATATTGTGACTATTGATTGTATGTGTTTTTATTGTATTTTGTATTTTATATTGTTGTACGTCGCCCAGAGTGTCTGTTAATTCGGACAGATGGGCGACTAACAAATAAAATTTATTATTTTATTATTATTATTATCAGGGAAGAATGAAAAAGACAATACCTCTTGTTAAAAAGAGAGAAAGACCTCAATGGATGACTGATGAAACTCTTAAAATGGTTAAAGAGAGAAGGAAAACAAAATAGTGCAAATATATGTTGGATAATGGAACGGACCAAGGAATTTCAGAAGAAAATCACCCTGTGCTTTATAGATTATAGCAAAGCCTTTGATTGTGTATATCATGAAAAACTATGGAATGCTTTAAAAGAAATGGGGGTGCCACAGCATCTGATTGTCCTGATGCACAGCCTATACTTTGGACAAGAGGCTACTGTAAGGACAGAATATGGAGAAACCAATTGGTACCCAGCTGGAAAGGGTGTGAGACAGGGGTGTATTTTATCATCCTATTTGTTTAATCTATATGCAGAACATATCATATGGAAAGCGGGATTGGACCAAGATGAACCAGGTGTGAAGATTGGAGGAAATATCAATAATTTAAGATATGCAGACGATACCATACTTTTATCAGAAACCAGTAATGATTTGAAATGAATGCTGATGAAACTTAAAGAGGAAAGCACAAAAGCAGGACTACAGCTGAATATCAAGAAGACAATGAGGACATTGAACTTGTCAAGGATTACCAATACCTTGGGACAGTCATTAACCAAAATGGAGACAATAATCAAGAAATTAAAAGAAGGTTAGGACTGGGGAGGGCAGCTATGAGAAAAGTAGAAAAGGTCCTCAAATGCAAGAACATTAAAGTCAGGATCATTCAGACCATGGTATTCCCGATCTCTATATATGGATGTGAAAGTTGGACAGTGAAAAAGCGTATAAGAGAAATATCAACTAGTTTGAAATGAGGTGTTGGAAGAGAGCTTTGCAGATACATGGACTGTGAAAAAGACAAATGATTGGGTGTTAGAACAAATTACACCAGAACTATCACTAGAAGCTAAAATGATGAAACTGAAGCTATCATACTTTGGACACATAATGAGAAGACATTACACGGCGTGGGACCTCAATACCTTGTGGAACGCCTCTCTCGCTATGAACCTACCCGTTCATTTCGTTCAGAATCTAAGGCCCTCCTCCGGGTACCAGCTCATCGGGAAGCCCGGAGGGTGGTTACTAGATCTAGGGCCTTTTCTGTGGTGGCCCCTGAGTTGTGGAACAGCCTCCCCGAAGAGGTATGCCTGGCGCCTACACTTCTATCTTTCCGGCGCCAGGTAAAGACCTTTTTATGCTCCCAGGCATTTTAATCTTTTAATTTTCTTAATCTTTCTACTTTTAACATGTATCTTTCTTAATTTGTGTTGTATTTCGTTTTTGTTGTGCTTTCTGTTGTTTGTTTGTACATGTTTTTGTGATTTTTTACTATGATATATTGTATTTTATCTTGTTTGTTCACCGCCCTGAGAGCTATTCTGCTAAGGGCGGTATATAAATTGAAATAATAAATAAATAAATAATTCACTAGTAAAGACAATAATGCTGGGGAAAACAGAAGGGAGTAGAAAAAGATGAAGGCCAAACAAGAGATGGATTGATTCCATAAAGGAAGCCACAAACCTGAATGTACAAGATTTGAACAGAGTGGTTTATAACAGATGCTCTTGGAGGTTAATGATTCATAGGGTCGCCATAAGTAGAAATCGACTTGAAGGCACATAACAAAACTAGGCTACTAACACAAAGAAGCTTGGGAATAAAACCTTGGCTCTGTTCTGCTTAAAGTGACCATGTGTCCTACTTTATAGAAAACAGTCCTCTTTTTTAAAGGGCTGTTAGAGGACAGTCCCCTATTTGAAGTTGCCCTGTTTGAGGGCTGTCCAGTCCAAGTCTGGTTTAAAGGTAAGGAGCCATAAAAAGGGAGAGTAGAAGCCATTAAGTGGACCCACAATAGTTAGCAGCACCTGGTCAGCAGACACAAGTCACCTGGTGCCTTCCCCACTACAGTGAGATGTACTATATTTCTATCTAAATTATAGTAACTATTTATAAATTTGCACCTCTCTATATAAATTGCCATATGCAAATATTATGTAAAATGGCGTCTCTTTCGCATGCAAATCCTCTTTGTTGGCAATGTATATGTGGCTACCACAGTTCTGGTGCTGAAAATCTGATCTGAGCATAAACTCAGATGCAAACTATTCTTTAATTCTGAATGTTTTCTGCCCCACTTAGCCATTATTTTGTGCCTAACTCTGGTTGATGGACCTTGGACAGGTGCAGGGTTTTGGAGCCCATGGCAAGATGGTGTCCTGGGTGCCTCTTACCTCACCATCTGGGTGGATGCAGGTTCTCTCAGCAGCCACAGTGGTGGTTGTCATCTTTATTTGCCCCAAATGTAATGTATTCCATGCAATGCACTGAAGCATTTATTAAAGATCTTAAGTTTAAAAAGCCTTTTCTAGCCCTGCCGCAGACCACTGCAGCAGCACAGGCATTCGTTTGGCTACATTAACCAGAATGTCCAACTCTGAGAAGGATCCCCTTAACCCTTTTTCAAAACCCTGGTGCCAAGGGAGATGGCAGAGATGCCACCAGTAACAGAACAGCGAATAATGGTTAAAACAAGAGTAAGAGAAGAGGTGGGGTGAGGAGGAATATTGGCAGTGCTGCCGCCACAAATGAAGGGGGGGGAATTGCAGCAGCGGCAAGCGTGCTGTTAGCCAGACCATGCCAAGAATTCCCTGAGTCTGAAGCTGGCCCTGCATGGGGGCAGCATTTGCCCAACCAGGCCAACTGGCGGCACCAGTCCTGACCTTGTGGTTCTCGTAAAAAACAAAGTATTCCTGCAAGCCTGAAGTCTTCCCACCCCTGCTTTAAATAGTAACTGAGGATGCTCTTGTAAAGGAAATACTCTGACCTTTCCCATCTCCAAAACACTGTAAGGACCTGTATTTGCAAGCTCGGCCCAAATTAGGCCAACCCTGAAGCCTAAAATACTTTTTGAGAGATTAACCCAAGCCCAAACCAGAACTCAAGTCATAGGGAGTCAAGCAGCCCAAGCTTTTAAACACATTTTCACTATTTTGTGTATAGAAAAACAAAGTAACATCCCAAGCAATCCCAGCACAGTCCGTTATCTTACAGCATTGAGAACATTAGTCAAAGCATATTAGTTAAACATTAGGGATATTAATTTAATTGAGTGTCGAGCAGAATGTGTCAGACCCTGTAGAAACTCTTCCCACCTGGAGTTTCTCCTGCCTCAAAGGGCACCCTCTCTTGGCCTTGCTCATTTCCACAAACTTCTGCAAATTTTAAAAAATGCTCACCATCCAATATGCGGGCTGGTCAATACAATAAACAAACAGGCCCGGTCCTGCCTGCCATGCAGCTGATTAAAGCAATCTGCGTCAGGCACTTGTGGGGAGGGGAGAGAGAGGGGAACAAACAAAGGCTGGAATTTGTGTCTGCATGATACAGCAATATTGTTTAAAGTGTTGGCCCTAGCTGGGGATGGGGGGGGCAACACACCATTTTCAGGCAGCAAAATGTCTTAGAACATCCTGAGCAGCCACTATACATAAGAACATTTTAAAAGGCTGCCTGGGTGGTGAAACCTAGACTCTAAAGACCCCCAAACTCAACCTCCTGCTGCAAGTTAAGAGAATCTGGTTGCCCCATTCCCAGTGCTGGTGCCAGGCTATTTTGAACCTTAGGCAAGGCTAACTACTTGCACCCCCCAAAAAAAATTGCTAACTTCAATTTTCAAAAACAGATGTCTTGTAGAAAAAATGAAAAGCACAAAACTTGAAACTGCTAAATTTATTTTAAATTGCAAGAATAAGTAATACAACAATCTTTGACCATGTTTCTCAAATACAAAAGAAAATGTATTAGCACACAAACCGTTTTGAATAATCTCGTGAATTGTGATGTTAAAATTGAAGTCTCTTAAAAGCTTCAATTTCAGGTACATCAAAATCTAATCTGTATAAAACTGTGCCCCTCAAAGGTCAGTACTGCGTCCCTCTGAAGTCTGCACCCTAGGCGGCTGCCTAGTTGGCCTAATGATAGCACCGGCCCTGCCCATTCCCACAGAACAGCATATGCAATCCAGACGTCAATGTGTCAGGTATCAGTGTGTCACAGGCAAAGGGCAAAGCTCATTTGCTGAGTCTTGCCAAGGGAAATTTTACTGGTGTGCAACGTCACTCCATCCCACATCCAGACACAAGTTGCATCAATTCATGAAGCTCAAAACCAAGAGGCTACAAACACCACACCCAAGATCAGATACAAAAAAGATTAAAAACCCTTCATGAAGGTAAATCTGTCTAGCTGGCAGGGATGGAGGAGAAATTCAATTTTGTATACATTTTAATGAGAAACTACTTAATTCACATGCCTCAAACTAATATGGAAACCAAAACATAGCTATCCTTTCAAATTTGCACTTCTCTGAATGTTGTGATGCAGTTCTCCAAGCAAATGATATGTACAAGCATTCATACAGTAGGGGAAATGTGCGTAAAATGCATACATTAGTGAGAATAACACAACAAATTATATTAAGGAAAATTGCTTGCATCAGTCAAAACTGCGTACAAAAATTCTGATGAATTTTCATGAGGATTTTTTAAGAAACCAAATTGCTGTGGAAATGTTGAGAACTAAATTTAAGACTGATAAAATGAGAAATGTAGGGAACCAAAATTGTCTGATTCCTCTATCCTGAGCAGCTGAATATCCTCAACCAAAAGCATCTTGACTGACATTGTACACACTTACGCCAAAAAGAGGGTCGCAGATCAGCCACTGTCAGAAAGAGATGTGTGACAAAGCATATGCAAACATGGTGATCTGAGAGTCAATATTTGGAGGAGGGGTCCTCTGCCTCCTAAGGCAATGTGGGAAGAAGAAGCCTCTGGTGTTTGTTACGGTGACTATTATGTAGATAGAAGCTTTGGACCCCGTGTGGTATATCCAAAAGTCAAACAGTTTGAGGTTTCCTTCAGAAGAAGCTAGGGAATACCCCTCAAACTCTATAACAGGATGTTTCAAGTTACATGCAGTGGAGGCTGGTGGCTCTGATGTCAGTGGAGCAGAGAATCCACTCTTGGTTTTAGTGTGAACTTTCAAGGAGCTGTCCAAGGTGCTGAGCACCTTGCCCAGCAATAAGCAACTGATAGCTGTTATTGCAAGAACCCTTTTAAAAGTGCTACCGCTTTTCTAGCTACAATTTTGCAGTGCCCCAAACCAAGAGCTGCAATTCCAGATTTACAGAGAGTACTGGTGAGGGGATTTGGGAGCCTTTGAGCTCCATTCACCTAGGTAGCCAACATTGGTGTCCAACAGCAGTTATTGGACTTGGACTACAACTCCCATTACCTATGCTTGGCTGGTAGGAAGTGGAGTCCAACAACATCTGGAGGATACCACATTGGCTACCTGTGCCCTAGGGATTGGGATATTCAAATACTGGAGGAGCTACCATAACACACTGGGCTTTCCCCCCCCTCTCTGTCACATACACCTTAGAGAAGCCTCACCCCCTCCGTTCTTCCTTCACGATCTTGCCATAATCACAATCACTATCACTTCTTCACTCCTAAGGGCCAAAGGTCAGTGGACCCTGGAGAACCAAGGCAGACAGAGTAGATAGTACTGAGCTGCATCGGTCAACGGTCTGTCTCAGTATAAAGGAGTTCTATATGTTAATAAGAAGCATATATGGAACTCCCATCCCAGTTAATAAGGTTTACTAGTTATGGAGATGTGGCTACAGGGGACAATTACAGGGACTATAGGGACATTTTGGTCAGCAGCAAGATTTTGAGGAATGCAAAGGCTGTGAATATTTTAAAAGACGGAATGGCCTGGGCATCATCATCATCATTATTATTTGATTTATATCCCGCCCTTCCTCCCAGCAGGAGCCCAGTAGAAGAAGAAGAAGAAGAAGAAGAAGAAGAAGAAGAAGAACAACAACAACAACAACAACAACAACAACAAATGTCCCGTTTTTCTCCAAGGAGCTCAAGGTGGCATACAAACATGGTTCTCCCCCTCCTCATTTAATCCCCACAACAACCCTGTGAGGTCGGTTAAGCTGAGAGGCAGTGACTGGCCAAAGGTCATCCAGTGAGCTTCATGGCTGCATGAGGATTTGAACCCTGGGCTTCCAGGTCCTAGTACAACACTTTAACCACTAAACCTACTGGCATGCATGTATGTGAAGGGGGTGGGGGGAGAGAGATCACATGCAACAATCAGAGGTCAGTGTGGATTTTATATAGCTGAAACAGCATGATCCATACACAAGAGGGGGGTATCAGCAGGCCTGAGAGAACCCCAAGGTCTGAAGTATACAAAAATCATTAGAGAAAAAACCCTAAAGGGATGGACCCCCACCCCCCAAAAAATAGCCCAATGAGGACTGAACATGCTCAGTGGCCATAGAATGCTGACTAACTGGAAGGTGAGTGGAAAACTGGGTGGGAGAGGGAATAAAATGGAGTATCATGGAAGAGGGCATGGCTGGCTGGCTGGCACAATGATCAGGAACACTTGACACTGCAACACTTTATTTCAGGTCTCACTTGTAGAACTAATAATAATATTCATGTTAACAGATCCAAAATCACCACCACTTCGCTATTGCAAAATGGATTAAACACACACACACACATACACACTTTACTGTGAGTTCAGTGTTTGGGTCTGATGATACCTTATGGTTATTCTCTCTTTCCCAATGTCACAAACCAGCCAAATTGAAGCAAATCATATCCAAAGTACATAATTCAATACCAAAAACATTTACCCTCTAGATACAGTGAAGGGAGTTGTAAAGACTTTCACATTTGTTGCAGCACTATTTATTGGCAACTCACACTGGATGCAGCCACTGAAAGACTCCTAGACGTTTACAGATTTAGCATTTAACATGAACATAGCCTTCTCCAGAGAAATCATTTAAAAGATTAAGTAGGAGCAAGGCTTTGGGATGTATGTGATTATTTATAGTTAGTCAATAGCCAAATAAAGGGAGCACAGCATGTTAGTACCATTCTCAAAGTACTCACCGCCGCCACGCCAAAATGCCCCCATGCAAGGCCCATCAAAGTAAATGGATTTTGGCACAACAGAACAGTTTGAGAATCAAGCTCTGTACCCTGCTGTAAACAACAAACTGGATGCTTTTCTAGTGTAAATTGGTACCATGGATTTCAGCGACATTATGCCAGTTCATCCTTGATGAGGAAATAGGCTATAATAAGCCTGTACTTATTGTTCTAGTTGTCTTTCATTGCAATTACTGTTCTAAACCAGAGGTGGCCTTGATCAAGAGACATATATTACAGTGGTTTACTAAAGGACTAGATGTCAGCATTTAACATCTATCCGAAGCCATTGGGATTGGTTATTCAGAGGTGAGGAGCCTTCAGGATGCTGATGACAGCTACCTCTGTTTCTCTTTAACATCTGAATCAGGAGAGGCTCTGCATGACCTGAACCGGTATTTGGATGCAAGGATGGGCTTGATGAGGGCCAATAAACTCAGACTGAATCCTGATAAGATGGAGATTCTGTGAGTAAGTGGTTCCTAGAATTGGTAAACCATGGTTTACTAAGAGCAGGAGATGCCAGCCTATTGCCTGTTGATGCCATGGCATCTGTGAAGGCCTTCAGTGGTGCCCCCAGCAGAATCTGAGCTCTTATTAGTAGTAGTAGTATTTTAAAAAGAAAGTCTCTAGCCCTCCTAGAAGGAAGGTTATGGAACTAAATGTACAGCTACCCTTCTAAGTTATTTCTGTGAAAGTAGTCCGCCTGACTGCTCCTGCCTATCAGTGTCACTAGCCAATGAATGAAGTCAGAGCTGTGACTGATAAGGGAGTTGTCTAGACACAAAGCAATAGGAATCCCTGGGGTCCTAAAGAGCTGCTGTTTTGCCCTCCTCTTCAGTGCATGCCTGTCAGGCCCAGGATGTGACTCAGGAACCAGACCAACGGCTGTAGTTAATTCGTGTTTTATTAGGGTAATGTCCAAACAAAGACTGCATTTTCTCATGAAGCAATACAGGGACACAGGTCCTGCGGCACTGGGAGAAAGTTGACAGAGCAAGGGACTTCTTCCCGCCTGTTCTTTAAGAAGGGGCCAAACGGGCGCGCAATCTTTCGCTCCTCCTTAACTGCCCCTCAGGTACTGCCCGCCTTCCCCCCCTTCTCTCCTGTCTTTTCAGCTGTCTGCGTGTGCGCGGTGAGGGGGGAAGCATCACCCCCTCCTCTTCTGAAGTTTCCGATTCCAGGATGGGGGATAGGGGAGGGGCTGATGGTAAACTGCCTCCCCGCTTTTCGGCTGTGAGCAGCCCTCCCTCTTCCCCCTCTTGCTCTGAGCCTGAAAGAGGGGGAGGCATGAGAATGTCCAGGGAGGGCTCAGGCTCCCCGTTGCTAAGCGACCTTATCACTGGCAGTTCCTCTGTTTCGTCTTCGCTCCAAATGGGGGAAGTTCCTCCCCCTTCCCTCTGCCATCCATCCGAATACTCTTCTCCCAACTCTCCGGGATCCAGCTCCCCGGGATTGGGACCCCACCTCTGCCTTCCGACAATGCCATGCCCACCATGGCAGCCATTTTGTGACTGGTGTCCCCAGCACTCTCTCAACACCTGAAATGTGCCCTTTGGTCCAAACAGGTTGGCTGCTCTTGACTACAAGGCTAGATACAAAAATCAAAATCAAAATAACCCCTTGTATCTTTTTTGACAAGGCAGCCCCTTCCACAGCAATGGGTCTAGTTCATCTGGAGTTCTGACCATGATGTGGTTCACATCCGCCCTTATTAAAGCCCAGAATACTTGGAGGTAGTAACAGTGTGCTTTTGCCATCGAATGAATCAGATTTCAGAGCTGCATCCAGGTTCTATCCAAGGGTAACATGGGAGCATCCAGGAGCATGGGCAACATTGTGGAATGAAGGCAAGTCCCATTCCTTTTGAAGTATCCCTCTGTTCAGCCATAGAAATCCAGCAAGGGGTACTGCACGGTCCATGGTAATTTGACTGCAAGCCCCCTGTAGAGTAGTATCATAGACCAGCTTTCCTTACCTGGTGCCTTCCAGACATTTTGGACTACAACTTCCATCAAGACCAGCCAGCATGCTGGAGCTGGCTGGAGCTGATGACAGTTGTCATCCAAAACAACTGCAGGTTGGGGAAGGCTATCATAGACCATCATGAGATGAAGGACTCTGCCTGTAGACCACTGAGGGTAGGGAGCACTGAATTAGGAGCACACAATCAGTTAATTGAGAGGAGCTGTCTATGTTTCTATTCATAAAGGAGGGTCAGAATTTTTTGGGGGGGTTCTGTCCATTGCCACCTCCCACAGCTCTGATTGCTGCTTCCATCTCAATATACATGCTGTCAAGATGAACTCCATCACCTGAGTGGGGGTGGGTGGGTATTACCCCCTTATGCACAGAGCCTTGCCAGTATGGACTAAAAACTTCTCCTCTGAGATTTACTAGAGAGTGAATTAGCTGCTGGGTATACTCCTGTTGCCTGTACAAAACACAGGGGTCCTTAGGAGGTCTTGCTTAGCTGGATATCTCCTCATGGGAGGGAACCTTTCTATCCCAGCAAGCATTTTCAGTAAGTTGTATCATGCCTATTTTATGTTTTTATGGGGTTTTTATTGTTGCAAACAGCATATTTTTGGATTGAAGAATTGTTTTCTGGATTGTTCTGTAAACTGCCGCATGACCTTCATGGTGAAAATCAGTCTATCACTACTGGAAATTAAAAACATTGGAACCAGGCACGGAATGTGGATGAGGATGCTGTCCCACTGCCAACTCCTCTGCTTTCAGTCCATTGAGATCCAGCTCTCATCTGTTCTTTGCTGCTCTTTCTCTCACATTCTCTCCTTGTGTTTTTCTCTGCATAACAGTAGGCACAAGGAGGTATTTTCAGCGATCTGAAGTGTAGACGGTGTGGGTTGCCGCATGCCTCCTTCCACATTCTCACATGCCCACAGCTCTGGCTCTCTGCCACCTGGCAAAGGAGCATTTGCTTTCCCTGCTACTCAGCTTTCTCCCACAGTGTTTCTTGCAACCCTCTGTGCAGGGCCAACCTTGCCTCCTGCTCTTACACCAAGCAGGTCAGCTGTGTTCCAGCCCAAAAGATTGAGGCTGTGCACATGCACCATACATTTAAAGCACATGACTTCCCCCAAAGAATGCTGGGAAATGTAATTTGTTAAGGGTGCTGGAAATTGTAGCTCAGGGAAAACTACAGTTCCCAGGATTCTTTGGAGGGAAATTATGGGCTTTAACTATATGGACTGTGTTCACAGTTTGAGACATATATCTTTCACTCTTCACTTGCTCTCAAGGTCCTTCCTTATATGTTCAGCAGCATATGCTTCCAACATACTGGATGCCCTATTCTTTGCTCTACCTTTCAGAAATAATTTTTAAAATTGTGTGTCTTTAGGGTTGTATCCAACGACATCTCCCCACTGGAGGGAACCTGGGTGCTCTCAGGAGACATCAAATGTGGATCAGGATGCTCTACTACTGTTAATACAAGACCTTCTGCCTGCCCAATGGGACTTACTCTGCCCCTTCAACTTCATGTTTGCCAGGAGCGTCATATACCCCCTTTGGGAAAATACTGTGCCAAAGTAGGAATTGAGCACTTCTGCCTTTTCTTTGTCATCTGTTATCATTTTGCCATCCTCATTGAGTAGCTGTGCCACCATTTCTTTTCTCTGTCTTTTACTATGGACATACCTGAAGAAAGCTTTTTTGTTGCTTTTAGCATCCCTTGCTAGCCTCAGCTCATTCTCAGCTTTAGCCTTCCTGACACCATCCCGGCAATTCTGTGCTGCCTGTCTGTATTCTTCCTTTGTGGCCTGGCCTTCCTTCTACTTCTTACATGTGTCCACGCCTTGTTTATTTTCAGGTCATCTCTAAGCTTTTTGTGAAGGCACATTGGCTTCTTCTGCTGTCTTTCCCCTTTTCCCTTGTTGGAATTATTTGCAATTGTGCCATTAGAATTTCCTTTTTTAGAAATTGCCAAACATCTTGGTCTCCTTTTCTCATTAGGGTTGCTTGCCATGGGACCTTACTTATCATGGTTCTGGGTTTATTAAAATTGGCTTTCTTAAAGTCCAGGGTATGCGTATGGCTACTCTCAGCTTTTGCTTACTTTAAAACTCAAGTATGGTGTGGTCACTTTCCCCCAGAGTTCCCATAACTGCCACTTCATCCACTAAGTCATCTCTGTTGGTTAGAATGAATTCAAGGATAGCTGATCCTCTAGTTCCTTCCCCCACTTTCTGTAGGAGAAAGTTATCTCCAACACAAGTCAGGAATTTCTTGGAGCTTGTGCTTGGCAGAATTTGTCTCCTCGCAGATATCAGGGTAACTTAAGTTCCCCATTACTACTACTAGGAACTACTTGAGCTTCACAACATTCACTGAATTAGTTCCAAAATTTCTGAACTACACTTGAAAATAGTTCCCGTACTCGCCAGGTGAAATGAACATAAATTAAGTTTGTTTGGTGGTAGAATCAACAATTTCCCATCTTCAAGTTTGTTTTTTACTCTTTAGTCTCTTTTGGCCTTTAAGCTTAAAGATCATAACTGCTGAGAAAAATTAAACAATTCACATTCCACTGTGTGTGGTTTTGATATTTTCTTACCCTTCTTAAGTATATTTTATACTTAGCACAGCAGTTTATAATGTCTGAATGCTGAAACAAATTGCCAAGGATCTTGATTGAACTTTGAACTGAATGGGAACCAAGCTAGGTCATTTTGTAAAGGGACATATGTGAACTGGAACTAGTTCCTTTTTGGATATGTTGAATTTGGACTAGAACTAGTTCCTTTTTGAAACAAACTTTCCAAGTGCTGCCAGGATCGTAGAGGCTGGAAAGGTCACTATCCCTTCATATGCACGTACTCCTCCCTGTGATTACAGACATTTCTGCAAGCTGATAACTGATCTCTCATCTCACACACTACATTTCCTCACAGGGGTGTGTGGGTGTTGGGTGTCAGTCATGAAAGCTCCCATTAACCAGAAATGTCATGGCTGAACTGGCTCAGACAAGATATCCCAAGTGGTGGATCGTCTGAGGGTTCTAAATGTATTTCTCCATTTTTGTATGGAGAACAACAGAATTACCCCACTTCACCGACAGAACTCTGTGAGGTAGGTTAATTTGAAAGTCAGTAATTTACGGTATCCAAGCCCACCCAGTGAGTTTTGTGGCTGAGGTGAGATTTGAATCTAAATTTCTCATGTCTACAGAACCCTAGCCACTGCAGCACCTTGGCTCTCACACAACAAAATAGGGTTGTTCTGTAGCAATGACACATTTGACATTCCCGAGGGTCCTCTTGTCTTCTGTAGCTGGCTAAACAATTGTGTGCAGTGCCAGCCAAGCATCATTCGTAGGGCCCAGCATCATTCGTAGGGCCCTTCCAGATGATTCACTTTTCTTTTGGCCTTATTGTGCACTTATCGTTGCTAAAGTTACTCCATCGTGGATTGACCACTCTTACCCTTGCATTATAGCAGCACAAGTACAATTCTTTGGGGTTTAAAAAAAACATAAGAACAGAAGGGCAAAGAGGGAAGCAAATCCAGCATCTCCCTGCCTTCTTCTGAAGTACACAGGTACGTTGGAATTTTGTATCTTCCTTGTGAGAGCTGCCTAAAAAAAGAATTGCACGAGGCCGAGGTTGAATTTACAAGCGTTGTAGTTATAGCAACAGGCACTTTAGTTTGTGCAAGAGAGCTCCGTGAGACAGTTATACAACAGCCAGTTTCACCCGAAGAAAGGGGAATGTGCTGAAGAAAGGAGGTGATCAGAGAAGACAATGGAAAATGCTGGCAAAGGGCAAGGCAAAAATTGCTGTCGGCAGTGAAGAAATCCTGTTGAGACACACTGCTCTGCTTTGATTAGTCTCTGCAATAATTTCCCTTTTTAAAAAAATGTTTATCACAAGCTATAGCTTATTTCTCTCCAGATGCAAACTTTCGTGCCTCTCCTCCCTCTGAGCTCACTCATGCTCCAGAGTAGTAAATCATCAGTACAGGGAAACAATGTAGCCTTCCTACCTGGGTGCTTGCAAATGAAAGCACCCTGTAAGTGTGTAACACGTACTCATTTGGCAAGGCAAGTTGGCGTCCTTAAATTACACAGTGCTGACTTTCTCTTACTCACCGCAGGCAGTTGGGCTAAAGAGCAATTCTCCCTGCCTGCAACTCAAGAGTCCCTGCTAGAAAATCAATAGTCATTTGGCAGTATCCTGGCAGTGAACCAGCCACATTGCAAAGTCTTCAGAGAAGCAGCTTTCAGTTCCACATACCAAGATCAAAAGCACATTTAGCAACCCCCTCCCCCGACATGGGAGCCCTCAACCAATTCGGGTTCAATTCTCTGATCCAATTATCTCTCCCCCCCCTGCCCCACCAGTTCTTGTAGAATGGTCAAAGGTCCCTGAAAATCTGAAGCCACTATCACTAACAATCACACGTTAAACAGGCTGAAAAATTAATTTCCTGCAGCTGGTTGATCTATTCATATTTATACTGTTCTGTTCCATTTTATGTTTTTATCATTGCATATTGTATTGTTGCAACCTGTCTTGGAACCTTAGGGTGAAGGGCAAGTAAGAAATCAATCAATCAAACAAACAAACAAATTAGACCTGCCAAAATTGTGACATCCCTCCCCAAACCAAATGCAGTTCACAGGCCATAGGCTTAATAAACGTTGTGGTTTTACTGCTTGTCTAGAACTTCCAAAACTAGGAATGCTGTCATTCAATTAGAAAGGCAAAATGTGTGGCTGGTGGTGTGTACTGTATTTGTCACACGTTGTGTAGCCCTAGTGGCTAATACTATTCCCAAAGATCCTACAAAAAGGGCAATTGAAATTAATGCATGGTAGATCAAAAGGTAGATCGTGATGTACTGGTAGATCTCTGTAGAACAGCAAAGGTTTCCACTTAAAAACAGCAACAAAATTTTCCTAAATTAGGCTACTAAAATGAAGAAAGCTAACCAGGAGGAGTGAACTTTTGTGTGAAAGGACTATCAGCTCAATTCAGTTCTGGTATGAAAAACACATTTGTAGGCTCAGAGTGGCTCAAAGGCATCCTGTTCGTTAGTTCTAACTTTGTATCTAACTGTATGTCTTTTGTACCTGGCTCTGGTTGGTAGATCTTGGGAATCTAGGTGGTAGATAGCAGGGTAGATCTTGGAGTTCTAGTCAAAGAGAAAGAACATCCAACAACTCTGAAGTCTGCCCTCTTTTTATATATCGCACTAACTTGGCTCATATTTAACTTAATTTTTAAAAAAAAAATAGAAAAAGGTACCAAAGAACTACTGCCGCAGTCAGCACCAGAGGGTCATCTTATTGTCTGGCTGATTAATATCTGCTTGGTGCTAAAAAAGTGTGAAGCTCGGATTCAAAGCAGATGTTAATCATGTCATCTTCCTAGACAAATGCATTATTTAAAGAGAATTTCCTGTGTTGCAAATGGACTCTCCGTTCTTTAAATTCTCTTATGGTTCAGCCTGCATACTTAATGCCAGTATGGAAATATTTACTTTTCTGCGCTACCCTTCAGAATCCATAAGCAATAAAAGTTTGTATCCCTAAAGCAGCTCTGCACACTTATAAGCAAATCTCAAATGGTGGTGGTGGTGGGAGGAGAACGACACAACTCTTTCCCCAGGGTGTTGCTTGTGATAAGGGGAATATTAAGACCTCTAATCTGTTTCCAATGTGGAGGTTACAGGGAGCCATTTGGGAAGGAAACCCTGCCAGGAAATGTATGGAGCCTCATTATCTTTTATCTTACCAATGCAGAAAGTTTGCAGAAATCGGCTGCTCAGACACAAAGGAACCCTCCCAAAGAAATATGCAGGCGGTGTGCATGCTTATCAGGAGTACAAGAGCAACTCTCGATCAGCCAGCTGTGGGGCCTTGCAGAGATAAAGCTATATCCCTCTGCCGGGCGCTGACTTTGTGGATAAATCATCTTGTCCCCTCTGTGCCATTACTCCTAACCTCTGCTTGGCCCTTTCCAATTGTTAGACAATTTCGCTCCAAGAGCCAAAACAAATGAGCAAAGCATCTGCGCCTTTTCTCAAGTTTCTCCAGCCGTTACTGCAAGCAAAAAAAAAAAAGTGAGAGAAGAAAGAGCAGCTGTTCAGCTTTGAAGAGCAAGGTAGTCCCATTATAAATGGCCCATACAACTTTTAATGCAAGGCACCTGCGCACATATACCCAACCACAATGGATGGGGGCTGGTAACATGAGACTAGCCTGGGAAGGAAGCTTGGGGTTCAGCTCTCCCAGATTCCAAGCAAGGCTTTTTCAGGGCCTATAGCATGCTCATAATAGATCATTATTATCCCAACCTTCACAAACTAATTCATCAGGAAGGAATGCATATCCATTATTTCTGCACTAGCACATGTACAGTGTTGCCAGTTCATGAAATAACATTTTTTTAAAACCTCATTCCTGGATACTGGCAGAATCACAGCTTAGCAGTTCCAGGAATAGGGCCTGGTGGATTAGGAGGCAGGGAAACCTCTGTTCATCTAAGATACTCTTTTCCAACTTGGTGCCCTTCAGGTATTTTGGATTGCAACTCTTATAATTGCTGACCATTAACTATGCTAGCTGGGAATCATAGGAGTTGCAGTCCAAAATATCTGGCAGGTACTAAGCTGCAGAAGTCTGATCTAAGGCTATTAGGGCTGGGGGAGGAATTCAATTCAATATGAGAACCGAAATCCAGCCATCCTTCGAAACTCGCACTTATTCAAATTTTGTAGTGCAGTTCTCCAACCAAAAATGTTTACAAAAATGCAGATATTAGGGGCAAGCGTGCATAAAAATGAATATATTAGTGAAATTGACATACAAAAATGCATAATGATAGGACAAATTGCTTGCAAATATCTGTACATTAATCAAAGCCACAGACAAAAATATGTTTATTAGGAGAATTTTGCACTAAAATGCTAAGGAAAATGCTGAATAATTTTCATGAGGATTTTTTAAAACTAAAAGTCACAAATTGCTGCAAAATGTGGAGAACTAAATATAAGATTGGAAAAATAAGAAACTGAGAGAACCAAAATTGGCAGATCTTTCCATCCTTAAAAGTTATCATATATTTATTCCAATTTCCTCCAAGGAACTCAGGGAGGGGTGTGTGCTACACGGTTCTCCCCACCCCGTCCCATTTATTCTCACACCCTGTGAAGTAGGCTTAGGCTGAGAGACAGTGACTGGTCCAAGGCCATTCTGTGAGCTTCCTGACTGGGCTAAGTTCAACCAGTGTGGATCTGAACCAGGGTCTCCCCGATCCTAGTCTAACAGTCCAATCCAAGGTTGGGGGACCTCTTTTATCCCAAGGGTCATATTCCCTTCTGGGCAACCTTCCAGCAGCCTGTGAAGCCAGGGACAAAAGTGGGTGGAGGATTTACCTCTGTACCATCAGCTAGTTCCTACACACACTTACAGGCCCCTCCATCCAGGGAAGGAAGAGGCATTATCAGAATTCAAGGACGCTTGACAGCCAGGCAAAAAACACAGAGGGTTCAAAGCTTGGGGAGAATCCTGAGAGCCAGATAGAGAAGTTTGGAGGGCTGCAATCATCTCCCAGGCCTGAGCCCCCCCCCCCGGTCTAACCACGACACCACAAGGACTTCTAATTAGTCCATGTGCACTTATGGGCCCTGCCATCAAGCAACGTCACCTGGACATATTTCAAGTTCTAGCAACTGCCATGTTGCACGATGAGTGTCTGACTTTTTTCCTTCTCTAAGAGGAGTCCCCCAGTATAACTTTGCCAAGCCATACTTTGAAATGGGAGCAGGGAATTCAGGAGGAAAGAAACTTTTCTGATAGATTCTGCTGCACTGTCTTGTAGAGCTTGGAAAAGTTACTTTTTTGAACTACAGCTCCCATCAGCCCAATCCAGTGGCCATACTGGCTGGGGCTGATGGGAGTTGTAGTTTAAAAAAGTAACTTTTCCAAGCTCTGGAACTGCAAGGACAGTGTCTCCTCAACAGTTCTGAGATGGAAATAGATCAGGCTGAGCTTGAAAGGGTTTCTGCCTATGGACAATCCTGAAATGGGAACTGTCTCCCATTTTCCTCCACCGCTGCATTCCCCATCTCCAGGGGCGTCACTACCAGGGTGCGGGGTGTGTGGATCGCACCCGGGTGACACCATGAGGGGGGTGACACCCAGAGCTGCCCCGCCCTGCGCCGTTGCCCGGCAAAGGAGCCGAGAAGCGCTCCAGGTCCTCCTCGGAGGCACGCAGGCGGGCGGGCGAGACCGGGAGCAGCGTCGGTGGGGCAAGGGAGGCGCGCCAGTGTTCCCAGGCCTGCTTCTCCGGCTGAGTGCCCCTCTGGTGTGCACCCTCCCAGGGGCATGGATGGGGGTGGCTGGCCTCGCGTGCACATGCGTGCTCAGCACAAGATTTGGGGGCTCACCAAGGGCCCCCCAGCACCCGGTCCGGTGCACGCCGAAAGCAGGCACCCGCTCGCTGGCAGTGAAGCCTGGACCGGCCTTCTACTGTCAGCCTGGAGCGTGTACGCGCAAGACCAGCCACCCCTGTCCATGCCCCTGGGAGGGCGTGCGCCGGAGGTCTGCACCCCCCCCGCACTCCCACTAGTGACGCCGCTGCCCATCTCACTGACCAGGCTGAGAAGCTGTCCAGCAGGTCAAGGAGTAGGTCTGTAGCAAGGTTGCTGCAGTAGCAGGGGAGACACCCCACCAAGGAGTTACACAGAAGAACAGAGAGCTGAGGAGAATAAGGTGCTGTACCAACAACTAGGCACCATCTGCACAGTTTTATAGCTGCCCTTGCTGTCTCAGAAGTCCCTGATCTAGAGCATTCATTGGTTGCTGTTTCCCTCCACCAAAAGAAGGTGGAGTGATGGAGCCTCATGCTAACAGACATGTATTGTGCCTCCCGAGTTGGCTTCTGCTCAGACTTGTCCCTATCTCTGGTCCTGGGAATGACTGTGGAGAGCCAAGAACAGGTATGTGAAAAAGGAGTCAGGGCACATCAGATCCTTCAACTCCATAGACTCCCCAAGTAGGGCATCTTCCAGGGAGGGGATCTCAGGATGTTTATCAGATTGCAGCTAATACTTAGGCCCTCCTCTTCCACAGAACTCTTGTCCAGTTCCAGCACTTGGGTGGTCTCTAAAAGGAAGTTGGTGGACCATTTAGGGGTAAATCTACATTAGCTATTCTGGTGGTCACATCTAAGAGTTATGCCAACTTACACCCTCTTTATAATATCACAACTTGTTATAGAACAGCTGCTGCACTGGGGGACTGGAGAAGAGCTGGCATGGGAGTGAGTACCTGAGCATCTGGGTGCTTGCTTGCTTGCTCTTCTGGGTTGCTGTCTCTGGAGATAGGTTGAGGTCCCTAGTAAGTGCAACAAGTACAGGGACCCCCTGCCTGACCCTGAATCCAGAGAGAGGCTATTTTTAATCTTGCAGCCTCTTGCATCAGCTCCTGCCTGGGTCAGGGGGCATGAAAGCCCAGCAGCCCTTGAGGAGCCCCTTAGCGAGTCCCTAGGTGTGGGTGCTATCCCCTTCTATTTCTTTTTTTTTAACCAATCTAGAGGAGATTGGTAGGGGGAGGGCATATGGCGCATGTATTTCTTGTGCAGGTGAGAGCCTGTGCAGTGAACTGAATGATAGGAGAAAGTCGTCAGATGCCTCCAGAGTCTGCAGCTGGCAGAAGGCTGGCCCTCCCTGGGTGTGAGATGGGGGGAAGTAGACGTGCCCTGTGTGAAAGATATTGAGTAGGTCTGACTGCTCCCAATTCTCTCAGGCACCCACTGGGATAACTGGTTCAGGTAGGTTTTGTTGGTGGGCTCTTGTGTCCATGTCAGGTGTTTAGGAGAAGTCTTAGTAGGGACATGGGTGATGCCACCTCAGTTTCATGGATCATGGGTAGAGGGAGGTATAGCCATGGGGAGGTGGTGACCTACCATAGAAGAAGAGGGCAAGGCTATCTATGCCTTGTTCCTTGCTCCCACTCCTCTCATGAATGGGTTCCTCATTGCTCATCTGCTGTGCCCACTGGCCTGTGTGTGCTGTTGTTTAATGCCAGATTGGTACACAATAAGACCACACTCATCCATGATTTGATCATGAATGAGGGTGTCAATTTGGTGTGCATTACCAAGACATGGGTGGGTGAGCTGGGAGGAGTTGATCTGAAATTTGGGGTGAGGTGTCAGCAGTCTGCTGATGATATCCAGCTCTATTTCTCTGTAACATCTGAATCAGGAGAGGCCGTGCAAGCCCTGGACCGCTGCCTGGATGGTGGTGGGCTGGATGAGGGCCAATAAACTGAGTCTGAATCCTAGCAAGATGGAGGCACTATGGGTTGGTGGTTTCTGAGTTCTGATAATTGGTCACTTGCCTGTTTTGGATGGGGTCATGCCCCTCTGAAATAGCAGGTCTGTAACCTGGGGGTGCTCCTGGATCCATCTTTGTTGCTAGAAGCCCGGGTGACCTCAGTGGCTAAAAGTGCCTTTTACCAGCTTCAGCTGCTAAACAGATGTGGCTGTTTCTAGACCAGGATAGCCTGACCACAGTTGTCCATGCACTGGTAACCTCCAGGCTAGATTACTGTAATGTGCTCTATGTGGGACTACCTTTGAAGTTGTCCGGCAGCAGCAGCTGGTGCAAACTGCGGCAGCTAGACTGCTCATTGGGCAGGGTATCGCCAACATGTCACCCCACTGCTGAAAGAATTGCACTGGCTACCTATTAGCTGCTGGGCTAAGTTCAAGGTTCTGGTTTTGGTGTACAAAGCCCTATATGGCTTGGGACCAGGATACCTGAAAGATCATCTTGCCTTTCTGTTCCCAGTCGATCACTACACTCTGCAAGTGAGGGCCTCCTGCAGATACCATCTTATCATGAGGTCCATTCTGTACAACATAAGAAGTGGCACCTATCCTTTGGAATTCCCTCCCCTTAAATATTAGACATCTCTGTTATCTTTTCAGCACCTACTAAAGACCTTCCTCTTTCAACAAGCCTTTTAAGTAGAGACCTTATCCCAGTCTGCATCTGTGTTGGAATTGCTTTTTAAGGTGTTTTTAAAGCTTTTTTTTTAAAAAAAATTTTTTAAAGATGTTTTGTTTTAATATATTTTAATGTCTGTTTTTATGATATTTTAGAATGCTTTTGTTTGCTGCCCTGGCCTCCTACTGGGAGGAAGGGTGGTATATATATATATATAATGATTTGTTATCTTAAAGCAGAGGTGGCCTACCAGTGGCCCTTCAACTTCCAACTTCAACTTTAGCTAGCATGTTCAATGGTCAGGGATGACATTGTGAACAGTATCATTGTTTTTCAGGGTTTCCCCACCTTTTTATTCTACAGCAGGCACATGTAGTCTCCCACCCAAATTTAAACCAAAGCTGTCCTTGGCCAAATCCACACTAGACCATTATTTCATTTTAGACAGTCATGGCTTCCCCCAAAGAATCCTGGGAAGTGTCCATTTGTGAAGGGTGCTGAGAGTTGATAGGAGACGCCCTATTTCCCTCACACAGCTACAATCCCTAGAAGAGGGGCTGACTATTAAACCACTCTGGCCACTGGAGTTCTGTCAGGGGAGTAGGAGTCTCCTAACAACTCTCAGCACCCTCCATAAACTACACTTTCCAGGATTCTTTGGGGGAACCCATGATTGTCTG
The DNA here is from genome assembly GCF_030035675.1 of Rhineura floridana. Lineage (NCBI taxonomy): Eukaryota > Metazoa > Chordata > Lepidosauria > Squamata > Rhineuridae > Rhineura > Rhineura floridana. The sequence continues at coordinate 172,677,108 of NC_084482.1, read as the reverse complement.
AAGTGAAATAAAGGTCTGGCGTGGGTGTGGCCACCTGATTAACCAAACCAAACAGCTGTAAGTCTTTTAGAAAACTTTTAGAACACTGACAGTTGGTTCTTAATGAGCATGGCCACGCTTATCATTGACTCCAATGTTAAATTTCTTAAATTATTTAAAAATTGGCCATACATTTTTTACACTTTTAAACTGCAGAAGATGAAAGTCAGAGTATGGGCAAGGTCAGTAATAGGATTACAGGTACTCTGTGAACATGGCTGATTTTTAATTAATTTCAACAAATTATGAGACCACTGATACAAAAAAAGTGCATCAGGGGTCTGGATTTTTTTCCTCTTGTTTTACACTTTGGACTCTTGATTGTCTCTGACTGTTTTGTGTATTGCCATGAAAACTTAAGAGTGCTGTTAAGCAAGCATGTCTGAGTTCAGGAGTATATGTTTTGTAAGGTTTTGTTTTGAAATGAGCTTATGGGAAGCAGCAGAATGGCATGGTGGTATTTTCAATTTAACATTGCAGAATGCAAAAAATCCACGCTCGCTAAAGTATACAGCCACTCTTGTGGCTGTATAATAATAGTCCTGACTTCTCAGCACACAGAAAAATATGTTCTAGTCAATAATTTAGTGTACCAAGGTGGCAGCATAATTATGTTACCACAGTGCTTTAGGCCTCTACCTTTTAGCATAAGATTCTACAAGTTTCTTAGCACGGGCTGTATTTAAGCACATTGGATCAATCTGAATCAATTTGACATGTATACACTCCAGGGCCTGGCTAGTTTCAAATCAATTAAAGTCTTTATGACTTTATGATTAGAACCCCAAGGTTATAAAACATTAATGTAAAACTCACAGTTTAAAGTGGAAACGTAAAATCCCAGAGTTATGTTTTGAAAAATCACAGGAATCATTATATAAGCTTCGCTGAACAAACAAGGTAAGGGCCATTAGACTGTAAACTATGTACAGTTGGATGTAGGCACTTTTTTAAAAAAAATAAGGAGAGGCTATAATTAGGGTTTGTTGGACAGTTAAATGAAAATGAGGAAGTACAGGTAACTAGTAGCCTTCAGCAGAAAGGCAGCACGAGAAACAGAAGTTCCAAATGAAAATGTTAACAATGGGGTTGTTTGTACAAAGAAACAGGGACATTTTTGTTTGTTTTTACTAGAAAAGTATAATAGATCTTGTGTCACAGACAGCACAAAATAATACCCCTATCACAACTATCTTGTTTTCTTCAGATCCAGGTTGTGGTGCTAGGTAAAGTATTGGACATGGACCAGGGAGACACTGGCTCAAATCCTAGCTCAGCTAGGAAGCTCATGGCTCAGGCACCATTTGTCAGTCTAACTTTACAGGGCTACTCTGCAGATGCCTTGCAGTTATGTCCTCCAAGGTATATCACCCATAACTCCTAAAATCAGAGGTAGATAACAGATGGACTGCAGGCAACATCTAGTCAATTTACCCGATTCTCCCTATCACCTGAGCAATGGGTGGGTAAACATTAAGCTTGTTCACATATTTACACCGAACAGAGGTCCAAGCTATCTCTACACATGTACAAGTATTTGTGTGGAAGAGTATACACTTCTTGATTTGTACAGCTCATCTATTCGTGTACACAGGTACACATACTGTATATTCATTGAACTTTATATTTGAACATCCTTTATGCAATCTATTTTGTTCTTTCCAACTGTGAGTCTATGAACAGAGTGTTCATGAAATTCTTGAAACTGGCAAATCACAGCTAAGGATGCCAACTTTTTTCAGTCTGCCACTACAGCTAAAACTTTGAGAACAACCTGCTGTGCAGGCATGAACAGGTGACAATGTTTCCTTCCATGGTGTGAAAAGCTTACTCCACTGTGTTAAAGATGCAAGAGCAGGCCAGAGTTGTTTTTCTAGTAAGATGGCAACCATAATCACACCCATCCCGTTATATTTACATTTTTTTTAAAGTACAGAATAGAATTATTATCTGACCATATATATTCCTTGTCCCCACCCGTTACTCTCCCTTGGATAAGTGGCAAACCTCAAAACTGTCCTTCACTGTAATTCCACTTTGCTGCTTCAAAGTGCCGAGACAGTAAATCTTTAAAAGTGCTACTGGAGAGACAGGACCAAGAGTTATGTTCAGGCACCTCTGAATGATTACAGTTCAATGTCTTCTCACGATAGGGTGAGTGGCAGCAGGGGAGGTTATTTGGTCAGCACAGGTACAAGGGGGTCATTAGCATGTATGAGTGTGGCAGATAAATGGGTCAATTTGGATTTGCTACTCAGCCTGACAAGATGGAATTGCTAGCCTTATACTGCTATAGATAATTAGCTTTCATGACTGCCCTTTAGAGCATTGGCAGGCTATAGTTCCTTTGTCAGATGGTGAAGGGTGTTTTTGTTTTTGACAGAAATTCCACATTTAGGGATGGCCCCTTTTAACACCATTAGTTCAGCTACCACCCTTATTTAGGGGGTTTTTTTTCTTTAGTAAAACCAAAGGGAAGCAATTTTCTTCCTTTAGTACATGGATCTATCACTTTGGATTCTTACAACAAAATTTTATACATGTCTACTCAGAAGTAATTCCCACTGAGTTCAATGGGCGGTATCCAGCTAAATAGTTCCATCAGCACAAGCACTTTTGGCTGTGGAACTGTGGAAATGGAACTTTCTCTGACTTCTCCTCTCCCTGCATGACCCTTACATCTGTTCTGGGGCTTTCCCCAAGCCTCTGGACCAGATTTACAGGGCACACACAGGAGGCACCCAGGGAGAGGAGAGGATGGGGGAAGTTCCATTGGCAGTTAAGTCTTTGAGCTAGCAGAACTGTGTTGTCGGATACTCACAAAGCCAGTGCGTATAGAATTGCAGCCCTAAACCCTCATTTGATTTAGATGAGAAATGAGAGATCTGTGATAATTATCTCCCCTGTTTTTGTTTTAAGTTAATAGAAGCCAGGAGTGCAGTGAAACATATCAGGACCACAGAAATAGGGGAATACTGCACATGCCATTTTCCCAGTTAAAACTGCTATTATCCCAAAGTGGCTATTTTCCCCACAGGGGAATGCAGAAGCAGGGGTGCCAACAGGATTTTCTGGGCCCAATACACTATATAGGGATTAGGCCCTCTACTCAACTTGCAAAAGATGGCAAAAATCTGCATAATTTTTTCGTGTGTTTCATTTTATATTCAAATTTGTATTATCTTTTTTCATGTGCAGTGCCCCCCCCCCAAATAAATCAGGGGCCACACAGAAGTAATAAAGTGCCTGACACACAGAATGTGTCAACAAGTGAAACTTTCCCCATAAGTGTGTTTCAATACTAGAAAGGCTTAACGTTGAATTTCTGCCTGTCATCCAGCGGTTAAAAGGACACAAGAGCCATGCTGTCCTCCAATGCTAACCATAAACCATGCTAAGGACTCAGGTTTCATGAGTCATAAACCAATTATGTTACTGTAGGTCTTTCATTAATTGCTCTTAGGCTGGCTTTACTAATATTCAGTGCAAGACCATGCCAGTGGGCAAGTGAACCCGCTCCAGGTTTTAGTCCATTTCAGATGGAGTAGGGGAAGCTCAGAAGAGATTTCAGATTTATAGCAGGCAAGGACCAGATGCCCATGCCTGGATAAATTCAACATTAAATTGTTAAAAAACAAGCAGTGAATTCTAAGAGCATTTTTTATGGTTATTCATTTATACTTCATAATAACTACAGCAATGTTATCAGCACAGGTCAAAAAGCTAGCCTTGCCCCCCTCTCTTTTTGAGCTAAAAGGATTTGAGCCCTTGACATGAATATACCCTTTTAAGTGTTTATGTCGGCAACAACCCACTCCCAAGAAACCCCGTATTTTTTCCCCATTGGTAGGAACGCAATTAATTTCAAACACCCATGTTGCTGCTACAATCAACATAGAAGCCCCCACCAACTTCATTTTCCTAAAAATAAAAGAGAGAGAGAGACTGGATAATAACACTTTACGCTACAGTGTTTTCATAAACGACTCTCTCTCAGTACACCTCCGCAATGTTAGTTGGGCTTCTTTGCAGGACTGATATAACTGCATTTTCTTATCCATAATAATGTGCCCCCCTTGCATTATGGATATACTACTGATGATTTTATTTGTGCTTGTGTTAGAAGGGCAATTCTTTTAATGTTCACATAAGCAGAATTAAATAAATACTTTTGCATGACATTAAACCTGTGTTAGAAAGAGCATGAACTCATGTCTTTGTTAATACAGTAGGGCCCCACTCATATGGCGGGTTACGTTCCAGACCCCCACCTAAAAGTGAAACCCGCTGAAAAGCGGAACTCATTCAATAGAATTGTGCCCAAAAAATGCCATAAAAGCAGAACAAGCACTGTATGAGTGGGGCCTTACTCTAATTGAAAGCTGCCGTATTAGCAGAACGCCGAAAAGAGGGGCTGCTGAAAAGCAGGGCCCTACTTTACTGTTTTCTTTTGGGTGGACATGCTGCTGCCTAGTCACAACTACATTAAGATCCTGGATTTCTCAATTATTTGTTCCAGGCAATGGAAGCTAGCAACTCTGATGCCAGTGGGGCAGTGAATTTACTCTGACTTTTAGTCTGAAATTTCAAGGAACTGCTCAAGATGCTCAACACCTTGGTAGTGGAGGGTGGTGATTCCGATGTCAGTGGGACAGTGAATCCATTCTGGGTTTTAGTCCAAACTGTCAAGGAATTGTTCATGGTGCTAAGCACCTTGGACAGCTCCTTGAAAGTTTGGACTAAAACCCGGAGCGGATTCACTGCTTCACTCACATCAGAGTCACTTCTCAACCAGGGAGGTGAACAAAACAGGCTCAGAATGAACCAGGGAACCCCTAACAAACCAGGCAAACCTTCTCCATTGACTAGAGAAAAATACAGAGTTACACACATATCAACGAAGATCAAAGCACAGCTTCATAATGAACCAGGAAGTCCCTTCTACACTGTCTGCAGAATGAACTTCCTGGTTCATTTTGAAGCCATTTTGGGGTTTTCCTAAAATTTCTCCATAGTACTTATCAATCACAGCTGTAACTTCACTCACTGGCTAAAAACACCAAAATGTGGGAGGAGGATCATATCTCACAAAGCAATTGCTTTGAATGGTGCCTGCACATTTTGCTTCAGAACACTTGTTCTACAAGAGGTAGAGGCTTCCATTTTTAAAAAATATGAAAGCTCAGAGTCTGGGCCCTTTGCTGGCTCTGCCCTGGTACATATAGGCAACACTACATAAAAGTCCCATACAGTGCTCCCTGATCATGGATTTCCCACTTCACGTCCAGCTGTAATTTTTATATATTCCTTTCTAAACACTCCTGATTCATATCTGGATCCAAGTATGATTTTTTAAAAAATATTTGTTTTTACACAGAGTCAGTCTGCTCTACGTGCAAAAAAGATGGCACATTTATCCTAGGAGCAAGCCCTAAAGAGGAGCCCTGAGTAAAGGAAAAACAAAGTAGGCCATGGGTTGGTGGATGCAAGAACAGGCAAAGTGGGGAGCACTCCTGCTAAATGACACATCACACATGGGACTCCAGATGCCTTTCCTAGTCTTAACTTAGGCATTCTGTACCAAATGTCAGATGTACAACCACATGTGGCCACTGAGACTAGGATCTCTCTCCTTTTGTGATAATTTTACTCACAGCGTTGGCCTCACTATCTTAATGATATGAACTAAAATGTTTTTCACGTTCCTGATAGCCACTACAACACTGACATCAGTCTAGCTGTGGAAGGCCAAGCAAGATATCTCTAAAAGAGGCACAATTAGATTCCATGGAATTAAGCACTCTATGGACATAAGCAAAAATACATTACTTAAGTAATATTGTTGCATGAATGTGGTACAACATCATTTTAACTGGTATTTATAAGTATGGACTTATTCCATGTTTATATATACATGAAAGTGAGCTGACCAGTTTCCCGTGGTGTTGCAATGTGATCACACATTATGAGCCAATTGAGCAGCAGTACCTCTCCCCAGTTCACCTGGAGCTCCTGACATGCTGGGGATCCTGTGCATTTAATGTGGAATATGAGATGGGTGGCTAAAGTGGTGTCCTCCATATGTCATTGGACTCCAGCCCCCATCAGCATCAGCCAGCGTGGCCAATGGCCGAGGATGATGGGAGCTGGAGTCCAACAACATCTGAAGGGCAAGACAACCCCCGGTCTAGGGACATAAAAATCAACTGCCCATTTCATACAGTTGAATCCATGGATAAAAATCTGGTAGTTTCATGAAATGGGTCTATGTATATTGCATTCTAATGTTAAATGTTATGCTCTTGCATAGACATCCATGGATGTCAGAGGCAGGGAAGAAGGTGAGCTGTCACTCCCCATTGTGTACACGGGCCAGACTGGGAAAAGTATTGACTGATCTGGCCCTGTGATTCATGTGGTGCGAATTTAGTTTGATGCATTATAAGACAGGATTAAGGCAGAGCAATACAAACCCCTGATCTGTTGCACTGCAGGGAGTTTGGATGAAACAGAAATTCCCTCCACCCACCTCTGCCCTTCTTGTGCTAGGCTCCAAATACAGGGAGGCTCCATTATCAGGGAGGTCCCTACTGTGTGCCCATTGGAGACAGCCTATGTAAAGTCCTGAAATTAGGAATTTGGAGGCAGCGAGGGGAAGAATGGAGCAGGGGTGCTCAAGAATCCCTTCTTGGATCCTGTTCCTAAGACAACCCAGCGAGCTGCAAGGTGTAGCAGGGCCCCTGATCTGGGCCCATTTGCTGTGTTAGCTTTGAAGCCAGCATAGAACAACCAGCTTTTATTGGCCAGCACAAGCAGCAAGCTGTGGATGTGGTGATGACTCTGCCACTCACTCAGTTAAGTCCCACTGCTGCCTGGCCAGGATTAGTCATGATTGCACCCCAGTGTAGTTACAATATATTTCATTTTACAGTTCTTTTTATAATTCAGTATAATATAAATCAAATAATCAAATAATCAATCAATCAATAAATAAATACTTTCCCTATACACTAGCTGCATACTGGCTGTAAGACAGGAACAAATTTCAGAGGTGCAGCCTCTTTCCCCTTCACTGCACCTGCATGATACAGCAGTAGTGGCTAACCTGTGATCCTCTAGATGTTGTTAGAGTACAGCCCTATCATCCCTGACCATTGCCCATGCTGGCTGGGTCTAGTATGAGGTGAAGGGGCACAGGTTAGCCACCTCTGGTATACAAGGAAAAGTGCTACCTGCTGAATTCCTACCTGTCACTGAATCTCTGTTTGTTACCTTGTACCTCCTGTTCAATGCACAGGAGCCCTATCAGGAAAGAAGTTAGTAATCTGGGTTAGCCTCAAACAAAAAGCAGAAGCTTTACCTGAAAGGAACATTTTATTTATTTACTTTCAGATGAGGAAAGCACAACTTTTTATTTTGAAGAAGTTTGCGACCATTTTGGGGAGGGGCAGGAATTGAACACTTCCCATTATGGCCAAAGACTACTTATAGTTTTATTTAAAATGCAACCCTTTTAAGAGAAGAAATTGCACCATAGATGGATATATAGTAGAACCTCGCTATAATGCGGGGGCTGGGGGACAAATGATACACCCACAGTATAGAGTTTCTGTGTTATAATGAAAACTGCATGGTAGGGGTTAAAACCAATGAGTACTAGAGTAGCACAGAAACCCACTGCCACTGCAGCTGAGGAACTGAGCAGGAAGAAAGAAGCAGAGAGGGAAAAACACGTTTTTTTTTAAAAAAATAAAACTCCACAGACAGTAACTTATGAACTTGAAGAAGGCTCCAGAGATAAGCATCCCTTACTTAGGAAAAAACCACCAGGAAGGAAAAGGGCAGGGGGAAGGGGGCATCAGGAAATAGATTTTTAAAAAGAACACTGAGAGGAAAAAAGAGTCAGAAACACCCAGGGGAAGCAAACAGAAGATTTACCAAGGACAAGGGGCACAGAGGATGAAAAAAAAGTATTTTACTCTGGAGATATGGTTAAATGTAAATTACTGCCTTCAAGTCGATTCCGATTTATGGCAACCCTATGAATAGGGTTTTCATGGTAAGCAGTATTCAGAGGGGCTTTACCATTGCCTCCCTCTGAGGCTGAGAGGCAGTGACTGGCCCAAGGTCACCCAGTGAGCTTCATGGCTGTGTGGGGATTTGAAGTTGAGCCTTGGTCTCCCAGGTCGTAGTACAACACCTTAACCACTACTCCACACTGGCTGTCAGGCGGGGATATGGTTACAGCTGTGGTAAATCTGATTCCGTGGTACATTGAGATGCTTTATAGCAAGGTACTACTGTATAGGTCTAAGAGGATTTAGTTGTTCTAAGGATCAACTCCATCTAAGATAATAACAGTGGTGGCTGGTAGCTCCATGTCAGTGGGACAGTGGAATCCATTCAGGGTTTTAGTCCAAATTTTCAAGGAGCTGTCCAAGGTGCTTCAGCATTTTAGGGAGTCTGCTGGTCAACCCTGACTTATATTGCCTCTGCCATATGGCTTTTCTTCATACAAAATGGCATCCAGTCCCTCCTTACTGCCTTTGTTTCTGATGCACAATTTAACAACACACTCTAGTGATAAGGGATAAGCTGTCAATCAAGCTATAATGTAAGAGGGAAAGTGGTTATAGCAGAAATGTTTTGCCGAAGGGAAACAACAAGCATACAAACACCCACACCAAAGATATTGAATATATGTGACATATTTTCAGTTGTAAATATAAAGAAATTTTTGTTGAAGGTAAACCCGACATCTCTTTCAGGACAACAATAAAATAGAACATTGTCTATGAAGATTTTCTTCAGATTTGGCTAAGAAATTCAAAATCTAGATAATTTGAACTTTTTGTTGTTACCTTTAACATTTCCCCCCTTTTGCAACTAATCAGTGCCCCCATTGAAGCCTGAATATAGTTCTACTTCTCTTCCAGTTCAAACAAGATAAAGGCAATAGCTACAAGTAATAAAGTTTACTGTAGCATGCTTTATGGGGAGCTGTCCTTGTATCTGATCCTGCAGCTAGTGCAGAATACAGTGGTCAAAGTGTTTGCAAGAGTAGGCTACTTGCAACATATTACTCTTCTGCTGAGAGAGCTACACTGGCTGCCAATTAGCTTCTGGGCCTGGTTCAGGATTCTTTTGTTAATTCACAAAGCCCTAAACACCATAATATTTTAAGGATCGCCTGATTCCTTATGCTCCACCTCAATCACTGAGATCCTCTAATGGGGTATTTCTGGTGGTTTCCCATGCCCCTGAGATTTGGACTGCAATCCAGTACACATTTACCTGTGAGTAAATCCCACTGAACTCAATGGAGCTTATTTCTGAATAGACATGTATTGGATTGCAGCCTTGGTTGGCCTTTACTAGAGACTGAGCCTTTAGCATAGCAGACCCTGCCCTGTGGAACTCCCTGCCAGTAGAGGCTCAGCAGGAATCATCCCTGCCTACATTCAAATATCTCTTGAAAACTGTGTTATTCAGACAGGCCTTTGAAACATGAATATTTCCCCCCAACTAGTTTTAATAATACATTTTGATGCTTTTACTGAACTTTTTTCAAAGTTACTGTAATTTAGTATGTTATATACTGTTGAGCTCTATTTTGTAATAAAAAGTGTGGCCTATAAATATTTAAATAAATAAAGCATAAAATTACACAATAGTGTTTTAAATGAAGAACTCACAGATCCCATCACCTGGTTTCTTTAAGAGGCTACATAAGAGCAGAGCTTGGAAAAGTTATGTTTTTGAACTACAACTCCCATCAGCCCAATCCAGTGGCCATGCTGGCTGGGGCTGATGGGAGTTGTAGTTCAAAAAAAGTAACTTTTCCAAGCTCTGCATAAGAGGGTGGGTGTGTAGTTTGTCACGTGCACTTTTTTGTTGCAAGTATGTGTGCTGGGAAATAGCTAATGCTCAAGCATAATTTCTCTCCTTCTTCCCTACAATACTTTGTCTGTTTTGAAAAAATGGAGTATTGGCTACTGTCCTAATATATTCAACTGATTTGTTTCATTGTTCCATGGCATGATTATTAGTGTTGCTGCCTTCTGTGGTATGCAATATTCCAAATGCACTATTGGTAATCCTCTTCCCATTAAGCACAAATATTAGCATTCCACTTGCGGAATATTATCATTCCAGATTTCCACTTGTGCAATGAAACCCCCTTCCTCCTCTTCACACACTTGCCCTGTGCCCTCCACAGATCTGCTTTGGAAGGTTGGAAAAACCCTCCCCAAACAGATTTAGGGAGGCGGGGAGGGGGGGAAGTTCCATGGCACAAGTGGAAATCCTTGCCCTGATGAAACAAGTTAGTTGGATGCTGCCAATACTAATTTATTATTTAATAAATTTATATCATGCCCTTCTTCCCAGTAGGAGCCGAGGGCAACAAACAAAAACACTAAAACACTCTAAAACATCATAAAAACAGACTTTAAAATATATTAAAACAAAACATGTTTAAAAACATATTAAAACAATACTTATCCACAAGTAAGCCCCACTGAATGTAGTAGGTACTACGTCATACTTAGAGTAGACCTATTCAAGTCAGTAGACCATCATCTTTCAACAAGCATTTTAAGTAGAGACCTTATCCCAGTCTGGATCCGATTTTTTTTGAAGATGTATCATTTTCCAGATTTTTTTAAAGATGTTTTGTTTTCCAGATTTTAATTTTTTTTGATGTTTTGTCGCTTGTTGTTTGCTACCATGGGCTCCTTCTGGGAGGAGGGGCAGAATACAAATTTAATTAATAAATATATAAATAAAAGAATGAAATTACTTGCATATATTAATTTCAATGGGGCTGCTTTCAGATACGGGGCTTCTTGCGTTAGTTTAATGGATTTAAATGGTAGCACTTCTGTCCTGATTTCTAAAATTTCTTTCACACTGCAGTACCTGTTGTGTTAAGGAACAGTAGCTTTTTCAACAGATATACTGGCATTTCACACAACTGTCTTTCACACGGCTGGAATTAAAGCTTTGTTTTCATCCCTCACTCACTACATGCATAAACACTGTTCCCCACTGTGTAGGAGGTCTAAGATCTTGTCACGGCACTATGTAATCCCTCTCCCTTTAGCATCTGACTTTTTATTTTATTTTAGTCGTATAGACACAGGGGTGTGGGGGGGGAAATGCTGCTGCTATCTGCGCCTACACCAGAATACCAGTACAATTTCTGTCAAACAAAACAAAAAAAACATGCCAAAAGTGCAGGAATGCACTGCATGCTGGGATGCCTGTCATGTGAGCAGCAACTAGTGAAAAACTCCTGCAATTTTCTGGGTTCCCAAGCTTGCAAACAGATTGTTTCTGGTATCATTTATCACAAAATTAGCGCTAAACTTGCACTATATTCCACTAGAATTCCAGAACTAGCTTGCACATCATGTGAAAGATCAAATAAAATGCAGAAATTACCAGGTAAGAAACTGTCAGAATAACAGAATAAAGTGCAGTGTGAAAGCAGCCTGGATCTACTCTGAGTGTGGCTAATGTTGACTATCATCCAGTAGAACTTATTTTAATGCATAGGGTTAAGATGTATGTGCTTTGTTGATGACAATAACATACTGTAGGGACTGTTTGTTTAGATTAGAATTAGATTAGAATTAAGTCAGCCATATTGAGAAATATGTGTACTAGAAATCAAGCTCAAGGGAATATGAACAATAAAAGTGGTGTTTACATTGGGGTGTACACTCAGCCACTTCATACTTTACTTCTTTTTTAGGTGTACACCTCAGATGTTTCAGCTGTGTGACTAAAATATAAAAAGTGAATGTGACTAGGGATGGGGGAGAATATCTGCTAAATCGGACCTGGCACTGGATTCCAGCTGAATTTGATAGTTCGCCATCCTTTTGGACTAGCACCTATTTCTTGCTGTGGGCAGTAGCTGTAATCGGCATGGATTTTGTGGCTACGGCTGCAAATTGGCAAGAATTTAGTCTTTTGAACTTTCTCCCATTGTACGTTGAGTTAACGCCACCAAAAAACCATGTGGGACACTGATGATTCATGTAAGCTATCTAAAAATTATGCAATGTTTTTCCTGCCATCAACAAAACAAGGGGAACACTGTGATCATTCACATAAGCTACCTAAAACCTGTGCAGTTTTTCTCCGCCACTGTGATCATTCATGTAAGCTATCTAAAAATTACATGTTTTTCCCAATGTCAAAAAAACAAGGGGAACACTGTGATCATTCACATAAGCTACCTAAAAATTATACAATGTTTTCCTTCCCACCACAAAACCACATCAAATACAGTCATCATTTACGTAAGTATCTATGTGATAACTACAAAATTTTGGCCACCAAAAATAAATAAATAAACCGCAGATCAAATCACCCCAAAGCATGCACAGCAGATTGAATCTGCAAATGCAAGAGCAAACAGGAACAAAAAAGGGTGGATCAGGATCAAACAATGGACTATCGGAATGCAAGCAGATCGGAACCATGCAGTGAACCCCACCACTAAATGTGACATATATGAGTATGAAATTGGCTGCCACTCAGTGGCAAACCAGGTTCGCTTATAAAAGTTATGTGTGAAATGGTCCTTAGACACAACCAAGGGATCAATCAAAACAGAAAGCAAATCTTACAGCCAAGACAAAAGGTATCGAGTACAGACACTGGTTTCAAACATTGTACATGAACGGAAAGGGAGGGAGGGATTCAGTTATAATGGTGCTGATTCCAGGATTTTGAAGGCCCCCAGGTTAAGTACTCTCGTGGGCTCCCTTAATCTGGGTGAGGTGGAGTGTACAAGCCAAAATTCTTTTGAGCCACCTCTGACTCTGTGTTAGGGATGGGTGAATCTGCAAATTCCCTCAGTTTCTCTTTTTTTCCAATCTTCAGTTCTCCATGTTTTTGCATCAGTTTGCAATTTTTTTAAAGTCCTTGTGAAAATTCCCCGGCATTTTAGTGTGAATTTCTCATAATGTACACCTTTTTGGATATGTAATTCTATGGCAGAGCATCTGCTTTGCATGCAGAAGATCCCCGGTTCAGTCCCTGGTGTCTCCAGGTAGAGTTGGAAATATCCCATCTGAAACCCTGGAGAGCCGCTGCCAGTCAGTCCTGACGATACTGAGCTAGATGGACCAAGGGTCTGATTCGGTATAAGGCCGCTTCCTGTATTTCTATGCAATTTTGCCTAACACAATTTTACAATCTAATTTTCCCTAATATAAAGATACTCTTATCAGTAATACATGAATTTGTATGCACATCTTACCCTGGTATATGCATTTTTTGTTCACATTACTTAGTTTACTTGACTGGAGTCCTGCATTGCAAAATTCAGAAAAGTGAGACATTCAAAGGATAGTTGTGTTTTGGTTCGTGTATTCTTTCAGGATGTGTGGATTAGGTAGGTTTTCCTTTAAGCACAATCTGAACTGAATTTCTCCCCCATCCCTACTCTGTGGGTCCAGTGGCCTTGCCAAATGCCTGAATTTGCCAACCTCTGGAGCCAGCATTGATTTTGATGAAAGGCTGTGGCTGTTGGAAAAACAGAGCATACAAATGAGTAGCGCAATGTCCGAGAAACTAAGAAATACAAAGCAGACCCTTGTTTTCCATGAATGGGGTGAAACTGTGTGAGTTTGCTTAATTCAGTTCTGGAATTAAACTGCTCACATGCATGGACAGTGGAGCATAAGGGGATCCCTGCCGGATCAGGCCAAAGGACCATTTAGTCTAACATCCTGTGCCTACAGTGGCCAATCAGATGCCTGTGGGAAGCCTAGAAGCAGGATCTCAGTCCAACAGTGCTCTTCCTATTTGCAATTCTGTCTCTGAAAGTTTGATGTGGCAGGTGGAGAGTAGTTAGCTTGATTTACTTCATGGCTCACTCTTGTCCAGCCTCAGTCAGTCACAACAGGGGAAGGGACAAATCACCCTGAACCCTCCTCTTTGGTCCCCAGGTTCTCACCCTCACTTTCCCCCATTCTTTCTGGAGAGCTCAGGGGCTGATCCTCCCTTGCTGGTGCCTGCCTGGCTTATGACCAGCCAAGTGTACCTTTGACAGGATCTCCAATCTCTTGGCAACACCTGCTGACCATATCCAGGCTTCCTGGCAGGGAAGGGAACACCTATATTGCCATAGCCCCAGAGCCACACCTCCCTGTCATCTTGTTCTTCCTCTCTGCATGCCTTTTTGTAGCACTGCTGTTGGGTCAATTGTAATTATTAATTTATAATATTTTTAAACCACCTGTCAGATTTACATATACCAAGGCAATTATTAAAATAATCATACCAAGATAAAAATATAACAATACAATAAGAAGAAAATAATCAATCTGGAGCAGACTAACACCGGGTGCTTCCCCCATAGCAGTTTATTGTGGACTTGTTCTGCTCACACATTCAAGATTTGCACATGATGTCATCCTTATAAAAATGTTACCCCGATTTTCCCCCTAGGTAATCTGGATTAACCATTTCTGCAGGGATTTTTTACTTATCAGATTTCCCATGGACACAGTAAATCTGGATTAAATTGGAAAATAACATGGAATGGCATTTTAATGAGGTTGTTGCTATGTGGTCGCTGCAGAAAACTTGCATGCATGAGCATCGCCAAGTTCACAATAAATTTCCATGTGGATGGGCCCAGTATACCCAACACTTTAAATGCCCCGGCAAATAAAACACTTGTAACTTGTTGCCAAACGGATTCTCGTTTTGGTGCCAGTTGTGACTCTGTGCCATGGGGAGGGCATTCCATAATGAGATTTGACTGCTGGTGCATCCAGCTGTGGCATACCAGAGGACTTTGCCTGGATGGTGTAAAGTGGACATCATCATGGGATTCCTGTTGGTTAGCCGTCAGCATACCATCAGAACCAGTTCAGAGACAGAGAGAGAGAATTTAGAAGTGTGTTCCCGGTATGAAAAAACACCCCATGAAGCCATGTAGCTGGCTGAGTTGTCCCAGATGCATTTTCTATGTCCTACCTCAAGACATCAAGACACAGGGAACTGTGGGATTGGTTGGGGTAAGAAACTGAACTTAGCAGTTCTGAAATTTCACTATTGATTGAGATGTTGATGCAACATAAACCTTTTGTCCCAGTGATTAAGAAACGTGTACAAAACTTTTGCTTCAAATGATACGTGCAGGGGTGCTTTTTGGGGTTTTTTTCTTTTTTTGTTTTAAGTAGAATTCACAATGTAGCCACTTTTAAAAGAAAAGAACAGCCTGATATGTGAGAGAGTGCTTGGCTAATGTGCAGCTGAGAGTGGCAAAGGCAGGCAGGCTGGAAACTGGAGAAGCTTGAGCAAATGTTTTTACAAGCTCCCTTTGAGTGGAGTTCATGAGAGATTCCTGAAGCCTGGCATGCTGCCAGCAAAACACTAGTATATTTATTAGGGGACCTGCTGGCTTACCAGGAAATTACAGACCAGTTAAATACTTTATACAGCTAAGTAGTTTATTAAGGAGCTATCGGAGATTATGAAAAAGGGAGGGCTCTGGAAAGCATAATATTGTGAGCAGCGGCAAGGAAGGCCTCTGAGGCAGGAGGGTACTACTGCACAATGATGGGGTGACTGTAGAGAAAGCGAGATTTTTCTAGTGCAGCCAGTGTCAACTGGGGAGGAATAGTCAATAATAAAGAATAATATGGGCAGGTGAAGAGTGACTCAGATTAGTCCCAAGCCTGTGGCCAGGTGGGGGGGGGGGAAACGGGGGTGCCACTCCCCCTACAGCTGTGCTTCACCTCCCATAGAATTTTTTTGAGAAATTGTTTTCTTTTTAATTTGTGACATGACATACAATGACAACCTCTATTTAAAGAGGAGCAATTAAAAAATTTAAACAGGAGCAATTTAAAAATAGGACCCTCTGAATAAGGCAGGGTGAGTGCATAACAAAAACCTCTTCTGGAAGAGCCTCCAAAAGTCTGGTCATTCAAGACTTTCCCTGACTTAGGGTGGATTTTTCATGATCAAAATTGCCCTACAATTACTGAAGTGATCGTGAAAAAACAACCTGTATTAGTAGCATGAACCTTGAAGAGTTAAATATTAGAACTTGATATTATGGACCAGAGTTAGACTCCACCCCTTGGACTTTCCTTTGCTCTGCTTTTCAGTTTCAGTTGTGCTATCTACACAGCCAGCAATAAAGAAGCATGTTTGTTTGCCTGCAGTAAGAAGTAAGAGTTTATTTGGCAGTCATTACAATGAGCAGAGCAGGACTGGGTGCTTATTGCTAAAGGGTGAAATAAAGAGATAACTTAAAAGTGATCTGAAAAAATGGCTACCCTTTACTCTTTTAAAGCACTCACTATATACAGTCATAGAGGCTATTTGTTCTTCTTTTTCTTGATTACTTGATGGCAAAGGATGAAAACAGCCGTAGAAGAATAGAAATATTGCTGTGTACACAACAGTTAGCTAGCTGGCTGGCAGGACACCTAACCTGTAATTTAGGTCTAATTTCTGATTTTCCCAATATGTGCAGCTGAGCATGAGGCCTTTTCAGGGTTTCTGGACAGAAAAATCAATCCAGCAACCAGTAAAAAAAAAAAAATCCAATTGCTTTCCACAATTAGTTTCCAATTGCTTAGTTCATCCTTTATATAGCAGCCAGTTAAAAAGCTTTTCCTTGATTGCCCAACAGGAGAAAAATCTAAAGACCAGGAACAAAACTAGAAGGATGGATTCTCAAGGACGAGCTAACAAATACAGCCTATAGTATTTCTTTTCTCTCTGTCCTTCCCTAAACTTGTATAGAGAACTTTGTTTTTCAGGTAGAATCTAAAATTAATGCAGCATCAAAGTCAAACTCAGAAGCGTTCTGTCTTTACCAAAGTAGTTCATTTCATGAAGAATCAGAATGCAGAGACAAACCACAGGTGAAAGAGGGCTGTAGCTATAGGCAAAGTCAAGCTTTTGAGTCTGGGATCCCTGGGGATCTCTCAAAAAAGGGTAAGACAATTCAACAGATTAAACATCATTTGTGTAAAATAACACTCTGGATGGAAAAGAAATGTGAGGAAAGGTCACTGCCATTCCCTTCCCCTGGGTCACATCCTCTCCACCAATGAGGAGGGAATTGGCTGGCACTATGCACCTCCTCCACAAACACCCCACCTAGAAATGTGGCTGCCCCACTTAACAAGGAAGGCTGGCTACAGGGTGATTAGTCTCATACCTTGGGCTAACAGATGCCAAAAAGTCAATGCAGATAAATGATAAACAGTGAACCTTGACCCTAGAAATTAAACAATTAAGCACTAGCTCAGAGGAATGTAAGAACAGTCAGAAAACAATCAAGGTTATTGCAGACAGTAACACCAGTGTTTTGTTTTGTTTGGGTTTTTTAAAAAAGTGTATAACTGTAAACTTCACAAGGTTTCTGACTGTAAACATAAACCTCATTTACCTATGTTTTTACTTGAATTTCTCCATTTCCCCTTTTGCTACCTTCTCAGCAGTGTGATGTTTTACATCTGTTCCTGGTTACTCTTGAAAAATATAGTCAGGAAACTGATCCATATAGTAGCAGACACTTTTGCTCAAACCTAGCAATTTTCATCACTTGTGATTGGATTCTCTCCCCCCCCCTTTTTAAAAATTATCAGCAGCTCTCTGTTTTTGAGCTGGATCAGTACAGGGGGTTAACTCTTTCTGCTGAGATTTAATTTTGATTAAAAGATGCTTTAATTTGGATTCCTGCATTGAGCAGGGAGTTGAACTCAATGGCATTATAGGTCCCTTCCAACTGTGTTTGTTAACTCCTCCTTGATGGTCCCTCCTTCCAGTCTTGTTCTTGACCTTTAAATTTTCCTTCCTGTTGGACAATAAAGGGAAGACTTTTTAATTGGCTGCTATATAAAGAACAAACTAAGCAATTATTATTATTATTATCTAAAATTTATTAGACGCCTATCTGGCAGGTAAAATCCTGTCACTCTAGGTGACATACAATAAAAATATAATACAAATACATGTCAAAACACAAAATACAAAACAGTCAATTAAATCAAATTCAACTCACAGAACACAAAAGACCAGTCCACACCTGTAACTACACAGCTCTGATAAATTTCTCCTCCCGCCTAATCAAAAAGCCAGGTCTTCAGCTGCTTCCGAAAACACAAAAGTGATGGAGCTAAACGAATAGAAGCTGGCAAGGTATTCCATAGTAAGGGAGCCGCAATAGAGAAGGCTTTAGACCTAGTGCCGGCTAATTTAGCCACTCTGATTGAAGGAACAACAAGAAATCTAGCAGCTGAAGGTCTAGTGCGACCACCTTCTCCAAGAAGAGAAAGTCTATTCTTCAAGTAACATGGGCCAGCATCGGTAAAGGATTTGTAAGTTATGACCAATATTTTAAACTTCACCCTTGACACAATCGGGAGCCAATGAAGTTCCCGATGGATTGGAGTGATGTGATTTCTCCAATGGCAGCCCTTGATAAGACGTGCCGCCGCATTCTGAACGAGTTGAAGTTTACGCATAGTTCTCAAGGGTAAACCTACATACAGGGCATTACAATAGTCCAAACGGGAGAGAACCAGGGCACTTACTACAGTCGGTAGTAGATGCTTAGGGAGAAATGGACAGATTTGTCGAATCAGGGACAAGTGATAAAGTGCGGATCGGCTTACCGCCGCTATCTGGGCCTCCATGGTCAACTGAGAGTCTAAGATGACACCTAGACTGCGGACTTGATCACTCAAGGGAACTGTGACTTGGTTAAAAGTCACTTGAGTTATCCCTAAATTAGACCGATCACCCACCAAGAGTATTTCAGTTTTCTCAGGATTTAATCACAATTTATTCCTAGACATCCATTTCCCTATTAATTCCAGCCCTTTGGTCAGTTGTGTGACAGCCACCTGTGGGGAAGATTTAAAGGAGAGGTAAATTTGGGTGTCATCTGCATATTGGTGAAATTGTAGGCCCACGCTCCGAATAAAATCACCTAGCGGTCTTATATAGATGTTAAAGAACATTGGGGCAAGAATCGAGCCTTGCGGCACTCCACAATCTAGCGGCCAAGGCTCGGAAACCTCATCCCCCAATACTACTCTTTGAGTTCTTTCGCTAAGATAGGAGCGAAACCAACGCAGAACAACTCCTTGAACACCCATAGACATTAATCGATCTAAAAGGATGTTATGATCAACCGTGTCAAAGGCTGCAGA
The DNA here is from genome assembly GCF_030035675.1 of Rhineura floridana. Lineage (NCBI taxonomy): Eukaryota > Metazoa > Chordata > Lepidosauria > Squamata > Rhineuridae > Rhineura > Rhineura floridana. The sequence goes on along the minus strand of NC_084482.1, from coordinate 172,657,864 downwards.
CAAATCGAGAAGAACAAGGAAGGTATATTCTCCTCTATCTAAAGCTTTTCTCAAGTCATCAACCAGTGCGACCAAAACAGATTCAACCCCATGTTTTGGCCTAAAACCAGACTGTAAAATATCTAAATAACAGCCTTCATCCAGATGGGTTTGCAGTTGAATAGCCACTGCACGCTCAATCGCCTTCCCCAGAAAGGGAAGGTTTGAAATCGGTCGATAGTTGCTCAAGATCAAAGGGTCCAAGGTAGGTTTTTTTAAGATGGAAGACACCACAGCTTCTTTAAGTGCCATAGGCAACAAACCCTCTTCCAATGAGGCAATTGGAAACTAATTGTTGAAAACAATTGGATTTTATTTAATGGTTGCTGGACTGACTGCCCAGAAACTCTGAAAAGGCCTCATGCTGAGAAGTACACAAAAGTTAGGCCTGAGTTACTGCGTAGGTGGCTAGCCAGCCAGCTAACTGTAGTGTGCGCAGCAGTGTTTCTATTTCTCTAGGGCTGTTTTCATCTTTTGCCATCAAGTACTCAAGAAAACAAGAAAGAAAATAGCCACTATGATTGCAAGTATAGTGAGTGCTCTAAAAGACTAAAGGGTAACTTAGGGTAGATATTTTTTTCAGATCACATTTAAGTTATCTCCTTATCCAATCCTGCCCAACTCATTGCAATAACTGCAGAATAAATTCTTACTTCTTACTGCAGACAAACAAACATGCTTCTTTATTACTGGCTGGGTAGAAAACACAGCTGAAACTGAAGCAAAAAAACAGAGCAAAGGAAAGTTCAAGCGATGGAGTCTAGGGATGAGGTTTACTATCTGATTCCATTCCATTTTTCAATTTGTTAAATGGGCTGCCAGTTCCTAATCGCTATAAATTGTGTTCCACTAATTATTGCAATTCCTGGTTATCCCTTTTTTTGCTTATTTTTTTCAGAAAATAACATAATGTTCACCATTATTCCTTATGTTGCTGTATATTTATATAATGTATACCAGCCTTTCCCAACCAGTGTGCCTCCAGATTTTGTTGGACCACAACTCCCATCAGCCTCAGCCAGCATTGCCAATGGTCAGGAAAGATGGGAATTGTGGTCCAACAACATCTGGAGGCACACTGGTTGGGAAAGGCTGATGTATACAGTAGCAGCAGATTACAAAAATAATTATGTAAATAATTACTTAATTCTCACACTGACTTTTTTTAAAAAAAATTGTGTCACTAACAGCCACAAATGCACGCAAAGAGTGGGAGTCTGTTCCATGATGAGACGAACTTGAGGGTTATCCCAGAATTCAATACCAAATCTGATTTTGCTAATATTGTACACCATCCCCAGTGGAGTCTAGCCCAACATTAGTTGCGCTGGCGTGTGGGGGAGAGAAAGAGTGCTCCTTGCTGCCGCTTCCCAGCATGGGGCCTCCTGCTCAACAACAGCCGCCACCACCGCATCCTGCTCCTCCTCCTGCTCTAGGCAAGGCTCAGATCCTCACCACCGCTTTTCGGTGTGGGGCCTTCTGTTCAACAACAGCCCGGTGCAGGGCCTCCCGTGTGGGGTCTCCCGGCATGGGGGCCTGCTGCTCAACAACAGCCCAGTCCCTCCTGCCCAACAACAGTCTGGTACGGGGCCTCTTGTGCGGGGCCTCCCAGCGCAGGGCCTCCTGCTCAACAACAGCAGCAGCCACCACGTCCTTCTCCTCCTCCTGCTCCAGGGAAGGCCCAGGTCCCCGAGCCTGAGCTCCCGCAGCTGCCCCCTGACATAAACCATCACTAGCACCAGCAGCAGAAGTCCGGGGAGCAGCAGCTGAGTGAGCCCAAGGACATGGAGAGGAAGACAACATTGAAACAGCAAACAGCTTCGCTGTAACAAATGCCTGTCGCCCTTCTGCCTCTCAGGAGCTGCCGCCCCCGCTAACACCACCTCCTCCTTCTTGGCGGTGCCGATAATGATAATGTCATTTGTTATTTAATTTTATTTGTTATTATAATGTTATTTGTTATTTAATTTAATTTTTGTAAATTGTATTGCTTTTATTGTACTTTTATTGTATTTTTATATTGTATTTTTATACCTGTGTTTATTTTTCTTTGTAAGCCGCCTTAAGGACCTTTGGCCGAAAGGCGGGGTATAAATAAAATATAATAATAATAATAATAACAACAACAACAACAACAATAATACAAAATTCTAATATTTAACTTTTCAAAGGGCCTGTTACTATACAGGCTGTTTTTTTCCAGGATCACTTTAGTAATTATAGGGTGATTGTGATCATGAAAAATCCACCCTCAGTCAGGGGAAGTCTTGAGTGAGTAGTCTTTGGGGGGCTCTTCTAGATGAGGCTTTTGTCATGCACTCACCCTGCCTTTTTCACTGAATTTTTCAGAGGGTCCTATTTTTAAATTGCTCTTGTTCTTAATAAAACAAGTGGTCATTCTTTAAATGGAGGCTGTAATTGTCTGCCATGTCACAAATTAAAAAGAGAATTTAAAAAATCCTGGGGGGGGGCAAAGCACAGTTCTTGGGGGCAGTGTACTTATTTGCCCCACCCTGGCTACATGGCTAGGGTAGTGATCCACCTTCATACTTGCTTAATTTCCACAGTGGTGCTGTATCGTGTGCCTTCAGATCATGGCCTGGATAGGACCTGTTCCATTCACTATACATGGGGCGGCATCCTCCCTAGGAAGCAAAGCAGAGGGCAATGCTGGGATAGCCTCACCTGAGTTCTTTGAGCATGACCCCTTCACAGGTTGAACTTAACTACATTTGCTACACATAACTATGTTTACTACACATTCTACCCACACATCTGAACCTCCTCACTACTTGGCAAGATGATGCAGAATTGCTATGATGATTCATGGAAGAGCACTCAGTCTAAGCTTAATTTGGTCAGCTGTATGCCTTCAATGTATATTCAGAAGAAAGTCCCATTTATTAGATTTATTATTTTATTATGACATTGGTTGATTTCCAACTATGAGAATAGACCCATTAAAATTAATGGACTTATATATTTGTAGGCTGCTTTTCTGGACAAATGCCTGTCCAAAGTAGCTTACAATCAAAATAAAAAGAGAAAGGATATAAGATTTTAAACTTAAAACAACTCAGCAGTACTCCTCATATTTTTTTTAACAGAGCCAGGAAAAAAAATCCAACCAAGCCAACACCCAGCTAATAAACATCATGCCTGGAAGGCCAGCTGAAAATTTTGGGTCTTCAGGGTCTTCTAAAAACCTTGCAACATAAATATTTGGTGTGGGTCTGATGAAATGGAATTCCATAACTATGGGGCTGTCTCTCTCTCTCTCTCTTTCTCTCTCTCTCTCTCTCTTTCTCTCTCTCTCTCTCTCTCTCACTCTCACTCACTCACTCACTCATGATTTAGCTTATCAACCAAGTTATTTAAGCCCATCGATTCCATTGGGACTAGTCTGAGTATGACTAGCACTAGATATCACTCATTAGATTTACATTCTGTCTTTTTTAATGATGGAACTCAGGATGGCATACATAGAAGGCTCCCACATGGTCTCCCATGGGGATGGATAGGTCAGCCAGTTTTGCACATGCTAATGAACAAGTCCTTTCTGTCCCATTTCTGTATCTTTCTGCAATTTTTTTCAATATGGGAATTCACATTTTTGGTATGCATTTTACCCAAACTATACCTTTTAGTATGCATTTCAACCCTAAAATATGTTTTTGTATGCACTTAAAAATACTAATTTTATGTGCATTTTGTTTCTTCTTCTGAACTGAGAAGTGTATTGCAAAATTTAGAGAACTGTCAAAAATGAGAAATAACTACATTATAATCCACAAATTAGTGTAAGTGTGAATTAAATCTGTTCACTTAAAAATGCAGACTAAATGAAGTCCTCAAGGGTCCCTAGTCTCCCATCCAGGCACCAATCAGCCCCAGACCTGTTTAGTTTCAGCAAGGTTGCTGCATTATAAATCTTCAGACTATGATTTTAATGAAACTTACTTCCAAGTAAACATGAATAGGATTTCAGCAAAGTGGAGAGAAGGTACTTCTGTAAATAACAAAACAAGTTTGTGTGTCTGTCTGTGTGTATGAGAAAGAGGCAGTAGTATTGAAGAAATACACAACACATTATCCCATTGGAGTAGCTGATGCTATTTGCCTTGTTCATGTGAGAATGCAGTGAGCCAGTGGTGCAGAGAGTTTTCAAGCTGTTGAATCCTAGAGCTGCTGAACGAATCCTGTAGGGAGTTCACGCTGTCAAGAGTTTAAGTGGAACACAGACCGCATTCTGGCCCCTCTGCACAGAAGGGAATATCACTCTGTGATAGCAGAATAAACAGAACTGCAAACCATTCCTTTGTTAAACCTTCATCTGGTGGTAGTTCCTTAATGTTTGTGCAATCCTTTTAAAATATGTGTAGTGTATTTATTACTTCTGCGTTGGGCAGGAGAACCACTTAACCAGAGGAATTCCTTCTTGGATACAGTTATCAACTGTGCTCTCTTGATCCTCAGTTTTGGTGTGGCTTGGTCACAATGGATGCTAATTAACATGTGATAAAGGCAACCATGTGGTCACACCCTATTGGTGGTAAATAAGCTGAAAAACTCTCTTACTCACTCTGAGTCTAGTTGTGGACCAGGCCATCTGGAAAACAGAACTAGGCCAGAGAAAGCACATTTTGGAGCTTTGAGCTCCAGAGGTGGTGTTGCTTGTGGCAACTGATGCTGCTTTGGGATTAACACTGTTTGCTCCTCAACCTACCTGCAGGGCTGGCATCAGATTTCAGGAGGCACTTGGTGCAGTACCAGTTGTGGGCCCCAAAACCCAGGGCTCACAGTGTCACCACATGCCTTCTCTGCCTACCACTGAAAAGCATCTGGGGGTCTAGTGAGGAGGATGGTGAGTGGCAGTAAAGCTAGGTTGGGCTGGTGAGGGACCCCTTCCAAGCCCCTGGGGCACTCAGCCAGTGCCCAACCTGGCTGACAGCTGGTACCAGGCCTGCCTACATGATTCCTGTCTGCTCAAATAATTTATTATTACACAGGTCACCATAAATCTTCAAAGCTCTTTCACCCAAAAAGAAGTGGAAGCACAAAACAATTCTAATAACACATTTAGCATATTAGCCTCATTGCTGTGTAATAAGTTTGTCTCCAGTTCAAATGCTTTTTTTGTAGGATTCTACAGGTTGGCAGTGTTCCTTTTATGTAGTTCCTATGGACCCATGTCCTCCCAGGACAAGGCACAAAGAGAAAAACCCATGGCACTAACTACAAGCTGGTGCATTTTGTAATGTTAGTCTAGTTCTCAAAATAGGAGTGAGATAGGGTTACCAGGTGTCCGGTTTTTGGGCAGATTCTCCGGTTTTTGGGGGTCCTCTCTGGGTCTCTGGGTAACTCACCTTAATCTTCGGACTCTCACTTCCATCAAAAAAAAAGTTTCTAGGTGGTCTGGTTCCCCAGATATATACAAAAACGTCAACCGCCCCCCCATAACTGTTAAATCAAACAGATCTGTTATAGCAGCTCCTAGCTCTAACCCCACCCTTTCAGGATTGCAGCCAATAAGTGAAGCCAGGGTTGTGATTTGTTGACCCAGGCAGTGCCTAGACTTCATTGCAATATCAGAATATGGTGTTTTTGAGATTTTCAGTTTGTTTGAGTAAGTAAAAATATGGCTTAAAGTTTTTTTTCTCTTGTGTGCAAGAGTCAGACCCTGGGCTGTTGAAGAGGGCAGTGCTTTGAAAACCTTCACAATATGAAAGTATTTAATCCAATACTTGCTTTTCTGGGAGTAAAGCAATGCTAATCCCATGTACCTGGAGTAAACTCAATTGAATTCATTAGGACTTCCTTTTGAGTAGACGTGGTTAGGATTGTGCTGTAAATTAATGTTTACTTTTGAGTAAACATAGGAAGGAATTGTGTTTGTGTTGTAAATATTTATCTCCCCCTCCAATCCTATTTTTAAAGCAATTAGGCAGGGTTTACCTAGGTATCACAGTTTTTATTATGTAGGAAACTAATACTGATTTTTTAAAAATGTTCTGCAATGACCAACTGGTTTGACAATAAACTATTATATGGGGTGTATTTTTACACCTGCAAGTGTGTGTGTGTATGTGTGTGTGTATGGAGTCTTTCCAACAACCCTGTGAGGTAGGGTTGGTGACTGGAAACCAAGGCAACTCACAATAAGAAATAAATCCCTTTAAAAACCAATAACCATAAAACAAGTATAAACAGTTGCAAAACAGTTTAAAGTGGCATGATTCTGAATTTTGGGTTGGATGAATGAAGTTTATTTATTTATTATTTGATTTATATCCCACCCTTCCTCCCAGTTGGAGCCCAGGGCTGCAAAGAAAAGCACTAAAAACACTTTAAAAATAATAAAAACAGATTTTAAAATATATTAAAACAAAACATCCTTAAATACATTTTTAAAGCTTTAAAAACATTTTTTTTAAAAAAAGAAAATGTTTAAAAACATATTAAAAAGCAATTCCAACACAGACATAGACTGGGATAAGGTCTCAACTTAAAAGGCTTGTTAAAAGAACAAGTTCCTTATCACTTGAGGCTGCAGTTTTCCCTGGTTGAGTAAGCCCCATTGAATACATTGGGACTTGCTTCTAAGTAAACAAACATAGGATTGCACTATAAATATCTTTACAGGTTGTGTAAATAATAAACATATTTTGTAGTCACATATAAACATTTCTTCATACTGTGTCCCAATAAGTATCCGATTTCACACTATGGTTGTACAGTACTTCCTTTACATTTTAAGTATGCCATCTTCCTTGGGGTGGTCATGGTTTTCTATTGTTTTCATCCTGAGGGGCAGATAGGCTGAGAGATGATGAGTAGCCCATGGTCACCCACTACACTTTATAGCTCATTTCCATTTTGAAAAATTAATTAAAACAATTTACATGCAGGCAAAATTTATTAAGTGGATCCATACAATACATTTAAAGCACACCCAACTCGCATTTAACGTGCATGACTTCCCCTAAACAATCCTGGGAAATGTCATTTCCCCTTCACAGTTATAGTTCTCACCACTCTAAACAAACTACAGTTCCCATGATTCTGTGATGGGATTCATGAGCTTCAAATGGGTGTTGAATGTGCTTTAAATGAATGGTGTGGATCTGCCCTAGGTATGATGTGCATTCAAGAGTGAATTGAAAAGAACAATTTTAAAATATACTTTTTACAACAGGGGAAGGGTTGTATCTCATTGGTAGGGCATATACTTTGCATGGAAAGGTCCAGAATTCAATTTCTGGAAAAGACTATTGCCTGGAATCCTGGAGAGCTAATGCTACTCCATGTCATCAGTACTGAGCTATGTGGTACCAAATGGCCTGAGTCAGTATAAGGCAGATTCCTTTGTTCCTAAAAGTGTTTAAGAGACTCAAGGGCCACAGTGACTCCAAAATTTATTTATGTATTTTATTTTCAACAGTTATATACTGCTTTATTGTAAAAATTCTCAAAGCGGTTTACAGAAAGAATTAAAACAAAATTATTGGCAAAAACTGTTACAGACGTATTTAAAAACATTCAAAATAATAAAACCAACAATGAGTTAAAAACAGATTTAAAAACACAATAGCTTCTACATGCCTGGATAGGCTTGCCTAAACAAAAAATATTTTAGCAGGTGCTGAAAAGAGGCGTCTGCCTAATGTCAGTAGGCAAGGAGTTCCAAAGCATAGGTGCTGCCACTTTGTTGTTGTTATGTGCCTTCAAGTTGATTTCATCTTATGGCGACCCTATGAATCAGTGACCTCCAATAGCATCTGTCATGAACCACCCTGTTCAGTTCTAGTAAGTTCAGGTCTGTGGCTTCCTTTATGGGATCAATCCATCTCTTGTTTGGCCTTCCTCTTTTTCTACTCCCTTCTGTTTCTCCCAGCATCATTGTCTTTTCTAATGAATCATGTCTTCTCCTTATGTGTCCAAAGTATGATATGTGTCCAAAGTCAGAGGAAGGCAATGGTAAACCACCTCTGAATACCTCTTACTACAAAAACTCTATGAACAGAATATCCAAAATGCTACCACTTTACAGGACTGATTTCTTACAAGAGCAAAACAAGTACTATGTGGCACGCATAACATGGAAAGCACAGCTTAAACTTGGCCTGGTAGCAAATCAGCAACCAATGCAGATTTCAGAGCAGAGGTATTATATGCTGATAGGATCTCACTCTAGACAGAGCCAGTGTGGTGTAGTGGTTAAGGTGTTGGACTACAACCTGGGAGACCAAGGTTCAAATCCCCACATAGCCACAAACCTCACTAGGTGACCTTGGGCCAGTCACTGCCTCTCAGCCTCATGAAAACCCTATTCATAGGGTTGCCATAAGTCGGAATCGACTTGAAGGCAGTACATTTACATTTAGGATCTCACTCATGTCAGCAATCATGCCGCAGCATTTCTGCATTAACTGACTGGCTGCCAGGATTTATTTAGTTTTGGTTTTTGATTATGAATCCTGACTGGTTGTGGGATGCTACGTTGTCTGCCTTACTCATAAGAATCTTGTTGTGGTTGGTATGGTATTGCATTTAGGAAAGCATCACTGTCTTTTGTTTTTGTTTTTCTGTTTGCATTTCATTTACCTTTAACCTCACTCCCTTACATCCATAGAAGCAACAGCAATGGTTGCATGTGCTCAGCTCAACCCCCTAAAACCCATTGATGATGCACCTTGTTGGTTACATGGCAGTTTGTTTCTTGCCCAATAGTGATAAAAGAGAATTCACATATTTGAAAGTATGGCTGCAATTCTTGTTCCCAAGCTGCTACCTGTGAAGGTAGACCAAACCATGTGTGTTTTCTCTCTGTCAATTATTACTCACTGGAATTGGGTTGGCTGTCAAAGGGTAGACAGAAAAGGTAGAGAAACTTCTTACTCTTACTCATTTCTCAGACTTCTTTCTGAACTGAAGGGTCAAATCTGTAAAGATGTTTGGAGCAGCCACATTAAAAGATAAGGGCAGGGCATTCCAGGCAGTGGGTTGTCAACCCTGCTTGGATATGGATGTCTTTGCAGAGGATCCCTAATCAAGGTTTACCAACAGCACAATCCAAACTATATCTACTCAGAAGTAAATTCTGTTGAGTTCTATGGGGCTTAGTCCCTTAGTAAGTGTGTTTAGAATTGCAGCTTTCAAGGGTATCCATCTTTACTCCCGAATGCTCCCATCTAACATCTTCACAATACTAGGCTCCTTTCTTCCTACAGTGACCTTCTGGTTACTGGCCTGGCCTGAAGGCACTTAAACCCTTCTTGCTGAAAGCAAGTAGGCTAGATTAAATGTTCCCTACCCAGGCTCCATCTTTTAGCTAAGATTTCTATCTTAATTTCCAATCAGATATTTTTTTAATTGTATGCTCTAAGCAACTGTGATCGATGCTTAATGTATCATGCTTAATGATTTCACTCGGGTCCGCCCCCGTGACATCACTCGGGTCCACCTCCGTGACATCGCTCGGACCCACCCCATGACATCACTCAGGCCCGCCCCTGAAATCTCAGGTTTTGGGATGCTTCTGACCTGGCAACCCTAGAGTGAGGTGTGGGGTGTTCCTAAGCAGGCTGTTAAGCATGGGCAAGCACCATCCTTCCTTCCATCCAGTGCCTTACGTGTTCTTAACAAAAACAGGATGTAGATGTTGTGTGGGATTTTATGTGCCACCACTAGTGACAACGATTGCTGAGCGCTGGTCACCAGTGAGCAAATCCTCCAGTCAGAGCCACAATTTTCACACACCCCACTACCTGATAACAGATAAGGCCCAGTAGAACAATGGACAGGATAAGAAACAAAGCTGAATGTTTGTATAAACTAGTACTCTCAGCCAACAAGGACTATATCGAGTTAATAAGGTAAAATGTTCATGTTAAATCTTGAAGTGGTGAAACTATTCGGGAAAAACCAATTGTTTAAGAATTTGAAGATTGTTTTCTAGAGGTTATTATGCTGGGGGGGGCTGGATTATTATTTGTCAACTTCTGGGGATAGCAAAGGAACTGCAAACTTTTCTAGAACACAAAATATCCCAAGTCTTTGGGGGAGGGAATTACTAAAGCTACAAGTATAGATGACCTTTCATTTTATGTAATTTTTTAATATGTGAGGGTTGGATAGCAAAGAACTGGGGAAGGGAAGGGTTTTATTGTGCACACTCCATTGTAAAGGGGGAACAGGAATTGGGTTTTTATAGGAACAACGTATTTGCATCCCATTCTTTAGCTCAAGAGAAAGTGGGAGCAGCCGAGTGCACTGACCTTTACAGAGAAAGCATGAGTGTATGCTGATTGATTTATCCGGTAGCTGTAGAAGCTTTCCACCAAAAGAGTACCTTGCGCATGGAACACAGGAACAGTACATTTTTATGAGTAATATTCCCCGTCAAGATCACTGGGATCCCAAAGTCCTGGAAACACCAGCTCTTGTAAGACACCCTCAGTTGGAAAATGCCCCAAACCAATCTTGTAAGGTAGATCACACTGCTACTGCCCCTTATGCCCACCAGTTTGGGCCAGGAGAAACCCAAACCTTAAATTAAATGGACGTCCCTGAGATTCCAAAGAGGCAAGAGCTAAAAGCCAGACTCTCCGCTTCTTGAAGCCTGAAGTCAAATAGATTATTCAGCAGCAGTAGGCCAAAGGGCTGGTTTAGTACCCAAGGCTTACCTGGAAGAACACAAACAAATAGATGTAAGATAGCTTTATTAAAAGTGGCTAATTAAGAATAACAACATAAAAGAACCCAGAATACCCATGAAGGTTACAGAGGCAAAACACCAGCATTGAGAATTACAAAGACAAGACAAAAATAACAAACTTACTACACCTAGCTCTAATGTACAAACTAGTATAGCTTGGGAAGATGGATGCCACCAGCAACAGCATAATACATCACCCCAAATGCAACATCAGCGAAGGTGTGGGGACAAAAATTTGAGGCAGAAACTAACTTATTCTAGGGGGGAAAAGCATAGCAAATGGATGGAAGCTTCAGGGCCAATCAGAGGGCTCCTAGGATGGAACTTTCCAGGGGCTCCTTGGGAATAGCATACAGGCAGTTCAACAGCCAGCTAGTCAAACCCAGTTAACAAGCTTCAGCTGTGGCTATGAGCAAGGCTTGAAAAGATAATGCGGATGACTGTAGCATAAGCTTATTTCTGCTGAGAGCAGACTCTTCCCAGCAACAGGATCTTTACCCATAATTCAAACTGGCAGAGCCATGTTTTTAGGCCAAATGACAGGATTTCTTTACACCCCTCATCTCTTTAAACTTGTACTCTTAGGGAGGAGTACTTCTACCTATCCCCATGAACACTGAAAAATCCATCCAGGAGCAAAGCACATTATGTGACTGCTTTTATTCAGATGATTTCACTGAGCCACACGTAGGGCGTGTACACATGTAGCCTTTGAAACACATGCGAGTCGCTTTTCCCTAGAGTGCTTTTGTACATAGCAGTTTGCAATTGTTCACACTTTCCTGCCATAATGTTTGTTAAAGTGGCAGCTGCTATCCGTGCTGTCTGTACACACTGGTGGGCGAGTTTACCAACTAGAGTGCATTGGTCTTCTCTACTCCCCTCCCCTCAGTTTTTTAAAATAGAAACTCAAAGTGACTTACAGCATTAAAAGCAGATATAAAAGCAAGAATAAAAGCATCCTAAAATGCTAGTGTGGACAGAGATGACAGTGTGTGTATACACCCCAAAATGTACCTGCATCCTGCACTGAATGCACATTAACACACAGTATGTACACAGCTAAAATCTGCCCCGTAAAGAACATAACAACCCTGATGGATGACACTGAAGGTCCATCTAGTTCAGCATCCTGTTTTGCATCCTGACCAACCAAAAGTATCCAGGAACCCAAAGACAGGGCTTGAAGGCAAACCCTTGATCATTTGTTGGCCCCCGCTTCCCAGCAGCTGGTATTCACCTCTGAACCTGGAAAGTGCAAATAACAACATAAGAACATAAGAAGAGCCTGCTGGATCAGGCCAGTGGCCCATCTAGTCCAGCATCCTGTTCTCAAGTGGCCAACCAGGTGCCTGGGGGAAGCCCACAAGCAGGACCCGAGTGCAAGAACACTCTCCCCTCCTGAGGCTTCCGGCAACTGGTTTTCAGAAGCATGCTGCCTCTGACTAGGGTGGCAGAGCACAGCCATCACGGCTAGTAGCCATTGATAGCCCTGTCCTCCATGAATTTGTCTAATCTTCTTTTAAAGCCATCCAAGTTGGTGGCCATTACTGCATCTTGTGGGAGCAAATTCCATAGTTTAACTATGCGCTGAGTAAAGAAGTACTTCCTTTTGTCTGTCCTGAATCTTCCAACATTCAGCTTCTTTGAATGTCCACGAGTTCTAGTATTATGAGAGAGGGAGAAAAACTTTTCTCTATCCACTTTCTCAATGCCATGCATAATTTTATACACTTCTATCATGTCTCCTCTGACCCGCCTTTTCTCTAAACAAAAAAGCCCCAAATGCTGCAACCTTTCCTCATAAGGGAGTCGCTCCATCCCTTTGATCATTCTGGTTGCCCTCTTCTGAACCTTTTCCAACTCTATAATATCCTTTTTGAGATGAGGAGACCAGAACTGTACACAGTATTCCAAATGCGGCCGCACCATAGATTTATACAACGGCATTATGATATCGGCTGTTTTATTTTCAATACCTTTCCTAATTATCCCTAGCGTGAAATTTGCCTTTTTCACAGCTGTCGCACACTGGATCGACATTTTCATCGTGCTGTCCACTACAACCCCAAGGTCTCTCTCCTGGTCGGTCACCGCCAGTTCAGACCCCATGAGCGTATATGTGAAATGAAGATTTTTTGCTCCAATATGCATAATTTTACACTTGTTTATATTGAATTGCGTTTGCCATTTTTCCGCCCATTCACTCAGTTTGGAGAGGTCTTTTTGGAGCTCTTTATAATCCCTTTTTGTTTTAACAACCCTGAACAATTTAGTATCGTCAGCAAACTTGGCCACTTCACTGCTCACTCCTAATTCTAGGTCATTAATGAACAAGTTGAAAAGTACAGGTCCCAATACTGATTCTTGAGGGACTCCACTTTCTACAGCCCTCCATTGGGAGAACTGTCTGGAGAGAAACCCAGGTTGGCCTTTGTGTAATGTGTAAAATGGCCCTTGGTGGTAAGGTATCTGTGCCTGTTTGGCCACCTTTTTCTTCTATCCAAGACTGCTGAAGGAAGTGGCATCTCAGTGAGCCAGAAGAGGAAGATGAAACACATTTGATAAGATTCGTAAATCTGAACTTGTATCATATCATCCCAGGGTACAACTGCTCCAGCCAGATGTCTAGGAAAGAATCCTCTATCAACATGCCAGTTCAAAGATATCACCTACTAGCTCATTTTGTATATAAAAGAGTGTTGCACTTTTCTTTTGAGTAAATTTGTTTGGTCACTTGCCAGGGTTTCCAGTGAGGTGAGAGGACAGCCTAGGCAGGGTAAAGAATGCCTGCAGCCATAAAAAAGGTGTCTTGCTTTCTATTTGGCAATTTAGCATGGAAACTACTGTATAAATTAAGAGATTATTTGGTATAGCTAAAACATGGTTGGTTTTGTTGTCTGACAGCTGTACATTTCACTCTTACTCTCCACAACATCAGTTTTATGCAGGTAACTGTTCACAGGGGGCTACTTCTAAGGGCTGCAAGTATTCTAGGCAACTTCTTTTTCTGGTAAAAGACACATTTAGTGGCATTTTCCCCAAGCCTGAAAAGTTTCCAGGCACAAAAGATTATAGCCTTTATAATAGGGCATGGTGATCTTTCTTTCCAAGCCAACCTTCAAAGGTCATAAGTTTTTGTCTTGCAAACTTGGCTGTACTTTATTTTTTCATCTGCACTTGGGTGCACAACAATGCTGTCCAAAAAGAACCCTTCTAGCTCTACTTTTGTGGTTTAGGAGGACCAGAAAATGGAACATAGGCATCTTCATCCATACGGAATTAAAAATAAAGAACGAATTTATTATTTATTTATTTATTTATTGCATTTGTATACCGCCCCATAGCCGAAGCTCTCTGGGCAGTTTACAATGAATATAGGAAGATAGGAAGCTGTTGTATACCAAGTCAGATCATTAGCTCATCGAGTTCAGTATTGTCTACACTGACTGGTAGCAGCTCTACAGGGTTTCAGGCAGGAGTCTCTCCCAGCCCTATCTGCAGGAGACAGGTTTGAACCTGAAACCTTTTGCATGCAAAGCATGTACACTACCACTGAGCCATGTTCCTCCCTCTACTAAACTACTCAACTCATATTTTCAGTACCACAATTCAGATTTTGATGCTCAGGGACAGATTGAGAAAGTACATGCCTGTGCACCCAGAAAATCTGCACACTCATGGTGTGTGCTTTGGAGTGGCCACCATGCCCTTGTGCACTGGCCACATGGCCTCAGGATTTAAAAACAACACCCTGCTTTCTGTGAACAGACAAACCCATTCCGGAGCAATGCTTCCTCATTCCAATATGCTGGCAATTAAATCTTATGAAACATGTGTAAATCTTGAAGTCATGCCTGTCAGGAAAGCACCTGAACATTCACACATATTGTGGAATGATGGCTGAGGAGTTAATTTTTTAAAAATGGTGTTTTACAGCAGTACAAATAAGAACTAATTACACTGAACAGAAAAACAAGTCTAACTGACAGGAGCAATTTAGCTTTTGATGGTTGAATATAAACCTCCAGTCTATGGCCTAAGAAATGCTGCTCCTCCTACCACGAACCATGTGCCAGCAGATGAGATTTATATGACTGGATGGCACTGGCAGCCAGGAGATGCACTTGTGCTCAGTCTCTCTCCCCATCTCCCTGCTTCTCCTTGGACTCTCTCCTTTCCCTATCATGGAGCTTACTCTGTCATCATGTAACCTCCAACACAAATTCTTGTTCCCTCTTGTTCATGACATATGGAGAGTAGGAATGGAGGAGAAATTTAATTCAATTCACATTGGAACGTGAATGTATCAAATTTACACTTTCTGAAACAACATGAGAACTGAAACACAGCCATCCTTCAAAATTTGCACATCCGAATTTTGCGATGTTGTTCTCCAACCAATCAATGTTTACAAAAATGCATGTAGTAGGGGAAAGTGTGCCTAAAAATAAACATATTAGTGAAAGTAACATATAAAAATCCCTTACATTAGGAGAAATTGCTTGCAAAAATGTGTACATTAGTCAAAACTGCATACAAAAATATGTTTAATACAGGGGTTCTTAAAACTAGGGGTCCATGAACCAGGCACCAATGCAGTCAAATACATTGCATTTATTTATGAGGGTCCATAGCTTTCATCAGATTCTCAAAGGGGTCGGTGACCTAAAAAAGGTTAAGAACCACGGGTTTAGTAGATGAGGTTCTCACTAAAATGCTGAAGAATTTTCATGAGGAATTTTTTCTTCAAAAAATGAATTCACAAATTGCTGCAGGAATGTGGAGAAATGAATTTAAGATTGGGAAAATGAGAAACTGAGAAAACCAAAATTGACAGATATTTCCATTCCTGCTAGAGAGCAAAAAGAGCCTGTTTGGGGTGCCATAGAAATAACAGCTCCACATTTAAAAGTGGAGCATCTATTCTAGGAAAAAACAACAACATGCAGAGTGACATACAGGACAATGGGAAACAATATGCCTTCTCTGATTCATCATTGCCCTCTTCCCTGCCTAGTGTATGGATTTCTCTGACTAATGAACCAATTGTCTGCAAGGAAGGGGGCAGACATGCTTTGCTAGCCACACAAGAGCAATCATAGGAAGGACAGCCAGCTTGGTCCCCTAGTCACATCACCAGTGTGCCACAGCTGACAATACAGAGGGCCGTGGAAATATATTAACAGAAATGATGGGTAGGTAGAATTGCCTCTGTCAATTCTTGGGAGAAATTCTCAAGCAAAGACTCAATTACAGTCTTGATGACATGCATATACTGAAAGCTGGTCCAATGGGACCAACAGAAGCCAGGTGTATCCAGACCACGAGGCTCATTAATTTCACAAGGACCTTCTAAAATGAGGCAATGGCTAGCTGAGAATTTCCAGGTTTCGTTTTTTGAGCAAGGGCTTGACAGCTGCAGATTAAAGACCATCTGTCAGTCTGCCCTCTGTGAGCATTGCCCCAGCCAACAAGAAGGCAGAGCTTCTCAAACGGCTTTTGCCAGCTAGGGTGGGCACAAGTCCATCTTGCATCAGTTGCTTGCCTGCTCCTGTGTACACATTCCCATCAGCTGGTGATACCAAATGTAGCCAAGCCAAACAGACAGAACAAGACTGCTCCTCAAAAAAAAAATCTGGCTCTGCATTTAAATTGAATGGCCCCAAATCAAGCTGAATATGAGTAATTTTGTTTGCAGAATGGAAATGGCAGAGCTATTTGGTCTGAGCACTGCAAAATGTTAATGTGTATGTTATATTTAGGTTTTGCAAGCTTTCATAGAAGCTTCCTGTGCAAGCCTGTACATAGCTACTGAGAAGTAAGTCCCACTGAGCCCAATGAGACGTACACCCAGGTAAGTGTGCATAGGATTGCAGCCTTAGTGTTTCTGACTCTTGATTGCCAGAAAGACTTAGGGCCCGTGTGATGTAAATGTTGATTAAGAACTGGGAAGACCTGGTTTCAAATTCTGACTAGGCCATGAAGCTCACTGGGTAACGGTGGGCTACTTATTATTTCTCTGCCTAATTTGAATGGGCAGGCAGATTTTCCAAGGAGGATAAAGTAAACAGATTTAAAAGTGAAATTCCACTAGCAAATTTTTGCATATGCCTAGTTATGGATATAAGACTAGGGTGAACTACCATGACATGGTAGTTGTTCCTATATGAAGTAAGAAATATGGTGAATCACATTAAATAACTGGAACAAGCATTGCTTAAAGTGAAATATGCCCCTCCCCAAACTGTCATTAAGAACCAGAGCTGATGCATTTCAGACGGCAGAAAGATACGATTGCCATCAAAACCCTTCCTAGCAAAAAACAAGACCCAGGTTTTACTCTGTTCTTTCTCGATCAGTTGTTCCCCTGCACTGACAGCATGCCAAATGCCAAATGGTGGGGTAGCTTCTGTGTGCAGCTTCTATACCTAATTGTCCAGCAGCAAGCAAAATATAATGCTAAGGATTTAATTTCCCCCAGGTTGCTGTAATGTGATACATTGCATAGATGGCATACTGGTTTGCACCAATGGGAAAACATGAAGAAATCCCCCATGAGAAAAGGGGGATCACATTTATATCACATTAGGGCAAAGTCTTGATGGTTTAAAGCTTTCTGAAATGTAGAACATTACATTAAGGCTGTGAAAATTCTCCTGAAGGGAAAAATAAAATCTGTTATGAGTCTAAATTTGAATTGGGTTTCAGGTTTTTCAAATTGTTTTCCATCAGCCACCAATCTGATTTAAATATTTAGGTATAGTACTTGGGACTCTGAAGAGTAGAGGGATGGTCTCATTGTGCAGAGATAAAAGTGCAATCCTGGAGTAGACCTGGCATCACCACTTGGCATCCTAAGATGGCAGCCAGGACCCAGCAGGGCCCACCAGTGCTTACACCTGCCTATGCCCTCCACAATGGGCAGCTGAGGCTGGAAGCCTCCATTTTAATTTCCTACAGTGTCCTGGAATGACACTACATTGGGCATTTTTTAGCATTATGGGATTAAAATGACAGCTCTCAACTATCTTTGGAATCTGCTGGCTCCACCACTGTCAAGTGAGCTAGGGGGGGTTCTGTCAGAATAAGAGGGAGGGTCTACCAAAGGGACTTTGCCCATGGCCCTTAAATCTGGATCCAGTTCTGCACAGCATAAAGCAGAAGGCAGATGAAACAAAAAAAGGGGGGGATTATAGGAAATAAAAAGAAGTAGTCTCCATGACCTAAGCCTACATGTGCACACAAAAAGCCAGGAATCTGTGTAAAAGCAGCAGCTGCAATGCTAGAAGTTCCAATGCAAACAACCCTTGCTTCCAGACAAAAAAAAAAGTAGTCAGTGCGTTGTGACTACTAACATTTCAGAAATGTGCAAGCTCCTGGCTTCTTATTTAAAGCTAGTATTTCTTATATACCCACCTGCTGACACCAATAAGCCACATATCTCCCACCTTACAGCTATGGTCTCCATGTTTAGGAAACTTTCTAGAATGTTTCTATGAGGTACTTAAGTTAAAAGGCAGCTGTACTTAACACTAAGGACCACAGATGCTTGCATCTCAAACTATTTTACCTTGGATGCAAGCTCCCAACCACAAAATATACACGTGTCAGCCGCCACAGCAACAGTGAAGCGCATGTGTGTGGTGGAGTTGCTCAGGCACAGTGAATTAACACTGCACTGTCTTTTTAAGTACAGCCCACCCTGCACACCCTAGCCCTGCAAAGGCCTTTGTTGGATATCTGCCAACCAGCTGTATATAACCATGTTGATAATTCTGTTTCATTACCAACACCTGTGTGGACTCAGTAGTCAAGGGACAACACAGCTGTTATTCACAGCTTTCCACTTTAAAACACAAAGAAATAGAGGTCTGGTTCTATCAGCCTTTCCCAACCTTTGAGTCCCCAAATGCTGTTGAACTACAATTTCCATCAGCCCTGTCCAGCCTGGTCAATGGTCAGGAATTATGGGAATTGTAGTCCAAATGTTTGGGGCCCAAAGATTGGGAAAGGCTGCATAGGGATAATTCAGGAGCAAGGCAGAGACAAAAAGAAAAAGAAGAAAGAAGCCCTTGCATTAATTTTTTGTTTTGTTTTTGCTTTCTCTACTTTTCAATCAACCTTTTGAAATATTTGCTTATTTGCATTCATCTGCATTCATTGCATATACACTCCTAATAAGGAGTCACAACATAACATCATGCCATGCGCCCCAGGAAGATTTAACTGGAGGAGCTGATCCTGCGGGAAAGGGGCAAGCAGTCTCTTTTTTGGTAATATGCAGCTGAGTACTAAGGGCATTCATTATTCTATAAGGAAAAACTCCACACAGTAAAGGCCCCTATGGCAGTACACAAACTGCTGTTCTTTTGTATCACTACTGTGAGATAAGGAAGAGCTAAGGTCTATGCATTTACTATGGTGGTGCTGGACCATGTAAATCAATGTGGCCCTTCTCTTGCCTTCATCGCTGCCCACGAGGGACAGCCAATAGGTTGAAGTACCAACGGCAACCAACAACACATCTTGGTCACCTCACCAGTCATTGGTGATTACCAAGAATAGCACATTTTATCACTCCTCACTGCCTCTCTCAGACCTCATCTATACATGCACCTGAATGAGATGGGATTGAGGTGACAGAGTTCTGAGATGGGAGAACAAACTATGCCACGAAGTCGTATTTTTTAACTGCCGCACATGAAAAATTCACATTGTAAGCATAACACAGAGCAGCCTGAGTTAAGAGTCTTTCTCCCTGTGTGCTGTTCATGTGCACTGAGTTTGGGACAAAACAAAACATAGGCAAGCTTTCAAAAATGGTGTTCCCAACCTGCAGCCTAAACTGGGTACTGTCTACTCTCTCCCCTCAGGATATTACTACTTCATTCTGCTGAGGTGGAAAGTTCCCATTTTGTTAAATCAATCAAAGGAAGTGTTTAGGTCAGGAATAATGAAACCTTTTCAGCCTGAGGGACACATTCCCTTTTGGCCAACCCTCTGGGGCCACATGCCAGTGGTGGGTGAGGCCAGAGGCAAAAGTGGGTGGAGCAACAAATGTAAATTTTACATTGTATGATAGGCTACTTTCTGCACACGTACACACACCTCTCTCCTCCATCCAGACAAGCATGAATTCCAGCCAGGAAAAAACACTTGTCCCCTCCACCTCCACCTCCCCCCCCCCCCCGGTCTGAGGTTCCCCACTCCTGATTTTGGTGAATAGGAACACCAGTGTCTCTGGGAAATTGTATTTAAAAAAAAGAAAGCTTAATATCAAACCCAACCCTTCATTTTGTTTTGTTGCTAGGCTAGGGGACAAGAGGGTGAGATTTGTATTAGATTTTAAAGTTCCCAAGTATATTCTTTTTTATTTTCTGAGAAGAGTCATTTTGGTGAAGAAGGGGGGAGGGGGAAGAGTCTCATTTTTTAAAAAGAGAGAATGGAGCAAGCTGCAGAAAATCCATCAGTTCAGCTGGCTGCTCCCCATATGTTCCATGGAAGTCAGCCAGTGTGTCAGATATTCATTCATTTTGGGCGCTAAATATCTTTTTCATTTCTGAGCAGCTTCAATTTTCTCTGTGTCTCAGGGAATAGTTTATGAGGAAATAGGACCTTGAGGGTGGACAGATGGAGAAAAATCTCTTCTCACACAGCTGATCGCTGTAATCTTTCATCCCCTCAGCGCAGACTCAGTTTGCTAGAATACAACTCTTCCTTCTGAAATAGTCTCATAGCTGAAGGGTGTGTGTGTAAATGGCCCCCTTGATTGATTCAGAGTGTTTTCAGCCAGGCTGTAGTCAGCCCAGCTGAAACTGATCCAGGCTGTGACCCACAACACACAAAAACTGCCTTGTGTGCTACTCAGCTTATGTTTGCCACTCCAGAACTGATGTGGGTCAGCCATACAGGAAGCATCAGACTGATACGATCTCCAAGCTGTGTGCAAACAGCTCACTACTAGGGTTATTACATGTTGGGCTGCTGACCACAGCTCATCTGAAGTAACCTTGCTCCTTTTCCATTTGCAAATTCAACAGTATGAGACTTGGGCTCAATAGGAAGTAGGGTTGCCAGGTTCATGGCCTGAGACGGATCCCTGTATCTTTAGGAGAAGAGAAAGTCAGCCAAGTGCAGGTGTTGTTGAAACACTGTAATGAGAAAAACCACAAGGTGGAATTCTCCCTTCCAGAGGGTCTCTGAGCCAATTGTCAGGTATTTATTTTATTTTGTTCTACAAGCCAGAAAACGGGTTTGGCTATGACATTTTTGAGCAAAGCCAGATTTATTTATTTATTTTATGTGAAAGTCAGCACTATCATTTTCACTTTATATACATGTTAAAACTGTGTTGCCCACACATAACCACATTACAGTGTCAGGTTGTTTCAGGGCTGGGCCAGCCCCACCATCAGGCAAAGTGAGGCAGCAGAGTGTGGATGTCATGAAGGGGCAGAAAGTTGTTTGCTATTTAATGTATTGTTATTACATATTTAGTGCTGGGGAGGGCAAAGCTTTCAGGATTTTCTGCCTTAGATGTCAAAATAATTCAGCTCACCTTGGCTATTGTGTGTCTTGACTTGGGCAGCGGGGGAGGGGAAGCATCCTTTGCTGCTCAGCCTCAGGGACCAAAATGGCTGGTTCTGATTGGTGTGCTCAGCTCTAAACACACACTTCAACAATCAAGAATGTAGGGTAAATACTGTCGTACTGCCCTGATACATGGAACAATATGGTGCCTCAGGGACAGCTCTGTACAGTACCTGATCTGACTGTCTAACATTGATTCCTGAACTTTTGACATTTTAAGTTTGCAGCCCTTCTCATTCGTTCTTTTCTTACCTGTGCCACTTACCCATTACTCATAAGAAACATAACCTCCTAAAATGCATTTGTATAGCACTATGTTCACCAGCCCGAATTGCTCAGTGAGCTGCTCATACACAGGGCTATGTAACTGTCACTTTCTCCACTTTATTTGCATTACTATTCCATTTTTATGCATCTCTATGCACATTGCTTAAGTGGGTGAAGACAACAGCAAATGCCACACCTTCTTTCTAATCCTTTAGAGATTATGTTTTAGATTTCAGTGCACATTATTGAAGTTGTCCATGATCCAGGCCTGGAGCAAAATGGAAAGGAATGTGCCAGACACAAAGAGGTTCATGTGGGAGATAAGCTCTGATACTGGGTATAGATTCAGTCACATGAACAACCTATGTGATTACAAATGGTAGTAAATGTTAACAATGGAAACAGACTATTTTCTCCAGCTGCCCTTCCCCCAGCCATAACGTACTTCTGCTAGAAGGCCTAAAATCCATACAAATTCTCACAGGAGTGCCCTGGCCCTCTCTTCTGCATGGTCCAAGTTGCTCCAACATTGCTACTGGACTGTGCTGTTCCAGTTTTTATGGAAGCATATCTCCCCCCCCCAATATTGCAAACTATAGTTTACCCCACACAGAGCTACAATTCCCAGCGTCCTTAACAAACTACAATTCTCAGGATTCTTTGGGGAAATGTGCTTTAAATGTATGGTGTGTATACAGGAATCTGGTGGCAACAGTGGAGTCCAAGGGGAGTATGACAGAGGATTTGTCCAGAGGTAAACAACAGGCATTTTTGTCCCAGTTGTATATACTTTAAACCAGTTGCCCATTACCAGACGGCATTAAATCCTGACTTCCCACCACTCAGGCTTAGGGATGCTAGATTCAAAGCTTGATAACAGTCATAAATCTGTAAATCTCTCAGTTCATCAGGAACCAAGGCAGCCAGGTCTTCTATCTGTTCTTTTTCTGGCCCTTTTGCCCACCACCCTCTTTTCCTTGCTGCCTGACATAACTCATCAGTTATAGTAGGTTGGGAAGATGAGTACATGATAGGGTTGAGGAGGGAACAGACAAGAGAAGGCACACTCTTGACTTTTGCCACACTGGCAGATTTAAAGCTATATGTTCTCTAGCTCTTTTTATCTATTTATTTCATTATTAGATTCATATCCCACCCTTCCTCCCAGTAGGAGCCCAGGGCGGCATGAATCTGGAATGTCTAGGTGGCCACCAACTTGGACAGCTTTAAAAGAGGATTAACAAATTAATGGAGGATAATGGTATCAAAGGCTACTAGCCATCCTGGCCATGCTCTGCCTCCACAGTCGGAGCCAGTATGCTTCTGAATACCAGTTGCTGGAAACTGCAGGGAGGGGGGGGAGAATGCTCTTCTGCTCAGGTCCTGCTTGAGGGCTTCCCATGGGCATCTGGTTGGCCGCTGTGAGAATAGGATGCTGAACTAGATGGGTCACTGGCCTGATCCAGCAGGCTCTTCTTATGCTTATGTGGTTAGGTTTGTCAGTGTCATTGGAACATAGGAAGCTGCCTTATACAGAGTTAGAACTTTGGTCCACCTAGCTCAGTATTGTCTATACTGACTGGCAGTGGGTCTCTGAGGTTTAGGCAGTGATTTCTCCCAACCCTATCTGGAGATTGCAGGAATTAAACCTGGGACCTTCTGCATGCAAAGTATGTGCTATAGTAGTGAACCACAAATCTTCCCCTAATATCATGTGCCTTGCTGCCATGAACTGGGACCTGCCATTGGCATTCCTCTAGTATCCTACACATCTGTCTCAAAATGTGCTGGGAATCTCCAGGCAGTATAAGACAGCTGTTATGAACTGAAATGGTCATGAAAATTTGCATCCTAGTTTGCTTCTGCTGGCTTGAGGTAAACAAGGGAATACCTTGTTTGCTTTGAGAGGGGGATATCCCGAGCCACAAACAACTGTTTGCTAGGTGTTTTATTTATTATTATTGGTGGTGGTGGTGGTGGTATTGGTATTGGTATTATTACTACCCGCCCCCAGGGTAGCAAACATTCTAAAACATCAGAAAAACAAACTTTAAAATATGTTAAAACAAAACATTATTTAAAACATATTCAAACAAAACATCTCTAAAAACATCTTTTTAAAAAGAAAAAGAAAAGAAAAGCTTTGAAAACATATTAAAAAGCAATTCCAAAACAAATGCAGACTGGGATAAGGTCTCTACTTAAAAGGCTTGTTGAAAGAGGAAGGTCTTCAGTAGGCACCAAAAAGACAACAGAGATGGCTCCTGTCTAATATTTAACGGGAGGGAATTTCAAAGGTTAGGTGCCACTACACTAAAGGTCCACTTCCTATGTTGTGCAGAACAGACCTCCTGATAAGATGGAATCTGCAGGAGGCCCTCACCTGCAGAACAGAGTGATTGATTGGGTATATAAGGGGTAAGTTGGTCTTTCAGTATCCTGGTCCCAAGCTGTATAGGGCTTTGTACACCAAAACCAGCACCTTGAACTTAGCCCAGTAGTTAATAGGCAGCCTGGGTGCATTTCCTGCTCTTATTCTAGACGGATTTCTTTCTTTTTTTTAAAAAAAAAAGGCTCAGCATAGTGAGTCGATGGCCTGTTTCAACTCTTACTGGCTACTAAAAAGTTGCTCCTTGTTTATTTTTATTCTTGCATTAGAATACTCTTCAGTAACCCTATCTAATAGACACGACACCTATTTTCTCACTTGCTGGTGATGGTGCAGAGCCTCCAAGTGTACTTATAGGGCTGAAGGAATACCACAGATTTGTATACAACATGGAATATACAGTTTTGGGGGATACAGATGTACAAATACATGTGTTTTCTTGAAGTCCCTGATATTTTCAGACTACAGCTGTAAGAAGCTTGTTTTCACTATGTATTGAACAGCAACAACATAATATAAATGGTACAGATGTTGAAGGGGATCTGTTCTTTTCAAACGCACCAGCAACTGCAAAACAGGAGTGGAGAACCAGTGGCCCTCTAGATGTTGTCAGACTTCAACTCCCCATCAGCCCCAGGCAGCATGGTTAATGCCCAAGGATGATAGGAACTGTAGTCTGTTAATATCTGGAGGGCTGTAAGTTCCCAATCCTGCTGTAAAACAAGCACTTCTGACTTCAAAGCCTTCAAGAGGACAAACCCAGTGTCAACATTTGGTTCTGGTATTTTTGTCAAACTTTAATTAATAGAGAAATCCCATACCCAGTTTGCTGGACATAAGCCCCATTGAACTTAATGGAACATCTTTTGAGTAGAACTTGATGGAACATCTTTTGAGTGTATAGGATTATGTGCTGGGGGGCAAGTATTATGACTTAGGATAGATATGAAAAATAGGAATTAATTTATTATGGTGCAAGTATTAATGGGCTAGAGCCCATCACAAAGGAGTGAGGGTGTACAATACTTTTTCTCCTCTAACATGGCTGGAAAACTTGTTGCCCTCCAAGAGTTACTAATCCCTGGCCACTGGCTATGCTGATTGGAGTTGATGGGAGTCTATAGGGTCACAGGTTCCCCATCCTAAACCTATAGACTTTACATGCTTGTTAGGAGCTAGAAGGTGATGTACAGGTGTTACTGCAGTATAAAATGTTGGAAATGTCCCTCCTCCATCCTTTGTAGTCATGTAGATTCTTTTGGTAACATCGGAAACTGCCTTTTACTGAGTCAGTCCATTGTTCCATCCAGCTCAGCATTGTCTCCAGTACACGGACTGGCAGCCACTGTCCAGGGTTTTAGATAGGGAACATTCCAAGCCCTACCTGGAGATGCCAGGGATTGCACCTGAGACCTTCTGAATGCAGAGCAGATGGTCTACCGCTGAGCTACAGCCCTTCCCCAATAAGGGAAAATCAGATGCCCCTACCACATACCTAAGTCCTCATCTCTCCTCCTTTATTATTTATCTGTACATATATTACATACACAGTGCCATCAGTACACATGGAACTTTAAAGAGTATCAGAGTTGTTGTTTTTTACGCAGGAGTCAGAGATTACGTTTGAAAATGTTCCCTTTTTAAGCTTGCCGCTTACAGAGGGGAGTCGTTGAGTCAACTTCCTTCACACGCTGCAGAGCATGTCTAGAGTGTAGTTAGGAATTCTAGTGAGTTAGCGCAGGGTTTTCTATGAAGCGCAATGCCTTTGATGTATCCATTACTCTAATAAAATGAGATTTACTTGCACCTACGCTTCAGCCTTGTCCTTCTGGCTCTGAACTGGACAGTTTGACTCAACCACCATCTCTACTCGAATCTGTTCCCATGGCGGATGACATGGACCAGAACGGAGCAAGAGGGGGGAGTACCCATCACCATGGAAACCTTGTATGCTGAGATCCAGAACCTCCGAGTGACTACGCAAGCCCTACAAACCGAGAACCAGAACCTCAGAGCCGCAATGCAAGCCTTGCAAGTGGATAACCAGAATCTCCGTGCTTTGATTGCCCAAGTCCAGGCTGCACCCCCCGGGGCGGCAGCCCCTGTGAAGTCTCCAGTGGGGCTCCCCGTGCGATATGGGGCCCAGAGTGAACAGTTTGCCACGTTTCTGGCCCAATGTGAGTTGTACATTCAGGTGCACAGAGCTGAGTTCCCAACTGATGATGCGAAGGTGGCGTTCATCATCAGTTTATTGGAAGTGGAAGCGGCAAAATGGGCCACCCCGTATTTGATTCGCAATGACCAGATATTGCGCCAGTTTGACACATTTAAGAATGCGATGGGGGATATGTTCCGAGACCCCCAGAGGAAGGAGACGGTCGCCCACCAACTAGGGACCCTGAGACAGGGAAAGGGGTCCGTGGCACTGTACACCAATGCTTTTTGTGTTTTGTCTCAAGAGACAGAGTACAATGATCCAGCCTTGATGTACTTTTACAGAAATGGACTGAGTTCAGAAGTTTTGGATGAACAGGCGCGCTCCACACACCCCGACTCGCTGAGGGGTTTGATTCAACTGAGTCTGCAGATAGACAGCCGCCTAGAAGGAAGGAAGTTGGAGCGGAGAATGGAAACTTCCCGGAGCCAGGTTGCTGCCCCGCTGCCCTGTGCGCGCCCAGTGCCCAATCCTGGTGTCCCTACTGTCTCGAGAGAGGAGCCCATGCAGATTGGGGGGGCTAGACCGCTATTGACAGAGGAGGAGAGAGAAAGGTGCCGGAGAGAAGGACTGTGTCTCTACTGCGGAAAGCCAGGTCACCTCGCCCGAAATTGTGCAGCCAAAACCGGAAGACCCCAGCCGCCGGAAAACTTCACATCCCAGCTCTCGTAGAGGCTAGAGAGTTGGGGGCTGCCACAGACACTGAGCCTCGGCCACGACCCCTTTCATCCCAAGGGGCTCTCCTGTTGCCCATTCGCATCACCCTACCCTCAGGCAAGAGCTTCTCAGCCAAGGCTATGATTGACAGCAGAGCATCTTCTTGTTTCATAGACTGAGAGTTGGCGCTACACCACACTATTCCCACACGAGAACTGAGTCAGCCATTGGCAGTGGAAACTATAGATGGCTGGCCTCTGAAGTCTGGGGGGGTGACCCGGGTGACTGAGGCCGTGGAAGTGATGGTCCCTGGACATAGGGAAGACCTGTTGTTCTATGTGGCGTCCTTGCCATGCTTCCCGGTGGTGTTGGGTATGCCTTGGTTGGTTAGGCACAACCCCACAATCTTTTGGGATGAGGCTGTGGTGGTTTTTACCTCCAAGTACTGCCATCAACATTGCCAGCCTGAAGAGGAGCCAGAGGTGTTGGCAGGGGCGCCTTCCCCAAGAGAGATAACTTTGCCCACCAAGTATGGGAGCTTTTGGGACGTCTTCGACAAAAAGGAAGCGGAGCAACTCCCTCCTCACCGGCCCTATGATTGTGCCATTGACTTGGTGCCTGGGGCACGCATACCCACCGGGCAGATCTACTCTCTATCTGAACCAGAGTTGGCAGCGCTAAGGGAGTTTCTGGATGCCAATTTGAAGAAAGGCTTCATTCGCCCTTCACAGTCCCCAGCTGGTGCACCCCTGCTGTTTGTTAAGAAGAAAGGGGGGGAGCTCCGTCCATGTAATGATTATAGAGCCCTAAACCAGCTCACAATCCCCAACAGTTACCCGCTGCCACTCATCAGGGAAATGTTGGAGCAGTTGCGTTTCGCCAAAATTTTCACGAAACTGGATTTGAGAGGAGCTTACAATTTGGTGCGGATTAAGGAGGGGATGAGTGGAAAACTGCGTTTAAGACCCGTTACAGTCAGTTTGAGTATTTAGTAATGCCATATGGGTTGTCGGGAGCACCTGGAGTCTTCCAAAGTTTCATGAATGACATCTTCCGGGACTTTGTGGACCGCTTCATGATAGTTTATCTGGATGATATTTTGATTTACTCAAATACTCCCGAAGAACACGACTCACATGTGCGTGCAGTGCTGCAGAAGTTACAGGAACACCGTCTATACACGAAGCTGGAAAAGTGTGGGTTTGACCTAACCACGTTGGACTTTCTGGGGTATCGGGTCTCTCCGGCAGGAGTAGAGATGGACCCAGAAAAGGTTCGTTGTGTACTCACGTGGCAACCCCCCAAGACCAAGAAGGATTTGCAACGCTTCTTGGGGTTTGCCAATTACTACCATCGGTTCATAGCCAATTACTCCAATCAGACTGCACCGCTCACAGATTGCCTGAAGGGCTCAGGACCTTTCCAATGGACAGAAGCTGCACAAGAGGCCTTCGAGAGCCTGAAGCGAAGGTTTACTACCGAACCCATCCTACAGCATGCCGATCCTGCGCTCCCTTTTGTGGTAGAGTCGGATGCGTCAGACGTAGTGATCGGAGGTGTTCTTTTGCAACCTGCCCAGAAAGGGGGAGGACTGAAACCTTGTGCCTACTTTTCCAGAAAGTTAACCGACTCTGAACAAAACTACACTGTGTGGGAAAAGGAGCTATTAGCCATTAGAGATGCCTTCGAAGCCTGGAGACACCATCTGGAAGGGGCGCAGCATGAAACTGAGGTGCGCACGGACCATTGTAATCTAGAGAGTCTTCATACCGCCCGTAAACTCAATCAGAGGCAAGTGGGCTGGGCACAGTTCTTTGCACGGTTCCATTTCAAAATTCATTATATCTCCCAAGTGCAGAATAAGCGGGCTGACGCCCTCTCAAGGAAACCTGAATTTCAGAGGGAACCCACCCCAAGACCGTTACAGTACATTATTCCTCCCGAGAGGGGAGTGGTAGGGGCCTGCCAAGATTCTTGGGAAGCTGAAGTGTGTGAGGCGCAACAACAGGACCCTTTCGTGCAGGAGCAGCGGGTCGAAGAGGACGCGCCATCCAAGGCAGATCAGAAGGACCTTATATGGAAGGATGGCATACTGCACCATCAGGAAGCTATTTATGTGCCCCCCGGAGAACTGCGAGTGAGAGTACTTCATCAGTGCCATGACGCCCCCACGGCAGGCCACTTTGGGGTCTTTAAGACCATTCAAGCTGTCACCCGGGAGTTTTGGTGGCCCAAGGTGAAGAAGGACGTAGAGCATTACGTTCGCTCTTGCCCCACTTGCACGAGGGCTAAACATGCCACTGGGAAGCCACCGGGGCTGTTGGAACCCCTTCCTATTCCCGCAGGACCTTGGCGAATGATTACTATGGACTTTATAACAGACCTTCCCCCTTCGCAGGGAAAAACCACAGTTTTGGTGGTAGTCGATGCCTTCTCGAAAATGGCTCACTTCATTCCGTGCGCAGGGCTCCCAAGCGCTCAAGACACTGCCAAGTTGTACGTGCAAAATGTGTATCGGCTGCACGGACTGCCAGACAGCCTGGTTTCCAATCGGGGCACACAATTCACCGCGCGTTTTTGGCAAGCGTTGTGGAAGTTGCTGCAAAGCGAGCTAAGACTGTTGTCTGCCCATCATCCCCAAATGGATGGACAGTCCGAGAGGGTGAACGCAATTTTGGAACAATATTTACGTTGTTTTGTGGGGTATCAGCAGGACAACTGGATGTCCTACCTGCATTTAGCAGAATCTGCTTATAATAATGCTGTGCATTCGCACACGCAACAGACTCCTTTCTTCGCCAATTTTGGCTACCACCCCCGAGCCTTCCCTGCCCCAAAGGACAGTCTCTCAGTCCCAGCCACTGAGGATTTCTTACAGGAACTTCACACTATGCAACAGCTACTCCAAGAACAACTGGAACGGGCCAAGGCGGATTACAAACGCGCAGCTGACCAGCATCGGCGAGAGGGAGACCTCATTCAAGCGGGAGACAAGGTCTGGCTCTCTACACGTTTTTTATCTATACCTGGCCGGTGTCGTAAGCTGCAGGATCGGCGTGTAGGGCCCTTTTAGGCACAGATTAACCCCGTGTGTGTAGGCACAGATTAACCCCGTGGCTTACAGACTAAAATTGCCAGCAGCTTTCAAGGTGCACCCAGTCTTTCACAGGGCGTTGTTGACCAAGGACTCTCCCCCCGACCCTCACCGGCCGCAAGTGGAGCCCGCACCGCCTTTGTGGGTATAGGGAGAGGAGGAAGATGAAGTAGAACAGATTTTGGACTCGAGAAAACGCTGAGGGCGTATTCAGTACCTGATTCATTGGAAGGGTTACGATCCAACTGAACATTCCTGGGAAACAGAGGAGAATGTGCACACTCCGACTTTGGTGAGAGAATTTCATGAGGCTTATCCAGCGAAACCTAGACCTCAGGGGTGGGAAGGGTTAATACGTGGAGGGGGGGATGATGTTGAGACTCAGCTAACCCAGAACGGACAGGGAAGGGGGAGGTATGAGTTTCAGGCGCCTCCGCTGCCAGAGGAAGCAGAGTTGGGAATTGTTGAGTCTGAGCAGGACCTTGTGGGAGGGGGTCAGCCTGCACACCAGCCAATTCCCACGGGTCCCGCACTCCCCGAGGAACAGAGCTTGCCGCCCCCAGCTGCTGCAGAAGACTTGTTGGGGGAGGCTCCAGAGACAGTGCCAGCTCCTCCCTTGCCAAGCAGTTCCCAGGAGGATACTAGTGTGGCACAGCCCCCTGATCTTGAGCCTGTTGCTCAGGAACAGGTGTCTTCTGATGAGCCGTTGGAAACGCGCCCTCTGTCCCTGTGCTCCCACCGCCGCGAGAAACGGACAGGGCAAAGACAGGAATTACGCAGGAGTCAGAGATTACGTTCGAAAACGTTCCCTTTTTAAGCTTGCCGCTTACAGATGGAAGTCGTTGAGTCAACTTCCTTCACACGTTGCAGAGCATGTCTAGAGTGTAGTTAGGAATTCTAGTGAGTTAGCGCAGGGTTTTCTATGAAGCGCAATGCCTTTGATGTATCCATTACTCTAATAAAATGAGATTTACTTGCACCTATGCTTCAGCCTCGTCCTTCCGGCTCTGAACTGGACATCCAGTGGCCAGACTGCTTTAACAGTCGGCCACTCTGACTGAAGGTCTGTGAGGGAAACGGTGTCTCCTAGCAACTCTCAGCACCCTTCAGAACTACACTTCCCAGGATTCTATGAGAGAAGCCATTATTGTCCAAAGTGAAATAAAGGCCTGCTGTGGATGTGGCCAGGGAGAGCTTTGGTTTCAATTTGGGTGGGAGGCTACATGTGCCTGCTGTAGAATAAAAAGGTGGGGGAAATGCTGAAAAGCAATGATAGTGTTCACAATGTTTTCCTTTTGGAAAGGAAAGGAGCTTTCCCTCTGCCCAGTGCCCACCCATCCAATCTCCTCCCTTACCCCTACCCCTACCCTCCCTGCCCCTTCCCAGGTCAGTGTTGGACTATGACCTGGGAGACCAGGGTTCAAATCCCCACACAGCCATGAAGCTGACTGGGTGGCCTTGGGCCAGTCACTGCCTCTCAGCCTCAGAGGAAGGCAATGGTAAAACCACCTCTGAATACTGTTTACCATGAAAACCCTATTCATATGATCGCCACAAGTCAGGATCGACTTGAAGGCAGTCCATTTCCATTTTCAGACATGATTGCACAGAAATAAATCCCATTGAACTCAAAAAGTATGCAAATGATCAAACCCACCCTCCCTTCTCCTCCCTCCTATTCCCTCCTTCTTGCCCCTTCCCTCCCCCTTCCCTTGCCCCTCCCCATCCCCTTCCTCCTCCCCATGGTCAGTTTTACCTATCTTACCTATGATTGCACAGGAGTAAATACTCTATAAACATGCAAATGATCAAACCTGCCCTCCCCTCCCCCTTCCTTAGCCCCCATCCAATCCGCTCCTTCCCCTTTCCCCTCCTCCTCCCCCCCATGGTCAGTTTTACCTATCCTAACCATGTTTGGATAGGGGTAGATCCCATTGGACTCAAGAAGAATGCAAATGATGACCTGCGTTTCCCCTCCTTCACCTCTCCTCTCCCTTCCTCCTCCCCTCCCCTCTTCCTTCTTCCTCCTCCCCTGCCCACTCCAGCCCTCCCTCCACCCAGTCAGTTTTACCTATCCTAAGGATGATTGCACAGGAGTAAATCCCACTCAACTCAATAAACATGCAAATGATCAAACCTGTCCTTCTCCTCCCCTCCTGCCTGCTCCCATCCACCTTCTCACCTCTGCCCTTCCTCTCCCCTCTCCTCCTCCCTTCCTCTCCCCTCTCCTCCTCCTCCCTTCCTCTCCCCTCTCCTCCTCCTCCCTTCCTCCCCTCCCAATCCCATGGCAACACCTGCAATCAGCCCAAATAATAGAAACAAAACATTGCTGTGCTGATTTTGTTTTAGCAGGGAGGAAGCAACATTATTAAGACAGTTGATATAGTTCAGATGGTCACTTTAAATATGTCTGATTTACTTTGCCATTTTAGTGAAGTTTCCTATAGGAAATCATTTTCTTTTGTTTCTATTTCTGTGAAAATGTGAAGTACAGCAACACTTTGCAAAATTTACACTAAAAAAACTCCAAAAATAATTGTGGAATAATGGCACTAACTATTCTGCAGAATAGTCTCCACTGGACATCAGGAGTGTCTTAGTTTGCACAAGATAAAACAGTGGGAGATGAAATATAGTCTAGCAAAATGCTAGGTGTGCTCTATGTTTTTAATTGACTGTGCCCACCTTGCCTTAAATGAAGTGGTTTAAACATAGCAGGCTGAAAGCACGCATCCTCTTTTTTCCAACAGCTAGAGCTGAAGTAGTAACTTATTGATTTTACATCAAACTGCAGTTTCAGATGCCACTCTTAATGCACCCAAAATAGAAATAGAACATAACCTCCAATTTGAAACACAAAAGGTTGCTTTCACCATCATATGACATTAACCAATAAAAAGGCTTTGAAATTAATAAAAAATAAATTTGACACAGATTTCGAGGATGAATAATGAGGGAAATAAAATTTTCTAGTTTAGATTCTCTGTAGAAACATTAGTAACACAGGAAAGAAGCAAAGTAAGAACACCAACAAACATGCAAAAATATAATTCTCCACCTTTTGAGATGGCAGGTATTGCCACCACTCACCATATACTCAGAGGCACATGTTACAAAATTCTTCCAAGGTACACAGGAAGTGGATTGGACTGTGAAAGATCAACCCAAATTATGTTTGCATTTTGACAAATTTGTAGGGTAGTATAGTATCTCAGAGAGGAGCTCAGGTCTCCTGCTCCCCTGGTGCATTCACTATAGCTGCCCAATTTCCCTGCTTTTTAAAGTTTGATAGAAATACCTGTGGGCTATAGCTAGGTACGTTCTTAAACCGCATTGATTTTTGCCTATTCGTGAATATCTTTCATGCAGTTTGTAGAAATGTATATGCAAGTTTTTCAGCCAGCAATTAGAGAGAGAGGAAAAGGCGGGGAATCATTCCCTTTTCAACAAGGAGTAATACGTATTTATTTGTCTATGCAGAGCACCCCATTTACAGTCTCATTAGCACAATCCTGAGAACATTATATTCAGTCTAACAGAAATTCAAAAGTTAAGTTTTCCCTGTTAGGAATATGGCAGATTGCAGGGAGCAACAATGGAGTGATTGAGGGCCTCTACTAATCACATCAATTGATATAAATTACTTTGTCAGCTCCACCAAGCAGCTGCCTGTAGGATTTACACCTCATTAAGCTTCCAAGTGCTAAATGAATCAATAGGGCTCAGTGCTACCATTTTTAATTAATTGTTCTAGTATTAAGGCAAAAGGAACACAGAAAAAAATCATCAGAACCTTGCTTCCTATAACTCTGGACAAGTTTGTCGACACAGAAATTCCTTTATCAATTAAAAATGTGGTTGTGTGTACAAACAACAAATTATAAAAATTGTGACAAATTATTGACATGGGCCTTTGGAACTTTCAAAGCACCAGGTAATCTTTATTTGATTTGTTCTCTTAGGGCAGGGCTATGGCTATGTGTGGGTGCACATGTGTGCATACTTCAGCTCACTGTCCCTTCAATCAAGGCAGGCAAGGGCAAAAAAGGCTTTATGTCAGACTTGGCCATTTGTTTATTTATTATTATTAAATTTATATCCCACCCTTTCTCCCAGAAGTAGCCCAGGGCAGCAAACAAAAACACTAAAAGCAGTCTAAAACATCTTAAAAATAAAAGACTTTAAAACACATCTAAACGAAACATCTTTAAAAACATATTAAAAGAAAACATCTTAAAAACAACTTTAAAAAACCCTTTAAAACATCTTAAAAAGCAATTTGAACACAGACGCAGACTGGGATAAGGTCTCTACTTAAAAGGCTTGTTGAAAGAGGAAGATCAGTAAGCACCAAAAAGATAACAGAGATGGTGCCTGTCTAATATTTAAGGGGAGGGAATTCCAAACTGTCGGTGCCACAACAATCCAATCCAAAGGTTTCATGCAGCCTTTGAATCACAGGTTCCTTCCGTCCCTAAGCTCAGGGCCCTCTGGTTTTAGCTTCAGACCAACATGTTATAAACAAAAATAAGGGCTTAAGACACCTATTCTCACACTATGCATCACTGTCTAAGAGCCCCTTTCTTCACTATTACACACAGAAGACTCTTCTCTATCATTACCTCTGGAATAACCCATCCTGCACTGGCATGGGAAGCAGGTGTTTGTTAGGAAACCTTAAGTTTTCTTTTTAAAACCAAAACTTAAGGAGACGTATGTTGACGCTGATTGTACTCATTACATAACGCCTGCAACATTCAGCAACATTTATTATCTTGAAAGGAAGAGAGGCATGTGAGAGAGATATAGAGGGAGGTGAAGCAGTGCTTAGACATTTTGTGTTTAGATAACCAAAAAAAGAAACAACTATGAGCCAAACTAACTCATAGTTAATGAGTTAATGTACATAAATGTGCAACAATGCCTAACGATCCTTTCTGGCCCACACCCCCAGAAAAAGCCGTTTCAGGAAATGGGTATGTCCTGAACACATATCAAAATTCCTCAGCAGAGAGAGCAAGTTGGGGGCAATTTGTAGTGGAGAAGTTAGTCGCAGAGAGGGAAAGGGTTTTTCAGAGCTTGGAAAAGCTACTTTTTTGAACTACAACTCCCATCAGCCCCAGCCAGCATGGCCACTGGATTGGGCTGATGGGAGCTGTAGTTCAAAAAAGTAACTTTTCCAAGCTCTGGGTTTAATGCAGGCAGTGGGAACCAAGTGCAGCCCTTCAGGCCTTTCTGTCTGGCCCTCAAGACTCTTCCCCACACCACACCCTTTCCTCCAAGTCATCCTCTTTACCAGCTGTGTTCTGTGCCCTCTTGTGAATGAAATGGAAACAGACTGCCTTCAAGTCAATTCCAACTTACGGCGACCCTATTGTCCTGCCCAGAGTCCGAGACACGACAAGGAAACAAGGTTTGGTTTAATTCTCATTTTATTAGTGTGATGGTTACATCCAAAGCAGTGCTTTTTATAAACCTGTCCACTCTGACTCACTACTTTCCCTAACTAGTCTACCTAAACAGTCTCTGCAGTGTGTGGGGAGAGTTGACTCATCACTAGACCCTGGGTGGGCACCTGCTTACATGGGGAAGGTCTTCGCACATAAATGAAGGTTCCTCTGAAGTTCCACCCTCTGAAAGTCCCTCGCACTTTTTCATGCGGGGCGAGGGGGGGCGAGCCTCTGATGGTCTATCTGACAATGGGGCTTTGCTAGGTGATGGTGCAACATCAGGAAGCGGGAAGCTGGTTGGCGAGGAAGCATTTGAAGTGCCGGGCGGGGATTCCTGTGTGGGTGGGGTTGGCATGTGCAAAGGGTTGCTTCCCAATGGCTCAGGCAGGGAGCTCACAGATGGGGCAGGACCTGCCTTGATGGGGGTGCTGGCCGAGGAAGTCTGAGGGCTGGCAGAGTCCCCCCCCTTCAATGCCTCCAGGGACCTGTCCTCATCTGACTCCTCTCACTGATCTAACTCCCCTTGTGCCTGGTGTGCAACACTTATGTTATGTTACAGTTTATTTCTAGGCTGCCTTTTGGCCAAAAAGGCCCCCAAGGCAGCTTACACACAAATAGAAAACACAAATAAAAACAATACAATTTACAAAAAATCAAACTAACAAAATTGTAGCATTTCTAAAAAGCAACACAGCTAACCAAAAGCATTCATCTTCCTGGTAAAGAACAGTCCCCAGAAAAATGTCACTAAGAGCAGGGGTGAGGGGGCAAAGCAGGTAGAAAAGCATGCCCCTTGATGGTCCCAGCACAGTCTCACCCCTGCAGCAGTACCTCCCAGTCTGCAGTTCTTCCTGATAAGGTTCAGGCAGAGGGGTGGGGCAAGGCAGGTGGGAAAACTTGCCCGTTGATGGTCCCAGCACAGTCGCACCCCTGCAGCAGGGTGAATAGGGTTTTCATGGTAAGCAGTATTCAGAGGTGGTTTTACCATTGCCTTCCTCTGAGGCTGAGAGGCAGTGACTGGCCCAAGGTCACCCAGTGAGCTTCATGGCTGTGTGGGGATTTGAACCCTGGTCTCCCAGGTTGTAGTCCAACACCTTAATCACTACATCACACTGGCTCTCTTCAGTACTGATAGGACACTGATATCATTAGAAATGTTGAAAAATAAGCTAGGAAATATCCCATTCCCATGGTTATTAGGATGCCAACTTTGATCATTCCTCCTAAATTCAGAAACTAAAAGGGAAGCTAACAGATAGTTAACTGTATTTTCAGAAAATTGTAACAGGGACTCTAACACTGAAATCAATATTTATTTCTAGATTTTATAAACACTTATTATATGTGGACTACGGTCAAAATGATTGCCAGAAAGAATGGTGGGAATCTAATTAGGAAATTGAAAAAGAAAATGAAGATTGGATCAAACTCTGGACAAAACCACCATATAAATCTATTTCGACAACAAAGAAACTCTCACTATAATCAGGGCCGGATTAAGCTGAGGAGGGCCCCTAGGCTGATTGGTGTTTGGGCCACCCTATCCCTGCGCTTCACCTATCCGTTGTTTTTTGTGGCGTGCGCAGGTTTGCCATCAATAAAGATGGTGGCTGAGGTTTCCCTAAGGAGCTGAAGCCTCTGCTGCCATCTTTGTTGATGGCAACAACGCGTGCGTGTAGCTGGGTTGGAACATAGCCTACTTTACAAATGTAAGAGTCACACCTGTTGCTCCACCCACATTTGACTCTGTCCCCTGACACTGCTTGCATTGCCTATGAGCCAATATGGTCCTCAGGTTGAAAAATGTTCCCCACCCCTAGTTTCTTGCCTTTATTCATGTTTTTAGAGCGAGTTGAGTGAGTCTAAATGACCTCACAGGACTCCTCTAGCCCAGTGACTAGCCTGTTTGGAAGATGAGATTATTAAAATGGACAGGATTAGCCTAGCAGATTCCCTTATGTTATGGAGATGGGATCATATCTATCTTTTTCAATAGCAGGCAAATATCTGAATGGGCTAGAAAGATGAGGAGGTGACTCATCCTTTGTTCTGCACCTGAGCAGGGTGACCGGGATGGGTGGATAAACTAAGTCTGCAATTCTGGAGACAGACTGTGAGATGGACAACTCATTTGAAATGTTGGAGGAGAGCTTTGCACATACCATGGACTGCAAAAAAGACAAATAATTGGGTGTTAGAACAAATTAAACCAGAACTATCCCTAGAAGCTAAAATGATGAAATTGAGGTTATCATCCTTTGGACACATCATGAGAAGACATGATTCACTAGAGAAGACAATAATGGTGGTGGTGGGGAAACTATTTCTTAAAAGTGCAGAACAATAGGCAAAAAACTTGCTGTGTAAGAATGTACCTATAGCCCACAGATATTTCTATCAAACTTTAAAAAGCAGGGAAATTGGGCAGCTATAGTGAATGCACCAGGGGAGCAGGAGACCTGACCTCCTCTCTGTGATATTGTACTGCCCTAGAAATTTGTCAAAATGCAAACACAATTTGGGTTGGTCTTTCACAGTCCAATCCACTTCCTATGTACCTTGGAAGAATTTGGTAACATGTGCCTCTGAGCAAATGGTGAGTGGTGGCAACACCTGCCATCTCCAAAGATGGAGAATTATATTTTTGTATGTTTGTTGATGTTCTTCTTACTTTGCTTCTTTCCTGTGTTACTACTGTTTCTACAGAGAATCTAAACTAGAAAATTTTATTTCCCTCATTATTCATCCTCGAAATCTGTGTCAAATTTATTTTTATTAACTTCAAAGCCTTTTTATTGGTCAATGTCATATGATGGTGAAGATAGCCTTTTGTGTTTCAAACTGGAGGTTATCTCTTTCCATTTTGGGTGCATCAGCAGTTGAATCTGAAACTACAGTTTGATGTAAAATCACACTGATTACAATATGTTACTACTTCAGCTCTAGCAGTTGGAAAAAAGAGGATGCATGTTTTCAGCCTGCTATGTTTAAACCACTTCATTTAAGGCAAGGTGGGCACAGTCAATTAAAAACATAGAGCACACTTAGCATTTTGCTAGAATATATTTCACCTCCCACTGTTTTATCTTGTGCAAATTGAGATACTCCTGAGGTCCACTGGAGACTATTCTGCAGTGTCATTATTCCACAATTATTTTTGGAGTTTTTTTAGTGTAAATTTTGCAAAGTGTTGCTGTACTTCACATTTTCACAGAAATAGAAACAAAAGAAAATGATTTCCTATAGGAAACTTCACTAAAATGGCAAAGTAAATCAGACATATTTAAAGTGACCATCTGAACTATATCAACTGTCTTAATAATGTTGCTTCCTCCCTGCTAAAACAAGATCAGCACAGCACATGTCTTCTTTCTATTATTTGGGCTGATTGCCTCCATTTCAGCCTTATTCCTCTTTCCTCTTTGTAAGTCTGTACCCCTTTTGGAGACTTGCCCTTTCCTATTGCCTTATATGGAGCATGTTTTGTTACAGAATGGGTATGTGCACTACTATTCAGTTCATATGTGGGGCTGAATTGCAGTCAAATACTTATTGTGTTTCAGGAAGTGTGAAAGTTAAACTCACCTGCCCACAGGAGCTGGTATATTCCCTTTAGTGTGTGAAAGGTTTTGTGCTTCACAATTATAAAGAGATGCATATGATGCAAATGGAGGGGAGAGAGCAGGGAGGCGCAGGGCGATTAAGCGAGTGGGGAAGGCAGGCGGGGAAGAGAGCAGGGGTGGGGGTAACACACACACATACACATCATTGTCACTCACCTCCACAGCTCTTCTCTCTCTCTCCGCTCCACGACCTGTTTGGCTCTTTACCCTCCTCCCTCATGCCTCTTAACACAGAGCACGCACTGCGCAGAAGCCTAGTGTAAGGCACATGTCGGAGGGAAACAAAAGAACTTCTGGTTTCAACTGCACTTGCGTGACATCATCCACTGTAATGCATTTTTATAAATTAATTAAATATAAACCATGCCATTTTTTTACTTTAAACCTACTGAAGATTAAGCTCTGTGTTTGGGGCAAGCTCAGGGATTTGATTAGAGATACTTTACATCATCTCTGATTTTTAATGAATTTCAACAGATTATGAGAACTTCTGAAGAAAAAAGTCCAAACGGCTTCTTGTTTCTCTCTCTCCCGGTTTTCACTGTAACTTGTGAATTCTCCGTGGGGGGGGGTTGTGTATCACCAAGAAAACTTTCAGGGTTGTAGAGCAAGCGATTCTGAATCCAACAGTATAAGTCTTGTAAGTTTGTGTTTTGAATTGGGACTATACAAAGCACCAGAAAGGTGTGGGGAGGTATTTTAATTTAACATGGTAGAACGTGAAAAATCCCTACTGGCTATAGTATACAGCCATTCTCGTGGCTGTATAATTATGTGGCACCTATAACAGTGCCAGTTCTGCAGATTGAAGTGGTTGGGTAGTCACATATGGGGTAAAGCAATCCTGCAAGTAAATCTGATGGAAAGCTGCAAACCTGGACATCTGTTAGGGTGTTTAACCTTGTGAATCTCCATCTGTGCTCAACCTGTATGCATATACGTGTAAATAAACCATATATCATAAAACACCATTAAATCTCCAGTGCTCTCATTTCAAAGTAAACAGCCTGGGTAAATTCTGCACCCCTGGAGTATTCACTGCTTAGAGAATTGGGATTCATGTAGCAATATGTTCTGGGGGAAAATGGAGCTAAGGATGGCCCACTAGTAACAAATATCTTTAACTGGAGCAGCCAGGGATGCTAAAGACTGGGATAATATCATGGAAAGCCGCTTGCCTGCTTCTTGTCTTCTTCTTATATGTGCCAGATGTTTACCAAAGACTTCTCTGGGAATCATTTTCTCCCCTTTACTAGTAAAATAATAGCTGCAGCTGTCATATCATTGCTTTTTTACTGAGTACTACTAAATTGGGAGGTTTGCGCACAGTGAGAGTCATATATTTTTAAAAAACCCTAATTTTTCAAACAAGGCCATTATAACAATGCTTCCATTACCTTTCTTGTCCAAAACTAGCTGGGCTTAACTCACAAAACCTCTCGTTGTTGCTTCTGGCATTCAATACTTGAGACAAACAGGATCAGCTTGATCTTTCACCAGGACTATATGCCACAATTTCCCTTGCCATCATTCAGTTCACACACTGAAGGTTTGCAGTAGACTGTAAAATATCACCCGTCTGTAAAATGCCCTGGCAAATCTTTCAGGTAGTCCTTTTGCCTTGGGCATGGATTACCACAAGCAGTAGGAAACAGAGGAAACCAACCACAAGAAAAGACTTTAGGACTTCTTAAAACATTGAATGGTTTCTACACCTTTGGTGAGTATACCCTGTTTGCGAACATGTTTGTGGCCATTATACTTGACCTTTCTAGGTGGATATCCAAAACATACCATGAGCACACAAAATCTAAATGTGTGTATAGACTTTTATTAATCCATTTTATCAACATAATCCTATAGCATAGAACAAGGTGGACACCCTGGTACCCTCCAGATGTTATTGGACCAACTCCCATCAGTCTCAGCATGGCTGCTGGTCAGGAATGATGGGAGCTGCAATAAAACAACATCTGGAGGGCCACAGGATGTCCACCTCTGGTACAGGGACAGAAGGCATTACTAGATCTGTGCAAATTTTACTTGTCTGCCCAAACCCCCTAATGCATCCACAGACCTATGGGTGTCATTATTCACTAATAGGCAAAAAAACCTTGCGGTTTAAGAACGTACTTATAGCCCACAGATATTTCTACCAAACTTTAAAAAGCAGGGAAATTGGGCAGCTATAGTGAATGCACCAGGGGAGCAGGAGACCTGACCTCCTCTCTGAGATATTGTACTGCCCTACAAATTTCTCAAAATGCAAACACAATTTGGGTTGGTCTTTCACAGTCCAATCCACTTCCTGTGTAGCTTGGAAGAATTTGTTAACACGTGCCTCTGAGCATTTCCCTGCTTTTTAATCTGGGAGGTAAGAAATGGGATCCTGTGGAAGTTTGCTGAGAATGGATTGATCATTTGCATGCTTATTGAGTTCAGTGGGATTTACTCCCCTGCATGCTTAGGATAGGTGAAACTGACCACAGGGGATGGGGAAGGGAGGAGGAGGAGGAGGAGGAGGAGGGAGGGTGGAAAGGCAGAGGGGAGGACTGGATGGAAGCAGGCAGGAGGGGGAGGGGAGAAGGACAGATGTGATCATTTGCATGTTTATTGAGTTCAGTGGGATTTACCCCCATGCAATCATGCTTAGGATAGGTAAAACTGACCAGGGGAGGAGGGACA
Source organism: Rhineura floridana (assembly GCF_030035675.1). Taxonomy (NCBI): domain Eukaryota; kingdom Metazoa; phylum Chordata; class Lepidosauria; order Squamata; family Rhineuridae; genus Rhineura; species Rhineura floridana. The sequence goes on along the minus strand of NC_084482.1, from coordinate 172,616,135 downwards.
GAAGGCTGAAGTGGGCAGGGGAGGAGGAAGAAGAAAGAGGGGAGGGGAGGAGGAAGGGAGAGGAAAGGGGAAGGAGAGGAAAGGCAGGTCTGATCATTGGCATGATTATTGAGTTTAATCAGATTTACTCCTATGCAATCATGATTAGGATAGGTATAACTGACCATGGGGGAGGGGGAGAGGGAGGGGGAAGGAGCATATTGGAGGGGGACAAAGGAAGCGAGAGGGGAGGTTTGATCATTTGCATGCTTATAGAATTCAATGGTATTTACTTCCATGCAATCATGCTTAAGATAGGTAAAACTGACCATGGGGATGAGGGAGAAGGGGTAAGGGGAAAGAGTGGATTGGAAGGGGAGGGGGAGGGAGTGGGAAGGGGCAAAGGAAGGGTGAAGGAAGGGGCAAGAGGGAGGGGATAGGAGGGAGGAGAAAGGAGGGTGGGTTTGATCATTTGCATACTTTTTGAGTTCAGTGGGATTTCTTTCTGTGCGATCATGTTTGAAAATGGAAATGGACTGCCTTCAACTCAACCGTACTTATGGCGACCCTTTGAATAGGGTTTTCGTGGTAAATGGTATTCAGATGTCATTTTACCATTGCCTTCCTCTGAGGCTAAGAGGCAGTGACTGGCCCAACGTCACCCAGTGAGCTTCATGACTGTGTGGAGATTCGAACCCTGGTTTCCCAGGTCGTAGTCCAACACTGACCTGGGGGAGGGGCAGGGAGGGGGGAGATTGGGTGGGTGGGTACTGGGCAGAAGGGAAGCCCCTTTCCTTTCCCAAAGGAAAACATTGTGAACACTATCATTGCTTTTCAGCGTTTCCCCCACCTTTTTATTCTACAGAAGGCACATGTAGCTTCCCACTAGGGTTGCCAGGTTCAGGGCCTGAGAGAGATCCTGTATCTTTAGGAGAAGAGAAAGTCAACCAAGTGCAGGTGTTCTTGCAACATTATAATGGGAAAAACCACAAGGTGGAATTCTCCCTTCTCCCTGCAAAACTTTTAAAATACAGAAGACCTCTTGGGAAGGAAGAATTCCACCTTGTGGTTTTTCCCATTATAATGTTGCAAGAACACCTGCACTTGGTTGACTTTCTCTTCTCCTAAAGATACAGGATCAGTCTCAGGCCCTGAACCTGGCAACCCTACCTCCCACCCAAATTTAAAACAAAGCTGTCCCTGGCAACATCCACACCAGGCCTCTATTACACTTTGGACAATCATTATTTATTTATTTATTGTATGTATATACTGCCCATAGCCGAAGCTCTCTGGACGGTTTACAATAACTAAAAACATTAAAAACAAATATACAAATTTAAAAACACATCTTTTAAAAGCAATTTAAAACAATTTATCATGGCTTCTCTCAAAGCCAGTCATGGCTTCTCTCAAAGAATCCTGGGAAGTGTAGTTAGTGAAGGGTGCTGAGAGTTGCTAGGAGATGCCCTGTTCCTCTCACAGACCTTCAATCAGAGTGGCTGACTGTTAAACCATTCTCTCAGGGGAATAGGAGTCTCCTCTCAGCACCCTTCACAAACTACACTTCCCAGGATTCTTTGAGGGAAGCCATGACTGTCTCAAGTGAAATCAAGTCTGGTGTGGGTCTGGCCCCCTGATTAGCCAAGCCCAGCAGCTGTGAGGCTTTTAGAACATTGACAGTTGGTTCTTACTGAGCATGCCCCACGTTATCATTGGCTTCAAGCCAAAATTTCTTAAATTAATTAAAAATCAGCCAGTCATTTTTTACACTTTTAAACTTAAGAAGATGAAGGTCAGAGTATGGGGGCAAGGTCAGTATTAGGATTACAGGTACTCTGTGAACATGGCTGATTTTTAATGAATTTCAACAGATTATGAGAACTCTCAGAGAAAAAAGTGCAAAAGGGTTCTGGGTTTCTCTCTCTCTTTTTAGACTTTGAACTCTTGATTCTCTCTGACTGTTTTGTGTATCACCATGAAAATTGAGAGTGTTGTTAAGCAAACGTTTCTGAGTTCAGAACTATAAGTTTGGTAAGTTTTTATTTTGAAATGAGCTTATGGGAAGCATCAGAATGGCATGGGGGGTATTTTCAATTTAACATTGGGGAATGTGAAAAATCCATGCTGGCTATAGTATACAGCCACTCTTGTGGCTGTATAAAAACTATTTAGGTAAATGTGATTGTAGCCAACATACTTTGCAAAAAGCTGTGCTGTTTTCAGCCCCGTGACTGTGCCAAACTGTTCTGTATGCCTTGTCTTGTATGACCTGCTGCTAATAGGCATGCTGCCTGGGGCTGATGGGACCTGTAGTACAAAAATATGGAGGGTTTGGGGTTGGGGAAGGCTGGCTTAGAACAAGCTCTTCATCTCTATTCAGAGAAGTTATACCCTGCACCCTTAAAACTAATTATTTCCCAGTCCATAATAGCTTTGCATTCTCTGTAACTGTTGGCTTAAAAGGGGGAATAAGACAAATTCATGAATAATAAGTCTACCAGTGGCCACTAGTCATGATGATTATATCAAATTGTCCACGTTCAAAGGCAGTACGCCATTCAGTACCAATTGCTGGGGAGCAACAACAGGAGAGGGCTATTGCCTTCATGCCCCACATGTGGGCTGCACAGAAGCAACTGGTTGGCTACTATGGGAAACAGGATGTTGGCCTATATCAGGGGTGGGGAAACTGTGGCCCTCCAGAGGCTGCTGGGCTTCAACTCCTTTCATAAAAATGCTTGATAATTTCTGGAAAGATCTTAGCTCTTTGTCTGTTAATAAGTGATATGCAAGAGTCTGGCAGTTTGCTTTAGATGAAAAGCTGACCCAGGAATACCGAAAATCCAGGGGTGTAATCAAGGAGGAGAGGCACTCATTAACTATGGATTAAGGTTTTTGTAGTGTCGTTTCTAAATCTAAGTTTGTTTTTCCCTGTGATATGTTTTTGTAGTCTTTGGTGACTGTGACATGAGAGCCAGTGTGGCGTAGTGTTAAGGTGGACTACAACCTTGGAGACCACTGTTCGAATCCCCACACAGCTATGAAACTGACTGGGTGACGTTGGGCCAGTCACTGCCTCTCAGCCTCATGAAAACCCTATTCATAGGGTCGCCATAAGTTGGAATCGACTTGAAGGCAGTACATTTACATTTAGTGACTGTGACATCTTGTATGTTTTATTATTTTGATATTGTTATAAATTTCAATAAAAATCTAATTTTAGAAAAAGGTTTGCTAATTTTATGATGTCTACTTCTTTTTAAAGTTTGTTGGTTCTATTGGTATTTTTATGAATATTTTATGTAAAGCACTTAGAAAGAGAGACAGTGTGGTGTAGTGGATAGAGTGTCTGCCTAGGATTTGGGAGACCTTCACTCGACTATGAAACTCACTGGGTGGCCTTGGGCCAGACACAAACTCTCAGCATAACCTACCTCACAAGGTTGTTGTGTGGATAAAACTGAGAAGGGGAGAGCCATGTATGCCATCCTGAGCTCCTTGGAGGAAAGATGGGATAGAAACGCAATAAATAAATAAAATTTATTCAATTTAATTACGAAGTCTATAAAATTTGTGAAATAAATAAAACTTTGACCACTGGCCATGCTGACTGGGGCTGATGGAGAATGAGTGTCCAACAAAATTTGGAGGGTCACAGGGTCCCCAGCCCTGGGACAGATGGACCATTAGTCTGATCCAAAGGTGGACAACCTGTGGCCCTCCAGATGTTTATGGACAGCAACTCTCATCATCCCTGACCATCCGGTATGTTGGCTAGGACTGATGGGAGTTGGAGTCCAGCAACATCTGGTTGTCCATTCCTGGTCTGATCCAGCGGGACTCCTCTTTAGTTCTTATGCAACGCCTGAGAGTAGTTAAGCAATCTCAACCCCATCCTTGTTTGGTCATTCACTTTTGTCTTCCTTGTAGCTACATTGTAAGGCCTCGAACAATGATTAGGCAAGCTCTTTGTCCATGCTTAATCATCTGCATTATTATTTAGTGTTTCTCTATCATTCTCTGATACCAGTTGCAATGTTTGTTTTTTGCAATACTTATCTCACTCACTCCGGCTATCATCACACAAAGAATGCCATTAACCAACACCCTTTTTAGGAAAATAGTAACTTATTCAAGATCTCACACAATGAACAAGCTAGGATTTGGATCTAGGCCCTTAATTCCAAATCTATTACATGTATGGTTTTAGATATGTAATATATTCACCAGCCCCCATACTGACACCCAGTTCCTTCTATCTTATAATGGGTGAAAATCAAATTGGAGAGGGAGTATGCCTTTAAAAAAAATGTTTCTTGTCTTTTTCTTGTTTCCTGCTTCTGTTTACCCTTCCCCCTTTCTTTTCAGCCAATTAAAATTCATTTCATCTGCAAGTCCTATGAAGACTATGACCACCTGAGGAAGATGCTGGGTCAAATCTCAGCTCAGGTCTGAACACAATGATTGGCCTAAGGCAAACAACTATAGCCTCAGTTGCCCATCTTTAACATGATCATGGCTGACCTTGTATTGATTTAGATTTCTAGATCACTTAGTGAGCCTCATGGCTGAGAGGCAACTTGAACCAGGGTCTCCCCAGTCCTAGTCCACTCTAACCACTATAACACACTGACTCTCATTATGATGGTGATGAAGAGGAGCCCACATAGCATCTAGCTTTACGTGGCTCTTGAAAAAGTCTCAAGACACTGTTTTCCTTTTCACACTACACACAAGCTTGTAAGGACAGAGGCAGCAAAAAAAAAAACCTGGTTTGGAAAATATTTGATCTTATTTTTTTAATGTTAACCTTAAAATTTTTAGACAAGCATTCATCCCTGCCAAAATATCACTAGTTTCCAAGCTGAATTCTTGTAAGTGATTTTGCTAAATACAATACAATTTGGCAGTATCAATTCTCCTTTGTAAATGTGGGATTTAGAACATCCACAGAGAGTAATAATACCCTCAACAGAAAACCTGCCAGATCATCTTATAAACTCTAATTGCTTTGGAGTTTTCGATAATAGAGTTCCGCGTGGCAACACAAGCAAGGAACCTGACACTGAAGAGCATGAAAAGCATGTTCTTATGTGGAAAGTCACTTCACACCTCGATTACAGCTTCTGCCAACCACTTCAGATGTGAAGTATAATGTTTTCTCTGGCGAGAGGATGCCATTAGCACAATAAGCAGTTAGCACTGAGACTGTGAACTGAGCAGTACCAAGGGAAATCACCTCACAGTAGAGGCTCTGTAGATGTCTTGTTTTACGCCACTCAGAGGAGTCATTTCAATTGATTCAAAAACATATGCAGAGGAAACACCCCTATTTTGTTAGGGTGCTGACTAAGAACAGCTGCTTAACAAGACTGTATGAGGGTGTGGGTGCCATGTTAGAACATCGAGGAGATATAGTGGCCTTCTTGATAGTGGCTCCAAAACTGTGGAGCTCCTTATTTTCCCCTGGAGAGTTATCTCTTTAAAACTGAGTACTATTATTTAGCAGCTGTGCAAAACCTTCTTTCACTTTTTTTTTTGGTTGGTTTATGAGGGCAGTGTAAAGAACAAGACCAGCATTAAGCTGAGGAGAAAACTGAGACCTGGATATTTATACCCAGTGTTTTGTTAATACTTTTCTGGTGAAGATCAGGGTAAAAGAGCTGGTGACTGAATTGATCTGAGAGGCGGCCCTGTGAAAAGGTCTTACCAGAGGGAAGTGACACAACTGGGGCTTTAAAGTTGGCTAAACAATCTAAGCAGCCAGGAGGACAACCAGAGGAGTTTAGGGGTACAAAGACAGATTGTCCCTTGTAGCGTGACTGAGTTGTGGGAACATTTGGCTGGGGTGAAGGTTTAGGGAAAACTGGCCTGAGGTAAAAGCCACTTACGAGACTGGTATCAGCAACAGAGTCTCTTAAGTCTTGAGAAATTGACAACAAACACCGTAAAGTCCCAATATAAGCTTCAGTATTCCCTTATGTAAATAGTTTCCCTTTAATAAACCAATACTCATAGAATCATAGACCAGTAGAGTTGGAAGAGGCCTATAAGCCATTGAGTCCAACCCTCTGTTCAATGCAGGAATCCATGTTAAAGCATACCCAACAAGTGGCTGTCCAGCTGCCTCTTCAATGCCTTCAGGGTTGGAGAACCCCCCCCCCTGGATAATTGGTTCCATTGTCATACCTTCCACAGTTAGGAAGTTTTTCCTGGTGTTCAGGGGAAATCTGGTTTCCTGTAATTTGAGCCCATTATTCCATGTCCTGTACTCTGGGATGATTGAGATGAGATCTGAGCCCTCCTTTATGTGACCACCTTTCAAGTACTTGAAGAGTATTATCATATCTCCCCTTGGTCCTCTCAAGGCTAAACATGCCCAGTTTTTTCAGCCTCTCCTCATAGTGCTTTGCTTCCAGTCCGCTGATCATTCTTGATGCCCTCCTCTGAACCTGTTCCAGTTTGTTTGCATCCTTCTTAAAGTGTGGGGTCCAGAATTGGACACAGTATTCAAGATGAGGCATAACCAGTGCCAAATAGAGGGGAACTAGTACTTCACACCATTTGGAAACAATACGTCTGTTAATGCAGCTTAAGATAGCATTTGCCTTTTTTGCAGCTACATCACACTGTTGGTTCATTTCCCAAAAATTCCAAAATCCTTCTCACATGTAGTATTGTTGAGCCAAGTATCCCCCATCTTATAACTGTGCATTTGGTTTCTTGTTCCTAGGTGTAGAACTTTGCACTTATACCTTTCCTGGTAAATTTCATTCTGTTGTTTTTCGCCCAGTGTTCCAGCATATCAAGATCACTTTGAATTTTGTTTCTGTCCTCCAGGATATTAGCTATCCCTCCCAATTTTGTATCATCTACAAATTTGATAAGCATTCCCTGCACTTCCTCATCCCAAGTCATTAATAAAAATGTTGAAGACCACTAGGCCCAGGACTTAGCCCTTAATCTTAGTTTAAGGTTTCCCATCTCTAGAGCTGGTGTCCATCCACGCCTAAGCCTACTACACATGTTGTTAGGAGGCTTGAGAGCATTGTAAGTGAACTGGCAGCAGCAGAAAAAAGTGAAGCACAGATCCTTAAACTGATGTTTACACAGAATGATGCTTGGGGAACTGTGGGAGCAGAGGGCTTTGAATAAGAGCAGTTCAGATATACATTTTTGGGGGAGGGACAGTATTGGATAGTGTTGACAGGATTTGATGGAAGGGGTGGTAGCTCCATGGTCAATCATTTGCTTGCATGCAGAAGGTCCCAGGTTCAATCCACAGCATCTCCAGGTAGGGTTGTCTGAATCCTTGGAAAACTGCTGCCAGGCAGTGTCGACAATACTGAGCTAAATGGATCAATGATCTGTTTCTGCAGAAGGCATATTCCTAGGTTCATAAGGGGTTTTTTCCTCCCCAAAGTTTGGATTCTTATTACTCTCCTAATGATAGGGCAATTCCAGTGGCACCAGCATGCATTACTTATTGTGAAAATTAGCTGCAGGAGTGGCTGGGAAAGTGATTTTCAGTGAAGAAGGGAGCAGGTAAAGGACTGATCCACCCATTCTTTGCCTGCTGCCTGTCTGCTACAACTCCCTCTCCCTGCTCCTTCTCTCTCCCACCCTCCACAATTCCAGATGAATTTTATTTGCAAACATAAGTACACCCCTAGAAACTCTCAAAGAAGAAGGAAGGTAATGTTCTACCCTCCCTAAAACATTCCCTGCACCAGTGCTACACAACAGCACATGAGGGTAAATGAAATAAGACTCAAAAACCAGATCAGAGCCCCTAGTTTTCTTGCACTGCTTCAACTGTGCCTGCCTGTATTAATTTAAAGTAGGAATATGCTGTAATTATGCTGAAAGACAATAGCTGATTTTTTTTAAAAAAAATGCTGGTTAAAGCACCTGGTAAAGGGACTCTGTGATGTCCCTGTATTTTAATATCTGTAAATATGGTAAGTGCGGGTTTATTAAGTGATATATGGTAAGTGACTGAGTGAGAGGGGGGAGTGCATGGGCTAGAATGCTGGAGAATGCTGTATGATGATTGGCTGAGTGTTTGAGTGGCTGAAGGTATAAATGAGAGGATGGCAGTTGGTTCAGGGTTCTGTTTTGTGGGGGAGTTGTTGGCGGTTGGTTGTGGAGTGTGGATTGGAGTTGGTTGTGGTTGGATTGGAGTTGGCTGATATTTAGGCAATATATATATGGGAAACATAAAGAGTGACACTATATGAAACCATACGCTTGTTGAACATTCCTAAAGTAATCTTGTTATTTCCTGGTGTTATCAAATAAATACTTTTATTGGTTTACCAAAAGCCTGATCCTTAGCTGGGGATACACAGACCAGAAGAGAGGGCAGGGTAATTACCAAGGCTGGAGGGAAACTGTATCAAATAAATGGTGGCAGCGGTGAAGGGAGATATTGTAACATCGTCAAGTATCCAGAGCAACCCAGGATTGTATGCTTTACAAACAAAGATACAAGGGGGTTGTGGACAGCAAGGGCACCCAGACACAAAGTAACAAGCCATAGAGAGACTAAGGCAAAGTCTCTAGCAGTATTGTTTACAGGGAGTGACTGGTGGTGCTACCTAGCAGTGGGATCTTGTGAGATCTGTGTTAGAGTGAGCTATAGAAAAATAAAAGTGTGATTCTGACTGCTGGTAGCCATGGGTGGGAGTATCACAGGTGGTGCCAGTGGGAGGAACATTACAGACTCCCCTTCTAGAGGCACCTGTGCTAGATGGTATTTCCCCCCCCCTTCCTGGCCTCAGAGCCCACAGCCTTTCAGCTCTGCAGGAACAGATGGAACAATCATTGTACTCATTCCACAGTTAGCCCCCCTGCTGTTGGTGTAAGCCTTCTGTAGTTGTAATACACATAATTAGGCAAGTCAATGGCCAGTGCAGCAGATTAGAGAGGGAGGAGTTACAGCCAGCAAAACATGCCCGGCAATTTATCTGCTGTGGTGAATGGGACAGTTTCCTCTCAAATTACTCCAGAAGTGTGGACAGGAGGCAGAAACCAATTATGCCACGGTTAAGCAAGGGGGGCTTTTTCCAGCCTTGGCCAGTGCCAAGAATATTTAAGAGTGGAATTTATGGGATTAGTTCCTAGCTTGGCTCATAGGTGATTTATGCCTACAAGTCCCATTAACATTTATGACTCACTCACTGGAACCGTCTTTGCGTTCATGAGTAATTAGATGCCACATTGTTCCACCTTATCCTGAATTCAGGTTGAACTCTGCAACTCTTGTCTTCCTGTGGCAACTTCAGCCAGACTGGAAGGCTACTTGTTAGAGTTCATTCACACACAAGAATGGCAAGATGAAGAGGGTGGAGTTCTTGCTTGTGTGAAATGGACAGGCTGGGAACACACACCATGGACAGCTTCCTCATCGCTTGACTTCCTCTCCAGTGCAGTACTTTTCAGTGCAGGCCGTTCACACATTTAGCTGTCAAGGCATTGAGTGACAAATCATTGGATGATGTTATGCCCTTCTCAGATTGAACTTTGCACAGCTGGAATTTTGCTTCTGTACATGCCTCTCTCCCTTTCTGCAAAGCTGTTGAGTCCTGGAGGGTCCGTGTGTCTATGCTGCTAGAGCAAGGCAGACAAGAGTGATATTAAATAATACACAATATTATATGATACTAAAGGCAGTGAAGTAGGGGAACAGCGCTGGGGAGAAAAGTCAGAAACTCAGCCATGCTTCCATTCTTACTGCACTGTGATATAATGTGAAACAGACAGTTGATTCCAGAGGGAGTGCTGCTTTCCAGCCTCCATCTCCATGCCTCATTAGAAATATAAGCACCCATCCCGAGCAGGAGAGTGTGAGCATGTGCATACACACACGTGTCTGTGTGCTTTTTTGCTTCAAGTACCAAAAAAAGAGAAAAAAGGCCAGCACTGCATTCTCATGCTGATTTAGTGCATAACAGAGCTAGGCTGCTCAGGTTCCTAAGAGCCAAATCACTGAGTCAATGCACTGTAGTGCCTACATGTGTATTCCATATATCTGGAAATGTATTGTGTTCAAATGCATTTAAAATCTTGGTTGAAATTTGGCATCCTTAGAGTTTCAGGTTTTACCTTTTTATAAAAGTTAGTTTCTACATTCCAGTCCTCATGGCCATGCAGAATTGTGGTCCGCTGAAGGCTAAGGAACCACAAAAAAAACACTGGTAGGGATTCCTGTCACGTGTGGGCGACAGGTTTTGAAACCATGCACATCTCTCCCTTGTTCCCTCTCTCTATTGGTCCATCATGTTCCTACTGCCAGGAAAATCTTATTTTATGGGAGAAGAAAAATAGGGGATTGAACATCATGGTTGTTACGCCATTGGCAAGATGCTTTCCTAAACCATCCTGGATTAGGAAAATGATAAAAGTAGAAACCAATCAGCTTCTTTCAGACTGCAGAGGAGAATCATGGAGAAGGGTGGGGGAAGCAGACTCAGCATTCTGGAAACCACATTAGCTGAAGGTTATGTAAATAGTATTATTTGTTTTAATTTTTTTTCTGCACAGCTCTGATATGAGCACAAAGGTGCTTGGCAGAAATGTCAGTCTTGTAATATTAGAATTTTCTATTTTGGAGGTGCTTTAAGTCAGCTGTGACAAAACCACAAGTTACCCTCTCACATTTTAAAATTTAAGCAGTCTGGGAATCACACAATTACTATAAAATTAGATAGTGTTCAGTGCCCACCCAAAGACACTTTGCTGTCTGAAACGACGTCCAAATGATGCATGCCTTCTTGCTGGGGCTAACACTTTAGAATGTTTTGCAGACACCAGGCACCTTCCCTCATGGGGCCACAACCTACTACATGCCAGCGCTGACACTGATCACTTGCTTATTTCTCTCTTTGCCCCTTGGTGCCCCTTGCCCTTGCTTTCCTCATTGTGAGGGCTAAAACTTTGTTTATAAATAAAAGCTGAACTTATCTGAAAGCTAAGAGGAACCTGTAAGCAAGAGAATAGACTTTCCAATTTTGGGAGGGCTGGGGGGCTGGGGCTGGGCCAAACCTAGGAAAAGGTGGGTGCAGGCCAGTGGTTATAGTGGTATCTCAGCGGTCTCCCATTGTGTCCTGTCTTCTTTGAAATTCACTTTTAGGATGGTCCCCTTAAGATCTGTAAATGTACACACATGTAAGCAGGACGAACTGGACAGTCTCTACTCAAGAGAATAAATGGACACAAATTTGGCATTAAGAAAGGTAACACAGAAAAGCCTGTAAGGGAACATTTTAATCTTCCTGGCCATTCAGTTGCAGGAGTCTTGTTAGCATCTTGGGTGCCTTTATTTGGTAAGGGGATGGTTGTAGTCTCTGACCCAGTGCAGAATGCAAAACAGTTGCTATGCACTAACTCAGTTTCTGAGCAATGTATAAAGTTCAAAGTAGTGGGAATCGTCTTCTTTTCACTTCAGACTCTTAACCAATTGGGGGCAATTCCTAACAATTGTGGAGTGCATCATGACAGCTCCCATAGCCACGATCCCAATGAAAATCCAGTCATGCCACCAGGATTTTATATGTCTTGCTTTTCTAACATACTGCTTAAAAACTCCACTTTAAAAACACAGACATTCAAAACAAACTACTAATAAAATCTCATAATTAGGTTTGTGGGCCATGACTGTAATCCTGTGCATAGTTACTTGAGAGCAAGCACCACTGAACTCAGTGGTGCTTATTTCTGCTGTATAGGTTCAACAAACACATTCAGCTTCAACAAAAGATCTTCAGACAGCTGAAATATGACCTTTCCTCCATTGTTAATTTATTTATTTTATTTTATTTTATTACATTTTTAAACCGCCCTATAGCAACAAGCTCTCAGGGCGGTGTACAAAAGATAAAAACAGGTTAAAACACAAATAAACATGAAAACAATACAGTATAAAAAATATATAAACAAAATTAAGACAAAGACAAATTAAAGTAGAATTTAAAATGCCTGGGCAAAAAGGTAGGTCTTTACCTGGCACCGAAAAGATAACAAAGAAGGTGCCAGGCGTATCTCGTCAGGGAGGGCGTTCCATAACTCGGGGGCCACCACCGAGAAGGCCCTAGCTCAAGTTATTACTCTCCGGGCCTCCATATGCATTGGAACCCGGAGAAGGGCCTTCGACGTCAGGTGCAGTGAATGGGCTGGTACATAGCGGGAGAGGCGTTCCACCGGGTATTGCGGTCCAATGCCATTAAGGGCTTTATAGGTAAGAACCAACACTTTGAATCTGGCCCAGAAACATATTGGTAGCCAGTGCAGCTGGGCCAGGACAGGAGTTATATGATCATATTTTTTAGTCCCGGTAAGAACTCTGGCCGCAGCATTCTGCACTAGCTGAAGTTTCCGAACCGTCTTCAGAGGTAACCCTATGTAGAGTGCATTACAGTAGTCCAATCTAGAGGTTACCAGAGCATGGATAACTGTGGCAAGGTTCTCCCTGTCCAGATAGGGTCGTATTTGGGCTACCAGCCGAAGCTGGTAGAACGCATTCCGTGCCACCGAGGCTTCCTGAGCCTCCAGTGACAGGAGCGGATCTAATAAGACCCCCAAACTACGGACTTGCTCCTTTAGGGGGAGTGTAACCCCATCTAGGGCAGGTCAGACATCAACCATCTGGGCAGAGAGCTCCCCACCAACAGCATCTCAGTCTTGTCAGGATTGAGTCTCAGTTTATTAGCTCTCATCCAGTCCATTATCGCGGCCAGGCAGTGGTTTAGTACATCAACAGCCTCACCTGAAGAAGATGAAAAGGAGAAGTAGAGCTGCGTATCATCAGCATATTGCTGGAAACGCACTCCAAATCTCCTTATGACCTCACCCAGCGGCTTCATATAGATATTAAAAAGCATGGGGGACAGAACCGAACCCTGCGGGACCCCATATTGGAGTATCCAGGGATTCGAGTAATGCTCCCCAAGCACCAACTTCTGGAGACGATTCTTGAGGTAGGAGCACAGCCACTGCCAACCAGTGCCTCCAACTCCCAAGTCCACAAGTCGCCCCAGAAGGATACCATGGTCGATGGTATCAAAAGCCGCTGAGAGGTCCAGGAGAACCAACAGAGTTACACTCCCTCTGTCTTTCTCCCGACAGAGGTCATCATACAGGGCGACCAAGGCTGTTTCTGTACCAAACCCTGGCCGAAAGCCCGACTGAAATGGATCCAGATAATCAGTTTCATCCAGGAGAGCCTGGAGCTGGCGAGCGACCACACGCTCTAAAACCTTGCCCAGGAATGGAACATTTGCTACTGGTCTATAGTTGTCAAGGTTGTCAGGGTCCAAGGAGGGTTTTTTTAGGAGCGGTTTCACCACCGCCTGTTTCAGACAGAGTGGTACCACTCCCTCTCGTAAAGAGGCATTGATCACCTCCTTGGCCCATCCGGCTGTTCCATTCCTGCTAGCTTTTATTAGCCACGAGGGGCAAGGATCCAGAGCAGACGTGGTCGCCCGCACCTGTCCAAGCACCTTGTCCACATCCTCGAGCTGTACCAACTGAAACTCATCCAATAAAACAGGACAAGACTGTGCTCTGGACACCTCATTAGGATCAACTGCTACAATATTAGAGTCAAGGTCCCGGCGGATGTTCGTGATCTTATCTTGGAAGTGTCTCACAAACTCATTACAGCGAGCTGTTGATTATTATTATTATTATTATTATTATTAATTAAATTTATATACCGCCCGACTAGCAATAGCTCTCTGGGCGGTGAACATAAAATAGCATAAAAATACAATGAATAACAAAATAATACTAAAATACAATCAACAATCCAATACAATAAACATTTTTAAAAGTAAATCAGTGTAATTGATGATATTATTGCGTTCTGAGGACCAGAATGTAAGAGTCCCCGAACAACTATATAAAGCTCCGCTGGGTGGTTGGAAGATGACTGAATGGAGGCAGCAAAGTACTGCTTCTTTGCTGCCCTCACCACCTTCACATAAAGCTTGGTGGAGACCTTCACAAGTGCAAGGTTACAGCCATCGGGAGTTCGTCTCCATTTGCACTCAAGCCGTCTCCTTTCTTGCTTCATCACTCTTAGCTCCGGGGTAAACCATGGAGCCCATTGAGCTCTGCAAAGGAGAGGGCGCATTGGGGCGATCGTGTCAGCTGCCCGGGTCATTTCCGTATTCCACAGATTGACCAGGGTTTCGACAGGAGCGTCAGTTTTATCAGCCGGAAAACTCCCCAGAGCCTTCTGAAAACCCTCAGGATTCATTAGTCTCCGGGGACGGACCATCTTAATTGGTCCTCCACCCTTGCAGAGGGAAGAAAACATTGTGAGTCTAAACCTCAATAGGCGGTGATCTGACCATGACAAAGGAACAGATGTAAAATCCCTCACTCCCAGATCACCGTCCCCTAATCCAGTGGCAAAAATCAAGTCTAGAGCGTGCCCCGAAATATGCGTAGGGCCAGTAACAAATGAGACAGCCCCATGGCTGTCATGGAGGCCATGAAGTCCTGAGCTGCCCCGGACAAAGCGGTCTCGGCATGAATGTTGAGATCCCCCAATACCAGAAGTTTGGGGGATCGCAACACCAAGCCCGCGACCACCTCCGTCAGCTCAGTTAGGGAAGCTGTTGGGCAGCAGGGTGGACGGTACACCAACAGTATTCCCAGTCTGTCTCGTTGACCCAACGCAATGTGAAGGCACTCCAGACCATTAGCCACCTGGATAGGGTGCCTAACAAGAGGGATTAAACTTCTATAGACCACAGCGATTCCCCCTCCCCGACCCTCGGATCTATCTAGATGCTGAATCAAATACCCAGGTGGGCACAGTTGGGAGAGATTAATGCCTCCCAGATCGCTCACCCAGGTTTCAGTAATAAACGCCAGATCGGCCACCTCATCCACAATTAAATCATGGATGAGGGAGGTTTTATTATTTACCGATCTGGCATTAAGAAGCAGCAACTGGAGATCTGAGAGTTGGCTGATAGAACTACCAGCAATCCTGTGGATGTGGGGAGGACCGGAACACGGTACAGCCACCAATTGTCTGGGCCGAGTTCCCCTAAACTGGCATGTCCTCCTCACAACGCCATACCTCCCATTACCCGTCACTACGCTAATAGGGCCCCCCTCTGGTCCTCCCTCCCCGCACCCTATTCTCCCGCCCAGGCACATAATAAAAATAAAAATAAAATAAACAACAGAATTCATAATCTATACACAATCACACCCACACTCATACAGCCACTCATACAACCAGACAACAACAATGACAACAGTTGACAAACGACAATAGCGGTATCCGTCAAAACAAGGGCCCAAAGGCGGTAAATGGGCCCAAAAGCAATGAATGCAATGAATGGAGCCGACCCAGAAAGCAGGGCCGACTCCAGAAACGACTCGAGGCCGCGGCGCCAGAGGCCGAAGATGCCGAAGATGGAACACGACTCCCACTCTCACCGCCACCAGGGGCTCCTCTGTAGCGCTCTCACCGCCGCGGAGTTGCTCCTACACGGAGCTCTCTCGCCGCCGCTCTCCCGCGGCTCTCTCACCGCCGCCGGGCGCTCCTCTGTGGTGCTTTCCCCACTACCAAGTCACTCCCTCACAGTACTCTCTCGCCGCCACCACTTTCGTCGTCAGGCACTCCCGCCCCGCGGCGCTCTCACCGCCGCCAGGCGCTCCTTCACAATGCTCTCTCGCGGCCACACTCGGCGTCGGGCGCTCCTCCGCAGCGCTCTCACCGCCGCGGAGTTGTTCTTTCACGATGTTTTCTCGCAGCCACACTCGGCGTCGGGCGTTCCCCCTGCGGCGCTCTCGCCGCCACCAGGGGGGGGCTCCTCCATAGCGCTCTCACCGCCGGGCGCTCTACTGCGGTACTCTCACCACTGCCGAGCCGCTCCTTCACAACGCCCGCTCGCCGCCTCTCGACTCCCGTCTCCTCCGCCGCCACAACCACTCCTCCACAGCACTCTTCGTCCCAACGCCCCAAGGTATGTAAACTTTCATTAATTAAAACGGGGCGAGAACTACCACTTAATTCCACGCACATGTGAGCCCAAAAAATACAAAGTTAATAAAATAAAGTAAAAATAGATGTTAAAATAGATGTTAAAATAGATGTTAAAATAGATGGCAAAAGAGCAAAAGAGCTTGGCTACGGAGCTCCAACTACCACGTCCTCCGAGCCTTTTCCTGTACATATTAAGCAAATGTATATTTTTCACTGAGAAAAAGACACAGACACCAGGTCCATTGGTTGATCACATAAATTGACCATAAGACTTCTGCAAAGGCTATGGGAGAAGAAAGTATTTATAGTACCCTAATGTCAGCTCTACACTGCATCAGCAGTGTCCGGGGGGGGGGCTGGAAATTCCTGGGTCTTTGGCAGGGAAGGAAAGTCCTTAGCCAGCAGTCGGGTTGTAAATCTGCCAGGCCTATCCGAAGCATACTTGCCGAGTCACAAGTCCAGAAGCGAGGTCAGTGGAGGTCCGGGATGAATTGCCAAGGAGGTCAGTCAAAGAGATGCTGCAGGGAAACCAGGTCTACACAAAGCCACGCCTGACGTTGCAGTCAGCAACAAGCTGCAGCCAAGGTGTGCCTTATAAAGAGCAGGATGGACAGCAGGTGTGAGCCCTCAGCGTCTGGGCCTTAAGGAGACAGGCCTGCCTCTCTTCTGCCTGACCTTCTGCTGTCTACGTTCTGCAGGTGAGGGGGGAGTATCCTGTTCACTGTCTGTGTCTGGCTGCAGGGCCTCTGCTGTCCCTGGGGTGCTCTGCAGCTGAGGGGCAGAAGGAGCTGGATTCTCAGGAGGCTCCTCCATGTCTCCTGCTGCTCCTGGGTCTGCTGCTGTTACTCCCGAGTCGTCCTCATCTGAGGAGTCCTCTGACGGGGCCATGACACCATCCCCCGCCCCACGACCAACCCGCCGCCTCCCGCCGGGGCCCGGCTTATCCGGGTAGCGCTGGTGGAAGCGCCGGACCAGACGAGGGGCATGCACCTGCGCTACATCTTCCCATGAGCGTTCCTCAGGGCCGTACCCCTGCCAGTCTATGAGGTACTGGAGGCGGCCCCGATGCCTCCGGGAGTCCAGGATCTGTGCCACTTCGAATTCCTCTTCCCCGTTGACTTGTATCGGCGGCGGGGGCGGCGGTTTACTACTCAAGGGGTGAGGTGGGAGAGCGGGAGTCAGCAGTGATCTATGGAAGACAGGGTGAATGCGGAAGGAGGCAGGGAGTTGGAGCCAGAACACCACCGGGTTAATTTGCTGGGTGATCCGGAAGGGACCTGCATTCCGAGCCTCCAGCTTGTGAGACGGCCGTTGCGAATGCAGGAATTTGGTTGAGAGCCATACCCAGTCGCCTACCTTCAGCGGCGGGCCTGGTTGGCGGTGGCGATCAGCAAAGCGCTTATATGCATCCTTTGCCTGCTCCAGCTGCTCCTTCAGGACTGCCTGCAGGGCCTGCAACTCCTGCAGCATGACATCCGCAGCGGGGACCGGCGACAGGGGTCACACTGAGGGGAAGAATCGGGGGTGGTAGCCGTAGGTGGCAAAGAACGGGGTCTGGCGCGTGGAGGCATGCACGGAGTTATTATATGCGAACTCCGCCATTGGTAAAAGATCCACCCAATTGTCCTGTTGGAAGCAGGTGTAACACCGCAGGTATTGTTCGACGGTGGCGTTGGTACGTTCTGTTTGTCCATCTGATTGAGGGTGGTGGGCGGAGGACAAGTGGATCTGGACATTCAGGGCCCGAAACAGGGCCTGCCAGAACCAGGCAGTGAACTGGGCTCCTCGGTCAGAGATCAGGTGGTAGGGGAGGCCGTGTAACCGGAAAACCTGGGTCAAGAACAGTTGTGCAGTTTCTGGGGCAGAGGGGAGGCCAGCACAGGGGAGGAAATGGGCCATCTTGGTGAACAGGTCTACAACTACGAGGATGGTGGCCATTCCCCGGGAGGCTGGTAAGTCCGTGATAAAATCCAGGGAGACCGAGCGCCAGGGCCCGGGGGGCGTAGGCAGTGGGAGCAGGAGCCCCGGGGGCTTGCCGGGGTGGCTCTTGGCTTGCTGGCAGGTATCACAGGCCGCTACATAGTCCTTGACGTCCGCTTGGACCCGGGGCCACCAGAAATCCCGTAGGACCAGGTGGAGGGTTTTATACGTTCCAAAATGCCCTGCCGGCTGGCTGTCATGGCAGAGGTGGAGCACCTCTCCCCGCAGAGCTCCCGGGGGAACGTACAACCGGTTCCGGTGATACAAGAGGCCCTGCTGCAAGGAAAAGGGGCTGTCCTGGGCGGGCATCCCTGACTGGAGCTCTCGCTGCTGGGCCAGGGCGTAGGGGTCCTTTTGCTGCTGTTCCTGCACCTGGTCCAGGAGGGGTTGTGGCTGGTGGGTAGCGGCGAAGTTCTCTGGGTGAAGAATTGGGCAAAGGGGGCGATCGACCTGCTCGGCTCGGTATTCTGGCTTGCGAGAGAGCGCGTCTGCTAGGGTGTTTCGGTGGCCAGGGAGGTAGGTGACCGTGAACTGGAACTGGGAGAAAAACAGGGACCACCGGATCTGGCGTTGGTTCAGCCGTCGGGCGCTTTGCAGGTGCTCCAGGTTTCGGTGGTCTGTTCGTACCTGGACCGGATGGCGTGCCCCTTCCAGGAGATGACGCCAGGTCTCGAAGGCTACATTGATGGCCAGTAACTCCTTCTCCCAAATGGTGTAGTTCTGTTCCGAAGCGTTGAGTTTCCGGGAGTGGAACGCACAGGGGAGCAGGGACTGCTTGCTCCCCACCGGCTGAAGTAGGATCGCTGCCACTGCCTTATCTGATGCATCGGCCTCCACTATGTAAGGTCGGGTAGGGTCGGGTTGCTGGAGGATGGGTTCAGATGTAAAGGCGTGTTGGAGGCGCCGGAAGGCCTGTTGAGCGGCCTCGGTCCAAACAAACTTCTCTTTGCCTCGAAGCAGGTCTGATATGGGCATGGTGAGTTCGGAGAAGTGGGAGATGAACCGGCGGTAATAGTTGGCGAAGCCCAAGAAGCGCTGCAAATCTTTGGGGCTTCGCGGAGCTGCCCAGTGGAGGATGGTCTCAATTTTGGCGGGGTCCATCTGGATACCCGAGGGCGAGATCCGATGGCCTAGGAAATCCACGGTCGTGAGGTCAAAGGCGCATTTTTCGAGCTTGGCGAAGAGGCGGTGCTCCCGCAGGTGCTGCAGCACCGCTCGAACGTGCTCCTTATGTTCCGAGGGGTTCCGCGAGTAGATCAGCATGTCATCCAAGTAGATCACCAGGAAGCGGTCTAGGAGGTTCCGGAAGATGTCGTTCATGAAGTGCTGGAAGACGGCAGGAGCATTGCACAAGCCAAACGGCATCACGGTGTACTCAAAGTGCCCATAACAGGTGCGGAAGGCCGTCTTCCACTCATCGCCCTCCCGCATATGCACCAGGTTGTAGGCCCCTCTCAGGTCTAGTTTGGTGAAAATGAGAGCGCCCTGCAGCCGCTCTAACAGTTCTGGGATCAGGGGCAGAGGGTAGCAATTCCAAACTGTAATCTGGTTGAGGGCGCGGTAGTCATTGCACAGCCGGAGTTCCCCACATTTCTTTTTGACAAAGAGGACAGGGGCAGCTGCAGGGGACGTGGAAGGGCGAATGAACCCTCGGCGCAGGTTCTTGTCGAGGAACTCTCTGAGGGCTGCCAGTTCGGGTTCTGACAGGGAATAAAGCCGGCCCACAGGAATCTTGGCTCCGGGGAGCAGATCAATGGGACAGTCGTAAGGACGATGGGGCAGCAACTGGTCTGCCTCTTGCTTCCCAACCACATCCGCGAACTCCCGGTACTGTTCCGGCAAGGCCTCGGGCACGGAGCTTGCCTCCTGGGTCATCAGGATGCGCTCCTTCGGCCTCCAGCAGTTGGCTTGGCAATAGGGGGATCCGAGGGTCAGTCGGCCCGTGGACCACTGGATGATGGGGTCATGCCGCTGGAGCCATGCCAGGCCCAGCACGACCGGGAAGTGGGGTGTGGCAGCCAGGTAGAACTGGAGGCTTTCTTCGTGCTCCCCCAGGGCCATGTCGAGCGGCACTGTCTCCTGTACTACAGGGCCCGAGGCGAGAAGCCGGCCATCAATAGTCTCCACCAGAAGGGGGCGGTGAATGGGTTGACTAGGAACCCGGTGGAGCTTGGCAAAGGACACATCCATAAAATTGCTGGTGGATCCTGAGTCCAGCATGGCGGGTACTTGTAGGGTCCCCCTTCCGGGGACTGTCAGTGTGATCAACAGGGTCAGATGCTTGGGCGGTGAGGAACTGAGGTGGCAGGCCCCTTGAACCATGAGGTTGCCCCGGCTCAGGGGCCTGTGAAGGCCGGGGCATGGGTGTTTCCCGAGGCAGGGGCTGTGGGTCGTTTCGCGGAACACTGGGCTGCAAAATGTCCCGGGCCCCCGCAATACAGGCAGAGGCCCTGTTGCCGGCGTCACAGCTTTTCAGCCGCAGAGAGACGTGGCCGAGCCCCTCCCAGCTGCATCGGTTCTGCCGGGGGTGTAGGGTCCTTGCCGACAGGCTCCAAGGGCCCAGCCACTGGGGCTGATGCTCTGTAGACTGGCCGGGGTCGGTTGGCAGCACGCCTGCTTTCCAGCCTCCCGTCAACCTGGAGACACAGGCGTATGAGGGCTTGCAGGGTTCCAGGGCGCTCCAACCTAGCTAGCTCATCTAGGAGCTCATCCGTCAGCCCCTCCTGAAACTGGTCCATGAGAGCGGCTTCATTCCAGCCCAGGGTTTGTTGCAATAGACGAAAGTCTGTTACATATTCCCCCAAGGGGCGTTGGCCTTGCCGCAGCCTGCGTATCCGGCGGTTGGCTGTGGCAGATTGGACTGGGTCCTCGAACATAGCCTTCAGTTCTCTGTTGAAGGCGGCTAGGTCATTGAGCACGGGGCTCCGCTCAAGGAGCAGGGGCGTGGCCCATCTAGCTGCCGCCCCGGTGCAGAGGTTAATCAAGAATCCCACCCGGGTCTTATCATCTGGGAAGGCCTCTGGTCGTAACTCCATGAAGAGCTGGGCCTGGGCCAAGAAGGCTGAGAGCTGGTCAGAAGCCCCAGTAAATTTCTCTGGGAGAGTCACAGGGCACTTGGCTCTCCCTGTAGGGAGAGGGGGTGGGGCTGCTGCTAGCTGGGTTTGCAAGCCTTGGACGGCCAATAGCAGCTGGTCTACTTGTGAGCGCAGGAGCAAGTTTTCCTGCTGGAGTTGCTCCATGGTCAGCACTTCCCCCACTCCTTTGTTGCCTGCTTTGTTTGGGCTGACTGCAAACTGTCAGCTCTACACTGCATCAGCAGTGTCAGGGGGGGCTGGAAATTCCTGGGTCTTTGGCAGGGAAGGAAAGTCCTTAGCCAGCAGTCGGGTTGTAAATCTGCCAGGCCTATCCGAAGCGTACTTGCCGAGTCAGAAGTCCAGAAGCGAGGTCAGTGGAGGTCCGGGATCAATTGCCAAGGAGGTCAGTCAAAGAGATGCTGCAGGAAACCTAGGTCTACACAAAGCCATGCCTGACGTTGCAGTCAGCAACAAGCTGCAGCCAAGGTGTGCCTTATAAAGAGCAGGATGGACAGCAGGTGTGAGCCCTCAGCGTTTGGGCCTTAAGGAGACAGGCCTGCCTCTCTTCTGCCTGACCTTCTGCTGTCTACGTTCTGCAGGTGAGGGGGGAGTATCCTGTTCACTGTCTGTGTCTGGCTGCAGGGCCTCTGCTGTCCCTGGGGTGCTCTGCAGCTGAGGGGCAGAAGGAGCTGGATTCTCAGGAGGCTCCTCCGTGTCTCCTGCTGCTCCTGGGTCTGCTGCTGTTACTCCCGAGTCGTCCTCATCTGAGGAGTCCTCTGACGGGGCCATGACACCTAAGCACTTGCAAGCAGACATGTGGTATGGCAATAGATAACGAGTTTTTGTAGTATAGCATAGCCGTAGAGCACTACACTGTGGTCATCCAGATGTTGCAAACCATCTTTTTTGTTTAATCTTTTTGAAATTTTACAGCTAAGTCAAGCAATCCCCTATTTGTCCCTCCCTTGTTTCTGCCTCCCCCCTCCCTCATCTCCCCTGAACCTCTGCATCCCTCCCCCCACATCCCACCTATCGTCTCTAAATTCCCATAACATTCCCCCCGCCCCGTAGATAGCATTTGGAACCACTGTTTAACCACTCTAAAACACAGTATATTCACAAATAAAAAACCTGCCAGTTTAAGTGCAGGGTTAAGACTATCTCATGTTGGCTGAAGCTGGCCAGCTGAACGAGCTCATGTTAGCTGACAAAAAACCTTTCTCATACCCTCTTTTCAGCAGTTTGATATTGTTATCTTTTAGTCTAAATTGCATATAAATATAGGAGAGACGTAGCCATGTTAGTCCGTGGTATCAGGAAAGAAGGAAGAGTCTGTCCTTCATCGAAGCCATTTATTTCGGAGATTATTTCAAATTGGGAGCGATAGGCTTCCCAGGAGATTTTGCCATCATGAAGAGTGGACATCTGGACAGCACCAGCAGCAGTGGCCAGCCCTCTTCTCTCAAGGCCCCTCCATGGAGCGCATGGGGTGGAAAACTCCATAAGGGTGAACTCCTTACCCACAGTTGCTGGCTGATGGTCTCCCACCCAGCCACTCATTCCCATAGTGGGTAGGCAGTCTTGCTTCACCTCCTGCAATTGCCTCTCCAGTTCCTGCAATCCTTTTTCATTTTGTTTCATTTTCACCTCTGTTGGCCAGTTCCAAGTTGGCTACAGCCTTTTGGGTTTCAGCTACTGACTCAAACACCCTAGACTCCAAGCTAGCCAGCCTTTTTCTCTGACGAACTCTAAACACACACAAAAACTCCATCCTTGGAGGTGGAGTGCGGGGTATATCACTCTCCTCAAGGAGCATCCCTGGCTATTTGTTCCTATGTCAACAGGACTTCTCTGTACCACATTCTTACTTATGCGGATTAATCCATAGGGGAGGAGGGTGGGGAGGAGCGTGGCCAGCCCACAGTGATTATCAAAGAAACTTGTCTGACCAGTGCAGCAAGTTTCTCTGCTGCAGGTCCCAAATCCCAGATACAGGATTTTAGGCTGGGAAGCAGACTCACAGAAGAATCCATACCACCCCACAATCCTACAACAATATTTAATATTGTGGAGGCTCTTGACTTAGCTAGTTCAGTAGTCTTCACAGCTTTGCAGTATGTTGGGCCCAACTGAGGCCTTGCAGTCTGACGCTCCAAAGTAAGTGAGTGGAGCCAGGGTTAAGGACGAAGCCACCTTGTGAGGGCTGTGGGCCCTTTAAAGCAGGGTGTACATTTGTAGCACACACACAAACAAACAAGCAAATATTGGCAAACAGGAACAAAGCCCCAAAGAATCATGGAAATTGGAGTATGACACAATAGAGAGATAAGAACATAAGAACAGTCTGCTGGATCAGGCCAGTGGCTCATCTTGTCCAGCGTCCTGTTCTCACAGTGGGCAACCAGATGCCTGTGGGAAGCCCACAAGCAAGACCTGGGCACAAGAGCACTCTCCCCTTCTGCGGTTTCCAGCAACTGGTATTTGGAAGCATACTGCATCTGACCATGGAGGCAGAACATAGTCATTGTGCCTATTAGCCACTGATATCCTCCATGAATTTATCTACTCCTTTAAAGCCACCCAATGGCCATCACTATCTCATGTGGGACCAAATTCCAGAGTTTAACTGTGTGCTGTGTGAAGAAGTACTTTATTTTGTCTGTCCTGAATCTTTTCTGTATCACTTTCTCCATGCCATGCATAGTTTTCTTCACTAATAGGCAAAAAATCCTTGCAGTACAATATATCAGAGAGGTCTCCTGCTCCTCTGGTGCATTCGCTATAGCTGCCCAATTTCCTTGCTTTTTAAAGTTTGATAGAAGTATCTGTTGGCTATGGGTATGTTCTTAAATCACAAGGGTTTTTTTACCTGTTAGGGAAGTTCTCTGCTTTTTAATCTGTGAAGGAAGAAATGGGATCCTTTGCAAGTTTGCTGAGAATGGATTGATCATTTGCATGCTTATTGAGTTCAGAGCTTGGAAAAGTTACTTTTTTGGACTGCAACTCCCATCAGCTCACTCCAGTGGCCATGCTGGCTGGGACTGATGGGAGTTGTAGTTTAAAAAAGTAACTTTTCCAAACGCTGATTGAGTTCAGTTGGATTTACTCCCCTGCAATCATGCTTAGGATCGGTGAAACTGACCAGGGGGGATAGGGTTGGGAGGAGGAGGGAGGGGAGGAAGGGCAGAGGGGAGGAGGGGACAGGGGAGGAGGAGGGAGAGGAGGAAAAGGGCAGGTTTGATCATTTGTGTGTTCATTGAGTTCAATGCGATTTACTCCTGTGCAAGCATGATTAGGATAGGGGAAACTGACTGGGGGAGGAGGAGAAGGAGGAGGGAGGGAGAACGAGGAAGGGGAGGGGAGACAGAGAAGGAAGAGGGGAGAGGGGAAAGAGGGAAGGGGATGGGGGAGGGGAGGGGATAGGAGAGAGGAGAGAGGAGGAGAAGAGGGGAGGCTTGATCATTTGCATGTTTATTGAGTTCAGTGGGATTTACTCCTGTACAATCATGATTAGGATAGGTGAAACTGACTTGGGGGAGGGGCAGGAAGGGTGGAGGAGGGAGGGAAGGAGTAAGGGTAGGGGACAAAGGAGGGAGGGGTGAGGAGGAGCAGATTGGGGGTGGGCAGAGGGGAAGCCCTCTGTCTTTCCAAAAGGAAAACATTGTTAACCGTATCATTCTTTTTCAGGGTTTCCTCCACCTTTTTATTTTACAGCAGACACATGTAGTCTCCCACCCAAATTTAAAACAAACCTGTCTCTAGCCACATCCACATCAGACATGCACTCCACTTTCAACAATCATGGCTCCCCCAAAGAATTCTGGGAAATATAGTCTGTGAAGGGTGCTTAGAGTTGCTAAGAGATGCCATATTCCCCTCACAGAACTCCAATTCCCAGAATTCTCTGGGAAGAAGGGCTGACTGTTAAACCACTCTGTCCGCTGGAGCTCTGTCAGAAGCCATAACAGTTCAAAGTGGAATCAATATCTGGCAGGGGTGTGGCCACCTGATTAGCCAAGGTAAACAGCTATCAGTCTGACTTTTAGAACATTCCAGTTGGTTTTTACTAAGCATGCCTGTGGTATTTTAGACTCCAATGTTAATTTTCTTATATTAAAAATCAGCCATGCATTTTTTTACATTTTAAACTGCAGAAGATGAAGGGAGTATGGGATCAAGGTCTGTAATAGGATTACAGGTACTCTGTGAACATGGCTGATTTTTAACTAATCTCAACAATGAGACCACTGACAGAAAAAAGTCCAGGAGTCTGGATTTTTTTCTGTTTTACACTTTGAACTATGAATTCTCTCAGACTATTTTGTGTAGCACCATGAAAACTTAAGAGGGTTGCTAAGCAAGTGTTTCTGAGTTCAAGACTATAAATTTTGTCAGATTTTGTTTTGAAATGACCTTATGGGTTGAAATGAGCGTATGGGAAGCAGAGAATGGCATGGGGGGTAATTTACTCTTGTGGCTGTATAAATAAGAACATAAGAAGAGCCTGCTGGATCAGGCCAGTGGCCCATCTAGTCCAGCATCCTGTTCTCACAGTGGCCAACCAGGTGCCTGGGGGAAGCCCGCAAGCAGGACCCGAGTGCAAGAACACTCTCCCCTCCTGAGGCTTCCGGCAACTGGTTTTCAGAAGCATGCTGCCTCTGACTAGGGTGGCAGAGCACAGCCATCATGGCTAGTAGCCATTGATAGCCCTGTCCTCCATGAATTTGTCTAATCTTCTTTTAAAGCCGTCCAAGCTGGTAGCCATTACTGCATCTTGTGGGAGCAAATTCCATAGTTTAACTATGTGCTGAGTAAAGAAGTACTTCCTTTTGTCTGTCCTGAATCTTCCAACATTCAGCTTCTTTGAATGTCCACGAGTTCTAGTATTATGAGAGAGGGAGAAGAACTTTTCTCTATCCACTTTCTCAGTGCCATGCATAATTTTATACACTTCTATCATGTCTCCTCTGACCCGCCTTTTCTCTAAACTAAAAAGCCCCAAATGCTGCAACCTTTCCTCGTAAGGGAGTCGCTCCATCCCCTTGATCATTCTGGTTGCCCTCTTCTGAACCTTTTCCAACTCTATAATATCCTTTTTGAGATGAGGCGACCAGAACTGTACACAGTATTCCAAATGCGGCCACACCATAGATTTATACAACGGCATTATGATATCGGCTGTTTTATTTTCAATACCTTTCCTAATTATCGCTAGCATGGAATTTGCCTTTTTCACAGCTGCCGCACACTGGGTCGACATTTTCATTGTGCTGTCCACTACAACCCCGAGGTCTCTGGTCACCGCCAGTTCAGACCCCATGAGCGTATATGTGAAGTTAAGGTTTTTTGCTCCAATATGCATAATTTTAGACTTGTTTATATTGAATTGCATTTGCCATTTTTCTGCCCATTCACTCAGTTTGGAGAGGTCTTTTTGGAGCTCTTCACAATCCCTTTTTGTTTTAACAACCCTGAACAATTTAGTGTCATCAGCAAACTTGGCCACTTCACTGCTCACTCCTAATTCTAGGTCATTAATGAACAAGTTGAAAAGTACAGGTCCCAATACCGATCCTTGAGGGACTCTGCTTTCTACAGCCCTCCATTGGGAGAACTGTCCGTTTATTCCTACTCTCTGCTTTCTGCTTCTTAACCAATTTCTTATCCACAAGAGGACCTCTCCTCTCATTCCATGACTGCTAAGCTTCCTCAGAAGCCTTTGGTGAGGTAACTTGTCAAACGCTTTTTGAAAGTCTAAGTACACTATGTCCACTGGATCACCTCTATCTATATGCTTGTTGACACTCTCAAAGAATTCTAATAGGTTTCTGAGACAGGACTTTCCCTTGCAGAAGCCATGCTGGCTCTGCTTCAGCAAAGCTTGTTCTTCTATATGCTTAGTTAATCTAGCTTTAATAATACTTTCTACCAGTTTTCCAGGGACAGAAGTTAAGCTAACTGGCCTGTAATTTCCGGGATCCCCTCTGGATCCCTTTTTGAAGATTGGCGTTACATTTGCCACTTTCCAGTCCTCAGGCACGGAGGAGGACCCAAGGGACAAGTTACATATTTTAGTTAGCAGATCAGCAATTTCACCTTTGAGTTCTTTGAGAACTCTCGGGTGGATGCCATCCGGGCCCGGTGATTTGTCAGTTTTTATATTGTCCATTAAGCCTAGAACTTCCTCTCTCGTTACCACTATTTGTCTCAGTTCCTCAGAATCCCTTCCTGCAAATGTTTGTTCAGGTTCAGGGATCTGCCCTATATCTTCCACTGTGAAGACAGATGCAAAGAATTCATTTAGCTTCTCTGCAATCTCCTTATCATTCTTTAGTACACCTTTGACTCCCTTATCATCCAAGGGTCCAATTGTCTCCCTAGATGGTCTCCTGCTTTGAATGTATTTATAGAATTTTTTGTTGTTGGTTTTTATGTTCTTAGCAATGTGCTCCTCAAATTCTTTTTTAGCATCCCTTATTGTCTTCTTGCATTTCTTTTGCCAGAGTTTGTGTTCTTTTTTATTTTCTTCATTTGGACAAGACTTCCATTTTTTGAAGGAAGACTTTTTGCCTCTAAGAGCTTCCTTGACTTTGCTCGTTAACCATGCTGGCAACTTCTTGGCCCTGGCGGTACCTTTTCTGATCTGCGGTATGCACTCCAGTTGAGCTTCTAATACAGTGTTTTTAAACAACTTCCAAGCATTTTCGAGTGATGTGACCCTCTGGACTTTGTTTTTCAGCTTTCTTTTTACCAATCCCCTCATTTTTGTGAAGTTTCCTCTTTTGAAGTCAAATGTGACCGTGTTGGATTTTCTTGGCAATTGGCCAGTTACATGTATGTTTAATTTAATAGCACTGTGGTCACTGCTCCCAATCGGTTCAACAACACTTACATCTCGCACCAGGTCCCGGTCCCCACTGAGGATTAAGTCCAGGGTTACCGTCCCTCTGGTCGGTTCCATGACCAACTGGTCTAGGGAATAGTCATTTAGAATATCTAGAAACTTTGCTTCTTTGTCATGACTGGAACACATATGCAGCCAGTCTATGTCCGGGTAGTTGAAGTCACCCATTACTACCACATTTCCTAGTTTGGATGCTTCCTCAATTTCATATCTCATCTCAAGGTCTCCCTGAGCATTTTGATCAGGGGGACGATAGATCGTTCCCAGTATTAAGTCCCTCCTGGGGCATGGTATCACCACCCACAACGATTCTGTGGAGGAGTCTGCCTCTTTTGGGGTTTCGAGCTTGCTGGATTCAATGCCTTCTTTCATGTATAGAGCGACTCCGCCACCAATACGTCCTTCCCTGTCCTTCCGATATAGTTTATATCCAGGGATAACCGTATCCCACTGGTTTTCTCCATTCCACCAGGTCTCCGTTATGCTCACTATATCAATGCTCTCCTCTAAGACCAAGCACTCCAGTTCTCCCATCTTGGTTCGCAGGCTCCTAGCATTAGCGTACAGGCACTTGTAAGCAGTGTCTCTCTTCAAGTGTCTTTGGCACTTGTGGTTAGGCCTGTGGTAATTTTGCTCTTCTGAATTTATATCCTGTGCCCCTGCTCTCACAATGCCTACTTCTAGGCCTACCCCTTTTAAAATTTCATCATTTCTTTGGTTTTTATCCCAGGGGGGAGGTTTATTCCAAACCGGACCTTTCTCAGCTCCTGTCGGGTTTCCCCCCTCAGTCAGTTTAAAAGCTGCTCTGCCACCTTTTTAATTTTAAGTGCCAGCAGTCTGGTTCCATTCTGGTTCAAGTGGAGCCTGTCCCTTTTGTACAGGCCCGGCTTGTCCCAAAATGTTCCCCAGGACATTTCTATCGTGTAACCTCTTACTTGTCTTTTCTCTAAACTGAAATGCCCCAAATGCTGCTGTAAGCTTTCCCCATAGGAAACTGCTCCATCCCCTTGATCATTGCGGTTGCTCTTTTCTGGATGCTTTTCAACTCTACAATATCGTTTTTGAGGCGACCAGAACAGTACACAGTATTCCAAATGTGACTGCACCATAGATTTGTATAACAGTATTATGAAGTTGCCAGTTTTATTTTCAATGCCTTTCTTAATGATCCCTAGCATGGAATTTGCCTTTTTCACAGCTGCTGCGCACTTGGTCAACATCTTCATCAAGCATAACTTTACACTTGTTTACTTTGAATTTAATTTGCCATTTTACTGCCCAATCACTCAGTTTGGAGGGGTCCTTTTGGACCTCTTCGCAATCTCTTTTTGTTTTAACAACCCTGAACAGTTTAGTATCATCGGCAAATGTGGCCACCTCACCATTCACCCCTAACACTAGATTGTTTATGAAAAAGTTAAAAACCACAGGTCCAAAGTTGAAAGTCAAAGTATACTATGTCAACTGGGTTGCCCCTGTATGCTTGTTGACACTCTCAAAGAACTCTAGTAGGTTACTGAGACAAGACGTAGTGAGTGAGGTGGGGCAGTCTTGTGCTGCAGCTGTTGTTGTAACTGAGTTCATCATGTGAGACTGTCAATGCTGCCTGGGGGGCTGAGCCCTCCTCCCAGGGAAATCTGTGGGGGCTTGAGTCCTGCAGCACAAAATTGACACCTATGCTTGTAAGTGGAACAAAAATATCTTTCAAATGGCATGCAGCCTGTGGGCAATATATGTTACTGCAAGGGATGGCAGCATGGTGCCTGTGGGCACAACAGCACCCTTGAGGTCTTCTCCTGCACCCATGAAGTCTCTGAGCCCCTTGGTCATGAGATGGTGGAAGTGGTTTCATTTTTCTCCCCTGAAAAGCGAATAGAGCTGAAGGAGGAAGTTACGCTCTTTCCCATATCTTCTTCCAGCTCTATATAATTTCCAAGACTCCGATTAATTCAACCAGATCTGATTTTTATCCAGATCCCTTCAAAAAGTAGTGCACACTTTCTCTCTCCTTTTTCTTTCTTTCTTTCTTTCTTTCTTTCTTTCTTTCTTTCTTTCTTTCTTTCTTTCTTTCTTTCTTTCTTTCTTTCTTTCTTTCTTACTTTCTTTCTTACTTTCTGTCGGTCTCTTCGGGGGAGGATTAAACGGGGGGGGGAGAAGTGGCCATGGCACTTGCTCAAAAATATCCACGGCACTTGCTAAAAATTGAAATGTGCCCATTAATATCCAAGGTTTAAAGTTTAAACGGTAATTACCATAATATTTCTAGCTATTTGTTGAAATAATGAGAGCAAAAATGTTCTTTGAAAGTTGACTCTCAGAAGTCTCTGGGCGAAACAAAACTCCTCTGAGGAACTCCCTCTGGGGAGCTGATTATATCTTATAGGGCTTTGGCTTAATGTCTGCTGCTTTAGAGTAGCAGAACCAACAAGACAATAAACTTTAGCCTTTTACAGATATTTTAGGTTTTTAGAACATATAAGCGATAGGCCTTCTGCTCAGTTCCCACCTAGCATAGTCATTTCAATGTCTGAAGTGAGTCTATGTGCATATAAGATGTTGCTGTGCTGCTGCCAGCCTCCCTACATGTATGCATTCTGCACAGTTAGAACATTTGTAAAGACTTAATGAGCTTATAGTATACAATTCCAGAGAGAGCCCAAAGGAAAAAATGTTATGAAAACCCTGACTGAATAAAGTCCAAAAATCAAAAGTTTGATTTTGATTTTTACATACAAAGAAAGCTGCCTTACATTAGGTAGGATAAGTGGTTCATCTAGCTCAGTATTGCCTACACTGACTGGCAGTGGCTCTCTTAGGGTTTCAAGCAGGGAACATTCCCAGCAGCCCTACTAGGAGATGTCAGGCACTGAACCTGGGACCTTTGCATATGCAAAGCAGATTCTCTATCGCTGAGCTACAGCCCTTCCCCATACATGGGCTCCCTTTGGGAGGAAGGGCAGGATGTAAATAAATAAAAAAAATGGGCAGCACGATATCACTAACCACCTGATTATCACCTGAATGTGCAAACCAAGATTGATGTGGAACCTATGAATGATCAGTGGAATTCTGCTTGCGGAATGGGGATATTCCACCGCCTCCTTCCCATTGCAGCCTCCTGCTCTCAAGTGATGACGGATTCTCCAGAACTGGATGCAGCATAGGAGGTTATAGGTGTGTGCAGGGGGGGATTGGCAGAAATCAGAGAAACTCTTCCTTTTCGGATTCAAGTCATTCAAAGGAGGAACTTTCCGTAACACTTTCCACATGTCATTTCATGAACACCTCCCAACCCTGCCAGTCGATGATGTGGCTGGGGCAACAGTTAAGGATGCTCTCTCTCTCTCTCTCTCTCTCTCTCTCTTAATGAACATGGGAAGGGGCTGCGCCTGTTGGCTCCACCTCTTCACAAATGCCCCACATAATCATCAGCATGAAGTTTGAAAAAGGCAGCTTAAGAGCATAAGATGAGCCTACTAGGTCAGGCCAATAGCCCATCCAGTCCAGCATCATGTTCTCATAGTGGCCAACAAGATGCCTATGAGAAGCACAGAAGCAGGATCTGAGTGCAAGAGGACTCTTCCCTCCTTGGATTCCAGCAACTGGCATTCTGTCTAGAAACATCCTATCTCTTAGGCATGTAGCTCCCTTTTTCAGATACTGTGCCAAATGTGCTGATGTCAGGGGCTACAAGGGAGTGAGTACTTGAGCATATGGGTGCTTGCTTGCTCGTTCCGTTGGGTCACTGTCTTTTGAGACACCTGAGGTCCCTTGTAAGTGCTGTAAGGACTGGGACCCCCTGCCTGACCCTGAATCCAGTGACAGGCTGCAGTCAATCTTGCAACCTCTTGCATCAGCTCCTGGCTGGCTCAGGGGGCATAAAAGCCCAGCAGCCTGTGGGTGGCGGGTCTGCCACCAACGAGGTGGCCACCAAAGGGAAAACACCAAAGGGAGTCATACCTTGGGGAGCCCCTTAGGGAGTCCCGAGGGCACTACCCCCTTCTATTTCTTTTTAAACCATTTAGAGGAGATTGGTAATGGGGAGGGTGTAAGACGCATGTGAAGTTCCTATGCAGGGTGAAAGCTTGTGCG
Organism: Rhineura floridana; assembly: GCF_030035675.1. Classification (NCBI taxonomy): domain Eukaryota; kingdom Metazoa; phylum Chordata; class Lepidosauria; order Squamata; family Rhineuridae; genus Rhineura; species Rhineura floridana. The sequence goes on along the minus strand of NC_084482.1, from coordinate 172,584,094 downwards.
GTGAACTAAATTATAGGAGAAAGTCACCAGATGCATTTATAGTGAGAATCTGCAACTGGCAGAAGGCTGGCCCTTTCTGGGTATGACACAGGGAAGAGTAGATGTGCCCTGTGTGAAAGATGTTGAGTGTGCATGACTGTTCCCAGTTCTCTCAGAGGTGTACGGGGATAACTGGTTCTGGTAGGTTTTGTTGATGGGCTGTTGTTGTGTCCATATCAAATGTTTAGGCAGAGTCTTAGTAAGGAGAGACACTGGTGATGCCACCCCAATTTAAGTGATCACGGGTAGAGGGAGGTACAACCATGGGGAGGTGATGAGCTACCATAGAAGACAAAGGCAAGGCTATCTATGCCTTGTTCCTAACTCCCACTCTTCCCATGGCCAGGTTCCTTGTTGCTCATCTGCTGTGCCCACTGGCCTGTGCCACTGTTGTTTAATGCCAGATCAGTGCACAATAAAACAACACTCATCCATGATTTGATTATGGATGAGGGTGCTGATTTTGTTTGTATTACAGAGATCTGGGTAGGTGAGCTGGGAGGAGTTGATCTGACCCAGCTTTGCCCACCTGGATACTTGGTGCAACACTAGCACAGGCTGCAGAGCTCAGGGGTAGGGGTTGCTGTGGTCTACAGAACTTCCATCTTTGTCACCAGGAAACCACTCTGTCTTGGAGCTGGCTGTGAAGGCCTGCACCTGGTGTCAGGCCAAGGAGACAGTAAACTGCTGGTGTACCATCCACCCTGCTACCCAGCAGCTTCTCTGACTGAGCTGGCGGTGGCTGTCTTGGCTGTGGTATTGGAGGAGCCCAGAACAATTGTCCTGAGTGATTTCAGTGTCCATGCTGAGGCTGCCTCTAGTGTTCCGACTTAGGACTTCATGGCCTCCATGACGACCATGGGGCTGTCTCAAGTTGTCACAAGTCCAACACATAGATCAGGGCACACCCTCAATTTGCTGTAGATGAAGGAAGGGATGTTCTGGAGATGGGGGGGTGGATGTCATCCCATTGCCATAGTCAGACCACTTCTGGGTGTATACTTACTGCTCCAATCCTGCAGGAGTGATGGACAGATTAAGATGGTCTGCCCCCCCAGAGACTTACGGAATTCACTGGATTCCTGAATGCCCTGGGGGAGTTCCCAGTGACCCTTTTGAAACCCTTGCCATGCTATGGAACAGTGAGGTGCATTGGGCTCTTAATACGGTTGCCCCTGAGCATCCTCTCTGGCACTGTGGAACCCAGTTTGTACATTGATACACCAGTAAAGTAAGGACAATTAAACAGGCTGGATAACAGCTGGAGCGCAAGTGGCAAAAGACGTGCTGTGAAGCTGATCAAGCAGGAGCAAAACATAATAACCATGCCTACTATGTGGCAATGAGGGTGGTCAAGAAGGCCCACTTCTGTATCACCATTGCATCCTCAAGTAGCCATCCAGTGGAGCTTTTCCGTATTGTCAGGGGTCTGTTGACATCAGCTCCAGAAAATGGAGTTTTAGACCCTTTGGAGGCCCACTGTGAATTGTTTGCAAGGCATTTTGAGGGTAAAGTTGCTTGCCTTCACAACAATCTTGATGCCCCTTCCACATTTTCTGTAGCCCCAGTGAGGCATCCAGTGTAAAGTCTGCTGTAACTTCTTGGGAATGGTTTCAGTTGATGGGGCCTGATGACGTGGACAAGGTGCTTGCAACACTGCGGCCAGCAACGTGTCCTCTCGACCCTTGCCCTTCTTGGCTTGTTAAGACTTGCTGAGGGGGTTTGACCAAGTGGATCCAGGGTGTGGTCAATGCGTCGTTGCGGGAGAGAATGGTTCCAGCTGCCCTAAAAGAGGCGGTGATCCAACAGCTCCTGAAAAAACCCACCCTGGACCCATTGGTTTGTGTTAACTACCACCCAGTCACAAATAACCCTTTTGGGAAGATGACTGAGAGGTTGTAAGGTTGTGGTGCAGCAATTGCAAGTACTCTTGGATGAAACAGATTACCTTAACCCATTCCAGTCTGGTTTCAGGCCTGGTTACGGGACTGATTTGGCCTTGGTTGCCCTGATGGATGACCTTTATTGGGACAGGAACAGGAGGAGTGCAGCCCTGTTATTCTTTCTTGATATCTCAGTGGCTTTTGATACTATTGACAATCGTATCCTTCTAGGCTGACTTGGTGAAATGGGTATCGGAGGCACTGTTTTACAGTGGTTCCAATCCTATCTCCAGGGTTGTTTTCAGAGAATAGCATTGGATGATGTCTTTTGGCTCCCTGACAGTTGTGTTGTGGGGTGCCACAGGGTACCATCTTGTCCCCAATGCTGTTTAACATCTATATGAAGCCCTTAGGAGTGGTCATCAGGAGATATGACGCAAGGTGCCAGCAGTATGCCGATACCACCAAGCTCTATTTCTCTGTAACATCTGAATTGGGAGAGGCCATGCAAGCCCTGGATCGCTGCCTGGTGATGGGCTGGATAAGGGCCAATAAACTGAGTCTGAATCCTGGCAAGACATAGGTGCTGTTCGTTGGTGGCTCTCAAGTTCAGATAATTAGTCAGTTGCCTGCTTTGGATGCAGTCATACTCCCTCTGAAAGAGCCGGTTTGTAGTTTGGGGTGCTCCTGAATCCATCTGAGTTGCTACAGGCCCAAGTGACCTCAGTGGCTAGGAGTGCGTTTTATCAGCTTTGAAGGGGAAGACAGCTGCAGGCATTTCTGGACTGGGATAGCCTGACCACTGTTGTTCATGCACTGGTAACCTCCAGTCTCAATTACTGTAATGTGCTCTATGTGGGGCTACCCTTGAGGTTGGTCCATAAGTTGCAGCTGGTGCAAAATGCGGCAGCGAGACTGCTCACTGGGGCAGGGTATTGCCAGCATGTCACCCCACTGCTGAAAGAATTGCACTCACTACCTGTTAGCTACTTGGCTAAGTTCAAAGTTCTGGTTTTGGTGTACAAAGCCCTATACAGCTTGGGACCAGGATATCTGAAAGACAGTCTTACCCCTTATATGCCCAGTCAATCAGTAAGCTCTGCAGGTGAGGGCCTCCTGTTGCAGATACCATCTTATCAGGAGAGGTCTGTTCCACACAACATAGTGTTGTGGCAGCTACTCTTTGGAATTCCCTCCCCTTAATTATTAGGCACAATCTGTTATCTTTTTGGCGCCTACTGAAGACCTTCCTCTTTCAACAAGCCTTTTAAGTAGAGACCTTATATCAGTCTGTGTTGGAATTGCTTTTTAAGATTTTTTAAAGGTTTTTTTTAGGATGTTTTGTTTTAATATATTTTAAAGTCTGTTCTTAAGGTGTTGGACTACAACCTGGGAGACCAGGGTTCGCATCCCCACATAGCCATGAAGCTCACTGGGTGACTTTGGGCCAGTCACTGCCTCTCAGCCTCATGAAAACCCTGTTCATAGGGTCACCATAAGTCAGAATCGACTTGAAGGCAGTACATTTACATTTGCCACACTTGGAGGAGGAAGAGAAAACGCAACACAGGGCCACTGTTTTCAAGGACAGCTCTAGGTTTCGTTTAGCACAAAGTTCCACCCCAAGTATCTATCTGCAGTAATCTCTCTCTCTCTCTCACACACACACACTTGATGTTTTAGTTATAAGAAGTTGGACATATTACTGTCAATGGAGCCTCATCTTCATATCATCAGTCATTGCCATCCATCTAGCCAAACTCCTCTGTAGGTTATCCTCTTACAAATGCATTACTCACTTCAACAGACCTCAGTTCATCGCCACTTTTTCGACTAAGAGATCCATCATGTTGGAGAGGGAACACATGAAAGAGTAGATGCTGGATGAAAGGCAGAGGTCACCAGCCTTTGGAGGCCCATTGACGTATTTGCAAACTGGACAAATTCCTGTAGGCACTATACACACATGCTGCAACCTAGTCTATGGACCATAATAAAATGTTTCTTCCAATCCTACCTGCAGCAGGGAAGAGGACCCTGCAGGCACCAGGAAAGGCCTCCATGGGTGCCATGTGCACCCAGGGGCACAATGTTGAGAACCCCTGCTGAAAGGTATGGGTAACTGAGCAGCAGCAGTACCCTGTCACAACACAGGAGTAATAACAGCGCTGCACAGTACTGAGGGGAAAAGTTGAGACTAAAAACACCAACAAGGTGGATGGTATGCCTATGGAAGTGGGGTGATAACAGAGGTTCCTTCAGGTCAGGGTCAAGTGGAAGGAGTGAAGAGAATTTCTGGGATCTATGGGAAAGAGTACATTTTGTATTTGAAAGAACAATAGATCGGAATATCATGATTAGGCATCCTGATCCAGCCATTCCTCATGGAATTGCTACCCAGCCTTCCCCATTCACTTTAAGCAAGTGAACGGGACTATATGCACAATGGCATGTGCAGGGTACCCTTTCCATTGAAATAAGAGTGGAAAGGTGCAAACAAACAGAGAGAGGCATAGGAATGGCATTCATGTGCATCAGAATACATACAGGATGCCAGACTGGGGCAGGGTGTCACAATGTTAGTGTGGCTATAAGAGTGCCAATTTAGAATTTTGTATAGAAACATAGGGAAGTATCCTGTGCCTTTGTTCAAGGATTTAGGCTTGTGTAATGGGAACTTTGCCCTCCTCAAATCTGCTCCGGAGGGTTGGAGGAACCCTCAGAACAATTTTAGGGGGCGCACAGCGGGCAGGAGTTCCATTGCATAAGCATAAATCCTTGCACTAACGGAATGAGAGACTTAGCACTACTTTGGATACAAGCCATGATCCAATTTTTTTCTGGGTGTAAATTCCTCTGCCTTCAGCCGGTAAAGCATCCAGCTAATGACACGGTTCCACATTCATTCCATTCTCTTGTCTTATCATTCTGCTGCTTTGGAGAGCCTTCTGCCTTATCTCAGAAACAAATGGCGTCCCGGACAGCTCTAAGCAGCAAAGCCATTTATCTGCCTGACATGTGTTTCCCTGTTTGTTTTCTCTAGCCTTGAGACACCAGCTTTGACAATATTTAGCTGTGTCAACTGTGCCAAGCTGCTGAGCCCACTCACTCCTGAGGTATGAATCAATTTCTTCGGTACATTCATCATATACTGCAGTAAAGAGAGGCTCATCAGCGCTTCCTTCATTTGATATAAAATAAACTCTACATATCTTTCAGGGAGAGGAGTCAACAGATGGGAAGTAAATAAAAATAAAGCTTTGGCCAATCTACAATACTACTCTTGTACAGCAATTCAAGAGTGTGGGTTATCAGCCAGAAAACTTCTATTTCAGAATTTCATTTGAAGTCTCTAGCATACTGGGTGCATTTAGAGAAAAACCTGCTTAACAAGCTGATAATCAGACATACTGAAAACAAATGTTGTGCTTACATTGTACTACAATGATATGCAGGTGCTAACAGTCTGATTCAGAGGACTAATTCATTTTATCCATTTTGGGACTTCCTGTTCAGTCTGACCAACATTTTTATTTTCTGCCCAGATCAAATCGGTATGTGAACTAGCTATGTGAATCAGCTAGTATGCATACAAATTACCAAGCAGGGGCAAGACAAAAGCTGTATGGATTTTTGCTTTGGGCAGCTGATTCAGAGTTTACAATATTCAAGCCATGCAAGAGAGGAAAATCTCTTAATTATTCCAATTAAAATAAACCCACAACCTTCTGAAGTGGCTAACCACACTCCTCAGAATATTTTAATGCAAATTGGGAAGCTTTCATTTATTTAAATGTATATGTTGATTCACTTAATCACTTAGGTTTGGAGTAGGCAGCTATGAAATAAAGAATGGTATCAACTATCAGTTAACATTTATTAACAGAAGACAGAAACCCTAATGATCAATTGACTTAACACTGACTCCCAAAATCCAGCTCAAAGAGAAAAACACTTATAATATCTTCAAAAGATGCTAAGGTTTTGACAAGTCTTCCATTGGACAGAGTTCCAAGCAATGAAAAAGTTTCTACGTATAACTTTGCTGTCGATGCTCCACAATCAATGTGTTGTAGAACACAGAGCTGCTTCATACTTTACATATAGATAACAGCAGTGCTGGTTTCTCCACAGTGAACACATCAGTGTTGTGACCCAGGCGAGGGGAGAGTTAGATCAGGGAGGGGAGTCAGATGAGGACAAGGGTCCATGGGAAGTTGAAGGAGGGGAGATGAGCAGGGAGGGTTCTGGCAGCCCCCAAACTCCCCTGCCCAGCACTTCCACCGAGGAAGCTAAGCTCCTGCTCCACCTGCGAGTCCAACATCCGAGCAGTTGGGAAGCAACTCTCCACCCGTGCTATCTACTCCCATGCAGGAATTCCTGCCAGGCAATTCAAATGCTGCCCAGCGAATCAACATCCCGCTTCCAGAGACTGCGCCGTCACCTAGCGAAGCCCCACCGTCAGATGGGTTATCTGAGACTCGCCCCCCTGCGAGGAGGCACGAGAAGAGAGACTTTCAGAGGGTGGAACTCAGGCGGAGTCGCCTTTTACGAGCCAAAACCGTCCCTACTTAAACCAGTGTCTCCCAAGGCACAAATGTTGAGACAACTCTCCTCAGACGCTGCAGAGACTGCTTAGCTAGGCTAGTCAGGGAAAGTAGTGAGTCAGAGTAGACAGGTATATGAAGCACACTGCTTTGGATGTAACTATAACGCTAATAAAAAGGGGAAAAGACATCACCTTGCCTCAGTCAGAATCAGTCATCTCTGGGCAGGACAATCAGTATGAAAAGGATATATACCAGGGAGCAACAGGTTTAGGTATGTGCATCTCCCCTTCAGAGTTTACGTATTTACTGCAGTAAAGAACAGTGGAAAAATGGTAAGCCATCAGCCATGGAACACATGAAACAGTCTGAAGTGCCTGCACAGGTATCATTTATGGGGAACTATAGACATCTGTTATATAGGAGTGTTCTAAAATAGCACCCTCCCTCCCTTGCAAAGCAAAGCATGGCCATGGTGTTTGATAGTGTGAGGAAGATGCATGATGGAGATTCTTTTATTTATTTTATTTAACAAAATGTAAATACCATTTACTAGAACAAAGACCTCTCAGCTGTTTACAGTAGACAAATACAACCATTTTCAAGTACAAACTGTGGGAGGGAGGGTGGCCATTTTAAAAAAAGAAATGCGACCACCAAAACTCAAAACAAAGAATTAGAACAGCATCTCCCCTACAACTGCAACAGATGACTCTAGCGATCATTTTGGTACCACTTGCTCTTTCTCCCTGTTAGCTTTGGTTTGTGAAACCAGCATAGCCAACAAATTTGGGAGGTATAAAAAAGCTAAACAGAACAGGGGCTATATAACAGGGCAGAAACAGAAACCTGCAAGATTAGGATGTTGGGGACAAAAATATCAGGACCAAAAACTTCCTCAGATAAGAGGGGGCGAATGTGGGTTACTGACTTCTAGCCAACTGGTGGGGTGTAATGAGGCATTTTTTCTTTCTTAACAACTTCAGCGAGTGGAAATAGATGCTTTCAGGCATCCTGTGGATACTACTGAAAACTGCATCCCATGTACAAGTTCTCTTCCTTCTTCCCACAATACTTAGGAACACTTTCTTATGTTCTGACATTACCACAGTCTTGTCCTGTTCCATATAATTGGCATGCAATGATGTCAGAGCACAGGTTTGTTAATTGTCACTTATTGCTGTGGCTAGTGGAGGCTGGTCCATTAGGGCCAATGGGGCATTGCCCCGCCAACCTCAGACTGCCCCCACCTGCCTGCCTGCCTGCTTACAACCAGTCCAGGGATAGCCTTGCCTTTCAGCTTCCTCCTTAGCTTCAGGATTGCTCCTTCTAGAACTCAGCAGGAAGATGGGGACAAAACTAGAATTAGTTGGTTCTGCCTCTCATTGGCTCTGGTTCTGCCTCCTGTTGGGCTCCCTGCCTTCTGCCCTACTTGTCTGAATGGGCACCAGCCACCACTGGTTGTGGGGGAACATACTTGACACAGGATGCTAATTTCAGAGACAAACCTTGTGTCACACATAATGCATATCACCTGGCCTTAATTGAAGGATATCACTGTATAGTAGTTAGCACGTTTAATATATTCCTAATATATAGGAAGCAGAATTTTCTCTCTGCCTAGTAAAATCTCCTGAGTATTGGGAGAGAGAGGTGGAGAGGTCAAGCTCCAACTGTGCCACAACAAAGTCAGAATGGAGTAACATTCTTCCCTACACAGGAGGAGAAACAATGATTTGGACAGAATAAAGAGATTGATTTCACTAACACAGAAGCTGACAGTTCCCAGAGACAGAGCTGTTCAAAGAACAGACAAGCAAGCTCTCTCCTCAGCTGCCAGCCACAAAATGGAGGAGAAAATTTAAAGAATGGGACACTTAACTTTTGCAATATGGATTTCTTTGGAGCACCCCAGTGTTATAGCTGTGTAAAGGATATACCCCTATATTTTTCTTTTCAAATCTGCACAAGAAATCAGGCATGTGAAAATCCATTTGCATTGTCTGTATAATTTATTCTGCCTTTGCCCACCATGGTGGAAACATATCATCAAAAAAGAAAAGAAAAGATTTGGTGGAATTCAGGATACTGGGTGCACAAAATACATACAGCTCTGCCTAGTGCTAGCAAATGAAGCTTAACTACTTGAGAATGGAACAGGAGAATAAGTAGTAGTTCAGGCACTAAAAGCCAGAAAAATGCTGTATAGGCTGAGCTCTGCCACTGAATTGTGGTGCATCTTCTGGCAAACCACTGGAAGAGTTACAACTAAAAGAATGTTTCATGCCTTTCAGACCTGCACAAACCACTAACCCACCTTTCCTCCATCTAAATCGCATCTTAGCACCTTAGCTGGAGTACAAATAATCTGAAACTGAATGTTCACACTTAAGGTGAAATATATTTTGACTACTCTATTTACATGATTAAAAAATCTGACCGCACACAGCCATGTTTCACAGACAAAAAAAAACATGATGGGAGCAATACACTTTACCTGCCAATAAGCCCCACTGAACACAATACGATTTAGTTCTGGATAAATACAGGATAAGACAGCACTGGCAATGAATAGGTTGCATATGCAACACTACTGAAAAACAATCATATTGGATATGAGTGCCTAGAATTTTACAAGACTACTGCAAGTAGCTGTACAGTGGGCACCTCAAAATGATTAAACGGAAATAAAGAGGGCCGTAATATTTAGAGTGAACATTTTAGAAGTTGGGAACAAAATATTAAAATATAAACAGATATTTAAATATAATTTTTCACTATAAGCAATTTGCACAACACAAGTCACAAATTCATTAATGTTTGATTATACTTTTGTAATACTACTAACCTTGAATGACGCCACTTCAAAATTAACTCAAGAGAACTGACATCTCTTGCATATAGGTATCAGCATTTTATTAGGGTGGATCATTGCTATTTGAAACAAGATTCACTACAATGTCATTCACCATCTTCCATGAAGGCTTTTGATTAGTAATAAGAAAAAAATGGAAATCAAAATTTAAAAAGATACATCCTGTTTTGCCCCATATGTCATTTGCTGAAGTGACTGTTTAAAGAACCATAACTTCAAAATCCACCCACCCCAGCCACATTTGCTTAAGAAGCTTCATTTGTGGGACCAAGAAACAGAAGAGTGCTGGGCTTTGGAGTCACCTCTAAGAAATGTCTCTTTCCATTATGGTCCAGTGAAAGTCCTTGAGGCTGAGCTGTGCGGCTTGTTCCTGTCTCTTGTGAAGTTCTGCTGCTGCCACTTACAGGAGACAAACCTTCAGGCTGCTCCGTAAGCCTAATTGCAGCCTGCATTTGCTTCCCTAATTCCTCTATCAGTTTCCCGGGAACAGATGTAGATTGCAAAGAAGCCTTTGATTTTTCATTACTAACATCTAACATCAAAGTGCCTGTGTCTCGCCTTAATCCATTACAGTCAATAAGCGGGGCTGTCCTCTCCTCTTGGAGTGTGCTTTGTAAAGGATTTATTTTCCCATCTTCACTGGCTGAGGACTCTTGTTCATCTGAATCGGAGTCTCCTGTCTCACATGATGAAGTGATGCTTGAGTCTTCAGAGTCACTCGCCTCTCCTTCAGAGGGAGGCAGCTGCTGCTCGGAAACATCTGCGCTAGCGGCTTTTAACTCCTTTTCTTCCTCTTGCACAATCAGTGCCGCGGCTTCCAGCTCGTCCAGCTCTAAACCTATTTTGTCCTTGCTCAGCTCTGCTTTTTGCACACATTCGGCAAGGGCTGCCAGCTTCTTTGACCTTTAAAAGTAGGAAAGAAAACTCATGTAAGTATACTCTGTATGGCTGACACAGATGCAAAGATTATTAAACCAACAAACCTCAATGGTGACAAACCTATAATTAAGCACTGATATTGGGATTACCCACATTTCTGGAATAGTCATAAACCCACTGCATGTTTTGCTTAACTCTCTCTAGACCCTTAACACCACACTATAAAAGAACACTTCCGTCTGAAAACCTGATTAGACAATTCTCCTCTGGTAGTTTGGATAACATGAGGTTGTACTCATCTGTACATCCCTCTAGCCTAGAGTAGTATTCATGCCACTTTAGCAAAGTTCATTAGATATTTCAGAAGAAACAGCAGAAGAAAGCAATCTTTTTAGAATGAGTTCCTACTTCTATTAAAACTAGGCTGGTATCCAGCCTAACAGCTGACTGAGAGAAAATGTACAATATTAATCTGCAAGTGCATGCAATTGTTCTGGTGACTTGGGATAGGATTTTATTGGATAGGAAAATATGTCTCATCTCCCACACCCTTTTCCATTGGTTTCCAATGCTTGTTTTGGGGTGTCTACTGAATTAAAGCAAGCACTTTCTCATAAGAAAAAGATGTTTACCTAGTCTCTTTAAATCATCATCATCTATGACAGGATACAACAAACCAGTCCAGTTCTGTAGCAGATTTCAGGCAAATAAACCACTATAAGCAAGAAACTGCAAGGTACAACCTTGTGACCAAGGTTAGGAGAGACAACAAAAGGGCCAAGTCTGAAAGGTGAATTCTCCCTGACCCCATTTTAAGTCTGGTTCAAGCTCCTTCAAGCTGGGTACAACATGAAATGGGTCTCCCACCTCATGTCTTCTACCCATCTCTGCCTGCCTGCTGAAAGGAACCTTCTGCTGCCTAACTCTCCTCCCCCTAGGTGAGGCTTTTTCCCCCCTTGGGGAAGGGGAGGAAGCCTGTAGGAAACAGGAGTAATGGTAAAACCAGCCAATGGGAATCACAAGTAAGGCCCCTGCTTGCAGGTTTCCCATAAGCATCTGACTGGCCACTAGGAGAACAGTATGGTGGGCTCACTCAGCAGGACTGTTCTTATAATAACTGGGAGCATTCCCCAGCACCAGGAAAAACACCACACTCTCTCATGCATAAACACTCACCACATACAGACACAAGCATCTTTCTCTCTCACACACACACACACACTTCACATATACATCTCTCCCTCTCTCTCTGCCCAAGTGCATTTCTCCCCTTCACAGACTACACATACACACAGACCACTTATTCATACATGTCCCTCTCTCCCACACTGGTGTTCACAGGAAGGATTTTTTTGGGGGGGAGCAGGAAGTAAAACACTGAAAGAGTGGAGCAGGCTAGTTTCTCACAAAAATGAGAATGGTGTCTACGTTTTGCCTTATATCTCAGGTTCTAAACATGTTAAAAACATATTTTTAAAAGAACTGGGAATCTGCGGTTATGATTCATCCAGGGGGCACCAAAGAAGGCACCCATGGACACCTGCTTGGAAACCACGTTAATGTTTAGGTAGGTAGGTAGGTAAAACTTTATTGCCTAGCCATAGGCCATTGCAGAACACACATTCAATATACACATCTCTTCACAAAGTAAAACAATTACAAAGGAACCATATAACCCCTTAATTATACCCCCCTATCAAATTGAGTAGACTGAGGAATACAGAGGATACAAAAGGAGAAAACGTTCAGAATAACTCCTAATTCCATAATAAAAGATCAATACTACTTGTCTTCGGCTGGCCCCTACCCAAGGGGTCCTATCATTCGGTTAGCATACCGACACTTGTTCAGCTAAAAACTTCGCCCACAGCTTTTGTGCTGCTAGGGCAAATAGGGCAACCCTATGCGTGATCGTTGGATCAGTATCTGAGAGAAGGAGGACGATAGCGGGAAGGACCTGAACTGAGCTCTGATTGGGCAACAAACCACTCAGAAATTTGGCCCGTGGATGGGAATATAGAGGGCACTCAAACAGATAGTGGGGCAAATCTTCCACTACGGGAGCACCACAGATGCATAATCGCTGACACCTAGGGATCTGACTGTATCGACCAAACAATACTGTGTTCGGCATCGTCTGGAATCTAAGTGCCGTAAATGCCTGCCTAAGTTTTGATGCTAAAGGCTGGGCCAGATAGCTTGCACTGAGGTGGTCACGTTTAAAAACTCCAAACAACTTGGAGAATTTGGAGTTTATTATTGCTAGCCTGTCTAGCCGGGCACTATGCTGAAAAATGGCCTCTTTGAGCCTGGTCCTATTTGCGGGAATTGCAGAGGATATATGGTATAGTTGGTAAATATTTGCTAATTTGGAGGTCCAGAAATTATCTGCAATAGCTCTTTCAGCGCAAGCTTTCAGAATTAGCCTGGTTGGAGTATCTTTAATGGCACTCCAGAAATTTAACAGGGCAAGATGAATCCGTGCTCTTATGGATGGAAAACCCACCTCCGCATGCAGTAAGGCCGCTGGGGTACCAGCTGGTAATAACAGTTTTTTCAAGAAACTGTTTTGGACAGTCTCTAGGATATGTAAGTGGTAGTCCTCCCAGCCCCAAACTAGAGCTCCATATAGTATCTGGGGTAGCACCTTGCTCTGGAAGATTTTCAATGCAGGGATTACAAGATTACCCCCTGCGGTGCGGAAGAAGTTAAGAATAGCTCCGCATGTTCTCAGGGCAGCAATTTTTGTAAACTTGGTATGTTTCTTCCAGGTGAGAATGTCCGCAAAGTGCACGCCCAGATATTTGAATACCCGGCACTGGTCGATTTGATGTCCCTTAATTGACCATTTGAGGTTGAGGGGCCTATTTCCAAACACCATGATCTTTGTTTTGGAGCAGTTAATGTGCAGATTTTCTTTTTCAAATAACCTTGAAGTCTTTCCAGTAATCTCCTTAAGCCCTTGCGGGTGATTGATAATGTTTAGGGTGAGCTGGAAGAGGCTTGCCTATACCTAGCACTTTCTAAAGAACGAAAAAGAGAACTGTTCTAACATGTAGTTGGGAGAATCCTCACTAAGTGGATTTCATTACAAAATGATTGAAGATCTCCTTTGCAGTGTCCAAGTGTAACCAGCATAAGACAAAATCTGGCTGTCAGGTGCAGTTTACTCTTGTCCCCAGTCCAGGGAAGGCAGATCAAAGTGGAAGAATTGTGGATGTGAGACCACAATCTGATACATGGTTTCCAGATGTTCCTTACATTAAAGGACATAGTTTGCTTTGATGTTCTAGAAATGTATTGTTGTATAAAAAAGAAAGGATGTTACTTTTTTTTATAAACATCATGCTTCCACAGAACAAAAGGAAATGTTCTGTGTTTCAGATCCCACCACTCCAAAATATCCTTATTTCGGAAATTTGATATGGCACCTTGGTCCCCTTACTGAGGGGGCAAAAGGTGGCATATAAATATTTCTGTTGTTGTTGTTGTTGTTGTTGTTATGTGCCTTCAAGTCAATTGCGACTTATGGCGACCCTATGAATCAGTGACCTCCAAGAGCATCTGTCATGTACCACCCTGTTTAGATCTTGTAAGTTCAGGTCTGTGGCTTCCTTTATGGAATCAATCCATCTCTTGTTTGGCCTTCTTCTTTTTCTACTCCCTTCTGTTTTTCCCAGCATAATTGTCTTCTCTAGTGAATCACGGCTTCTCACTGAATGCTTGAAGGAACAGTGTGTGTGTTATGTCCCTTCAAGTTGATTACAACTTATGGTTCTGGTTTAATTTGTTCTAACACCCAGTTATTTGTCTTTTTCGCAGTCCATGGTATCTGCAAAACTCTCCTCCAACCCCACATTTCAAATGAGTTGATTTTTCTCTTATCCACTTTTTTCATTGTCCAGCTTTCACATCCATACATAGAGATCGGGAATACCATGGCCTGAATGATCCTAACTTTGGTGTTCAGTGATACATCTTTGCATTTGATGACCTTTTCTAGTTCTCTCATAGCTGCCCTCCCCTGTCCTATCCTTCTTCTGATTTCTTGACCATCGTCTCCACTTTGGTTAATGACTGTGCCAAGGTATTGATAATCCTTGACAAGTTCAATGTCCTCATTGTCAACTTTGAAGTTACATACATCTCCTGTTGTTATTACTTTAGTCCTCTTGACATTCACCTGTAGTCCTGCTTTTGTGCTTTCCTCTTTAACTTTCACCAGTACTAGTTTCAGATTATTACTGGTTTCTACTAGTAGTAGGGTATCATCTGCATTTCTTAAATTATTGACATTTCTCCCTTCAACTTTCACACCTCCTTCATCTTGGGCCAATCCCGTTTTCTGTATGATATCTTCTGCATATAGATTAAACAAATAGGGTGATAAAATACACTCATCTCACACCCTTTCCAATGGGGAACTAGTTGGTTTCTCCATATTCTGTCCTTACAGTAGCCTCTTGTCCAGAGTATAGGTTGTGCAGCAGAACAGTAAGATGCTGTGGCACCCTCATTTTTTAAAAAGCATTCCATAGTTTTTCATATACACAGTCAAAGGCTTTGCTGTATTCTATAAGGCACAGGGTGATTTTCTTTTGAAAATCCTTGGTGCGTTCCATTATCCAGTGTATGTTTGCAATATGATCTCTGGTGCCTCTTCCCTTTCTAAATCCAGCTTGGACGGCTGGCATTTCTCGCTCCGTATATGGTAAGAGCCTTTGTTGTAGAATCTTGAGCATTACATTACTTGCATGGGATATTAAGGCAATCATTACTGCATTGCCTGGGATCCCCTTTCTTTCTTTGAAATTGGGATATATATTGAATGCTTCCAGTGTGTGGGCCATTGTTTAGTTTTCCATATTTCTTGACAAATGTTTGTCAAAATTTGGACAGATTCAGTCTCAGTAGCTTGTAGCAACTCTATTGGTATGCCATCTATTCCTGGTGATTTGTTTCTTCCAAATATTTTAAGAGCAGCTTTAACCTCACATTCTAAAATTTCTGGTTCTTCATCATACCGTTCCTCCATGAATGAATCTGTCATCCAGGCATCTCTTTTGTAGAGTTCTTCTGTGTATTGGTTCCATCTTCCTTTTATTTTATCTCGGTCAGTCAGTGTGTTGCCCTGTTGATTATTCAACAGCCCTACTCTTGGTTTGATTTTCCTTTTGATTTCTCTAATCTTTTAGAATAGGGTTCTTGCTCTATCTTTTTTATTATCCTCTTCTAGTAACTAGAAGGAACTAAGCACTGCACATTCTGGCCTTAGTTCTTAGGATAGAAGTTCTAATGGATGGAAGGTGGAATTCTACTGTCAAGTGTCTATCTGTGAAAGAGCCTACTCAGACATTTTGCATGGATTTAAAAGCAAGGAGTGAACACAGTGGCTCACCAGGCAAACCTGCCAGCAGCCATGGCAATAAAGGGAGGGAGGCTCATACCTGTATCTTCAGCCACAAGGAGACAGCAGTGGAAGGTGCTGCAACCATGCACTTGAATGGTGTTGAGTGCAGTATCCCCTCCTCCACTGCCATGCCCTAGTAAAGGTAAAAGTAGGATTTCCTACCTCCCACCATCACTAAATTGTGCCTATCAGCATTTTTGCCTAGCAAACCACCTCATGGTCATAGGCACATACACAAAAAATGTGGATGCCTACAGTTTTGACAAAACCAACAGGTGGGAGGCACCAAAGACAGAGAGGAAAAATGGGAGATGAAATCCCAATGGTTCACAAAAACAAAGATGATCCAACATGCTACAAATTAAAATTCTTCTACAGGGATACTTAAAAAGCACACCGTTGTACGCTTTTAAGTGCCCCTGAAGAAAAAATTTAATCTGAAACACAATGGGGAAATAACATTTATTTTTGTGCACGCTTGGGGTTTCACCTTACCTCTTTTCCCTGTCTATAGCTTTGATCACATTAGCTTTAAACATGATATTTCCTACAATTCTTTGTAAATATGTTAGGGCAAGTAACATGCAAAGTCTGTTAAATTAAGAAAGAGGAACTCTCTACCCTCCCTCATAATACCTGTTCAAACATTAGACCTTTTATTTCTCTATATTTGACAGAATGAGTTTCAAAGATTGCAACAGAATCACAATCATATGGAGATCATGCTCCAAAACACATCAACCTAATAGAGGTTGGCAATTAGATACATTCTTTTTATTGAATCAAGCAGCAACTCAAGAAATGGTAACAACATTACAAGAATATTACAAGCACTACTGAAATGTCAAAGGTCGCTATATGGGAAGCCTCCAAATCTGTTAACAGAGGGCACATATTAGGTGAGCAAATACACAGCTTGCCATTACACAGCATTCTTTTTGGTGAGCAGATCGACAGCACGAAACAATTGTTTGTTTGTGTGCAATGAGATGTGTGTGTACATAGGATAAAGCATGTTAGAAAAGTCCTTACCCTTCCACGCTGCTGCACAGATGGACAATTTGCTCATTCAACTTTTATAAAATAATGGGGATTATTAAATAGTTTAATGGTTTTGATAGGTAATTAATAATAGCACAGTAACTAATCTGTAACATTTGGTAAAGGATGCTTAATTGTATGCTTATGTGTGTTATTTCCCTTAAATAGCAAAGAGTATTCATGCTGTTCTTGCGCTTTTTGATATGCTTATAGAGATCGAACTGAGCAAACTGGAGTTGCAGTTTTGGCCTTCTTAGAATCAGACCAGCATTTAGAACAGTCATGCTGATCTCACAGCAACAACTTTCCAGGATCTCAGGCACTATTTTATCTCTGCTTGGCTACCTGAGATTCTTTAACTCAAAGCACGAGGAATTGAATCTATGACCTAATAGATCCATAGATCCTCTGCTGCTGATCTACAACCTTGCCTTTAATATTTATTATTTGATTTATATCCCACGCGTCCTCCCTGCAGGAGCCCAGGGCAGCAAACAAAAGCACTAAAAACACTTTAAAACATCATCAAAACAGACTTTAAAATACATTACAACAAAACATCTTTAAAAACATGATTTTAAAAACAGCTTTCAAAACCTCTTTTTTTAAAAAAAGGTTAAACACATTTTTTCCCAAAAAACATATTAAAATAAATTAAATAAATAAATTTTTAAATTGTGTTTTAAATTGTTTTGAAAAGATGTATTTTAAATTGTATTTGTTTTTAGTTATTGTAAACCACCCAGAGAGCTTCGGCTATGGGGCGGTATACAAGTTTAATAAATAAAAAGCAATTCCAGCACAGACACAGACTGGGATAAGGTCTCAACTTAAAAGGCTTATTGAAAGAGGAAGGTCTTCAATAAGCGCCAAAAAGATAACAGAGATGGCTCCTATTTAAGGTGAGGGAATTCGACAGAGTAGGTGCCGCCACACTAAAGGTCCATTTCCTATGTTCTGCAGAACAGACCTCCTGATAAGATGGTATCTGCAGGAGGCCCTCACCTGCAGAGCACAGTGATTCACTGGGTATGTAAGGAGTAAGACGGTCTTTCAGGTATCCTGGTTCCAAGCTGTATAGGGCTTTGTACACCAAAACTAGAACCTTGAACTTGGCCCACAGCCTGTGCAATTCTTTCAGCAGTGGAGTGACATGTTGGAGATACCCTGCCCCAGTGAGCAGTCTCGCCGCCGCATTTTGCACCAGCTGCAGCTTCTGGACCAAATTCAAGGGCAGCCCCACATAGAGAGCATTACAGTAATCCAGCTGGAGGTTACCAGTGCGTGAACAAGTGGTCAGGCTATCCCGGTCCAGAAACGGCCACAGCTGTCTTATCAGCCGAAGCTGGTAGAAGGCACTCCTAGCCACTGAGCTCACCTGGGCCTCTAGTGACAAAGATGGATCCAGGAGCACCCCCAGAGTACAGACCTGCTCTTTCAGAGGGAGTACGACTCCATCCAAAGCAGGTAACTGACCAATTATCTGAACTCAGGAACCACCAACCCACAGTGCCTCCGTCTTGCTAGGATTCAGACTCAGTTTATTGGCCCTCATCCAGCCCACCACCGAGTCCTGGAAGTGGTTCAGGGCTTGCACGGCCTCTCCCAATTCAGATGTTACAGAGAAATAGAGCTGGGTATCATCAGCATACTGCTGACACCTCACCCCAAATCTCCTGATAACCACTCCCAAGGACTCGTATAGATGTTAAACAGCATGGGGAACAAGATGGTACCCTATGGCACCCCACAGCACAACTGCCAGGGGGCCGAAAGACAATCACCCAATACTATAGTCTTATAATTGGGGTTGAACTAAAACACTCTACTGGAACTTTAAAAAAAAAAGTTGCATTGCCTCCTAGAATGGAGGCAATTTGGAAAAGGGTTAGAGCATTAAAAAAAACATAGCATTGCCATACAATAAAATTCCTAGAGGAGATTTAAAAAATGCACTGCATGTTATACTGAGTAATTATTCCCCCCCGGGAACTAGAATATAAAGATCTTTAAAATCATTCAGCTGAGAGAACAAGCACTTTAACTTTTGCCTCACAGGAGTTGTGTATTATATTATCAGCTGCTCGCTCTGGTGTCATTGTGTCATGCCTCACAGGTTAGCAGGCTTTGGCAGAGGAAATGAAACCCAGTCAGTTACGGCAGGATTTATAGCAGACCTGCTGTTGCAGGAAGTGGTGAAAAGTTGATTGATAGCCTGAGACAAAGCTCTACTGCAAAAAAAAAACCAGGATGTATGTCTGCTATTTATATCTGGTTTCCCTTTCTTCCTCACTCCCCTCCACATTTCATACAACTTTATTGCTTTTTTGTTCTTTTCTTTATAAAAAAAGAGGGGGTAAGCTTTCTGGCAAAGAATGCATTTACTCTGCAAAAGTTGCAGCCATTTTTTCCTACACCCATTGTTTTTTTACACATACTAGGACAGGTGACATCTCGTAATTATTGTCCCAGAGTGCAGTTTAAAAAAATCACTCAACCTCAAACACCAGCAGACGTATACAATCCAAATTTGTTTGGGTTGTTCACATGATGGCTCTTAGGAGTCTTTTCCAACCTGCTGCCTTCCAAATGTTTTGGACTACAACTCTCTTGAACAGGGAGTTGTAAACATCTGGAAGGCACTACACTGGCAAAGGCTGTCCTAAAAGCAATCATGTGGACAACCCCCCCCCAAATTACCCATCCCTTTAATTCAGGGGGGACTTTAGCACATTTCAGCAAAGCACCTGCTTCTGGAAGCAGTTAGGACTGCATGTGTGTCAGGCTGATGAATAATCAACCTTCTTCATAATAGGAGTTTGAATGAAAAGACTTTTTGATCCCTTTCAGTGCTTTGGTTTTAAGTAGTTACATTTCAGTAGCTGTGCTTCTTTTTTTACTTTGAACCAAGAATTTGGAAAGCATCTGTTCATGTGTTAATGTACAGCAGTGATAGCAAATCTGCACCGCACATTCAGCAAATCAAGACACTTCCAACGGTCTGCCATCCCTCTAACAGTTAGGTGCCTCTTCCTTGAGTTCCCCTGCAGAGGCACCTGCTCTCCCTCTGGAAGAAGGTCTCAGTGCTCAGAGCAACAGGGAAGGCTCCTTCCTATTTCCTGAGCTCTTAAGACTTGCTTGCAATGGTGCCAGGCCAGAGGAAGAACAGGTCCCTTTGCAAGGTAAGTGGAGGGTTTTCCTCCCCATTGCAAATGTGCTAGGCTGGGCTGAGAGGTCTGTCTCTTCCTAGCCCAGAGTTGTGATGGGGTGGGCTCTGCACTGATCAGGAGAGCAGGGAGGCTGCCTGAATATGAGTCTGTCTATATTATTTATTGGACTTCCTCTTCACCTATAGGACTTCCTATCCATAAGGTACTACTGCAAACCACAACATACAAATACCATATTAATATCAATTAAAGCAATTTACAATCAGAAGAATACAGTGGGTCCTAAAATATATATCTCAGGTGTCAAAGAGATGTGCCTTCAGCACATGATGAAAGCTATACAATAAAGTGCTAGGCACACTTGTGGGGATAAAATACCACAGCTTAGGGGCTGCCACAGAAGGTGCCCTCTCTCAGGGCACCATGCAGCAAACTTCTGTGATGGAACTACTAAGAGGGCACCCTCTGTCAATCTTAACCCCTGAGAGGGTTTGTAGGGAAGAAGACATTCTTTTAGATATTTTGGATCCTAATTTAGGACTTTAAAACACTAATGCAAGCACTTCAATCGGGTCTGGAAATGGACTGGCAACTAGTGCACCTGTTTTAAAACGGGTCATTTGAATTCTAAATTGAACCTCAGTCACTAATCTGGCTGCTGCATTTTGGACAAGTTAAATGTTTCCGAGTCATCATCAAGGGCAGCTCCAGGTAGCATGTGTTGCAATAATCCAAACTGGAAGTTACCAGATCATGGAGTACAGCAGCCAAGTCATCTTTGTCCAAAAGGGATATATGCTGGCAAAGTAACTGGAGCTGGAAGTGGGCACTCCTAGCCAGGGAGTAGCTGCGGATCACAGGGCAGGAACTGCTGCCTGCCCGCCATTCCCTTGCCCCACCTACCTGTCTCCTGCCTTTTAGCATTGCTCTTAATGAAGATGGCGGCAAAGGTTTCCCTAAGGTGCTGAAGCCCCTGCCGCCATCCTGGTTGATGGCAGGAAAGAAGAAAGAAGGCATTGAATCCAGCAAGCTCGAAACCCCAAAAGAGGCAGACTCCTCCACAGAATCGTTGTGGGTGGTGATACCATGCCCCAGGAGGGACTTAATACTGGGAACGACCTATCGTCCCCCTGATCAAAATGCTCAGGGAGACCTGGAGATGAGATATGATATTGAGGAAGCATCCAAACTAGGAAATGTGGTAGTAATGGGTGACTTCAACTACCCGGACATAGACTGGCTGCATATGTGTTCCAGTCATGACAAAGAAGCAAAGTTTCTAGATATTCTAAATGACTATTCCCTAGACCAGTTGGTCATGGAACCGACCAGAGGGACGGCAACCCTGGACTTAATCCTCAGTGGGGACCGGGACCTGGTGCGAGATGTAAGTGTTGTCGAACCGATTGGGAGCAGTGACCACAGTGCTATTAAATTAAACATACATGTAACTGGCCAATTGCCAAGAAAATCCAACACGGTCACATTTGACTTCAAAAGAGGAAACTTCACAAAAAGGAGGGGATTGGTAAAAAGAAAGCTGAAAAACAAAGTCCAGAGGGTCACATCACTCGAAAATGCTTGGAAGTTGTTTGAAAACACTATATTAGAAGCTCAACTGGAATGCATACCGCAGATCAGAAAAGGTACCGCCAGGGCCAAGAAGATGCCAGCATGGTTAACGAGCAAAGTCAAGGACGCTCTTAGAGGCAAAAAGTCTTCCTTCAGGAAATGGAAGTCTTGTCCGAATGAAGAAAATAAAAAAGAACACAAACTCTGGCAAAAGAAATGCAAGAAGACAATAAGGGATGCTAAAAAAGAATTTGAGGAGCTGCTCCACGAGTTAGAGGGAGCCCCAGCTGACGAAGCGTCAAGGCCCCAGCTGACAAAGTGTCAAGGCGAGTTAAGCAGCAGAGCGAAAAGAGGGTAAGTAGCTCCCATTTATTCCATTATTCCATTAATTCCATTATTCCATTTATTCCATTATTCCATTTATTCCATTATTAAATTGAAGTAAAACAGCTCAGAGCAATAAGTAATAAGGGCAGCCCAAGGTCACCCTGAGCTAGGAGCCAAATCCTGAAAGAACCTATATCTTAGGAGACAGATCCTAGGAGAAGGAAGCCCATAGAAAGCTAGTTTTCAACACCACCCTAGCAGGAAAGCTTCAGGGGACACTGTAAACAAGGCTAAATTCCAGTCGGAGAGAAGGGGGAAAAGGAAACTCCACCGACACATACAGGGAGAGAGTCAGCTCAGTCCTTGCTAAAAAGGGCAGCTTCAGTCTTCCTGAAACACAACCACAAGCTCTGTTTCCCTAGGTTAAAGAAAGGTCAGGCTGTTCTAGGTGGGAAAACAACAAACACAAAAGACTTGCCTGGAAGGTGCAGCCCCTTGATTAGATTAAAAGCAGCCAAAAGCTTAAACAGCCCCGCCCCTCGCTCAGGAAGGAAGGAAGCCTGAGAGAATACTAAAGAGTTAAGCCCCAGCTGATAGCCATCAGCCTCAAGTAACACATCATTGGCTGGCAGCAGTAGCTGGGAGGAACCAGCCACACATATAAAGTCAGAGCACCCTAGCGAAGGAGCCTGCTCCACGAGCTAGAGGGAGCCCCAGCTGACAAAGCGTCAAGGCGAGTTAAGCAGCAGAGCAAGTTCGGCAGCAGGGCAAGGAGGCCAGGGCCCCCCACTCTGCCCGTCTGTTCCCTGACCTCAACTAAACCTCAGTCTCCAACCCATTGACGTAATAAACCTTAAACAAAACTATGCAGGTAAGAAGCCAGCAGGGGTGTGGGGGCTTTCCAGTGTTTTGCACCGCCTGCAGCATGTACGACTATCTGCCTGTTGGACAGAAGTCGTGGGTGTGCTCTCGGTGCAATGAGCTCCTGGCTCTCCGGGAACGACTTCATTTCCTTGAGGCCAAGGTGGCGGACCTGGAAAAGCTGAGAGAGGCAGAGAGGTGTGTGGAGGAGGCCTTCAGGGACGTTATAGTTGTGTCCCACTGCAACGATGATAGCTCTCCTGCTATCATGGAGAACGATGGTCTCGGGGAAGGAGAGCATCCAGCTGAGGAAGAGGGAAACGATCCCTTAGAAGGGACCCATTCCTTGGGGGATGAGCAGCTATCCTCTCGTGCCGAGGATATATCTCCAGGGGCTGGAGGGATCCTTGTAGTGGGTGATTCAATCATTAGGAACATAGATAGTGGGGTGTGTGATGGGCGTGTAGACCGCAAGGTGTTTTGCCTGCCTGGTGCGAAGGTTGCGGATATCGCCCGTCGTTTAGATAGTTTGGTAGACAGTGCTGGGAAGGAGTCAGTGGTCGTGGTGCACGTTGGCACCAACGACATGGGGAAATGCAGCCGTGAGGTCCTGGAAGCAAAATTTAGGTTGCTAGGTAGGATGCTGAAAGCCAGGACCTCCAAGGTGGCTTTCTCTGAAATGCTACCAGTTCCACGCGCAGGACCAGCCAGACAGGCCCAGCTTTGCAGTCTCAATGCGTGGATGAGACGATGGTGTCGGGTGGAAGGGTTCGGATTTGTTAGGCACTGGGGAACATTTTGGGACAAGCCGGGCCTGTACAAAAGGGACGGGCTCCACTTGAACCAGAATGGAACCAGACTGCTGGCACTTAAAATTAAAAAGGTAGCAGAGCAGCTTTTAAACTGACTGAGGGGGGAAACCCGACAGGAGCTGAGAAAGGTCCGGTTCGGAATAAACCTCCCCCCTGGGATAAAAACCAAAGAAATGATGAAATTTTAAAAGGGGTAGGCCTAGAAGTAGGCATTGTGAGAGCAGGGGCACAGGATATAAATTCAGAAGAACAAAATTACCACAGGCCTAACCACAAGTGCCAAAGACACTTGAAGAGAGACACTGCTTACAAGTGCCTGTACGCTAATGCTAGGAGCCTGCGAACCAAGATGGGAGAACTGGAGTGCTTGATCTTAGAGAAGAGCATTGATATAGTGAGCATAACGGAGACCTGGTGGAATGGAGAAAACCAGTGGGATACGGTTATCCCTGGATATAAACTATATCGGAAGGACAGGGAAGGACGTATTGGTGGCGGAGTCGCTCTATACGTGAAAGAAGGCATTGAATCCAGCAAGCTCGAAACCCCAAAAGAGGCAGACTCCTCCACAGAATCGTTGTGGGTGGTGATACCGTGCGCGAGGAGGGACTTAATACTGGGAACGATCTATCGTCCCCCTGATCAAAATGCTCAGGGAGACCTTGAGATGAGATATGAAATTGAGGAAGCATCCAAACTAGGAAATGTGGTAGTAATGGGTGACTTCAACTACCCGGACATAGACTGGCTGCATATGTGTTCCAGTCATGACAAAGAAGCAAAGTTTCTAGATATTCTAAATGACTATTCCCTAGACCAGTTGGTCATGGAACCGACCAGAGGGATGGCAACCCTGGACTTAATCCTCAGTGGGGACCGGGACCTGGTGCGAGATGTAAGTGTTGTTGAACCAATTGGGAGCAGTGACCACAGTGCTATTAAATTAAACATACATGTAACTGGCCAATTGCCAAGAAAATCCAACACAGTCACATTTGACTTCAAAAGAGGAAACTTCACAAAAATGTGGGGATTGGTAAAAAGAAAGCTGAAAAACAAAGTCCAGAGGGTCACATCACTCGAAAATGCTTGGAAGTTGTTTGAAAACACTATATTAGAAGCTCAACTGGAGTGCATACCGCAGATCAGAAAAGGTACCGCCAGGGCCAAGAAGATGCCAGCATGGTTAACGAGCAAAGTCAAGGAAGCTCTTAGAGGCAAAAAGTCTTCCTTCAGAAAATGGAAGTCTTGTCCGAATGAAGAAAATAAAAAAGAACACAAACTCTGGCAAAAGAAATGCAAGAAGACAATAAGGGATGCTAAAAAAGAATTTGAGGAGCACATTGCTAAGAACATAAAAACCAACAACAAAAAAATCTATAAATACATTCAAAGCAGGAGACCATCTAGGGAGACAATTGGACCCTTGGATGATAAGGGAATCAAGGGTGTACTAAAGAACGATAAGGAGATTGCAGGGAAGCTAAATGAATTCTTTGCATCTGTCTTCACAGTGGAAGATATAGGGCAGATCCCTGAACCTGAACTAACATTTGCAGGAAGGGATTCTGAGGAACTAAGACAAATAGTGGTAACGAGAGAGGAAGTTCTAAGCTTAATGGACAATATAAAAACTGACAAATCACCGGGCCCGGATGGCATCCACCCGAGAGTTCTCAAAGAACTCAAAGGTGAAATTGCTGATCTGCTAACTGAAATATGTAACTTGTCACTCGGGTCCTCCTCCGTGCCTGAGGACTGGAAAGTGGCAAATGTAACGCCAATCTTCAAAAAGGGATCCAGAGGGGATCCCGGAAATTACAGGCCAGTTAGCTTAACTTCTGTCCCTGGAAAACTGGTAGAAAGTATGATTAAAGCTAGATTAACTAAGCACATAGAAGAACAAACCTTGCTGAAGCAGAGCCAGCATGGCTTCTGCAAGGGAAAGTCCTGTCTCAGTAACCTATTAGAATTCTTTGAGAGTGTCAACAAGCATATAGATAGAGGTGAGCCAGTGGTCATAGTATACTTAGACTTTCAAAAAGCGTTTGACAAGGTACCTCACCAAAGACTTCTGAGGAAGCTTAGCAGTCATGGAATAAGAGGAGAGGTCCTCTTGTGGATAAGGAATTGGTTAAGAAGCAGAAAGCAGAGAGTAGGAATAAACGGACAGTTCTCCCAATGGAGGGCTGTAGAAAGTGGAGTCCCTCAAGGATCGGTATTGGGACCTGTACTTTTCAACTTGTTCATTAATGACCTAGAATTAGGAGTGAGCAGTGAAGTGGCCAAGTTTGCTGACGACACTAAATTGTTCAGGGTTGTTAAAACAAAAAGGGATTGCGAAGAGCTCCAAAAAGATCTCTCCAAACTGAGTGAATGGGCGGAAAAATGGCAAATGCAATTCAATATAAACAAGTGTAAAATTATGCATATTGGAGCAAAAAATCTGAATTTCACATATACGCTCATGGGGTCTGAACTGGCGGTGACCGACCAGGAGAGAGACCTCGGGGTTGTAGTGGACAGCACGATGAAAATGTCGACCCAGTGTGCGGCAGCTGTGAAAAGGCAAATTCCATGCTAGTGATAATTAGGAAAGGTATTGAAAATAAAACAGCCGATATCATAATGCCGTTGTATAAATCTATGGTGCGGCTGCATTTGGAATACTGTGTACGGTTCTGGTCGCCTCATCTCAAAAAGGATATTATAGAGTTGGAAAAGGTTCAGAAGAGGGCAACCAGAATGATCAAGGGGATGGAGCGACTCCCTTACGAGGAAAGGTTGCAGCATTTGGGGCTTTTTAGTTTAGAGAAAAGGCGGGTCAGAGGAGACATGATAGAAGTGTATAACATTATGCATGGCATTGAGAAAGTGGATAGAGAAAAGTTCTTCTCCCTCTCTCATAATACTAGAACTCGTGGACATTCAAAGAAGCTGAATGTTGGAAGATTCAGGACAGACAAAAGGAAGTACTTCTTTACTAAGCACATAGTTAAACTATGGAATTTGCTCCCACAAGATGGAGTAATGGCCACCAGCTTGGATGGCTTTAAAAGAAGATGAGACAAATTCATGGAGGTCAGGGCTATCAATGGCTACTAGCCGTGATGGCTGTGCTGTGCCACCCTAGTCAGAGGCAGCATGCTTCTGAAAACCAGTTGCCGGAAGCCTCAGGAGGGGAGAGTGTTCTTGCACTCGGGTCCTGCTTGCGGGCTTCCCCCAGGCACCTGGTTGGCCACTGTGAGAACAGGATGCTGGACTAGATGGGCCACTGGCCTGATCCAGCAGGCTCTTCTTATGTTCTTATGTTGTTATGTTCTTAGATGCACGCACGCGTGCCATCAACCAAGATGGTGGTGGAGGCGTCATCCCCTTAGGGAAACTGTGGCTGCCATCTTGGTTAATGGCAATGCTAAGATAGGAGACAGGTAGGTGGGGGGCATGGGGGGCCCACACGCATATGTGCCCGCACACACCAGGGCCCAGGGGAAGCTGAAGCCCAAGGGCCCTGGCATGTCTGGAGCCGGCCCTGTTCCTAAGAGCTGAGGCCACCTGCAAACCTTGGAACACATTTCCATGGGGTGGTGCTTTGGGAATGAATAATGTGTTTGCATACACTGTCTTCTCTTTCCCATTGCTCCACTTAATTATGTTGTGGCATCCACATTAGCAGACTACAGTTTGTGCTTCAGCTGCAAACTAGGATTACAAACCATTAGTTTGATGTTTTGGATGTGAATGGCAAACAGGCTTGCTCGCAAACTAGGAATAACTAATTAAGCAGAGCACACAAGGAGCGGAGGTGGTCTGCATGCACAGGGCTCGTTCCAGTAGCACTAAACCATTGCTTGGCATTATGCATGAATTCACCCACTGTGTCCCCTCACTTCCGTTTGGATATTTAGGTTGGGTGCATATCTAAGGAAAGGAAATTTCATCTGTATGTGCCAGGTACGCAGAACACACTACAGACAAGTTGCTCTCAGAAGATGTAGTTTGGGTGCTGACGTGAGAGAGGGTACAAACTCCAGTATGTGCACACAAACCGCAGAACAACACCCACACCTTTCAGAAGACAAGCAGTCATGCTATCAGAATGAATACAACATGTGTTTGGCTATTAGCCAGATAAGCAAACTTCAGAGCTCCAAAGCATTAGAGGAGTTCATAGGCCTGGCTTCCAGCCAGGCATACATATTACTCATTCGAACATGACGCTGGCATTTATTTTCAAAGATATGGAAGTTTTTGTTTGTCTCCCAGTTGTGTTAGGAGACATAGTCCTGAGACCATATCAACAGTAGAGGTATATCACACAGTCTACCCAGAAAAGCCAGCACTTCTCATCATACATGCATCCCTTACAAGTATCCTGTGCTCTGGCAAGCAAGAAGCAGCAAAGCAGCTGGTGTTCATTTTTTTAAAAAAAGCACAACTACAGAGGCAAGTCGCTGGAGTAAACAGCCTGACAGAGACATTTATATTGTCAAGAACTGCTCTTGGACTGTAGTCCCTGGAAAGAAGAATGTCAGAACAAGCTTCATGATGTTCTGGGAGTTTCTTGATGTTGGGCATATTTTCCAGCAAATGCATTTCCCAGGCAAACAACAGCAAACGAAAAGTTTCCCTTACCAGTTTCATGGTTTGTTTTTTAAAGCTTTGTTGAAAACAGTCACTCACTGTAAGAGGAAAAATATTCATTCCCTGGAAGACAAATCTTCAGCTCTAATTGTCGCACTGCTGCTCTCTCCCCCCCTTGTTCCCACTGAATCAAACTTACTCATTTTTGTTCTTGTAAAAAGGGTTTGTATCTTGCTCTCCATTTCTGCTTCCCGTCCCCGATCTGATAGTTAGCTGCTCTCTCCAGAGAAATCTTCCCTCTGTCATATCTATCCTCATAATTCTCCATTGCCTCTTCTTCTCTGTTCCTTTTAATAAGACTAGCAATATTCTCAAACTAAGCAATTCTGTCTTTTTTCCTGATGATTTATTTAATTACTCTCTCTGCACAAAGTACCAAAAATCAAACTCCTTTGAGAAACAAATATGTTTGGTTTGATTGCAGTCTGACAAATTTATAGCCTGAAAAGGCTTTAAGTCTGTTCCATTAATCATTAAACAGAATATCGGTATATTCTGAAAAAAGGCTTTGAGACAGTAAGCTCATATTTCTGTGGCTATTAAGATACTGAAAGTTCACATAAAGCTACGTGTGTGAATGGAGGGGGATACAAATCTTTTACAAAAAGTAGGTAATAAAGAAACTATTATTATTATTAATTTTTTTATTTGCAATTTTAACAAAGGGAAAGAAAAAGAGAAAAATTAAATAAATAAAAACATTTGACAAAGATAAAAAGAAAAATAAATATGTGAATTATACTAATAGTAGCAATAAACCAGCATCAGTTTATATTACGTATGGACACACGCATCTTAACTTAAACATATAAGATAGTATAATCTCTCCTGAGGTCCAAATAGGTATCCACATGAAATCAATGTCTATGTGAAATATGTTTAAGTATAGACAGGGCAGTGAGCTCTTCAGACCACTGTGTAATAGAGAGTGGGCATTCATGCTTCCAGGTTTGAAATATAAGTGTCTTAGCAACCATAAGGACTTGTAAAATCCACTTTTATTGTCCTGCCATTAACCCCTATACCCAGGCTCAGCTCTAGCGGTCATCCAAGTCGGGCACTGGCCGAGGGCCCAGGAGCTCACAGGGGCCCCTCCCCAGCCTGAGCCCAATTCTGCCACGCTGGCTACCATATGCATACACATCTACCGCACATTATGCCTCAGCTCAGTGCATGAAGTCGACAACAATCAGTTGCCTTCCTGAGTGCCTCTTGCTGAGGGGCCTCCTCTGCCACAGAGCTCCACCTTTCCAACCTTGCAAGAGTCTGGAGGGTGGCAGCAATGCTGCCTCTCCCTCCTGCTGCTGCCCAGTGTCTGAGAAACTGAGCAAGCCTCCTGGGAGATAAGCATGGGGAAAGGGCCATGGCAGCTCTCTCGGGGTAATGGCAGTGGCGGAAGAGAAGGAAGGGATATTAAAGTACCCATGCTGCTTTGCCTGTGGAAGTGAGGAGTCAGCCCAGAAGAAGCAATGTAGCAGCTGAGGCAGATCACTTGGTGCATGCATGGAGGGAGCCAGAGGCACCACCAGCAGGCATCTCATTGCCAAGCAATCAATATTTCAGTGTGAGCTGAACAGCCCCCTCAGCTGATGTCACAGGATTTACTGCTTTTTTCTCCAAAGAGAAAAGCCAGAGCACAGGGAATAGACAGCACACTCCTCTGTGCCCCCAAAACACCGTATACAAGTCGTAGCCATCCTTGACTCTTTTGCATTCTGCATTTATTTTATCTACAACAAAACCATTGTATGTTGAAGTTTTCTTTTAACAGATCCACTCCACCTCCACCCATCACTGTCCAAACAAGTTCCACAGAGAGGCTCAGGAAATATGGGGATTTCATCTCCTCAAATTTTTCTTTGAAGTTCCTTTTTTTGTGAGCAGAATTCTGGGTCAGGAAGGGAATTGGTAATGCACCCACTGAGAATCCAGGTGCAAGGATTAGATGTAGGAGAAGGAAATAATCCCAATAAATGAGATGCTACTCAGAAGTAGGCTCCACTGAGTTCAACAGGACTCCCAGGTGAGTATAGGATTATTGATTAATCTATTCCTAGAAATGATATTGTTCACAAAAAGTTAAAAAGGCAACCAGTGCCATTCAAAAACTTGTATTGTTTTACTTTGATAATACAGGGTTTCAATATTGGCCAAGATTTGTTTTACTTAAAAGAGCTGGGGCCAAGAAGGAGGAATGTGATTTGAGGAGGAAAGGGACATGAGGCACACTGGTTCTCTATGCCCAAGGCCCCCCAGAAACATGGAACCAGCCCTCCCTATACCACAGGAATGTAATTCAAAAGTATATGAATATCTGTAAATATCAAGGATTTTGCCAGTACAACATTAATGCAGACAACAATGTCAGACCAGAAAGAATATAATCCACAGAAAAAGAAACTTAAGAGTTCTCTTTGAGCATTTCATGTGTCAGAAAATGCCACTACACTAGAGTCAAATTCCTCATCTTCAGGGGATGAAGGTAATGACTCTGAAACAGAAAGGGAAGAGCATGCAGGGCCAGCCCATAAACACATCCACCAGGTGAGCCATCGGTGCCCTGTGCCCTAGCCTGAAGATGTAGCACTCCTGTCCTCAGACTTGGAGGACTCCATCACAGAGGCCCCACTGAGACTGGCATCTCTCCTATTCCGATGGAGGAGGAGACTGATGGAGCTAGCTGAGGCTCTTTAATTGAAAAAGCACCTTCCAGGGAGGACAGGGCTGGCAAATAGGATGCAGCTGCTATTTCTATAGAGGGCTCAGTCTTGGTTTGGTGCTTGCTGAAGTGACATCAGAGTTCTGCTCTCTCATACTACAGCCTGAACCTCAACTATGCCTTGCCTTGCATCACATCCAGCCTGAGCCTGGCCTTGCCCGAGGTCAGTGCTCACTTAACAACAGAAAATGTCTTAGATCTCCCAGAAACTTGTTTTACTTCCTTTGAATGTAACTACTTTCATGTGTACATTGCAGTTCAAAACACAGTAACTTGGGCTGTGAGCACACTAGTTGCCTACAGCAAAGAGTTTCCATTGGCCACACCTGGAGGAGGATCGGGTTGATCTGCTGATCAGTTGCGAAACCTTTTTTTAAAAAAATGCACTCAGCTGATCCCACCAGGTTTTACAATAAAAAGGGGCAGGGTCTGACTAGCGTGTTGTCCCCCCGTTTTCAGAAAGACAAGTGGAGATGCACTGGAACTGGCAGAACAGTAAGTGTGTTTCTACCCTTAAGTGCTGCTAACTATCCTTGCTTTGTATCTCATCCAATAGCTAAAAAAACAAGTTACACTTTTATTTGCAAAGGGATGGAAAAGAGTATATCTATCTAGATAGAGATGGGGAACTGGCAGCCCTCCAGATGTTGTTGGACTACATTTCCCATCACTGCTGACCACTGTCCATGCTGGCTGAGGCTGATGGACTTAGGGACCAACAGCATCTGGAGGGCCACAGTTTCCCTATCCTTGATCTAGATTGAAGCACATAACAAAACTCTCTATTATTATTATTTTGCAACAATACTGCAATTAGTAATCCTCCATCTAACTAAACTAGAACACTCTCTCAACCCCCCCCCAGCAATTTCAGGGGGCAGAACTCTTAGGTTACAAAGAACATGAACTGCCACTTAAGAGTACAGCCCCATATAGAGCCCCCCCTTCATATTAGTTCGACTGTCCCCAGGTTGACCTTCCAATGAGTTTTTTCCTATCCCCACTCCACATTGTTAGCTGCCATGAAGAGACATGCATGTTTTAATGACATAAGGCCAGTTGAAATAGACATTACAAAGAGAAAGGAGCAAACTCTGCATGGGGCTGCCTTCTTCAGGAGCAGCTCATTATTCTTTGTACTGTGAAGTTCCACCATCAAACTCCAATACTGTTGTGCTTTAACGCCTTTGAAAACGGATATATATAACTATATTTGCTTTACTGGTGACAGAATGACTCCAGAAGGAGGAACAAATACATGATCCCAGTTTGTATGAACTAGAAACAGGGAGGCAGCAACTAGTCTGCACTTTGCCTTGAGACTTGTTAGCTGAAAGAGACTCTCCACTCATCAAACAGGAAGCTTTTAAAAACAGGTTCTTTTTCCTTTTTTAAAAAAGGGAAAGAGGATTTTTCTCAGTTATGTACCACTGGCTTGGTAGATGCTAAACTTTTGTTGAATGTAAGTAAATCCAGATTACATTCTCCAAGTAGAGATACATTCGCTTCCCAGAAATTTACACTGGGTAAGACCATTTGTCCATCTAGCTCAGTATTGCTAGTGCTGACAGACAGCAGCTCTCTATGATTACAAAAAAGGGTCTCTCCTTATCCTACCTGGAAATGTTGGGGACTGAAGTGGAACCTAGATGCTCAACTGCTGAACTAAGGCCCTTGCCCAATCTGGGTTCTTTGGGGTACCAGATGAACCCCTTTTTATTTTTCATTCCCTTGTTGATTTTTGCTGTGTTTTTTGTTGTTACTGATATTGTTTTAGAGACTATAAACAATTTTATACAGATTTGTTATAGATTATAAAATTTCATTATAAGTTTTCAGGAATCTATTGGCAGGGTAGTAAAAAAAAACAATGCTTTTCTTTTGCCAGTAATAGAAGAACTATGTTATCTATGGAAATGGTAAATAAACAAGAAGCGTTTAGTCTTGTTTCACCTCTACTTATCAAAAGCACTGCAGGAATTGAATATTTAAATTGGTATTAAAATACAAACTCTTTATCAGCAGTAAATACTTCAAATCGGTGTTAGAAAGTTTCCCCCCAAAACTTCCTCTATTAGCTGTATCAATTGTTCCCTTTAAATCCAAAAAGAATAGCCTGAAGACAGGCCCTCTTTATAGGTATCTATTTATTAATTCACTCAAAGTTAGGTTTTTTTAAAAAAAAATCTCACTGGCTGCATGAGAGAAAGGCTGGCATATGCTATTTCTTCCATTAAAATAAATAGGTCCTAAATGCTCAACTGAAGGTAGATCGTGCCAAGCATTGAACAAGAGTAAAACAATTGTTTGTAGTTCAAGAATCCAACCTAAACCTAAGAACATTGAAGGGTCAATCAATGCCCACCTAACAAGGGTAAGAGGTGGCTGTGAAACCAGATTACCAGTTGGAGAGTGTTAAGACAACTGAAAAAAGAAACAGTGTGTCTTATATCTGATTGAAATTTTGCCTAGAATGTTCAGGGTGGCAGAAGCAACGTTTGTATTTCTGGATCATTTTAGGACTGGTACTTTCTGTCATGTGATTGCTTCTGTACAACATAGTATTTGATCACTTGTATATTCCTATGTAAAACAACTGAACAAATCATCATGAGCATCCAGGAAACTTCCAAAGCAGTACTGGACTCGATGGTGAATACACATGAGTTTAGAGAAGTAGTGTGAAGTAGTGATGGGTGAAACCTTGCCACCTCATCCCAAATTCAATTTAAAGGTAGGCTTGGAAAACTGAGCTATCCCACACATACCCCATTCACCTTGCAAAAAAACCCTGGAAAATAATTTAGTCATTACAAGCCCAGTTCAAACACTATCATGTTCATGATGTCACTGGAAGCACAACAGGCCCTCATACCTTCCCAAATTCCCAAAGAGGAGGCCCCAAGCCATTTTACTTGGTAACATTATTATGCAAAAACTACTGAGAAAGAATATCTCTCTTCAAAAAGAGTAATGTAACATGTAAAATCATAAAAAGAGCCCTGTTGGATCAGTCCAAAGTCCTATCTCAGGAATGGGGAACCTGTGGCCCTTCAGCTGTTGTTGGACTCCAAACTTTATCAGTTGCAACCAATATGACCAATGGTCAAGAATGATGGAAGTTGCAATCCAGCAACAGCTGCAGAGCCACAGCTTCTCCAATCCAGCATTCTGGTCTCGA
Source organism: Rhineura floridana (assembly GCF_030035675.1). Lineage (NCBI taxonomy): Eukaryota > Metazoa > Chordata > Lepidosauria > Squamata > Rhineuridae > Rhineura > Rhineura floridana. The sequence goes on along the minus strand of NC_084482.1, from coordinate 172,550,134 downwards.
AGTAGCTAACCATATACCTATGGAAAGCCCACAAGCAGAACATGAGTGCAAAATACAGTGCCTTGCAAAAGTAATCAGACCCCTGACCAATGCTCTCATATTACTGAATTACAAATGGTACATTCTAATCTCATACTGTATGATATTTTATTTTGAGAAATGAAACTCAGAATCAATCATTGTAAGGAGACTTTGGTTTTATGTTGGGAAAGGTTTGTAAGAAACATAAAAAACTGAAACATGTTGCTTGCATAAGTATTCAACCCCCAAACATTAATTTTTGGTAGAGCCACTGTGCACTGCAATAACAGCTTTAAGTATTTGGTATGTACCAGCTTTGCACACAGTGTTGGGGGGATTTTGTCCCATTCTTCCTGGCAGATTCGCTTTAGGTCGTTCAGGTTGGTTGGACGCCACTTGTGGACTGCAATTTTCAAAGAGCACCACAGATTCTCAGTGGGATTGAGATCAGGACTTTGACTAGCTCACTGTAGGATATTCGCCTTTTTGTTCTTGAGCCAATCCAATGTTGCTTTGGCCTTGTGCTTGGGATCATTGTCCTGCTGAAAAGGGAATTTCCTCCCAAGCTTCAGTTTTTTAGTGGACTGAAGCAGGTTCTCATGCAGTATTCCCTGTATTTTGCTCCATCCATTCTTCCTTCAATTTTAACAAGATGCCCAGTCCCGGCTGAAGAGAAGCATCCCCACAGCATGATGCTGCCACTATCATACTTCACTGTAGGAATGCTGTGTGTCTTGAGGCATGGGCAGTGTTAGGTTTGAGCCACACATAACACTTTGAGTTTTAGTCAAAAAGCTCTATCTTGGGCTCATCTGAACACAAAACCTTTTCCCACATCATAGCTGGGGCACTCTCATGCTCTCTGGCAAACTCCAGACGTGTTTTCAGATGGTACTTTTTGGAGTAACAGCTTCTTTCTTGCCACCCTCTCATACAGGCCAGAGCTCTTGATGTGGTTGACTGGTGCACCATTACTCCACTCTCAGCCACTGAACTCTGTAGCTCCTTCAAAGGGATTGTTGGCCTCTGTGGCTTCTCTCACAAGTCTCCTTGTTCGAGCACTGAGTTTTGAGGGACGGTCTTTTCTTGGCAGTGCCTGGGTAGTGTGATGCAGTTTCCACTTCCTGATTATTGATCCAAGTGTGCTCACTGGAATATCCAAACACTTGGATATTATTTTGTACCCTTTTCCTAATCTATGCATTTGTATCACATTATCTCTCACTTCTGTAGAATGCTCTTTGGTCTTCATTTTCATTCAGATCCACAGCCTGACCAATGATCCTTCAACGGTGGGATTTTTATCCTGACAATGTGACAGCAACTTCAATGGCTCACAGGTGGAGGCCAATGGTAAGGTAACTGTATCCTCGATAGGGCAATTTATTTCATCTGTGTAAACTGGGAGCTTCCATAGCACAGGGGTTGAATATTTATGCAAACAACATGTTTCCGTTTTTTATGTTTCTTACAAACCTTTCCCAACATAAAACCAATGTCACCTTACAATAATTGATTTTGAGTTTCAGTGTTTCAAAATAAAATATTGTTGTGAGTTTGGGGGTTGGAATGGATAATTCCTGAGTCCCCTTCCAGCCTCTGATTTGGAATCCTGTGCCTTGGGGGTGAGGGGCTAGCTCTGCTGGCCAGATGAGTTTCTTTTGTTAAGCTAATAGAGTGGCCAGGTTGTTAATGGGTCTATTAGGTGCCCAGCAACTGCTGAAATGGGCCAGCAAGATCCTTTTGTCATTGAAACTCTTCAGAAGAGCCTCCCCCCTCCTGGCGGCTAGCAGAGGTTTGTGCTTTGAGTGTGTTTAGAGTTGTCTGAGAAAGCCTGGGAACTGGAGGCAAGCAGAGAGGCTGTCTCTCTGCACCATGGCTGTAGGATGCCTCCTGTAACACTGATGGGAAAGCTGGATATTGGACTGCTGATGCCTTGAACTCCTCCATCCTAAGCTCACGTTGGAATGTGTGTAAATAAATAAACCATATTTCATAAAGACACCACAGTCTCTGTTGATCTTCTTCCCAAAGGAAACAAAACCCTGGATGAGTGCAGGGACCCCTGAAATCTCACTGCTCGGAGATTGGGCAGGCGCGCAACAACATCATACAGAACGAAATCACAATGTACCATTTGTAATTCAGTAATATGACAGCATTGGGTCAGGGGTCTGAGTACTTTTGCAAGGCACTGTAATTCTCCTGACTGATATTCAGACCTCTGATGGAGGGCGTACACAGCCATCATAACTAGTAGCCAATGATAGCTTTAGTCTCCATGAATTTGTCTAATCCCTTTTAAAAGCCATTCAAGTTGGTGGCCATCACTACATTTTGTGGTAGCAAACTTCAGAGTTTAACCATGTGAAGAAGTACATTTCTTTTCCTTGTCCTGAATAATTTACCATTCAGTTTCATTGGACAACCCTAGGTTCTAATATTATGAGAGAATGAAAAACCTCTCCCTATCCAACTTTCCTCACATCAGGTATAATTTTATACACCTCCATCATGTCTCCCTCTTTTCTAAATTAAAGTGCTCCTAATGTTGTATCTTTTCCTCCTAAAGGAGTTGTATCAACCCTTCAATCAGTTTGGGTTACCTTTTTCTGCATCTTTTCCAGCTCTACAGTATCCTTTTTGTGGTGCAGCCACCAGAACTATACACGGCATCCCCAGTATAGCTGCACCATAGATTTGTATAAAGGCATTTCAACATTGCCAGTTTTATTTTCAAGCCCTATCCTAATAATCCCCAACATGCAATTCACCTTTTTCACTGCAACTGCATGAAGCCTCCTCATACTAAATCAAATTATTGGTCCATCTATCATAGCACTGACTATTCTGGTAGCCTTCAGGATCTCAAATGGGGTGCCTCTTTCTCAGCCCTGTTAACCATGATCCTTTTTAACTACAAATGCCCTGAACTGTACTTCCTGTATGCAGAGCATGTGCACTTGCATTCAGCTATAGCCACTCCAAGGCTTCACTGAAGCCATCAGAGTTCTGTTTAACAGGAATTACCCATCTAGCTTTTTTGTTTTTCTCCTCTTTCTTTTAAGCAAACATACTCCATGGTATGGTGAATCAAGTGTCAGGAATCTACTTGCCAATTTAAAAGGAACGTTTATTAGCACTTGAGATCTATATCAAAAGAGTCAAGCTGCAGAAAGCACAGTGCAACCAGCTTCCCCAAAGGGTCACTGGGGGACATTGCTAGATAACCATTATGCACTGAAGAAGAAAAGCAAAAAGGTGGGAAGTGCGAATGTGACCCTGGGCAGTATTGCTAAAAAAAAAATAAAAAAAAATGCATATAAAGCAAAGCTTAGTAAACGTGCCCTGAAGTTTTAAAGCTCTTTCAATAAGCATTGCATTTAGGAAGATTAAAGTCACTCATTTTAATTCTCCCATGTGATTAATTGAGTCTTGTGATTACATTAAGGTGTGCTCGTACAGTAAGCACATTTGTAGAAATGATAGCTTATTATTATGCCCAAAGTGATCCCACATAAACAAGCATAATAAGGCTTTTCCAAAGTGTTGTGCATGGTAATTATCAGTTGTCGTAGTGCCAACTGCTTAAGGAAAATGTTTAATTGCAAGCTAAATTGATCGTATGCATGTTTTTATTTAACATACAGCTTCAGGGAACAGTCTAAGTAATGGAGGCAGCATTCCAGAAGTTGCCCACACACCTGGAGTGACACCTGATAGACAACACTACATCACTGTTGGCAGGCCTAGTTAACCACCTTGCTTTTATTCTGTTGTATCCTGCTAAATTTTGTCTAAGAAGTTCTTAAACCGCAGTGATTTGCAGATAACCTTTAACAGTCAGGGAAAAGAATTTAGTGCCTTTTCTTATCTTATACAATCCCAACAACAGCTCATCTAGAGAGGCTGAGATGATTTTAACATTTCTCTCTGCACAATGGTGTTTGGGAAGGATATCAGGAAATGCATGTGGAAATCATGTCAGGATGCAGATAAATGTGTATGTAATAAAGGTAAAGGTGTCCCCGCACTTGTAGTGCGAGTCGTTTCCGACTCTTAGGGTGACGTCTTGCAACGTTTACAAGGCAGACCGTATATATGGGGTGGGATTGCCAGTTCCTTCCCCGGCCTTTCTTTACCCCCCAGCATATGCCGGGTACTCATTTTACCGACCACTGATGGATGGAAGGCTGAGTGGACCTCAACCCCTTTTACCGGAGATTCGACTTCCTCCTTCCGTTGGAATCGAACTCCGGCCGTGAGCAGAGTTTCGACTGCGTTACTGCCGCTTACCACTCTGCACCACGGAGGATCCATTTATTCCCATTCCAAAGTGTTTTTCTGCATGAAATAATATGTTGGAATCTGCCTACACACAAGGAACAGCCTATTTACTGATGCATTGCCTACGTTTTCATATGAATTAAATAAAATGTAGCTCAACAAGAATAAATTTTCTATCATCTAGGTTTATTGTGTATTAAAAACATCTTATTTTGATTTATCATAATGAATATTAAAGACATTTCAGTATCTTAGCTGATGGTTAAAAATTGCAAACACAGAATACACAATCTTACGTTCAACGATAACTGTCTATAACTAACTGCAAGAATGGAACATCATTGCAATCCAGTTACTTAGGAAGGTTTCCTGTGCATGTGTGGCATGCCTAAGCCATAGGGTTCTGCTGTAAGTGTGGAGGCAATTTCTGCTAATACCATGCACTGATGAAGCTGCACACATAAATACATATTGTAAGAGCAAAGTAACATGCCACTGAAAGACAACCTTTAAACTCCTTTTCCATGGTAATTATATAAACACTTGCCAGCATATTATGAAAGGATTCAGATTCAGCTTATTAACTGTCATCTAGCCCCTTCACTGCATCCAGACTCCAATCCAGAACTGGCACAGCCACACCTGACTCAGATGTAGTAGAAAAATAGAGCTGGATTATACTCCAAACTTCCTAATGACCATGCCCAACAACTTCATATAGATGTTAAATAGCACTGGGGACAAGATGACACCCTATGGAACCTCACAGCCTAAATTGCTAAGGGACTGAGGTATGGTCGCCCAATGCCATTCTCTGAAACCAGCCCAGCAGGTAGGAACAGAACTACTGAACCATGGTGCCTTCCACTCTCAATCCACCAAGTCTGTCCACTAAGGCATCACAGTATCAAAAGCTGCTGAGAGGTCCAGCAGAATCAACAGGGTTGCACTCCCCCTGTTCCTCTCCCAAGAAAAGGTTGTCCAAGGCTGACCCAACCCTGTAACTAGGCCTGAACTAAGACTGGAACGCCTGCAGCTGTAACACAAAACCCCTCTCAAGCATCTTCCCCCAAAAAGGGGTATTTGTGACTGGGAGGCAGATGTCATAAACCTGTGGATCCAAAGCAGGCTTTTAAAGAGGCAGTTACACACAAAAGGAAGAGAAAGGAGTGGGTGCACGGAAGCGTGAGGCTCACCGTGGCTCATTCCCAATAATGCGCTCACTTTGGTAGCACATATACTAAAATTGAAATGATACAGAGATTAGCATTACTGATAATCTAAACCATAGTTTACACAACATTTTCTGACCTGGGCTTGCAAGATTGATTCAAACAGTGTGTAGATAGATTCCCAATACATGCCACCTAAGGCATACAATGACGTAGTCTAAAAAGGTTGAATTATAGTCAATATTCAGTTAAACAAGTGAGATTTTTACAGCTAATAGGGTGAGCATTAGCTGTGAAGTCCATCAAGAGAAACGTCTGTCTAAATCCACCTTTAGTAGCTTTCTAAGATCAACTTGAAATATATGATTAATAATAAAAGAGACTGAGTACGGTATGTTCCTACCCAATTCAAGCCACAAGAACACAGTATGAATGAAGTTTCCATGATGTCCCTTATAGTCATCCTATTATAATTTGCTACAGATGGTGCTGCAAAAACAAATGCAAAATATGTACATGCTGCAAGGAGCGATAGGTGTAATTTCCTGGAACATGGACACATATAGGTAAACTTGTGTTGGTCCTGATAATGTGGTAAGGATTCCATAAGCAACAGCCAGTTTAGATAGAATCACAGAATAGTAGAGTTGAAAGGGGCCAATAAAGCCATTGAGTCCAATCCGCTGCTCAATGAAGGAATCTGACTTAAAGCATACCCGACAGATGGCTGTCCAGCTGCCTCTTGAATGGCTCCATTGTTGGAGAGCCCACCACCTCTCTATGTAATTGATTCCATTGTTGTACCACTCTAACAGTTAGGAAGTTTTTTACTGATATTCAGTTGAAATCTGGCTTCCTGTAACTTGAGCCCATTATTCTGTGTCCTGCACTCTGGGACGATCAAGAAGAGATCCTGGCCCTCCTCTGTGTGGCAACCTTTCAAGTACTTGAAGAGTGCTATCTTATCTCCCCTCAGTCCTCTCTTTTCAAGGCTAAAAATGCCCAGTTCTTTCAGCCTCTCCTCACAGAGCTTTGTTTCCAGACCCCTTATCATCCTCATTGCCCTCCTCTGAACCCGTTCCAATTTGTCTGCATCCTTCTTAAAGTGCCGTGTCCAGAACTGGACATAGTACTCAAGATGACACTAACCAGTGCCAAATAGTGGGGAACTATACTTCACATGATTTGGAAACGATACTTCTGTTAGTGCAGCCTACAATAGCATTTGCCTTTTTTTCTGCAGGCACATTGTGCTGTTGGCTCATATTCAGCTTGTGATCAACAATTCCAAGATCCTTCTCACATACAGTATTGCTGAGGCAAGTATCCCCCATCTTTTAACTGTGCATTTGGTTTCTAATTCCTAGATATAGAACTTTGCACTTACCCCTGTTAAATTTCATTATGTTGTTTTCAGCCCAATGCACCAGCCTATTAAGATCCCTTTGAATTTTGTTTCTGTTATCCAACTAAGCTGCTATCCAACTAAGTTCTACTCAGAGTAGACTTTTTGAAATTAATGAACCTAAGTTAGTTATACCTAAACTTCAGTGAGTCTCCTCTGAACAGAGCTTGGAAAAGTTACTTTTTTGAACTACAACTCCCATCAGCCCCAGCCAGCATGGCCACTGGATTGGACTGATGGGAGTTGTAGTTCAAAAAAGTAACTTTTCCAAGCTCTTAGGACTAGCACTGAATACCATCCAATGTTTCATACTGCATAACAGTGTTTTAGAGCATACCATTTTATGCTGAAGTTTGAAGATACCCTTTTACGATGCATTACGGGAAGGTAGGGAGAGAGAATAAGGAGATATCTTACTGTCTCTAGCAGGACATGCATAATTTCTGCATAAAAAGCACTCCCTCTCCCTCCCCCGGATGTTCAAAAAACCCATAAACCTTTGAAGTAAACCCTTAGGCTGCTTTAGAGCAGAGTTTTCCCTTGGGATTCTAAGACATGAGAAACAGGTCTTTCATATGATTAACCACCCACTCTTTCGTTTCAGTCTCCACACACGTGGAGCTGAAGCCCCAATGTGCACTCACCTACAGCATGACACCACCCTGTGCTCATCAGTATAGCACGCTGGTTTTACAAGAAAGCGGTATTTAATGTCTGTGTACCCTGCAGGTGACCTGGCCAAGGAGTAGCTGCATTAGCAAAAGGAGGAAGGTAGCATGCTGACCTGCAGGGCGTGTCTGATCACCTTGCTTCTCCATCATCTATCCTGCAAAAAACCTCAACAGCTTTTAGCAAGAACAAAGGGTTAGAATGTGAGTAATCTTGGGCAAGGCCCATCAGAAAGTTTAGAGTTGGATGCTTAAATAAATTCAGCATAACTGCCTCACCTATAAGGAGAAAACTGGCTAGACAGATTCAGCACAGAGTGCAGACTGTCAGAAGGAAAAATCTAGCTAGAATTTGGTCTGATTACTGCCTGGCTACAATTATTACATTTGATCAATATTCCTAGATATGCCTGCAAGTTCTATGCCAGAGCAGCAGCATCTTGCTGCCCTTTCAAAACTTAGCTTTCCTCAACCTGGTGCCCTCCAGATCTTTTGGACCACAACTCCCATCAACCCCAGCCAGCACAGCCAGAGACCAGGGAAAAGCAAGCTGCAGCATGAAGAACAAAGAGTATGTTTTGAAAGTGTATGGGTGTACATTCCAGGGCAGACACACCATCCAAGCTAACCAGATAATGGGATGACTTGGATCCCAACATGCATTCATTGGGCTCAGATACAAGTCTCCTCTGCAGTCCCCAAGCATACCACCATGTTTCATCCTATTTCCATAACCGAGTCCATAAGTTCACCTAATACTGTATAATCTTTCATCAATCTGTCTTTTTATAGTGCCTTCTAAATTTGGCATCATAAAATGAAGTTTTATTAACAAAATGTTCTTCAGGTCACTAATGAAAATGATGACTAAGACAGGTCATACTGCTTCTACTCAAGAAACTACACAAATTCCACAACTCAAATGGCTGCCATTCAGCATAACCCTGTGTGGTCGCCATCTTTTGAATTAATGCCTCATCTTAAAGAATTTCTATTAATGCTTATCTACTCCTTTTTAAAGTAGTAATTTTCAGGGCTGGCCTCTTATCAGAATACTGCAATAGCCCCAAGTAATCTCTCTCAGGCTTTCTCCAGGAGCCTGGGTTACGATGCTACCCTGCAATAAACGGCAGCAACTCAGATCCAAACTTTTAGAAAGTATCTGGAAGTTAGTCCCACCAGGGTTAATATAGTGCCTGAAAACATCGGCCTGGCCTAACTCAGCATTGCTGAGACAGCTTTGGGGGAGAAGTAGTTTTGGAATGTATTGTGCCCGCAGCTACAGGGGATTTGGAGGGCTGAGATGACATGGTTGTGGAAGTAGTTCATCCAGTATGCTTCCTGCTGCACATCTCCTATCACTGGCTCACCGTGTTTATATGTGAATGAGCACATTATTAGAGCCCCCACAAAATCTCCAGTGCTCTCTTTCAAAAAGGCAACTGCCATTGTAAAGGCTTCCATAGCCATTCTTGAAGGAGCAAATGAAGCAGGGCTGTGGAGTCGGTATGCCAGACCTTCGACTCCGACTCCTCTATTTTTCTACTGTCCGACTTTGACTCCTTCATAAATGGCAAATGTATATTAACTAGTAATAACACATTTACTGTAGTAAAATGGTAGCACAAGGCATTTCATCACCACCACGTGAATCCAGAGCTTGGGAAAGTTACTTTTTTGAACTACAACTCCCGCGAGCCCAATCCCTGGGGCTGATGGGAATTGTAGTTTAAAAAAGTAACTTTCCCAAGCTCTGGATTCATGTGGTGGTGATGAAATGCCTAGTGCTACCATTTTACTACAGTAAATGTGTTATTACTAGTTAATATACATTTGCCATTTATGAAGGAGTCGGAATTGGAGTCGGAGTCGGTACATTTCTACCGACTCCGACTCCACCCAAAATTGCTCCCGACTCCGACTCCACGACTCCGACTCCACAGCCCTGAAATGAAGAGCTGCCAATGATTTTTTTTTAATTAAGCTTATTTCAACATCTAGACAGAGCCAAGGAGTTCGCCTCTGCACTAATGTTCTAAAACTTTTAGTGAGGGAGTTAAGACCACATACCTTAGAAATAAAGTTTCTCCATAATTTAGGGGCAGCAACTGCAAATAGATGACAAGAACTGGCATAAATGTAACTACAGAAGGCATATAACTAAAATACACTAAAAGCTCAATTAGCTTCAATAAAATATGGGAGATACTGCAGATGGAGTACTGAAGCAGCCCCTCACACAGAGCAACCAGAGTCAACAGTGTAGCAGATAATGAAACAGAACCTTCTGCCAGTATAAATGAGGAGGAACTCCATAAATGAACCAACAGTAGCATTTTATATATATATATATATATATAAGCCTTCAAAACACCTCATTTTACTGAAATATTTCTTTTCAGAAAAATATGCCTGGAGAAACAAGATCAATTGCACTTTTAATATGTAAGTTTTAGCAGAAATGCTGTAATCCAATGTTCTTCCTTGCAGCTACAAGGCTATTTCTAATGATCACCTCAAAAGTAAAACATGTAAACTTAACCATATATGTATGCATATTTATTTGTGCACATGCAGATGTATGTGCAACTGTTTATTAGGAATTCAGAATACGCTCAATGTAGAAAGCAGACACAAACACAATGTATTCTTCTGTCCAGACATCAGAAATTAAACAGATTGTGGCTGTCTGTTCAACAATTTCACGAGTCAGAATCCTAGCAATACCAAGGGCTATGCATTGCATCCGTACTAACTGGCTCCGACTTCTTTGCAAACACATGCAACATGGTGTGTCCCATGGTAATTAGCTAGATTCAACAGGAACTTCGTCTAAAGGGTAGATTAGTCTTTCATGGTATTGTGTACACAAATTATACACCATCTGAATACCACAGGTTTTATAATTGCAGCTTTTGCTAAGTGACTGTGTAAATATCATAGCTGTGGAATCTTGGAAAGGAGAGCTCCTTCTTCTGTTCATTATGTTCCCATGCAGTGATGCAATGCACTCTCAGTGCATGCCTTTCTAAAGGGGATGACAACACAGCGATCAATCCGCAAAATCCAGACTGTATTGCATTTCTATTGTCAATGATATGCAGATGCCATTAGCTGCAGGAAAGTCCCCCAGGCAAAGCTACTTTCAAGCAGTTCAGCCTACAACATTCTCTCCAATAGCAAACTTGGGTGGCAGAGTGCATATCAGCCTGGCAGTGAAATGGGGCTGCCAAAAAAACAAGACAGTGGTTTCTATGTACTCAGGTACTTCCGTGCAGAAGTGCCTAGGTTTATAAATTAAAAGGAAAAAAATGTTTTAAGATTGCTGAAACTCCCTGATGAGAACCTGTGAGCTTCCAAGATGTACTTCTGATGGCAGCGAAGTCTAGAGAAGGTGAAATGTGCGGTCCTAAAAAACCCAGAAGTTAGGCAGATTGTTTGAGATCTACTTATTAAGTCTATGGCTGAGAGCAGTTAGGACAGAGAATGCTAGGAGGGTGGTTGAAAACACATACTTTCTCACCCCACCCTGAAAAAAAGGGACATGGAGGACAGAGGGCCCCTTTAAGACCCTGATATCTCACAGCAAATATCCTTGAGGGTTATTAGGGAAGGGGGAGCAAGAGAAGAGAACTCTTTTGCATTATACAGACTTCTCAGAAAAAGAAACTCTCCAGTGCTGCCCTCTCCCTCCCCTCCACCATTTGGCAGCTTTGCAGCAGAAGAAGCCTTGCCAATGATGTGAGGCAGGGAGAAGAGAGAAAATGAAGTGTCATTTATACCTGCTGTTACTGAAACATCCGTCACCCTCAAAACTCAACACTATAAAACTCCTGTTTTACACTTTCTAACAGAAGCAGTCTTCTTAGGTGTTGGGAATACCCTGCAACAATAGAAGGGGCACACCAGAGGCACAACCTTTGACATGAAGCAACTATGTGCATGAGGCTCTCTCATTCAGGGCTAGGCAAAAAGACAAAGAGAACTTCTGCATGAAGAAAAGCTGGATTCGACAACAAGGCATACATTTTTGAAGGAAGGCTCCACAATTCCACTTGCTGCACTAGTCATGGCAAGTGCTCCCTCACCCTGTGCTAAGCTTAGAAAGCCCAAGTCTTCCTCCTGGACCTTGGAGATGGGAAGAGGACAGGATATCGTCTTCAGAATTGCACTGAGGCACTCTGTGTACATAAGAAGCACAATGCAACATGAAGAAGCCCCAGCTGTCCTCTTGAACCTGAAACTGGAAAGGCAATTGGGTGTCCCAGCAGTTGTGCTGCGCTTTGGAGGAATGCCAGGGAAGTACAGCACAGCTGCTGAAGCCATACCTGCTCTATTCTCCACGCTCATGAGGAAGGCTGGGGCTTGTCCTTTTCAAGCTGTGCTTCCAAGGGGACCAAGCATAGAGATGTGAAGGCCCGGAAAAAAACGGGAAAAGTCGGGAAAAACATGTAAAACATGGTTTTTTTCCCCGAAGCCTTTTTTCCCTTAAAAATAGAAAAAATTGGAAAAAATGAAGAAAAAATGGATTATGGATTGTTTTATTTTAGCATGATGAGTAAAATGTTTCATTGAATCGTGCCCCCCCTTTTTTTCTCAGTTCTTTTTATGAAAATGGATGCTTTATGTCTGCTTGACATTGTGGAGGACTAGCGGAGACATAAATAATTTTCTTTGTTATTAATGTTGATGGTTTCTTCCTTTTTTAAAAATTGTTTTTTGCCTGCTCCTCATAAACTGGCAAAATGTTCAGATGTTCCTTACAGTTCAGGATCTTGTAGATTCATTTGTTACAAAAAAGAGTAAAAATTTGAAAAAGTAAATTCCATTTGTAATAATTGTTTGAATAAAATGTACTTTTAATATACCAAATGTGATAATTTTATGCCAAACTAACTTGTATGTAACTACATTTGATGTTCCTGAAGTAACAAACTGACTTTCAATCTGTAAAAAGTGCTAATATTGCATTTTTTTCAATTTTTCCAAAAAGTTCCATTTTTTTCTGAAGAAAAACGACAGAGAAAGACCTGTGGTTTTTTCCCATGGCTTCAAAATTTCTGGAAATTTTACATCTCTACCCAAGCACCTTGAAGGTACAGCATGAGCTTGAACCTTGGAAAAGAAATGCAAGCGACTGTCCCTGACCTTGCTCTGAGTAGCAGAAGAGGACCCTGAGGTGAAAGACAAGTTTCTGGTGACCAAGTACTTGGTTGGCTACCAAGACCCAGCCAGCCAAAAACCTGTGGTCATCTATCTGTAAGCATGCACAAATGCTACTTAAACACAGAATAATGACATTTACACTCTGTTTACACCATATAAACATGCTATGAACAGATACTTAACACTGGAGAGAAAAAATATGGTTATAATTTCTTACAAGTACAATGGCTAAAGCTACTAGTTACTCCATCCAGTAAACTGAAACAGAACAATACTGAAAGCTGGCATGGTGGTACAGTTATGAGAGAATCAGGCTAGGATTAGGGAGACTGAGGGTTAACTCCCCAGTTAGCCATGAAGCGCACTGTGGGACATTCACTTTCTCCCATTCAGTCGAACCTACCTCACTGTGCTATTGTGAGGATAACATTGTGAGGTGGCGGGGGAGAAGAAAAGAGAACTTTGTACATTGCTCTGAACTTTTTGGAGGAGGGGTGGGATAAAAGAAAAAAAATAACATTTTTTTCTACTCATGTGCCATATCTATGGAAGTTGGTTCCACAGAATACAGGGAGAAGCTTCATGTTGACCATCAGTATCACTTCTACATTGAACCTCAACAGCTGCATTCAAACAGCACTACCTTTCCTGTGGGAGGCAGAAAGCCAAAACAAAAAGGCTTGCTTGAAATGTCTTTTTAGGCACCAGAATACTGCAATTTTAATTGGGTCACAGCAGAAAGCCAGGAATCCAGCAGGTCTTACATCAAATGCTGCAGGTGGTTCAAAGAAGCCTGGCTGTTGGGATCCATTTCCCATCTCCACTGTGGCAAAAACCAGCTTGGCCAGAGGACTTCTTGAAATCACCTGTCAGACACCACCAAAGAGAGCAAGTGACTTACTCACACACCATTTTGAGCCTGACGCATCAAGGGCATCCCATGGAGAGCTCCGAGAGACGACGCTGAAGTTGGTTCCTAGTTCCCAGTTCCTTATTTGTGTGAAATTTCAGTCACTAACAAAGAAGAAAAGTTGACAGCTACAGCAACGTCAAGCCAAATTTAAAATCCCCCTGAACCCCAAAATAAATAATGGGGTACCCTGTATGATATATCGCTGTAATCAGGAGACTCTCCCCATCAAGACTGACAATAAATTTATACAATCAAAATCATCAGGATTCCGATATTATCATAAATACATAATGATGTCATAAAATCATAAAAAAATAAGTAACTGGGGGTACACACCCCAAAATCTGCTCTGGGCCAGGACAAATCATATGCTCCAGGAACGGGGATGGTGTCCCCTACAAGATGCCACTGTGTCCCGCCTGGCCCAGAGCTTCTGCTGGGCGCAGGGCACTCACAAGGGCACCTATCCAAAACCGAAGCAGACAAAAACATGCAGGAAAAAATAAGTAACTGTGGGTACATACCCCAAAATCTGCTTTGGGCCAGGACTAATCATATACCCCAGGAAAGGGGAGGGTGTCCCCTACCAGATGCCACTGCGTCCCGTCTGGCCCAGAGCTTTTGCTGGGCGCAGGGCACGTTGGAGGGCATCTATCCAAAACCAAAGCAGACAAAAACATACAGGAAAAAATAAGTAACTGGGGGTACATGCCCCAAAATCTGCTCTGGGCCAGGACAAATCATATACCCCAGGAAAGGGGAGGGTGTCCCCTACCAGATGCCACTGCGTCCCGCCTGGCCCAGAGCTTCGGCTGGGCGCTGGGCGCAGGGCACGTGGTAGGGCATCTATCCAAAACCAAAGCAGACAAAAACAGGAAAAAATAAGTAACTGGGGGTACACGCCCCAAAATCTGCTCTGGGCCAGGACAAATCATACACCCCAGGAAAGGGGAGGGTGTCCTCTATAACATTCCGGTGCGTTCTGCTTAGCCCAGAGGTTGTGGAGGGCACAGGGCGCATATGATGGCATGTACTCACAACTAAAATGGACAAAAACATTCTCTACGAGAATCTATGGCTTCCTGACTTGCCCAGAATTTCTTGTGTGTAGAAGGAGTGGATCTGAGCAACTATACACATCCAAATGTTTAAATTAGGTAGGGGAAAAAAGGATCTGGTGATGCCCACCCCAAAACTTTATTTGAAGTATTATATATCATTCATTCATTCATTGGCGATCACTCGTGGCCGAGTAAGATTGTAAGGTCTTTAGTGGTGGGTCCGTAAGTGACTGTAGAGGCCGATTCTGGATCCACACAGCCTCCCACAGTGAGGACATAGTTTTCCAGATAGAAGATGGTCACAATGAGGATTTGCTTGACGTGCCTTCCGCTTAGCTGACTTGTCCCTTTCGCCCTCTACTCGTGCTTCTTCAAAGTCCATAGCACCTTTGATAATGGCCGACCTCCATTTGGAACGTTCATGGGCCTAGGCTTCCCAATTCTTAATGCATGTTACATCTTTTAAGATTAGCTTTGATAACATCTTTAAACCTCTTTTGCTGTCCACTGATATTCCTTTTTCCATCCTTAAGTTGGGAGCAAAGTACCTGCTTTGGAAGACAGTGATCAGGCATTCGAACCACATGGCCAGTCCAGCGAAGTTGGGGTTGGAGGATCATTGCTTCAACACTGGTGGTCTTTGCTTCTTCCAATACGCTAACATTAGTCCGCCTATCTTCCCAAGTAATTTGCAGAATTTTCCAGAGGCAGCATTGGTGGAATCTTTCAAGAAGTTGGGAGTGGCGTTTATAGATGGTCCATGTTTCACAGGTGTACGGTAAGGTCAGTAGTACAATGGTTTTGTAAATAAGCATTTTGGTCTCCCTGCGAATATCCAATCCTCATACACTCTACGTTTCATTCGGGAGAATGCGGCACTTGCAGAGCTCAGACGATGCTGAATTTCAGCATCGATGTCAGCTTTTACAGAGAGATGGCTGCCAAGATAAGAAAATTGATCGACATTCTCCAGCATTGCACCATTAAGCTGGATTGACGGTGCTACAGAGGAATTGGTTCGCACTTGCTGATGAAGCACTTTGGTTTTTTTGATGTTAAGCGAGAGGCCAAGCTTTTAATATGCTTCTGCAAAGACATTTAGGATAGTTTGAAGATCTTCCTCTGAATGTGTGGAGACTACATTATCATCGGCATATTGAAGTTCTATGACAGAGGTTGTAATTACCTTACTTTTTGCTTTCAGCCTACTGAGATTAAAAAGCTTTCCATCTGTTCGATATGTGATTTCCACGACAGTGGGAAGTTTCCCCTCAACAAGGTGTAGAATCATGGCAATAAAAATACCAAATAAGGTCCGAGCAATGACACATCCCTGTTTGACGCCTGATCCCACTTTGAATGGATCACTTTGATCGTCATGGAGGAGTCGCAAAACATTCACAAATTTATCAGGGCATCCAATTTTCAGAAGGATGGTCCAGAGGGCAGTTCGATTTACAGTATCAAAGGCCTTAGTCAGATCAATAAATGCCATATACAGAGGTCGGTTTTGCTCCCTGCATTTTTCTTGAAGCTGTTGTGCAGTGAAGATCATGTCCACTGTCCGCCTGGAAGGGCGGAAACCATTTTGGGATTCAGGGAGAATGTCTTCTGAAATAGGTAGGAGGCAATTTGCAAGGATCCTTGCAAGGATTTTACCTGCGGTAGCAAGAAGAGAGATACCTCGGTAGTTCCCACAATCTGTTCTATCACCCTTCTTGAAAAGAGTGATAATTATGGCATCCCTAAAGTCTTCCGGGATCTCCTCCCTCATCCAGATTTTTTCGATGAGCCTATTAAGTTGTTGTGTAAGTTCAGGCCCACCTTCTTTAAAGACTTCAGCAGGAATCCCATCAGGTCCACTAGCTTTGTTATTTTTCATTTGATTAATGGCTTTACTGACTTCATCCAAATTAGGGGATACTGCAAGCTCATCTCTAATTTGTTGTTGCGGGATTTGCGAAAAGACCTCATCAGCCACAATAAAGTTACGATTAAGGAGATCGTGGTAATGCTCTTTCCAATGCAGTGCAATAGACTCTTTGTCCTTTAGAAGTTTGGTACCATCTATTGAACGTAAGGGATTTGTACCATAATTTGTTGGTCTGTAGACGGCCTTTGTGGCATTAAAAAAGCCCCGTGCATCATCAGCATCTGCAGAATGCTGGATTTCTTGAGCTTTCTTTATCCACTGGGCGTTCTTCTCTTGTTCTTCTTTGGACCTCAGCCTTTGCACTAGCATAGATTTTTTTTCTTAGCAGCACAGTTAATGTCTTTTTGCCATATCTGGCAGGCTTTCCTTTTCTTGTCAATGATATGTTCAATCTCACTATCATTCTCATCAAACCAGTCCTGATGTTTCTTAGTTTGGTATCCAATAGTTTGTTCACATGCTGCAATAATGGATGTCTTCAGTTTAATCCAGTGTTCCTGAACATTTTCAGGGAGTTCTGTAGGTAGATGTTTCTTGAGAGTTGTTTGAAAGCAAGCTCGCTTAATAGGATCTTGAAGGGCGTGGATGTTCATTTTACGCCTTAGTTTTCTTCCTTGGAGCCTAAGTTAAGGAACAATATTAATGGCCATAGTGGATTGAATTAATCGGTGATCTGTCCAGCAGTCATCGGCACTCGTCATGGTCCTGGTAAGGAGTACATCATGACAATCTCTGGCACGGATAATTACGTAATCCAGGAGATGCCAGTGCTTCGACCGAGGGTGCTTCCATGATGCTTTAAATTTATCTTTCTGGTGAAAGAGTGTGTTTGTAATAATAAGATTATGCTCTGAACATTAAGTCAGAAGTAGAGTTCCATTAAGGTTGCTATTACCAACTCCTTCTTTCCCAATGGTTTCTGGCCATAAATCAAAATCACGCCCAACTCTTGCATTGAAATCACCCAGGAGGATAATTTTGTCCTCCTTAGGTATCTCTGATAAGATGGTGTCCAGCTGGGTATAAAATTTTTCCTTGATGTCTTCATCAGCATCTAATGTTGGTGCATAAGCACTTACAATAGTTGCCTGCTGGTTTTTGGCAAGTTTTAATCGGAGAGTTGAGAGTTTTTCATTAATGCCAGTAGGAACTTCTGACAAGAGCTTCACAAGATCATTTTTAATAGCAAAGCCTACTCCATGTATTCATCGTTCTTGTTCAGGCAGTCCTTTCCAGAAGAAGGTGTAACCACCTTTTTCTTCCTTCAATTGTCCCTCTCCTGCTCTTCGAGTTTCTTGGAGTGCTGCTATGTCAATACCAAAACATCTCAACTCCCTCGCAATGATGGCAGTTCTGCGTTCAGGACGTTCACTATCTGTATTGTCCAGCAATGTCCGTATATTCCACGTTCCAAAGTTCATTTGTCTTTTGCGACTGCTAAGTGGTGACCCCACTGGACGCGGTAATCCAGTCAGGAAGATGAGGCAGACTATATTTAGGGCACCTTTTCTAGCACCTTCCCCATAAGGGGTGAGCAGAGTGGATCCTGAATAGGAATGCTCAGACGTGGATAAAGCTGCCGAACAACTCAACTGCCTCGGTCCTTGAGCCAGGACTACTGAGTCTGTATCCACTGCCCATGTGCCGGTTCATGACTAGCGGCTTCTGGATTTCACAGTCCTGCCCCCGTTGCCATCCACCGATCGCCATGGGACTTTTGGTTTGGTTTGGTTGGAAGACGCCTGTGAGTGAATTTGTTTTATGTGGGGAGATCGGTGCACGACAATCAACACACAATCTTGATAGAAAAAGGCTTTGATCCAATGGCATGGATACCACGTTGTTTGGAAGTCTTTTATCTGCTGCAGCCTTCATCTGCCTTCACAGCCATTGTAACATACACATTGTTATCCTCCGCTTGTTCTGCCGTTGAGGACTTTCTTTGATCGTTCTTTGTCTGGTTCCTCTCCCTTGACCTTACCGCCATGGATGACCCCGCTGGGAGTACATGACTCCTGACGGCATCATTCACAGGGTTCATTAGAACACGCAAGCCCATTCACCACTGCAAGGTGACGATCCATACACATATTCATACAGGACAGGGTCCTCTACAAGATGGCATTGGTTCCAACCCAGGTCAGAGCTTTTTGTTCAGTTATAGCTCAGACAAGGTCATTTATCATTTCTGATTTTAGAGTGTTTTGAACTGTATTTAATTACGCATTTTATAACTTTTGTGATCCGCCCGAAACGTTTTAGTTAACTGCAGGGAATAAATCTAAACAACACCAACAACATTAATTTATGTATCAGAAGAATAGCCAAAATTTATAGGAAACATTATAAGAAACTTGGATGCCCATTCCAAATTATGATTTGGGGCACCACGAATCATAGTTCCACACATCAGGGATACTGTCTTCTATTAGATGCCATCCATGCATAGTTTAGAGTCTCATCTATGAAATTACATCTTTATGCTTCTTGAGTGAATCGTCGTCTGGTGATCCGGCCAAGTTTCCATCTGCCATGGCACCAGATAACATAGAGTCATACTTTGAGAAGAATTGTTGTGCATTTGATTTATTATATCTCTAAATAAATTACTACACATATATATTATATTTCTCCAACAGGTAAGAACCAAGTATACAAATGAACATATAAACAAGTGCAGACTTAATTTAAAAAACAAATAAGGAAGTCACATTTATCAGAACTGGTAAAACAGTAAAAAAACATTTTGCTTAGAAATATATTAGAACATTTTTGCAGTTTACAAAATCAACACCATTTCACATGGGCTGGAATTAAACGATTTCACCCATTCGAAATAATCTCCTGGTTTTCAAACATCTCTGAAATAGTAGTAGATTTAGAAGAGGACCTTCTAAACTGCACATTGCACATCATCATTATTGTTTGGTCCTTTATAGCCTCATTGCTACAATATGACTTGGAGTACTATTTTTCTTTGTGAAGTGTTGGAACAACTCATCTGTTGCACAAACATCACCACATTTGCCCAGGGTGGCAAAAAAGTGATACCCCCCCCCAAGTCTTTTAAAAACATCTTAAAAACAAAAGATCTTTACAAAATCAAATACAAAACATTGAAAAACACCTTTTGAAAATTACAAAACATTGTTGAAAACATCTTGAATATAATTCCAATACAGAGGCACACTGGGACAAGGTCTCTCCTTAAAAGGGTTGTTGAAAGATGGGATTTTCTTATGTTTAATTTTTGTATCGGTCTACCCTCTTACTTACCTTGTTACAGCTCAAATATTATTATTTTAAAAAGCCACTGGTATTGGCGACAGAAGGAAACGTGGCAGGTTAAACAACAATGATTTCTTGAAGATGTAATTTCATAATTGACACTCAAAAGCATTCATGGATGGCATCTCAGAGAAGACACTCTTCCAGGTGCAATGTAGTATGTTTTATGGTGCCCCAAACCATATTTTGTGATGGGCACCTCATTTCCTTATTCTTTTCCTGTACATATTTGCTATATTTTCTAATACATATATGCCCTTGTCTGTGCCATACAGATACAAGAAATTCTGAATTGGGTGGGAACCCTCTCCAGAATGCATGGGTGTATGACCTGCAGTGCCCAAAGCATGTTTGATGGTGGAATCCCACAGTTCCTTATGTATTTTCTACACAGCTTGATTATTGTTGTTGTGCATAGATGTCGATACCTGTTCCGTATGACCACAAACCATGCCAAGCAGGATGCAGCGGCATCTCGCGGAGGACACTATTCATTTTGCTCAAGTGAATGATTTTTCATAGCCCACAGAAGATTTTGTAGTGGTCACCACTATTAATTAATTAATTAATTAATTAATTAATTAGTTAGTTAGTTAGTTAGTTAGTTAGTTAGTTAGTTGCCCATCTGGCTGGCTGTCCAGCCACTCTGGGCGACATACAAAATAGGCATACAATACCTAGAAATTGAAAATCTAAAAACAATGATAATAAAATCTAGCCCACCCCAAACACCTGCCTGAAGAGCCTGGTTTTCAAGGCCCGGCAGAAGCTCATCATAGAAGGGGCATGGCGGAGATCATTTGGGAGGGAATTCCACAGGGTGGGGGCCACAATTGAAAAAGCCCTCTCTCTCGTTCTCACCAGTTTGGCTGTTGTGACTGATGGGATGGAGAGAAGGTCTTTTGAGGCTGATCTTGTTGGGCGGCATAGCTGATGTTGCTGGAGGCGCTCCTTTAGATAGACTGGGCCGAAACCGTATAGGGTTTTAAAGGTCAAAACTAACACCTTGAATTGGGCCTGGTAAGCAACTGGTAACCAGTGCAGCTCTTTTAGCACTGGAGTGATATGATCTCGCCAGCAGCTGCCTTTAATCAGGCGCACCGCCGTGTTCTGTACCAGTTTTGCCATATTTACTCTTCATTATTTTAGCTGGGAAAGACATGCATCTCATAGAGTACACCATCTTTTTTCCAGGGGTATATGATTTGTCCTGGCCCAGAGCAGTTTTGGGGCGTGTACCCCCAGTTACTTATTTTTTCCTGTATGTTTTTATCTGCTTTGGTTTTGGATAGATGCCCTCCCATGTGCCCTGTGCCCAGCAGAAGCTCTGGGCCAGGCGGGACGCAGTGGCACCTGGTAGGGGACACCCTCCCCTTTCCTGGGGTATATGATTAGTCTTGGCCCAGAGCAGAATTTGGGGCATGTACCCCCAGTTACTTATTTTTTCCTGTATGTTTTTGTCTGCTTTGGTTTTGGATAGATGCCCTCGTGAGTGCCCTGCGCCCAGCAGAAGCTCTGGGCCAGGCGGGATGCAGTGGCATCTGGTAGGGGACACCCTCCCTTTTCCTGTGGTATATGATCTGTCCTGGTCCAGAGCAGATTTTGGGGTGTGTACCCCCAGTTACTGATTTTTTCCTGTAAGTTTTTGTCCAGTTTTATTTTGGATAGATGCCCTCCAATGTACCCTGCGTCCAGCAGAAGCTCAGGGCCAGGCAGGATGCAGTGGCATCTCATAGGGGACACCCTCCCCTTTCCTGGAGTATATGATTTGTCCTGGCCCAGAGCAGTTTTTGGGGCGTGTACCCCCAGTTACTTATTTTTTTATGCGTGTTTTTCTCCACTTTGATTTTGCATAGATGCTCTCGTGAGTGCCTGGTGCCCAGCAGAAGCTCTGGGCCAGACGGGACGCACTGGCATCCCATAGGAGACACCCTCCCCTTTCCTGGGGTATATGATTTGTCCTGGCCCAGAGCAGATTTTGGGGCGTGTACCCCCAGTTACTTATTTTTTCCTGCGTGTTTTGCCCAGTTTGATTTTGCATAGATGCCCTCGTGAGTGCCTGGTGCCCAGCAGCAGCTCTGGGCCGGATGGGACACAGTGGTATCTCGTAGGGGACATCCTCCCCTTTCCTGGGGTATATGATTTGCCCTGGCCCAGAGCAGATTTTGGGGCATGTACCCCCAGTTACTTATTTTTTCCTGTATTTTTTTTTCTGCTTTGGTTTTGGATAGATGCCCTCCCATGTGCCCTGTGCCCAGCAGAAGCTCTGGGCCAGGCGGGACGCAGTGGAATCTTGTAGGGGACACCCTCCCCTTTCCTGGGGTATATAATTTGTCCTGGCCCAGAGCAGATTTTGGGGCGTGTACCCCCAGTTACTTATTTTTTCCTGTAAGTTTTTGTCCAGTTTGATTTTGGATGCATGCCCTCCCATGTGCCCTGCACCCAGCAGAAGCTCTGGGCTAGGCAGGATGCAGTGGTATCCCATAGGGGACAACCTCCCCTTTCCGGGGGTATATGATTTGTCCTGGCGCAGAGCAGATTTTGGGGCATGTACCCCCAGTTACCTATTTTTTCCTGTATGTTTTTTTCTGCTTTGGTTTTGGATAGATGCCCGGTCATGCGCCCTGCACCCAGCAGAAGCTCTGGGCCAGGTGGGATGCAGTGGAATCTTGTAGGGGACACCCTCCCCTTTCCTGGGGTATATGATTTGTCCTGGCCCAGAGCAGATTTTGGGGTATGTACCCACAGTTACTTATTTTTTTCTGCGTGTTTTTGTCCAGTTTGATTTTGCATAGATGCCCTCGTGAGTGCCTGGTGCCCAGCAGAAGCTCTGGGCCGGACGGGACGCAGTGGTATCTCGTAGGGGACACCCTCCCCTTTCCTGGGGTGTATGATTTGTCCTGGCCCAGAGCAGATTTTGGGGTGTGTACCCCCAGTTACTTATTTTTTATGATTTTATGACATCATTATGTATTTATGATAATATCGGAATCCTGATGATTTTGATTGTATAAATTTATTGTCAGTCTTGACGGGGAGAGTCTCCTGATTACAGCGATATATCATACAGGGTACCCCATTATTTATTTTGGGGTTCAGGGGGATTTTAAATTTGGCTTGATGTTGCTGTAGCTGTCAACTTTTCTTCTTTGTTAGTGACTGAAATTTCACACAAATAAGGAACTGGGAACTGGGAACTAGGAACCAACTTCAGCGTCGTCGCCAAGAGGCTCATCATGAGGCTGTTCGGCTGGAGAGTGCTGGAAAGGCTGCAGTTCAAGTGGTGCACACAGCTCAAAGGATTTGACATCAGACACAAATAGTACATCTGTCAAATACTTTCTAGCATTTGACAAAGCCAACAAAAGAGAAAGAAGTCTGCCAAACATTACTTTCTATGGAAGCTAATTGGCAAGTGGAAAAGTAGCAGGAAACATAAAGCACATATATTTAAATGGCACAATTAACAGGCTTTGGGCTTCCGGTTCTGGAAAAGGTTTTTTTTAAGAACATTCATGGCCTTATCCAAAGTAGAAGAGTAAAAGCAGGATGAGGCAATTCAAAGCAGTAGACAAGAGTTAAATTACTAGCCCATCTCAGGACAAATGACAGTTCTTCAACAAGCAACACAGTAGCTGTGAAACCTCCTCTGGTGCTTATCAGCTGTCAAAACAATGACACGGCCCATTCTACACTGTACACAAGAGGTCTTGCAAAGGAAAAAAAAGTAATAAAGCAGACAGCTCAAAGCTAAAGCTGAACATACAAATTCCTGTGTTGAGTATAAATAAATAACATTTATTCTGACCACAGTTTTTCTAATGTTAGATTTTTTCTTGGGTGGGTGGAGTGAAGAGATACTGGTAGAAGGAAAGGAAGAGGTACAAAGATGTGTTAGCAGTAAATTTGGATGCATATATAGAAATGAGAAAGTTACAGAGTAACCTATCTTTACAGCCTGGATATGGAACGTCTGGATTTACATTGGAAGCCAATTTTCTCTTCTTTAGGGGCAGAAGAAATCAAATGAAAAATCCAGTTTTTTAGCACGCTGTGACAGGGTAGAAGCATTTCCTACCCCCCACAAAAGGCAGCAGCAAACAACAGGAGTTCACACGCTTTCCAACTCAGATTCAAATGACACATTTAATTTTTTAAAAATTAAAACGGTTGTTTTTTTTTAAAGAGTTTAAAATGCCAATTCCAATGCCAATACAACCTATTATCACCATATTACAGGTTGGAGAGGCGGGAGTGCTGTGGCTGGGAGAGAATTACACTAACCCTGCAATGTAGCCCACTGTTAATATTGCAGGTTAGAAGTGAGGCTGAAGCTTGTTTGGTTTTCATGCATAACACCTCTCAGGTTACAGCAAAGACCAATCTATTTCAATTGCATACAGAAGGCCTCATACTCCAGGAACGCTCATCTTTACCACAACTTTTTTTTATTTTTAAGGTGGGGACACACCACGGCTGAATTTCCCCATTTACTCTATGGGTAATTCTTATTCATGAGTGGGGAATTTAAGCTGAGCCCTTTGTGCAAACTCATGTTTCCTGAGTTATAAGCTAGTTGTGTTACTGTGGGTCTCCCAGACTAACACTATGTACAAGACCAGGTACAGCATTTTAGATGGCGGGGGAGGGGAGCGGGTGAGAAAGAGACTTCAGATACACAGCAAGCAAGGTTCCTACTGGGAGGAAGGGCGGGATATAAATCTAATGAATAAACAAATACGGTTCAGATCAATTAAAAAGCAAGCCATGTATTCTAAGAGCATTTGTTACATTATTTATACTTCTTAATAACTACAGCAATGTTATCAGCTGTAGTTATTAAGAAGCGATTTTTCCCCTTTTTGCAGCAAGAAAAATTTCAGCTCTGACTTCACTCACTGGTTAAAAACACTAAAAAGCAGAAGAAAGTTTATATCTCCCAAAGCAATTGCTTGAATGGTGCCTGCCCATTTTGCTTCACAACTTTTATTCTAAAGGGGTTAAGAGGTTTCCTTTATAAAAAAATGAAAGCTCCAAGTGTGGGCCCCCTCTGGGCTCTGGCCCCTGTTCTCTCCCTCTCCCTGCTGGCAACCCTATGGATGCCTAACAAATACACAGTGTGCAAACATATTTCCCACATAGCAGGATTCAGGAAGCAGTCAAAATACAATTGAAGTCAGTGGCAAAACTCTCATTTATTTTAATAGACCTTGAAGGTATGAAAAATTGGGGGTGGGGAGGAACACTTGCATGTTTTCAATTTTAAAGCTTTGCCTGAATATTATAAAGGGGCAGGAGAAGAGATAACTGAATCCAAGAAGACAAGCTGAAAGATTAGTGGTGAAAGAACAAAACAGGTTTAAGTAACAAAGATGAAAAAGACAAGCCATGGACAGTGTGCATGAACAACTGCCCACACTGGCTCAGGACCCCATGTGGTATTAAAGTCATAGCCATACAAAGCAGCCATCTTTTTTCTGTTTAAAAGTCCTTGGGGCAAATTGGATCTTACACTAAACATGTGGCTATCAGTGAGAATGGCAGGCACATGCTCACTTTTCTCTCCCCCTCTGTAACTCTAACAGGGAACCATGGCATTTCATATCTCCCCCCCTTCTTTTGCCAGGAGCTGCCAATGATGTTGAGCAGGGTTGGAACACCTCCAATGCTGCAATGTCAGGACATCAGGGAAAGGACGTGGGAAGCCAAATGTGTAGCAGCTGTGCATCAAGCACAATATATAGTTTGGGTCTTGCTTCACTATCTTCCTAGAAAGAGAACAGGGCTGTGTTCGGTAGGTGAACCAGGGAGACTGCATAGAATAAAAATGAAGTGTAGTTGATGGAGTGATCCGTCAATTCAAGGAACCAACCCCACCTCTCCAGCTAGCCCTGTGTAGAGGTGCTGGGTTAGGCTAGACAAACCTGGAGGGAAATCTGTTCCTCTCTCATCCAGCCCACTAGGAGATAAAGCAGATATGATGCTCCAGAAGTATCCTTCTCAACCCAGATGGATTTGCATTTAGGGACTGCTACGGATCTTGACTGGCTGCTGGTTGCCAGGGCTGTAGTTAAGCACATGCAGCACTGGACTTTTTCAGCTTTGCCACAATGCTCCTAGGAGAGTTACACTGGCTTGGAATACACACACACTCTCTCTCTCTCCTGTCTCTCTCTCTTATTCACTATTTATATGGTCCTGCGCTTCTTCAACATTAAACGGGCTGGGGTTCTCAAGGGGTGAATGGGGGAGGGGAACTCCTGAAAATGTCTCTGGGAAATAGATGAGCAAGATGGCCTTCTAACTTGGGAGAGATAAACCTGCACTTCTAGGGGATGTATTTGAATCACCCCCTTTTAAACCATTTCTTATACCCAGTTCTGCCGAGGTAGTGCGTCAGCTAGAAATAAAGCTTGCATGGTGGTTAGGATGTAACCTGAGTCCCTACCTTGAAGTTCTGTCATCTGTGAGCTATGAGAAGTTGTGGCATTTAAGCGTGTGTGCCATCTCTTTTTTCTTCCCCAGTATTGTCTTTCTTGAGGCACAACCACTGTATTCTGTATACCACAGGTAGGCAACCCACAGGTTACAAGCAGCCCTCTGCCTTCTCTGTGCAGCCCTGCAAAGCCTTTTATAACCTTGGCCACCGGACCATGTTGCTGTACTGGAGGATAAAACAGTGGCTGACAGGCAGGCATTCTGGCACTTGCTTCGGCCTGGCAGTGTGCGGCAAAGACAGCCACCCTTCAGAGCTCCACTGCAGGCCCACTGTGGTGTGACCACATGTGCACAGGAATGCCTGCCTGGCAGCCACCTTCCCCCTCTTTACCAGCAGCGGGACACTCTCTGCAGCAGCAGGTATGGAAGGGCTTTGGTAAAGAACTGCTGAGTTTTTCTACTGAGGAACATAAGAAGAGCCTGCTGGATCTGGCCAGTGGCCCATTAGTACAGCACCCTGTCCTCACAGTGGCCAACCAGATGCTCTTCTGGGAAGGCCACAGGTAGGATATGAGCAAAAGGAGGCTTGCAGCAAAGGACTAGTGTATGTGGGGGGGTAGAGAGACAGAGAGAGAGAATGGATGATGAGTAAAAGGGAGAAAGGTTGGAGGCAAGCAGAGGCTAGGGGTCCCAGAGGGAGAAAAGCTAGCTGGTGGGGGTTGGGTGGGAAGTCTGAATACGTAAAAGAGAGAGTGAGAGAGAGAGAATTAATGAATACATGAATGAATAAATGGGTGGATGGATGGATGAATGAATAGGAGGTGGGAAGGGGGGGTCCCCATGTAGGCAGTGGTGTCAACATTTGATTAGGGATGCAACATCATCCCTTCCTCCATTATCTCTGAATCTGCAGAACCTCCCTTAAAGCAACTATAAAAGATGTTAAGGCAATATAAAACTTTTAAGATGTGGCATTTATTTTCATAATCTGGACAAGAAATCCCTTAAAGAAAACATATCCACTGAGAATTTATAGTCTACACAGATGCATGCTATGAAGAAGAGCTGAGTAGGAGATGAACCAAGAATATTAAATGATTAAAAAAGGAAAAAGAAACTGTACTATTCTAATTCTTTGGGAAAGAGAAGCAGGCTTTTACTTGGGCTTTGGGAATGGCTTGGTATTGCCAAAAAAAAGTCAACAAGGTCCAAAACCTGGCAGCCAATCAAAGCACTCAGCAGCAGCAACACAGTTTCCTGGCAATGGTCTGTTTACTGCTGGAGGCAGAGTAATAGACTAGATGGACTTTCTGACTCAGCCAGAAAAAGCAAGTCTCATACTCCAACAGCGTAACAGAAAAAATATTAATAATGAAACAGATGACTCATTCAGTGCACATACACAAAAAGTACAAACTGTAATTAAGTTACAGTTATGAATCCTGGTTTTGGGGAAGAAATGTAGTTTTCTGAATAGTTTTCCATCTATCCAAGGGTGCAGCTAGATGAGACAGCAGAAAGGCCTAAACCAGGTCCTACCAATTCCCTATGAAGTGGAAAGGTGTGTGCCGGGGGGGGGGGAGACACACAGAATTCTCCCCGCACCAACACTTACATTTATTTATTTTTAAAGCTGTTTTTTGTTTTTTGCTCCAAGTGTGAGTCACTTCCAGTTTTTTCAACCCTCTGGAAGAAAATGCAGCCTTAAAGGTAGGTATGTGTATGTGTTCAGATCCCTTCTCCCAGTCACCTATGCTACAGATCTATTGCCATCACATGTAGCTTGACTGTTAACTGTATGTGTGTGATATGTGTGCATGTGCGCATATGCACACACCCCTTTATGAGATGCATGAAGTTACCAAGCATATTTTACGTCTTTCCTATCAGCACATGTATGAGAATGAGCTCTACATTCTCAAGGGGATGTTCTCATGGGTAGTACTAAATCATCAGTTGGCTGACGTCCCCTTTTAATTGGAGAGGAAATGGAACTTGGGTAGTAGGCTCCAATCCTGTTTGGACAGAGGTTCCAATCACCACCATCATCCAATTGTGACTTAATAGTGGAAACTACTTATCAATTCTGCTCTTATGCAAATTCCTTTCAGAAAAAAAAATAGCTAGCAGGAGCACTGGACTAGAGTCTGAATGAAGAATCATGTCAAAATGATCCCGACATACAAGATTTGGGTTTGCATCCACCTGCGTGTCAGCTGATGGAATGTAACCAAAATTATTTCCTTCCTAAAACTAACCAGAATTTAAACTGAAGCTGTGCTCCCCTGCCAGTTCCCATCGTGACTTTGATAGTGTAACTGGGAAAGAAAAACACACAACACAACACAAAGCAACAAAGTCTGTCTCAAGAACCCAGCATAATCTTGACCTATGGGTTTACAAAGTGGAGCCCTACAAAATCCTGAAGATTCCTGACAAATGGCAGGTGTTCTTTCATTCTCTTTCATCCAATGACACAAACGTGTCTATCATAATATATTAATGGACTTTCCTCTGGCTGTCCACTGGGCATCTTACACTGGCTGCTGTCTCAAGCCCCAGGCGTTAGCTTACAGTAATTTGTGGCAACATGGGGGAATCCTTGCAGAACAGCTGATAGTGGAGGGATAACCCCCCCTTCCCACTATAGATTATCATTTCAATATAACATCAAAAGGACCACGAGAAAGGAACATTTGCCCTTCATTTCCGTCTCTGCTCACGCCAGTTAAGCGGTTGATGGCAGAATCACTGCCAAAGGGTGTCAGCTACTCACAAGGCTGCGAACAGAACAGAAAGATGCTATTTGCATGGAGAGAAGCTTCCCCTCTTTGATCACAGCTGCACGCCACACCTGCTTAAAAAGGCAGCAGCTACACAGGCTACATGTTGTCCCTGTAGTCAAAACAGGAGGAAACAGACGAGAAGTGCTGGCTGAAAAGAGATGACATGAATTGCCGACCCCCGTTTGCAAGTTGATCGCAAAGTGCCTCACGCCCAGCAACTTCACAGAAATCAAAGAAAGAACCCAAAGGGAGTGAAGAGCCTTTCTTCTGTCTCCTCTCTACGTGTGGCAAGGTGCATTGCTCAGACGCAGCCTCAAGGGATAAGAACTGCAGGGAGGAGAAAAGATGATGGAATAAACAGGGTGGGGGAGGGAGGGGGGAGGAAGAGCATCAAAAGGAAAATGTGAATGAGCAGCTGGGAAGGGAGCTTAAATCCCCCCACCCCTATTGAAAAGCCATGTTATATAGGGCTGCTAAAACACATATAAAGGACACTTTCTGGATCCTCTACTCTCGTCTGTCACTCCTTCCCGACCGCAAGGCAAAGCTACTGTTACTCCAAGTCTGTACACTGTAATAGACAGCTTCTCTTACTCACAAAACACTCTTTGTGAAGTTGCTGCTTTTATGGAGATAGTATGGTGGCAGGGTGTGGCTACGGGGCACTGTGCTTCAGGAAAGAAAAGGGTGAGGTTGGAATATGGATTGGTTGGCACGTGACATTTTTTAAAACCTAAGGTTTGTATAATCCATTTCATCCATGCAAATATCCCACCCCAAAACACCACTGGATATAACTTGAGGGCAGCCGGTAAAAAGAAACACAGAGATTGATTTGGGGGGAACATATATGGGTAACCCTTCACTATCCATAGTCACCCTATAGGCAGGCTGAAATCTAGAAAAAAATGAGAAAAAAACAAAACATTTATCCTTGGAAATCCAAGGAATAAATTTCCACAGAAATATTAAGAGAGTCAACAATTAAAACCATCACACCCTTTACAACGGCTGCCAGTATGTGTTGTCTTTGCCGTGCTTGGGGTCTAGTGGTCTTTGAAAAGGAAAGCAGCCTGGCACAAGTGAGCAGCTGAGTTACTGAGGTTAGTGTATAGGAGCGGGCAAGTCAGGAACTTCCACTTGAGATGAAGTTAAACCATCTTCCCTTTATATATACTGTAGAAGCCCATGTGACTGCAGGCTCTGACTGCTAGGAAATGAAGGTCTTGAAGAATGGACATGTTGACAAGAATCATTCTACCCCACTCAGAAGCAGTCTCCTTCCAATTGCCAGAACCTCAAGAGAAACAGGGACTGTTATCAACATCAGGGTGTGTTTTTCAGAAATATCAGACTAGGTATTTTGGAGACAGTGCTGGACCACATGGACTGTTGCTTTGATCCAGCAAGAATATTTTATTCCCAATTCTACAAATCACAAGAGAGTATGTTCCTTGCACTATCTATTGTATCAAATCTGCTTATAACACTATACAGTTGCTATCATTTGTGAAAGCAATTTTAGTTCACGATTCCCTAGGCAAAACACCAGCCAAGCCCAGTCCCAATGGGAAAAGGGTGGTCAGGGTTTTTTATTAGGAAGCTAGCCTTTGCACTCATGCATATTCTTTTTGCTGACAGGAAATGCACCAGTTTAAAGTTTGCTGTCCATCTCAGGATGAATTCTGAGAATTATTTGCCCATGATGTTTAGGAACTATTTCCTCCCAGAAGTAAAAAAAAAAAGCCTTTCCGGGAAAAAAAAATAGCAGAAGGGAAGGGAAATTAAACATAGGCTGGAAAGCACAGAGAGGCTAACAAGGGACGGACTTAAGATATTACCTTCAGACATCATGTAAAATCAGTGCCGTTATTGAAAACAGAGGTGATTGAAGACCATCTAAACGCACTTTTGCTTGCAAGTACTATGCAAGGGTCTAACATTTATGAAAAAAGCCAGCTACCAGCTAAGAACCACTGGTACTACTATTCATCAGACTGCTGTGGAGTGATGCCAGGTTCTCTGCAACAAATGCGTAAAATGAGGAGGTAACACCTGACTTGGTTCAATCATGTTTCCAAGACATGTATACATAACACAAGAGCAGCCCTTCTGGGTCAGACCCCAGGCCCAACAAGTCCAGCATTCTGTACTCATAGTGGCCAACGAGGCGGCTCTGGGAACTCCATAAGCCGGACATAAGCACCATAGCATTCTCCTGCTCATGATCATCAGCAACCGGTATTCAGAGGCATTCTGCCCGATACTGGAGGTAACTTACAGAACAATCTGACTCATGGGAAGCCGGCAGAAGGGGTGCTGATGGAGGAGGAGCCTTTGGGAAGCTATGCGGCATCCATTTCCCATTTGGGAGCCATCGGGCCAGCTGAGCACTGGCTTCACCGGAAGCTGTGCGCACAAACAGAAAAGAAAAAGCCTGCTCCCGGGAATACCCCTACCAGTGAGTAAGCACTCTCCATTGACTTCCATTCCAATTATTTTCTTAGACCAGTGATTCTCAAATTGTGCGCCGTGGCACACCGGTGCGCCGCAAGAGGTGACTAGGTGTGCAGCGAATATTATGAAAGTATATTTTAAAAATGAGAAGAAACCCATTTGTATAGAGATTTATTACATCCATGATCAATTAATAGCTAGGCCCTAAATATATTTTTAATTTTGGACACAAAGTGCGCCAGAAAATTTTTATCTGTTTTACAGTGCACCGCAAACCAAAAAAGTTTGAGAACCACTGTCTTAGACTGACCTTTTTCTCGGCGTAACTGGTCTGGATTGGGACCTGCAGGAGCTGGATGTCGCATAAGTCCCCCCCTCGGTCCCTCTTCCAACATGCCCCCAGAATGCCCCCTTTTCGGGCCTTCTGCTGGATTCTGCCAGGCTGGGCTTCTTCAGCATACAGGTCAGCTGCAGAGGAGGGGCTTCTGCTGGTGACATCCAACTCCCCTCAGCCCAGCATAAGTATGAGTTAGATTATGCGCTCATGACCAACAGTAAACATACATGTATTACTTTTAAACATCAAGCATTTGTTGCAGAAAACAATCAGGTAACACTGATGTTCAAGTAACTGTAAGGTGTACAACCACCCTATTTCCTTGGTTTATTTTTTATTAATTTCTGAAATGTATATTCCACCCTTCCTGGCATCTGTAGCCTATCTGTCTTTTTAAGAACTTAAGAGCTCAAAAGCAGCTGTTGTGTCTCACAACTGCCCTGCCAGGTAGGTTAAGCTGCAAGCAACTTGCTCAAGGTCATCCACTAAGATTCATCACTGGAAAGGGATTTGAATATGGGTTTTTGACAGCCAAATATACAGCTACTGCAGCACACAGGGACAGTAAGATAACTGGGACTGATTTTATTATACCATGGCCGCTTTATGTTTCAGACTGTCACAAAAGTCACAGCGCACATAAAAGACATCTGGGAAGTTGTAAATTAAGGTAAAAGTGACATAATTATATCATAAAATGTGTTTTTAAGGATGTTTTGTTTTAATATATTTTAAAGTCTGTTTTTATTATGTTATAGAGTGGTTTTGGTGCTTTTGTTTGCCTCCCTGGGCTGCTACTGGGAGGAGGGGTGGGATATAAATCTAATAAATAATAAATAAATAAAATGGTATGAGTATCACCACAATATTCATTTTATTACTTCAGAAAATGGCCAGAAGTGGTTTTCACTGGTGTATGTGCACGTTGTGTATCAAAAATTCAATAAAACCCCAAGGTCCACATGCAAACATCCAACTTCAGCATACCGAATACAGTTCTATACATGTGCATTTACTCTACATGATTGATTCTGCTTCCACAAGCAGCTACCTTGGTTTTTTGCTGTTGTTTGTTTGCAAAGCCTGAAGTACAAGGACAAACAAACAAACAAGTAACTGAGATGAATAGATAGAACAGAGATGAGGAACTTGTGGCCCTCCAGATGTTTGTTCTTGGACTCCAGCTCTCAACAGCCCTAGCTAGGTTGGTCAATGGCCAGGAATGATGGAAGTTGTAGCCCAAGATCTGGAGGATCACAGGCTCCCCACTCCTGAAGTAAGAACATAAGAAAAGCCTGGTGATCAATGGCCCATCTAGTCCAGCATCCTGTTCACACAGTGGCCAACCAGATGCCTATAGGAAGCCCCAGAGCTTGGAAAAGTTACTTTTTTGAACTACAACTCCCATCAGCCCAATCCAGTGGCCATGCTGGCTGGGGCTGATGAGAGCTGTAGTTTAAAAAAGTAACTTTTCCAAGCTCTGGCGAAGCCCGCAAGCAGGACTAGAGGGAAAAGCACACTTCCCTCCTGTGGTTTCCAGCTACTGGTATTCAGAAGCATACTGCCGCCGACCATGAAGGAAGAGCATTTAGTATTTATATGGTGGGTTTAGAAGGTTCAAGGCATTTCGCATACATTTTAAGCAATCTTTACAATAGTTCTAACAATAACAATAGCTCTGTAAGCTAGATCAGTAACATTATCCCTGCACTGCAAAAGGAAGGACTGCAGCAGAGGTGAGAAAGAACAAAATGATATGCATTTGTCTACAGCAGTACTGCTCAACGTTTGATCCAGTATAATGAATACAGCCCAGAAGCTACACACTGTGGCTAATCAGATACCAGTCCCAGGGCTGGCCCTGGCTTTAGGTAAAGTGAGGCAACTGCTGGGGAATAACAGCAGCAGCCCCCTGGCTGTTCCTCCTAAGTAAGGATGGGGGAGAAATTCAATTCAGTTCATAATTAAAGCTGAATTTATCAAACTTACACTTTCCAAAACAATATGAGAACTGAAAACATAGCTATTCTTTGACATTTTGCACTTATAAAGATTTTGCAATGCAGTTTGCCAGTCAAGCAATATTTACAGAATATTACAGAACAGCGTGTATTCGGGGAACGCGTGGGCAAAAATAAATTATTCGTGAAAATAACATACAAAAATACATTAGATTAGGAGAAACTGCTTGCAAAAATGTGTACTTTAGTAAAAACGACGTACAAAAATGTTTTTATTAGAAGACATTCACACAGAAATGCTGGAAAAAAACATTATTTTCATTAGAATTTTTTCAATAAAAATTTGCAAATTGCTGCCAAAATGTGGAGAACTGAATTTAAGACTGAAACATTAGAACACTGACATATCCTTCCATATCTGCGCCCTGTTAGAGGATAGAGCTGTTGATGCTACACAATCTGTCCTGACCACCCTAAACTGACCTGCTGTTCCAGGTGCAGTTAGGGATGCTATCATGCCACCAGTGTTGAAGTCAGATTCTGCTGCTAGTCCCATTGGTTTCTATATTGGAACAGGGGACGAATCTTATCCTTTGCCTCAGACAGCAAAATGTCTTGGGCTGACAGTAGAAAGACAGAAAGCCGCTGGAGAGAAATAGGATGCTGTGCCGGGCAGAAAAACTGGTCAGGGCTGGCATTCAAACCCAAGGTCATCTTTCTCTACTCATGACTGTGTGATTATACAACTTATTTTGGTCCTTGTTCAGCCACCCTATCCTATCAGACCCCTGCAGCCAATGTCTCCATTCCTCCACCATGTCACTAGCTACTTTTTTCAACAAATGACCTCTATTCAACGTTCCTGAACATAGTAATTGCTAAAAATCCATAACAAATGACAACTCAACAAAGAAACCAATCTAACCAAGATTCAAACTTAAGGTACACTTGGGTTTCTAGGGCCTAGGGAAAAGAATCAGCAGAAATGCAACCAAGAGCTTCTTTATTTCCGTTAGCCAGGATACAAAAAGGCACATGGCCAGTTCTGCATGCTGAAGGGAACATCAAGCGTTCACATAACGTAGCAAGCCTCTTTTGAAACCGAGGGAAGTTTCTAAATTAGTTTGATTGATGTCATTTGAGCCGGGGGGGGGAGATTCTAAGGGGCATAATTATGCCCTCTGCAGAAGTTCTTTGGATCTCAGCCACTGCTTTGAATAGACATTGTCTACATTTTTAAAGTTTTCTCCTCTCCCCCACCCTTCCTCCTTACCCTCAACCATGAAGGCAAGGTACTTGGCGTGCCTAAAAGCACATGCAAGCAGAATTGCTCGAGGTGATTCACTGTCTGAGGATTATGGCCATGCTTACTCAATGTACTTTGACAACACAGACTGTATTTTATTACATTTTTATCAAAGCCTTCTTCCAAGGAACTCAGAGGGACTTCCATGGTCCTATTCCTTCTTCCCTGCTCCACAGCATATAATCTTCATAACCACCATATGAGGTAGGTTAGACATAACAAGCCAAGGTTTCTGGCTTATCATGGCTTATGGTGCATGCTGTCCAATCACCCTTGCTTCGCTCCTCCCCATTGCAAGCAGAATAAACAATCCAGAAAGCCACAATTAAACTTGGCTTAGTATTACATCTGAATATATGAATATTCATCTGTTGTTTCTCCCCAACAGGCCAGTATCTTTAAACCATGGTTTGCTGCTTGCTTACACATCCTGGCTTGTTAAAAAACAAACCAACCATAATCCTGGGTTCACATATAGTGGGAAGTCAAGTGTCCTGCCCGTTGTCGAAGGACTCAGTCACAGACATGCTTGTTTCCCCCCCCCCTTTTTATTAAAGTTATAGATACATCAAAAGCAGTGCACCTCATTAACCTAACTACGCTTGCTAGGAACTTTGGCCCTAAGCTAACACTGAACAAGCATGCTAACACAGCACTCAGATGTTGACTCAGCAACAGGATCCCCCTCCAGCTGAAGTAGGCTTGGATCGCATGTGCACACACAGGCTCTGCCTCAACTCCAACTGTTGAACTTCCCGCCTCAAGCGCCTCTGAGCACAGGACAAAGGTGGTTTGATCTCCAGCTCCCCTTCCAACGGAGGGGGGCTCTAACAGTCAATTTGGGCATGGGAAACTGGACAACACTAGGCTGGGAAACATCTGACATGCCTCGCTGTACCTCAGAGGCGGGCAGACGGCAGGCCCGTGTCCAGTTGGAAAGCGTCTGATGAGCCAGGTGGTGATTCTTCAGGAACGTCGGAAGCAGGGGGAGCCGAGTCGTGAGAGACGGGGGTTGGGGCGCCCTGTGAGTCCACCCCACTGTCATCCCCTCCTCCTGGTTCCCAGTCTAAGTCCTCATCATCTGACTCGCCTTCAACTGGCTGCCTCCCTTCTGCCTGGCTCACAACATCAAGCTTCACTGCAACTTCACTGTTTGTTTCCTCTGTTTGCATCAGGGAGGAGTAAAGCAGAAGGAAATGGGCAGCATGCATTCTGCTCATGCTCAATAAATCATGTTACACTACAAAACCTAGCTTATTGTGACATGTGCATATGTCCAATGAGGGAGACAGATTGGCCTAATGTCACCAATAAACTTGATGGCTGAGAAAATGTTTGAAACTGGTGCTCCCTAATCAAAGACCAATGCTCTAGGCTGCTGGCTCTCAAAAACAGCCTTGGACAAATCCCATCACAAAAAGCTAGAAATGCACTTACCTAGCTCCCTTGACACTGAGACTCTAGTAAGACAGGCGGGCCACAACCATACACAATGTACTCTTAAGGACAATTGCCAGAAAGATGAAAAAGGCAACCCTGGTTTCTATCAGTCAGGGGCTCTGAAAACTACCCTACCCATAACCAGAGGCCACCAAAAAAATAAAGGATAAGCTTAACACAGCATGTCTGCTCTGAGGCATAAGGAGATGTGCTGCAACATTCTGAAAGTGTTGCCAGCTACAGCGATGTTCTGCTTGTAAGTTGTGCTAAGAGTGAACGACAACAATTGAGCCTTTGGGTCATGAATGGCTGAGCTGCTGCAGCAAAGTCATCATAGGGTAATGTTGAAGCCTTCATGGGTTCTACTATAATCAAAGTATATCTGTCATTCAAAGGCAGACAGACACTCTGGGACTGCTGCGAAATTGACATAATCAGAGACATCATCAAGGGTGTACTCTCAAGATTTAATGCACATCATTAAATCACCTTTGGTACTCACATTCATGAGTAATCAGAAGTAAGTATGAATTTTATGTGTATATGCATGTGCTAATGGAACAGATTCCAAATCTATGTTCCTGACATGGCCATTATTTTGAGTGAAATAATCCATACTGAAGGCTATATCGTTTTATGCAGACAAAACTAGGCTAAACCTGGGAGGCATAAAAGTGAAGAAGTTCAAGTCTGGCCAAGAAGGGATGCTGCTATGCAAAAACAGAGCCAGCCTTGGGAAGGCATGTTTCTTCCCCCTCTGCCAAGAGAAAATCTTCTCTGCCTTAATTACATTTTATCATTACATGGGCCCAACACTAACCATGGACAATGCTAATCACGTTTTCTCTTAAACAGGCTTTGTAGTTTCATTTCAACTTTGATTAGTATCAGACACACATACTGCTGAACAATAGTTAAGGCAAGAAAAAGCAAGAGACATTCCTAGGCTAGTCCCTGATTTATGAGTAATAAACCTTACATATGCACTGGGTCTATGTAATCAGCTGTCATGAAAGGAAAGGCAGGTTCCATGCCAAACTTATCAGAGTAAAGAGAGTCTGGGAAAGGCCACCTTGAAGGTTTAAAGACTGATTCAGTACCGTCTTCTCAGTACTTGCTTATGGACCTAAATCTACAACAATCTTTCCCAACCTTTGGGTCCCCAGATGTTGCTGGACTACAACTCCCATCAACCCCAGCCAGCATGGCCAATGGTCAGGAATTATAGAAAGTGTAGTCCAGCAACATCTGGGGACCCAAAGGTTGGGAAAGGCTGATTTAAAGGAAAAGGGAGATTAGCCTCTGCCCTGGACAACAAGAGATAACCAAGGGAATACAATTTCCATCAAGGAAGGGCCTGGTCATCTGAAATGACTCTGAGGCAAAGAAACTGGTATATTTTCACTCCAGCAGCCTCAGCGGTTCTCATTATTCAAAGCAATTGAAAAGCCAGCTTCTATCCTCTCACCTCAATTTTTTGCAACTCATCAGTAACATACCCATCATCCTTCATAGATTTTCCTAACCCACAGGGATGCCAGAGGCCCAACAACTTTATGTAAGCGATGAGAAGGTAGAGGGAAAATAAAAACCAAGTGTGTAAAGAAGCAAGTAGATTTTCTTTATCTATGACAGATGTCCAGCATTCCCTTAACAGCATTCAGTGCCACTTCTTAAATACTTGACCAAAAAAACACAAAACCCTGATAAATTAATTTTAATTCTATTGTGAAAACAAAAGCAGTAACAAGGTTGACAACAGGGAATATTATAAGCTTGCTTAGCAGGAGGATCAAGTGAAGTGGTGACACGCTGCACAACCTCAAGGGTTAAAGATGCAATTTTCCATCTGGCCGCATCTGGCTTTTCAACATAAAATGTTGACGACACCTGCCAAGATTCCTGTATGAGCTGCCTCCACTGCTCTCTATGTATCCGCTGCAACCTGGGAGAGCCTATTAACAGCTTCCTCCTTTCGTGTTTTGCAGATTTGTGCAATATGGCTCACCCACCCATAATTGTTGCACTGCATACAAATAGAATGTTTTATGTGGAATGCATATAAGGGAATAATTAAAGCAATAACTATTAGAAAATTACTAGGCATGCAGTGTCTGCTTTATGGTACAGCATATGCTGAATCTGAGACAGCCAACTGCTTTGTTAAAAAAGTTGAAAGGAGGAGCTTGTAGAAGAGAAAGAGAGAAAGAAAGCAAAGCCACATAAGTCTCAGGCTTGAGATCCTTTTACTTGGCTCATGTTTTTCCACAGCAAGAAAGACCCCACGTAACTGAAAGGGATGTGGATTAGCATTGCCACAGGGGTACAACTTCCTATAGACGGGTTGAGAATTTACTGGGCCCAGCTGGGTTTTTTTTTTACTACGATTTACTATCCCACCACCTCCTCCACTTAGCCAGGGACTGTGGCCCTGGCACTTTCTTATTCCACCAGTTGCCACCATGATAAACATGGAATTAAAAACACCTGCTCTCTTTATTCTTCTTTAGTTCCACCAACACCATTTACTTCAATATCTTTATTCACCCTTTATCCTTCACACATACAGTAGCTTGGTACAGGGCATGGGACAAACATACCAAAGATCTCTAGTTAAAAGTTACAAGGTAACATAATTTACAATGCTTATTTATAATATATGTTTTCTCGCAGCCAAGCTATTTGACTTGGGTTAAGAGTTGATATGTTAACCATTACATAATGGTGTTACGGTTGTTTTAAGATGCCTTGATACTTGCTCTAGTCCCTATGACTATAAAAATAACCATACCCAATTGCCCTTCCTAACTCCATCCCACTTAACGCACAGGCTTGTTCAAAGGCCTTCTGGTCAGGGTTCATGCCCCCTTAGGTATCTTTCAAGGTCATCCAAGGTCTTCATACAGCCAGAGCTAGGGTTAGGCCCCCTGCTTCCTCAGATCGTCTGGCACCTGCTGTCACACTAGCCTCAGCTCTACCCAAAAGCTGCACTGGAATCTTCCAATCCTCTCTTACAGACCCTCCTAGCTTTTGTCTTCTGTGATTTCAGCTTTCAGGGTGACCCCTTACTTTTCATGAGCTGCCAGCCACTGCACTTCTTCTGCCTCTTTAGGCTGCCCAACTGAACCCCAAACGGTACTGAGCCTGGCCTTATATTTCCTTCAGCCATGACATTCCAAGCCAATCAACATGCTTCTGTTGAATTCCAAACCCCCACTGGCCTACAATTATGGACCAATAGGTTTGAATGGAATGTCCACCAAATGACCAATCATAAACTGACCAAAAAGGATGCTACTCCCCTATATATAAAAGTTGAAACCTTGCATGTGGATCACCATCACTTTATTAACCATCAGCAAATGTGACAGTTTAACTGCCAACTGGCAGACTGCCAGCAGAATTCATGTACTATGTATATCTTCACAGGCTCTAGCTAGGAGACAAAGACACAAATTTTCTTCTTCGCAGTTAACTATATGCATACCAAACAGTATTTATATTTTATTTAACAAAATTTATATACTGCTTAATTTAAATAAAACCTCTAAGCGGTTTTCATCACCATTATCATTATATATTCCCTCAAAAATAAAGTTTCTCCACAACAGCAATTACTCTTCTCTCTCTGTCCCCCCTGCCACCCTTTCCTTTTCTTTGCATTCACAGGGATGTTCAAAATGCGGTACACAGAAATATTAACAGCACCCACAATTTCTGCTGCTAAACAGGTGTAACAGTTACACTTGTCAATCGACTAGATTATGATTTCTATTATTAGAAAACATGTTGAAATGTAAGTTGTCTTTACATCAAAACTTGGGAAGCTATCAGCTAATCAATTGAAGGTACTCAACTCTTCAGACTGAGTAATTCCTCAAAATGCATACAGGCATTTAAAATATAATTTAGCTAATACAGATTTATTACATTGTTGGAGGGCATGTCCTAGATTGCACAAGTTTAGTAAGACATGATTCTAGAAAGTAGACATTTTATAACAGGAATTAGACTGTACCGCCCACCCCGCTGCCCACAGACTCCCTAGCTGAGCTGACAGACGTGGTCTTGGGTGTACTGTTGAGATCCCCCAGACTGTTGGTTCTGGGGGATGTCAACATCCATGCCGAGGCCACCTTATCCGGGGCGGCTCAGGATTTCATGGTCTCCATGACAACCATGGGACTGTCCCAATATGCCATTGGCCCAACACATGTAGCAGGGCATACTCTAGATTTGGTTTTTCATCTGGACATGGAGTTGGTGATCTGAATGTGGGGGGCCTTACATCAGTCCCTCTGTCATGGACAGATCACTGCTTGCTGAAGTTTAGACTTACAGCGGCTTTTCCCCTCTGCAAAGGTGGGGGACCTATTAAGTTGGTCCGCCCCCAGAGACTAATGGATCCGGATGGTTTCCAAAGGGCTCTGGGGAGTTTTCTGGCTGATAGGGCTGGCGCTCCTGTCGAAACCCTGGTTGAACTGTGGAATACAGAAATGACCCGGGAGGTTGACATGATTGCTCCTGAGTGCCCTCTCCTGTGTAGAGCTCGTACGGCTCCATGGTATACCCCAGAGCTGAGAGCGATGAAACAATATAGGAGACGGCTTGTGTGCAGATGGAGGCGAACTCCTAGTGGATGCAATTATACACTGGTAAGTGCCTATGGTAAGCTGTATTTAGGGGCAGTGAGGGCAGCAAAAAAACAATATTTTGCTGCTACTATCAAATCATCAATCTGCCGCCCAGCAGAGCTCTTCAGAATTGTCCGGGGGCTATTACACTCTGGCCCCAGGGACATGGTAGAACCATCTGAGGCCCGCTGTAATGAATTTGCTAGGCACTTCCAGGATAAAATCTTTAGCATCCACCAGGACATAGACTCCAGTGTTATAGCAGGTAAATCAA
The DNA here is from genome assembly GCF_030035675.1 of Rhineura floridana. Taxonomy (NCBI): domain Eukaryota; kingdom Metazoa; phylum Chordata; class Lepidosauria; order Squamata; family Rhineuridae; genus Rhineura; species Rhineura floridana. Next base: position 172,508,587 of record NC_084482.1, on the reverse strand, counting down.
GTGAGGTATCCAGAGCACAGCCTTGTCCCGACTTCTTGGATGAGTTTCAGTTGGTGCAGCTTGAGGACGTTGACAAGGTGCTTGGACAGGTTCGTGCAACCACTTCTGTGCTGGATCCTTGCCCTTCTTGGCTAATAAAAGCTAGCAGGGATGGAACAGCCAGCTGGGCCAGAGAGGTGATTAATGCCTCTCTGCGAAAGGGGGTGGTCCCTAGCTGCCTGAAAGAGGCAGTAGTGAGACCACTCCTGAAGAGGCCCCCCCTGGACCCAGAAAATCTTAATAACTATAGGCCAATAGCAAATGTTCCATTCCTGGGCAAGGTCCTGGAACGAGTGGTTGCAGGCCAGCTCCAGACACTCTTGGATGAGACAGATTATCTGGATCCATTTCAGTTGGTTTCAGGCCTGGTTTTGGCACAGAAACAGCCTTGGTCGCCCTGTATGATGACCTTTGTCGGGAGAGAGACAGGGGGAGTGTGACTCTGTTGATTCTTCTTGATCTCTCAGCAGCTTTCGATACCATCGACCATGGTATCCTTCTGGGGAGACTGGCTGAGTTGGGAGTGGGAGGGACTGCATTGCGGTGGTTCCACTCCTACTTGGCAGGTCGCCTCCAGAAGGTGGTGCTTGGGGAACATTACTCGGCACTGTGGACTCTCCAGTATGGGATTCCGCAGGGGTCAGTTCTGTCCCCCATGCTGTTCAACATCTACATGAAACCGTTGGGTGCGGTCATCCGGAGCTTTGGAGTGCATTGCCAACAGTATGCTGATGACACACAGCTCTATTTCTTCTTTTCATCTTCTTCAGGTGAGGCTGTCAATGTGCTGAACCAGTGCCTGGCTGCAACAATGGACTGGATGAGGGCTAATCAACTGAGGCTCAATCCAGACAAGACTGAGATGCTGTTAGTGGGTGGTTCTTCTGACCGGATGGTGGATGTTCAACCTGTTCTGGATGGGGTTGCACTCCCCCTGAAGGAGCAGGTTCGTAGCCTGGGGGTTCTCCTAGAACCATCTCTGTCACTTGAGGCTCAGGTAGCCTCGGTGGCACGGAGTGCCTTCTACCAACTTCGGTTGGTGGCCCAGCTATAACCCTATCTTGACAGGGATAACCTGGCTTCAGTTGTCCATGCTCTGGTAACCTCCAAATTAGATTACTGCAATGCACTCTATGTGGGGCTGCCTTTAAGACGGTTCAGAAACTGCAGCTTGTGCAAAATGCAGCAGCCAGATTGGTAACAGGGACCAGACGGTCCGAACATATAAAACCGATTCTGGCCCACTTGCATTGGCTGCCTGTATGTTTCCGAGCTCGATTCAAGGTGCTAGTTTTGACCTATAAAGCCTTACACGGCTTGGGACCACAATACCTGATGGAACGCCTCTCTCGATACGAACCCACCCGTACACTACGTTCAAGATCAAAGCCCCTCCTCCGGGTGCCTACTCCAAGGGAAGCTCGGAGGGTAGCAACAAGGGAGAGGGCCTTCTCAGTGGTGGCCCCCAAATTATGGAATGATGTTTTTGACGAGGTGTGCCTCGCGCCAACACTGTTATCTTTTCAGCGCCAGGTCAAGACTTTCCTCTTCTCCCAGGCATCTTAGCATGTCTTTTTAAATTGTTTCTATATTGTTTTGAATTTTAAAATTGTGTTTTAAATTGTTTTTTAAAATATGTTTTTAAATTGTGTATTTGTTTTAATGTTTTTGATTGCTGTAAACCGCCCAGAGAGCTTCGGCTATGGGGCGGTATACAAGTGCAATAAATAAATAAATAAATAGACAGACAGACAGACTCTGGAATCACGCACTGTTTGCCAACCATGACTTAGATGACATCAGGAGGAAGGAAAACCAATTTATTATCAATCTGTTGATAGCAAATTAGACACTAAACTAGAAGTTAACAACACTACTAAGTCAGTAAGTCTGGATGTATAAAATCTTGTATATATCAGCCAGTTATAGAATTCTGAAAAAATCAATATACATGGAATGCAACTTGAACTCTTTGCCCTTTGTTTTGTCCACGTGTTTTAAACAATATTTTTTTAAAAATAGTTCTAGGTGAGAACTGCTGTTTTCAAGAACTTGTATTTTGGGTGCTGGAAAACTGATTTCTCTACAACACAAGAGATTGCTAGGGGGAGTGTGCAATCCCTTTGGAAAAACCACAGTGCCTAGCTGCCTTGGAAGCTTCTGCTAAAAAATGAAATAAAAACCTTTTAAATTAATTATAAGGGCCACAGCTAGACAGCCATAGGCTACTGAAATCATTTTTTGAACATGTCCCTAGAAATGTATGGCATAATACAGAGAGTCCTGCAAAACGATTTAAACTTTCTCAGTTCCTTAGATTTCATGTGCTGGCACCATCCACCCGAAGAAGAATGACTTTCATGTGGAAATTATCACCCCAACTGCCCCACACTTGCATCAGGAGAGGGATCATTTCTGGAAAGTGCAGTGTTTCATTTTTTGAATGGTGATCAAAAACTACAAGGACACCTTCTTGGAAATTAACAGCACAATTCTAAACAAGTCTATTTTGAAGTAAATCATACTGAATTCAATGGGCTTTACTCCCAGGTAGGTGTTAAGGTTGCAGCCCGAGTCAGGACACCCTACATTTAAGGCATCTCTGAAAGACTCTTAAACTAGTCTTTCCTTGGTAGCCTCCAGGAATGAGAGCTTCCTTGATTAATTACTCCTGCGGGTCTCAAACCACAGGAAGAGCTTGTGGACCATCAAGCATTTTCTTTCCAGAAGTGGCCTCCATCCCTGAAAGTAGCTGTAATTACCACAATGGCACTATGTAACCACATAAGGGAAAGGTACATTTGGTAAAAACTGTTAGTGATTTCTGGGGGGGGGAGGGGGAGTCGGAAAATCATCCTAACCATCATAATTGAAAGGGTTCTTTGGTGGCTAATTCATAGTGTCCAGAGCCTGCTCAGCCCTCCCTGAGAGATTCAGAGAAGCCAGAAAAGGGGCAAATGTCTTCCAGGTAGCCAACCACCTCTCCTAAGCTCTCAGGGTGCCTGGGGAGGCTACAGCAATTTTTCAGGTGTTATTCATGTCTTGCCCCTGATTCCTGGGTTTGTCAGGGAGTCCAAGTTGTCCAATATTTTCACTAACCATATTTAGCCGCTGCTAGGCTCCCTATTGTTTCCCCAAAGAAAAAGTGTTCCACCGATTTCCAAGTCCAAGGACAGCAATATGACATACACACACAAAGAGATGTTATTAAGTCCAAGAAGGAACCCATTAAAAGAAAAACCAGAAAAGATGGACATAAAATTTCACCTTATCATTAGGTGGGCAGTGAATGTTTTTGAGATTGAGTGTGTGCGTCCTGCCCAGAGCCGAAGGATTCAGACTGCGGTGATGTCTTTTTCTCTTTTTATTAAAGCTATGGTTACATCCACAGAGGTACACTTTATTCACCTGTCTACTCTGACTCACTGCTTTTCCTAACTATCCTAACTAGTAGTCTCTGCAGCGTTTGGGGAAAGTTGACTCAGCGCTCATGCCTTGGAAGGCACCGACTTATGTAGGGAAAGTTTTCGCACGTAAGCGGCGGCTCCGCCTGAGCTCCACCTTTTGAAAGTCTCACTCCTCGTACTGGGCGAGGGGGGGGGATCTCAGACAGCAAATCGGACAGGGGGGCTTTGCTAGGTGACAGCGCGGACTCTGGAAGTTGAAAGCTGATTGGCTGGGAAGCATTTGAAGTGTCCAGTGGGGATGGCGCAATCAGGGAGTCACTTCCCAACTGCTCTAGCGTAGGACTTGCAGGAGGGGCAGGAACCGCATCCATGGAAGTGCTGGGCAGGGGAGTTTGGGGTCTGCCCGAACTCTCCCCACTACTCTCTCTTCCTCCTGCTTCCCAGGGAACCTCGTCCTCATCTGACTCCACTCCCCGATATAGCTCTCCCTCAGTCTGGGGCACATCCCCCTCCATGCTCCATTCCCCCCCACCCCACGGGCTTGGGCTTATCCGAGTAGGCTTCGTGGAACTCTCTCACCAGGTCCAGCACGTGGATGTCGGTAGCTGATTCCCAAGAGCGCTCTGCCTGATCATATCCCTTCCAATGGATCATGTACTGCAGTTGCCCATGGCGTTTCCGCAAGTCCAAAATCTGTTTCACCTTGTACTCCTCTTGCCTATCCATATCTATAGGCAGCGGCGGCACCTCTTGTATCCTATGGGGATCGGGGGGCTGCTCTAGTGTAAGCAGAGAGATGAAACACCTGATGTATCTTTAGGGAGGGAGGCAATCTCAGTCGGAAGGCTACTGGATTGATCTGGGCTTCTACGTCGAAAGGTCCCAAATTCCTGGCTTCCAATTTATGACATTGTACTCGGGTCGGCAAATAGCGAGTGGATAGCCATACCTTGTCTCCCACATGAATTTCGGGTCCCGCCTGCAGATGTTGATCAGCTACTCTCTTGTAGTCAGTCTTCACTCTCTCCAGCTGTTCCTTTAGCAACTGTTGCATGGATTGAAGTTCCTGTACAAAGTCTTCCACCGCCAGAACGGCTGGGCTGATGTTAGGGTTGGCAAAGGCTCGCGGTTGATATCCCAGATTAGCAAAGAAAGGTATTTGTTGAGTGGTAGTGTGCACTGCACTGTTGTAAGCGAATTCTGCTAAAGACAGGAAGGACACCCAGTTGTACTCATATTTTGGGGGCAAAACAACTCCCTCCCGCAGCGCGGCTCCCGCCAAGACATTGGGTGGAGTCTCCTTCTGCAGCTGGCAGTGCTGATGGCGATAGTCTGAAGTAAACACTACCACAGCTTCATCCCACAAAATAGTGGGGTTGTGCTGAACCAGCCAGGGCATTCCCAATACTATTGGGAAGCAAGGCAGGGTGGCCACGTAGAATGACAGGCTTTCCATGTGTACCAAAATATCCATCGTTAGCATCTCTGTAGCCTTAGGAACAGTTCCCGACACTTAAGGACCACCCATCAATGGTCTCGATGGACAAAATCTTCTCTAGGGTCTGGGATGGCACTCCATGATCCTTAGCATAACCCCAGTCCATAAAACAGGAGGAAGCCCCTGAATCTATCATGGTGTGGACCTAAAGGACTTGTCCCAAAGGTAGGACCAATCAGACTGGCAGGTGAAGAGCAGGCTTCAAAGGAAGGGGCTGGCAATGAGGCCGTGGTTCTTGCTCCGTTCCCACCTCTTTGGCCTCTACGAGTGCTGGGATTTGGAGTTTTCCTGCACCAGAGACCTTTCTCCTTTGAAGAGGCACCCCCAACCTAGATGCCCCACTCTCCCACAGTACAAACACAGCCCCTCCCTCCTGCACTTCTCCTATTCTTCCAACAGGTGTGGCCTTTCTCCTCCAATTTGCATGGGCCTCAATGAAGTCGAAGTTCCCACGCCAGGGGTGAAACGGGCATGGGGGAGTAGTATGGGAGCCTGAGAACACAGGGCTTCTGCCTTGTGCTCCAACCAACGACCTTCAAGCTGGCTGTCTATCTGCGGACATAACTGGATCAACTCGGTGAGGCTGCCAGGCGGGGAGGTGTGTGCCAGTTTGTCCAGGACTTCTGCGCTAAGTCCATTCTGGTAGAAATACATCAAGGCAGAGTCACTGTAATTCTCCTCTTCAGCTAAGACACAAAAGGTGTTGGTGTACACCCCCACAGAGCTTTCCCCCTGCTTCAGGGTTCCCAACTGGCAGGATACTGTCTCTTTCTGTTGAGGATCACGAAACATCTTGGTCATAGCGTCGACAAACACTGTATACTAGGTCAAGACAAGATCGTTCCTGAACAAAAACCGGATAGCCCATTTGGCAGCTTCCCCTTCCAAGAGACTGATAACAAAAGCCACCTTCACATCATCATTCAGGAACTCGGCTTGACGCACTCGCATGTACAGTTCACACTGGGCAAGGAATATGGCAAACTGATCCCTCTGGCCACCATATTGTGGAGGCAATCCCACCAGCGTTTTGATATGGGCTGCAGGCGCAGCCGCTGCAGCTGCACCCCCTTGAGTAGCTTGGTTAAAAGGGGCTCAGAGGTTCTGGGTCTCTGCACGGAGGTTCTGGACTTCTGCATACAAGGCTTCGACTGGAGACCCCCTTCTGTGCCGCCGCTGCTCTCCACGTCTTCTCTCATGGTCATGCCGGTGAAGGGAGGCAGTGGCTGAGTCAAGTTGTCAAGGATTGAGACTGAGACTGGTGATGTCTTTTTCTTTTTTTAAAATTAAAGTTATAGTTACATACAAAGCGGTGCACTTCATTCACCTGTCTACTCTGACTCACAAGTTTTCATAACTATCCTAACTAGCAGTCTCTGCAGCGTTTGGGGAAAGTTGACTCAGCACTTGTACGTCAGAAGACACCGACTTGGGACTTCCGGGAAGGGTGACTTCGCTTGTGCCTGCTTTTGAGACGGGCTCCCGCCTCAAAAGAAGCTTATTCAGATATAAATCAGTCAGAACATTTTTTTTTTGACTGATGAAATTTCTCCCGGGCAGGGAGAAACGTAGAGATCAACCTCAAATGCCTGTTTTTGTTGGGAGGACTGGATTTCATTAATTTATGAGAAAAGGTCCAGCCAGCAATGCCGGACGGACTTCCGAACAAGCTCTATCTGATTAATGCAATACGTTTATCTTTTCTTCAAAGAGAAAACGGACTAACAGGCAAGCACCCTTCTTTCTATTATTTTTTTTACTTGGTTTAAATTGTTGCAGCAAAAAGAGATTTGTCAAATGAATCAGCTTTAAAGAACTTCTGGGTGAGCTATAACTCTTCTCTGTTATTCACGAAATTAACAGCTTATCTCTGTTTCTATTGCAAAAAGCTGTCCTGGAAGTGCATTCTAAAGATATAAACAGAAGAGGGATTTCTATTCCGAGGAACATTATATTGTCTGGGACTATTCTCTTTTTGGTCTATTTTATTTTGACGAATCTGCTTCTTCACGACGCCACTAACTGTTTTGATGCTGGGAACTAAATTTGTTTTGTGTTCTTGAACATAGAGAGATAAGGCAGGCTGCTCTGTTTATACTGTGATGTCATCAAGCCTGGAATATTAACCCAATTGTTGCTGAAATAAGAAGTGGTTCTTCTTTATTTTTGTTTTGTTTTGGTGGTTTTAAAAATGGCAATCAAGAAAGTGGCTGAGAATCTGGAAGTAATTATGTTTCAGAAAATAATGGATGAGATTGAGATAACGAAACAAACCCTGCGACAGGGCAGTAAGGAGCTGAAAATTGAACTGAGCAAAATGACGCAGGAGCTTAAAGAAATAGGGGATCCTGTGAGAGAGGAGAATGAGATCAGAGATGAGAAAAGAAAAAATAAAGGGAAGATACAAGCCCTGGAGATTGGAACAAATGTGGAATTGGAAAAAGATCTGGAGTTTATGGATATTAGAAATAAAATCTACTGTTTGGAATTTAACGTTATCTCTGAAGAAATTAATGAAGATATTAAGAGATAAAGTTATCAATGACTTGGATAATCTTCTGGACTGGAATGACGTGATGGAGCTTGATATAGAGAAAATCTATGGAATTAACTGCAGCCATGTGACAATGGAAAAACTCTCAAGAGATGAGCCAGTGCATTTTGTAAAAAAGAAGAACACAGATATGACTTTACAACAATATTTCAGCAACTTATTCAGAATTGATGGCAAGAAAATATTTGGGATAGAGGAAATTCCCATCAGACTCTTATTATATGACTATGGCTATGACAGCAAGATTATTATGGAATACTGATAATGGAAGATTGGACACTGAAATTACTGGACTTAACAGGACTATTGAAGATGGAAGATGGAATTAATATGGATAATGGAATAATGGCTATTGAAATTATTGGACCTAACAGATTTTGATGAGATGGATTAATCGATATGTTTATTTGGACTATGGTTATGACAATAAGATTATTATTATTATTAACGAGATGGATTAATCGACATGTTTATTTGGAGAAAAATTGATAGATATATTTCTTAAAGAATTGAAACCTCTCTTTGACTTTTTGTGGAAAGAATAAAGTAATGTTTATGAGATTTGATGATTAATTAAGATAACTACTGGAGGAAAGTGATTTTATAATATAATTTAAGAGACAGGATTGTTATATATTGTAGACCTACAACTGATTTGATCTGCGACAAATGGGAAGTCAACATTTTATTTTTTTGTTTAATCATTTTTGTTTTTTGTCTTTGAATGTTTTATGATTTTGTTTTGTATGTTTTATGAAAATTTGAATAAAAATTATTGTAAAAAAAAGACACCGACTTATGTAGGGAAAGTTTTCGCACGTAAACAGCAGCTCCACCTGAGCTCCACCTTTTGAAAGTCTCTCTTCTTGCGCCTCCTCATGTGGGGTGGGGCGGGAGTCTCAGACGGCAAATCAGACAGGGAGGCTTCACTAGGTGAACAGCGCGGGTTCTGGAAACTGAACGCTGATTGCCTAGGAAGCATTTGAAATGTCTGACGGGAATTCCTGTGTGGCTGGTAGGATTACCAGGCCGCAGTTTTTCAGCCGGAGACTCTGGTTCTTGGGGGTCCCCTCCGGGTCTCCGAGTGACTCACTTTAATCTCTGGATTTTCAGCTTTCATTTTTTTAAAAAATTAAGTTTCTAGGTGGTCTGGTTCCAGAGATATACACCAAAACATCAGTCCCCCTACAACTTCTTAGTTGCTGCTCTAATCCCTGCCCTTCCAGGGTTTTAGTCAATAAGAAATCAGGGTTGTGATTGACAAGGAATTATAGAGCCAAAAATGAAGAGTCAAACTGAATTGTCTGCCTTCAAGTCAATTCCGACTTATGGTGACCCTATGAACAGCGTTTTTATGGTAAGCGGTATTCAGAGGGGGTTGTCATGGCCCCTTCAGAGGACTCAGAGGCAGAGTTGGCAGACCCAGGAGAAGGAACTAGTGGAACCCCTGAGGACACAACTCTGGCTCTTCCCCAGCTGGAGAATGTCCAGGACCTGGCTGAAGCCCCTCAGTTGGATTCTGGGCATGAACAGGAGGCTCCTCTCCCCCCTGCAGAAAGGAGATGCCAGCGAGTAGCACAGCAACGAAGGAAGAGGTCGGGTCGTTTAAGAACAAGCAGCTCTGAGCAGTTGGGAAACTAATCACAGGCACCTGGCTTAGGGAGTCTGTTATAAAAGGCAGTTCATGGCTGCAGCAGACTGCTGACTACAATGTCAGTTGTGACCCCTCGTGTGTAATGCTGTTGCTAGTCTCTAGACCTTTGGACTGGACCTCTCGCTTTCTGAGCCTTGCTTCCCTACCTGAACAATGCTCTTGGACACTGCTACTGGTTAGTTTGTCAAGCCTTTCTTCTGCCAGCCGACCTCCGTTATCTGCCTGGCCTTGACTGATTTATTGCCCAGCTAACTGCCGGCTGCTTCGTTACTGCCCAGCCCTGAAGCTAACAGGGGTTTACCATTGCCTCCCTCTGAGGCTGAGAGGCAGTGACTGGCCCAAGGCTCAGAAAATGTGCTTTTTCCTGCTTTTCTGAACATCTCACAGATTGAATAAGTATCAGTCTTTTCGTTGTGTGTAAGAGTCAGACAGGTTTAAATTTTGAAGAGGGCAGTGTTTTGCAAACTTCCCAAATTGAAGCTTTAATCCAGTACTTGCTTTCCAGAGTAAACATACCCAGAGTAAACCCCATTGAATTCAATAGGACTTCCTTTTGAGCAGACATGGTTAGGATTGTGCTGTAAATTGATGGGACTTTTGAGTGAACACAGGAAAGAATTGTGTTTGTGTTGTATATCTTTCTCTCCCCCTCCAATCCTATTTTTAAAGCAATTAGGCAAGGCATACTTAGGTATCACTGTTTTTATTATGCAAGGAACTAATACTGATTTTTTTTAATGTTCTGCAATGTTCAATTGGTTTTGACAATAAACTATTATATGGGGTGTATGTATTTTAACATCTCCAGTGTGTGTGTGTATATGGGAGTCTTTCCAACAACCCTGTGAGGTAGGGTTGCAGTATGGAAACCAAGGCAGCTCACAATAAGAAATCCCTTTAAAATCCAATAACCATAAAAACAAGTATAAATAGTTGCAGTACAGCTTAAAGTGGCATGATTCTGAATTTTGGGTTGTGTGAATGAAGTTGCTTATCACTTGAGGTTGCAGTTCTGTCCCTGTTTGAGTAAGCCCCACTGAATACATTGGGACTTGCTTCTGAATAAATAAATGTAGGATTGCACTATAAATATCTTTACAGGTTGTGTAAATAATATATATATTTGAAAGTCATGCCTATACAAATATTTCTTCATTTTTCATATTTTGGGTTAGGAATCCTGATTGGTTGTGAGATGCTTAGTTTTCTGCCTTACTCGTAGGAATCTTGTTGCAGCTGGTATGGTATTGCATTTAAGAAATCATCACTGTCTTTTGTTCTTTTTCTATTTGCATTTCATTTGCCTTTATCCTCACTCCCTTTCATCCACAGAAGCAACAACAGTGGTTCCATGCGCTCCGCTCAATTTTCTTAAATCCACTGATGATGTACCTTGTTGTTTGTTTCTTGCCCAATAGTGGTAAAAGAGAATTCACATACTGGGCAGTGTGGCTGCAATTGTTGTTGTTCCCAAGCTGCTGCCTATGAAGGTAGACCAAATCAAGCATGCTTTCTCTGTAAATTATATTCACTTGAATTGGGTTGGCTAATAAAGTTTATAGCAGCCCACAGGGGAGACAGAAAAGGGTGGAGAATCTTCTTACTCAGTATTCAGACCTCTTTCTGAAGTGAAGGGTTAAATCTGTAAACAAATTTGGATGTTAAAAGGTAGAGGCAGGGCATTCCCAGCAGGGGGTTGCCAACCTTCTTGGATATGGATATCTTTGCAGAGGATCCCTAGTCAAGCTTTACCAATAACACAATCCAAACCGTATCTACTGCAAAGTAAGGGCTTAGTCCCTTAGTAAGTGTGTTTAGAATTGCAGCTCTTCAGGGGCATCCATCTTTACTCCGGAGTGCTCCCATCTAACATCTCCACAGCGCTAGGCTCCTTTCTTCCTACAATGGCCTTCTGGTGACTGGCCTGGCCTGAGGGCACTTGACCCCTTTTTGCCAGAAGCGAATTGGCTAGATTAAATGTTCCCGACCCAGGCTCCATGTTTTAGCTAAGATTTCTATCTTAATTTCCAATCAGAGAAATGTTTTTGTATGAATTGTATGCGCCAAGCAACTGTGGTTGGTGCTTAATGTATCATGCTTAATGACATCCCTTGGACCCGCCCCATGACATCACTTGGACCCACCCTGTGGCATCACTTGGACCTGCCTCATGACATCACTTGGACTCGCCCCATGACATCACTCAGGCCCACCCCCAAAATCTTAGGGTTTGGGATGCTTCTGACCTGGCAACCCTAGCGGCTGGGGATGGCGTGATCAAAGAGTTGCTTCCCAACTGCTCTGGCATAGGACTCGCAGGAGGGGCAGGAACTGCATCCATGGAAGTGCTGGTCAGGGGAGTTTGGGGTCTGCTCGAATTCTCCCCACTACTCTCTCTTCCTCCTGCTTGCCAGGGAAACTCATCCTCATCTGACTCCACTCCACTTCCCTATCTAGCTCTCCCTCAGTCTGGGGCACAACAGAGATAGACAGAGAGACAGAGAGAGATCACAAAAGTGGACGTGCTTTAAAAGCAGGTAGGTATGATCCTTTATTGCACATGCTGTTAACAATCTGCTGCAATAATGTATTAGCAGAAGGTATTAGAAAAAGGAGATTATTTTCCAGTCACCCAACTCTCAGACTTCCCTACTGGGAGGCGGCAATTGTGTCATGTCTTTATGACAGTAAAAAAGCTGTAATGGCCCCTTTTCCAGAGAAAATAGGTTCTGCTTAACTGGCGCACAACATACATTCGGGCACTAAGTATGTTAATACATCAATCACTTATACATGGCCTATGTTCTTTTTAGCCATCAAAATATAATTTCAGTTCCAATGACTGGCTTGGTAGGCCTTATATAGATCTTATATTCACTGACAGTGTAGCAGCAATACTGGTGTCTTACAATTCTTTCCTTGCTGGAAAATATATTTGAAATTCTAGGTTCATCCATTTTACGTTTCTGCAATTTGCTTATATAAATTGTTGATTGTATTAAAGTGGAGATGGGGTGTTTGCTTCAGCAATTCCATGTGAATGAGAAGTATATTCTTTACCTACTCTATTCTGGTTTTTATTACTATTATTATTGTTGGTATTATTATTATTAGACTTGTCAGCTGCTTGTTACCGGAAGGTCTCCAACAGACTCACAAAACATTTTAAACAAATATAAATACATTATATCATAAAAACAGGGGGGAAGTAACAGTCCCAGAAAGCTTTGGCAGCACACTAGTAACAAAACATCATCTAAGGCTGCAATAGAATACACACTTACACTTACAAAACACACTTACACTCCTCCAATTGAACCCAATGTCAGCAAAGGCCCCAGGTGGACCTCACTGGGGAGAGCATTCCACAGATGGGGAGCTACAACTGAAAAGGCCCTCTCCCTTGTAACCACCCTCTCAGCCTCCCTCAGAGGGAGGACCTGGAGAAACATAGAATTGGAAGCGGTCTATAAGGCCATTGAGTCCAACCCCCTGCTCGATGCAGGAATCCAAATTAAAGCATACCCAACAGGTGGCTGTCCAGCTTCCTCTTGAATGCTTCCAGTGTTGGAGAGCCCACCACCTCCCTAGGTAATTGGTTCCATTGTTGTACTGCTCTAACAGTTAGGAAGCTTTTCCTTATATTCAGTCAAAATCTGGCTTCCTGCAACTTGAGCCCATTATTCTGTGTCCTTCACTCTGGGATAATCGAGAAGAGATCCCAGCCCTTCTTTGTGTGACAACCTTTCAAGAACTTGAAAAATGCTATCATATCTCCTCTCAGTCTTTTCTTCTTAAGGCTAAAAATGCCCAATTCTTTCAGTCTCTCCTCCTAGGGCTTTATTTTCAGTCCTCTGATCATCTTTGTTGCCCTCCTCTCAACCTGTGCCAGTTTGTTTGCATCCCTCTTAAAGTGTGGTGTCCAGAACTGGATGAAGTACTGAAGATGAGGCCTAACCAGTGCCAAATAGAGGGGAACCAATATTTCACGCAATTTGGAAATTATACTTCTGTTAATGCAGTCTAAAATAGCATTTGCCTTTTTTGCAACCACATCACACTATTGGCTCATATTCAGCTTGTGATCAACAATAATCCCAAGATCCTTCTTGCATGTAGTATTGCTGGGCCAAGTATCCCCCATCTTATAACTGTGCATTTGGTTTCTTTTTCCTAGGTGTAGAACTTTGCACATAGCCCTGCTAAATTTCATTCTGTAGTTCTCAGCCCAATGCTCCAGCCTATCAAGATCCCTTTGAATTTTGTTTCTGTCTTCCAAGGTATTACCTATCCCTCGCAATTTTGTATCATCTGCGAATCTGACAAGCATTCCCTGCACCTCCTCTTCCAAGTCGCTAGTAAAATGTTGGAGCTCTGGGCCCAGGACTGAGCCCTGCAGTACCCCCCACTTGTTACCTCCCTCCAGTTTGAAAAGGAACAATTGATAGGCACTCTTTAAGTACAATTCTGTAACCAACTGTGGATCTACCGCATGGTTGTTCCATCCAGCTCACATTCAGCTAGTTTGCTAATCAGAATATCATGGGACACTTTGTCAAAAGATTTGCTGAAGTTGAGATACATTATATCCACAGCATTTTCACAGTCTACCAGGGAGGTTAGGAAATAAAAAAATGAGATAAGATTAGGCTGCCAGGATTTGTTCTTGACAAATCCATGTTGGCTTCTAGTAATCACTGCATTGTTTTCAAGGTGCTTACAGACTGACTGCTTTACGATCCGCTCCAGAATTTTCCCAGGGATCAATGTCAGTCTGATTGGTCTGTAGTTCCCAGATTCCTCTTTTTTGCCCTTAGGGACAACATTAGCCCTCCTCTAATCATCCAGCACTTCACCCATCCTCCACAATTTTGCAAAGATAGTAAGTGGTTCTAAGAGTTCTTCAGGCAGATCCTTCAATACTCTAGGATGCAGTTCATCAGGTCCTACAGATTTGAACCCATTCAAAGTGATTAGGTATTCCTTGACCATTTGCCTATCAATACTGCTGAGCTTATTTTTACAGAGCTCCATTGAGATCCTATAAAGTAATGAATATTCTTTTGCAAATCCTAGCTGACATGGCCTTAAACCCTGTATGATCAGGATAGCATATGCTATGGTTTGTCTGCAGCTCATATATAGAGACCATAAGCATCTGCTAAAATCCCATTTATTTCAGTTTTCATTACATAGTCTCTAGCCCTTAGGTGTATTTTGAGGTTCATCATGTCAAGAGCTCTTGGGAATATCACATATCAATACTGGGGAACAGAATTTACCAACCACTTAGAGGCTTATTCTCCATCAGGTTTGAGTTTATCTTATGCAAATTATATCCTAAATACATATTACAATTACTTTCTAATACTGATTAGCTCAGATACCGAATGCCTTCACTCATATAGCCACAAAAAAGATATATGACATATTTTTGCAACTAAAGCAAATCCTTCTAACACAGATTATTGTGTAGTAGGATAAATGACAAGCAATCCAGCGGCTAAAGAAAAACTGAACATATCGGATGCTTTCCAGTCCAAATGGAAAAAGATGACAAATGCCAAAATATTAAGCCTAGGGTTTTCCCTACCCGTGATCCTTAAAATGGGACATGTAAAAGCTAAAGAGAGCATCCTTTGACGGATCCGAGATGTTGATCTTCAAGGCCATCTGATGTTAATTACTAAACATAGATATAATCCAAGGCCATTTATACCTGCTTCCTATTTAAACACACTGTCCGTACCTAAATCTCGAAGAGCCTTTAAATGGGCGAGGTTCAACATCTTGCCCTCGGCACTTTTGGAGGGCAGATATAAAAAAATCCCTTACAAGGACTTTGCCCATGCAGTGGTGGAGTAGTAGAAACGGTAGAACATGTGCTACTTCATTGCCTATTCTATCGAGATCTCAGATTTCAGTTAATCACTCCAATTTTACAAAATCTCCCTGGTACAAGTGAGGCTTTTTATGCAAATTACCTTTTATCCAATTCAGACTCCACAGATAACAGCTAAGGTTGCTAGCTTTTGCTCTGCTGCTATCCAATGCAGGAGATCTATGTCAAGGCGAGGGTTGGATATAGATGTAACCCAGGCTATAATGAAATTTTAACTGTTTAATTGTTTTTAAGTTACTTTTATTGTACTTTGTTGCTTTTACTAATGTATATACATATTTTGGTCTATGACCGCAATAAATATTCATTCAACATTCATTCAGCTGGGTTGCGTATTTTCTTATGCAGGATATAAATTGCAACTGCTGCTGAATCTCCCCTATGTCACATGTCAACCTTGTACAAATTTGTAAAACATGCAAGCAGATTTTTGGAGGCAAAAATGTAGAATTTGTGCTACAACATCACATTAAAAAGGTTTAACATGAAAACACTTCAAACTTTTTTCAAGCACAGCAGAATACTCCCATGAAATCCCTCAAACATAACGGTTTGTTTCCCTCGTTCATATCCTGCCTGAATAGTTCAATGGCAGTATAAAACTACTTGCATGGCAGTTTTGCTTATCCCCATTTCTGGCACATGAATGTGGCTAGGGTTGTTCATACTGCATGATTCAATACATGGGAAATGGCATGAGTAAACTGGCACTTGGTATGCAAATGTGATGCCTTTCGATTCATAATTCTCAGTGAAAAAAGATTCTAAGCCTCTTGGATGCAGTTTTATTTGAAACCATGAAGACACGACCTGCAAAAAACCTCGCCATTGAAGCGGCAGAATCTGTATCACATTCATCACTTTTCCAGACACTTTTGCCTACTCTCTGCAGAATTATGCTTATCTACTACTTAGCCATTCCTTTCCTCCTGCACGGTACTCTTTGCTTCCAACTTTGTAAGCAGTCAGATTTTTGATTCAGAATAAATGTCTACAGATTAGGTACCATTATGTAAAATAAATGCATTTTTATACAGCTTTGTTTGCATAATCTACTTTGTTCGAACTTGGAGTTCTTTGGTTCACAATATGAAACGCCCATAATATAGCTCCTCAGCTGAATGAGTTTGTATTGCATTGTGTAAAATGCTGCTTAGTAATTTTTAATAATGCTCAGCCATTTCCCTTATTCTCAAAACTGTCACATTATAACACAGGAAACTTTTCAACACGATACTTGCGCCTGCAGACCACTTGTGTATGTATATATATATAAGTACAACTCTTTTGAAGGAGGCAATCCCTGTCATTTACGCTGAATTCAATTAAGAGTTTCTGCTTTTGCCTTTCAAGAAAACTAAGTACCAATTGCAATAAGAGATGAGTTGAGAAAGTTTCCATTGAGGGTGTTAGGCAAAGTGGATATTTGTATCTCAGTGACTTTACTTATTTTCAGCTAGGTTACTGGATCAAACATGCCAAAAGGCTTTCATCAAGAGAACTGCAGATGTAAAACTTACTTGGCTTTTTGAATCCAAATAATATAATCTGTGATGTAAAGATCATTGAGAATATATGCAGGATCATTTTCTCGAAAAATCTTGTGAATATCTAACAGACACTTCAAAACGGCACTTTTACCTGCAAGGGAGGAAATCATATAAAAAACATTTAATTTTTTTGTCCCCACCACCCAATTCTTATAACTTTCCAGCCTGAAAATTTGGATGGGAAGTTGATCCAATATCTTATTAGTAACAGGCTATCAGCTGCCAAATTATTATTTGCTAGAAACTGGGGAAGTAATAACAGCCTTTAGCATTAATCAATGGTTCATGAAAGCCTGAAAAGATTGCAAGAATGGTGAAACTCCTCTTTACATGTCAGAATTAAAGAAGAAAGGAAGAACGTCAGTGGGCTGGTTCATACATAATGCTAAAACACTAGTCATTATGTACAAACCAGAGATTGTGGTTAAAAACTGCTTAAAGTTGACTTAGAAATTGAAGGAGGCAAAAGAAGTGGTAAAGCCTCAAACCGGAACCGAATTATAAATCTCTACCCAATAATAATAGTCCTTGTGAGATATAAAGCAATAAAATGCTTGATGTGTTTCAGTTGAAGACAACCTTCCTCAAGGGCACAAGGTAAAGGTTCTTCTGTCAAAACAGCATCTCTCTGATTAGAAATTGACTAGTGTTTTACCTGTTCTCAATTGCTTCAACAACACTTGCATCTTGCAGAGGTCCTGGGCATAATGTAGGATTAAATCCAGGACCACCTCCCCTCTGGTTGGTATCATAACCACCTGTTCTGAGATGGAGTATTATACAGGAAGAGGCAGTTTTTAAAATATGGGTCCCTGACTTGAAGGGCTTTAAAAATGTAGATACCAACAAGCTGAATTCCAAAAGCAAACTGACAGCCAGTATAGTAGTCCTAAAATTACTGAATGGGCTTCTAATTCTAAATATTCGAGACAGGCAGCAGCGCTATGCACTACACACCTGGAGCTTCTGAATCATCCTAAAGGGCAGCCCAGAAGAGCACATTAGAATAATCGATGCCAATAGTTGGCACAAACATGGCAAAATATCCCCTGTACCAGAAGGAGTAAAAGTCTACACAATAAAACTGCATTTACTATCATTATTTGGTATCCCACTCTTCTCTCTGAGGACTTAAAAGCAGAGAAGCTAAATGTCTCAGCATTAAGTTGGTTTTAAAAAAACCACTAGCAGATCAAAAAGGCCTATAACTATTATGACATTTAAATCCCACCTTTCCTTTGAGGAGCTCAAAGTGGTACATGTGGTTCTCCCCCTCCCAATGTTATCCTTGCAATAATTCTGTGAGGTAGGTTAGGCTGAGCTCCATGGATAAGTGAGGATTTGAACCCTGGTCTAGTCTGACACTCTGACCTCCATCTCCAACTGTTTGTCAAGGTCCAGACAGGAGCATTCTGGACTCCAAAGCAGCTCAGAGAGGGAAATAGTAACCTCAGCATGGCAGGCAACATAAATCCCATCACAACACTGGGATTACCCACCAGCATAACCACTAGTCTTGTCATCACCACCTTCAGTTTTTAGCCTTATCTATCTGACCAAGGCTTCTAGATGCAATTTAGGACCAGGCCAACTTAAAACACAGGTGGGAAACTGTGATCCTCCAGATGCTGCTGAATTACATCTCCCAACATTCCTGACCATTGGCCATGCTGGCTGAGACTGCTGGGAGCTGGAGCCCAACAGCAGCTGGTGGACCACAAGTTCCCCACTCCTGGTTTAAAGAAGCATAGAGCTGGCTATCAGCACACTGAAGATGCCTGACTCCAAAGCTGCAGATGATCTTTTCCCAGCAGCCTCACATTAGATATTGAAGAGTACCGTTGTCAGTGTTCCAAGGATATCACTCAATTCATGGAAGCCAAGCTAGTATCATGCCATTTTCAATACTGGTCCTTGTGATGAATGAAAGACTCAGAAAAGCCTATTCATTCCCTTCCTTTGCACAGCTGTCTTATAAGGTAAGACCAGCTGTACTTCTCCATTTATCCAGTAGAGCTGCCAGCACTTCCTACACCCCTTTTTTCCAGACAGAAATGGGGGGATCTAATTTAGCTCTAGATCCCCAGGATCCTGGACCAGTGCCTCTTGTGTTTCCAGCTGATCCCTCAGTATTTTACTGTGAGAGATAAAGCCAGCACCCCAGTCTCCCTATATCGCTCCCAGCAATCTGAAGAGACTGCTTTTCTTTACCCCCCAAAATCCTTTTATCCAGTAGTGGAAATTCTTGAACACCCTAGGCATGTGTGGGCTCTAAACACCCTAAGAGTTTGGCAGCCAAGCACACAGACCCGCACAGTCCCATTTAGATAATGTTTGTTAAGAGCAAAAGAAGGACAGAGCAGAATGTCTCAAATAAAAACAAGCTATCTATAGTGCCGTGAAAAAGTATTTGCCCCCGTCTGATTTTCTGCACTGTTGCGTATTTTTAACACTGAATATTGACAGATCTTGAACCAAAATCTAATAATAGAGAAAAGGGAACCTGAGTGAACAAACACAAAATTTTGATGCTTCTTTCATTTATTTAAGAAAATTAAGCAACACCCAATGCCCCCATGTGAAAAAGTAATTGCCCCCTTAGACTCAAAACCTGGTTACGTCACCTTTAGCAGCAATGACTGCAACTGAAAGCTTCCTGTAGTTCCTGATCAGTCTCTCACAGTGCTGAGGTGGACTTTTGGCCAACTCCTCCATGCAGAACTGCTTTAACTCAGTGATATTTGTGGGTTTTCGAGCATGAACTGCTCCTTTCAGGTACTGCCACAACATCTCAATGGAGTTTAGGTCTGGATTTTGACTAGGCCATTCCAAAACTTTAAATTTCTTGTTCCTTAACCATTGTGATGTAGACTTGCTTGTGTGTTTTGGATCATTGTCTTGCTGCATGACCCAGCTGCGCTCCAGCTTCAGCTGACAGATGGATGGCCTGACATTCGCCAGTAGAATTCTCTGAGACAAAGATGAATTCATAGTTCCTTCAATGATGAGAAGTCGTCCAGGTCCTGATGCAGCAAAGCATCCCCAAACCATGACTCTGCCACCACCATGCTTGACTGTTGGTATGAGGTTCTTCATGTGGAATGCAGTGCTCAGTTTTCGCCAGACATAATGGGGCCCATGTCACCCAAAAAGTTCCATCTGGATGATTTTATGCCTTGTTCTTGGAGGGATTTTGGCAGGACAGCCACTCCTGGGAAGATTCACTACTGTCCCAAACCTTCTCCATTTGGTCAATATGGCTCTGACTGTGGTTCGGTGGAGCCCCAGAGCCTTAGAAATGGCTTTGTAACCCTTTCCAGACTGATATGCATCAATAACTGTTTTCCAGAGGTGTTCAGGAATTTATTTTGATTGTGGCATGATGTGGCTGTGGAGCTGGTGTGCTGGCAACTTCAATCTGATGGCAAGGGCCAAAGTTAGTCAGATTTATATTGGGCAGGGCTGGCCCAAAGCAGGCCTGATTGTTTACCAAGATATTCAAACTTCTGGCCCTAACAATCCCTTTCATTGGGTTGAGTTAATAGGGGGGCAATTACTTTTTCACACAGGAGCATTGGATGTTGCCAGGTCTGTGAAGTTGGTACGCCAAACCTTCGATTCCGACTCCTCTATTTTTCTACTGTCCGATGCCGACTCCACCTCCACCCAAAATTGCTTCCGACTCCACCTCCACAGTCCTGGAAAGTGCTGTAAATGTCTTTTTAAATTTGAAGCTCTCATAGGAGCATTTTTATCGCTGCCTGAATATGCGCTGATCTTGGCATCACAGCATTTGTCTTCATCTGGGTCCTGTGTCATACATTGACACACAAAATGTTTTCCATCTTGAGTTATGGTGAAATGCTCAAATACAGCTGACTTCATGGGAAGCTTCTCTGACATTGTGAATTTATATTTTAAAAAATTTGTCAATCAAAATTTATTCTGAAGCTAGAGTCGGTACATTTCTACCAACTCCGACTGCACCCAAAATTGCTTCCAACTCCAACTCCACGACTCTGACTCAACAGCCCTGGGTGTTGCCTAACTTTCTTTAATAAATAAATAAAATAAGTATCAAAATTCTGTGGTGTTTGTTCACTCAACTTCCCTTTTCTCTAGTATTAGATTTTGGTTCAAGATCTGTCAACATTCAGTGCCAAAAATATGCAACAATGCAGAAAATCAGACAGGGGGCAAATACTTTTTCATAGCACTGATACTAAGTCACTACCTACATTAAGGCTATGGGTCTGGTCTCCTCGCGTGTGAAGCTGCTTGGCTGGTGAAGTGTAGGCTTTTCTTCCTGATGGCAGATGAGGGACAAAGCAAGCCAATCACAGCCCACCTCTTAAAGATTTTTCCTCCCACGTGGGTTTAAGGGACACCTGGCTTACCTTAAACCAATTAAGGCTCAAGTCACGTACTGCTGGTAACGGGGACTAACCTTTTGGGAGGAGGGAGGGGATGCCGGATACCCCCTAGGCCAGCCTTTCCCAACTAGTGGGCCACCAGATGTTGTTGGACCACAATTCCCATCTTTCCTGACCATTGGCAATGCTGGCTGAGGCTGATGGGAGTTGTGGTCCAGCAACACCTGGCGGCCCCCTAGTTGGGAAAGGCTGCCCTAGGCAGAGGAAAGGGCCATGTTCCTGTCTGACAGGATCCACCCTGGGTTTGTGGATTCCAGCTGGGCATATGTGTTGGGCTGCCCAGCTGAAATGGAGGGGCAAGAGAGCCGATCTTTGTCACAGGCCTTCTACAGAACAGACACATTTAAGAGAATTGAGAAGTCCTGTTTCATTGGTATTAGTATTGTGGGTTTTCCTCCTGGGAAAAAATGGATTTCCCCCCAAATTTTCCAGTTTTTTTCCAGGCCTTCACATCTCTGTCCTTGAGTATTTTTGCCTGGGTGGAATGTGTCCTTGAACTCTGATAATGCCTCTTGGTTGTCTGGATGGATGATCGAGAGGGGTATGCAAACAGTAGCCTTTTGTAGTTGCTTTGCCCACTTTTGCCTCTGCCCCCACCCACCACTGGCAAGTGGCCCCCAGAAAGTTGTCCAGATGAGAATGCAGGCCTTGGTGTGAAAAAAGGCTTCCCACTCTTACATGGAAGGACAGAGGGTGGAGGCTTGGCTTTTCCATTACACACGGAGATTAAAGGCTACCATCTTGTTTTGAAGGGGTTTTCATTTCAGTGTAGGTACCTAGATATTAAAGAAATGCACGGTGTCTCCTAAGGTCACAGGACAAGTTCCTGTAATTTGTCAGACTGCTGCTATTACAGGTAGTGAGCTATTTATTTATTGTACTTATATACCGCCCCTTGGCCGAAGCTCTCTGGGCAGTTTACAGTAACTAAAAACATTAAAACAAACATACAAATTTAAAAACATATTTTAAAAACAATTTAAAACACAATTTAAAAATTTAAAACAATTTAAAACACATGCTATCTCTGACTGCTGTTGGAAGAAAAATGAAGCAAGCTTTTAAAGAAAATGAGAGCCCATTTATAACGATATGTTAGATTGATTTTTGAAACATAAGACCTCTGCACTGAAAAGCTTCAACCCACTTCCCCACCATCACTTCATGTTCTCCAGCAGATTTTTTCTTGCGCAAAAAGCAATGTTAAAGTTCAAATATATCATGGAATGCTCATGGGTCAGTGGGAGGATACAAATATATAGTTTGTCAACATAAGCACCTGAATAAAAGAGGAGAGCAGCTTTCAAAACTCTGGCTGCGCCTTGTTCTCTGATAACTCCACATCCAAGCACAAAAAGGATAAGCAAACTATGTGACAAATCAAAAACTCCCAAGCTGCATTTGACTCAAAACTCCCCCTGCTGTCCAAGATTTCATGACTTGGAATATCGCCAGCTGATAGAGATCAAGACAGATCAATAAAAAGGTAAAAGATTTGCAGAGAAGGAATGTGCTACAAACAAAGTCCAGCACTCATTACCAACTGTAGCACTCCAGGGAAGTAAGCTAGTGAGAGAACACATGCAAAAACGGTAAGTTGATTACTGAGTATATCCTAACAACAACAACAACAACAAACCCTTTGCTATATAATGGGTGAACGTTATACACACACTCTTCATCCCAAAGCTAATGCCTGGAAAAAACACAGAAATCAAAAATTAGCCTACAACCTTCAAGTGGCAAATAATCATTGTTTATATCACAGGTATTTTTCCTAATTAGGAACACTGCTTAACGTTATGGTTCTTCAGAGACATCACCAAACAGGCATCCTAAACAACAGTTACCAGAATCTGGAGGAACAAGAGTACTCAAACACTCGCATTCTAAAAACATGGCCTACCATGACTTACTTATTTTGTGATATATAGTCTTTTTAACAAGATTCTTTTTTAACACTCAGATTTATTTACTTGTAGTTACATCCTGCATCTCCTATATGAAGGCCACATACAATAGGTTCACCGTCTCTCATCTGGGCATTAACCAGACACAGGTCTGCTTAGCTTCAGTAGAGCTGCTGCATCATGTGGCTTTACACTAAAGCACACATCAAGTTAAACATGCTGTTTTTAAAATTTAGTCAGAACCTGAGTGACACAGCTCCTCAACAAAAAGTAGACATGCCCCACCTGATCCAAGTCCAAACCAAATTGCTGATTTAGCCCTGTGAGCAGCTCGGTGGGATGATTCTCCATGGGAAAACATCTTGGAAAGGGGGACTGAACCCTATTGTCCACACAGTCTTGATCTGGTTTGGGAGGCCCCTGCAGCTTCATTGTGTTTAAGAGGTATAGCATTTAAAAAAAATAAAATTGCAATTGAGTAGTGTACTTTGGTCTGATTCTTCCTTGTTAAGAATGTTTAGTACACTTGTACCAGCAAACGCAACTTTAATTGAACATGCAGGCACAGTGGCTTCTGTCTTAATAGTTGACAATCACAGCAGTATCTCAAGCACGAACCATCAGCTGATCGTCAGGGGAAAACAGGTCATCTGACTGCATTGTGATGTCAAGTGATTGACAGGTGGATGGTCTTACCCACCTGCTTAACTTGGCCTGCAGGGGGTGGAGGAGAGAAGGATCCGGTTCCCCAATCCTGACTCTTAAGAGTCATAAGGACATACAACTGTACCTATTTTTTGCATGCTTACCATGGGCTGCTATTTACACTGTACAAAACCCCAATGCTGCTGTTGCACTACATTCGTTCTGAGGATACATGTGATAGATGGAAAAAACAGAAAAGGAAGGCAAGTGGTTAGGCAGATGAGGCCAACTGGCATTAAACTGCCTTGTTCCTTACTACCCTCCCCTCAAGAACTGCTAGACTTTTCACTGTCCAAGGTCAGAGAGAAAGAGAAATGAGCCAGATAAAACATTTTCCTTTTACATTGGATAAAATAAGCTGGATGCTACAATCTCCAGTACAAAGAGGATGCAGCCTGTGTTGTAATAAAAAGTTAGACCTACAACAAAACACTGCAGTTCGAAGTGCTACTGTTCTGGCTTCCAGCCAACCATAGCATGCCATTTTCCATTCCACTTGCCTCCACCCAGTTTTCCATCCTCCAATAGTCAGCCAGCAGACCTTGCTCATTGTGCAGGCTCACTCCTCACTGGTCTATCTTGGCATATCCCTGCCTAAAGATTTTTTTGTACTTTTGTAAACCTTGGGGTCCCTCCAAGCCTCAATTTCGAACCTACCATTCCTGGGCAAGATAACTGAGCGAGTGGTGGCTAATCAGTTGTCGACACACTTGGATGAAACGGATTATTGGATCCATACCAATCGGGTTTCAGGACTGGACATGGAACTGAAACAGCATTGGTCGCTCTGGTTGATGATATGAGGAGGGCATTAGATAGGGGAGAATTCACCTTTCTTGTCCTCCTCGATCTCTCAGCGGCTTTTGATACTGTCGACCACAGTATCCTTTTACATCGCCTGGAGGAATCGGGAATAGGAGGCACTGTACTACGGTGGTTCCATTCCTTTCTTTCCGACAGGCATCAAGAGGTAGCATTGGGGGAGGAGGTTTCAGACCCTTGGCCTCTCAATTGTGGTGTGCCACAGGGCTCTATCCTCTCTCCCATGCTATTTAATATCTATATGAAGCCGCTGGGGACAATCATCAGGAGATTTGGGCTGCAGTGTCACCAATATGCGGATGACACTCAGCTCTATCTCTCGTTTAAATCTTCGCCAGAGTCTGCTGTGGAGACCATGTCCAAGTGCCTGGAATCCGTGAGTGGATGGATGGGAAGGAACAGGCTGAAGTTGAATCCTGATAAGACTGAGGTGCTACTCGTGGGAGACAAGGGAAGGCTGGGAGATGTTGACCTGGTGTTCGACGGGGTGAAATTGCCCCTGAAGGACCAGGTCCGCAGCCTTGGGGTTGTTCTTGATTCCAAGCTGTCCATGGAGGCTCAGATTTCGGCAGTGAGCCGGGCAGCTTGGTATCAATTACACCTCATTCGTAGACTGCAGCCCTACCTTCCTGATCATCAGCTCCCACTGGTGGTACATGCCCTGGTCACCTCTCGGTTGGATTACTGTAATGCGCTCTACGTGGGGTTACCCTTGAAAACGGTCCGGAAATTACAACTTATACAAAATGCTGCGGCTCGACTACTTACAAACTGTCGCCGCCGGGAACACATCACCCCAGTGTTGTTCGACCTACACTGGCTCCCAGTTATTTTCCGGGCCCAATTCAAGGTGTTGGTATTAACCTTTAAATCCCTATACGGTCTCGGCCCAGTTTATCTGATGGAGCGCCTCCAGCGCCACCAACCATGCCGCCCAACAAGATCAGCCACACAGGACCTTCTCTCAATCCCGCCAACTAAAACAGCTAGGTTGGCGGGGACAAGAGAGAGGGCATTTTCAGTGGCGGCCCCCACTCTCTGGAACTCCCTCCCGTATGACCTTCGACATGCCCCTTCCCTGAATGTATTCCGCCAAGCTTTGAAGACCTGGCTCTTCAGACAGGCCTTTGGGACTTACGGGGAGGGTTAAATTTTTACGACCAATAGCCTACTACTCTGTACTGGAACTGTTTTATTGTTTTATTGTTATATTGTATTTTATGATGTATTTTATTATGATGTAATGTATTGTTAAATTGTACGTCGCCTAGAGTGGCCATTGGCCAGATAGGCGACCCACAAACTAAATTATTATTATTATTATTATTATGGTGATGTTCTGGCTACATAAAAATCCACAGAGAGTTTCTATTAATAGCCAAGGTAAGTCAACATGTAGTTCAGCAACATTTGGAAGGCCCAATTCCCATTATCCCTGACCATTGGCCATGCTGGCTGGATCTGTTGGGAATTGGAGTCCAACATGTTGGCAACCTCGAGACAGGATGTATTCTAAAAACACATTGGGACAAAAAACACCAGCTTAATATCTTTACAGAGCTCTTTGATTTACATCAGTGCATTTCAAGGAGTAAGATACCTAAACCTCAAGGTGGATCACCAGGCTGCCAGCGAAAAAGTGTCATGCAACAAGTTAGATATGTTTTCAATATGTTTCATCTCTGGATCAGGAATCTGAACAGATCAGAAAATGTTCAGCACAGATGAAATGCTGCTGGTATGTCCCTTTTAGTAAAGTTTTGAACTGAAATACGTTTTAATATTTGTTGCCTGCACAATAGTACTAAATACATATAAGATTTCATTTCCTGTCACAAAGGCTCATGAACTAGGTCTAGTATCTGAAGCCCGTCAGTATGTCAAAGGAGTAAGCTTCCTTAAAATAAATGGGATTTACTTCCAAACAAGTGTACTTGGGACTAGTTTACAAACATATAAAGAATTTGGGGAGAATAGAAAGTGGGCACCCAGGGAAAGTGGGCACCCAGCATACTTCTCTCCTCTTTCTTTCATCAAAAATAGGCCAAACACAATCCTTACACGTGGAACCAGATGTGAATGCCAAACTAAACACATTATTGCTACAGTGTCTGACAGCATGCTTTATCTATACAGGTTGCAGAAGATCATCAGCGGAATTTATATAAATACATCTGGGCTACTTGTGATTAATCTATTGCTACACTATTACTTCTAGTTTCTAATTTCCTAATTATGTCAAGAGCCATTTTTCAATATTTCATGTACTACTAACATTTAATATTTTTAATATTTTATGTACTACTAACTCAATCAAATGCCTATCAAATTCAGCTGAGTTTGTACATGTTTCCTTTGAAAATTAGATCTAACAAGATATAAAAGGGGAAAAAGTGTTAACATTTCAATATCCTTTTCATCAAAAGACATAGAGCCTTAATACATGAACATATTTTGTTCCCAAGACAAAAATCTGTAATGCAGGCACCAACATAGGATGCTAATCAAGGCATGCATATGTTTAGAGAACTGGATTTATTTGTACAGTTTCCCTAGGAACAGGGAAACTTTTAAAACTCCACGCTTAAATAGTAACTTAGATGTTTGGCACAAGAGCTGATAGCTGCTGCAAAAGGCAAATTGCATCCAGTGTATCCATTGTTTTTACATCATGTTTGCCACTTCGCGTGAAGATTACAGCATCATCTGCTTTCATCAGTGAGCTAAAATGCTTTCCGTAAGTTATCCAGTTCAGATACCCATCATAAGATCATGCACAGATAGACAATAGATGCCAGTCAAGCCTTTCAAGGAATACATCAAAAACTTAGTTTTTACAGTAGTGGTTCCCAAACATTTCCCCCCACAGAAATGATTTTCTGCCTGTTGCAGCAATTGTAATGCACTGTGCTAGATGCTGCATGATTTTTAATGTTATTTGTATTGGTTATTTTATTACTTATATATTGCATTTTCTTGTATTACAGTTTGAATTCCATAGAATTTAAATTGCAGTACAATAAAATACAATATATGAAATAAAAGAAGCATTAAAAATACAATTAAAAATCTCTGTGAACATTTAATGCAATGGATGTCTTCAGCCACAAATATAGACACATTGTGGACCATCTGAATGAAGTTCACGGACCACAGTTGGGGAATCCCTGCTCTATAGCATGTCTAAGTGTCTTCCTTCATTGCTGAACTGCAAAATATTTCTCCCATCTTGCATGCAGGCCTCACCACAGAAGGTACACTGGTAAGAGAGGTCTTCTCATATTCTCAAGAACTCAAAGTTTCCATTAAAAATTGTTCTTGCCCACACAGCTACAGACATAAATTTGAACTATGGCAGAAATACTAGCAAATCAACAAAGTAGGTTAAAAAATAGCCTTGAGTTTCTCTGTTTTAAATCAGGTAAAGCTTTTATCCTCCAACAATCAAGATGTTTTCAAGGCTGAACTTTATTGAAGGCAACAGTTCATTGCTTCTTACTGGTTTTATGCTTGAAACCATGCTTTAATGCAACACACACACACGGGAATGAGCCCAATCAAAGTCTCAGACTTGCACATTCCCCGCTTCCAGGTGGAAGAAAGGACTTGACCAGCATTTAGTTTCACTTTCGCAGAATCTTGGCTTGTGGTATTATTTGAACTAGAAATCGTGGTTTGGAACAAACTCTGGTTTGTTAAATAAACACGCTTCATAGTCCATGATATGAAGTTGGCTTGTTCTGAAACTCTAGTATCATATATACAAAAAAATATATAGATACAATTAAACAAAAAAGTGTAATATATATCAGAACACTGCTGAAAATCCGTATAATACACTGTTTTCTTTAATTGTATCTATATTTATTTTTGGTATAGATGTCCTTGGAGCACAATACAGTACTATTTTCATATTTTGGGTCTTGTTGTTTATGCACTGTCATTTTGGGACCCTCATTGATGCTTATACTTTATCCTATTGTTTTGAAACTGAACAGAGTTTGTTTTAAAACACAACATGCAGTGCATATATCACTTCTATGAAAGTGAAACTAAATACTGGCAATGTCCTTCTCTTGACCATGCAGGAGGAAGAGAAGGAGAGGGAATATTTGGTTCAGGGTTGCACACGCAGTGCTAAACCATGGTTTAGCGTAATGTGCAAATGCAGCCATAGCACACCCAGAGCAGCACTCAGAGTCGTAAACTTGGAATGTCATAATTTCCTTAAAAGTACATATTTTTGACCCACCCCCTGCCAGTTTTAGAGTTTTATAACTTCATGTTTTAGTTTGGTGAGAAATTGATGGGAGTGTCTTAAATCTTGCCCCAGGTTTCAAAGGCTCTTGAAAAGCAGCAAGAAGTCTTGCTGCCTGTTGAGAGTCTCTGAAGCTCAACGTGATGCAAGGGCCCTGCTGGGGAAGTGGAGAGTTAGTGGCAATTAAAAGTTTGACTAGATACCAAGGTATGCCAACATTTGGAGAACTCTGTTCAAGTAGTTATGGCACAGACGACTTTCACTAGATCAAACTTATTTCTCAGCTGCTAAAGCCCTGAATAGTTTGGGACCAAATTATTTGAAGGGTTGCTGACACCGACACCCAAGATCAGCCTCAGAGGCCCTTTCTGGGGCTCTCTAACAAGACGTATTAGGCCGGCGGGTAGTACAGACAAGGCCTTTTTGATGGTGGTCCCATATTTTTAAAACTCTCTGGGAAGTTATGCATAGCTCCTAACTTCATCAGTTTTTAAACAGGATTTGAAGACCTTTTTTCAAGCTGGTTTTAATTAATATTTGGAGTGCTCTGGATTGTTACTGTTCTAATGTTCATTTTAAACTACTTTTAGATTAGCTTATGCAGTACACTGTTGTTTTAAATTGCTTCTGTGTGCATGTTGCAGTGTTCAAGTGTTTTAGTTTGGATTATGATTTATAGGATGCATTTTATTGGATTATTTGTATTATATGTGAGCTGCCTTTGGTTAGTCCTAAAAGACAACATACAAATGCTGAAATAAATAAATATATTTCGGATGGATGGATTTAAAACACGAGAAAATTTTAAGTTATGACTTAAAAATGAAGTGGGGAAAAAGACATGCTTCCTATTTTGCCATTCACATAGTCTCTGAATAGGCATATGGAGCATATTCATGCTTTCACAGTTGTACTACTTAGGAGCAGTAGGATGTCTGCTTAGATAAAAGAGGGCAGATATGAAATTACTTTCTCTGGGTGAGACTAAACGCAACATGAGCAAGCATCTACTTGTGCAATGGAGTTTTGCCTTCATCTATCCCCCCTGTGAACTCCCAAAATCCATTCCAGAAAATTGGGAGACTCTCCAGAGCAGATTTTTTTGGGTTTACAGGGGCGTCAGGGGAAAGAAGAGAAACTGGAAGCCCCATTGCACAAGCAGACATCATTGGATGTTGCCCACTGTATTAATGTATAAAGCACTACCACTTGCTCGAAGACTAAAACTAATCTTTATTCATAAAATGGTTTTACTACTTAATAAAAATTTCTAAGCTATTTGCATAAAAAGAGTAACATTCAATAAAATTTCCTAAAAACTATGTAAGCACAGATGTGTTTATATGTTAGAACACATTCACTTCCCTAGAGGGTTATGGATTAAATTTGAGAGATTGGAAGTGTAGATTTAAACACATTTGTTTGTATAAGTTGTAATTTTGTTTTAAACAAGGGTTTTTAAAGTTCTTTTTTCTAATCTCAATTTCTTTAAAAATCAAACAAAAATATTTAAATAAAAATATTTAAATATTTTTAATCCACTCTAAGGTATTTTGCAATTGTCAGTTTTATTCCTCCAATTGTAGATAAATGTGGGCAGAATTACACCCACACTTATAGACATACAAGAATTCAGTGCACAAATATTGACATTTTCAATGTCAATTATTACACACTTTCGCTCATTCTCATATTCACAGTAATTCTTTTTTTAACAAACCATTATTAGGACTGTTCTTCCACTCCCACGTTATTTAACTAAAGAACTTGGGAGTGGAAGAACATCTGGATGATTATCTATCATTCTATGTACTCTTCCTTTCTCTAATGAAATAATACAAGTGGACATGGATAAGAACTCATTTTTGTCAACTATACACTCACGCCTAAGTTATTTAAATTCCAACCACAACTCTAACGATCATCCAACTGAGCCAATCACATTTCATCTTAACAATGGTTTCCTAGGTAACTTTACACAATCAAAAGAAAGCATTTGCCAATGTAGAAAGAAATAAACCAGTTCCAACTTGACTTTTTACAATGCTTTAAAGCTGTTAAACATTATGAATGAGTGGCGAGACTGAGTAACTTGTGGGGTTACAGTGATCTTTTGGTTCTACGAACAGAAGGCTTTGCTCATTGGCTCTTACACCTGCCTTTCAACAATACATTGTCAGAATTTGATAAGAAGCAAATTGTGCATGTCACTTTGATTCAGTGCGGATTCAGGGATATCTGCAGACAAAGGAGCCAACGCAGCTCAATACAGGACAATCCCACTGCACCATGGAGAATGGTTGCTTGCCGTGCTTCCACAAGGAAACAAAGGCTTCATCCTTCTGGAATTGCCAACTTTGGTGGGGTTTTGTTCTTGTTTTTTAAACAAGCAAGGAATGCACCATTATACTTTATGCAAATGTGACAGTAACAGGTAACTGAACCAAACCTGGCTTTTTAAATTGATTACACTATGACAATTCAATACTGTACAAAGCAGATATACACTGCTATCCTATTTTTATTTACTTATTGTTAAATTTATATCCTTGCCCTTCCTCCCTGAAGGAGTCCTATTCATGTCTACTCAAAGATAAGTCCCACCAAGTTCAATTACTCACAGGCAACTGTGTAGGATAGCAGTATTAAGAATGCTTACAAGCACACATGAAATTAAGCATTACATACCTAAAAAGTTGTCCCATAAAACTATTCAGACTCCTTGTACAGTAAAGTTACTTAAAATTATGCTTTTCTGAACAAACATTACTACATACAAATACACAAGCAATCTGAAACAGCCAGACTATAAAGATAAAACATAAATATCTTACCCAGCTGTAATATCATAACAGCGTCATTTAAGGCTCGAGTCACTAAACTGAAGTGTCGGTAGAGTGGATAACACAGAACTCTTCTTCCAAAGGATATTAGAACTTCCAAAATGCTAGTGAAACTCTGCATGGAACAATATTTTTAAAGGCTGATTACAAGGGGACAAAACATGTTTATTTCAATAGCAGTTATAAGAAAAAGGCTAAATAATACGGCAACAGAAATTGGTTTTTCCAACAAAATTACAAGCAACTTTGTCTTACCAGTAAAATTCCCATCCTGTTTCATATTCAATTAGAAAGTGCCATATCCTCACCTCCCTAGCTCAGTAAGCAGGGCAAACTGATCAGACCACAGGGCATATACCCTGATTACCGCTACTGCTATTAATTGAAATTATATCTCACCCTTCCTCCCGAAGAAGCCCGTTTATAAAAGTATAAACAGGAAAAAAAAGTTTGGCTATAAAGCTAACATTTTAAAGTCAAGAAGGAATGTATTTGCCAAGTTCCTGTAAAATGCAGCAAATTATATGCCCCTTTTATTCTGGCAATCATGGCAGAGCAATTATGGCAAGTTCTTATTGAGTAGTCTTTCTCTCTCTTTACTTGACTGATGATCTCAGCACAGAGACCCACATTGATTTTATGTTAACGATATGCCTGAAATCTAAAATATCAAGCTTTTTGTCTTCTAACCAGGAAATTAATATATCCCTGCAGCGAAAAAGAAAATACCTTTCATCTGTTAAGATTTAAAATTGGGATTGTACATAAATAAACTCATTCCTAAGAGAGACTTTGATCAATTCATATTTGCATGATACTTGCAGGGTGGATTTACATTTGCCTTCCTTTCCTGACTCCTGTGCTACAATTACCTTGTTTAAAGGGAAAACACCTATTACTTAATTCCCTTTTTAAATTAAAAGGAATAACACATTAGAGAATGGAGCAGCTTCAACAAGCATTATATCTTTAGACTCCTTTCAAAAAGCAAATATGCTTGCCATTCTCCAGTGAACTCATTGCAAATAAGATAAGAATTTTTAAAACGCCTAAGTGCATTGCCTAGGAAGATAAATTTTCTTAACTGTTTTGTAGGTAGTGACGACAATCCATCCAGAACGGGCCGTCTCCACCCTTCCTGAACCTAAGAACTCTGAACACATAACAGTTCATTCTTATCAGGATTCAGACTCAATTTATTGGCCCACATCCAGCCCATCTCTGCTTCCAAATGGTCTAGCACCTGAATTGCCTCTCCTGATTGAGCTGGAACAGAGAGATGGAGCTGGACATCATCTGAATATTGATGACAGCTCATTCCAAATCTCCTGATGACAACTCCTGTCAATTTCAGATATTATTATTGTTTATTTATTGAATTTATATCTCACCCTTCCTCCCAAAGGAGCCCAGGTTGGCAAACGCATCATCAAAACAAACAAGCATTCCAAAAACAGTTAAAATTAATTAAAAACATTGTCTCATCCAGTGATTTCCGGGTTGCCAGGAACAGTCTCCTTCAGCCATCAAATGCCTGGGTAAACAGGAATGTTTCCAAAGTCCTTCTGAACGTCAATAATGAGGGGGACAGATGCACCTCACCAGGGAAAGCATTTCACAAGCGCAGAACTGCCACTGCATAGGCCCCGTCACGGGTCAATGCCAATCAGGCAGCCCCCAGTAGCAGCACCACCAAAAAGGCCTCACCTGCCAATTGCAGGATCCAAGATGATTGATACTGGGGAAGGCTCTTTTAGGTACTAGACACTAAACAGCACAGGGGACAAGAGGGAACCTTGCAGGACAGCACAGGACACTTCCATGGTGTTGAGCAACAACCCCCCCATGTCTACTGTCTTGAAACAACCTTGAAGGTAGAAGTGGAACCAGTGTAATATACTGCCCGCAAATTCACCTCCTGGAGCCACCCTAGAAGGATACCACGGTCAACAGTATCAAAACCCATAGAGAGACCGAGGAGAATGAGCAGGATAATACTCTCTGCCCCAATCTGTCTCCTGGCAAATGCCATCAACCAGGGCAACAAAAGCTGTTTCAATGCCATGATTGGGCCTAAAACTGCACTGTAATGTGTTCAGATAATCAGTTTCCTCCAAGCATGCTCGAAGCTAGGCTGCTGCCAATCTGTCAAGGACCTTGCCCAAACAGGGAATATTTGCCACTGGACAACATGCCTATTTACACAGGCATGTGCATCAGAAGCACAAATGCAGACACATGGTATCATATTCACTCTCTTATACACACATCCCCTTTCCTCAGCAGTTTGATTTGGACGTGGACAGACCAACACCAGAGAAAACACTCAAAACTAACCTAGTTTAAACCTAGGAGAAGCCACAGTTCCCCATCACATGAATGAGTCTGAATAAGCCTTTGGCCTACACGTTCCCCCCTTGCCTCTAATGCACCAGAGGGGACTGAAAGCTTCCACTTTTAAACAAAGCACAATTCCCTGAATTCAGACATCAGATTAACAAGAACAAGCCAGGATCAAACCATGGTTTCAGATCCCAGCTTCTTGTCACCATTAGTTAAACAAACCACCTTCCCCCAAGTTTGGACAACATGAGGAACTATGGTTAGGCACATTTCCTCTCTGCTGCTCCAACACCAAGAGGGGAGGAACAGAATGCAGCAAAAGTGTTGAGGAAAAGGGGCTCCACAGTATTTGCAGCAGCTATTGAAACCACTGCGGTCAAGTGGCGATTGCCCACAATTTGGTGCTGTGTCCATAGGGATCAGTCCAGAAGAAAGGAGACCAACCTTCAAAACCAGTGGGTAGCCTTGGGCAACCTTGGTTCTTCAGCTGCAATATAGGAACAGCTGTAGGATAAAAATGGCATTACTAGCAGTACATTGTAGAAGTAAAATGCAATATGAAAAGTAGAAGCAATGCTTTATCAGGTATGCTTCTGTTTCGCATGTATTGCCCTAGCAATGCACTTTGGACACATTCGTCTTACCTCTAGCCAGCACAAAGTTGAACTCAATTTTCGTATATTCCATGGTGACTCAACCTGAAAGGAAAAAAGACTAGATTAGAACACAACATAGTGTTCAGAAAAAGAAGCTATATGTGCAGAAACTAAGAAAATGAAAACTGCAAGATATATTGATTCAATTAAAGCTCATTTAGATCTTCCCCATATGACTGCCAATACTAACCCACGTCAATTCCTCCACCACTTCCTGTATCTTTTGTTCTGTTAGACAAACTGTTTTAGAACTCTGATATAGGAAAAAAAGCTTACAACACCAAGTTCAGTACTACCTCCCTGAACCTGTTACCTGTCCATTTCTGGACCTTTATTTTTGCTTACCCTCTCTCCACTGTAAACATTTCCCATCAGCTTGTTCTCTGGCTTGAATCCCTGTTCCAAGTCTTACCTGTTTACTAATATCCAAATTTTCTAGAACCCTGTCCCAACTTGCCTCCAATATGGACCTGGTGCCACTTTAATCCTTATCCTACCCAAACTTACACCTAGTCCTCCATCTCCAAAAATCATATCCCAAGTAGTCCACAACAGGCCTCCACAAACAGGCAGTTTGTTATTCTTAACAAACACAGAACAACAAGTCTAGGATACACTACAGAAGACCTTGTGCCTCTTACCTCAAGAATAGTAATTCTCAACAAATAAACATTACTTCAAACAAAATAATGCTCCTGTGTGTACAGTAAAGTGTCCTAGAAAACATCCAATCAACATGTAGATGAAGAACGTCTCTCAGATATTATCTGTAAAATCATTTCATCACCTTATCAAGTTCCCAGTGGGCTTTCCCTCCCTTTCCTCTACTGCTAAACAGCAGAGTTGCTGGAGCAGCATTCGCGCGAGAGAGAGACAGAGAGAGAGAGAGAGACAGAGACAGAGAGAGAGAGAGAGAAGAACACCTCACACCCTGGACTGTTAATTTCAAACAGCTGCCTGGGAAACCAATCTAGTGATATAACATTTCGGTTCCGTGCTTTTAGTGCTGGGAACAAAGTCCATCTTGAAAGCCGTATCTCCCAGATGACAGAGTAATTCCCTGTAGCCAT
The DNA here is from genome assembly GCF_030035675.1 of Rhineura floridana. Classification (NCBI taxonomy): domain Eukaryota; kingdom Metazoa; phylum Chordata; class Lepidosauria; order Squamata; family Rhineuridae; genus Rhineura; species Rhineura floridana. Next base: position 172,472,943 of record NC_084482.1, on the reverse strand, counting down.
TCTAGTGGAGCCATTTCACTGATGTTTCATACAAGGAAGGGGGAGAGAGAAACTCACATTCTTTTCTCCTTCAGTGGCATAGATTTCATAGCAATAAGCCAGAAGTATATCGACTAAACTCAGATATACTTGGTGACAGGTTCTTTTATCGAGCAGGAAAGTTCTGTTAGTGAATTTTCTTAGCTGTTCTTTCTCGTCTTCTGTGAAGGAAACTAAAAAAAAAAAAGGTTATTTTAACACACCATATCCATAGCCACGCTAAAAATCCACATGACTTGAATTAACAAGGGTGATATTGATGGGAACTTTTTTCTCAAATCCTAGAACCACTCCTGTGTGTTAAGTTCAGAACAAATCAGTTGGCTTTTGCAGCACCTGCTTGCTTGTTTCCATTCAGAATTAAGAGCAGTTTCCTTATGACATCTATCAACTCATACCACATGCAGTCAAAAAAGTTGCAGCTTCCCCATTCTCCTGTAAACAGGGAAGTAGGGCAATCGGATTTCTGTTCAGGATTTACTCATTCTTTCATTCAAAGCATTTTTTAAACCCACTCTTCAGCCAAAAAGGCTATCCCAGCGCAGTAAAAAGCAAGACCACTCCTGCACTCAGGCTTACAATCTAAAAGACATGACACAAAGGGGACGGGGAAACAGGAGGAAAAGGCAAACTCAGGCACCATTTTTTTTCAAGTTACAGGGCAGCATCCAACCAACATGTTCCGCAAGTGCAAGGATCTCCACTTGCGCAATGGAACTTCTGCCCCCAAGCACTCCCTAAATCTATTCTGGATTCTCTCCAACCCTACAGAGCAGATCTGGAATGGGCACAGGGCACACGTGGGGAGAGAGTTCCACTCCGCAAGGGGAAATCCTTGTGCTGATGGAATGTGTTAGCTCTATGCTGTCCACAGCATCCTTATAAAGAACCTTCCTGAATGGAAACAGCTGAGGGAGAGAAACAGCCAAAGGAACTGGCCGCTCAGCAGAGCTGATGGGAGTGTCCCTCCTTCCCATCTCTTCCCTCTGCTGCTGCCAGGCAGAATGGCTGCTCCAAGGTGACAGCTGATGGAGAGGAAGCACCAAAGGCAATTGGGCTCAGAGCAGAGGATATGGTAGCAAGGCTTCCATCAGCAAGGAAAATGTAACAGGTCATGGAAGGACTGTAGCTCAAAGGTGGAGCATCTGCTTTGCATGAAGAAGGTCCCAGGTTCAGTCCCCAGCATATTCAGACAGGGCTGGAAAAGACTCCCAGTCTGAAACCCTGGAAAACCATTGCCAGTCATTGTGAACAGTATAAAGCTAGCTGGACCATTGGTCTGCCTCGATATAAGGCGACTTCCTACGTTTCCCATGCCATCTACCTTGGACCAAGACAAGCAGAGCACATTAAGCAAAGCACACCAGAGTCAACTAGTGATCAGCAAGGCAGGCTAGCTGTCAATTCCCCAATGCAAGATCTTTGATAGATTATTCATGCAAATATTTTAGATTTTAAAGGCTTCCCTTCAATATGTATCCCACCCTCACGTCAAGAGATATTGCATTGTCAATTATTTTGATATCCAGATTGACTAAAGATTGTTCATTTTAAACAGTCAATGTGAAGAGGAAAAAAAGGCCATTTTTATTTTTAAAAAAGATCAAGCTCAGATTCTTCTTCTAATAGACATTAAAAGCAGCATAGCATTATCTAAAGAATCTGAAAATTAGAAATGCAAATGCAGATTGTGTAAAACTAAAATCAAAAGGTGTAGCAATAATTAAACTACAGATCAGTTTTAACTGGATAAGAAGGAAATATGTTAACGCGAGGTATATTACGATTAAAGGTTATCCAGAGGAAGAAAAAATTATTTTGGTGTGTATATGTTAGCACACCTGGAATCAACAATGGCAGGGCACCCCAGTTTAACTCTTTTGACTGTTCTGGTGAATGCCTCAACACAGCTCCAGCTACACCTACAATTTTCCCAAAAATAATTAATATTGGGATAGCTGCAAAATAATATTATACCATGTTGGAATGAATTGTGAAATTAAATACACTTACACTGCTGAAGAAAAATCAAACCGAAAGTGATAGAGAAATTGGTCTGGGGAGGGGCTCTCTGCTCCCTTAAGTTTGAAAATTATTCTGAAAAAGCACCAGATTTTTTTCACATTCATCCATTCCTCCTGGCCCCACTCCCAACCCCTATGTGTCCGCCAGCTTAGGACTGCAGTTCATGCATCTGATAAAAATCAGATGAATACTTTTGCCAGAATAAATTTGCTAATCTTTAAGTTCCCACAAGATTTTTTTTTTTTTTGTGCTATCCTTTAGGACAGGGGTGGGGAGCCTCTGGCCTAATCATGGCCCCGCAAGGGGTCTAATTTGGCCCATGAGATCATTTTCCCCAAACCACACCCACCTACCAGCTGACATCACACATGATGTCAGCTGATGGACGGCAGGACAGGGTTTATCCTGCCTTGGCTACATGGACCTGTTCCCAGCATGGAACAAGATTGTACAGACGAGGTGCGCCTGGCGCCATCACTGTTATCTTTTCGGCGCCAGGTCAAGACTTTCCTCTTCTCCCAGGCATTTTAGCATGTCTTTTTAAATTGTTTTAAATTGTGTTTTAAATTGTTTTGAGAAGATGTGTTTTAAATTTGTATATTTGTTTTTAATGTTTTTAGTTACTGTAAACCACCCAGAGAGCTTCAGCTATGGGGCGGTATATAAATACAATAAATAAATAAATAAATAAATTTCATCCCTGCTCACCAGCTGAGTAGGGATAAAAGCCCTGCTGGGCATGCCAGAGAGTTCTCTCACGCACCTGAACTCCGTGAGAAGCCTGTTGCTTCATTGCTGCACAATGGAGCAGTATGTGCCAGAGCAAATCTGTGAAAGTGGCAGCGGCTCTGGCAGGGACTGCTCCATTGCACGCCGATGAAGAAATAAACCCGGGTCTGCTTGCCTTGGAAAGTTCACCCTGTGCTGATCCTTTTCAGAGGTTGAAGGGATTAGTCTGAGGTGGGCTTGCCAAGCCTCCCTGCCCCCCTTTCAAGCTCTGATAGCGGAATAAAAGGAGGGGCTCAGGGCAGGCTTTGTAAGCAGAAGGGGCAACCCACCTGTCAATCATGTGACTTCATTATCATCATCATACTGATGTCATCTGATTGGCCCATGGGCTCTCCAACATTAGAGGCATTCAAGAGGCAGCCGGACAGCCACCTGTGAGGTATGCTTTAAGTTGTATTCCTGCATTGAGCAGGAGGCTGGACTCGATGGCTTTACAGGCCCCTTCCAACTCTACTATTCTATGATTCTATGACACAGACTACCAACTCAGCCTTAATTTATAAAGGATGTTAACACAAGGATCCTAGTCTGGATCACACCATTACTGTGGTCATGACTTCTTTGCACCTTTGGGAAATTATTTTGCCTATCGTTGTCACAAAAGACATTAGAATGTCTGGGATGTTGAACCACCATCATTTCATTAAATGCAAGGACCAAATAAATAAAAGTGAGGCAAATATTATATTTAGGCAGTTACAGTGCAATCTTATACCCATTTACTCTGAAGTAATTCCCAATGAGTTTCAAGGACGCTTGCTCCCAGGTAAGCAGGTATAGGATAGCAGCCTTAGAAACAAAGGGATATATCAGGCCTTTTAAGAAATCAAGTATCATTTTTCTTCTCCTATAAAAGGAAACTGGAGACAGATCACTACTAAGCATGACAGATTACTAGGAGAGAAAATAAAAGAGCATGTAAATGACATATTAAATGCATGTGGCTGCTTAAACTTATGAAGACTGCTTGTCACCTAAAACAGAGTTTTAGAATTCTATATTAAAACTGGTGCGCCAGCTGTGCCCGTTCCTGGACCTGCCTGATCTGACCAGGGTGATGCATGCCTTGGTTACATCCCGTTTAGACTATTGTAACACGCTCTATGTGGGGCTGCCTTTGAAGACTGTTCGGAAACTTAAATTGGTACAAAGAGCTGCAGCCAGTACTAACTGGAGCTGGTTACAGGGACCATACAACTCCCCTGTTACAACAGCTCCTCTGGCTGCCAATTTGTTTCCAGTCACAATTCAAAGTGCTGGTTTTGACCTACAAAGCCCTATACGGCTCAGGTCCAGACTATTTGACAGATCGTATCTCCCTACATGAACCAGCCCGGGACTTGAGATCTTTAGGTGAGGCCCTTCTTGTGCTCCCTACACCTTCGCAAGTATAGCTGACACGGACACGAGATAGGGCCTTTTCGGTGGTCGCCCCTAGGTTATGGAACTCCCTCCCGAGTGAGGTACGATCAGCTCCCTCCTTGCCGTCTTTTCGGCGACAAGTAAAGACTGTTTTATTTCAGCAGGCATTTGGGACAGAGAACGACCAGGATTAATGTCTTATAGGCTTGGTGATCATATTATATGGTTTTATTATTTTAAATTGTTCGCTGTTTTAACCTATATTTTGTCGTTTTTAACTTTCCCTGATAGTTTAATTCTTTTTTAATAATATATTCTGTATGTTTTAACGATGTTGTTTTTAGTTGTAAGCCGCTCTGAATCCTATTGGAAAAGGGCGGGGTAAAAATAAAGTTTTATTATTATTATTATTATTATTATATTTTGAAGGCAAATAAAGATGAACTGTTGTTAACCAAGCCAAATGTGACTTTTGAAAGAGCTTAAACTTTCAACTGGAGCTTGCAGAGCAAAAGTACAATGTAGTCCTGAGTAGCGGAAGAGCACTCCTTTGCAAAGTCCACCCATCTCCTCCCCCCCCCCCACACACACATGGGAAATGCCAAATAATTAGTTAAGCTTATGTAAAAAATTTGTTTGACTTAATGGAATCATGAAAAGAAATTTCAAACTGTCAGCTAAAGGAATAAAGTGCCCCCTACTGGAAAGATCCTTGGTCACAAAGCCCATCATCATGACATCTACACCACATTCTTATTTCTACTGGCTTTTTGGAAGAACGTTCTTCTCAGCTCCTGGTGTAGGAAGGCTGAAGCAGAGAGAAGCAAAGAAAGAAGAGATAAAATGGCTGCAGTAGTCACTTAAAAAAAAAAAAGCAAACAGATGCATAACACAAAAGCTAAAACAGAACAGCTAAGAGTTGTGGTAGTCATATGCCCTGCCCAAAGGTTGGAAATAAAAATATAGTAAACCAAGCAAACAAAAACTGTCAATGCAAAGAATGAAAAAAGGTATGCAGATGTTTTACTTCTCCAAGCCAAGAATCAGTTTTAATATAAAAAAATATGAATGTGTGTGTGTGTGTATTTCTTTTGAGGATGATTTGTAAGATTATCTGTAAGTACTTTAAGTGGGTTCATGCTTTCAGCAGCAAATATAAAATGTCCAGATTGGGCTGCAACACAGCATACTCTACATAGCGTTGCCAAATGTCAGGAAACATCCACGGATCTAAAAATGATGCTGGCAGGTAACTGACTGGGAGAATGGAGCAGAACACTGCATTTTTACATTGGCTACCCATTTGTCTGCAGGTCCAATTTAGAGTGGTAGCTTTTACCTCCAAAGCCGTAAAAAGCCTGGGATGTGGTTACTTCAGAATATAAGAGTCCTGCTGATTAAGACCAAAAGGTTACTCAGATCCAGCATCCCATTTCACATGGAGGCCAACTAGATGCCTCTGGGAAACTGACAAGCAAGGCATAAACGCAGCAGTTCTTTTTCTGTTGCCCCCCCTCAAGCAATTGGTATTCAGTGGCACACTCTCTTTGCATCTGTTGGTTCCATATACCCATCATGACTAGTAGCCATTGACAGTTGTCTAATCCTCTTTTAAAGTTGTCTAAGCCCATGGCCATTGCCAAATCACTTGCCTTCCAAAAGCAGCTAACATAACAAAGCAAATACAATTATATAAATCAGCAAATTCCTACAGTACAAACATGTAAACAAACAACAGAAGATGCAAGAAGTGGGGTCTGAAAGATGAGCATCAGAAAGCTCCTTTTAACTTGTTCATAAAGGATCTGGAGCCAAGGGCAAGCAATGGAGGCAGGCATGTTTGCTGATGACACCAAATTATTCAGGTTGGTGAAAATAAAAAAAGGATAACAAAGAACTCCAATGAAATCTCGCCAAACTAGAGAGTTGTTGTTATGTGCCTTCAAGTCGATTAGGACTTATGGCGACCCTATGAATCAGTGACCTCCAAGAGCATCTGTCATGAACCACCCTGTTCAGATCTTGTAAGTTCAGGTCTGTGGCTTCCTTTATGGAATCAACCCATCTCTTGTTTGGCCTTCCTCTTTTTCTGCTCCCTTCTGTTTTTCCCAGCATTACTGTCTTTTCTAGTGAATCGTGTCTTCTCATTATGTGTCCAAAGTATGATAACCTCAGTTTCATCATTTTAGCTTCTAGTGACAGTTCTGGCTTAATTTGTTCTAACACCCAATTATTTGTCTTTTTCACGGTACATGGTATGCGCAAAACTCTCCTCCAACACCACATTTCAAATGAGTTGATCTTTCTCTTATCTGCTTTTTTCACTGTCTAACTTTCACATCCATACATAGAGATCGGGAATACCATGGTCTGAATGATCCTGATTTTAGTGTTCAGTGATATATCTTTGCATTTGAGGACCTTTTCTAGTTCTCTCACAGCTGACCTCCCCAGTCCTAGCCTTCTTCTGATTTCTTGACTATTGTCTCCTTTTTGGTTAATATTATCATATTAACAAAATACCCACAAATGAGAACAAAACAAAAATACTTTAATCAATTACAATAGATCACTAAGGGTGCAATCCAACCCCCCACCCCTTACACCAGGCTGGAGCATCTCTCCTGTTGCTTCAGCTAGTCTCCCACCACCATCAGAGTGACACGTCACTCCACCACTGATCTCAGTGATCAGGCAGGATTATAAGTGATCAGGCAGTCCTTAGGGTTGTTAATGGCCTTGTAAATTACTACAAGAACTTTGAATTTGGCCCAGTAACACTGAGAAAAGCATGGACAGCCAGTGCAAAGTTTTAAGCACCAGAGTTACATGCTGGCAATGATCTGTTCCTACCAATAGTCTAGCCACAGTATTTTGCACCAGCTGGAGTTTCCAGACCAGGTCCAAGGGGAACCCCATATAGAGCACATTGCAATAATCAAGTCTTGAGGTTACCAAAGCATGAATCATTTTTATCAGGCTATCCCTGTCGAAGAATGGTCATAGCTGGTAAAAGGCACTCCTAGCCACTGACACTACCTGGGCCTCAAATGATGGAGATGGTTCCAGGAGCATCCCCCAATTAATTCCACTTAAAACCTCCTGCCCCACCAGGACTACAAAGCTCATGTTCCAGGCTGGCTGGAGACCTGAATGGGAGCACTGCTGTTAATGAAAAGCAATACCCTACATTTTGCTGCAGTTTCCACTTTTTGGTCTACTCCCCAGCTGCCATAATCCACAGTTTGACTTCCTGATCTCCTTTCTGTCCAGGATTGTATAACTATTATTTATTTCCTCTTCTTTCCTCTTCTCCCAGGCATTTTAGCATGTGTTTTTAAATTGCTTTTTAAAAATGTGTTTTTAAATTTGTATATTTGTTTTTAACGTTTTTAATTGTTGTAAACCACCCAGAGAGCTTCAGCTATGGGGCGGTATACAAATGCATTAATTAATTGATTGATTTGTCTTCTTGTGCATAACAGATGAACAGACAAGAGCACTGTCACTACTGAAGCATAGTTCTGAGCTAGCAAAAGAAATGGAATTTTGCTTTCCCAGTACTACCTTAGGTGCACACACCTGTTGTTCAAGCAGACCAGAGGACAAAATGCTTTAAGGGAGCAAGACAGAAGACAACAAATCCCAATAGCAATGGCGCAAGCGAGCAGACGGCTTGCCAAAAACATACAAAGCAGCCCCCAGTCATAACTGAGAACAGAAATGATTATTGGACAACGCTTCATCAAGCTGTGCATAGAGAAAAGTGCGTGCCGAGGACCTTTAACAGGGGCAACCTGGTAGTTCATGTTTGCAAAAATATGAGACTGGGAAATCTGTCTTTCACTTGCAGAAGCTACCATAATTGCTCAGAATTTTAAAAGACTGTTGCTATGCTGAAAAAGTTAATAAATCCTTGTGAGGGAGCCACCTTTTGTGTTCAGCTGAGAATACTAACAGCTCAAAACTAAACTCTTCAATTTTATTTATTTATTACATTTACATCCCACCTTTCCTCCAAGGAGCTCAAAGTGGTTTTCTCCCAATCCATTTGATCTTCACAACCACCCTGTGAGAAACTTGCTTTTAAAATTCTTTTACATAGTGCAAATTGAAGTAATTTTCCTCATCACAAGATTTCTGGCAGGAACGGAAAATACTTCCACTATAAATTGTTCTTAACTATAAAGGGGTAGATAATGCACTTCTTAATATTGTCACTCAGTACATTTATTTATATATTTATTTATTTCCTGCCCTTCCTCCCAGCAGGAGCCCAGAGCGGCAAACAAAAGCACTAACAACGCTTTAAAACATCACACAGTAGGCACGGTTATGATGTTTTACTCGTGCCCGATCAGCCTCACAACACGTCTTTCGCCAGCCTGTTTCATTGCGCTTAGCTCACTGGTGTACCAAGGTGGAAACCGGGCTCTGCAATGCCGGAGAGGACACTGAGGGGCAAGCATGTCAAGAGCCCAACACACCTTGCTGTTCCACAGAGTTACAAGGGCTTCAACAGGGTCACCTGCTCTATCTACTGGGAACTACCCCAGGGCATTCAGGAATCCAGTGGATTCCATTAGGCTCCGGGGGTGGACCATATTAATCTGTCCACCACCCTTGCAGGAGAGGACTGGAGCCGTAAGTGTAAACTTCACCAGGAAGTGGTCTGACCATGACAATGGGGTGACATCCACCCCCGTCTCCAGACCACTCCTTCCTCCATCTGGAGCAAAAACCAAGTTGAGGGTATGCCCTGCCCTATGTGTTGGGCCAGTGACAACTTGGGACAGCCCCATGGCCGTCATGGAGGCCTTGAAGCCCCAAGCCGGAACACAAGAGGTAGCCTCAGCATGGACATTGAAATCATCCAGCATTATCACTCCAGACTCCTCCAACACCACAGCCGAGACGGCCTCCACCAGCTTGGTCAGAGAAGTTTACTGTCTCTTTGGCCCAACACCAGGTACAGGCACTCATAGCCAGCTCAAAGACATGAGTGGTTTCCTGGTGACAGAGATGGAAGTTCTGTAGACCACAGCAACTCCTCCCCCCATCCCTGCAGCCTGTGCTCGTGTTGCACTGAGTATCCAGGTGGGCAAAGCTGGGTCAGATCAACTCCTACCAGCTCACCCATCCAGGTTTCAGTAATGCACACCAAATAGGCACCTTCGTCCACGATCAAATCATGGATGAGTGTGGTCGTATTGTGTACCGATCTGGAGTTAACAACACCACACACAGGCCTGTAGGCACAGCAGATGCGCAACGAGGAACCCATCCATTAGAGGAGTGAGAGGGAGGAACAAGGCGTAGATAGCGTTGCCCTCATCTTCTATGGAACTTCACCACCTCCCCATGGCTATACTTCCCTCTACCCGTGATCATCAAGATTGGGGTGGCATCACCCATGCCTCTCCTTACTAAGAGTCCTTCTAAACACCTGATATGAACCCAACAAGAGCCCACCAACATAAGCTACCTGAGCCAATTATCCCAGTAGGCCTCTGTGAGAAAGCAATTTAACCTAAGGACACAAGGCAGCACAACAGCAAAAAGACAGACATCTGTTGTTATCATCCAGATGGAAAACTGCTTGTTGTCAAAGCATGAATGGAAAAAAACCCCTACAGTTGCTGTTTTGCTCAACCACTGAGACAAATGTCAAAAGAAAACTGCAGACAGATTTCATTAACTTTATAGGCTTATGAACATGTAGTGGTCTTAACAGGCTGCTAGTGCACACTAAGGAGAGGACACAATGAAAATGGGTACTTGCACATTTTTAATAATGTGGAGCACTGACTTCTCTCAACTTAGCTATTCTCATTTTGTTACTAGGCATACCAGCTCCCAGACTGAGGAGAGCAAAAAACCCAAAAATGTTGCCTGTCTTTCGGATCCCTTCCAAAGAGCAAAGCCAACAATTCATTCCAGATATACCTTTCTTTGTCCTTATTATGCTGTGAAATCTCAAGCAACATCTGATAGTCTTTTCAAAAACAAGCAGAAAGATGTTTGGAAAGGCCCTCCTTTCCACAAAGTAGAGCAAATAAATGGTTGAAAAATGCCCACTAAGAGGTCTGCTGCTGTCAAGCAACATGGAGAAGGAACATCTAAACAAGACTTAGAAGTGTGGCCCTACCAAGTGCAGTTTGATTGCTCTCATTCCAAGGACTGCTTTCTTGGGCTTTCATCTTTTTTCCATAGGCTTTAACCCACCAAGGCTCATATTTCAACAGATGACGAACAGTCTTGTCATCAAAAAAGTCAGCACTGGAAAGATAAAAAGGATTCCTGTGTTACAATCCAATTAGGCACTCATATATTATTTACTTATTTATTTATTCGATTTATATCCCACCCTTCCTCTCAGCAGGAGCCCAGGGTTGCCAAATTTCTTTGAGCTTCCTGGTAGCCATGCAAAGCCCAGAGATGCAGGACTCCTAAACACGTCTGAAATTTGTGTATCTCATTAGAGGGGTGATAACATGTGACTATTTTCATACATCAGTATTTTTTTGCGTAATTAGTTGTAAGGCTGAACATGTATGACCTGACATTTGAAGGAGAGCTAAAGTCTTCCAGTATCAGTTCCTGACCTGGGGAAATGGGAATAATTATTTTTCTTTTGTTAAGAACATCACTGCAAATCAGTGATGAGCAAAAAAAAGGTAGGATGTGGTCTGCTGGACGAATTCTAGCTAGTTGCCCTCTGAGTTTGCCCTCAACATTTCATCAATATTGGTTAAAAAGCAAGCCTGCACGGGCACACATTTCCTCGTAATGAGTTTGCACCAAACATTTGGGCTGTAATCTTTGGATTTATGATAAGAGTGCATTTGGATTCAGCAGCCTGAAAATATACCTCAAGCAAATTCCCCTAAGAAAATTTAACCTGAAAACTTGGGGGGGGGAATCTTTGAGTGTGTCAGGAGCTGAAGTCCAAATACCAAGCTAAGGAATAGCAAAAAGATCTACGCAGGAGTCAGGGGTGGGGGGAGAGAACAACAGAGATAGGCTTTTCTTTTTAAAAAAAACAAAAAGACAACACAGAGAAAGGTCTAGTTCTAGCCATCATTGCAGTTTGCTGCTAGCCATGGTTAAAACTGATGTACGCATAGCATTATGTGTGAACCAACCCTATTCCAAACCATGGCTTAAATGAACCCACAAATATGAAGGTTTCCAGAGTTGAGACTGCGAATTCTGTGCTCCTCCCTTGGTCCTGCTACAGTTGTGCTGCAATGAACTAAGCCATAGTTTGGGCTTAATGTGTTGTCCAAGCCCAGGCTCGCAGTTTCCTGGTTACAGTTCACTGTGTGTTTGAATCCAGCCTAAATATATTTCTCTTTTTGTTTTTGTCATAGTTTCGAGACACATGAAGCTAAGACCTAATGTTGGTGGACAGTTGAAAAACTATGGTTTATTCAGTAAATGCAAACAAATAAACCATTCTAAAGTTCGATATGCAAGCAGAGCCAATCAATATTGTCTAATAAACAGCAAAATAGGAATACCAAATTAAACCATGCTATTCTGAGGATGTTTTTTAAAGCATCAACAACTTGGGCAAAACTCAACTGAGACCACATGCACCCCATATATTTATTCCACTTTAAACATTCATGGCTTCCCCCATGTGAGAGAAATAGGGGTCTCCTAAAAAGGAGGCACTGTTTTACTTCTTTTTGAAGTGCTGTCAGTCCAAGTCTTGCCTCATTAGATTTTAACAGGAAGTAACCCTATCTCCAGGGTCATTTTCAGAGAACAGCATTGGGTGATTGACTTTAGGCCCGCTGGCAGTTCTGCTGTGGGGTGCCAGTGTACCATCTTGTTCCCCATGCTGTTTAATATCTGTATGAAGCCCTTGGGAGCGGTCATCAAGAGATTTGGGGCAAAGTGTCAGCAGTACGTTGATGATACCCAGCTCTATTTTTCTGTAACATCTGAACTGGGAGAGGCCATGCAAGCCCTGGGCCACTGCCTAGACTCGGTGGTGGGCTGGATGAGGGCCAATAAACTGAGTCTGAATCCTAGCAAGACGGAGGCACTGTGGGTTGGTGGTTCCTGAGTTCAGATAATTGGTCAGTTGCCTGCTTTGGATGGGGTTGTACTCCCTCTGAAAGAGCAGGTCTGTAGTCTGGGGGTGCTCTTGGATCCATCTTCGTCTTTAGAGGCCCAGGTAACCTCAGTGGCTAGGAGTGCCTTTTACCAGCTTCAGCTGGTAAGACCGCTGAGCCATTTCTGGAGCAGGATAGCCTGACCACTGTTGTCCACATACTGATAACCTCCTGGGTGGATTACTGTAATGCGCTCTATGTGGGGCTGCCCTTCAGGTTGGTCCGGAAGCTGCAGCTGGTGCAAAATGTGGCAGTGAGACTGCTCACTGGGGCAGGGTATCGCCAACATGTAACCCCGCTGCTGAAATAATTGCACTGGCTGCCCATTTGCTACTGGACCAAGTTCAAGGTTGTAGTTTTGGTGTACAAAGCCCTATACAGCTTGGAACCAGGATACCTGAAAGACCGTCTTGTCCCTTATATACTCAGTCGATCACTGCACTCTGCAGGTGAGGGTCTCCTGCAGATACCATCTTATCAGGAGGTCCATTCTTCTGCACAACATAGGAAATGGACCTTTAGTGTGGCAGTACCTACTCTGTGGAACTCCCTACCGTTAAATATTAGACAGGCGCCATCTCTGTTATCTTTTCGGCACCTATTGAAGACCTTCCTCTTTCAACAAGCCTTTTAAGTTGAGACCTTATCCCAGTCTGCTTCTGTGTTGGAATTGCTTTTTAATATGCTTTTATACCTTTTCTTAAAAACAAATGTTTTTAACCTTTTTTAAAAAAAATCCTCAAAGCTTTTAAAAAATGTTTTTAAAGTTGTTTTGTTTTAATGTCTGTTTTTATGATGTTCTAAAGTGTTTTTAGTGCTTTTGTTTGCTGCCATGGGCTCCTGCTTGGGGGAAGGGAGGGATATAAATCAAATAAATAAATAAATAACTCTCAGCACCCTTCACAAACTACACTTCCCAGGATTTCTGGAGGAGACCATGACTGTTTAAAGTGGAATAATAGTGGAATAAATGTATGGTGTGAATGTGACCTGATATTCTCAAAGAGTCTAACAAGGAGGTCCTTGGGTTATAAATTGGTCTCCAATGACAGCTTTTCCAAATGTCCCATTCTGACATAAGAACATAAGAAGAGCCTGCTGGATCAGGCCAGTGGCCCATCTAGTCCAGCATCCTGTTCTCACAGTGGCCAACCAGGTACCTGGGGGAAGCCCGCAAGCAGGACCCAAGCGCAAGAACACTCTCCCCTCCTGAGGCTTCCAGCAACTGGTTTTCAGAAGCATGCTGCCTCTGACTAGGGTGGCAGAGCACAGCCATCATGGCTAGTAGCTTCAGTTGGCATGTTTTGTGGAGAAACTGCCTTAAATTTGTGAGGTAGTTACTTAATCTAAACCCTCAGGGGCCAAATGCAGCCCTTCAGCCGGTTCTGTAGAGGTTGCATCTACTCTGTCTGAATTCCAGCTAGCCTTTGAGCCTCAAAAAATAAATCTGCATCATGTACGTTATCTTCTCTGATTATTATACATATGAAGAGTCTAAGATGCAACATAAAGCAAAATATTAGGGGATACAGAAAGCACATCCTTCCTTTTTTTAAAAAAGTATTTTTAGATCCACCTTTGATTGAATGATGAAGTGATGGTGAACCACATGTTGTGGAAACACATAACAGGTAAGTACTTACAGGTAATGATCAGGATCAAATTTGGCAACTTCTGCTGCAAGCCTTTTCTCTCTGCGTTCAGCTGCGGGGGTTAAGTCTGGATTTTTAATATCAATAACTTCATTAAGTTCATCCTATAAAGACAAGAACAAAAGAATCAACAAAGCTGTAAAAGGGGAAAATGCCACTGTTAAAGGTTTAGACAGAAAGCTTGGAGATTCTCCTCAAATCTAAACTGAAACTAGAGCCCCAGGTGGTTAGAATGGTGAAATGACCCTATGCCCAGCTATGGCTGATTTGCTAGCTACAGCCATTCCTGGACCGAGTGAGCCTGGCCTCAGTCATCTGCTCCAATGACCTCACAACGGGATTTTTGCAATGCACTCTATGTAGGGCTACTCCTGAAAATGGTCCTAAGATTGAGACCCAAAGATTGAAATCAGCCTTTCCCAGGATCTGCCTACCCAAGATGAAATCTTTGTAACAGTTGTCGGCTCCTGCAGAAACAACAACAAAGCTATTCACCTTTACCTCCACGACTTGTAAATAAGTGTGAAAACAGAAGCCTGAAAACAAGCATTTACAGAACCCCCCGGCTTCCACGATGAAGAATGCAGAACAGTTCGTTTAACACTATACATTTGTTTCCAATACTGGGTTCTTCACATGGAAGTGTGCTGTGTGAATTCTTAATTTTGTTTATACAGAGAAGTGCAATTTAAACAAAATATAAAAAAAGAAACTCTTCAGCACTTAAAACACTTCTCAGTTTTATAGTTAACTGTCACTCTTCATCAAAGAGGTTGTTAAGCATCTTCCATGGATTTCAATTAAAGACAAGCAAGCTCAGATCACAGAATGTTCCTGAATGGCACCATTAACATTTTGCATTGGCCGATTATGTAGTGCAAAGTTTCATTAAAAATCATGACCGAAGGTGAAACCATAACAGGGCTTTCAACAGCAAATCCATGGTATCTGCAAACAAAGCACATATTATAGATCCATTTCAATTGGGTTTTAGGCCCGGTTTTGGCACTGAGACAGCCTTGGTCGCCCTGTACGATGACCTATGTCGGGAAAGAGACAGAGGGAGTGTAACTCTGTTGATTCTCCTTGATCTCTCAGCGGCTTTTGATACCATCGACCATGGTATCCTTCTGGAGAGGCTCACGGAGTTGGGAGTTGGAGGTACTGCTTGGCAGTGGTTCCGCTCCTACTTGGCGGTCGTCTCCAGAAGGTAGTGCTTGGGGAACATTGCTCGACACCGCGGGCTCTCCAATATGGGGTCCCGCAGGGGTCAGTTTTGTCCCCCCTGCTTTTTAATATCTACATGAAGCCGTTGGGAGAGGTCATCAGGGGTTTTGGAGTGCGTTGTCATCAGTATGCTGATGACACGCAGCTCTACTTCTCCTTTTCATCTTCTTCAGGTGAGGCTGTCGATTTGCTGAACCGCTGCCTGGCCGCGACAATGGACTGGATGAGAGTTAACAAACTGAAGCTCAATCCAGACAAGACTGAGATGCTGTTGGCGGACGGGTTCTCTGATCGGATGGTGGATATATACCCTGTCCTGGATGGGGTCACACTCCCCCTAAAGGACCGGGTTCGTAGTCTGGGAGTCTTTTTAGACTCTTCCCTCTCACTTGAGGCTCAAGTAGCCTCGGTGGTTAGGAATGCGTTTTACCAACTTCGGTTGGTAGCCCAGCTACGTCCCTATTTGAATAAAGAGGACCTTACATCAGTGGTACATGCTCTGGTAACCTCACGTTTGGATTACTGTAATGCGCTTTACGTAGGGCTACCTTTGAAGACAGTTCGGAAGCTACAACTAGTGCAAAATGCGGCGGCCAGATTGCTGACAAGGACCAAGCGGTCCGAGCATATAACACCTGTTCTGGCCAGCTTGCACTGGTTGCCAATATGTTTCCGGGCTAGATTCAAAGTGTTGGTATTAACCTATAAAGCCTTATACGGTGCGGGACCACGATACCTTGCGGAACGCCTCTTCCGATATGAACCGGCCCGTGCACTACGTTCTGCTACGAAGGCCCTCCTCCGGGTTCCAACTCACAGGGAGGCCCGGAGGGTGATGACAAGATCTAGGGCCTTCTCAGTGGTGGCCCCCGAACTATGGAACAGTCTCCCTGAGGAAGTACGCCTGGCGCCGACTCTGCTCTCCTTCCGGCGCCAGGTCAAAACCTTCCTATTCTCTGAAGCATTTTAAGTTACACTGATTTACTTTTTAAAATGTTTATTGTATTGGATTGATGATTGTATTTTAGTATTATTTTGTTATTCATTGTATTTTTATGCTATTTTATGTTCACCGCCCAGAGAGCTATTGCTAGTCGGGCGGTATATAAATTTAATAAATAAATAAATAAATAATAAATATAAAAACACACAACACTGTCCATGGTTGTGACTTAATCAGTACAACAGCTTGAATCTATAGCTCCTGTAAGCAGAACTCCACTCACAGGATGTCCCTGCTGGAGGAAATGGGGGTGGGAAGGAGATTTTTACAGCTTCCATCTATCTCCTACAGCTCCATATCCCCTGAAAAGCTGCTCCAGAGGGCTAACAGACCTTCTGGAATAGCAAAAACAACACAGCAGGAAACTGGGGAAGCAGCTGGGTCTTATTTAGCCCATGATGGCAGCAGCCATCCCTTGCTGAATTCAGTGGGACTCACTCCCAAGTAAATCACCCAGGAACTCTCTCTCTCTTTACAGTTTAAGGCTTCCATTTTACAGGTTGTTTCAAATGGGCATCTGCCCACCCAGAAAAGCCACATTTATTTGTGGCACCCATTCAGACATCACATTTTTTGTGTGGTGGTCTTATTCTACTTCAGTGACATTACCATAAGGATTTCCTTCACAGTGATACAGCAATATGTTTCAGAATTAGACCAGGGTATGGTCTGAAAGCACCTTGCTGAAGCTAAGCAGGTTTGGGTTTGGTCCTTGCCTGGATGGGAGACCGCCTGGGAACATGTATGCCGCCTTGGGTTCCATTGTGAAAGAAACGCGGGGTATAAATGAAATAAATAAATTAGTTATAGAGTGGGAGAAGAATAGAAGACCTTAGAGCAGTGGTTCCCAACCTTTATCAGTACAGGACCCCCTTTATAAGCTCAAAAAATGTTGTGACCCCTCCCCACACTAATTGTAATTTTAGCCTCTGTTAATTGAAAAAATTATGCATGGCAAAATCACATATCTAAATATCCCTTTCCATAAAAAGCTCCCTGCAGACAGGGAGGTGTTGCTTTCTTTTCTTGATGCAAAGTTCCAGTCAAATCAGTATCCCCCTCCCCCACACAGATAGTCTGAAGATGTACAGTCTTCTCTACCAACACCAGTGGGTTACAGTGTTGGACTAAGATCCAGGTTCAAATCCCCACCCAGCCATAAAGCCCACTGGGTGACCTTGGGCCAGACAGTCTCTCAGCCTGACCTATCTCACAGAGTTGGTGTAAGGATAAAATGGAAAGGGGGGGAACCATGTGCACCATTTTGAACAACTTGGAGGAAAGGTGGGATATAACAAATAAATAAATAAATGCATTTCAGCTGCAGTATGTGGACCCCAGCCTCAGCCAACCTGCTGAGCTTTAATATAATAACAATAACAACAACAATAATAATAAAAATAAAAGAAACAGCAATGTGGTAGTGGTGGGGGTACTAGATTCTGAAGACAAAAGGGTGGATAGATTGAGTAGGTGGGTTAGTGCTTTTAGGCCTTGGGATGAGCATCAGAACTGATGACTTGGTTAGCATACACTTGGGGAATGAAAGGGGAGCAGAAGACAGATCAGCGCATGAACAAGCACACCTGCCCCTCCTGCAAGCATCTGCAGGCGTGCATGCATTTTTGGCACGTGGGAGGGGGGAAGCCCTCAACTGCCGCAGCATCTTGGAGAGAGAAATTGGGGGGACCGAGTGTAGGTAGAAGAAAAGGGGGATGCTGGCACACACACTTAGCCTCAGAAATGGGGGGCGAGCAAGTCCTGAGCTTCCTCACTGCTCCTTGGCTTCATCTGGGCCAAAGGCAAGATCTGGGCAGCCTCGCAAATATTAATAATTTTTAAAAGGAGATGGCAGTGAATCAGGAGACAAGAAAGGCAAGCAGACTGGCTGCCAAGAAGGAAGGGGGAAAGCAGCCTTTCTTTGCAGCCTTGCATCTTTTTGCTTCACAAAAACCCTCTCCTCTCATTCTGCGTAAGGGTGTTGTCAGTAGTGGCAGTGCAAGGAAACAGGAATCAGTGATAGTAATCCCCTCTTCCTCCTGGTAGCTCCACCCTCAGCCTCCTTCTGCATTTGCCACTAGTTTTATAGGCAGATGCCTGCCTTTGGTGCACCAGAAAGATGCTCTGGCACTTCAGCAAAAGTCCTCCCCTCTAGTTTGGAGCAAGGGGGAGGTGTCATCTGCAGTGGCAATGGGGAGCAGACAGTGTCCAGGGAATGAAGACTTCTTTAAAAAAAATCAATAAATAATTCCTTTATTTACTGTTCGCAGCCCCTCTGGATTACTTCGCAGCACTCCTAGCGGTCACAGCCCCCAGGTTGGGAACCACTGCCTTCGAGGTCAGATGGTTTACTTCAGTAACCATATCCATACACACCTGAAGACGTCTGAAAACATCCGACTTCAGATTTCCAAATCCATAGGTACAAGCCGAACATAATGGGCTCTCTTTACTCTCCTCATAAAGAGTCTGTTCAATTTCCCAGTCAAATTCTTCTTCTTCTTCTTCTTCCACCTTCTCCTCATTTTCAGCACCTGAGGTTTTCAAGCCAGGGGAAAAACACAACAGTAATGAGCCTATCAGAAAATTTCTTCTCAAACTCCACAGGGCCATATGTCAACATCTACTAAAGAATACCTAGTTGGAGAACTGAGATCACACTCTTTCACCCTACCTCCCCATACTATCTTCCATCTACACATTGGAAGTCACTTTGATTAAGGTGGCCCACATGCATAAAGCCCATTTGGGTGCAGGCCCTCACCATGTAATTTAGTATTGCAGGGGAAAAGTATGCACCTATGTTCCATTTGTTTATGCATAAAAGTAGAGGTATGTGCATGACCAGAAAAACTGGTATTACTAAACAGTACTGGGTTAAGAGTCAGGATTAGTACAGGGCTAGTAATGAAGATCTTTAAAAAAAATCCAGAAGTTGAAGCATAAAGTCTGCAAATAAAACTAGTTCTGAATAGCTGAAAAAGGACTCCTTGCAAATCCAACAAAATGTTGATCAACAAATGGGAAAATCCCGTAGAGGAAAGCCAAATAGAGCTGTCCCATAAACAGGCTGAAGTGAACTGCTCCTTTGTTAGGCGATATAAGAACTGAGATCTTGGAAGGCCATAATGGGGTTTGACCTTGGCATTTAGAGCCACAGAGAAGGGGGGACAGCAGATGGTTGACAAACACCACCATCCTTTCCCATCATTAAACAATAGCGCAGGTTGAGTGCAGCTGATGGGGAGACTCTGATGTCAGCCTCATTTTTGTGCAAGGAAGGGGGGAAATTCTGGAGAGCTGTTGTCAGTCAAGTGCAGATGCAGTTGGACTACAACCCCCATTAGCACCCACCAGCATGGCCAATGACCAGGAATAACAGGTCTGGAGGGCATCAGGTTGGGGAAGGCTGATACAGACAATACTAAGCTAGATGGACCAGTGGTCAGACATGATAGAAACACAGCTTCCTTTGTCCTTATAAACAACCAGGAGCATTATCAGTTTATATAAACCATTACATTCCATTGCACATAAATTCGTGCTTTTATGAACTTACAGAAGCAAAGAGAGAAGGAACTCAAACCCAGGAGCCAATTTTTTTAAATTAAAACTGTACAAACCCATCTCTTCTACTAAAGATTTTGCAGATCTTGATTTCTTTGGTGCTAAGAGAGCTGTCAACATGTCTAAGCCATCAAAATTCTCTCCGAGAATCTCCTTGGGAAGATAGATTGTCAAAATCCCTTGAAAGAAAAGGATTTAGTTAACAGAGGTATTCCTCCATTTTTTCTGATAAGCTACTAGGGTGTTTCAAAGAGTAATAGCAAAATTGCTGACCATACTATGCCAAAAAAAACCTACCACCACCCTGCTCTCATTTTTGCTTACATTAATCCATGGGGAGGCCTGCAGGTCAACTGTTCCCACTCATTTATGTTTTCACATATTCAGAAAGCAGTAAAAGAGGAGCACAGATGATTAAAGCTTAATTTTCAGCTTCCACACTAACATGCAAAAGAAGAATTTGCACATCCTCCAAATGGAAAGATGCAGAAGTCACAGGATGCAGAAGCCAATTCCACATCTAGAGCTCCTACACCTCAAAAAGTTTCCTCTTTGAATGTAATAAGCATGAGTCACTTATGTGCTCTTTCACCACTTTCCACATTGTAAGAAACAGATGCAAACTATATAATTTTCTACATATCTGGCTGGATCAATCCAAAAATCCAATTTAAGCATATGAGGAAGAGACATGACACAGAAACATTCTTCCCTAATGCATAATTTGTCACACAACACATTCCACTAGATAAGACTGTGTTTGAAGCAAAGAAGTCATAACATGGGAAGCACCCTCGCCTTCTGTCTAGCAAACATGAAGCATTTCAAGTACGTAACTTATCTCTATGATGCAACACATTCTGAAACAGAAAGAACAGCTAGCCATATTTTGTATTACTGGTGGAACAGAAAACAAAATAAAGTTTTTCTGCAAAATAAAGTTTTTAAAAGTATTACAAACCTGTGTCATCATATGATGCTCTCTCTCTCCCATCTTCTACAATTCTTCCCGGAAGTGCCAGTCTGTATGGGGTTGGGTGAGGAATTAAAGGCATTTAATTACAACTCTTATATTTATAAGAATAATGGGCATTCACTGATTGATTGCCAGGCTTTGGCAAACCTCATTGGCAAACCCCATTTCAGTGCAAATGAAGTCCAAATCAGCAGTTGTGTAATTTGAGTGAAGTGGCAAGCAGACAGGGACTGAAGACAGGCAGAGTCTGAGGTTAGGTACAGAGAAATTATACAGCCATGAGAGTGGTTGTAAACTATAGCTAGCATGGATTTTTCACATTCCACAATGTTAAATTGAAAAAAAACCCATGCCATTCTGCTGCTTCCCATAAGCACATTTCAAAACAAAACCTTACAAAATGTATAGTCCTGAACTCAGAAACACTTGCTAATTTTTCATGGTGATACACAAAACAGTCAGAGAGAATCAAGAGTTCCAACTGTAAAACAAAAGAAAAAAAATCCAGACCGATGTTGGACTTTTTTCTGTCAGTGGTCATAATTTGTTGAAATTAATTAAAAATCAGCCATGTTCACAGAGTACCTGTAAACCTATTACTGATCTTGCCCCATACTCTGACCTTCATCTTCTGCAGTTTAAAAGTTAAAAAAATGCATGACTGATTTTTAATTAATTTAAGAAAATGAACACTGAAGTCTATTATAGCGTCAGGCATGCTCAACTGTCAATGTTCTAAAAGCCAGACTAACAGCTGTTTGGCTTGGCTAATCAGGTGGCCACACCCACGCCAGACATGTATTTCACTTTAGACAGTCATGGCTTCCCACAAAGAATACTGGGAAGTGTAGTTTGTGAAGGGTGCGGAGAGTTGTTAGGAGATTCCTATTCCCCCGACAGAGCTCCAGTGGCGAGAGTGGTTTAACAGTCAGCTCCTCTTCTGGGGATTGCAGCTCTGTGAGGGGAATAGGGCCTCTCCTAGCAACTCTCAGCACCCTTCACAAACTACACTTCCCAGGGATCTTTAGGGGAAGCCATGACTGTCTAAAGTGAAATAAAGGTCTGGTGTGGATGTGGCCAAGGATAGCTTTGGTTTAAATTTGGGTGGGAGACTACATGTGTCTGCTGTAGAATAAAAGGGGGGAGCAACTTAAAAACAACAGTACTGTTCACAATGTTCTCCTTTTGGAAAGGACAGGGGCTTTCCCTCTGCCCAGTGCCCACCCACCAAATCTCCTCCCCTCCCCTCCATGTTACCAAATTCTTTCAAGCTACAGAGGAAGTGGATTCGACTGTGAAAGACCAACCCAAATGGTGTTTGCATTTTGACAAATTTGCAGGGCAGTACAATATCTCAGAGAAGAGGTCAGGTCTCCTGCTCCCCTGGTACATTCACTATAGCTGCCCAATTTCCCTGCTTTTAAAAGTTTGATAGAAATATCTGTTGGCTATCGGCATGTTCTTAAATTGCACAGGGTTTTTTTTTTGCCTATTAGTGAATAACTGTTATGTGCTTGGGTGACTGCTGAATGCAAGACATGAAAGTCCCATCCCCTGTGAAGTCCTGTCCCAGCCTGTCTTCTGCTCTCACAATATTTTAAAGAGATACAGCCTGCCCATTTAGAAGATTTGCTCAGCAAGCATGAGTGCTATTCCAGATACCTATGCTGGCATGTAGTGTAACAGAGCCAGGGGCGGGGGAATCAAGAATCAGTTCAGATCTCACCTCTGCCATGAAATCACAAAGTGGCCTCACTCCACCCTCTATAATAGAGATACTAACGCCTCTTAAGGAAATGTTACAAGAATATATTGAGAATGTATATAAAGTGCTTTTAACAATCGAAACAGCATTATATAAATGCTAAGTATATTATTTTACGCTGTACATATAGAATACCTCCACAGAAGGTTTTCAGTATAAGCAGCCAATCTATAGCAAATACACATTTGCTAAATTCAGACAGAACAATGTGCTATGGCAAGCCTTCCCTCATGCATTCCCTTCCTCCCTCTTTTTCACAGAGGAAATCTGAAGCTTCCATTAATGGTTTCTAACAAACTAGTTTCTTGTTTCATCTGAATATAGGATACTGCAGTTTGCACAAATCACAGTTAGTTAATAACCCAGGATTGTACTGCACCAAGCCACAGAATAATTCTTGCAACAAACCATGGTCTACTGTTCCATCTGAATTCTGCCTATATGCAGTTCCAGAATTTTCCTATATTAATGACTGTCTGCCACACACATGAATGTACAAACCTTGCTCCAAAAAAGACTGGTGAAAGTGCTCATTAACACAATGTGCCAAACAAGACATTAGCAATTAAACAGAACCTAGTGAAGTGACATTACTTACCTGAGAAAGTATGGTTTTGCATAAAATTTGAACTCCTTTCCTTCAAAATAGATCTCAAACTCTGAAACTCGTGCATATGGCACTTTGATTGTTATTCTAAGAAATTCCAGATCCTGACTCAGTTCAAATGCTGGCGTTATCATGATGAATACTGCTGGATGCTGCCTGCAAAATTATGTCATGGAAACAAAATAATCACCTTCTACACACATAAGAGAATATTGGTTGCAGTTGAGCATGATAACTGAATTTTTCAGTAAATCCTCAGTTGTTCAGTTAGTAGACACAATTTAAATCAGGGAGAGTAAATTTTAATTTGTGAAGCTGTGATTAACAGCAGACTTGTTTAATATTTGAGGCCATTTTGTTTCTGGTGCATTACTATAACACAGTATTTAATTAATTTAGCACATTTATATACTGCTTTTTTTCTATCACGAAACTCAAAATGGCAATTCCTAGCCACTCGCTGACCAGACCCTGACCTGGTAAGTTTCAGCAAGGTCATTGCATCATATGCCCTCAAGATCATTCCCTGAAATGTAACAGTGAATGAAAATACAATATTAAAAATGGCTATTACTTGTAATGATGAATAGCAGTTTAGATTAAAATAACACTCCTACATAGATCCTTAATCCAAAAAAGCACCTACTGAATATTTGTAATATGAACATTTGTATTTATCAGTTAAAAAGACAAAAGATCAATTAAACATCCTTGTAACTTGTTAACAGCCCTACTTTCCAAGCTTGCTCTTAGGTGAAAGTGCAGTTGTATAGTATACTAGCTACGATGAGTACAAGAAAGCAGCACTATATTTTCAAGCAGACTTGTCTAGAGTAAGAATTTTGTAAAAAGCATGGCATCTGCACACAAGCAACATGGCCAAGGGCTGCTACCACATCTCTGTTTTGTAATGCACCTAGTAGAGTGCTGATGTTAAACACTGTGTTTAGTAGCGATGTAATGCCTGCTCCTAAGGACCTTAGAACAAAAGATGTGTAAACAGGACAGGCATGGAATGGCGGAAAAAGAAAGTAAAAGTACCTGTTGGAAGAGGAGTCCTGAGAGGAGAGAGGGGAGAAAGTAGCAGAGTGATGGAAAGAAAAACCAACTCTGATAAACTGAGAAGTCCACATACAGGAACTGCTATCTAAATAGAAGCAGTTAATTACCATTTTTAAAATTAATTTTTCAAGAAGTTTGCTCTTGACAAGCAACCAGCAATCGTTTCACTCATTGTGAGGTATTTGCATTGTCCATTAATTGTTATAATTGTCCATGTACTAGTGGTGTGAAATAGTTTTGTTAATGTTGCAAGGCAAAATAAATATTTATTTTCTTTGACTCCAGAGGGATTGCAATTTGCCACCACCCCTTCATCTTATTTGGCATCATGAAAAGGCCTGAAGTGTCTAAATTAGAAGGCAACCATCTCAGAGACATCACAAACCCCACTGGTGACAATGCTGGTGGTGAATAGTAAGGACACTTCAGGGTACAAATGCCATGAACCCTACCCGATATCTCTGGAGCACCCTCCCTGGCTGCCTAGCTTTGCAAGAGCAAATATAAAAGGAAACAAGGTAATGTTGGGAGGATTTAAAGTTATCCTGCAATCCATGTTTGGGTTACATGCGTTGTGTGAAAGACAGAAAGCAGAGTTACTGATTCACTGACCGAAGGGGTTGGCATAAAGAGTGTGGGTGCTGCCTTGGCTGTCAAATCAAAAGATGGTAGAAGAAATCTTTTAAGAAGCTGAGGTTCATGTTTGAAGGTGCACCCTGTCTGAAACAAAGATTTTATTCAAGGCTTCAGGGCTCCACTGGAAGTTTGAGGAAATATGCTGTGAGGCTTCAGGAAACTTTAGGAGCAATTGAACGGTGAGAAGCTGAAGACACAGAACAGATGCTCAAGAAGAGATTTGTGGAAGAAGTGTAGAATGCTGCTATGCATAAGGAATTGAGGAATCTACCTTCCTTGGATTTTAATGAGAACACCATAAAGCTTCTGATAAATAATAAACAAAACTGGGCCTTTATAGAGCAATCCTGTCAGGAGCATGACTGTAGCAGCAAAGGTCCGATGATAATAACCCCGTGCAGATGGGAAAGAGGATGAAAGCAAATTTCCCCCTTCAAGACACTAGATGGAAAATGCTGAAATGATAAATTAAACGATCTGTGAGAGGATTTTGGAAAAAGTACAGAGGGAGACGCAAACGCTGAAGTAGATCCAAAACAAGGGTTTATGAGGGCTAGTGAGTTGAGGCACAGAGCATAACATAGTGGAAGGGACTGCTGGTCACAGGATACATGTCATGAGAATGGCAGCCCTATCTGCCGAAGATGAGGGACACACTGCAGGATGCACAGCAGAGACAGACAATGTTGCTGAGAATGGTCCTCAGCTGAAGCTGTGCAATCAACCTCTGGAGCAGCTAAAGGGACAAGAGTGAGGGACAGCAGCAGAGCTAGAGGAAGAGAGAGAAAGCAGCACCAAACACGTTTTCACAAACGTTTAGTGTATTAGATTACTCTTCCACATGCAACATAAGGCATGTTTATTCAAACTGAATTTTGATAATAGAATACTTAGCATGCCATTAGCCTCCCCGAAGCTCTGCAACGCAGAGGGCTATAAATCCCAGAATGTAAATAACAGAGGCATATAGTGCAGAAACACACAACCCTGAAATACTTTCTTAGCTTTCACATGAACTTAGATCCTGCTGTACCAGCCTATCTAGTCCGGTATTCTGTTCTCACAATAGCCAGCCAGATGCCTATGGGAAGCCCACAAGCAGGACACGAGCACAACAGCACTCTCCCTATTTCTGGCCTCCCGCGACTGATATTCAGAAGCCGCGGGTCCTGGAAGAAGGCAGAGTACAGGCATCATGACTAGCAGCCACCAATAAGAATGCTTCCTTTTCACAGACAACGCAACAGAGATATGTCTGAATGTTCAGTCACATGGAGTCAGCGACAAGGTAATCGTCAGTTACTTTTATACATACACTTCAACTTACATACCTGCAAACATGCCCAGAGGCTGCCACACACGCCGTTCTTCCACCAGATGAAATAAAACGGCTATCACTGCTAATGCCCCTCCAGGCCCCTTTTCTGCAAGGTCTGCCCCCAGCACCTCTCAGCTATTCTTTTTCAGTCAAATATAGCCTCTACCTGTACACAGCTCGAAACTCGCTCTAAGAAAGTAGAAAAACGGCAGGATCGGCAGCCTGCCGCCTTTAAGGTTCACCCACCGATACAACCGAAGACCACGCGCATTCAGAATGTTTCTCCCCTCCCCTTCCAGCCCTGGCCCACCCATCCCGATGGCGCATATGCTTTCCATTGGCCGGAGCCTGCAGTCAGTCCCGCCACCCTTCTCCACTGGAGGAAAAGGGCTGCTTGGAGGCGGACTCTTTGGAGGCGGGCTGTAAGATCATTGGCAGGAACTGTCGCCTTACCTCCTTCACAAATCGTCTAGATTAGAAAGTAAGAGTAGCGCGGAAGAGACGGTCCAACGAGCGAAGAAAACCCACGTGATTAGATGCGGGTAACAAAGGGAAGTCGCATTGTCGTCATTTTGCGCATGCGCTCTAGCTGAAGTACGCTTTCTCCTTTTTCTGCTCTGGTATAATTTGGCGAGTGAAGGGAACAGAGCAGCTGCTCCTGTCTTTAAATGGTTCGGTGATCGCAGCTAGCTATGTTGAAAAGAGGCAGGTTATTATGCTTTGGACGCATAATGAGAAGACATGATTCACTAGAAAAGATAATAATGCTTGGAAAAACAGAAGGGAGTAGAAAAAGAGGAAGGGCAAACAAGAGATAGATTGATTCCATAAAAGAAGCCGCAGACGTGAAGTTACAAGATCTGAACAGAGTGGTTCACGACAGATGCTGTTGGAGATTGCTGATTTATAGGGTCACCATAAGTCGTAGTCGACTTAAAAACACATAACAACTTAAAAGCAATGCTTGGATTAGCAGTATGGTGCTGGTTGCCATATTTTTATTGATGGGGGTGAACTGGCTAGACAAACAGATATAATAGAAATAAATTTTGAAACAGCAGTAACAGCACAAAATGAAAGACCAGAGGCAGCAGCTAAAAACTATTAAAAGGAAGAAGACAGGATAACAATGATACCAGGCAAACATGTCTAAGAAGACAGTCAATCACATGGGTGTTACCACAGAAACTGTGTAATTCCACACACACACACACACTCTCTCTCTCTCTCTCTCTCTCTCTCTCTCTCTCTTTTAAGATTTGCCAATAAGGCCCCGCTCAAGGCTTTTACTTCTCTTAAGGAGCATAGGAAGCAGTCCTATACCATCAGATCCTTGGTCTATCTAGCTCAGTATCGTCTACAGCTTTCCCAGCCCTACCTGGAGATGCTGGGGACTAAACCAAGGACTTTCTGCATGCACAGCAGGTGCTCTACCACTGAGCAATGAGCCATTTCTCTCTTTACGTAAGATCGTCATCTATCAGAACAACAGCCTTTTTTTATAGTGGCCCCGTGAGTTCTCAAATGCACTTCCTGGAGAACTTCATTTGCCTTTCTCACTGCTATCTTTTTTGAAACATATATATGTTCCAGCAAACGTTTGGAAATTAGCTGACATTGCTTCAATGTTGCTCTATCCTATTTTTTATATAGCTTGACATTGCTTTAATTGCTTTTTACAATTTTTGTGTTTTAGTTTTGCATTCATCAACAATCTTGTGAATATTTTTGAAAGGTGATTTAGAAATACTGTTAGTAAATCAAATATAAATAACAATAATGATAAAACAGCCATTTTTCTAGTGTGTATCTTAACTCATGGAAAGTCTGAAAGTTACAAACAAGTCGATATCTTAGAGGAGTCTTATGAAAATGGTAAAGGTATTTGAGAAAAATTAATGGAATAGAAATATTCTATATTTTGGAAAAGACTGGTATGAAAAATAAGAAGAAAAACTAGTGTCCAGCTAAGGTTCTCAAGGTGAGGGGATGCTGGAACAGAATTCCCAGAATAGCAGGACAGTCTGCATTCCTGAAGGTTTTATGAAGAGGCAAGTGAAAAATGAAATGGGCTGCCTTCAAGTCAATTCCGACTTATGGTGACCCTATGAATAGGGTTTTCATGGTAAGCGGTATTCAGAGGGGGTTTACCATTGTCTCCCTCTGAGGCTCAGAGGCAGTGACTGGCCCAGGGTCACCTAGTGAGCTTCATGGCTATGTAGGGATTCAAACCCTGGCCTCCCAGGTCATAGTCCAACTCCTTAACCTCTACACTACACTGGCTCTCGTGAAGAGGCAAGTAGAAGAGAGGAATTTCCTACCCCACTAGGACATGATGTTTTGGCCCTGATCCCAAGGAGTTTAGGAGCAATTAAGTTCAAATGAAATCGGTGGACAAAATAATATTTGCAACTACCTTGATGTCAAGGATGTAAGCGCAACCAATAGGTTTACTCCAGATAAACAAGGATAGGATTAGTTGTAAGGCAACAATTCTAAAGCACTGGAAGGAAGCCCTGTTCAGCTTGGTAGGTGTTAACTGTTCAATGTAAACATGTAATAGGATTAGGGTACACCTTTTTCTGGATTGGCCAATATATTTAAAATGAGATATTCCAAAATTTGTTAGACTTTCCACAGTTAGTAGATAGATAGGTACAGATATCTAAAGAGGAGCAGGATTGGGGTGATTTTTTGTCTATACAGATGTCCTTTTAACAATGCTATTCATTCTTTTTGTGTCTAGTGGGAGGAGATTGAACACCTTTCACCTCTGAGCAAGATGGCAGGTGCAAGTTCTTATTAAGGGTGTTGGGTGTTTTCTTAAGCCTCTAGTAGTTCTAAATCTTCTGCAAAGGTACAGAAGGCTTTTAAAAAACAAACTGGATACATTTTTTTACAATAACATCTACACTAATCATGAGGTTCAGAAGAGGTTTGTTTGTTTTAAATATGGTCGCCTTCAGGTTCCTGCTTTGCAGGACTGAAGATGCTTTGATTCAGTTTGGTTTCACATGTCCGGTGAACAGACTCCACTTACAGGGCAATACAATAACTGGTGAAGATTTCATTTTCACATGGTTTCCCAGCCACATGATGGTGGACTATATCACTCTCCGAATATGATGCAAATGCTTTTTAAAAGGTCTGTGGAGATTTGAAAATGTTCCTGAATACTGTGGGTGTGTGTGTGTCATAATTCTTCATCCTTGCATTAGAAACCAGATTCTGTGTGGGATATTTTTTTAAAAGGCTGCTGTTCTCTAGTATGCCCTGGGGGATACCCCACTAATCTAATGTTCCTTAACGTGATCTTGTTGTCCAAGTCATTGATTTAATTCCTCAGGACTTTATAGGCTATAATAGTTTCATTCATAATAGTGTTATGACCATCTACTGATATTTTTCTAGCTTTTTATTTCTAGATTAGTTCAGTCTCTATCCCTTGCTTAATCCCTACAGGGAGAATATAGAAAGCTGAATGTTCAAATCTAAGTTAATTTTTTAGCTGGAAACCTATCTGTTTTTAAGTTCAGTAAGTTCCTTGCATGAGGCATTAAATATTCTTAAATGATGGCCTTTATTCACTTTCAATCCTTTTGTCAAATTTTGGAGGTCTTATAATAACAGGAAAAAAATAAAAGGAAAAAAGAGATTTTAATTCAGTTGCCAGAATATTTATAGCACAATCCTAGACATGTTTACTTAGAACTAACAGAGCAATCCAATACTCATATTATGCCTTGAGGGTGGAGGTATACCACCTCTGTCCCAGCTAGGGTTGCCAGGTTCTTGGCCTGAGACTGATCCTGTATCTTTAGGAGAAGAGAAAGTCAGCCAAGTGCAGGTGTTCTTGCAATACTGTAATGGGAAAAACCACAAGGTGAAATTCTTCTTCCCCCCTGCACACCTTTTAAAGATACAGAAGACCTCTTGGTTGCCAGGCCCGGCCTCCAAGAGGTCTTCTGTATCTTTAAAAGTTGTGGAGGGGGGAGGGAGAATTCCACCTGGTGGTTTTTCCCATTACAGAGTTGCAAGAACACCTGCACTTGGCTGACCTTCTCTTCTCCTAAAGATACAGGATCAGTCTCAGACCATGGACCTGGCAACCCTAATCCCAGCCTATATTATTCAATGTGTTTTCAATGTGTAAGCTCAGGAGGGGCAAGGACAACTCCTCACCAGGAAAGACAAAAGCAGTGTAAAAACAGCAGATATGTCCCCAACATCCTGGAAAGTCTGACAGTGCCCACCAATAGGGTTTGTACCAACATGCCACCCATGTTCAAAGGTAGCCAATGAGCTTGCAACAACAGGGGCCTTCCCCCTAGCACACCCATGGCAGTACCACACACCCAGAATACAAGATGATGCCACAGTGTCCCCTCCAGCAGCAGCAGTGGGTCCACAGCAGGACATATATAACACAGCCAAAGGAATGGCTGGCTGGCTGGATTTATTTATTAAGTAGATTTATATCCTGCCCTTCCAGTAGGAGCCCAGGGCAGCAAACAAAAGCACTAAAAACACTTTAAAACATCATAAGAACAGACTTTTTGGACAGCCTTCAAGTTGATTTCAACTTATGGTGACCCTATGAACAGGGTTTTCATGGTAAGTGGTATCCAACAAAACAACTTTAAAAACATTTGTAAAAAAGCTTTAAAAACATCTTCTAAAAAAAGTGTAAAAACATCTTAAAAAGCAATTCCAACACAGATGCAGACTGGGATAAGGTCTCAACTTAAAAAACTTGTTGAAAGAGGAAGGTCTTCAGTAGGTGCCAAAATTATAACAGAGATGGCGCCTGTCTAATATTTAAGGGGAGGGAATTCCAAAGGGTAGGTGCCACTACAACTAAAGGTCCATTTCCTATGTTGTGCGGAACGGACCTCGTGATAAGATGATATCTGCAGGAGGCCCTCACTTCTAGAGCGCAGTGATCAACTCAGTATATAAGGGATAAGATGGTCTTTCAGGTGTCCTGGTTCCAAGCTGTATGGGGCTTTGTACACCAAAACTAGAACTTTGAACTTAGCCCAGTAACTAACAGGTAGCCAGTGCAATTCTTTCATTAGTGGGGTGACATGTTGGCAATACCCTGCCCCAGTGAGCAGTCCAGCTGCCACAGTTTGCACCAGCTGCTGCTTCCGGACCAACTTCAAGGGTAGCCCCACATAGAGTGCATTACAGTAATCTAGCCTGGAGGTTTCCAGTGCATGGACGTGGTCAGGCTATCCTGGTCCAGAAATGGCCGCAGCTGTCCTACCAGCCAAAACTGGTAAAAGGCACTCCAAGCCACTGTGGTCACCTGGGCCTCTAATGACAAAGATGGATCCAGGAGCACCCCCAGACTATGGACCTGCTCTTTCTGAGAGAGTACGGCCCCATCCGAAGCAGGCAACTGACCAATTATCTGAATTCAGGAACCACCAACCCACAGAATCTCCATCTTGCTAGGATTCAGACTCAGTTTATTGGCCCTCATCCAGCCCACCACCGAGTCCAGGCAGCAGTCCAGGGCTTGCATGGCCTCTCCCAGTTCAGATATTACAGCGAAATAGAGCTGGGTACCATCAGCGTACTGCTGACACCTCACCCCATATCTCCTGATGACCTCTCCCAAGGGCTTCATACAGATGTTAAACAGCATGGGGACAAGATGGTACCCTGCAGCACCCCAGGGTATGGAGTGGGGTCATGAGCAGTATAGAGGAAGAAGTGCATAACCTAACACTGCAATCCTGTACTGTTTCAGTTCAAGTCCCCATCAAATAGTGCCTGAGGGGAAAGATTCTCACTGGGGCTCTAAAGTAGGCATTACCCCAAAATTTGTGGCTGCCACCAAATCTAATGATTGCATAGTTCTCCGCTCCACAATGTCTAGCAGAATTTGCTCATGGCCTCCTGATATCACGACATAGAGCTGGAGTAGAGGAATTAACAATGTCGAGAGGTCGGAAGAGTATGGGTAGGTTCCATTACTAGAGTGGGGAACCTGTGGTCCTCCAAATGTTGTTGGACTCCATCTCCCATCAGCCCCAGCCAGCATGGCCAATGGACTGTGATGATATGAGTTGTAGTCTGACAACCTCCCTGAAGGGCCAGAGGTTCCCCATCCCTATTACAGGGAGGGGGGAAGAGGGAGCTAATCAGGATTGTCGTTTTCAGCGGAAACCACCAATTTAGCATAATGTCCCCAGGGGTGTAGTTGTCCAGGGTCTTAGAGGGTCTTAGACTCCTTATGTTTTGGGGAGCCAGGTCCCAGCGGGGTCCCTATGTCTCCAGCGTTCTATGAACCAATCAGCAGGAAGGGGAGGTGTTGGCCACTTAGAAGCCTTTTCTATCATGCTTCTTTGTCCTTTCCATTCTTATTGGAGCCAGTCAGAGTGAAAGAAGGTGAGTCAGCCACTGAGAAGGCTCTTTTCAGTAGTTAACATACTCCCCTTTCATGCTCATAAAAGGTTGTATAATCTTAGAAGGGAGCACGGCTGTGACTATCATAAAGGGACCCTGCACTTCTAAATTTGCCACTACACTGCTTAACATCCCGTATTTTTGTGGCGATATGAAAAAGTTATCTATTTCTCATGCCTCGGCAGTAATAGACTAATCATGGGATCAATCATCTTTATCAGCTACTTTTTAAAATGATGTATTGTTAATGCCTTTTACAGAGGACTGATTCCCATGTTAAATACTTTTTTCATCCTGTTTCTGATAATTATAAAATCAAAACTGTCAATTCATACCTATGCCAATATTACATAATTTTGCCTGTTTTATGCTTTTGGCTGTGGTCCACAACTCAGTTAAGTTAGCCCCTTTGCTTTAAAACAGTCATGTTTTATTTGCAAGTGTAGGAGTTATTACTGCGAAGTCTTCTACTGGCCCCAATAGCTTGAGCTCCAGGCATTGGCAGCTGACATTGCTTATCTCCATTGTCATTAAAAGCTCCACTGACTGAAACAGATTAAATGGCTGTTAAAGGCACAGGAGTAGGTCATAGTACTTTGTAATGATTAGTTAAATTAGTTTAATGATTAGCCCTGTGTCAGACATTCCAGTCAAGAATGCCTTAAGATTTTTGTTTTAATCTGCCAGGGAATCAAACCTGTGTGCTAAGAAACAATGACCCATGTATGTATGTACTTGCAGAAATAACTTCCATATCAACCTTCCTGCTACCTAAGAGTTGGTGGAGAGGTCTTCATAGGTGGGGTTTTTTTTACATTTTATGAAATACCACTTGGAAATTCTGAATATTATGCAGTATTTAAATACCTGAAATAAAACAAACAAATAATTATTCCCCTTTGTATTTTATGCATTTGACAAAGTAGACTTGAGTCCATGAAAGCAGATGACATATCTGTTAGTCTTTGAGGTGCCACAAGACTCTTTGATTGTTTTTGATACAAGAGATTAATAAGGCAACCCCTCTGGAAATTGTGTTTTATATTTCTTATTGTTTTATCTCAAGATTGTGTTATTTAAATTGCTGAGTAATGCATATGAATGAGAAGCGCTTGCTCAGGATGCCGATTCTCAAAGAAATAAAATTAAAAAATAAACAACACTATTACTGGCGACACTTCAGGGCTTCTCCAGATGACCTATTTACTGAGCAGTCATCCTGATTTGCTTGCAGTTGTGCAGCTATTAGATTATATCCAGTCATTTTGTTTGCAGGGAGGGGGAGTGTTCCCTCCTGCCCCCTCCCAAAGCTGCTATTTTAAAAACCTGCACATATCTAGCAAGCAGGAATTCAGTGACGCTTTCCTCAACATTGCATTTCTATGCTAAGACACACCTCACATGTTAGGGTTACCAAGTTGCATCCGGGAGAGTTTCCTCCAGCTGGGAAGAGGATGTAGTCACAGCAACTCCCTGACCCCGACTCCTCCCTCAAGTGCCTCATCTCCTCGTACTGTAGTACAGAAATGGAGTCTTGCTTACTACCAGTGATATCATAGGGGGAGTGGGGCAACAGTGGAGACTAGACCACGAGGGTGAATGGGGCACTGCTCCATCAACCTCAGCCAGCCCCCACTTGCCTATCTCCTTACTTACCAGTCTAGGAGTAGCCCTGCCTTAGTGACAGTGTTGCCCCTTGTAGAACTCAGCAGGGAGGAGTTTGTGAGAAAAGCTAGACTTAGTTGGCTCCTCCTGCTGTTGACTCTGACTCCATCTACTGTTGGGCTCCCTGCCTTCTGCCCCAGCAGTCCCACCAGCCACTACTGGGGGCAAGAGCCCTGGGACTGCATCCTTCTCTGAGTATCTTTTTTAAACAGAAAAAATATAGAATGTTCATAAAGATGTTCATTCCCCCATCTCCGTTTTGCAATCCCAGGGAGACTTGCTTAGCATATGGAGGCATTTGGGGCTTATTTATGTTCAGTTCCATCCAGAACCTCACAAATCTGCCAGGTCTCTGGCCTCGCTAATGTGCCATTCTTAATGTCAGATTAAATGTATTTGCACAGTCTATTGAATGTATACTCTGTGTGCAAATAAGAATGCAAATAAACTTATCTCTGAGTTTCCTAGATATGGGAGACCACGAGATGATGGTATGTAATGTACAGATGCACTAAGATATGGAAAGTATCATGTTATCTTCATACTATATGTAACCATCCCACTTGAATAATGTTTATACTGGGCGTGAACTTAATTTGCTTTGTTTGCAGAGAAAACATCTGGTTTTAGTTAGGTTTCCAGATAATACTGGCCAGGCACTCTTCAAATCACATAAACAAAGAGAGGCAACCATCAACACCGCTCCCCCATAAATCAGTTGTGCCTTACAGAAAGAAAGACATGTTGGCATTCTGTTTTGATCAGACAGATTCATAACTATCAGGCCAAGCTCCTTCCCATCAAAATGTCACAATTTAGACAAAATGATTCTAGTTCAGAGAGAACCAAACAACCTCATTTATCTAATTGGTCTACAGGAGGTTTGTACAACATGCTCTTATGGGATAGTGGGGTTGGTCTAGAAGATATCTGTGAGTCCCCTACCAGCCTAAAATCCTGTACCTGTAAAAGATGCAGTTTGTACTAGTCAAACCAGTTCCTTTCATAAATTAATAGTTCTGGCCAAACCAGTTGAAGTACATAAGAAGAGCTTGTTGGATCAGACCAGTGGCCCATCTAGTCCAGCACCTGTTCTCATAGTGCAAACCTGCAAGCAGGACCTAAGCACAAGAGCACTCTTCCCCCCTGCAGTTTCCAGCAACTGGTATTGAGAAACATACTGCTTCCGAATGTGGAGACAGAGCATAGCCATCATGGCTAATAGCTTTTGATACTGTTATTCTCCATCAATTTGGCTAATCCTCTTTTAAAGCTGTTCAAGGTGGTGGCCATCACTGCCTCCTCTGGGAGCAAGTTCCATAGTTTAACTATGTACTGTGTGAAGAAGTACCTTCTTTTATCTGTCGTTAATCTTCCAGCATTCAGCTTGATTGGATGTCCATGAGTTACTAGTGTTATGAGAGAGGAAGAAAAACTTCTCTCTCAATTCTCTCCATGCCATGCATAATTTTATAAACTTCTATCATGTCACCTCTTACTCGCCTTTTCTCTAAACTTAAAAGTCTTAAATGCTGCAACCTTTCCTCATAGGGGAGTCACTCCATAGGAACAGATAGAGTTCAAGGCAGATGTTTACCACTGAGCTACGTCCCTTCCTCATCCCCTTGATCATCTTGGTTGCCCTTTTTTCTTTGTTCACTGGATGGGCTGATCTACATACCTAAAGATGTGGTCCAGAGAAATCTTGTTGCTATAGGAACTATTGCCCCACACTGGAAGTAGCGTCTGTGCGTGCATGTGTGTGTTAGTCTGAAGTGAAGCTAGAAGTTGGAAAGACACACGAGAGGGTTGCCTAGCTCTCTGTGCTGAATCCAAAGTTGTAGCTTTGGGAAGCCTCCCCTAGAAGCCTAATGGGGAAGCAACATCTGTTGGAGTGTTAATGCTGTGAGCCCCTCCATTTTACCCTCAGGTTGTATATATGTGTAAATAAAACCATATACCATAAAGACAACACAGTCTTCACTGGCCTTCATTCCAAGGAAACTGAATCCTAGGTAAGTGCAGGAGCCCCCGGAAGTCTTGCACACCTCAGAGACTGAGGTGCGTGCAACAATACTCTTTTGTGTTTGCACATGGCCATCTAAGCTATTAATTGCAATCTGCTTGAGTAGGTGATATTTAAACCGTCTGCTTTTACATAATGCTCAAGCTTGTATAGTACAGTGGGGAGGAGAGCCTGGCTGGGAGTCCAGAGTCTGTGAGTTCAAATCCCCACTCGTGTCTCCTGGGTGTCAAGGGCCAGCTAAAGATCACCCCCACAACGAGTGGCTCAGGGGTTACGTGCCCTGCCACCTGCGCAGCCATGGGCAAGCTGCATAGTCCCAAGGATCCCAGTTGCCCCTCAACTGGCACTTGTGGACAAGGAAGGGGCTGACTTGTGCAGGTGTGGCAAGCTGAGCAGGCCCTAGCCAGCTGAGGAGGACTAGCCTCAGAGGGAGGCAATGGTAACCCCCTCTGAATATTTATTTATTTATTTATTAACTTTATTAGTCGCCCATCTGGCTGGTTATCCAGCCACTCTGGGCAACGTACAACATAAAAACATACAAAATACAATTGAGCATTAAAAATCTCAAACAATAATAATAAAACTTAACCCACCCCAAAAGCCTGCCTGAAGAGCCAGGTCTTCAAGGCCCGGTGGAAGCTCATCATAGAAGGGGCATGGCAGAGATCATTTGGGATGGAATTCCACAGAGTGGGGGCCACGACTGAAGAAGCCCTCTCCGTAGTCCTCACCAGTCTAGCAGTTTTAACTGGTGGGATGGAGAGAAGGTCTTCTGAGGCTGATCTTGTTGAGCGGCATCGCTGATGATGCTGGAGGCGCTCTTTCAGATAGACTGGGCTGAAACCGTGCAGGGTTTTAAAGGTCAGAACGAACACCTTGAATTGGGCCCAGAAAACAACTGGTAACCAGTGCAACTCCTTCAGCACTGGAGTAATGTGATCTCGCCGGTGGCTGCCTTTAATCAGGCGATGCGCCGCATCCTGTACCAGTTGCAGCTTCCAGACCATTTTCAAGGGTAACTCCACATAGAGCGCATTACAGTAATCTAGGCGAGAGGAGACCAGGGCATGTACCACCAATGGGAGCAGATGGTTGGGAAGGTAGGGGCGCAGCCTTCGTATCAGATGGAGTTGATACAGCGCCGCACAGGATCGACTTGAAGGCAGTCCATTTCACTAGCATCGCTTTCAGGAAATAGTATTTATTTTAAATATTTATAAACTATAAAAGTGTAAATGGACTGCCTTCAAGTCGATCCTGACTTAGGGTGTTCATGGTAAGCGGTATTCAGAGGTGGTTTACCATTGCCTTCCTCTGAGGCTGAGAGGCAGTGACTGGCCCAAAGTCACCCAGTAAGCTTCATGGGTGTGTGGGGATCGAACCCTGGTTTCCCAGGTTGTAGTACAACATCTTAACCAGTACAACACTCTACACTTTCATGTAAAACATCACAGGGTGGCATGGAAAAATGTGGAAGTATGCAAGTGTGAAAAAATGTCCAAATTATTACAAAGTATTCTGAGGGAAGATTTCATGCTTACGCTAGCTTACTAGCACTTGCAAAAGAATGTGCTCTCCATGGGCACATTTACCTTCTGTGGTTTACAGCACAATTCTGTGCATGTTTATTCAGAAATAACTGCACTATGTCCAGTGAAGTTCCCTCACAGATAAATGTGCATACCCCCTCTAGGATGCACACCTTAACGTGGTGAGGGGGTTTGAGAGTGTTGAAGAAGCTGAGAGCAATGCCGTCAGGAGTCTAGACCAAGAGGATAGACTCCTAGCAGGGGCAGCCAAGTCTGAATGGCCAAACCAGAGACACCAGACTAAGATGCATCCAAACTCAGAGGAAGGCAATGGTAACAACCTCTGAATACCTCTTACCACGAAAACCCTATGAACAGAGTATCCAAAATGCAACACGAGATAGTGCTGGAAGATGAGACCCCCCAGGTCAGAAGGCACTCACCAAGCTACTGGGGAAGAACAAAGGACAAGTACGAGTAGCGCTGTGTGACTAATGACGCAGTTGGGTCAAAGCCGAAAGGAAGCCCAGAGGCTGATGCACACAGATGTGAAAGGAGAGTCTGGAGTTGTACGATGCACACAATAGGAACATGAAATGTGAGAAGCATGAACCAGGGAAAGTTAGAAATTGTCAAGCAAGAAATGGACCATATCAACATTACAATACTTGGTGTGAGTGAATTAAAATGGACAGAAATGGGACATTTTCAATCAGGCAACTACAAAATATTTTATGCAGGAAATGAGAAATTAAGAAGAAATGGGGTTCCTTTAATAGTGAGAAGTGATGTAGCAAAACCAATTAGGAGCTACAACGCAAGGTCTGAGCAAGTGATATCAATGAGATTAAACGGGAAACCTGTTAACATAACCATCATCCAAATCTATGCTCCAACAGCAAATGCAGAAGAAGAGGAATTGGAGATATTTTATGCAGAAGTAGAGGAAGAAATTGATCACACACCAAAACAAGATGTGCTGATAATCATGGGAGACTGGAATGCGAAAGTAGGGAACAGAGAAGAACTAGGAATTTTGGGGAAATGGGGTTTAGGAGACAGAAATGAATCAGGAGAAAGACTTATTGAATTCTGTGACGCCAATAATTGGTTTCTTGTGAACATATTTTTAAAGCAACCGAAAATATGACTGTACAAGTGGACATCACCAAATGGTCAATATAGGAATCAAATTAACTATATAACTGGTAGCACAAGATGGAGAAGTTCCATATTTTCTGCAAAAACAAGATCAGGAGCAGACTGCAGTACAAAGCATGAACTGGTCATATCAAAATCAGAGTAAAGCCAAAGACGACCAACAAAGCAATCATAATGCCAAAATACAATTTAAATAACATCCCAGAAGAATATAAAGATCAAATAAGGAACAGGTTTGAGGCAATAAACTTAGTTGACAGAGAACCAGAAGAACTATGGAGTGAAGTCAGAGACATTATCAGGGAAGAATGCAAAAGGACAATACCTCTAGTTACAAAGAGAGAAAGACCTCAATGGATGACTGAAGAAAGTCTTAAAATGGTTAAAGAGAGACGGAAAGCAAAAGCAAAAGGAGATAGAAACACGGTTAGAACCCTAAATGCAACAATACAGCCACTAGTACGTAGGGACAAAGAGAACTATTACAATAGTTATTGTATAAAAATAGAAGAGGACAACAAAAAGGGTAGAACCCTATTTCAAAAGATTAAAGAAGTGAAAGGAAATTTAAACCAAGAGTAGGGATGTTGAATAATCAACCGGGGAACACACTGACCGAGATGAAATAAAAGGAAGATGGAAGCAATACACTGAAGAACTCTATAAAAGAGATGCCAGGATGACAGATTCATTCACGGAGGAACCGTATGATGAAGAACCAGAAATTTTAGAATGTGAGGTGAAAGCTGCTGTTAAAATATTTGGAAGAAACAAATCACCGTGAACAGATGGCATACCAATAGAGTTGCTACAAGCTACTGAGACTGAATCTGTCCAAATTTTGACAAAAATCTGTCAAGAAATATGGAAAACTAAACAATGACCCACAGACTGGAAGCGTTCAATATACATCCCAATTCCAAAGAAAGGGGCTCTCAGAGAATGCAGTAATTATCGAACTATTGCCTTAATAACTCATGCAAGTAAAGTAATGCTCAAGATTCTACAACAAAGGTTCTTACCACATATGGAGAGAGAAATGCCAGATGTCCAAGCTGGATTTAGAAGGGAAGAGGCACCAGAGATCAGAACGTAAACATATGTTGGAATGGACCAAGGAATTTCAGAAGAAAATCACCCTCTGCTTTATGGATTACAGCAAAGCTTTTGACTGTGTAGATCATGAAAAACTATGGAATGCTTTAAAAGAAATGGGGGTGCCACAGCATCTGATTGTCCTGATGCGCAACCTATACTCTGGACAAGAGAGTATTGTAAGGACAGAATGTGGAGAAAACTCTTGGTTCCCCATCGGAAAGGGTGTGAGATAAGGGTGTATTTTATCACCCTATTTATTTAATCTATACGCAGAACATAGCATATGGAAAGCGGGATTGGACCAAAATGAAGGAGGAGTGAAAATTGGAGGGAGAAATATCAATAGTTTAAGATATGCAGCCAATACCATACTACTAGCAGAAACCAGGAATTATTTAAAACGAATGCTGATGAGAGTTAAAGAGGAAAGCACAAAAGCAGAACTACAGCTGAATGTCAAGAAGACTAATGACAACAGAAGATTTATGTAACTTTAAAGCTGACAATGAGGACATTGAACTTGTCCAGGATTATCAATACCTTGGCACAGTCATTAACCAAAATGAGGACAATAGTCAAGAAATTAGAAGAAGGCTAGGACTGGCGAGGGCAGCTGTGAGAGAACTAGAAAGGTCCTCAAATTCAAAGATATATAACTGAACACTAAAATCAGGATCATTCAGACCATGGTATTCCCAATCTCTATGTTTGGATGTGAAAGCTGGACAGTGAAAAAAGCAGATAAGAGAAAGATCAACTCATTTGAAATGTGGTATTGGAGGAGAGCTTTGCACATACCATGGACTGCAAAAAAGACAAATAATTGGAACAAATTAAACCAGAACTACCATTAGAAGCTAAAATAATGAAACTGAGGTTATCATACTTTGGACACATATGAGAAGACATGATTCACTAGAAAAGACAATAATGCTGGGAAAAACAGAAGGGAGAGGAAAAAGAGGAAGGCCGAACAAGAGATGGATTGATTCCATAAAGGAAGCCACAGACCTGAATTTACAAGATCTGGAAAGGGTGGTTCACGACAGATGCTGTTGGAGATCGCTGATTCATAGGATCGCCATAAGTCATAGTCGACTTGAAGGCACATAACAACAACAACAAATGTACATAAGGGTGGCACCAAGCTGCTTAAGGCTGTATAACCAGTTTATCTTGTTCAAATAATGATGTATGAAAATCTTTTAATATTGCTAGAACTTTTTAACAGTAAATTTTGAGATCTATAGGGGGCCAATTTAGAACAGAACAATACACAGTTTTAAAAATGAAGTGCACCCTTCATTAAATAATTTTAGCAAACAAAGGGACCCATACAGAAATTAGAGGTGTGTACTCAAATTTTAGGTAACTACATTTTGCGTAAATTCTATACTCTCCTTATGCTGGGGCCAGAGATACACCGCTGCTATGTTAGCAGACCATCCACTCTGTATCCAATATGTGCTCATCCCACAAGGGGAGGGTACAACCCACAACACAGAAACTAAACGTGGTGGGAAAATGACAGGCATGCCCCTGGCATTCCTGGAAATGCTGCCACTGTCCACCAGTCAGGGAATGTGCTGGCAATACCACCTAGCACATTCCCATGCATCACCACACACACTCAAGCAATGGCCCTAGTGCTGTAGGTTTCTAGGCATGCCTACAGCCAGAGGAGTCTATCAGGAGGAGCACTGCATGGACTAACCAGCCCTTTAAGTCCACCCTGTCCCCCTAGCAATCCATGTTACTGCCCCATGTTACTTGACAGACCAACTTGCATTGCTCCTCCCTCTTTCTCACCCTCATCCCTCTTTCTCTCCACCACCACCCCCATCCCAAGCTGACTGCCTTATACATTCTTACTGCAGAACCCATCACAGTTATGCATGTCACGTCACAGTCTGGGGTATCTGATTGAGCAGCCACTGCCTCTGAGCCCACCAACATCCCAGCTTCCCTTGCATTAGAGTCTCATCCTGAGGCCACTTGAAGCCAGATCATAGTAGCTATGGGGAAAATATCCCTATCTATCACTCTCACAATACAGAAACAACATGTGTGGCAATGTCAGAAGCCTTTACAGAACAGGTGCTGAGATGTTCTGAAAGAGAATGACATGTATGAGTTTGCTCAGAAGATGCCCCAGCAGGGCTCCTGTGCCTTGGATGGCAGGGTAGCAGGTGAAGTATCCCTCATGGCAACCACCTTCACCTGTTGCATAACTGTCTGCTATGGAGCTGACAAGAATATAGGAGCCTGCCTGTAGCAGGCAGGTAAACAAGCCCACAGAAGAACACCTGGGAGTGCCCTCGTCCCTGTTGCTGTTTATAGGTTGGGTCTCCTGAGTGGCCTTCACAGGACAGAGTATGGGAGAAGGTCTTGTACCTGTGAGCAGTCTGTGGAAAGGAAGGGTAGACACAGAGTGAGTATGAGCAATAGGTAGCAGTTGAAACAAATAGTCTCTGAATAGTAGAGGTGTATGAGAAGGTGAGGAAGTAGGGCCACCCAAGTGTTGTGCCAGTGCTGGTGTTTCAGTTCTCTGTGGGCAAGGTTGGGAACCCTGAGGCCAAATATGCTCCTCCAGGCCTCTCTGTCTGGGCGTTGGGCAGGCCACATCCCCTTCCCAGCCACACCAATGACCACCCTTGCTTCACACCCTGCATGTTTTTGCCTGGCTGGAATGTGTCTTTGAACTCTGATCATGCCTCATGCTTGCCTATATGGAGGACATAGAAAGGTGTGCAGCAACTAGCCTACTGCAGAAAGATAACATTTACATATGTTGTTCTGCCCACCACTGGCATGTGGCACCTGGAATGTTGCCCAGAAGGGAATGCAGCTATCTGGATGAAAAAGGTCCCCTACCTCTGCCTGTGAGGGCAGGGAGCCTGCAGTGACTGTTAATACAGGTATAGTCTTCCCCAGGGCCAGCTCCAGGCATGACCCCCCCATACAGGCAGTGCAGGGCTAATAAGCCTGCCCACACATCCCACGTACCTCTCCTGTCCCTGTGAATGACGTGCACGCTGCATGTGCATGCCTGGCGTCAATCAATCACAGCATGCATGTCATTCACAGGGGCAGGAGAGGTAGGTGGGGCTGGCTGGCTTATTGAAGCCTGCACTGACTGTATTGGAGGGGGGTGCCTGGGAACTCCCTCTTTGTGATCTGTGGCAGGGTCAGGAGCAGAACGGGACTGCTACCCTCCCACCCTAAGGAGGGGCCCTTCAGGGGCACCTCTGGGCCACAGGGCTCTTGGCCAGGGCTTGACCTGGCTGCCCTCTAGTGCCCGCTGTAGTCTCACCCCCTTTGGGGGTTGTAATGAAACACTGTGTGCAGTAACTGTTTCTTCTGCTCCATACACCCAGGCTGCACAATCCTGGAAGGCAAAAGCACTCATGAGTGTTTGTCCAACTGTCACAGAGGGTGGAATGTAGAGCCTTGCTTTTGTCTAATGAGACCTTTCCTATATGTGGTGATGAGCTTTGTCCTCTTTCAGAAAGATGAGGCAAGATACACCCAAACTGGATGGGGTGGGTTTTTCTGGTCTCTTGTTGTATTTCTTTCAGGAAGGATAAACAATCATAGCTTAATTGAGCACCCCAGGAATTGGGAAACCAGCAAATCATATGTTCAGCTCTGAGTAATGCAGGAAAGAGTTCACATGTGCTGGAGTCTCTGAAGCTGATTTAACCACTAGACAGGACACTGGACTAGACTGGACACAACCCTTTGATTAAAAAAATGCATCACCCTAAGTTGTAATTTTGGGAAATGCCAAAGTAAGGCCTGCATGGAATCCAAATTTTCCAAATTCTTGGAGGAATCAGATTCTGGAGTGTTTTTAATGGAAGAAGCAAGAGTGAAAGTTTGCAACAAGTGTTATTTTGCAAATGTTACCAGTGCATTGCCTGCTCTTGAGCTAAAGAATTACACAAATCATATAACATAGTTATAGACACCCAGTGGCGTCACTAGGGTTGGTGTCACCCAGTGTGGTAACTCATGGTGTCCCCCATGGACCTCCTCCTGTACCAGACCATACAGAATCCTTAGTAATGTTTTT
Source organism: Rhineura floridana (assembly GCF_030035675.1). Classification (NCBI taxonomy): domain Eukaryota; kingdom Metazoa; phylum Chordata; class Lepidosauria; order Squamata; family Rhineuridae; genus Rhineura; species Rhineura floridana. The sequence continues at coordinate 172,428,815 of NC_084482.1, read as the reverse complement.
TGTACTAATGTTACTCGTAAATCGTAATTCCCGTATATCACTGAATGTAATGGCAATAGTAGTGACATAAACAACTAGCAAAATTAAAATTACACCTTTAAATTACAATATCATACGCACAGCCTAAATGTATATACATTTACATAATTTCATGTGATTAAAGTGAAAATTCAGTAAGAAAACAATAGAATTCGAAATAAAAACATTTAAGAACTACATCAAAATTGATAATATCGCAAGATTGGAAAGCCTTGACTGTCCCATGGCAGATAGCAAATAGTTCTTTATAAGTTCTTTATAAGTTTCAGCTTTGAAAAACTCCTCTCACATGAAGTTGGAAAGACTCACAGGGTTGTTGGAAAGACTCCACTCTCTCTCTCTCTCTCTCTCTCTCTCTCTGCCTAATTGTTTTAAAAATAGGATTGGAGAAGAAGGGAAAGATTTACAACACAAACACAATTCTTTGTTATGTTTACTCAGAAGTCCCATTAATTTACAACACAATCCTAACCATGTCTACTCAAAAGTAAGTCCTAATGAATTCGATGGGGTTTACGCCAGGTACATGGGATCAATATTCCTTTACTTCCAGAAAAGCAAGTATTGAATTAAAGCTTTCATATTGGAAAGGTTTTCAAAGCACTGCCCTCTCCAACAGCCCAGGGTCTGACTGCTACACACAAGAGAAAAAAACCTTTAACCCATATTTTTACTTACTCAAACTGAAGACCTCAAAACCACCATTTTGACATTGTAATGAAGCCTAAGCACTGCCTGGGTCAACAGATCACAAGCCTGGCTCCCCTTATTGGCTACAATCCTGAAAGGGCGCTAAAAGCTGCTATACAGATCGGTTAAAAAACAGATTGTCGTGGGGGGGCTGACATTTTGGTGTATATCTCGGGAACCAGACGACCTAGAAACTTAGTGTTTTTTTTAATTGAACCTGAGAGTCCGGAGATTAAGGTAAGTTAGTTGGGGATCCGGAGGGGACCCCCCAAAACCGGAAACTCCAGCCAAAAATTGGACACTTGGTAACCCTACTCCTGGGAAGCCACTCAGGCACGCAGCCCAAGAGCAGGCAGGGGATTCAAACCTCCCTCCTAAAATTCACAGCTGATGAGCGGGCAGGCCAGGCAGGATGGGGGGAAAAACCGCTCTACAGCCGAAGAGCGGGAGATTCCCCAAGAGGGAAGTGGCTGGCAAGATGCCCGCTGCAGGGCTTCCCGGTGCCTAGGGGCAGCTCTGGGTGTCACCCCCTCTGATGGTGTCACCCGGTGCGGTCCGCACCCCCGTAGTGACGCCGCTGTAGACACCATCACATCCTGTTTCTGAGCGTTGGACTTGATGGGTCTGATCCATCAAGTCATTTCTTATGTCCCCATGTGAGTACAGGTCCTGCTTTAGTAAAATGTAACCTTGAAGTAAGTTACTGCCTCTCACTATCAGTTCTTTCTTTGTAAAATGGAAATAATCACAGAAACAGGGCAAGATGGTGACAACCATACCTGTGATTTCTCCCAAGCATCTGATATTAGAGGTATACCTCCTCTAAATATTTTTAGCTATCATAGCCATTGGTTGACTCAGCCCACTTAGGAAGACCCAAGTCCACTAATTTCAATAGTATTCTGTGTCTAACTCTACACAGGACAGTGCTGGTATTCTCCCTGATTCTGTCTAATGAATCTATTTTAAAGTCATGTCTGTTACTGACCATCACAGTATCCCATAACTAATTACATGTTAATCCGGGTCCAAAACACTTGATCATCTTTTATTTGTTGGGCAATACTTCAGCAGTGCCCCCACAAGTGATCACTAGAGCTGCATGATCCTGCTGCTGTTCTTGCCATCACTGATTGCTTCCTCACTCTGCCCAAGAGGAGGGCAGCTATGACTGCTCATTCACTTGCCATTTCCCTCCTAGATAGCAGTGGATAGAAAACTAAACACAGAGCAGGTGGCGTAAAGTCCCTTCAGCATTGTCTAAATGCTGAGGAACATAGGAAGCTGCCTTATACTGAGTCAGACCATTGGTCCATCTAGCTCAGTATTGTCCACACTGACTGGCAGCAACTCTCCAGGATTTCAGACAGGATTGCCTCTTAGCCGCACTTGGAGATGTCAGGAACTGAACCTGGGACTTTCTGGATGCAAGGCAGATGCTCTTCCACTGACCTACTGACCACTCAAGAGTAGCCCAGGACCAATCCACTTTAGGCAGAGTGAGGCAGACACTTCAAGCGGCAGATGTTGGGTGGGGGGATTAAGCAGTGGTGGATATGCCGCCTAAGTACCCCCACCCCATGGTCAGTTCCCTATGTTGGTGTATGGTAACCTACTCCATTGTCAAAATGAGAAGAATGCAGAGAGAGAGAGAGAGAGAGAGAGAGAGAGAGAGAGAGAGAGAGAGAGAGAGAGAGAGAGCGTAAGAGGTCACAGGTTTGGACAAAAATCGTATATGCTTATTTATATGTAAAGATGCAAATCTAGAAATAATTGTAATTTAAATGGGAATGTGCATTACATCTCAACACAGTGGGGAAGCCTGCGACTAGGTGGCCTATATGCCTACCTAGTCTGCTGTCCAGGTGCAAAGTGTGGATGGGCAATGTCAAGGCCCCTAAGCTTCCTTCTTATGGGTCATTAAACCAGAGATGAACTGGACAGCACTCAAACAGAGGATGCCTTCAAACAGAGAACTGTTCTCTGTAAAGCAGGACACATGTCTGTCCTAGTTGGAGGACATAGCAATGTCTGCACCCGCTAACCAGTGGTGGGCATTAGACTGTATCCAACTAGGCTTTTCTCAAGAGTAGACCATTGAAATTAATGGCTCTAAGTTAGTCATATGTATTCATTTCAGTGGATCTACTCTGACTGAGTATGATATTAGATACAAGCCAGTTGTCCACCTAAGGCTAAAATAGTGCATAGTATGAGGATTAGAAAACAGGAAGTTAGCTTCTGCTTTTTATTATTCTTATTCTTATTCTCATCATCATAATCATCACCATCCCAGGGTGGGTCACAACAATATAAAACACATTAAAAATAGTTTATGGAAGGGAGTGCCACCTTACCCTTCGCTTCAAGCAGCCAAGTGTTTTGGGCTGGCCTTGTCTCCTTATTGTCATCTCTGGAATATTGAAGGCTCCGAAGCAGCAAGTTCTGGAGGTCAAGGAATGAAAAGCTTTCTTTCAGGCTAATTTGACGAGGTGCTATTCTGCGCTTTACGGTAGGAGTGACCCAGTCGCTCCTCCCTCCCACTTGGCCGCCGCAATCGGAGCCGCGCTAGTGAGGCGTACCGCTGTACGCCGCCAACTCCCTCCTTGCGCACAATGTCTCGAGCAGCGAAAAAGCAGCTTTAAAATGTCAAGGCTGGATCCAATTTGCCAGCGAGCAAGCGGGAGGAGGATGGTGACGAGCGAGGCGGCGTCTCCCCGGGGCTGAGGCTGCCGCCGCCGCTGTCTGGCGCACAATGAAACTCTACTGCAAAGTGGTGGCCCTCGCGCTCTGCCTGGGGATCCTGCTCTTGCTCTACCTCTTCGTGGGTAACGCCGACGAGCCGCCTTTGAAAGTTGCGAAGGAAAGTCACTTGGCTCACGTTTCCTCCGGGCCTGGAAGCAACCTCGCCCCCGCGCTGCAGGCACATTTCGGACCCGTCCAGGCTGCGGAGCAAGAGGAGGAAGAGGCAGTTCAGGTTTCCAAGAGGGAGCCACGTCTCCACAAAAAAACAGGCAAACGCAGCGCTGCTAGAGGGAAGTTTGCGAACGTTAGGTAAAAACCTTGGGCGTGTTTTTTCGTTTCTTCTGTGGGTGTATTGTCTTTTGAATGCTGGTCGCAAATAATGAATTAGAAACGGTGCCTTGTATGTTGGGATGGGGAGTTTGCAAAGAAGGGGTCTTGATCCTCCACTCGTTTACATGAAAAGGAAACCGGGTTTCTTCAGTGTTTTTTGTCTAAAACCACAGTGTTTTGCGTTATAGTAGCCTAGTGCACCGATCCTAACAAAATGATTCCATGAAAGTTTGCAAAGGGAATTACTTTGAAGAATGATCAGGATTACAACCTTAGGGGCTGCTTTACAGGATGCAGATTAACAGGTACACCTAATACCCCTTCTGTAATACCTCAGAACATATGAAGCACTGCATGACACACACATGGATGTGCTGCAGTTGGCTCAAACAGTGGAAAATGTATCACTTTCACATGTACATCACATTACTCAGTTTTCGTGCCTGCTGATTTTTGTAATTTCCTCAGGACCACTTCCTGCTTGACTGGGGCTGGTACAGCAGAGTATATCACTATCAGTAACACATGCTGTAAATGGTGCTTGCACTTTTGGGGAAAAGGAGAAAAGGCTGTTCATACATTTTGCTGTATACATGTGCAGGGTGCCTATACAGATGTTTGTGTGAATACACATGGTGAATTTGAAAGTCAGTGTGTGGTCTAAACTCAAAAATAAGGAGTACAGATTAAGTGTACTGCTGCACATGTGTTGAATGTACCCATGTGTGAGCATGTGCAGTGTTGCACAGAGATGGGACACAAACCTTTCTTATTCACTGCTTTGCTATATTTTGCTGAAAAGAATACACATATGCCACAGAGAACCTGCACAAGGCACTTCGTTCTATAGGATCATGCCAGAGTACATCATGTCAAGGGAGAAGTGATGGCCTTTAAAGATCAGTTACAGTCATCAACCCATTTACTGAAATGGGAGACAAATAAATCAGCTCCTTCAACCTATAACAATATGAAAAACATAACCCTTTCCAGAAAGTTTTGCTGGATCAGCAGCTGAAATCTTCTGTTTAATTCATTTTGTAGAATATTTGTGCCCTTCTCTGCTCAGGGTGGCTTTACTCTTTGTGGTTTTGCTACACAGATATAATCTTCTTATAAGAGTGGGGAAAATGTACCTGGTTACTTGTGAAGAGTGGTGGGCATCAACTTCCTGACCTATATACTTGTCCCAAATAAACACTTGCAATGCATTTCACAACTGTCAGTATGCATGTTTTTGAGTGTCATGTCTCTTGGGTCTCCTCACTAGTTCAGCAAGCTTCCATCCTCCAGGGCATGAAAAATGTCTGTTGTGGGAGGAAATGTATTGAGATTTCCCAATTCAGTGTCTCTCCCTTGATTTTATGTGGTTTGTATGCATTTTTCTCATGCTTGAGCCTAGTTAGCAGATTGATAGCTCTTTTAAGATAAGGTTCAGGCAGAATTTTAAAAAGATTAAAAACCTTATCCTTGGCTGATTTTCTTTTGAAATACTCATGGCTAGACTTATGAAGATGATGTTAATATTAGAAGCAGTAACACTGACTATAAAGATACTTAAAATATTTCAGTAGATTCGTTTCACTTATATGCGTTAAGTAGAACACTAAATAAGTTTTCAGTAAGTCATTCAAAACACAATACAATGATGTGTGTTCCACCATGAAAATGTTTAGAGGTTACAGTACACGTTTCTGTGTCCTTGTGGTCCAAACCAGATGAGACATTAAAGATTTGTATTTGCGATCTCTCTACATATATATGTAAAAAGTGGTGATTTGGATCAGGACAGTGGCTCTGGGGGGGCACTTCCTGCTGAAAATCACAGCTATGTCCCGTTGCTGTTCCGGTTGGAAGCTAAACTTGTGCTGTCTTCTCTGCATTCTCCCCCCCCCCACAGACACTAGTGTATCAAAATGGGGGGGGCGAATTCATGACAGGTGTGTGGCTTTAATGATGCTTGTAAAATAATAGGCAGCTGAATAATTAACTGGTCAACACATCTCTAATTTAGACAGTAATTAGATATTTTTTAATATTACTGCAATTAGAAAAACACTGCAATTTATGCCTGTTATGATTCTTTGAAAAAGGGTGAAATTGAAATGCCAGAAAATAATAGGCTTTTAAATCAGGAAAGTATAGATAATTGCTACGTGGTGTCTCTGGGCTGGAAAACTGCTCTCCCATCCCTTTTCCAGCTCAGTGTGACCTCATCTATCAAATAAACTCTGTGTGTCTTTGATTCATGATTTCACAGAGATGTTCTGAAGGAAAGACTGCCCCATTCTCTAAGATCTTATTCTTTTCCCTATTAAAGCGGCTGGTTTCTTACCAGCATTGTATCTGATTGTGAGCAAGGGATGTTTACTGTGACCGGGCGTGAATCATGGACTGAATTCAAATGGGTGTATTAAGGCAGGATTACCTTCCATTAGCAACTGTACCTCCTGAAGTCATTTTTCTTCAGACTATATCTGTTAGATTATCATGGACATTTTAGGCAGGAGCAAATAAATGAGAAGTAAATGTGGTTAAAAACTCCCCTATAAAGGGTAAGTGAGGGCACAGTACCATACTTCTGGTTTAGAGGCTATAAGCAGCCTTTCCCATCCTTTGAGTCCCCAGATGTTGCTATTACAACTCCCATCAGCCACAGCCAGCATGCCCAATGGTCAGAAATTATGGGAACTCTAGTCCAGCAACATCTGGAGACAAAAAGGTTGGGAAAGGCTGGGCTATAGGATACTGCGCACGTGCCCTATGTCAGTGGAATACAAGATGCAATAGTACAGTCTTTGCCAACCTAGTGCCCTCCAGATGTTTTGGACTACAGTTTCCATCATGGGAGTTGTAGTCCTGTCCGTACTAGCATAACTGTGTGAATACCCTGGTGCAACACTTTGCCGTCATATCTACTGTGTCAAAGCAACTCTGCTGATGTAGCAGCCAAAATGGGGTGAAGATGGGGGTGGAGGTGGGGAGCCTACCATGTATGCCGCCTTCCTTTGAATTCCTTGAAAGAAAATGGACTGCCTTCAAGTCGATTCTGACTTAGGGTGACCCTATGAATAGGGTCTTCACGGTAAGTGGTATTCAGAGGGGGTTTACCATTGCCTCCCTCTGACGCTGAGAGGCAGTGACTAGCCCAAGGTCACCCAGTGAGATTCATGGCTGTGTGGGGATTCAAGCCCTGGTCTCCCAGGTCACAGTCCAACACCTTAACCACTACAGGAAATAAATAAATACTGCCAAATCCTGTCCCTTTCCAGACCCTCAGCACCCTGCCCACCTCGTCACGACAGAGTAGAGGATATGGCACAAATCAGCACCCAGTCACAGCACACCCTCACCAGCATATAAACCTCCTATATAGGGAAAGACCTGGACACTTAACTCAAGGTAATCCTGCCCAGAGCACAGGACTGTGTGTCTCTGGCCTCGGGTCATGAACACGCCCACAAGACCTCACAAGGGAGAGGTGTGGTGGTGTGAAAACGGGCAGAAGGGGCCCTTTTTCTGCAAAAAGGGAGCACCTTGGGAATGGAGTCTGTTAGGGCAAGTACCTGCTGGCTCCTCTTTGAAAGGGTTTGCCTTTCCTCCTAGTAATAAAAAAGGGAGCTCTTTACACCAAGCAACTTTTCTCTAGAACACACTTGAGCACATTGCTAAAGTTTTTGTGCCTAGAACCTTAACAGGCACCTCAGTTTGCCACTCCAGCATCCACCTGTGCTCCACTGCCAGAACTGGGGATGACAGGAGAGGGCACCTCACACAGGTAAGCCAGGGAAGGGGGGAAACCATGCTACAAAAAGTGTGTCTGCTGCACTTGTCTCTCGTGCCCCCCCTCCACTCCCCTTGCTGTATGTGAGCCCTGTGCCTTGCCCAAACTGTGTTGCTGTACCGTTCTTTTCCCAAACAGCTGGGAGTGGCGGCTCCTACAAGACATTCCATTCCAGCCATTGCCACTGCTGGCCAAGCACTCATCTTCTTTGCCTGGTGAGATCACAGCTCAGATATGTGGAGCAGAGCAAGCTGTTGCAAAAAACCCCTCCGGTTTCTAAGGGTAAATGCGACCCTAGTCGCTCTAGTCTCCTCCCTGCATGTAGGGGGAGCACCACCAGGGTACCTAGTTGGCACTCCTTCCTCTTCTCTCTTACCACCTCGCACAAGCACCTACTATGCATCCTGGTCTGTGGTGGCCATAACTCTCTGTCCTCCTTTGCTCTTCACAGGACCTTCTCCCACACTCCCCTGTGACCGGGAGCAGTGACCAGGGTGCTCCCAGCAGTTCTTCCAGGCAGGCTACTGTATCTTTGCCCAACAGACAGTTATGCAGCTGATGAAGGAGATGGGGCCACGAGGGACTTTGCACCTGCTACTGTGCTGCCTTGGCAGAGGAGTCCTGCTGGGGTGACCGGCTGGCAACCCCACGTGTGTCTCTTTTTTTTTCAGCATTTCCTCCATCCCAGATACTATTCATTAAAAGCTGTGACTTTGCCCTATGCGATATTTCTTTGTTGCTAGGGTGGGGTTGATTAGGATCCTTTTCCTTCCCTACTGTGACCTTTGTTGAGCTGGCCTTACAAGTTGGGGCTCTGAGGGGGGTGGATAGCAAGATAGATGCTACCAGGGCCTCGGCCTGTGAAAACCTGAACTCTTCATTGCAGGTGGCTTCTTATCTGTGCCACATACAGTGGAATGATGCTGTGGCATCATTATATTTGGCTTGTCCCAGGTGGAGCAGGGCTTCTCCCTGCCATTGAGAGTGGATTGCCTCCTCCCATGTCCAGCTGACATAGGGGGCTTCTCTGCAGCTTTACCATGTCATCTCCATGACATCACCACATTGGCTGTGATTGGTGGCCACTGTTGGTGTTGCTATGGATGCTGGGGGATGTTGCTCTGTGTTCGGCTTTTAAGATCTAAGTGTTTTTTTCTCATCCCAATGCTGTTCTGGGTGACTGTAGGATAGAAGTTGTGCTGGTGTAATGGTGGTATCTCCCTCCCCTGCTGCACTAGAGTTTAGGATTGCTCTGCAAGTCCCCTGCATAAATGAACACTAATAATCTGTTCTGAAGTTTGCGTTTATCTCGGTGTTATTTATTTACAGAAATGTCAAGTGCAGCTTGCAAAGTCTGGCTTCACAGGAACTGTTCATCAAAGGAGAACGCTTCAGAATGAGGAAGCAGGGATAGAGTTTTCAGCTCTCCATCTTTTTTGCTACGAAAGTTTTTGCCCAAATCTTTATGGATCACTAGTTCATTCTGCCCAAAGATCCATTAATTAAAGTGAGAATAATGCTAATAAACAACATGGAGAAATACATCATTTAAGTATTTACATTTTATATCTCAGATAAATGTGCAAATATAATACTAGAAGGCTGATCTATTCATTTTTAATGGAAGTCAAAGTTTTAACAGCTGTGAACCCTAAGCTCCTATGGCATGGACAGGGAACCTGAGGCATGTGGCCCTAATTAGGCCAGCCACAGGTCCCAATGTGGTCCATGAGATCTTCCCTCCAAACCACACCCACCTGCCCCACATCTGACATGTATGATGACAGGTGAGGGGTAGGTGGAGACACAGCTGGCAGTGCACAATTGGCACTGAATTATTGGATTTTATTGTGTATATTTATATTCCTTTGTTGTACACCGCCCAGAGAGCTATGCTAGTCGGGCGGTATAGAAATTTAATAAATAAATAAATAAATAAATAAAATAAAGTGTGCTCCCCATCAGCTGATTGGTAGAGAGAGCAAGAGAGTGGGATCAGCTGCGCTGCTGAGTTCCTTAGCCAGCTGATCCTAGCAGAAAAGCAGAGCTTGAAGTCAGTACTTGTCAGCTAACAAGCTTGCTGGGATTCTGCTAGCACAGCCGACCCCTGCAGATAGTGAAGCTTGAAGTAAGTGTCAATCAGCAGTAACACCAAGCTGCACCTGGTTGGACTTGGGTTTTCCCTTCTAGCATGACTCGGCATGCTACAAAGGAAAAATTGGATGCCTGATGTCATAGTGACAGCAAATGATAGTGAGGTGAGTGGCTACACCAGCCTGCCAAAATGTCCCATCTTTGGTGGGGGAACCCAGGATTTATCCCACCAGTTTAGTGCTATGTGCCTAAGCCTAGCCTCCTCCTGGGTTTGTGTACTCCCACATGACTGAAGAGGAGCTTGAAACTTTTGATTACATCTGCCATTCTAGCTGGGAGCTGTGGTTTTAACACCAGTTATGGTTAGTTTCAAATTAAGCCATCCTCAAGCTGGGGGAGGGGGAATGTGAGCCCAGAAGTACATTAGGCTCATTCATTTGTCACTAAACCATGGCTTAGCATTGTGTCCAAATTCAGTCAGTGTCCATGTTCTAGCAAGAATTTGCTGCAAGTAAGTATGCTTAAGACTGCATTCTGACTTTAAGTATATTTACTCACAATCAATTGCATTAAGCATGCAGAGCATTGCATGCATAGGAATAGTCCCTCACTCAGTGGGATTTGCTTCTGAGATATAATATCTCTGACCGGGTTCTCCCATCCATCAGACCTCTTATGTTGAGCACATGTACTTGGTATTGCATCCAAGATATAGAGTGGGGAATTTTGCTAGTATGCTCCCCGTGCCATGCTTTGCAGACTCCCCAAATGAGCTAGCCGAAGTGGTCTCAGATGTCATGTTGAGGTAACCAGGCTACTAGTTCTGGAGAATTTCAACATGCATGCTGATATCCCTCCTGTTGAGGTGGTTCAAAATATTTGGTTGTTGTGATAGCAGGAGACTATCCCAGTATATTTTGGAACCCATATATATGGCAGAACATGTGGTGGATGATGTTCTAATCAGGCTGAGAATAGAGTAGTCTGGAGTAGAGGTCCCAGTGTATGATCTGAATGTGTATGAGGCCACCATCTTAATGAAGCTACGTAGGTCTGGTCAGTGCCTGGAAGGATAACTGCCTAGGAACCACGTGTATGCTGCCTAGGGTTCCATGGTGGAAGAACTGTAAGTAAAATAATAAAATAGAGTTGATTTATGCAACTGTTTCATCCAGTACAGGCTGCTGCCTGGATGTGTTTTGGATTACAGTCACTCCAGTGCTCTGGAGGTCTGGGTGCTTGTCTTGTCTGGAATGCCCCCTGCTGATGGATCTAACTCCAAACTACCCTCAGGAGATACCAAATGTAGTTTTTAAATACCCTGTTGAAATCTTCCTTGATCTCTGAAATAGACAGCTAATCCAAAAATTAATTAATTAATTAATTAATTATTATTTGATTTATATCCCGCCCTTCCTCCCAGCAGGAGCCCAGGGTGGCAAACAGAAGCACTAAAAACATATCAAAACATCGTAAAAACAGACCCTAAAGTACACCAAAACAAAACAACTTTAAAAACGTTTTTTTAAAAAAAGCTTTTAAAACATCTTTTAAAAAGGGTTAAAAACATTGTTTTTTAAAAAACATATTAAAAAGCAATTCTAATACAGACGCAGACTGGGATAGGTCTCAACTTAAAAGGATTGTTGAAAGAAGAAAGTCTTCAAAAGGAGCCGAAAAGATAACAGAGATGAGGCCTGCCTAATATTTAAGGGGAGAGAATTCCACAGGGTAGGTGCCACCACACTAAAGGTCTGTTTCCTATTTTGTGCGGAACGGACCTCCCAATGATGGTATCGGCAGGAGGCCCTCACCTGCAGAGCGCAGTGATCAACTGGGTATATAAGGGGTAAGATGGTCTTTCAGGCATCCTGGTTCCAAGCTCTATAGGGCTTTGTACACCAAAACTAGAAACTTGAACTTTGCCTGGTAGCAAATGGGCAGCCAGTGCAATTCTTTTAGTAGTGGGGTGGCATGTTGGCGATACCCTGCCCCAGTGAGCAGTCTCGTGGCTGCATTTTGCACCAGCTGCGGCCGGACCAACCTCAAGGGCAGCCCCACATAGAGAGCATTACAGTAATCCAGCCTAGAGGTTACCAGTGTGTGGACAACAGTGGTCAGGCTATCCCGCTCCAGAAATGGCTGCAGCTGTCTTATCAGTCAAAGCTGGTAAAAGGCACTCCTAGCCACTGAGGTCACCTGGGCCTCTAGCAACAAAGATGGATCCAGGAGCACCCAGACTACAGACCTGCTCTTTCAGAGGGAGTACAACCCCATCCAAAGCAGGCAACTGACCAATTATCCGAACTTGGGAACCACCAACCCACAGTGCCTCCGTCTTGCTAGGATTCAGCTTATTGGCCGGCATCCAGCCCACCACCGAGTCCAGGCAGCGGCCCAGGGCTTGCACGGCCTCTCCCAATTCAGATGTTACAGAGAAATAGAGCTGGGTATTGTCAGCATACTGCTGATACCTCACCCCAAATCTCCTGATGACCGCTCCCAAGGGCTTCATACAGATGTTAAACAGCATGGGGGACAAGATGGTACCCTGTGGTACCCCACAGCACAACTGCCAGGGGGCTGAAAGACAATTACCCAATGCTATTCTCTGAGAGCGACCCTGGAGATAGGATCGGAACCACTGTAAAACAGTCCCTCCAATACCCATCTCACCAAGTCGGCCCAGAGGGATACCATGGTGAATGGCATCAAAAGCCACTGAGAGATCAAGTAAGAGTAACAGGGTCGCACTCCCCCTGCCCTTCTCCTGATAAAGGTCATCCATCGGGGTGACCAAGGCCGGTTCAGTCCCATAACCAGGCCTGAACCCAGACTGTGATGGGTCAAGATAATTTGTTTTGTCCAAGAGTACCTGCAAGTGCTGCGCCACAACCCTCTCAGTCACCTTCCCTAAAAAGGGGGTATTTGCAACCAGTCGGTACTTGTCACAGACCAATGGGTCCAGGGTGGGCTTTTTCAGGAGTGGTCAGATCACCGCCTCTTTCAATTAATTAATTTCAATTAATTAATATGATAGCACTTAGACTACAATCAATGAAGCAGCAGGGATGATAATGGGAATATAGCTGGAGAAGAGTTTGGACTGGAGCTTATTTTAGGGTATGCTCAGTGGCAGTTTGCTCAGTGGCAAAAAGAAAAACAGACTCTGTTACAATTGCATTGTGTCATTGTCATCCATTTTACTTGGCTAGTTCAAGGCCATAGAATAATTTGGCTTTCTGCTGGAATGAGTGATTACTTGGCAGCCCACTACAATACGTTTGCTCAGCACTTTCCCTGTAAAATTGTTCACATCTGTTCCGATTTGGACTCCATATTTTGTTGCATAACAGTTCCAGCCCAGGGACGTGTCCAGGGCTTTCTCCTTTTTACACTTGCTTAGATGGGTTTCAGTTGCTGCAGGCTGAAGAAATGGACAGAGTTTGCTTAGCTCTTTATCCAATGACCTGTTCTTCAGACCTTTGCCCATCCAGGCCAATTTTAGTGTGCTAGGCCATGTTTTATCAGGGCTGTGGTCAATCTCCTTTAGAGAGAGATTGGTCTAGGGAGAATGGAAAGGGTCTTAAAAGAAGCACAGTAAGTGGCTGCTAGATCAAGGCTATCTCTTTATTGACAACTTTCGTATGGAACTTCCTCTCAAGACAGCTGCTTCTGGCAAATGCTTTGGAGGTTAATCTAAAGAAAGAAGTAAAGACCTTTGTCCACCAGAGCTTTTGTGGTCTAGACAAAGTGCTTATAGTTCTCTAGTTTGCTGGAAACTTGTTCCTTCTGTTAGTACTAAAAATGACAGACAGCCAAATATTTTAATTATGTTTTTATTGTATTAATTGAGTTATTTATGCAGGGTGCTCCGAGGGCCCACTGACTGAAAAACAGAATAAAAATAGAATGGATAAATGCAAATAGTACTGCATAGAATTGGCTTGCATGTTCCACTGGCCCGGCCAGGCCCGGCCTCCAAGAGGTCTTCTGTATCTTTAAAAGTTGTGGAGGGGGGAGGGAGAATTCCACCTGGTGGTTTTTCCCATTACAGAATTGCAAGAACACCTGCACTTGGCTGACCTTCTCTTCTCCTAAAGATACAGGATCAGTCTCAGGCCATGGACCTGACAACCCTACACTGTATATGCTTCCTTGTTGAGGCTGCAATCTCATGAACACCTAAACTGGGAATATGTTCCATTGAAAACAGTGTGATTTATTAAATATGCATATAATGTGTATGCAGCCTAGATTTGAGTGAAATTTAAGAAGAACATTACAAAGCATAAGAATATCTCCTTGAATGAAGTCACACTTAATTACAAGTATACATGGTTAACTCTGGGCTGTAAGATTTCTAGGGCTGCCTTTTGGCAGATAAGCCCTGTTTTGTCTGGATCTGGAATGGCTCAAGATTGACAGAATCCAGCTGTGCTTAATGATGAAGTGAGGTTTATCTAACCCTCCTGGCAAACAAAAATATTGTGTCATGCTTGGTCTTTTGCCACAGTGCTCATACTAGTTAAAGCTATCATACTGAGATGCTGGCAGCAATGGATGGCTGAAACAGCTGGTAAGGCCCTGCCTGTTGTATATTTGGTGGCAAGTATCAAAGTGATATTCTTAGGAAGTATGCCTCCAGGCCTTCATGCAGTATTGTTTGAAATGCTTAACACTGTCTGCTTAATGCTTGGTGCTTAATGCTGTCTGTTGCTTAGGCTAGCAGCCAATTTGTGTGTCTTAGGAGATACCAGCTAATAAAGATACCCTTCAAAGTCTCATTTGTGTAACTAATCCTTACACAGCCATTGAGGGGGGCCCTTTTATAGTTTGTCAGCTCTACCCCCCCTATACACTTGTGTAGACTCTTGTTTATTGATTGTAGTAAACGGAGCTCAAGACAATAACAGAATATTCCTGTTGATGTAATCTTGCTGAGTTTATGCTTCAAGGCAGTTCTTTGCTAGCTATTTCGGCTAGCATTCCAAAGGACACTAGCAGCCTGATCTTAATCATGCTTATTCAGAAATCTCACTGAGGGACAAACCATCTGTCCTTCTCTAAATCTCTCTCTCTCTCCCCCCCCCTCGCTCCATTGCAGAGCTAATAGTGAATTGGGGTGGGTGACTTACATCAGAGAATGAAGGAGGAAGGAAAGGGTTAAATTATTATCCTGTGATGGTTTATTAGTTTTTTTAGTGCCCTCTTATTGATTATACTTTTACTGTATTATCATATTATAATGTATTGTCTTTTTAAAAAAAAGTTGCAAGTCAAGTTGTTAAAAAGCAGGGCTACATTTATGAAATAAAATATACCCTCAGAGCAGCACGTTCCTAGCCTTTAACCAACAGGGATGCTAATTAGCAGAAGAGAATCTGAGGGAGATTCTAATCAAGATCTCCTGAGTCACATCTAGTTTGGCCCTCAATTCAGTGGGACTTCCTTCCTGGTAAGTATGGTTATGACTGAAGCCCAAGATGTAAGCAAAACAAGCATTTACTCAAGGGGTGCATAACCTTAGGCCTGGGGGTCAAATGTAGCCCTATAGGTCTCTCTACCTGGCCCTTAGGACTTTCACCAAGGTACATGCCCTACCCCCCCTACCCCCAGCTTTGCACCCTCCTGATTGCTTTTTTGTAGCTGGAATTCAGCCTTTAACTCTTGCTAGTCTGAATGGAGAATAGTGAGGGATGTGTGACCATGTGTAGAAGCTAGTCTGCTGTAGAAAGGTGAGCTCTACATTCATTGCTCAGGTCAGTTTGGCCTCTGGCTCTGCCCACCACTGGCATGTGGTTCCTAGACGTTTGTCCAGAACAGAATGTGGCCCTTACACAGTGGGGGGAGATATCACTGCTGTGCGAACAGACCTTGACTATAGTTTGTACCCTTAAAAACACAATGACTTGTATTTTTATCATGCCACGGCATAGCAATGCATGTTTCAAACATGTTTGTTTTAGGTTATTATACCACAGTTTTCTACGTTTCTATTCCCAGGGTAGCTTCCATAAGCAATAAAATAAATATATAATTAATATGCAAACAAACATAGTAGTAGAGCGTGTGGTGGTCGCCCAACTCCAGAGATTCTTGGATGATATGGATTATCTGGATCCATTTCAGTCTGGTTTCGGACCTGGCTATGGGACAGAGACGGCTTTGGTCGCCTTGGTGGATGACCTACGCAGAGAACTGGACAGGGGGAGTGTGTCCCTGTTGGTTCGACTGGACCTCTCAGCGGCTTTCAATACCATCGATCATGGTATCTTTCTGGGCCGCCTTGCCGGGATGGGACTTGGGGGCACTGTGTTACAGTGGCTTCAGTCCTTCTTGGAGGACCGAACCCAGAAGGTGGTACTGGGGGACTCCTGCTTGACCCCTTGGCCATTGACCTATGGGGTCCCTCAGGGTTCAGTTTTGTCCCCCATGTTGTTTAACATCTACATGAAACCGCTGGGAGAGGTTGTCCGGGGTTTTGGGGTTCGGTGCCATCAGTATGCTGATGACACTCAACTCTATTTCTCTTTTCCACCTGAAGCCAAGGAAGCCATACAGGTCCTAAACCAGTGCCTGACATCAGTGATGGACTGGATGAGGGCAAACAAGTTGAGATTAAATCCTGATAAAACAGAGGTACGCCTGGTCAGTCGGAGGGCAGATCAGGGAATAGGGATTCAACCGGTGCTGGATGGGGTCGCACTCCCCCTGAAGTCTCAGGTTCGCAGTTTAGGTGTACTACTGGACTCAGCTTTGAATTTGGAGGCCCAGATTACTGCTTTGTCCAGGAGCGCATTTGCCCAATTAAAACTGGTGCGCCAGGTGCGCCCATTCCTGGACCTGCCTGATCTGACTAGGGTGATGCATGCCTTGGTTACATCCCGCTTAGACTACTGTAACATGCTCTACGTGGGGCTGCCTTTGAAGACTGTTCAGAAACTTAAATTGGTACAAAGAGCTGCAGCCAGAGTGCTAACCGGGGCTGGTTACAGGGACCGTACAACTCTCCTGTTACAACAGCTCAACTGGCTGCCAATTTGTTTCTGGTCATAATTCAAAGTGCTGGTTTTGACCTACAAAGCCCTATACGGCTCAGGTCCAGGCTATTTGGCAGATCGTATCTCCCTACTTGAATCTGCTTGGGATTTGAGATCTTCAGGTGAGGCCCTTCTTGTGCTCCCCACACCTTCGCAAGTACATATGATGGGGACACAACATAGGGCCTTTTCAGTGGCCGCCCCTAGGCTATGGAACTCCTTTCTGAGTGAGGTGCGATTAGCTCCGTCCTTGCTGTCTTTCCGGCAACAAGTAAAGACTGTTTTATTTCAACAGGCATTTGGGATAGAGAACGGCCAGGATTAAGTGTCATAGGATGGGTGACTACATTATGAACTTATTATTTTAAATTGTCTGCTGTTCTTAAACGTACGTTTTATAGTTTTTAATTTTTCTCATAGTTTAATTCTATTTTTAATTGTATACATTTCTATGTTTTAATGGTGTGTTATCTTTTAGCTGTAAGCTGCTCTGAGTCCTATTGGAAAAAGGGCGGGGTAGAAATAAAGTTTATTATTATTATTATCAGATAGAATTGTCTTTCAGTACATAAAAAAGGGCATAATGGCAAATTAAGACATGAAAACGTAGTGGTGAAAAGACATTAGAATAGGCACGAACTGAGCCTCCCCAAGAAGATCATTCCACAGATATGACACCACGACCAACAAGACCCTTTCTCCAGTCACCACCCACCAAAGGTGGGCCTATGAAGAAAGGCCTTGGAAAATGGAAGGGATTGACTGGGATTGGGAACCAAGAACCATGAGACCAGCCAGTAGTCAATAACAAAGAGCAAAACAGGACCTGGGACCATACCAAAATTCAGGAAGACCATGTTGCTTAAGAAAGGGTCATCTGTAACAGGAAACCTCTTATGCTCCTTCCTGCCTGGAAAGAGCCACTGGGGAGTCAGTCCAGTGCTGGATGGTTCTTCATTGAGAACGCTGCCAGCTACAGTTCAGTGGTTCACCACATGGTGCAGCTACATACATATCCAATGCTTCCTGATGGAATTATGTAGGCAAATTCATGTTGGAGTAGAGATCCTTTATGAGTTGTTATTCTAACAGGGGAATGGATAAGCAAAAACTTTAGAGGCAAATCCAGCCGTCTTGAGGAATACCAACTCCCTCATCCTCCAGGTACTGATCTAGAGGCAAGACATGGATATGGAGGGAATGAAAGTTATTACTTAGGACTGACTTATTTCCTTCTTGTCAGGTGTTAATGCCAATTCAGCAAGCAGTTAAATTATTTTTTTCTTTTTGCTCCCCATGGCAGCCGTTTTGTGCTGGCATCCACAGCAAGGTATGAACACTGACACCTCATTTTTTTTACCAAACAGCACTGGCTAAATGAATTCATTTGTTCAAAAGCTTGAGGTAGATAACAAAAGGAAACAAATATAAAGGCAAATATAAAATATAGATTATTAATTCATTTGAAGTCCAATTAAAAGAGCAAAAAACCTAAAACATGTTAGCACCTGCGGGTATCTACCAAATTGTCTGATTCCCAAAAGGCAAATGGACAAGGAGGGCAACATCAATTTACCAAACAAACAAGCAAAAAGTAGAAAGCCAGAAATAGTGCAAGCATGCCTCACTTACAAATTCTTTTTTAAAAATAAAATCTGATCTATAAACATTTAATTATCCATCTGATTTTCATACTGCCCTGTAATAATACAAATATCAGGGTGGTTTATACAAGTTAAGAATAAAATGAAAATACAGAAAATATCAGCAAAAGTATAAAAAAGCAGGTTAAAAGTTGCAGTAAAAAGAATGTTAAAAATTCCTTCGGATAATAAAAGCCTGGGAAAATAAAAAGGATTTCCCTGGTACTGAAAAGATAGCAAAGAAGGCATTAGGTAACCTTCCCTGGAGAGTTCCAAAAATGGAGTGCCACCTCAGAGAAGTTGCTGTCCTTGGTAACCACCCGTCTCACCTCAATGGCAAAACTCTGCCATAAATAAACATTGTATAAATATAAAATTCCCCTCCAACCCAGTGAATTTCAAAGATAACTGTACTTCAGGGGAATATCTGCTTTTCCCAGCACAGATTTAAAGGGAAAGCAGATATTCCTCTGTGGTAGAACATGCTCTGCATGGTGAAGAAATCCCTGGATACTCCAGTTAAAAGAATCTCAGGTAGCAAAGCTGGGAAAGCCCTGTGCCCGAGACATTGCTGTGAGCCATAATGGATGCAACTGGGTTAGATGAATCAGCCTTTTATTTATTTATTTATTTATTTATTTATTTATTTATTTATTTTATTTGTATACTGCCCTATAGCCGAAGCTCTCTGGGCGGTTTACAATATACCAAGTTGACTTGGTATAAGGCAGCTTCATATAGTTTAATATGTCTTCATGGCATTGAGAGAGGAGCCCTAGCTGACAAAGTGTCTGCCCCATTGACAAAGTGTAAAGGTAATAAGTGAGTTAGGTGCCTATGTGAGGAGAGTTAAGTACCACTTATTTATTATGTTAAAGTATCCAGAGCAAAAGGATTGGCTTGTATCCAGCATAGCACTAAGTCACTTGTTTCAATAGTGCAAGGATTTATCCTAGTGCAGTGGAACTTTCCCCTATCCCCTTGCCCCCTAAATCTGTTCTGGGGTTTCCCGCAACCCTCCAGAGCATATCTGGGGAAGGTGTGGGGCAACTTGAGATAGGTGTATAGACTTCATGGTGACTTGTCTGCCTGGTGCAAAGATTGTAGATGCTGCATGTCTTTTAGGTAGACTGGTAGATAGAGTTTGGGAGGAGCCAGTACTCATGGTGCATGTTGGCACCAATGACACTGGGACAAGTAGTCATGAGGTTTTGGGAGCATCATTTAGTTGGAAGCTTAAAAGGCAGGATCTCCTCTGAAATGCTACCTTTTCTATGAACAGGGCCAGCTGGACAGGCACAACTAAGGAATCTCAGTGCGTAGATGAGATGGTGGTGTCAGGACAAGGAGTTTGGATTTGTTAGGCACTACTGAACATTTTGTGATAACCTGGGCCTGTACAAAAGAGATGGATTCCATTTGAATCAGAACGGTACCAGACTCTTGGCGATCAAAATAAAAAAGGTAGCAGAGCAGCTTTTAAACTGATTGCTACAGTAAAGCTGACAGGAGCCATCCACTTCAGTATGGTTATCAGGCTATGGTCTGAAGGCACATGAGGCCAGCACCCTGCTGAAGCAGGTCTGGCCAGTGCCTGGATAGGAGATGGCTTGGGAACCATATGTAAGCTGCCTTGGGTTTCTATCATGAAAAGAAAGGCGGGGTATAAATATAATAAATAAATAATAAAAAATAGGATTGTCCAAATAGGAGAAAGGTAGAACTAAGCAATGAAAGTGCAGAGGAGAATGATCGCAATTCAAAAAGGCCAAAGTACCATAGGCTAAAACCCACATGCCAGAGACATTTGGAGAGAGACACCATTGTATAGTTATTTATATGCTAATAATAGTAACCTCTGAGTGATTATTTTTAAAGAAGAACGTAGATATAGGGTCCATAAAAGTAACATGGGGAGGTCAGTGGGACATAATTATATCTGGATACAAACTCTCTGACAAGGACAAGAAAGGGCATACCAGAGGGGGTGTTGCTCTGTGTCATATAGCTGGAAATCCCAGAAGGGGCCGACTCCTCCACTGAATGCCTGTGGATGACAGTATTGGGCCCCAAGAGCAATTTAGTGCTGTGGACATACTATTGCCTCCCTGTCCAAAATGCCCTCTAAATCTGCTCTGGGGTTTCCCACAACCCTCAGAGCAGGTCTGGGGAAGTCATGGGGCAACTTGTGATAGGTGTATAGACTTCATGATGACTTGAGATGGAAAATGAAATCAAGGAGGTGTCCAAAGGAGAAAATATTGTATTAATGGGAGACTTCAAGACTAGTCATGACAAAGAACGAAAATTTCTAGATAGGCTAAATGACTGTGTCTTAGAACAGTTGATCATGGAACTGACAAGAGGGGAGGTGACCCTGGATTTCATCTTAAGGTGGCTCCCAGTACCTGGTGTGAGATGTGTGTTTGAACCAATTAGGAACAGTGACCACAGTGCTATCAAATTACAATATAAATGTATGTGATTAATTGCCAAGAGAGTCCAACACAGTCACATTTGATTTCAAAAGAGGAAACTTCTCAAAAATGAGGATATTGCGGGGGAAAGAAATTGAAAGTGAAGGTCAAAATTTTAAGCCTTTTAAGTGAAAACTTTTATTCCAGTCATTATGTGTATTGACCTAGAAATTGTATCTATATATGTTTTATCATTTGTGTTTTATTGTATTTTTGCAATTTTGGGATGTTTCATGGGAAGCGATTCTCAAAATAAATAAATAAATATCTAGGAAACTTGGGGGTTCTTCACAACTACAACGAACCTCAACTAGAAAGCAAACTACATATTGGAAAGGTACCACCAAGGTTGACAGCACAGTTAGCAAGCAGAATCAAAGATTCCTCCTTTAAAGATCTTTGAAGGGGTGGGGGAACTGCTTCAAAGAGCACTTGATTCCTGTCTGAGCATGAGAGCATGGGGACTATCTGAAAGTGTTTTGCAGCACTGCTTGAAGCAGTCTCAACCCCCCTTTTAAAGATCGCTGCTTCAAAGAGTGCTTTCTTTAAGACAGTCTCCAAACTTCCGCCTGAGCATGGGATCACGCCTTTGAACGGGGAGGGGAGACAGCTTCAAAGAGCGCTGGAAAACAAGCACCTGTTTCTTCATTACTGTGTATTGGAGCAATCCCTGTCAGAGCAAATATTTGCAACTCAGCTGTCGGTCATGTGATATCACAGTGATGTCATGTGATTAACAGGTGGATTGCCCCACCCACCTGTCACAGTTGATCCATGAAGCCAAAAAGGTTCTCCACAGGAGCACATCACTAAAAATGTTAAGACTGACAATTTAAAACATTCTTTAAACGTAGCTAGGGAGGCACTTGGACCTTTGGATGACAAGGGAGTCAAAGGCATGCTGGCCATTGTGAAAACAGAATGCTGGACTTGATGGGCTTTTTGTCTTATTGAAAACGACTCTTCTTATGAACAATACTCATACATAGTTGTCAGAGGGAATGCACATTCAGAGCTTAGGGGTAGCCACCAAATTTCTCTGTATGTGCTCTTGCTGGTTCAATATGGTGCATGGATAGGATAACACATGAATCACCGTTCCCCACCATCAGTTTAATAACCTGTGTTAAGTCATTTAAGCTCTAATTTAATTGTCACAGACTATACCTTTCCATTTTATTAGCATTTGACTCCCAACTTCTTCATTTTACACCCTCTGTATGTGTGCCTGCCAAATGAAGATACTGTAGTCCACGAAAGTGCACTCTAGTGCACAAAAGCTTGTCATAATCAGTTTGTTTGTCTTTAACGTGCCATGAGATACTTTGTTGTTTTTGCACCATACTAGCACCATAGAATAAGTTCCAACCTAGGCATTATAAAACACAAGAAAAACAGTGTAAGTTGCACTATAACTAACACTTTCTGCTTATAGCAACTCTTCATTTTTGGAACAAACTCTGTGTTTTGTTAATCGTGCTTTATAAAAGGGGTGCTTAATGCTGTCACTTTTATTTTGAAATAGGAGCAGCCAGGAAACCCCAATCCAGTACCAGGACCCCATTAAGGGCCCACAAATTGCTTCCTTAACTGTTACTGTATTTGCCCTTGAAGATTTGCCCTTTTTTTTATGTGTATGTGTTGTGGCCTGGCCTGTAAATACTGTTTCGTGCTATAAGTACTGTTGGATTATGGGGAGTGCATGTTAAATGTTAACATTATTACTGTTTTTAGTAGCTGCTGAAGGGCACTGTTAACAGTATTTTTTGTGTTCTGGTTAGGTGAGGTGGGTTAACTCTGCTTTGTATTTATGAAATATTGGAGTGTTGTGCTGGTTGCTTTAGGCTGCATGTTTTGTGGTAGGCTGAACTGCAGCTGCATTCCTGATATTTTGTAATTTCTGTATTTCAGCTTCATATAGATGGCTGAAAACATAGCCTTTTGACTAATGCATTGTCATGTGTGGTGTTGCGTCTAATGTGAATGGGTTTCAGTGTCTTAAAGAGGGCAATTATGTGGCCCCTGGTAGTGCCTTCTCAGTTGTTCCAGACCTTAGTTAAGCTAGCTATGCCAGAAAGGGTACACAATTCTGTTTTAGGAGGTAAATAAAATGTAGAAGAAGGACAGAGGTTGTTGATTGGACAGAAGCGTCCTGCAGGCTCGGAACCTCATCTTCACAACCTTCTTTTATGATCTTTCTGTTAATACCAAAGTTTGCCTTTCAGAAATAAATGAGGTGGTGGAGAGGCTGCATGCTGGCCTCTGAATTTCTCGGAGGTTGAATTCCAGGGAATCCCTCCCTCTGGCCCACTAAGCCCTGACACCAGCAACGTCAGGTGCCAAGAAAGGCAGCTTTGTTGATGCTGACAAAGGCTGCTTTGTAGAACAGTTGAGCATCGGGTGAAGCAGCTTTGCCTCTTGTCTTCTCTGCCTTTATCTCTCCAGATCATCCTCTCTCTGCCCCCTACCCTTCTCCTCTGTCCCCGACCCGCTGGTTTTACTGCAGCACTCCCAATTTCTGTTCCCTCCTTCTGCTATACAGTAGGGCACCGCTTTATGGTGCTTAGCTTAACGGCGGTTTGCGGCGGTCTCAATTAGACGCAATTAGACTAAAACCCCATTCATACGGTGCTTGTTCCGCTTTTACGGCGGTTTTCAGGCATCGCGCGCCATTCTATTCAATGAGTTCTGCTTTTCAGCGGTTTTCACTTTTCGGCTGGGGTCTGGAATGTAACCCGCCATATGAGTGGGGCCCTAATGTACAGTGCCTTGCAAAAGTACTCAGACCCCTGACCAATGCTCTCATATTACTGAATTACAAATGGTACATTGTCATTTTGTTCTGTATGGTATTTTATTTTGAAACACTGAAACTCAAGATCAATTATTGTAAGATGAGCTTGGTTTTATGTTGAGAAATGTTTGTAAGAAACATAAAAAACGGAAAAATGTTGCTTGCATAAGTATTCAACCCCTGTGCTGTGGAAGCTCCCAGTTTACACAGATGAAATAAATTGCCCTATCGAGGAAACAGTTACCTTACCATTGGCACCCACGTGTGAACTATTAAAGTTGCTGTCACATTGTCAGGATAAAACCCCCACTGTTGAAGGATCACTAGTCAGGCTGTGGATCTGAATGAAAATGAAGACCAAAGAGCATTCTACAGAAGTGAGAGATAATGTGATACAAATGCACAGATTAGGAAAAGGGTACAAAATAATATCCAAGTGTTTAGATATCCCAGTGAGCACAGTTGGATCAATAATCAGAAAGTGGAAGCTGCATCACACCATCCTGGCACTGGCAAGAAAAGAGCATCCCACAAAACTCAGTGCTTGAACAAGACTTGTGAGAGAAGCCACAGAGAGGCCAACAATCCCTTTGAAGGAGCTACAGAGTTCAGTGGCAGGGAGTGGAGTAATGGTGTACCAGTCAACCATATCAAGAGCTCTGCATAACACTGGGCTGTATAGGAGGGTGGCAAGAAAGAAGCCGTTACTCAAAAAGTACCATCTGAAAGCGTGTCTGGAGTTTGCCAGAAAGCATGAGAGTGCCCCAGCTGCGACGTGGGAAAAGGTTTTGTGGTCAGATGAGACCAAGATAGAGCTTTTTGGCCAAAACTCAAAGTGCTCTGTGTGGTGGAAACCTAACACTGCCCATGCCTTAAGACATTCCATACCTACAGTGAAGTGTGGTAGTGGCATCATCATGCTGTGGGAATGCTTCTCATCAGCCGGGACTGGGCATCTTGTTAAAATTGAAGGAAGAATGGATGGAGCAAAATACAGGGAAATACTGCATGAGAACCTGCTTCAGTCCACTAAAAAACTGAAGCTTGGGAGGAAATTCCCTTTTCAGCAGGACAATGATTGCAAGCACAAGGCCAAAGCAACACTGAAGTGGCTCAAGAACAAAAAGGTGAATGTCCTATAGTGGCCCAAAGTCCTGATCTCAGTCCATTAAGAATCTTTGGCTTTCTTTGAAAATTGCAGTCCAGGAGTGACGTCCAACCAACCTGAACAACCTGGAGCAAATCTGCCAAGAAGAATGGGCCAAAATCCCTCCAACACTGTGTGCAAAGCTGGTACGTACCTACACCAAAAGACTTAAAGCTGTTATTGCCGCGCAAGGTGGCTTTACCAAATATTAATTTGTGTGGGTTGAATACTTATGCAAACAACATGTTTCCATTTTTTATGTTTCTTACAAACATTTCCCAACATAAAATCAATGTCACTTTACAATAATTGATTTTGAGTTTCAGTGTCTCAAAATAAACTATCATACAGAACGAAATTAGAATGTACCATTTGTAATTCAGTAATATGACAGCATTGATCAGGGGTCTGATATGTCAGTCCCTCACACCCTTTCTCTTTTACAACCCATCTTCTATTTTGTGAGATATGGCAAGTCTGGTGAGCTGCTTTATGCTCCATGTTTCATGGACGGTTGAGTTGCAGCTGTCAGTATTTGTTGTGTTGCACCATGTGCTGTATTGCTTGTATTCTGTGAATTCTGTATTTCAGCTTAATACAGATACCTGAACAGGGAAATTTTAGACTAATGCATTGTCATGTGTGGTGCTGCATCCAGCTTGAATTGATTTCAAATGTGACTCTTGGACCCCCAAGCACATTGTTGCACTGTGAATGAACCTTTCACTGGTCCAGTCCCAGCGTTTTCTCTTTTCTGTCTAAATGCTGTTTGAGAGGAAGCAAATTGTTGTAACTCTTGGTTCCTGCAATCCTTCAGAGCTGAAGCTGGCTCCTGGGCCAACTCTGTGGCACCAGATCCAGAGAAGCTGCTGCCATGATGATGAGAAACTGCTCCCCACCGCCACCAAACACACATTCTTAAGCTTCAGGAGGAGTGAAGCATAGTTCCACTCTTCGAAGAGGTCAGGGGTCCTTTCTGTCTGGTGCACATAGTTATTTTATACCAGGCCAGGGGCCAAACTAGATGTTATGTTAAATAACATATTATGGGGAAAAAAACACAAATAGCATCAATTTTTAAACAGATGTAAATAGGCCTCTGGGGTTGGCGTGGTGTGTGCTGATAATTTTCAGAATCACAGCAGGTGAAAAGGGGAAAGTTAACCTTTTCTTCCCCAATGCAGCCCTGAGGGAAATTCCTTCTCTGAAATCCCCTATTGGGGCCAGTGTAGATTTTAAAGTAGCATTTCCATGAATTCATTGCTAAGATGGCAGGCCACATATAAAATTAGTGTCCCTGTTTAAGGACTATGTTGCTGGCACAAAACATTTTAACATTGGTGTAATAAACAGCTGGAGTTTTCTACCTGCGTCAGTTGCAGCACATGGGCAAGAGCTATAGCAAAGCTTTAATTTTCTGTGTACAGCATGATTTAATGATGCAATTAAGAGTAAGCATAGAAGGAGACAAAATCAGGGCAATAAGAAAGGGAAAAGAGCACAATCTGTGCAAGCAGCCAATTATGTGCTTTAATAATTCAGTGGGTTTTGTGCTAATTGGCTGGAAAGTAAATACTATTTGCATAAGTGTAGTGTGCCATTATTTATCCACTGCAGAAACTGAGGTTTAATTAAGACAAAAGCCCATGGACTTTTCAGCAATTAATGAAATATATTACAATCCTGAACCAGTCAGGTACTGAATGCTTGTGTCCCTTTAGGCACAAGAAGATTTATGTTGCAATATGGAACAGCAGCTATTGCAGACTTTATTTTGATTTCTGGTGGGAAAGAAAATCCATTACCCTTACGTATGAAGTATCCCAATCACAGGGCTGTTGACATTTTTGCACCGAGAGAGCCATGATTCATTGATGACCTTATTTTGCATATAATAGTTCCTCTATGTAATCCTACTCTGCATTTCCATAGAATTTTGAAGTTTTTGGCAACTGGTTGTGTAAGGCAAAAGGAAGAAGTGTCAGTAAGTAGCAAAGAGCCAATAGAGGATGTGTGGGAGGAGAAGTGTGAATGAAAGCCATAGAAGAAGTATCTATGCTGGGCATATTAGAAACTCTTGTCCCCTAAACATTGAGGCCTTTGGTTTACAGCCATTGTCCAAATCTCTTTTTTTATTAT
Source organism: Rhineura floridana (assembly GCF_030035675.1). Lineage (NCBI taxonomy): Eukaryota > Metazoa > Chordata > Lepidosauria > Squamata > Rhineuridae > Rhineura > Rhineura floridana. Next base: position 172,401,890 of record NC_084482.1, on the reverse strand, counting down.
TGATAGTTTCTTAGAGTTTTCACATTCTCTTTTTGTACAATATAACCATTCTATCCCCACTTTCCCTGGTTATCACCCTCCCCGAACCTGTAGTCTCCCTTGCAGAGATGGTTTTGTCTCTGCTACTCAGTCATTTGTCAAATCTTGTAATAAATGAGCACATGATGGATAGTTGATCAGATGAGGACTGGAGTGAACAAGTAGTAATTTTGAGAACTGGGTGGTTAGCCAAGTGAGGATTGAAGGAAAAAATAGTATTATTGAAACAGAGAGTCAAGTGACTAGGATGTAAGTCAGAAAGGTTCCAGCATCTGCATTATATCTTCACTCCTATTGGTTGCTGGTGTCACTCAGCAAAGAGTTCCAGGAATCCATTCCAAAATCTCCTGGAAACTTGTGCCTGCATGCTTGCAAATGTATCTCTGCAGTCAGAAAGGCTGTTCACCAGATGTGAGAGTCCGTTAAACGTTTGGCTGGTGATGCTTCCTGTAACAACTGAAGCCATCCAGATTTTGACAGCCATAAAATACATTTCTGAATCTTTTGCCTTAATTGCTGTTTGAAACATGAAACAAAAACCGAACTATGTGTAAGGAAACAATTGTACAATAAAGATAATCAAGGACAATGTTAGCACCTTAAAACTTGGGCTGATTAGGTGACCTAATTAAGATTACCCTGGCAAGCTCTTATAATCCAGCCTGAGAACACATCTCTTTATGCTATTGTACTTATTTAATATAAAGCCTCCAAAAATGATAATTGTATTTCACTCAAGCACATTTTTAAACACATATATGTATTTTTAGGAGACCAAAGGACCAGAAGCATTCTACAGCCCAGCTCTCGTTGTCTCAATGGATGCATCTGGCAGTTGTAGCATGTGGCAACCGGCTGGAAGAAACTCTCATCATGCTGAAATCAGCAGTTCTCTTTAGTAACAGGAAACTCAAATTCCACATCTTCGCAGAGGATTCCTTGAAGCCTGAATTTGACAGGAAAGTGAGTCCCCTTCACTGTTTTCTTTAAAAACAAACACAAACACACCACCACAACCAAATCTAGATCTTTGATTATTAGCTTGCAGATTCACTTAGAAATGCTCTGACAGCCACAAGTTAATGAGCGGATAAACTCTTTCTAGTAGCAAGTCCTCAGGAAAGCTCTCCCTGAGTAAGGGCTTTGTTTTAATTTGTTTGACTTTGTAGAGCAATAGCATTTCCCACAAACTGCCTCTCAGGAGTTCTAATCCACCTTTCCTCCTTGTGCTTTTCAGTTACAGGAATGGCCCTCTTCTTATACAAAGAAGTTTGAATATAATGTCTACCCAATCGCCTTTTCAGTAGGAAATGCTCAGGAATGGAAAAAATTATTCAAGCCATGTGCTGCCCAGCGTCTGTTTCTTCCGGTAAGGCACCCAGATTTCAGTGAGTGGAGTCTAAGGCTACAATCTTAACCCTGCTTATCTGGGAGTAAGTTGCTTTGCATTCCGTGGGACATTATTTTGAGTAGACATGGTTAGGATTGCAACCTAAGGTATCTCAAGACTAGAAACTCCATTGACCTTAGAAGTGTTGAGATCTCCCTCACGCACAGACTGAAATGGTCCATTTGCTGGCAGACCTGTCATACAGCTCCTCCGCTCCCACACCTCCTTCCAGAAGCCCAACAAGATGCCAATCTCAGTTTTCTTTTAGGTTGGGTAGGAACACAGGAAGCTTATTTATATTGAGTCAGACCATTGGTCCTTCTAGCTCAGTATTGTCTGCACTGACTGGCAGAGGTTCTCCAGGGTTTCAGACAGGGAACCCTCCCAGCCCTACCTGGAGATACCGGGGATTGAACTTGGGACCTTTTGCAGGTAAGGCAGATGCTCTACCATTGAGCTACAGCTCTTCCCTCCTCTGGAGGCGCTGTTCACCCCCACTGGCAGATGAGGGCTTTTTGCTCAGGACCATGGCACGGGAGGATAAATCTCCCCTCCAAGCCTGCTGTGAATGGTCGGCACCCCTTTCCCTGCTGGTGCTTATTTGCATTTTCATTTTAAAAAATGCAAAGGCACATTTAACATCACAGGTCGTTTAGCCCTAATCCTCTCCTGCTCTTAACTGAAGCCTGCAGAAAAATGAGCAGCGAGTAAGACTGTGGAGTACTTACAGTTGTACCAGGGTTGGGTTGCAGAGTTTGGCAAGCAAGCTGGTGATATTGAAAAGCATGCTATTCCAGTGTTAGGCCCTGAGACAGCACATCATAAGAGTTGGAGCCGACTCAAGGTGAATTGGCAAAGCCTAGGCCCAAGAGCAGGTAGACCAAGCTGTTCCTCCAGCGCTGATCGGAAACATCCTGTGATCTGAAAACTCTGTTGGTTGATAGAGCAGTGCTCTGCCTCTGAGATATGCTGTCCAGCAAGACTGGCCTGTCTCTTGCTGTCTCTGGGACTGATGTGTGATGAAGTTAGGGCACCCAGACAATGGTGTACATTATGTGAGGATTATGCATTTGGAAGCGTCCACTTGGAGAGCTGGTTTCAATTTTCTTCCTCTCCTTAATCCAGCTGAACCAGTTTTTCAGACTCGTGGGCTTGCTTCAAGGAGAAAAAAGATGAGTAGGGTGGAGCAGCATTCTTTTAATCTGGTCAATAATTATATAACTATTTTGGCAGCTGCTTGCTAGAGGTAGGTGGACTGGTCTTGTCCAACTTTGCTCTTCTGCTGAGTTTCTCCCAGCCTTTTTTAAAAAAATCAGATTCTGACTAGCAGAAGTTAGGAACGTAGGAAGCGGACTTCTACCAAGTCAGATCATGTGTCCACCTAGATCAGTATTGCCCACACTGACCGGCAATGGCTCTCCAGGGTTTCAGGCAGGGTTCTCTTCCAGCCCTACCTGGAGATGTCGGGGATTGAACCTGGGACTTCCTGCATGCAAAGCAGATGCTCTGCCACTGAGCTACAGTCTTTCCCCATAACTTAAGTTTAACCTGTTGCTACAGACCTGTGAATTCTACATCTCACTGTCAGGTAGATGCTCCAACTTCTCATTGGAAGTAACAAGCTAGCAGGAGCTATTTTTCTTGTGATGCCTGCTCAAACATTGCAAAGAACATCATGAAGTTATTAACTGACTTCCTCACTGCAAAATCTGGAACTGGAGCCTTACCACAGATACCACCCGTGATGCGCTGTAGTCAGCATCAGTCGTTCCCGGAATGTATCTCAAGAGAACAAGCTGATTCCTATGTACTGTAGAGTGAAAAGGTCCTACATTTTTGGCATCTGCAACCAGAGACATTTTCTTCAAGAACTGTAGCATCAAATTACAGTTTCAGCCCGTGTCGTTGCAACATTTCAAGGAATGGTTCCTTAGTGTTGAAATAATAAGCAACACAGTTTGTTCTCTTTCCACCCCACGCCCCCGGTATACTTTAATAAGTACTGTTAATATTCTGACAGAAGTAATAGATCATTTTCTCACAATATGCTTCTTATTTTAGAGCTCTTCAGATGGCTGCCCATTAACTACTGGGCTAAGTTCAAGGTTCTGGTTTTGGTGTACAAAGCCCTATACAGCTTAGAAACAGGATACCTGAAAGATTGTCTTACCCCTTATATACCCAGTCGATCAGTACGCTCACCTGCAGACACCTGCTGCAGATACCATCTTATCAGGTCTGTTCCACACAACATAGGAAATGGACTTTTAGTGTAGTGGCACCTATCCTTTGGAATTCCCTCCCCTTAAATATTGGACAGGCGCCATCTCTGTTATCTTTTTCAGTGCCTACTGAAAACCTTCCTCCTGCAACAGGCCATTTAAGTATAGACCTTAGCCCAGTCTGTGTCTGTGTTGGAATTGCTTTTTAAGATTTTTTCAGAGCTTTTTAAAATAATATGTTTCAAAAAGTGTTTTGTTTTAATATAGTTTAAAGTCTGTTTTTATGATGTTTTAGAGTGTTTTTAGTGTTTTTGTTTTATCACCCTGGGCACCTACTGGGAGGAAGGGCAGGATATAAATTTAACAATTAATTAATTAATTAATTAATTAATTAATTAACCCTATTACCCAGCCCATAGCTATAATATGTAAAGATGGGAGTGAATCCTGCTTAGGTCTGCCTTCTGACAATCAGTTCTCTGTTCCAGTACATGGCATTAAAGGATGCTCCTCTATTATATAATAGCTTTGTGATTGAGAAATGTGCTGTCTCTTATCCCTGCAGCGCTGTAATAGGGGACCTCAAACTTACTGGGCATCTCTCTTCACAAATCTGCTAAAGGCATAAGAGCTTGCATTTTGCCCAGGAGCTAGCAATCCTTGTCACGGAATTGTTTTAAAATATTGCCAGAATGTAAGGATCTCAGAGTTTCTTAGCTCGATCTCCTGCTTGGCCAAATCATTGGTGGACTCAGATATGGTCTAAGGAAGAGTTTGGCCTCCTACATCCATAATGAAATCTCTGTCTCTAAATTGCCTGCCTCAGAGGAAAGTGTTGTGTTCATCCAACAATATTTAGCTAGCTTCACAGGTTGGTGCATTTATATTTGGGTGGGGAACAGTGATATTGGAGGGGTCATGATAAATGGCGCTCATTACTTTCTAGTAGCGTTCCACACTTCGCTGCAACAGTATATGTGTATTGGAGAGATTGGGAATGAATCTATGAAAATTAATGAGAAAAAGAAAGCTGAGAAGTCAAGTGTCAAGTCAGGAGTGTGAGACCAAAGTGCCACCATTATCATAAGGGGAGTACAGCATATTGTCTTGATTACAGCTTTTCTGTAGAAGTGCCTGCTGTATGGAACACTTAACTTATTCCACCAATAGTGCAGCATGTGCTACTGATCAAAAACAAAAGCCCAGATAAGAACCAGAGTTTAAAAGAACAAAAATGTCTCTTCATATCCATTAAATAGGCTTTAAAAAAATATTTTCTCCAGAATAGGTTGTCTAAATTATTTATGTATGCAATCTAATAGTCTGCCTTCAAATGCAACAGATATTTTATTTAAAAGCCAAAGTATTGATGACTTTTTTCTGCTTATCCCAACCATTTCTTTTTCTTTTTCTTCTAAGCTTTGGACAATAAGATTATGAGCATCTAACTGTCCAAGTTAGGAAATGCTCTTACTGAATTTGAGATTCAAATATTTAGACTTCAAGGCTAGTCAAATGACAGTCAAGATTTTTCTCTGCTGAATATGTTCCATGAGTATCTTTTTAACATCACAGATGTGGTCACATACCTTAATACATGCTATCTTTATGGCCAATTTAAAAGTGCACATGATGTTATATGCCACATGTTCATCTTTCCCTTCTTGCAAGGAGAGCAGGGCAGCATACATAGGATTATGCCCGCTCTCTTGGCTGGATGACTGCGAGAGTGGGTGGGAGACTTGTCCAAGGCAACTTTGTGCATTATATATATACAGTGGGAATTGCTACCGGGGTTTCTTCCCACCTCTATACCCATACCTGAGCCATTCTGCCAGGTATCTAGTAAGAGATAGCTGGGAAAGAAGGCAAACCAATGGAGGGATTTTCTGCAACATTAGAGAAGAAGGAAAGTAAAACAGAAAAGAGGCACTCTGCTGCATTTGAAGAGAGATTGAAACCTATTCTGTGGTTTTTATGAATACAGTGTACTAGTTATGAATGGCTGTGTACAAAATCAAATGTCCACAAGAGGGCACACTGTGAACAAGAATCAGCAGACTGATTAGTGTTCTTTTCCCTTTTGATATATTGAGGTAACTAGTAAATCACCAACAATCTCTCATTACAGCTTTATCCAGTGTTTCAAAAGTTACCCTGGAAAGCCACTGCTGGTCAGAGCAGACAGCACTAGGTGGATGGACTAAAAGTCTGAATCAGGCATCACCATACAGTGCCTTGCAAAAGTAATCAGATGCCTGAGCAATGTTCTCGCATTAGTGAATTACAAATGGTACATTGTAATTTCGTTCTGTATATTTTATTTTGAAACACTAAAACTCAAAATCAATTATGTTGGAGGGATTTTGGCAGATTCTTCTTGGCAGATTCATTCCAGGTTGTTCAGGTTGGTTGGACATCGCTTGTGGACCGCAATTTTCAAAGAACGCAACAGATTGAGTGGGATTGAGATCAGGACATTGACTGGCTCACTGTAGGACATTCACCTTTTTGTTCTTGAGCCACTCCAATGTTGCTTTGGCCTTGTGCTTGGGATTGTTGTAGGGATGGTGTGTCTTGAGGCATGGGCAGTGTTAGGTTTCCACCACACAGAGCACTTTGAGTTTTGGCCAAAAAGCTCTATCTTGGTCTCATCTGACCACAAAACCTTTTCCCACATCGCAGCTGGGGCACTCCAATGCTTTTTGGCAAACTCCAAATGTGCTTTTAGATGGTACTTTTTGAGTAACAGCTTTTTTCTTGCTACCTTCCCATTTAGGCCAGTGTTATGCAGAGCTCTTGATATGGTTGACTGGTGCACCATTACTCCACTCCCCGCCACTGAACTCTGTAGCTCCTTCAAAGGGATTGTTGGCCTCTCTGTGGCTTCTCTCACAAGTCTTGTTCAAGCACTGAGTTTTGAGGGACTGCCTTTTCTTGGCAGTGCCTGGGTGGTGTGATGCAGCTTCCACTTCCTGATTATTGATCCAAGTGTGCTCACTGGGATATCTAAACGCTTGGATATTATTTTGTACCCTTTTCCTAATCTGTGCATTCGTATTACATTATCTCTCACTTCTGTAGAATGCTCTTTGGTCTTCATTTTCATTCAGATCCACAGCCTGACCAATGATCCTTCAATAGTGGGGTTTTTATCCTGACAATGTGACAACAACTTCAATGGTTCACAGGCGGAGGCCAATGTTAAGGTAATTGTGTCCTTGGTAAGGCAATTTCTTTCATCTGTGTAAACTGGGAGCTTCCATAGCACAGGGATTGAATACTTATGCAAGCAACATGTTTCTGTTTTTTATGTTTCTTACAAACATTTCCCAACATAAAACCAATGTCATCTTACAATAATTGATCTTGAGTTTCAGTGTTTCAAAATAAAATACCATACAGAACAAAATGACAATGTACCATTTGTAATTCAGTAATATGAGAGCATTGGTCAGGGGTCTGAGTACTTTTGCAAGGCACTGTATATTCATATAATGTCTTTTTGCTAATTCTCCTTCAGAAGTTCAGACCACACTGTGGATTCTGGCCATTTAAGAATAATTCATGTGATCAAGACAGTCAACAGAAGATGACAATTATCAGGAGCAGCCTGGAAGTTTGAAACCTGTTATCACATTGTGCTTCTCTACAGCAAGTTCTTTCCCATGCCTAAAATGAGGACCACCATTTAGTAACCCATTGTACAGCCGAGCTATTACCTGGTTATATGAGTTGGCAACCTCTTCTAGCAGTACATTCTCATTGCAAGTCTTATCCTTTCAGCATTGTTTTTTAGAAATGGGTTTTATTGTTTATATTTTGCAATTGTGAATCTTACTGATGGGAGATTTCATTTTATTTTATATTTCTGTTAGCTATTTTTAAAACTGAAAGACTAAGTAGAAATACTTTAAATAAAAATAAGATACATTCCCTTTTGCAAACCCCTTATTCTGTCGCCTTCTCATTCCCCTAATACTCTTGTGAGCCAGAATGCAGTAACTGGCTCACTTGCCCAGTTGACCCCGAGGTGTTTATACTGTATGTCTCTATAGGATGTTAGGTCAAAATGATGTGTTTTCTTACATGTATTCACAGCATAAATGAGAAATCAGCCTGTCATCAGTCTTTTTTGGTCTTCTTGATGATACTGTGTATGTATGTTTGTTTCCTCTACATGCTTTCTGTTCCAACTCAAAAGATGATTTTAAAAGATGTAGACTCCCTTTTATATGTGGACACAGATGTCCTATTTTTGCGACCCATTGATGACATCTGGGGCTTTCTGAGAGCTTTCAATTCCACACAGCTGGCTGCAATGGCTCCAGAACATGAAATACCAAAGATTGGCTGGTACAGTCGCTTTGCTCGCCACCCATATTATGGAATGACTGGGGTCAATTCTGGTGTCATGCTGATGAATTTAACCCGTATAAGAAATGCCCAGTTCAAGGTAAGAATAGGGGTTTTTGTTTTGGAAGTAAACGTCTTTCTCATACCATCAAATTGGGACTGGGTTGTGCTCCTTTTGTTTTTGGCTACTTTTTAGGAAACGTTCTCACAGTTTTATACAGATGACTTTCCACAGACTGAAAAACCAGCTTGGACTGTTGTCTTCAGAGTAACTTATTTATTTATTATTACATTTCTATTCTACCTTTACTCCAAGGAGCTCAAGTATGTGGTTCCCTGCCCATTTTATCCTTACAACAACCCTGTGAGGTACGTTACGCTGAGAGATTGTGACTGGCCCAAGGTCACTCAGTGAGCTTCCTGGCTGAGCAGGGATTTGAACCCTGGTCTCCCAGGTCGTAGTCCAACACTCTAACCACTGCACTGGGTGCACTGACTGCCAGAATCACCTAAACAGCTTCTCAGATTGGCCCATAGCCAAGCGATAGTTAGCTTGGGCTGGCTGTGTGAAAGCGTTCTTGGAGGCTTTCGAGTGCTGTCACACTGACATCACTAGTGTGGCCTTTGTTGAGCAACATTCTTACGGAGATGCATTTTGCATCTTCCTGCTCATCGAATTAAGAAAAAAAGAACAATGGGGTTGCATGCAACTAAATCATTGAGTGCATGGAATGGTTTCTGTGAGCCCAACACAACTTCCCCTCCTCCTCTCCCTGTGCATCCCACAAATCTGTTCTGGGGTTTTCGCCAACCCTCTGGAGCAGATTTGGGTGTGGTATAGGAAGAGAGAGGGAGGGGAAGTTGTGGTCATGGAAGCTGTTTCACATGTACAATGTTTTATTTGCATATAACCCTACATATTCTTCAGGCAGTTTTCCTGGCAAGTTTTGGGTCCCAGAATGTAAAATAATTTCAGCTCTTATTTATAGATGCAAAAAGCAAAAGGACAATGATGATGATGATATTTATATCCCTCCTTTCCTCCAGGGAGCTCAAGTGTACAGACTTGAGTGTTGGAGTACAAACATGATTCTCCTCTTCCTGATTTTATCCTAACAACAACCCTGTGGAGTAGGTTAGGCTGAGAGACAGTGACTGGCCCAAGGTCACCTAGTGAGCTTCATGGCCGAGCTGGGATTTAAAACCCTGGTCTCCCAGCTTCCAGTCTACATCACGCTGGCATGAAGATTCCAGACCTTCAAATGTGACCACAGTATTAAGGCATTTATGGCAATAATTTCTGCACATGAGATCACAGGAAGCTGCCTTATACCAGGTCACATTATTTCTCCATCAAGCCCAATATATTTTGCTCTGACTGGCAGTGACCTTTTGTATCGCCTCCTACTTGATTCTTTTAACTGGAGATGTGGTATTGAATCTAGTCCTTTTTCATGAGTGGTAAAGCACGTGCTTTACCACTGAGCTGTGGCTTCTTCCTATAAAATTGTTATAGCTTCTATAAAATGGCAGAGCTACTTTGGAGGGTTTTTTCAGGAAAAATAGAGACCACCTGTTGAGCCTCTGTGGTTTGGTTTGGTTTGGTTTGGTTTGGTTTTTTACCACAGAGCATGGGGCCAGATTTCTTCTCTCTGAACTGACATCATAAATGGAAGTAAAAGAAAGGAAGCTAGAGTGACTACAGGTGTATTATGTTCAAGCTGTGTTACTACATGGTCTTTTTTTAACTGCATATATGTAAACATAGAGAGTCAGTGTGGTGTAGTGGTTAGAGTGTTGGACTATGACATGGGAGACGAGGGTTTGAATCCTCACAGAGCCGTTAAGCTCACTGGGTGACCTTGGGCCAGTCACTGCCTCTCAGCTTCAGAGGAAGTCAATGGTAAATCACCTCTGAATACTGCTTACCATGAAAACCCTATTCATAGGGTCACCATAAGTTGGGATCGACTTGAAGGCAGTCCATTTTCATTTTCATGTAAACATGGATGCCACTTGGAGGCACAATAGTGCTGTGCCAACAGAGATTCGCTGCTGGTATAGCACAGTGGGGAGGAGAGCCTGGCTGAGAGTCCAGAGTCTGTGAGTTCAAATCCCCACTCATGTCTCCTGGGTGTAAAAAGGCCAGTTAAAGATCACCCCCACAGTGAATGGCTCAGGGGTTATGTGCCCTGCCACCTGTGCAGCCGTGGGCAAACTGCATAGTCCCAAGGAGCCCAGTTGCCCCCCAGCTGGCAGTCGTGGACAAGGAAGGAGCTGGCTTGTGCAGCTGTGGCAGGCTTAGCAGGCCGTAGCCAGCTGGGGAGGACTAGCCTCAGAGGGAGGCAATGGTAAACCGCCTCTGAATACCGCTTACCATGAAAACCTTATTCAGAGGGTAGCCATAAGTTGGGATCGACTTGAAGGCAGTCCATTTCCATTTTCAACAGAGATTCAACAGGCACCTTCTGTTTTAACTTTTAAACATCTGCTTCTGTTCCAGCATGCTAATGCAGGCAATTAAGAATATGTATTTTCACAATAGTTGACCTTTGTTTTATTGTATTTTTAATGTTTTTATTGTATATTTGTTGCTTTTCATAAGTTGTTGTGAACCACTTTGATGTTTTTAACAAAATAGCATTATACAAATATATTTATAAATAAAAGGAGGCTATAATCCATGCTTCTAATCATTTTTGGATTTGATGGCCTTTCACAGGCAGCCAAATACATAGTTGCTTGAACGGTCAATTGCTGGTACAGAAACATCTTGTCTGAAGGTGCCGGCAGGCAGTCTGCATAGTTTTCCTTCATGGGCTCCCTGTTTAGGCAAGCTGATGATTTTGTCTGAAGCAGCTCTTCCTTTCTGTGCTGTTTGGTTCTGGGAACCTGGAAGGTTGCTCACCATTGCTATGCCTTACTCCTGCTATGATTTCTGTTAGTACTACTTTTTATCATTTATCCCTATCTTTCAGAACAGCATGATACCGACAGGCCTGACATGGGAGGAGATGTTGTACCCTTTATACCAAAAGTACAAAAACTACATTACATGGGGAGACCAGGACTTGCTCAATATTATTTTTTACTTTAATCCAGGTAAATGATGCACAGATTGTGTATGTGTATATGACAGATGTGTGTATATAATCTGTTCTTTTTGTTTCCTTGGAATATGTGACAGAATGGCATGTAGACTGTCCACGCTCTCTGCCCCATTGGCCTGAATTATTATTACTGTGAAAGATAACAGATTGTCATCATTTCAATAAATAAATAAATTTTGCCACTTATTGTTCACCACTTAAAACCCTTCTGCATGGTGACTGTAACCATGTAGAGAGCTGTTAGCTCTTGTGTGGCTTGAACCCAAAGGATTGCTGTGGTACTGTAGAGAAATATAGAACACAGTAATATTCATTTTGCTGTGTGACTAGGGCCAGGAATGAATAGCTCCCCACATGGCTTGAGCTGCTACAGTGAGTGTTTTTGTATAATAATTGGCTGTTTTCAGCTGAAGGTTTCTGAGTAGGAAGTCTTAAAAATTGCATGATCACGATTGCAGGTTTGGAGTAGGGAGTGTACCAGCCTCAGGACTGTCAGGATATGGACATACTAGCCCATTTCCCTGTCTCTCATTGGCTCAGGACTCAAGTAGTTCCGCTTCCCTTCTGACACAGCCTCAAGGAGACTTCCATTTAAAAAAAACTGCAATTATTTGCTTTGTCTGAACCGTGTTTAGTGTAAACTATGGTTTAGGTAAGCAGTCGGTAACCTGTGACCCTCCAGATGTTGCTGGAGAATAACTCTCATAATCTTTAACCATTGGCCATGCTGGCTGGGGCTAATGAGAGTTGGAGTCCAACAGCATCTGGCTGGGCATAGGTTACCCACCCTTAGTTTAGGGAAACACGCTAAATTCATTAACCCTGCTTTTATTGTTTCCATAGTTAACACTAAATACAGTGTATCTGGATTTGTATATAATGAGTAACTCTTGTTCATTTGGAAGCAAAAGCTTCCAATTCCAGCCACACTGAAGGGGGAGAGAGGCAGGGAGCATGCAGGCGAGCCTGAGGTTCATTCCTGTAGTATTAAGTATGGTTTATTGTTGCGTTCAAATGCAGCCATTGACTTTTCTGCATGTATACTATTTGTTTAATCTGTTCTTATTAGAAAATTTCCAAATTCTGCTCAGCCTTCTGTTCCTGCTCTTTCCAAAACTATAACTCCGAATTGTGTAACTAGAAAAAAATCTATTGGAGTTAAATATATACATGTCTTGTCTCTAATTTGTATAGCTTTTCTTATTTCAGAATTTAGATTTTCTGATCACATTTTGAAGATTTTGTGTTCAGTGCCAAATTCTAGACATTGGTTAGTAGTTTCTCCATGCCATGTGGTCATTTTTTTTCTCCTTTTCCATCTTTGCTCAAACTGGGCTTTCTAGAATGTCTGTATCTGTTTTCTTGCCAATGGAACTATCGGCCAGATCACTGCATGTATGGCAGTAACTGTAAAGGAGCAGAGAAAGAAGGCATTTCCATTCTCCATGGGAACAGAGGTGTCTACCATGATGATAAACAGCCTACTTTCAAAGCACTGTATGAAGTAATACGTGATGTAAGTGTTGCCCTGCCAAAGAGCACATTTTCATACCATGTTCTGACATGTGACTTAGTTATAGTACATTATTTCATGTATTTCTGACTTTCCTTCAAAGAGCTCAAAGCAGCATAAATGGCCTCTTCCCCCACCCCCTGTGTTTTACCCTCATAACCAACCCTGTGAGGTAGGCTGTTTCCACAGTGAGCAGTTACTGTGGAATAGCAACATATTATTTACTCACTTTTTACAGGGCACTTGGTTCAATGTCATTAACAAAACATTCTCCTGTTTTCCCTTTTCCCTTGTTCAGCTTCTGTTTGTTACCTTTCCCCCACACCCATAACCCATAAAATCCCTTATTTAACTGAACAGAATAGCTGTGTAATTTCCCCAGGTATAAATAATATTGCTATTCCGCTAGTGTCATGGGCTGTATATATTGCTCATCCATTTTTCTAATGCTTTTTCTAACTATTTCCTTCTCTATGGTCCATGTCTCCTCTCTTGGAATTAACTCTATCAATTTAACCATTCCCTTTCCAAACAGTATTACCTTTATATCTGTTTCTATCCCTGCCCCCCCCAAAAAAAAACACAAATTGCACTAAGAAAGGGAAATCATGATTGGGAGTGGAAGGGAGTATTTAACCCATTTCCTCACACAGTGGTACCAGTGCAAATAGTCTCCCTCCCAACATCTGGGGGTGGATAAAAGGGGCTGCCCACTTAGCTATAGGATGTTAGAAGTGTGGAAATTGCTAAAGCAGAACAGTAGTGATTGAATTCTGCTAAATCATCTACATCTGGAAGCACTCATAGTGACTTGCTCAAAGTCACCCGATGAACTTAGTGACAGTGTGGGATTTTGAACTGGATCTCCCTGATTCTAGTCTGACTTTCCAACTACTACCTGGCTGTTGGGAACATTCTAGCAGCAGTACCAGTAGACTGACCAGGCCCAACTTGCTAGCCCAAGTTTGGAACAGCCCAAATTCAGTTCAGAATGTGTGAAAGCTTGAGAAGGTTCCACACACACTAACTTAAATAGATTGTCCTAATTTTAAGTACTGTAATAGCAAAGGGGAAAGAGGAATGAGAGCTATGAGGTATTGATGGCAAGTATTTTGGGTGGGGGAAGAAGTTGAGATTAAAGTTTATGTGAGGGGGGAAACATGATTTGTGTGCATAAAGTCTCATTTCAGTCTCCAGTGTCTCAAATAGCAGATCTGGGAAACACCCTTGCCTGAGATCCTAAAGTGAGACTGTTGACCAGAGTTGACAGTACTGGGTTAGATGGACCAGTGGTGTGATTTGGTATAAATTAGCTTCTAATTTTGGACAGGAAGCTTTGAAAATCCCTCTTTCTTCTGCATAAGAGAGGGGCAGGCACATCAGCAACTTATGCTGATATTGATTCGCCACTGTATGGTACAAAAGTTATTGTCAGCTTGTTGTGAATTTAAACCTCTCCCCAAGTTAAAATTGACAGGAAAAGTTATAACAACAATTATAACAGATATTGTTTGTCTTTTTATCCATTTTTTGTTCTTTAGTTTCCCTTTGAAGACAATATCTTCCAGTCAATGTACTATCCTCTCCAGTCGAAATTCCTTGATGCTGTACACACTTTATGCGGGCGAATTCCACAGGTTTTTCTAAAACAAATTGAGAGAACCATGAAGAAAGTCTATGAACGCCAAGTGATCATCAACGTTGGGGGCAACTTCAGATTATAATCATAACAGTATATTTTGATATAGTTTTCATCTCTTTATTCAGTCCCCCTGAGATAGATTATCTTAAGGGAGAACGACTGTTTTAGGCTGCAATCCTATACACACTTAACTGGGAGCAAGTCCAGTTGAACTCAGTGGGTCTTACTTTAGGGTAGACATGTATAGGCTTGTAAGGTAGTTGCATCTTGAGCAAAAATGCCAGTCAGGGTGTTCCTGTATTTGTTTGGTATTAATGGTGTGAACACAGTTAACGAGGCTGATAATAATGGATGTGAACATGGCTAAAAATCTAAAAAATTCATCAGAAGGTGTCAGAAATTTTTGGAAACGATTGTTAAAGCTAATTTGATTCTTATTGTCTTGTTTGAAGGCGACAAAGCTCTAGTCTAGACACATCCCATTTCAGAGTGTACAGATGACAGCCAAAAGTTAGTATGTGAGGTTTCAGCTACCCAGGAAAATGAATGTCTTGAGAGGTAGAGACAGATATTGGGTGAACTCTGAATTTCTCTGTAATTCTGTGAGAAGGCCACTGTCCTCTTCAGAGTTATTCCTTGTACTTGAAAGTAATTGTGGGGACTATGCTTACAGGTATTGCTTAAGTTTTGTAGTAGAAGGAAATGCATAACGCTTCCTCATTTAATGCATTCTTGTTGCTCTTAATGCTTCAATTCCTAGATCTTGCACATTGGCTTTTGATACTTCCCATGCTAACATCTGTCCTCCATTGGGGCTACCAAAGCTAGTGTGAGAAGTACTCATGTGATTCCAACATTGTGTGTTAACAGTCTAACACCAGAGCCAGCTACAGGAAAACAGGTTTCCAGCAGCAATCATACCACAATAGCAAGTTACCAATTGAGCATTAATTAATGTGTAGGCTACTTGGTTTGAGATAAACATGAAACTGAAGGAAATTCATCACAGTTGCTTGTTTACATTGCACTGTTATATTAGAGACAAGTCTACATATTCTCTCTACAACAACAGGGACATTGCTACTGTACAAGTGCACTTAGATTGTACTTAGAAGGGCACAATCCACCTGGAATGTCTCTGCAAGTCCCATTGAAGTGAATGGGAACTACATAAAATAAAATGTTATTGCTCAGCTCTTTGCATGTGAAATTCGGTGTGGCTTGATAAGGGACAGTTCCAGGGCCGGATTAAGCTGAGGAGAGCCCCTAGGCTGATTGGTGTTTGGGGGGCCCTTTTCCTCTTAGGCAATATGCGCGCGCAGGTTTGCCATCAATCAAGATGACGGCCAAGGTTTCCCTAAGGGGCTGAAGCCTCTGCCGCCATCTTGGTTGATGGCAGCAATGCGTGTAGCACACATGCGTGCCATCAACCAAGATGGCGGCAGAGGCTTCAGCCCCTTAGGGAAACGTCGGCCACCATCTTGATTGGTGGCAAACCGCAAAAAACAGCGGAGAAAAAGGTAAATGAAGCGGGGGAATGGCGGGTGGTTCAGAAGCTCTTGTCCCATGACACGGGCCCCCAAGAGCTCCAGTCCCCTAGGTTTCAGCCTACTAAGCCTAATGGATAATCCGGCCCTGGACAGTTCATGGTGAACTGATTGTGAAAAAATTGGAGGCAACATGGGAGAGACATTAGGCTAGTAGCAGATCTCGAAAAAGGCAGCTAGGTTTTTTTGATTTTTTTTTAAGTAGCCCCTAAGTAGATTTCATACTGATAACCATACTTTGTGTGGTGATCTGACTCTCCATTACAAGCAAACAAAATGTATAGTCAACATAGTGATTTTATGCCATGTTATTTCAGAGCACTTCCCATTATTGGTCCATAGATGGAAAACCTGTTTGCAGTGTTTTAAAGGTGAATGGTGATAAGGTGTGTGGCAAATGCCTTACCATTTATAGCAAGTGGTTACCTTTTCTCATTTCTTGTGTAGGGTAAGTCATTGCTTGAAGTAAGACCATATAACATAAGTGTTTTTGAATTGAATCTATATTTCTTGCTCTCACTACTAGTAGCAATTGTGTATTAATTGCTATGGCACTAACAGCATAGAGGCTGAGACCATGTGCCTGTAGTTGCTTTTGTCATGCCAAGAACAACAAAAAACCCTTATGAGAGACACATTTGTCCTTAAAAGTGTATTTTGTATAACAGTGTGAATTTATAGTGTCTCAGTGATTTTTGGATATAAGCACACCTTGATCTAGCAAACCTATTCCATGAGCAAAGTCTCTTATAGGCTTCTGCTGCACAAAACAAATAAGGATCAGATCCACTGCTCTTTCTTGTACACGTGAAATCCTATGTAGGAGATGCCTGTGCATGGGTAACAAAGGAGAATAATTGGCAGAATAAATTCACATATACACAGTGTTGTACATGTAGAAGTGGCTACAATGGCACAGTGCAGTATAGCTTGGCATTCTGTATTCCCAGACTGGCTATGCACATCTTATGGCTCATTCAGATTTGGAGACTGTGAGCAAACAAATCTTCAGCATTTTAAACATTACAGCCATTTGGTTTAAAGCATCAGCAACAGTGTTCTCTGGCACAATCATCATCACTAGCAGATGAAAATTTCAATGGTATAGTGTTTCCATGACTAAAGCACCACCAGTAGTAAAGGAATAAGCAGTGGTGACTGGGTAATACATGACACTATTGAAGTACCGGTGTTATTCCATTGAGAAGTACTGTATCATCTCCTGTAATTTCATAGCATTTATTACCTTCCTCTGGGAGAAAAAAATTACGTTTTCTCTCTGTCAGTGTTTATACCACCAATGCAAATAACAGCCACTCTTGGTGCTATTTCCTTACCACAGGTGGGTAGGATTGTATATAAAGGACCTAATAGGCTCTTGCATATGAAGTCTCCTTAACTAGTTGTTAAAATGGCATGGGACTCCTTGGTCATGATGCAATACAGTTAAGTGTCCCTACATCCATTAATCTCAATGGATTTAGGCATGCTTATGTCTGTAAAGGATTGTGCCTCATCTTTGTGGCAACAGCCACTGTTCTGAAATATGCCCCATGTAGCTATTAAGAACAGAAGTGAGAACTTGCAGTGCAATAATAACCCCATTCTTTAGTGAAAATATAGAATGCAATGTTGGACAGAAAACTGATTGCTTCATTCCACCTGTAGAATTTGAAGAACAACCAGAATAGCTGTTGTAATTTGAGGATATCTTATTTTCTGCTTTGTGATACTTACTAAGACATAAACATTTCATATAGAGTGGCATTCTATTAAGGACAGTGCATCTTACCCTATAGAGGGAGAATGCAAAACTGGCTGCCACATCTCTTATTATATACTCTAATGTGGTCTTATCACCAAACTGGTGCCCTCCAGATGTTGTTGGACTGCAGTTCTCATCAGTCCCAGCCAGCATGGCTGTGTTGGGTGGGGCTGATGGTAGTTGGAGTCCAGCAACATCTGGAGGGCACCAGGTTGTCAAAGGCTGCTCTAATAAGCATTGCTGCACCATTGGAACTTCTCCCTGCCTCCTAACAGTTACATTCTTGTGGAGAACAGCCTAGTAATCCTACTTCCAATATTAGCTCAAATGGACCAAGAATATTTCTGCTAAAATGTAGGACAGAAATTTGAGGGACCCTATAGATTGAGCTAGAAGTTCACCATGATGCTAGGGAGTAGCTTGTGTGGGTTGACTTGTCAATACCTGAAAATGGCTGTGACACTTTTTTTAGTGGGCAAACAGGATTAACCATCATGTGTAATGGCAGTTATGACAGTCAATAGGTTTTTAAAAAAACCTGGAACACATGAAGTGTAAAAATAAAGAACAACTCACACAGATTAGGTGTGTTGTTGCCACAAGGTGAATACACTTGATTGAAGACACAGATGCTATTAGGAAAGCACCAAAGTGGTTAGCATCAAGTCAGGGATCTGAGAAGAGTAAGGGAAAAACAGAAAAGAATGTCACCTTGTCACATCCCTTCTTGTGGTTTGATACGATTTTTGTAGGCCACAAAGCCTGAATTACTTCCTTTCCTGAACTGAAATCTCACACGATCTGCTCTTACTACATACAGGTTATCTGCACTAGCAGCGGACAGAAAGAGTCAGTGGATGTATCTAATGTTAGTATTACTCAGAATAGACCCATTCACGCTAATGGACATGGCTAACTTAGGGACATTAATTTCAGTGGGTCTATTCTGAGAGTAGAACTTAGTTGGATACAGCCCATTCCTCATCCAGCACTGGTGTGTTTTGTTGTTGTCAGGCTTCAGAAAGTCAAATAAATATGGGGAAGGAAATAAAGGGCTAAAGGATGAGATCATAATCTTGCAAGTGACCAAAAGTCCACCTATTATCATCCCCTATCCAAAAGGCAGAACCACCTACCTACCATCCTCTTTCCAAAGGTCAGGGTATGAAAAATGTCCATTTAATACACTTAGACATTTCTGAAGAGCCCATTTATATATTTTTCAGATGGAGAAAAAGAGTAAGACTGGTTTAGCTCCCCCCTTTTTAAATCCACTTCTGTGTGCAGGATTCAAACTGTGTTATAAGATGTACAAACATGTAATGCCATCATAAGGTTACTATGCAGGTTTCTTAGGTTTCTTTTGGAAATGTCTGATGTAGCATATGGTTTCAGAACAAATTCTGAATATGGGCAGCTTGTTTCTGAAAGGGGTTTCTGTTACCCTTCTGATATTATGTTTGATATTGCTTTAAGACTTCTGCGTAATACCCGAGAGCATACCCATTTTTCAAAGGAAATATCTGAAGGGATCTTAGGTGTGTTCTCAAAATTCTGAAGCCTGCCATGTTTTATAGTGATGTGATCTACAGTGCAGAGAGGGAACTGTAGTACAAGCAACTGCTCCATGGATAAAGCCATTATTTGATTTAGGCCAGTCTTGACAGACATATGGAAAGCTGAGCTTACACCCTTGACTGAGGACAGGTGTGAAGCTTCAGCTTAAATTAAGTAATTATTGCTGGCCATATGCCTTCAAACTTTTAAACCCTTTTTATGTATTCAGATCACCTGTTCAGAAGCCGAGTTCCAATTATCCCATTATGGTGAAGTATCAAGTGTAGGTCAGATAATGAAGGAAGCAAAGGACTTGAGTTTGTTGTAGAACAGGAATGGCTGTGGCCCTCCAGATGTTGTTGAACTATAACTCCCATCATCCCTGACCATTGATAACGCTGGTTGGGGCTGATGGGAGTTGAGTCAAACAATATCTGGATGACCACAGATTCTCTATGCCAGTTGTAGAAGAAAGCATTATCTCTCATAGTGCTTGATATGTTTACAGAAGTTACAAGTTGTTTTTTACAAGGAAACATTTTCCTAGTGTCTCTATTTGGTATATGAAGGATTGGTTTAACATAAAAACCATTCTGTACAATATTAATGAAATTATGCAAGAAAATGTTTTCCATGTGCATTGTATTTTTTGGAAGGGGGTAGCCTTTAACACTCTTAAACAATTAAAAAAAACAAAAATATAAATGTTTACTAAATGCTTTAGCATAGTAATTTATACTTTGCTGCAATTTACAGAGCTGTTATCACATTCCAGTTTTAACAATAGTTCATTTTAAAAACTTTATTAACATATTATGTCATATTTATTGCTGATTCTTTAAAAAAACAATAACCACTTTTTATAAAATACTGGAATATATAAACCTTGCTGTCCTCTTCCTTATCCATATGTAGTAGCATATTCTGAACTAGAATATGATTACCAGAAGGGTATTTTCCACCTGTTGTGATTTTGAAGGAAGAAAAGATGTCAACAGAATGGTTACTAACTAATATAAAAGTCACACGTTTAAAACTTTCAGAGCAAATATATGCACCTAGGCAAACCTTGCTGCACGTAGGCCTGTGGTGAAGCTACAGTGATCGATTCACAACCTACCCATTAGCCATTTATAATATAATGACCTCACTGTGCATTCAATGCAGTCAGTGAGCAAGCAGCTAAAATGCTTAGTGGTGGAGTGCATATTTTACATGCAGAAGATCTCAGGATGAACTCTCAGCAACTAAATAAAAAAGATCACAGGTGACACCTTGGACAGCTGCTGCCAGCCAGAATAGACAGTGCTAGACTAGATAGATCAGTGGTCTTGCTTGGCAAGTTCATAGCGCACACCTCCAGCTGTAAAAAGGACAAACCAGCATGTTAGCATATGGTGTAAATAATATAAATTGGCCATCAATCTTGAAATCTTGACTATGGCAATCATTAGAGGGCCAACCCTAAGCATACTTATGTATGCAAATTTACTCAATTTTGTGCAGTGCTAGGAATACCAGTTGCTTTCAAGCTTAGATGTGCCTAACTGTGCATAGTATCCCCCATCGGGCTGCAAGTGCACTTAGGATTTCAACAGCTATCTAAACCTTGTCTCAAAGGGCTTGACAATTCAAGTTCAAAAGATCCTATGAAGGGCAAATGAAGCTTTTCAGCATTAAGCTTGGGGAAAGCTAGCTGCTTTGATCTGGATGGCATTTCTCCCATAATGTTAAGTTGCTTTAGTATATCAGGCTAGAATCTTTATGATGTTTCTTCATTCCAAACCCAAAAATGTAAATTGATGCAGGGTTGCCAAGCAAAAAATCCTGTCCTCCCATTTTCCCCAGTGTAAAGCACAATACTTTAAGAACTGTGCTTCACCATCAACACTTTACATAGAAATAGACCCTACAGTACCTCTGACTAATATGTGTAGGAATCGGAGTTCAGTCATGCAGTCTATCATATACTTTGGTTTGTAAGCACAAAAACTTAGAAGCAAGTTCCATTGAAATAGTTTTCTCAAGAATATTTGCTGAGCGGAACTGAAATATTAAAGGTGTTTAAAATAATCTGCTAAGATTAGTCTACTAGAGTCTCAGTCCTGTGTAGCTATATGGCTGTCTGTGGAAAAGTGATGCAGATTTGTATGGAAAATGAAAAATGAAAATTGCTTTGTGTATGTGTAGCAGCATAAGTGTTGGTATGCCTGTAAGGAATTACAATCAATTCCTTACGATCAATGCCATGACACTTAAGTGTCTTATATATTTTTATTTGACAAGTGCACCAAATGTTTATAGCTCCTAAGGAGATGATTAAAGTGCATTTCATGCACAATTTTAGACTTACCGTGTAAATAAATGAACTTTTGAGCAAACTTCAAATTTGAATAGCCGCTGTTTTTTCTAGAACAAAATTAAGTCTTCCGATAATCAAGACTGCATATGTACACACAAACATGCATTTGTCGTATCCAGAAATACTGTGCCCTTTAAAATGGAGCTTAATTAAGGAGTACTTATTGATTTTAGTTGTTATACAGCCACGAGAGTGGCTGTATACTATAGCCATCATGGATTTGTCACATTCCACCATGTTAAATTGAAAATACCCGCATGCCATTCTGCTGCTTCCCATTAGCTCATTTCAAAACAAAATCTTACAAAACTTACAGTCCTAAACTCAGAAACGCTTGCTTAACAACCCTCTTAATTTTTCATGGCAATACACAAAACAGAGAGAAACCAGAGTTGAAAGTCTAAAGCGAGAGAGAGAGAAAATCCAGACCCCTTTTGGACTTTTTCTGTCAGTGGTCTCATAATTTGTTGAAATTAATTAAAAATCAAGCCATGTTCACAGAGTATCTGCAATCCTATTACTGACCTTGCCCCTTATTTTGACCTTCATCTTCTGCAGTTTAAAACTTTTTAAAAGTACATGGCTGATTTTTAATTAATTTAAAGAAAATGAACATTGAAATCTGTGATAATGCAGGGCATACTCAGTAAGAACCAACTGTCAGTGTTCTAAAAGCCAGTCCCACAGCTGTTTGACTTGGCTAATCAGAGGCCACACCCATGCCAGACCTTTATTTTGCTTAAGACAGTCATTATTTTATTTTACTTATTTATTAATTATTTGATTTATATCCCACCCTTCCTCCCAGCAGGAGCCCAGGGTGGCAAACAAAAGCACTAAAAACACTTTAAAACATCATAAAAACAGACTTTAAAATACAAAACATCTTTAAAAACATTTTAAAGAGCTTTCAAGACATCTTTAAAAAAGTTAAAAACATTGTTTTTTTAAAAAAATAAAAATAAAAATAGGCGCCAAAAAGATAACACAGATGGCGCCTGCCTATTATTCAAGGGGAGGGAATTCCATAGGGTAAGTGCCACCACACTAAAGGTCCATTTCCTATGTTGTGTGGAACGGACCTCCTGATAAGATGGTATCTGCATGAGGCCCTCACCTGCAGAGCGCAGTGATCGACTGGGTATATAAGGGATAAGATGGTATTTCAGGTATCCTGGTCCCAAGCTGTATAGGGCTTTGTACATCAAGACTAGAACCAGTAGCAAATGGGCAGCCTGTGCTATTCTTTCAGCAGTGGGGTGACATTTTGGTGATACCCTGCCCCAGTGAGCAGTCTTGTCACTGTATTTTGCAACAGCTGCAGCTTCCAGACCAACCTCAAGAGCAGCCCAACATAGAGCGCATTACAGTAATCGAACCTAGAGGTTACCAGTGTGTGGACAGCAGTGGTCAGGCTATCCCAGTCTGGAAACAGTGCCTCCAATACCTATCTCACCAAGTCAGCCCAGAAGGATACCATGGTTAATGGTATGAAAAGCCCCCGAGAGATAAAGTAAGAGTAACAGGGTCGCACTCCCCCTGTCCTCCCAATAAAGGTCATCCATCGGGGTGACCAAGGCCGATTCACTCCCATAACCAGGCCTGAACCGAGACTGGAATAGGTCAAGATAATCTGTTTCATCCAAGAGTACTTGCAATTGCTGTGCCACAACCCTCTCAATCACCTTCCCTAAGAAGAGGGTATTTGCGACCAGTCAATAATGGTCACAGACCAATGGGTCCAGGATGGGCTTTTTCAGGAGTGGTCGGATCACCACCTATTTCAGGGCGGCTGGAACCACTCCCTCCCACAATGATGTGTTGACCACACCCTGGACCTACTCAGTCAAACCCCCTCGGCAAGCTTTAATAAGCCAAGAAGGGCAAAGCTCAAGAGGACATGTTGCTGGCTGCATCATCGCAAGCACCTTGTCTATGACATCAGGCTGCATCAACTGAAACGGTTCCCAAGAAGTTGTAGCAGACGTTGCACTGGACATCTCATTGGGGACTACAGTAGATGTGGATGGGGCATCAAGACTGCTATGGAGGCACGCGACATTACCCTCCAAGTGCCTTGCAAACAATTCACACTGGGCCTCTGAAGGGTCTAAAACCCCATTTCTTGGAGTTGATGTCAACAGACTCCTGACAATATGGAAAAGCTCCACTGGACGGCTATCAGTCATGACTTCTCACAAAGAATCCTGGGGAGTGTCATTTGTGAAGGGTTCTGAGAGTTGTTAGGGGACTCCTATTCCCCTAACAGAGCTCCAGTGGCCAGAGTGGTTTAACAGTCAGCCCCTCTTCTGGTGATTGTAGCTCTGGGAGGGGAACAGAGCCTCTCCTAGCAACAGTACCCTCCACAAACTAGACTTCCCAGGATTCTTCTGGGGGAAGCCATGACTGTCTAAATTGAAATAAAAGTCTGGTGTGGATGTGGCCAGGGATAGCTTTGGTTTAAATTTGGGTGGGAGACTACATGTGCCTGTTGTAGAAGAAAAAGGTGGGGGAAACCCTGAAAAACTATACTGTTCACTATGCTTTCCTTTTGGAAAGGAAAGGGTCTTTCCTTCTGCCCAGTACCTACCCACCCAATCTCCTCCCCTCCCACTTTACCCTCCTCCCCCCTCCCTGCCCTTCTCCCAAGTCATGTCCTAAGCATGATTGCATAGGAGTAAATCCCATTGATCTCAATAAGCATGTAAATGATCACACCTGCCTTTCATCTCCCCTCCTCCGCTCTCCCCTACTTCCCTACTCCTCAACCCCTCCCCACTCCAGCACTCCCTCCCTCCCTTCCTCCCAGAAATATCTGTTGGCTATAAGTAGACTTATAACCTACTTATAAAACCCGCAAGGGTTTTTTTGCCTGTTAGCCAATTACTTAAAATATAAATTTATGAAAGTGTTAACAGTGTAAAGCAATCTGTGCACTACAATGTAGAGTGAAAAGTTTTTTACAGGTAGGTTACTATGGAGTCTCAACAAATGATTCACAAGAAAGGACCAAGGAACAGAATACACAAACAGAGCACATGATGTGTTTGCAATATACAATCTTGTAATTCCAGAGTGGGTAGTACAGATTTTCTTCATTATATATGGAGTAAAAGTGTGAATTGTAATCTCTACATTTAAATTTTGGAGACTCAGTTCCTACAGACAGATTAGATTTTACATAAAAGGGAGTACCTTGGTTTCCAGTAGTTTGCTGTGTTTCAGAAAGGATGAATTAATCGACATGTTTATTTGGAGAAAAATTGAAAGATATATCTCTCAAGGAACTGAAACCTCTCTTTGACTTTTTGTGGGAAGAGTAAAGTAATGTTTATGAGATTTGATGATTAATTAAGATAACTACTGGAGGAAAGTGATTTTATAATATAATTTAGGAGACAGGATTGTTATATATTGTAGACTTATAACTGATCTGCGACAAATAGGAAGTCAACATTTTATTTTATTGTTTAATTATTTTTGTTTTGTGGTTTTTTTGTCTTTGAAAATTTGAATAAAAATTAATAATAAAAAAAGAAAAGAAAGGATGAATTGATGTCACCATTCAGTATCCTGAGCCTAGCAGACATAGCTGTTTTCCTATTCAAAATTACCTTCTGTTTCAGCTGGTGAAATTTCTGTGGCCAGAACCAGTCCTTGACACTTAGCCAAAAGCAATTCTACTTCATTCATTTTATTCCTGCTGCTATTTGGCTGGGAATTCCCTATTATCTTCAAGTTATATGATTGAATACAGATCGCTATACAGTTGCCTCTGGACAGGTCCAGACTTGTGAAACTAGAGCAGCATATACTTGGCAACCTCCCATTCCCTCTGGGACATTCTTTCATTGAGATTGCCTACATATTTTAATCAATACTAACCTATTTAAAATACCAACTACTGGAGTCTGAACTATCAATATCCATAACTGTCAAGGTGAATCAATGTTTTGGGTTAATGAGGTGGCTGAGTATTCAAACCTTGAGTAATGTTTTTGTTGAAGTGCAGGATGCAGTCTATACGTCTGGGTGAATTGGGCAAGTGCTTTGTCCTCTTTTAAGGAGAAAGAAAAAGATTTCTCCTTTGGGCAGACGAATGTGTATCTTGGAAGGAAAAAAAGAACATGAGGTGGGGTGGATAGCGAGATGGGCAAGAGCACCTATATATGCAATTAATTTGATATTTTGACTTCAGGGTAGTCACCAATCAGAGATGGGGAACTTGTGGTCCTCCAAATGTTGTTTGACTCTCAAATCGCATAAACCCCAGACAACCTGGCTAATGGTCAGTGATTATGAGAAGTGTAATCCAAAAACACTGGAGGGCCACAGGTTCCCTATCCCTGATTTGTAGAACAAAAACCTTGGGTTTTATTTGACCTTTAACTTTTTATTGATTTTAGAAGATAACGTCTTATCCCTAATTCACACCATACATTTATTCCGCTGTTACTTCACTGTAGACAGTCATGGCTTTCCCCAAAGAAACCAGGGAAATGTAGTTTGTGGTGTGCTGAGAGTTGTTAGGAGACCCTGATTCCCCTCACAGAGCTACAACTGCCTAAGTTGTGTAACCATCCCTCTTCCCACAGGATGCTGGGACTTCTAGCTTTGGGAGAGGGACAGGGATCTCCCAACAACTCTCACTCCTCAGAAAAATATTCCTAGAGAGAGATTCTGGGCAAATCCCTTTTGTGTGTATGTGGGGAATATTGACCCCATGACCCTCAAGAGTATCGACATTCAAGTGCAGGGCACAGGGTGGTAGGGATGGATGGTTGTCCTGCTCTTTCTCTCACTAAGTTGGAAAAGCTGTGTGTAGCTTGTACTTCTTAATGTACCAATCTTGATGTGGTGTATTATTGAATGATGTTCCATACAAAAAAAATCCTGCACATAGAAAACTAGCATGTCAGACATAAGGCTAGCCTGGAACCCATTTTTCCAGCAACTAGATTTCTACATGCAGGGATTATATATGCCCCCTACCTGCAATCTGAACTGAGATACCCATATAAAGTATTTCCACCTCAGTGTCTCGTTGTTATGTGCCTTCAAGTCAGTTACAACTTATGGCAACCCTATGAATCTGTGACCTCCAACAGCATCTGTCATGAACCACCCTGTTCAGATCTTGTAAGTTCAGGCCTGTGGCTTCCTTTATGGAATCAATCCAACTCTTGTTTGGCCTTCCTCTTTTTCTACTCCCTTCTGTTTTTCCGTATTATTGTCTTTTCTAGAGAATCATGTCTTCTCGTGAGGTGTCCAAAGGATGATAACCTCAGTTTCATCATTTTAGCATCTAGTGATAGTTCTGTTTTAATTTGTTCTAACACCCAATTATTTGTCTTTTTCGCAGTCCATGGTGTGCTCAAAGCTCTCCTCCAACACCACATTTCAAATGAGTTGATTTTTCTCTTACCCACTTTTTTCACTGTCCAACTTTCACATCCATTCATAGAGATCAGGAATACCATGGTCTGAATGATCCTGACTTTAGTGTTCAGTGATACATCTTTGCATTTGAGGACCTTTTCTAGTTCTCCCATAGCTGCCCTCCCCAGTCCAAGCATTCTTCTGATTTCTTGACTATTGTCTCCGTTTTGGTTAATGACTGTGCCAAGGTATTGATAATCCTTTACAAGTTCAATGTCCTCATTGTCAACTTTAAAGTTACGTAAATCTTCTATTGTCATTACTTTAGTCTTCTTGAGGTTCAGCTGTAGTCCTGATTTCATGCTTTCCTCTTTAACTTTCATCAGCATTCATTTTAAATCATTCCTGGTTTCTGCTAGTAGTATGGTATCATCTGCATATCTTCAATTATTGATATTTCTCCCTCCAGTTCTCACACCTCCTTCATCTTGGTCCAATCCTGCTTTCCGTATGATATGTTCTGTGTATAGATTAAACAAATAGGGTGATAAAATACACCCCTGTCTCACACCCTTTCCTATGGGGAACCAATCGGTTTCTCCATACAGTATTCTGTCCTTACAGTAGCCTCTTGTCCAGTGTATAGGTTGCGCATCAGGACAATCAGATGCTGTGGCACCCCCATTGCTTTTAAAGCATTCCATAGTTTTTCATGATCTACACAGTCAAAGGCTTTGCTGTAATCTATAAAGCACAGGGTGATTTTCTTCTGAAAAGCGCATCTGGAGGAAGCGGACTATCTGGATCCATTTCAATCAGGCTTCAGGCCTGGACACGGGACTGAAACAGCCTTGGTCGCCTTGGTGGATGATATGAGGAGGGCATTGGATAGGGGTGAATGTACCTTCCTTGTCCTCCTGGATCTCTCAGCAGCTTTTGACACCGTTGACCATGGTATTCTCCTGGACCGCCGGGAGAGGTTAGGTTTAGGGGGCACTGTACTGCAGTGGTTCCGTTCCTTCCTCTCTGGTAGGTACCAGAGAGTGGCATTGGGGGAGGAGGTTTCGGACCCTTGGCCTCTCAATTGTGGGGTGCCGCATGGTTCCATCCTCTCCCCGATGCTGTTTAACATTTATATAAAGCCGCTGGGTGCGATCATCAGGAGATTTGGGCTGCAATGTCACCAGTATGCCAATGACACGCAGCTCTGTCTCTCATTTAAATCTTCACTGAGGTTGGTTGTAGAATCCCTGTCCAAGTGTCTGGAGTCGGTGAGTGACTGGATGGGAAGGAACAAGCTGAAGCTGAACCCGGACAAAACCGAGGTACTATTTGTAGGAGACAAGAGAGGGTTGGAAGATGTTGACCTGGTGCTCAGTGAGGTACAACTGCCCTTGAAAGACCAGGTCCACAGTCTGGAGGTCATTTTTGACTCCCAGCTGTCCATGGAGGCTCAAGTCTCAGCTGTAAGCCAGGCGGCGCTATATCAACTCCATCTGATACGGAGGCTGTGCCTCTACCTTTCTAACCATCTGCTCCCACTAGTGGTACATGCCCTGGTCTCCTCTCGCCTAGACTACTGTAATGTGCTCTACGTGGGGTTACCCTTGAAAACGGTCCAGAAGCTGCAGCTGGTACAGAATGCGGCAGCTGCTTGATTAAAGGCAGTCACCGGTGAGATCACTTTACTCCAGTTTTAAAGGAGTTACACTGGTTACCAGTTATTTTCCGGGCCCAATTCAAGATGTTGGTTTTGACCTTTAAAACCCTATACGGTTTCGGCCCAGTCTATCTGAAAGAGCGTCTCCAGCATCATCAGCGATGCTGCTCAACAAGATCAGCCTCAAAAGACTTTCTCTCCATTCCACCAGTTAAAACAGCTAGACCGGTGAGGACTAGGGAGAGGGCTTTTTCCATTGTGGTCCCCACTCTGTGGAATTCCCTCCCAAATGATCTCTGCCATGTCCCCTCCATGATGAGCTTCTGCCAGGACTTGGAAGACATGGCTCTTTGGACAGGCTTTTGGGGTGGGTTAGGTTTTATTATTGTTGTTGAGATCTTTAATGTTCTAATATAAGTATATGTTTTTATTCTGTACATCACCCATAGTGACTGGACAACCAGCCAGATGGGCGACTAATAAATCTAATAAATAAATAAATAAATCCCTTGGTCCGTTCTATTAGCATATGTTTGCGATATGATCTCTGGTACCTCTTCCCTTTCTAAATCCAGCATGGACGTCTGGCATTTCTTGCTCCATATATGGTAAGAGCCTTTGTTGTAGAATCTTGAGCATTACTTGACTTGCATGGGATATTAAGGCAATAGTTTGATAATTACTGCATTCTCTGGGACTCTCTTTCTTTGGAATTGGGATATATATTGAACACTTCCAGTCTAGCCAAAGGTATACATGAGGGTAAGGTGGCGAATTAAATTGGAAGGAATCACATGTAACGCCTCTCAAATTATCTTCACCTCCTTGTGTGTGTGTGTGTGTTATGTGCCTTCAAGTCGATTATGACTTACGCATCCCTATGAATCAGCGATCTCCATTAGCAGCTCATTTCATAGTTTGAATACCACTGACCCAGATCTAACAATAAGTTTCCCCCCATGTATCTGTTTACTACATTCCATTTCCTTGGCAACCAGTGTCTTAATTCTGATAACAGTATATGTTGTTTTTGTTCTACTCAGTGCTAATACATGATACACATATATTAAAACATGTATATCAATTTATTTTTGTTACAACTTATGGTCAATACAAAATGGATTGCTACAACTGCATACATCAGGATGCGATTTAAGACTCTTAAATTGTACAGGCTGCACATCGCAGACTTAGCCCTGAATGGAAGTGCTACAAAAAGCTACATGTATTGAACAAGGTGTGGTTGCTAGAGATGTAAATAAACTGCTTATATGGCCCTTCTGTCATTAATCTATACGGTCTCATCTTCTATAATTATATTCCACATGTTTGGATATAGTCCGCTGATATGGGAGAGAGCATTTAAAAAATAAAAGAGAGGAAAACAAGGGGAATAGGCTGTGTTTTCACCTTGGAGATGCCCCCTCATTATTGCCTCTAGGGGTAGACCAATCAAAATAGTATAGGGGACTGTCAGTTTTGACAATAAACTATTATATGGAGTGTATGTATTTTTACACCTCATCATTCTTCACCTTCATGTTAAACCTGAAAAACTCAACACCCTTCACAAACTGCACTTTCCAGGATTCTGTGGAGAA